>NC_091405.1:7012500-8262500 GCF_032191515.1 Phaenicophaeus curvirostris | reverse complement strand
CGTTCTTCGAGGACTTTGCTGGTCCTGATGTCTCTCCTCACCCAGCCCAAGTTAGACACGCTGCTGAGGTACCTCGCAGGCAGACCCCAGCCTGCACCCTGGAGCCGTTGTACATAAACCTCCTGCCTGGGGAGGCGGGTTTGAGCGGCAGCGCTGGAGGTAAATAACCACAAATGCACCATAACATTAATAGCTGTTTCAAGTGAATCCTAGGCACAAATGAAGGGGCACAGCCTGCATGGAAAGGCACACAAAAAAGCCATTAGGATGCACATCATACTTAAAGTGCTGTAGCTGTGAAGCAGCATGTTCAGTTTTCTCACATTCATAACCGAGGGTGGAACAGATGGCGAAGGTTTGGGAGGAAGCTAATGTAATACAGAGGAAGAGATAATATGTGGATTTAAATAACCTACAATGCCAGCAACAATTTGTTCTAGCAAGAACTGCATCGTGTGAGCAGGGTTTTGTTCCGTGTGGCCTGGCAGAGCAGGGGGTCATCAGACAGGAGCAGGGGTGGGAGAGGAATGGGAGGTGCAGTGATTTGTGTTCCACCCTCCTACCCAATGTTGTGACCTGTCCTGCACCTGCCATCAAGGATCTCTGAGCATTTCAAACTTCAGTGAGTGTAGTAAGTCACTGAGGAAGAGGAGGGGAAGGCTAAGGAGGAAGGACTTATCCCATAGTCCCCACATCCACCTCCCTCTGTGCCCACTCAATGACACGGGGCGCACATATGCTTAGTCCTGCAAAAAAACTCTGCGTCCTACTCATGCTCCAGATCTTTTAATGCAAAATTAAGGCTCCCCAACTTCCCCAAAAGCCCCATTCTCATGCCAGCCTGAAATACCCCTCCTCTTCTGACCCTCAGCAGCTCGCCTCCAGCGTGCAGGCAAACCGCAGCTCCTGGGAAGGGCCGGCTTGTGCACGCGTGTGCGTGCGTGCGTGCCCACGCCACTTCAGCTTGCATGACAGCCTGCTTCCCTGTGATCCACAGCACTGCCATCTGTGAAGCTGCTCACTGAAAAGGGCATTTCTCATCTCCCAGACAGCTGGGCTGTTTCAGAAAGGTGCCTGCCAATGAACGGGAAGGATGCTCTTTGCTGAGGAGGGCTATTTTTGCCCTACCTGGAGTATCCCTGAATAGAACTGAGGTCACAGTCACAGGTTAGCTTGTTTTAAAAATAATCTGCCATAAACCAGCTCTACGCACGCCATCAATGAGCTGGGGGCTGGCTCTGCATTGGAGTGCCAACTCCAGCTTTGAAAGCAAGAACACCTCTGGCAGTGCATGTGGGAACTGGGTAGGGATACAGGTCTTGCAAAAATGGAGTCTGAAAATTATCACTTCTCTCCCCAGACCTCTTGATTTCTGTCTTAGAAATGAGGCTGGAACAGCTCGGAGGGCATCCCTTGGTGTCCAGCATCTTGCAATGTGTGCCCAAGTCGGGGTGCAGGCTTCTGTAGCGGAGTCAGATGTATAGGTTGCTATATGAGCCATAGGACCTTTGTTCTTTTTGGTCATTTTTCACAAGGCCCTTAAAAAGAGGCTCCCAGAACCCTCCTTCATTGGGGCTGCATGTTAGTAACTGAAAATTGTTCTGACAAAGGTCTTTTCTTGAGGCTGCTCCTCAATAACACCGATGATATACAGTGCTGCTTTGTGTTTGCTATCAGGGGACTTTGGGGTTTCTGGGTCATCAAGCTGGTGCTACGGTCATACAAATGCTTTAGAATTACGTTTAAAGGCACCCGATCCTTCTGTGTCTCTGTGTGCACCGACCCCTGCACACACCGAAGAAACTCACAACAATTGTCATCATTCAGGTAGATTAAAACGGAGACCAACGTGCCAGCATCGATGTCAGTGTTGTCAGACTAAGGGACTTATATGAACGCTACCATCCTTTCTGGCCTTAAAGGCCCACGAGTCCCAGTGCCTGAATGCTTCACAGCTTCCTAGAGCCTTTGAGAAGATCTAAAATGGGAAAGGAAGAAAGGAATTGTTGAGACACTGGAAAAGGAAAAAGGTTTTCTAAAATGCCAGCAACCCTTTTATCTATCTACACAGAACACATCACATTTTTAGGGCTAGGGAAAAAAAAGAATATATCTCCTTTTCTGCAGGTGCTGAACATCTGCAGCTTCTAAAAGGGAAAAGAAGGGTTTCAGGCACAGAGGTCCTCAGCACGCCTGCGAGAAGGGCCAGCGTTCAGGCACGAACAGAGCCTGATTCATCTGCCTGTCCTCATTTAGCAGGAGCAATCGCGGGTATTTAGATGAAGACTTCTAGGGACACACTGTGGTCTTACTAAAGGCACCCTGGATATGTGTGTAGGTTTGAGACTTGGCCCTTTAAAATCCTCCTGTCTCATCTCACCGAGAAAGCCCGGTGGTAGAGCAGCAGCCAAAAACAACCCACCCCAGCCACCCCTGACATTTTCTTCTGTTGTCACATGCTGTCAGATAAAGTCTCAGTGGTCTCAGCTGTTTGCTAATGGTACTGCTGCTTATTGCAAACAAACCAGGGGAAACAGTTGAAGCAAATGGAGTTTGCAATGCATCTGCTGGGTTGGGAATCTCTGAGAGACCCCTTTGTCGCCTCCAGGTACCTACCGGGATTCCAGTAGCTGCAGCATCTTCCTCGCTCGCTTTCTCCGCGAGAAGCGTACTTTCCATCAAGATATTCTGAGCAGGTTTTGCTGTCGCTGGGGAAAGTGAGGAGGAGGCAGCCAATCTGCAGCCAGCACAGGGCTGTGCCGGAGTGCACTGTGCAGCCGGAGCTGGGGCTGAGGGAGGGGGCTCAGGACGGGGGCTCAGCCCAGGCTTGGATGAAGCAAGGTCAGGGGCGCAAAGCATGGCAACTTGCCCCAGAAATTGCTGCTGATGTGAGCGATGGATGCTCCTTTTTCCAGCAGCTGTGGGGTTATTCTTGAAGGGATTGACCTTGGGGTGGAGCGTTTTCTTCAGAACAATTGGGCACCTTGATCCCTAAAGGGTGTTCAAATGAGATAAAAATAACAGCTGGCTGCTTCCTCCGGCCTGAACGGGCTCCCACTGTTAGAATTATGAAGCTTCACCTATATCTCAGACCAGGCTCGAGGCTGTGCACGACGATGCTCCCACCTATCTGCCTTTGGACCAGTCCTCTGGGAAAGGAACTTGGGGAATTTTTGTGCTTAGCCTCCTTGGGACTAAACCCTGTGGCTTATCCCTGTGTTCTTCTCACTCTTCCTGCTTCAGATTTTTTCATTTCATATTTTTCCCTGTTGGGAGCCTTCCCCAGGTCTCCTTACACAGATACACTTGGGTTTTCCTTATTTGCATCATCCCAACTAAACAGGTCCAAACACCAGTCCCAAGTGGCCGTGGCAGGTCCACGCATCCATACAAGTATAAGCTAGAATTTCACGGGGATAAGGAGGAAGATAACGCTGCAGCCACCCGCTTGCCATCAGGGGAGCCAGGTCTGAGCTTTGCACAGGGCTGCAGCGTGCATGGGAGAGACATCACATGCAGAAAGCAAACGGTTTGGGCATTGTTTCTTTTTAAAACAAGTAATAATCAGAAACTCTTCTTCCTCTAATCTCTTTCATGTATAGACATTGCAGGCATTACTTGTAACAACATGAGGTAAATAATGTTCAGAGAGAGACGTGATGTTTAACTTGACAGGGTCCTTTTAAAACCTTTTTAATCTCAGGGGCCCTTTGATGTACCTGAAGAGCTCACCTCGCTGACTTTGCTCCTATCGTCCCGGATTCATTTTAAGGTTCAGATCCCAACCCCACTTCTTCTTCTTCTTCTTCTAGCTTTGAAAAAGTTGAGGTCAAATGCCAGCTTTTGACTTCATAAGAACAAAAAATGTTAAAGACATACATACAGCTCCAAGCATAGAGCTCGCTTCCAGCTATGCAGGCACCTAAACGTGAGGACTGAACCAGATGTGACAAAACAGTTAATTACGAGACATCATCTCGGGATAAATCCCTGCGTTCACTTCAGCCACTTTTTCCTGCAGAAGCAGGTTTTTCCGTACCACCCCAACTCAGCTGCACGCTGCTGTCAAGTGCCTGTTCCTCTTACACAGACACATTCAGCATCTCCTGGGCTCCCTTCCTCGAGTCACGGGAGATGCTGCAATACGCTGGAGAAGGCAAAGTGAATCCCTTATGTTTCTTTTGCTAAATGCTCCATAAGTGTTTCACAGCAGCCTGTTCCTGGCAATTATGTGACAATTCAGCACAAATGTCACTGAGCTGCTAAGTTTTCAGCACTTTCTGCATTGCTGAGGCTGGAAAACAATGCATATATATTTTTTGCTGATCCAGGTCCTTAGTAATTACACTTAATAGATCCCAGAGGGATTCCTAGGTAACCTGCACTATGGTTTCCATGGCAGAGAGACAGAGCTCGTACCCCACAATAACTGATAATAATGGATTGTTAATGCTTAAATTCATTATGCTACAATTCTCTTTGTAAACCAGCTGTCCCTTGTATACCCAGTAAGACTGTTGAGTTGCTACACAATAGTTGAAGGGTGAAAACAAACAAGACAGAGGGGCAGAAGTGGTGGTACTGAGCTGCAGCCACCATCAAAGGTGCCCTGTGTCAAACCACACAGGCCAGAAGAAAACTTCACTCATTACTTCTACAGCCGCAATTACTGATATTACCCCTGTGCCATAACAAGGGTTTATTCACATCTTAGTGTTTCCAGGGGGTTGGGGTGTATGTACCAGCTCTCTGAGATTTGGATGAAATCTTGCAAGTCCTTGGAGGTTCTCCCTGCTTACACAGCAGGACCCTTTCGCCTGCCTGATACTGGTGGAAGTTGCTCATCCTTGGCAGATGTTTTCCTCCTACTTCAAAGGAGCCCAGGGATCTTATTACAAAAAATAAAATAGCCCAGACCCAGAGCTGCCTCGTTTTGCTGATGAAATTTGCCATCACCCAGTGCTGGATGATGATTTGGCACCCCAGAGCTTGATTTAATTTTTTTCCTTTCCTGGAGCCAGGCTAGTAACCATTCTGGGTGGAATTCATCTCACATCACTTGGTCTACAGACAGCCTAGATGGTTAGCGCAGACTAGATGTCTAACATTTAGACAGCTAAAATTGGGTGAGAGGACGCTGCCAACTGGCGTCTGCTTCCCAGTAAAGCAGGTTCTGGACTTGCAGGCACTGTGCTGGGAGGCAGCAAGGCGGTTCGCAGCAGAGCCCCATCTCATGAATGACAGGCAGGGTAGTTTAAACAAATCTCTGCAGTTCCTGCTGGCCTGCTGTAGCACTACTATTTCAGGGCTAAAGGGAGTGTTGTAGCTTTTTAGAAAAAAAAAGGATAAAACAGAAAAGCTTTGCAGCCTGTTTGCTGTCTGTGACATACAAACCTCGAGCTTGGAAAAGCAGCTCGACCTCTGGCTTTCTAGCACCCCAGAACCAGTGATACCGCTGGCCTCAGGGTTTTCTTTGGGCTTTTCGTAGTCTCAAGAAGACCAAAGATGAGATAAAAATCACCACTGAACTACTAAATTAACATGCAAAGTTGCAAATCAAGAGCTATTGTTCTTCCTAAATATGAGTGGCTCAGGATAGAGGGCTAGCGTATGGCATAAAGAGTTGTAAAAGCTGCTAGTTCTGAAGCACTGGCTGCAGCTGCAGTAAAAGCGAGTTCACTGACCTATTGCCAGGCTCGGCTCAGCAAAACATCTCTTCCAAAGCACAAACCCAGACGTGACTCATCTTCTGCCTGGGCACCAAGCAGGAGTCACTTCTCAGAAGCAGATGACACATATCCCAGGACATCCTTGCCATCAAAGGGGGAAGGGCGAGCGTTTCCTCTGAGCAGAGGTTAAGACACAAACACCTTACAAGTTAGAAATAAGCCAGACATAAGCATTTATAAGTGCAGCAGGATTCGTAATTGGAGCTAAAACAGAAGCTTCAGAGACGCAAAGCTTCTTATCCACCAGCTGCCACAGGCAGGACTCCAGTCTCTGCCAAGATTTGCTGGCGTCTCACCAGGGGGGAGCATCCATACCTGCAATTGCTGTGTGGAGAGCCCTTGTCGAGGTTAGCACAGGGAAGGTGGTGTTAAAAAGAGGGAGCTGTAAAAAAAAAAAGCAGATTTGTGGATTGTTAGACAGTGGGATTGGAGCCATTCAGTTTGCTGAAACCCCTCCCAGGTCATCCTATTTCTGGGATGCTTTTGCTGGCAAATGTGGTAAATGACCCCCATATATGCAGCTGCAAAGCATTTTCTTCTGCCTCTGCACTGAACAGGGAATGCATGATGCAAATAGGTGCAGACCGAATCCTGGAGCTGAGCAAAACGTTCGTGCACAGGAATCCGTGCTGCTGGGACAAGCAGGTATGCACAGTTGTTTAGTTCATTGGCTTCCCCCGTTTTTCTAGATGAAGGCACAACTTTGATATACTGGCATATAAATGAAGAACGTGCTCCCTCCCTGGACACCATCCCATCAGCATCCTCTGAACACAAGTATCAAAGGGTTGTGACCTCAGTCAGTCCAACAGGTCCATCCCACAGTGTTTGTGAAGGTAAAGCCCAAACACCAGGCAACCTGCTCTATGCTTTCTTATCAGGGAGGAGAAAGCAGCCTCCAAGTTATCCCAGGCTCGTGTCTGCTGCTATAGAACTTGGTCTCCTTTGTGGTATTGATACCATCTAGAAGTCTGAGCAGAGCAGAGGCAGAAATGGTCGCAGCTTCTTTGGCAGGGGAGATGAAGCAGCGAATGGACCAAGGCTGATGCAAGCGCGAGAGCGCAGTTCGGTCCTCCCCTGGCTGCGAGGTGGAGGGAACCAAATGCATTTTGTGTCTCTGTGCTGCCCTGCCAACAGAAACAACGACAGCGATAATCACTCGCAATCTGTTATTATATTAACACGAGCTCAAAAATCATAAAACCCAATAATCTTTTGAAATTAAGCTAAACCCCCCCAAATGTAAACAACACACCGCATCGCAGTGCTTGGCAGCCGCGGGCCGGGCGAGGGAAGGAGTGGCAACAGAGGGATGGTTTCTGCCTTTGAAAGGCTTTGCGTGGTGCAGGGGGAGAGATTTGCTGGAAGCAGTCAGGCGTGGATACCTGGCTGCCAGGAGAGGCTCTCTGCAATCCCTCCATTTGGTTGGCTTCCTTTGACCCTGTTGCTAAGCTACAAATATGCCTTTCCAGCAAGCTCCAGCATCCTCGCTCCCACCCACTCCCAAATGCGAACTGAATCAGCCTGCTCAGAAGAGAAACGATCTCTGGCCAGCAAGGAGCCTTTTTTCCTCTCTTTTTTTCGAGCAGCTCTGCATAGTGATACAAGGACTTGCTTGGAGAGGGCGCCTGCCCCCCATGCCAATCGAAGACCCACAGGAGCCTTGTTAGGAGGACAGGAGCATAAAGAAAAGCATTTATACCGTTCCAGGCGATTAAAGCTGGCACAGCTCTGGTGCAGCAAGAATAGATGAGGATACCAGCTACTCCAAGAAATAGCTACCACCTACCTGCACGCACGCTTGCTCACCCTGATGCCAGCCACGTTAACACTTTAGGACAGCAAATATTTCGTGGCAGGGACGAGGTGGCAGGGTGGATGTTTTTCTGACCAGTGTTCTGCAGAAATAGGCGTTGGAGGGTTGTCTGCAGTCCTGACGCTGAGTGGTCTCTTCCCACCATTCCTGAGATGCTAACAGGGTCCAGCAGCCACATCCTCATGAGGTCCAACACAAGTTATCTGGGCTGCCTTGTGAAGGTGTTGGATGCTTCTGGGGTTCAGCCCAGCCTACAGTGGGTGGCTGACACGGGGGCTGTGCTGTGGGTTGCTGTGATGGTTTCCACACAGTCCCCAGGAGCTTAATTTGATCCACATGAACCTCAGGAAAGGTTATCAGTGCTTTCTCAAAATGTTCCCTTAACACAGACCACTCTATGCTGGCCATCTTGCCATCATGAGCGTACCTGCACAAGCAATCATGTTTATCAGGGAACATCCTTTGAAGACTCCTTCAAACTATCCCCAAACAACTATAAGAACCAATAGAATATTTTTCCTTTTGTTTTTTTCCTTTTCATTGACTACTCTGGGTAAGCAATTGATAATTACTCTTCTAAGGGCAGATTTCCTACACGCGCAACATGCTGGAGTCCATAAGCAACTGCTGCCTTAATCGGTGGGTCTGATGAGTGTGAATCCAGGTGTTTGCTTGGCAGATGCTGTCTCTGGAGCTCATGGGACTGACGTGCCATGTGTGCTAATGCACAAGAGTTGGCCCAAAGGCTTGCAGGTGTACCTGTCTGTTGAGGCACATGGATGGAAAGGAAGAGTTGAAGGGCCTCAGGAAAGCAGGCATCCAGGGGTTTTGCTGGTGCTCAGCCATGAGAGGGACAGTGCCACCAGGGAGGCTGTGGACCCTGAGGAAAATGTGTCAGTGTGGGCAGGGAGCAAAGGGGCTGCTCACAGAACCCAGTTCATTTCTGTTGGTGAAATAGGAGGGGCATTTTTCCTGCCTTTGCAGAATCAGGGGGCTGCCTTAGGAGGACATTGGATGAAAGAGCTTGGGGTGACCTGTTTAGCATCACGAGGAGAGAAAGGGTCATTGGGCACTGGAACAGGCTGCCCAGGGAGGTGGTTGAGTCACCTTCCCTGGAGGTGTTTAAGGCACGGGTGGATGAGGTGCTGAGGGACATGGTTTAGTGTTTGATGGGAACGGTTGGACTCGATGATCCGGTGGGTCTCTTCCAACCTGGTTATTCTGTGATTCTGTGATTCTGTGAGAGGGGCAATAGGTCCGTGTTTAGTCCCTGCTTCTGCTGTTTGCTCACCTCATCGCCCTTTGGGAGATCTTTATTCACACCTTCCGCACAAAGCCAGCAGCCTGCAAAAATTCCATGAGGGTTGTCAGGTGCTTCGGCATCGTTTGCTGGAGAGTGTAAATCTGCTCTCTGGGGTCTGGTCGTCTGCATCTCAGACCCAGCACAACCCCTCCCAACCCCTGCCACCAGGCAACCTTAGACAGACTGCCAATGCACCTTCTAACTGCTCTCCTTCTCTTTCTCTTCCAGGGCTCAGCTCCCATCCTGGTAGTCATGGTGATCTTACTAAATATTGGAGTCGCCATTTTGTTTATTAACTTTTTCATCTAATACAAGACTGTCTTGTTTGCAAAAATAACAGTTACATGTATGAATGGGGGAAAAAAAAAAACCCAAACAACAACAACAAAAAGGGAAAAATCATAACTCGAACTGTCCTACGACAATTTCCAAGTCTTTTCACAGAAGAACAACAAACGATCGAGTCTCACTCACAGTTTGCCTTTTTTTCCTGGGTAATGTTTTTTGGATTTTAGCCAAAATTCTTTGCTTGTATAACACTATGCTGTGTGGCATGGCAAAATGCTATCAACACTCTGCCCCCCCAACATTGGAGAGGACGAGAAGGAATCCCAACAAAATAAAACCTCATTTCCCTTCCCCTCACCCCAAAAAATATATTGGTGACAACAGTAACGAACCCCAAAATGGAGACTAGATGAGGGGACCACGGGGAGATTTTGTTTGAAGAATGGATTGTCCCTGGGATGCTCCGGGCTGAGTTTCCCAGGGAAATCCACAACAGCTTCAATGATAAAGTAAATGGGAGGGAAAAGCAAAACCAGGTTTTTCTTCCTTCTCCCTTTGCTTATGAAGAAATGCTGCTACAATAAGGAAAGAAGGAGCAGGGGGAAGGCGTGAACCCTGTCTAGATGGGAATAGATGGGAGAAGGACAATGCATCCCATTTTGTTATTTGGCTTCAAAACAAAGCAGCAATTGGTGTTTCCTCAAATTTCTTGGGGCGGGGAGGGGGACTAGGGAACACAAGGTGTGAGCACCACCCTCCTGCCTTCACTCCTCCCCCCCAGGCTGCTCCCCCTATTACGAGGCTGGAAAACAATCCAGTGCTGCTTTTAAATCACAGTCAGTCTCTCCTGGGTAAAATTGTGTACCCAGATTCCCTCAAAAAATCTGCAGACACATTCAGCAACTCAAAAAGAGAAGCTGTTTGCCATCACATCGTGCTCAGTAACATGCGAAGAGCAGCCTTACTTGAGCATCCCGTCCTAAACACATACGTGTGCAGAGATGCTGGGGAGCAGACTGGTGGGGAGAGACTGGGGAGAGAGGGCTCAATCCTGATCCACTTAGGATACAATAAAACAAAATAAAGCAAATTAAGATAAAACTGTTTTTCAAAGGCATCTGGGGAGGAGCACTGGAGCATGTCCCAGAGAGGAGGGAGAGGGTGGTGGGTTTGTCTCTTACATCTTGCTGTGGACTGTTTCAGACATCATGCTTGGGCTCTGAGCATGTCGTATTTTGCACTTTGTAATGCAGGATGTATATTCCAGCTTCCAACATGTCCCTGTAAAAAAAAAAAAAAAAAAGAAAAAAAAGAAAAAAAAAGAAAAACAAAAAACCAAACATCATTGGCAATGGCAGCCTCTAAGGATGTATTCTTTTCTTTTTTTTTTCTATGTCACTTAATTTGTTCATTTATACCATCTTTGTAATATGCCTGCCTTGATTTTCTCCCCTCCCCTGTCCCCACTGATAATATGCATACTCATTAAAGATGCCGTATCCCTGTTCTGAGCTGTTATGGTCCCAATCACAAGAGTCTGGTCTTAGCTCAATTGCTTGGAAATAGCTGATGTCCCCTTGCTCTTCAAAACCGACTGTACTGTTTCCTCCCCTCCCCACATCGTCCTTCCTCGCCTCAGAGATCGGCTTTGCCGGTGACCCACCGCTACCAGGTACGGTTCAAATGGTTTGTTTGGGATTTGGTACATCCAGGGACCAAGTTCCACCCTCAGTTCTACCCGCGGCAGCTCTGCTCAACAGGAGAAAGGGTGTGAGTGTGGCAGCAACCCGAGGGGGGGGTGAAACCCATACACAGATATATCTGGGGGGGAGGGGAAGGAGGGAAAAAAATCCTCCTCGACATTTCACATACAGAGTTGTTGGGTACAGCCCTGACTTGTGGACTCAGCTTTGCTTTGCTTCTGTTTTAGCTGTTTCTCTGCTACATTTTCAGCAGATTTCTTATTACACTGCACTGGATTGCTATATTTTTAACCAGAAATAAACTAAGGATTAGAGCATGTGCCAGTAAAATTCAGTTCTTTTCCTTACATGGTCTTATTCCCTGCTGACGTAGTTTTCCTTCCTCTTCCTTTCCCTTTTCAGGCAGAGGGCTATGGGTGGACAGGGTAAATGATAACTGAAGACAGAGAGATCCCAGTAACTTTTCTGGTTTGTTTTCCATAGTAACCGTCTGTCGTCTCTCTCTCTCATCCTCTTTTTTTCCTTTTGGTTTTTCCTTTTGGGTCCTTAGTCATCTTTTTCACTCTTGAACGGTTGCTGCATACTTGAAATGAACCAAATAATAGCATATTGTGATTGCAGCCCTGGGAACTCATCCATGTGTTTTGTAATTCTGGTTGCAACTCTTTGTAAAGACTCTCGAGGACTTTTATTGTACGTTCAAGTGCATGACACAAAGGTCCCACCAGGAGCACGTTAAACAGTTACATGGAAACACAGTACAACACTTATAAAGCAGCACAAAAAAGCCTCTCGTTATCAACCAAATAAAGGTACCAGTGATTTCAGGACTAGCTTTTTCACACTGGTGACAGACTAGTTATTCCTGCTTTTGCCCACATAGCTGCAGTTATGTATAAATACAAACACAATTCAGATTTTTCATCCTTTTGTACCATAGGATAAAACCTCCATCGAGCTGAGGTTTGTTCAGCATGAAAGATAGCCGAAGATTAATATTAATTGGATCCCAAACCACGTGTTTAAAAATAATGATTCCTTTATTAATCATGGCGAGATGAGCAATTTATCTAATTCTGCGCTTTTCACATTTGCCCAAGGCCAGAAGTATTCTTAGAAGTAGCCCAGAGAGAGAGGTAATTCAGTATATTTCCCTGCCTTATGAGCTTTGGATTCATGCATATCTACCTAAGGCACATTAAAATGTCTCTCACTGTGGCACATAAATCCATGTAAATTGTCCATACCTGCTGGATTTTGTCCACACTGACAGATGCATATGAACAGCTGAAGGTTTATATCATTTTTTTTGGCCACGATGGTATTTTTACGTTCCTACAGTGGAACGTACAGCACCTGAAATTCAAAGAGGGGCTGTGGCTCAAGGAAGCAGCCTGCCTCCTGCCATCACAGTAAAGCCATAGGGAAAAAGCCACGTGCCCCTCCCTGGGAACACCCAGGTCCTCTGGCCAGATCCCACCTGTGTGAGCGACACGCTGGCTCAACACCACATATCTGGGGAAGGCAAGAAGGAAGGAACATAAAAGTCCTCCGCCTGCTCATGCCATGTCAGCTTCTCACCAGCCCATCTGGCGTCTGGTTTGCTTGTACCTGAGACCTAGATTCTCCGAGCGCATTGGGACTCACCAGGGCTTGATCTTTTAGAGATGCTGAGCTGTTGCAGCATCGATTTACCTTGTGCAGAGCTATGAAGCCTCAGTACTGTTGGAAAAAAAAAATCCAGACTGCAACAGAAGGGGAGGGGCAAGAGGAGAAATAATGTCATTTCGATGATGAAGGGCTTAATTGAAACCCAAGGACTAATTAGATGTCCTGACAGACATTGGCAAGTTAAGGGAGGATGGAAAAGCAGAGATTTTTTAAAACTGTCATCAGGTGAGGTTGGCTGCAGAGATTTGTGCTAAAGCAGAACAGAGCAGAGGCTGGACTGGATCTCCTGCGTCTCAACTGCACATGGGTAAATTGTTCACACAAAAGATGGACATTACAGACTCTGGACACGGTGGGAAGTTTTCCTGGTGTAGAGAAACAGGTCAGTTCCTCGCACAGCCAGCCCCTAGATGAATTGCATCAGTTATGTTGTTGCCTATCACTGACCTTCATGTTAAGGCTCCTTGACCAGCTCTGCTCTGAGCCCAAGGCTTGAACCATTGCTGAAGATAACTGAGTACAGCAAGCACCAGATGCACACCTTTGAATAACAGACCCACTGGGACTGTGCTTCCTCCAAAGGCATTTTAAGCTCGTGAATTCCTTTTATTGGTCTGCTTTGACTAATACTGACCCACAAGCACTTAATTTCAGCACTACCACCAACCTGTTTTTCCAGGGTATGCGTAATCACCTAATTACCGTGCCAAGCCAGGGATTTTCAACAGGCAATGAGCCCCCGTTGCTACAAACCAGTGCCCAAAGGTCTGAATACATAACTCAAATACATCGTGAGCTATGTTGTTTCACCTGAAGCATCCCAGAGGTCAAGCTCCATAACGTTAAAGGAAATGTCACTCTCTAGATGTTGAGAGCTGCTGAGGGTTGCCCAAAAGTTCGTTGGACGGATGACTTAGAAATGTTGTGGAGTTGCACAAACCCCATCTGGAGGTCTCAGTAGAAGATAAACTTCAGACACACATTCATGCAGAGCTGTTACTTGCTCCGCTACATTGCTGTCTAGCAGACTCACAACGCTCATCATCCTTTTCCCCCTATCCAGATACGCTATTAACAGCTTTAATAGCCTAGCAAGGCTCTGGCTTTTACAGACTCACTCGTTTTACCATGCTAAGAACACCAACATCCAGCCCCTTACCTCCTCCCTAAGAGCAGCTGCCCCAGCTGCAGCCACATTTTGGTATCAAGCGTTTGGTCTTGGTGGAAGAGAGAGCTGTGAGAATTACTCCTCCAAGCAGCAGAGCAATGCAAAGGGATCACTGAATACATTTCCCTCAAGGAGGGAGTAAACCAAAAAAAGTTACCTTCAGCCTTGGTTTTTACCTGAAAAAAAACCAACAAACCAACAGCTTGATTGTTTCCAGATATAATAATGAAGAGATAATGAGATATCTTTTGCCTATGTAAATGTTTACACGTCCATTCCCTTACAATGAGATGAGCAAAAGCCACTGTCTGATGGATGGCAAAAGAATAGCTGAATTTTATCTAGGCATTCATACATTAAAAAAAGCACAAGCTGTCCTTGGTACACATCAAACAAGCTACTCCTCTACAAACACTATTGGAGTTTCTCAGCTCCTAATTTTCCACCAAGTTCTAGCCCTGGCTTTTCTCATGAGTGTCATTATAGGCAAGCCACTTCACCAGTATGTGTCTACCTGCCAAATACTCACCTTCCTCTTTAAGGTACTTGTGGACCCAACATAAGAAAACCAACCAGATCTCTGATCCAACAATCCTGAAGAGGCTTCAGTGGACTTGCAGCCAGCGTTCCAAGGTGCCATTAGAGTTTGGTATCAAAGTATCACAGTTTGCATTTCTTAAGACCATGGCAGAGCCCATCATTACATTCAGATCTCCTCTGCAGGCACTTACCAAAGTTGTAATTACCAGCCATTTACCTTTCCCCACAGGTTTCATTTGCTCAACCACCACGTGATAGCTTCCACAGTTACACCAGGAAGAGATGGGCCAGGGTGTCCAGACAGACCTTTGCCTGCTGCCGGCTGCAGGGCTCAAAGGGAATGCAGTGTTTGTCTTGTTTGTTCTGCTGAGCAGTGGCTGCAGCTGCACCAGAATTAATTTGTTCCAAGTCCAATGCCTGCAAAGTTCCAGGTTCAGTGCTACAGCCTCACTTTGTCAGGGCTGACAACTAAGCCTCAATTTTCAGGCCAGGACAGTTGGCCATGGCAGCAGCCTCTAATCATACAACCTAAGGAAGGCCACCAGAGCCTACTGAACCAAGCCACATGATCAGCCACAGCCTACACTGGCTCATCCAAAACCCTGGCTCTGGGAGGAACTGAAACAAGCTGAGTGCGCAGCTCAGCCCAACCTTACAGCAGAACAATGACAACCCTGGGAAGCCAAGAACTCCCCTGCAACTCACCCCGAGAGCCTCCTCTCCCTCAGCTCAGTGAGGCAGGCGGTATGCTCCGCGTGGGAGGCCGCACGAACACTCTGCTGTGCCACTCACAGGAGCAGGACAGTTGGCTCAACCTGACTCACAGGTTCCTTGGAAGCGTCTCTTCCAGCCTATGCCTTCTCCAGTCATACTTAGCTTGGCACAGAGCACAGCTAGGACTATGTTCCAGAGCCCTTGAGGAAAAGGTGAAAGAAAAAACCTCAGATTATTGTTGCATACGCTCAAGCCCATCTGATGCATCTAGTTCCCTGATCCAACAGTTTCTCTACCAGAGAAGGGGGAAGGATAATCTTTTCCTGCAGCTGCAGCAGCACTGTACAAAACTATCCTTCATCCTTGGCACTGCTGCAACCTGGCTCCAGCTCAGAGAAAAATTCTTTCAGGTTGTATATCAGTATTTGAAATGGTCAAAAGGTAAGAAATTATGAAGTACATCTGGCAAAAAAAAGTGTGTGTTCCCCTCTCTGGTTGGGCCTTTGGAATGGAGACCCATACACAAATGCTGGGATTTTAAATACACTATTTTTAATAAATTAATAAGTAAACTAAATAATTTTTAAAAATCTCAGGAAATGCAACAGAGCGGCAGATTCTCCACAACTTTGCCCAGAAAGCCATAGATTTCATGCACACACAAAGGGTCAAGTCAATGAGATGAAGTTACTGCAAACTAACCCAAGTGACAGGACAACAGGGCAACTGATGCTGTCAGCCATGACACCACTGCACATTCTTTCCTACATTTATACATAAAACAGGGTTTTTCCCACCTCTCCCCCATTATTTGGCATGGAAGGTACCATCCTATCAGACATGGTTTTACCTTGACAATTAAATCACATTGGCAGCCTGCTCAGTTTAATCTTTATTACATTCTAATTAGCCTTGCAGAACCTCACACTGCTCTCCTGAGAGCTCATCCCTGGTGATGCCCCTGCCAAAACAATACCCATTGCACCCTGGACTTCTTTGCACCAGGATAGACAGTGCTTTCTGGTGTCAACACAAGCCATCATTTGTTTGCTGTGACAGACATACTTGTATCCATCTGTTGTCCCTATGGACCACAGTCACTGTTCTGCTGGAAAGAAGACAATACCTTGAGGAGAGGGACTGAATCAGGAAGCACGGATACAAAAAAAGTCCTTTCAGAGTGTCAGCTCACACCCCTCCTGTCCTTAATACACCATTAGGTCTCAGGGCAGGACATTTCATTGGTCATAGGAGAGTTCACTCATTGGCTGAGAAAGCAGTTGTCCTAGATGTGAGAAACCAGAGATTCCACAAGCAAAAGCAAAACCTGCTACAGCTAACATTAAAAAGGAAGAGACTTCTACTGTTGTATACATCAGGATTACAGTGGCTCTTGTACAGGTAAGGTATGAAAGGATGCCCAGGTTTCTCCAGGCACTGCAGCCATATCTCAGGGTTACCTGCATATTTCATAGCAGCGAGAACAGCGACCCCTCTTCTACAGCAGGAGGGAAAGAAGAAGAACAAAGACTAGAATGGGAGTAATTAAGAGAACCAAGATGATGTAACCAAAGAAGTTTATTATAGAAACCCTTTAAGACATGTTCTGGCCCCAGTCAGGCAGGGAATCTGGGAACAGTGAACCACTGTGGTGTGCAGTTTGTCTTGACAGAATGACTTTCAAACAAAAATATGTCAGTATCATACACGCCAGCCTCAGCAAAACACATACTTGAGCAGCAACTCTGTTGCTCAAGATCCTCTCACAACCTCCAGGGGAACAACCAGAGCATTAATCAAGTAGGCACATCGAGACTGCTCAGCCCAGAGACACCCACAGAGTAGGCAAAGCTGGTGTGCCAGGATGCCTTCTGGACACGCTGACTGCCTGGCACTTCAGGCCGAGTTCAGTGGAGCTAACCACTGCTCCCAGCATGCTTTTTCATTCATGGAACAGCCTCAACAACATCTAGACTGAACCTTCATAGAAGGTCTTTGCCATGGCATGTGCCACTTTCACCACCTTCTTCTCCTTGGCATCCGGGCCCATGTTGCTGCGGGACAGCTTAATCCAGTACTGCTCAGTCCTGGACAGATAGTCTGCAGGCTTCTCATCAGGCCGAACAGATGGGTGCTGCTCCTCTCCTAGCAGACAATGAGGAAGACAGAAAGAGAGGTCACAAACAGCTCTGCTCTTTCACGTGCCAACCCAGCCAAGACTGTTCTTCAGCTAATGCGTTTACACGTATTAACCTAAAATCCTACCAGTAGTCAATGAAATTCCTTCTCTGCTCTGAGAGCAGTGTAATAGGAAAACATTGCTTTTCCTGGAAAACTCACCTGGATGCCTCTGAGGCCATTCCAGACTGGCAGCAGAAACAGCAGGTATTATACTAAAACCCACTTTATATTAGTATAAAGACAACATTCATCTTAATCATTACCTTCCTCATCTTCACTCTCCTCTTCAGAGCTCTCCTCTTCCTCTTCTCCTCCCTCTGCACCTTCCATATTACCATCGTCCTCTTCATCTGACTCAGACTCCTCCAGCCATTCTTGTGCTTCTTTGATGAGAAAAAAAATAAAAACAAAACAGAGGAAATAAATAACAAGCTGTGTCCCAGTCCTACACCCAGACTGTCACGGAGTACACCAGGGCAAGGTCAGAGAGATGTGCTCCTCAAGAGCCCTCTGTATCCATTGCCCTCACAGATCCACCCACTGTACAGAGCCTGGCTCTGAAGAGGAACACTGGGAGGAGATGAAAGAGTCAGGAAGAAGCAAACCATATCCTGGGGGTTGCTGCACTAAAGGCAGAGAGATAGAGAGATCCCACCATCACAGCTTACTTGGATCCATCTCCACTAGCACTTTCCATTCTTCCATCTTGTGTAGGTCGATGCTGTAGAGATCACTGAGGGTGAACTGGCGGTCGCCCACCTCGAACATTCCCCCATACACATAGAGAATCCCATGCTTCACCGCCAACATGGCATTCGAACGTGGGCATGGCTCAACTTGCTGGCCCAAGGCTGCATCTTCCTCCTCCTCTGATTCAGACTTCTCCTTCTCTTCTGCAGGTGCAGAGATCATCTGCTTGATTGTCATGATAGTCCCATCTTCTGCCACTACCTCTTTAACTATCTCCATTGGGCCTTGTGGATGTTGCTTTTCCGCCTCCTCTCCAGCACCCTCTGCCTCAGCTTGTCTGCCGCGCCTTCGCTTCCTCTTCTCCGATTTTGGTCCCTGTTAACAGGAACAAGGAACAGAAGGAGACCAAGCGTCAACTGTGTGCACCTAATAACAAGCACAGCAGTTAATACAAGTACTGTGGATGGTGCTGTGACGGAGGGGGGAAGAATTCAATTATTTGTCACTAGAATTGTAACTCTCAAGCGATAGGTGCAACCTCCCACTTAGCATGAACTTCTACCAGCCATAAAACAAGGAGCAATGAAACTCCTGAAGAACTCATGGCACAGAGTTGCTTCCTGTCTGAAGAGACAGAAAACAGCTCTTTTGCTCTCTATCTTGCAGGTGCGCACAAACACACACAGAGTCCATGACTCTGTGACAGGAGCAAGAGAAAATAACTCACGATTTTGTCAAATCAAAACCAACTCCTGGGTGCTAAATTACAGTGCATTACCAGGAAGCACTCAGGTCTTCGAAGTACTGCACAAAAAGGCTGGAAAATCATCAGCGAGGAAGGCAGAAGCAAACATCTGAGCACATGTTTGCCTGTTATTATGTGATTGACTCCTTTTTGAGAGTAAAGCCAAAAACAGGGACGATGGAAAGAAAGTTCAACTAGGGCACTTGCACCTCAGTTTCCCCTTGAAAGTGGCTCAAACAAAATCAAAGATCTGAGCTGAGGGCCACGTCTCTGAAGTTCTTACGAGCCAAGGTTAATATTTCATCTATTCTAGTAGCTCATCAGCTCCAGGGAAAGAGGGAGGTTTTTTGATCTCAATGTAACACAAGACCTCTTCACAGTAGCTCTTACTGAACTATCTCATGCTAGACTTACACACCTGAACTGGAGTCGGCCTCTAGTAAAACATCCAAATCATGTTTTCAAGCTGCTTTGTTTCATATTGCATTACACAACAACGGGCCACATGCAGCCTGACCCTGGAGGAGAGGGACTGGCTCCTGAACTACTCGCGCTTTACGCCCAGCCACCAGGGCTCATAGGCTTTATCTCTCCCCAGAAGGGTGATAGTCTGCATCACCCTGTGGAAGCAGGGCACAGAGAGCACAAGGAGATATATGGCAGGGAAGGAGAGCGGTAGCATAAAGTTAGAGAATTCAGTTGGTCTGGCAGCAAAGACCTGCTAGATTTACGCATCACTAGCTTAATTTCTACAGCTCCTCCCCCTCTGCACAATCAATGGGTCACACAGCAAAGCAGCAGCCACACGTGGCGGCTCAGCTTCTGGAACACTCATAGCTATTAGAAACAGAGGCTTGCTCAACACTGCGAGAAAGCTGTATGAGGACAACAAAGCCCCAAAGGACACGTGTCAGATGATCAAGGAGAATGAACTGAATATATCTGTGCTATTTTTAAAACAAAACCTTTAGCTGTCCAGGAAACCAGCGGTTTTTCCCCATGTCGTAGAAATAAATATCGTTGAAGAAGTCCCCTTCAATGCTCTCTTCTTCTTCTTCATCATGCACGCCTCCAAACAGAAGAGAGCGGTTGTTGGGACCAATCGCCACAGAGAAACCAGACCTGGGAGTGGGTTTCACTCCAGATGGGTTGAGCCGACTCCATGCCCACTTGTCTGCTAACAGATAAAAGCAAATATGAGCATCAGCAAAGGAGAATCCTGGTCATTTTCCTATCTTCCAAGGCTCTTAAGTTCTCTAGCAAGTAACCTGGTGACTTATTTTGGACAGTCTCAGAATCGCACAGTGCACATTCAACAAATTAATCAAAACTACTTGTGTTTCCACTTGAATCACACAGTTAATATGCAAATCCCTTCTACTCTTTGAAAGCTGTTGTGCCTCTAATAAAAGCAAATGCAGAGCACTATCTTTAGAGTGTGCTTTCCGGGGCAGGGAGCATCTTGAAAGGTATATACACTGTTACAGGAGGGTGGAGTTCAATCCAGGATTGATTGCAGCCTTCCAGTACCAATGAAAGGTACCTCAGTTATTCCGTGGAGCCCACCCTACACCATTTCTTTGCAGAGGTCACTTCTGCTACAGTACCTTATCTGCCAACTTGCACCACTGCCTTAACCCCAAGAATAAGTGCAGCTTGCTGCCAGAAGACCCAGCCACACTTTAAAAAGGGGCTCAGCAGCAGGAAAAGGCTTGTGCTATAAATCTTCCACTTTTGCTCCAATCCTTTCTACTCTGGATTTCAAGCAAATTGCTAAAATATAGGCTAGAAGCATATGCACTGGCTGGGCACTGTGTTTCCAACAGAACCACAGTTTCAACAAGATAAAATATAAATAGGACGTAATGCAAGCAGGGTCTGTAATCCAGACAATGTATGTGACCAACCCTCCTCCCCAAATTTACACTTTAAGATGGCCAGGTTTAAGGAAATCAGTCACAATTTTAACATTTTAGAAATCCAGCTTAAATAAGATTGCTCCATTCCCTGAGCCAAGAACAAAATACACTCTCTCCTAATGAAAGTGATGGGATTCCTATTTCTGGGAACATTCACAAATAAAACAACCACCAACCAATCAAAACCCACTTTTGATAATGCCCCTGCACTACGTAATCTCATGAGATCAGACCCCAGTCTTTCCTCTTGAGAGTCTGTAAGTGAGCCACCACTACCAGAGCTTGTCAAAACAGGAATTTCCAGTGTAGAAAACTTTGAAATCTCAAAGATTTTTGTGTTGTGAAACAGAAAAGCAGTGATCAAAATGTCCCAGAGAACAAGAATTTCAAAATGTTGTTTTAATTCCCTCCCACACACAAATTAAAAAAAACCCAAGATATCTTTTTCCTGAGGCTGCCTGTGCAGGCCAGAGCTTCTCCCAGTTATGCAAGGAGCTTGGAGACCTTACACTCCATCTCAGACTACTCCAGGACCAACTGGGAAGTGTCAGCAGAGACAGAGCCATACGCTAGAAATTATTCGCTGACAAAAGGGTCTGGAGCACAGGGGTTATGGGGAGTGGCTGAGGGAACTGGGATTGCTTAGTCTGGAGAAGATGAGGCTTGCTGGAGACTTTATCACTGTCTACAACTACCTGAAAGGAGGTTGTAGCAAGGTGGATGCTGGTCTCTTCTCTCAAGTACCAAGTGACAGAACGAGAAGAAATGGCCTCAAGTTGTGCCAGGGGAGGTTTAGATTGGATTTTAGGAAAAAAATTCTTTACTGAAAGAGCGGTGAAGCACTGGAAGAGGCTGCCCAGGGTAGTAGTGGAGTCATCATCCCTGGAAGTGTTCAAAAAAACACGTAGACATGGTACTTCTGGACATAGTTTAGTAGGCATGGTGGTGTTGGGCTGATGGTTGGACTTGATGATCTTAGAGGTTGTTTCCAACCTTAATGATTCTATGATACATTAGCTCTGAAATCAAGTCACTTAGAACTGAGAACCACAACTCCTTACAGCCTTTGGCTAACCAGCAAGCCTTGCTCAACAAAGCAGACGGCCTCATCTTTCCAGGCTGTAAAACAGAGAGTGAGAAAGGAACGGAGCTGCTGTGCAGCACACCATCTGCTGCAGCAACAAGCACCTACTTCCCATTTCCCTTTGCAGAGCGCAGCAGTGAGGAATTCTGCCTGTATGCGTGATGGCCCATTTTCCTTCTCCAGCACATGTAAACAAAAAAGGAAAACATAATCCCTCCAATACCACCCTGGAACTGCTGTTTCCTTCACCCTAGCCCCTTTTTAGGCTCAAGTCACGGTACACAAATGCACTTAGCTCCTCCTGGGATGAAGCAGTATTTAAATCAACTCAAAGCAAACACTGGGGTCTAGTGCTTGTCATCAAAAAAGGAAACTTTGTTCTATAATTGTGGGGTTTTGGTCTGTTATTCAAAGGAAGAGAGAGGATTTATATTCACAGTCCTGCAGCATCACTTCCAGCACAGCCCTCCTAACTGCAACAGTAGCTTACCTTCCTCCTTGCCTGCACCTTCAGTCTTCAGCAGGAACATATCTGTATGCAGGGTGCCTTTGTCAACATCTTTCTTAATTCTCTGTGGAGACGGGAAAGACAGGGATGCTCAGGGAAATAGTTTCAGTAGCCCAAAACATACGAGGTCCAGCTCTTCAAGGCCTAGAAAGTAACCCATGACAGAATGGCAGTATGTGCCATTCTGAACTCAGCATCCCACAAATAAGCACAACCACAGCCTGAATCCGTATATTCCTGTGCTGAAAATACAAACACTGTCAGCAGTCACGCTGTGGCCATGGAGCATCAGGCAGCTCACAACTGTAGTGTTCAAATCAGGACTACTGCCTGTGATGAGCCACAACCAACTTCTGCCTGTAACAACCAATCCTGGAACTCGTGGTGGTGTGAAGACTACAGGATACAGTTTAAAGGCATGACTTTTGGCACCCAGAAAAGGAAAATAAATTGTCACAAGGGATCAAAACCAATTGCTTAGCAGAAAGATGCCAGGATGGCAGCACCAAGAAAACTGAAGACGCAAGGTCCTGCCTTTCACTCTGCCACAGAGAGTATCAGGTGCTCTCAAGGGACTAATTTAACATCTGTGCCTCTGCTCCTCAAGCTGTAAAAAGAGAGCAGACACCTACTCCAACAAAGTGACACACGACAACTTTCCACAGGGCTCGCAACGCCCCCCGGGGTTCTACCCTTGAGTGTTGAGCAGAAGCTCAGTGTGTATCACTTGCAAGACCCAAGTTTAAGTACAGACCTGAGATCAGCATGCAGTTCCAGTTCCTGCCAACCCTCTACAAGAGAAGCAGAGGTGACAGCTCTCTCCCTGCACCACAGTCTGATGGCAGCTGTCATTTATAATATTTGGGGTCCCACAGAACCTTCAGCAATAGTTATTGCTCATAAATAGAAAAAGAAAAGAAACCCCACTTCCACACTTACTAAAGGCAACAGCAAGACACCAGCAAGAGCAGGATCAAGCCTCAGTTAAGGCAATTACGTGCATCATTTTAAATGTGATTTTCCTTGCTCCTTTCACTGTAAGCCCCTGTACGCCAGTGTTCATAGCAACATGCAGCATTTGAAGGCAGCACTATGCAACACCACTGCAGGAAGTCTTTTAATAATGTCATTATCCACCCATCCCCTTCATGCAGAGCTCTACTTCCTCATAATTCCCTTCCTCCTGGGGACGATGGCATTGCTATGCTGTGTAGCTGCTGCCAGGATGCAGGCAGTGGATCCCAGCAGAAGCTGGGAGGGTTGGATCCAGTCCTCAGGAAGATGAGCTGGGCTTGGGTACATCGGAGAACACAGCAACATGGGGCTGTCCTGTTCCTCCTGCACATCGTTTCCCAATCCTCTGCCTTGTACTTAATGAGTTTTGTTATTGCAGGGTATGCTGTGTTGTTATTACGTAGACCAACATCCAACTCATCGCAACAGTAATCAACTCATAGAAAGACAGAAAAGAGTAAAGGGAAACAAAATGTGTTTGAGACATTGTACAACTTTGCTGCAACTTGGATGATGCTGAAAATCCCCAGAGAAGGAACAAGCACCACTGACAGTCCTATTTTCTTCTGAAGCAGAGGTTATACATTGATGACTCCTTAAGACGCTGCCAGTTCACCAGCACATGAAAAACAAGCAAGATGAATTTTTGAATTGGTGAGTGGTTCTGAGGCATAGGTAGAGGAGCTCTGGTGCTAGAGACATGATTGGAGGGTGCTGGAGACATGGGAGCTGCCAGGGCAGGAAGGGAAAGAAATGCCTTCTAGGAAAGATGCTGTAAGCATCGAGTACACCAGTTCGTAGCCTGGCACTGCGTGTATTGTGGCTACAGCAGTAGCTCTCAAGTTCAAAGGGCTGTGAGTCACCATGCCGAGCAAGTGCCATCCTCTGGCAATGTCACACTTTGCTGTCTCTGTCACACAGGTCTGGAGCGGCAGAAGTCACCAATGAGCTGCAGGCTGTGGACAGCTGAGATACACCAGCCTTTTTAGTCTGTCCCTCACCTTAAACAAATGCCCTTCCAAGCCTCACCTGAACAAACAGCTGCCAGGGATGATGGTCAGAAGAGAGGGTGGAAGGGAGAGACAGGTAGGAGGTGGCACAAAGTGCCTGTTTGCTAACAGTAACAGTGGCTATTTCCTCCCCAGACCCAGTGCCACTAGGCTGCAGTTTGTCCTTAAATGCTCACAGACCACACATTCATACGTGCAGTGGACACACAGGCTGAAGGGTGCAGAAGCACACTAAGATGTGTACTGTCTGCATGGAAGGAGGGGAAATAGCAAATACCAAGAAAGCAGCTGGCTTCACTATCATACAAGCTGCACAGAATAACTGCATTATTTTCCTCCTGAAAACCACACCGCTGCGTGTAGTAAACATGCTGCGTATGCAACATGACAAAGCTTCTTGGGCTGAGAAAATCCCAGTGAGTTGGAGTGGGAGTTAGTTATTTGTTGTCAAAGAGATTCCTGTTTTCCCTAACTCACACTGGCTCAAAAGCAGACACTTCACTAACCGCAGAGCAGTACACCGCTACTGGAGAGATCAATCCCCTCACACCCAGGACAGCCACCCGCCCTGAGCAAATAGTTGTGTCAGTCACAAGAGGCTCCTGTTCCCCCTGTACAGTCCTTCTTACCTTGAATTTCCAGCTGTTTGCTTCCAAGCACAAAACTGGCTTGGATATCCACAGCCTATTGTTTGCACATTAGCAAATTACAAGATGTTTACAGGTGTCAGCTACAAATCCCAGCTCCACTGACAGACAGCAAGGCTGTTTATCTCCCTTCAAAGAGCAAGGAAGCTGAGGCATGGAGAGCTGTTCTTGAGAAAGGGAATCAGGATTACCTGTGTATAACATGTTAAATATGTCTGATAAAACAGTGGCAACATACATGCAATTAGCAGAAGCCCTTAGGAGGCAGAGCTACAGAGGGAACCAGCCCCACCAGACCTTGCAGTTCAGTCAAACACTTCAGCCCTGCCACAAGCAATCTCCCAGGAGAATGCAATTCAGCTTCGCAAAGCTTGCTGCTAAAAAAATCACCCAAAGAAACTCCAAAAAACCCACATGCTAGTCATCTTTGGCATCCAAAAGCCTCGCACACATGTAATGCCAGCCCTCCCATGGCTTGCAGGCTGCTTGCACCTGCAAGGTAGAGCAGCGTCAGCCTCTGACACCTCCCAGCTACATTCGCTGTGCCAGTCAGGCACAGTGCGCTCACGTTGCCTAGCAATAGAGAGGTCTCATTGCTTTAGATAGCCAAAAATGCAGCTTGATGCAGCAAGCCCTATCCCCAGCATGAGAAATGAGTGAGGACATCTTTAAGATGAGCAGGACAGCAAGCCTGAGCTCCTTGTGAGATTTTGAAGTACATTTTAGGCAAAGCCGATGATATCCGTATCATCCCCTCCTGCAAGTGATTGTAGTAGTTGTCTTTATAATTTCTAGGCCGAAGATGAAACAGATGAACATAGGGATATCATTGTGCTAAGAATACCACATTTTAAAGTATTGGGCATGCTCTTGTCAATTTGTGCACCAACATCTCAAGTCAAGCTGCATTCAGGGTTGTAGAACTCCTTTTCATCATCTGTGTCCTGGTTGTTCACCACCAAAGGAGCAAAATCCAGTGGCTGGCACAGGCAAAGCCTGTCTGGTACCAAAGCCCTCACCCTGGCTCTGCCTACAACTACTAGAGTGCCTTAGAGAAGTCACTTATCTTTTCTGCCTCTGTATCTCCGGACATGAAAAAGATTTTCTTATTCAGGTCGCGTCAAAGGAATTCAACAACACGGCCTGGATTGCAGACATCACTGAAAACTGACCCTCCACGTTCTGTTCTTTGTGCAAATCAAGTAAATGAAAGCCGGGACCAAAACTCTCTGCTTCTGCCTTCTCAGCTCACAACATCTGCTGACCAGACTGAGGACAAGCAGACTGGTCAATCAGAGAGCATCCCTGGCTGCAAGCTGACAGCGTTGCTCAGTCTTTGTAGAGCCTCAACATCCAGCTGAGTACAAAGCCGCTTACAATTCCACCCATCCCGATGAATCTCCTGGTCTGACATCTCTTTTTGCCCTAGGCAAGGTGCATTACACCACAGACAGTTATTCTGGTACAGTACTTCAAAGCAGATTTACAGGGGCCAAGGGGACCACAGGATGTAACGCATCAGAACTGCCCAGTGCAGGAAAGAAGCCTTGCCACATCACAACTCTCCTCTAGCAATCTGACAGCCATACCATGCCTATAATAAAACAGAGGAACTATCATGATTTCCACTCCTCTTCCCTCCGAACCAATTCATACCATATACACGCTTGGCTCTGGCTCAGGGGGCATCCACATACCTTCTTTACAGCACATGTGCAACTTAGTCCTGCCTGTTATTAGAAGAGAAGTCTCTACATGACTTGGTGAATGGCACATGCCTGGTGTCACACACAGAGATGTCTTCATGTGCCCAAAAATGTCTTGATAGCACTCCTGAACATAGCATCTGCCTCTCTAATGGGAAACAAGGAATATGCCTTCTCCTGCATGTCCAGCTCCAATTATTTTTCCCTCCACCTTCTTCCTCTTATTTCTCCCAAGAGTATCCCAGCCAATAACTCTGGGAGGAGCACACAAGCCAAAACCGCTTTCTTCATGTCAAAGTAACCCAGAAAGTTTCAGCTCCACAATTAGCTATAAGCAAAGATATAATGAGGATTAAATAGCCACACAGTGAGGTGGCAGTGTTTCTCAATCTTGATGAATTAAACTTTCAGGAACATTCTAAAGGTTTGTTGCCTTTACACCTCAAGAAAGCTGCAAAGAAAATTCTGTCCAGTGCTTTGGTCAGTTTGTAGCTTGACTGCACTGTTTCTGCCTGAAAGTTCACCTGTGCTGCAAAAGACACAAGCTTTGCATTCCCTTATCCCTTCTACTTCATTTTCATTAGCACAAAACAAGCCAGAGTAGTGCAACAGGGCCCACCCTCAGAAAGCAGAATAGAATCAACTGCAAACACACATCAACTTTTATATTTCCACGGTGCTCAGTGTGTACTTGAAATCCAGCTGCTTTCAGTAGCCACGAGATGCACATAAGGCACAGCATGCAGGCTCACACTTCCTTCCCACCCTCCAGAGTGAGGAAACAGGAGAGAGAGAGGAAGAGGACAAAGTCCTTTCAGGTAGAAAATGCCTCTGTATTGTTACTGCTATTTAATCAAATGCACATCTGATGAGATAGAGCCCTAACTGCAGGCCGTGAGGAGGCACAAATGCTTCTAAATATATAGACAAACTATCTTCTCTCCCCTTTCCCCACTTTTCTTCTTTGTTCATTTATTCACATCAGAAGAACAACGTGTCCTCCTCCCCCAGCGACGCACTGCTGGAAACGATGCCTTTCCACTGAGACAGTAGCAGCAGGATCTAGGTTTTCTGTCTGCATTCACAACATTAAAAGCTTTTGCAGGAGCCTTTTGCTCAATGAAATATTTACTTCCTCCCATCCAGCATGGAGACAGATATTTGGTCAATGAGGACATATGGTCTAAAGGGCTATCCAGTATAAATTATCATGAGAGCTGCAAGAAGCAAAGCAGAGGAAGCCTGGTGCTCATCAGAAATCTTCTTTGGCTTATTGAGTTTGATAACTAGTGGTGCTCCCTTAACCCTTTCACTGATGCAGGAAAACATGAGTCTTGTGGTAGCTGCTGCTTTTAACCTGCGAGATTGAAACATGGATGAGAATGCTTTAAGCTGGCAGCAACCACCAGTGTTGCCAAAAAATGTCACTTCTCCCAGCTGCTTATTTCTACCTCAGTGGTATCACCTCCTCGTATTGGCTTAGATTAGCAGAGAAAATAAAAAATTAATTTTAAGCAAGAAAGCTCCTCAATCAGCCTGCAACTGCTTAGAAGAAAATATGCATCTTTACGCAGCAGTACTGGTTCACAGTAGCCTGAACCATCCTGTGTACAAACAATCCAAGGGCACAACTGCACATCCACTCCAAGCAGGCTTGCATGCACCCTCGTTACCAGCAGTTTTTTGGACATCTGGCAGCTGCCTGACATGCGGAAACATCGTCAGCCAGAACAGCAGGCAGCTATGTGATGAGATCATCAAATCTCGCACTAGAGACAAGGCTCTCAAAACTGCGCAGAGGGAAGTAGCAAAACAGAGATCTCAATTTTGCTCTCTCAAGCTCGAAGCCCATTGCCTTCTCCCAGTAGCCAAAACACAGGACTCCACAGCCTAAATGGGCCAAGACCATTACATCGGCCCCACTTAGGCAACCTCAATTTGTCATATTTTAGTTTTCACTTTAGCCCCTTAGTTTTTCCATCAACTATTCTGTTCAGCATCCAGGAGATACTGCACTGGCTGACCACAAAGGCCTCTCCTACCTGTTTGGAGTAGCCTCCGTAGATGATTATGCTGCCCTCGGGACTAACAGCCATTTGACACCCGGATCTTGGAGCAGGCCCAATCCCCGAAGGAGCCAGCTTGCTCCAGGTGAAGGAGTCCAGGCTGAAGGCATACACATCATTGTAATAGATGTAGTCTCTAGGGAGAGCAAATTGGCACATCACACGTTTTGGTAACAGTAACCATTAGAACAGGACAAAATACCACTTCAAGAACAGCACCAGGAACTCTGAAGAGGTGCAAGACCTTACTTATTCAACTTCTTGCATTTATGGCTTTTCCCCCTCTGCCACCGTGGCAACTTACAGAAGATTTCTTTGGGCGAAAGTTACCATTTCAGAGCAACAATTTGCATTTGACAAAGCTTCTTGAAGCAAGACCTCTCTGGGTTCTTTTTTACCTCTGCCATTCCTTACTATAATAGAGGTTTCATCAACTCTATGCAGTTAACACAATCCAAGGTACCTTGAACCAGAACACTAAAGATCTAAACAGTTACGTCTGTCTAGAGGGGCTGGAAAAGATACACATACATATCCGTGTTCTCTGCTTACTAGCCAACTCACATACAGCTAGTGGAAAATGTTCTGCACAGGTTAAACTCCCAAAGACACAGTTAAACTTAGGGTGGGCTTTGCAACCTGCACTGTGCTCCCAGGGCCTGCCACTACACTGCTCACTGTCTCTGAGGCAATATGAAGCTCAGCTCTCTTCACAGTACTCATCAGCTGTGACCTCAGATAGTATGCAAGAGCCTACTGAAGAAGATGCTTCTAGGAAGACAAGGCTCTTTGACAAGAGTCAGAGGCCAAAAGTGATGTATTGAGCTTTAGCTACAAGTATGAGTAGCTAAATCAGTGATTAGCTAAGTGGTAAAATGGTTTCTCAAACACTTGAGGACTTTAAATCAAGATCACTCGGCTTTCTAGCATAGAAGTCTAGCTCAGCAGCTGAGGATAATTCTTGCACTAAAGTCCAGCTTTCTGTTACTGGTGAAATTCCATTACCTTTTCTTACAGAGGATCCAATACCCCCAGCCATGGTGCAGTAACTCACCTTGCGCTCTCATGAAAACCTCCAAAGATGATCAGCTGTCTTTTGCAAGCAACCATCCGATGTCCACTTCGTCCAGAGGGACCTCCCGATGCCCTGAAACGCAAAGAAATTCCGCTTATGAGTAGAATTCCCTTTACTGTTAGTGAGTCAGTCCATTTTTATTGAGGTCATTGGCAGCTGGGCTGGTTGAGTTCAGCTCCTGTTCTCCTGGAATGGGAAACCATAAGGAACTTTGTTGCCTTAATACACACGTATGCTCTTCTCCAGAACAGTATGTGTGCTGTTCCCGTAACTCCTGGTATTTGCAACACGGGCATTTTGCAAGACCAATTTTATTCCTAGTGATAAGCCCTCTGGCCTCTAACAGCACCCAAAGTCTTGAAGCCTTTTCTGCTATGACTCAGGAGAGCTTAATGAACAGCAGTTGAGTCCCACAATTGCAAGAAAGGCACTCCAGACTGAGATGCTTTCTCCAAGTACCGAGTAAGAACCAGACACTGGTTCTGACATCCACCCTTCTCCAATGCCTTAGGAAATCATGTACGCATACTGACTTCACGCATCTACCTGCGGTTAGGATGTAACATCACACTAGCAAGAAGACTTTATAAATTACTTAGATTTCCTCCCGAACAAAGGCTTTGCAGCAAAATAAGTCATCACTATTATCTTACACATTAAAAAGCAGCTAGGCATCATTGTTCTGCTCTTTCAAGCCTTTCTGACCTTTCAGTTAAATGTGCCATTTCCATCTCCAGGAACAAGAAACAACACCCATCTGTCACATCCAAAAGCTTCACATGAAGCCAGGCAGCTGGAAACGACATTCCTGAGAGGCAATGAAGATGCACATTCCTTCATGTTCACCCACAGACTGAGCATCATATGAGAGAGAATAAAAACAAACTCAAGAACTCTCAAAACAAAGGCAGCTTCAGACCAGCCAAACCACAGAGAAAACAGGGATTTGTTTTGTGTATTCTCTGCCTCACGGGTTAATCTATCACAGTGTCTCTCCAGCTGAGAACTCTCCCAAAGCGCACACAGTTAGTACCACTGAACTCAGCAAGTCTTCTCAAATAAGCAGGGTTAACCAGTGTTAAGTGGTTGCAGAATCAGGGCCTAAATAAGTAAGAAACCTGCTCACCACTGAAAACAGCAAAACTTAAACCCACAACCCTACTTCCACACTTCAACCAGCAGCAGGTAGCTGTGAAGTGCAGTGAAAGATTTCTGTGGAGAGAAAAAATGAGAGCCCTTATTCACCATCAAAAATTACAATCTCACACCAGTCGTAATGAAAAAACTCCAAGCAGAACAGCAGCATTTGGGTTAAGACCGAATTAATACTGACTGCTTGGACTTTTTATTCTAACAGAGAGTAGGGTTTTCTACGCATTTAATGGATTTTTAAGTATCACCCTGCAGAACAGCACCTGTACTATTAATTTCATCAAGATCTAAAATCATTAATTTCTCTTCTGCAATAAAGATAAAGCTCCCACGTTATTATTCCAATGGATGGCACCTTTTTAAAGTCCTTTCTTTTTTTCTAGAGGAAAAAAGGAATTAAAACCCCACATTAACAATAAAATCCTGTTCTCAGAGGACGTCTTCTGCCTTGCTTTTCAAAGAGGTTTCCTCCAAGCCAAAACTCAATTCTGAACAATAAAAAGCTTATTCATGGACATGTGTATTTTAATAAACAAGCTCCCACAAGTATGTGTTAATTCAAAGTCACAAACAAAAACATCCAGTCTGGGGCCTGATCCAAATTCAGTGAAGTCGCACAGCAGTGAAGTCTCAACACCACTTGCTCTCAATCACAAGGCTGTTCTCTCCTTCCTTTATTCCAGCAATAAAAGCTACAGGAACAGATGTTGAACCATGGTTCCAGGAGGCTTCGCCCCTCCACATTGTTGTATCATCTCAGCTTCCTTGGCCTTAGACTTACATACTGCAGGAATCGCCTCTAAAGGAAAGTTAACAGCCTTTTAAGTAAGGTCAGGCCCTCCTAGCCTTGCAATAACTGCTCTTAGAAAGTGTTTTTACACAGAGCTATCCACACAGCCAAGGTCCTTCGTGCCCAGTCTCCAAACACAACACTGGAAAAACCAAGTAGGACCGGCAGTAACCCAAAACCACACTGCCACTTCAGAAGGCACTTGCTGCAAGCTCAAAGGCTTCTTCTCCAAATACAAACTGTCTCCTTTCACCTGTATCATTGCTCATGGTCCAAACCAAGCGTTTTGGAACTGGTTTCAGACTTCATGATTAATACTCTACTGCATGGGGCTGACACCAGAAAGCAGACACGTGGGAGGGAGCTGTAAATTCTCCACACTTTTTTTCAAAATAGATTTAAAAGTAAGTCTGGATACACATGTACAGCATGAGTCTGATCAGAACTGCTCCAAAAGGAATTTGCTTTTGCTTGCAGAGTTACTCTGGGACTTAATAGTAACATAACAGACTTGAACTCAGCCCCCAGATTCAAGAATTCAAGACTTGCATATCACAGTAGCTACAGGCTGCATAAGCAAGTTACCTTTTCATTCATTCCTTCATCCAGATGTGTAGACAAATCTCAGTGCCTTTCCATAACAATAAAAGTGATGATGCAAAGAACATCCCATCAAAGGGACATTTCAGGACAAAGCAATTTTATCTTCTAGTACTCGAGGCAGACGAAGCCCAGGACTTCAGTGTTCAGTTTTACATCCTATGTGTGAACCCAACAAGCATTCTGTTCAATGGTGAACACAGAGAGCACACTCACATGTGTTTGCATACTCGGTTAAGAAGTACACGAGTGAATACGCAATTGCCACAACTCACAAAATCCAACACCAGTAGCCGCTAAGCTGACCATCGCTGTCATCAGGCATCCTAGCTGGTTAATGCCAATCCAAAATAAATAACTGCTTGACTTCAGACAGATGTGAGAAAGCTATGTGGAAAAATCACAGCAGCAATGGGGTTCCCTGGTAAGAAAAGCAAAATGCATCACGTGTTATGATCATAGCTTTAAAAGAAGTAGGGAAAAAAACCCCTCAAACAACTCAATCATCTCTGCCCTTTCCTCTTCCCCTTTCCATGCAGACTGTAATCAAGATGCCATACGGAAAAGCAAAGAGGCAGCAGAAACTTGATTTTCACACTCAGGCAGGTTAGCATTAAAACAAAGACAACCCCTCCCAGCCTCCTCCGCCAGATGCCTCATTAATGCAGCTCTTGGAGCTCTGCCGAAGGATGGGGAGGAGATGCACTTTGTTTTATTTGCACACAGGCACCAGGGCACAGGCGTTTCCAAAATTCCAGCAAGGCTGAAAGATAGATGTCCACCCAAACACATCCGGAAGCTCAAATGGAACAGATCCTGCATGGGACAGGGAGAGAGAAAAGATTATCTCTCCAGGGCGTTTTCATGCATATTATAATTTATAATGCTTACTTGGAAAATGCCTATCCTTTCATCTACTAAGAAACAACGAAGTATCAGTGTCTCCAAACAGATCTTTCCACTGTGGCACGGCAGACAAGGATATGCGACAACCAGCCCCAAGGGATGAAGGAGCTCTGGGAGGCCTGAAGAGAGTGGTACCTAGAACTTCCTCACAAGGGTGGGACAAGGAACTCACCTTCCTAAATGGCTCCCTCCTCATTAACTGTAACAACAAAATCCCTTGCCATGGGATTTTTTTTTAGTCCACTTGGGCCCTGGGACTGCAGGGTGCATCCTGCAACTCACAGCACTGCAAACTTGACACTCAGCTCCAGGGAGGGAATAAGTGCTTTTGCTGTATAAGTTACACCCAGCATCCCTGAGGCTGCTCTCCCATATGGGAATAGATGCAGGGCAAGTAGTAGTAAATACTCAAGTAGTCTCATAACCACCTAATTTCCTCTTCCCAGGCAGGTCAGGTACTGCAGCATTTGTTTTAGGAGTAGAAAACCCTCAGCAGCTCTACAGCAACGTATCTGCAATGAAACAACTCGTGCCATCAGTGGTGCAGTTAAAGAAGCCTAATCTGGATTTTCTGATAGCTCACAAAAAAACCCGATCTCCCGCCCTCGTTCTTCCTGCAGCCAGGGATTAATACTGCTCCCCGGTAAGGATTTTTTCAAACAAGAATTTGGCTGAAATGTCAACCCTTTCTTGCAGCAGAGTCTCTATGGCAAGCATCACTTCATCCCTTTACCTGCTTACATGAAACCATTAGGGACATAACGTACTTGAGTTCATCCCCTTTATTCAGCTGAGATTGAGCAGAGGATTCAGAAGTTATTTTGGGGGAGCTGGTAGGGGTACAGTCACAGTTTACGTCAGCTTCTGTCTAACAACAATAGGCAGATCAGCCTGCACAATGACAGGTCTTTTGAATTCTTGCACCTCTTAAAGAGTCCTCCATCATTTTGGAGGATTTCTCTCACCCCCGCTTTGCAAAGACATGCAGGGTTTTGAGTGTAAACCTGGCTTTGATTGACACTTCCAGGTCTGGAGCCAAGAACCACACTGACAGACAGGAAAGAGTCACTTACGAATCAAAGTTTTCTCTCAGCTTTCCAGAGCAACTCAAAAAGACAGTCCCTAGATTCTCAGCTGCCAATATCCTGTGCTGTGAAGCATCCTCTTAATCCAGACTGTTTTGGACTCCTTAGGATTTTTGCATTTCAGCTCTGTATGTCCCCCTATACTTTCCTCAGCTGAGTCCTTTCAGTGTTACGTTAGTAAAATTAAACCCCCACATTTCCCCCTTGTCAAGCAATATCAATGCTCCCATTTTGCAGGGAGGGGAAAAAAAGCCAGACAGGCATGATGACTCACTGTGTGGCCTCAGGCGTGTGCCAAGAGCCAGGGTATCTGTCTCTGCACAGCTCAGTTCTAAACCACCCTCTCAATTACCATGCAAGAAGAGACAGAGACAAATAACAGGCACCCACACTCTGTAAGAGGGGTGAAAAGTGATCGGCCTAGGCAGATTTAGAGCTTCCTACCTGAAAGAAGGACTTGGCGTTTATAGCCAGGAGCTCGATAAGTCAAACAGCAGTTTGACTGCTCAATAAGTTCAAGCATTTGAAAGCTGCTGCTTTCCCTAGTGCCACCTCAAGGGTCAGCTGCACAGGACTTCAAGCCCACCCAAAGCTGTGCTCTGACTAATCCCACAGCCAACACAATCCCAAAGTTCAAGAGAAAGTCAAAGTCAGAATCAAAGCCACATCTCCTGCTTCTCACTCCACTAGATGAGCCACCAAACCTCTTCCTTCATGCACATACAGACATGGGCAGCAAAACCAAGAAGCCACAGGTTAAGGAAGCATTAGCCAAGGTCTATAGGTCAGACCCACAGAAGGCACCTCAATTCCTGTTGAAAATGACCAGGACTTTTGGCACCTTTTTACTTTGACAGGTCTGAATTATTGGCTTGCTCATCCCAAGGAATCCTGAGGCAGCAAATACCATTTATCAGGAGTGAAGTTGGCTCTGTGGATAGATACAAGCTGTCTTCTCAAGCAATGGTAAAATTGGATGAGATCTCCGTACTGGTCTTGTGCACCCCAGACAGGTGGAGTCCAGGCAAACTGAGCAACAAGCACCATTTTAAGTTGGACATCTACATCCACCATGCTTGGGTGGACAGGGTGCTCCTGTTCATCAGACTCTCTCCTTCAGCTGAGTAACACCCAAGGACACCCATGCTCCAAAACCCACATATTAAATAAAACAGCTTTGGTCTCAATAGACCTAGAACGCATCTCTCATTTCCACATCTTTTTGGAAGCCGTCCTCTCCATGGTTTCTAGGATGGGCATTTCTGTACTCAAGGGAGAGATGAGTAGACAGCTGGGAAATCACAGCACTATACCGGGAATCAAGCTCAAGATCATGCTGGCACAGTTCCTCATGAGGTCAACATCACTGAATTCAGAATATATTACTTACTTGATCTGCTCCCAGGTCTTGGTAGCCAAATGCAGCACCCAGAGATCCTTGTAATGATAGAACTGTTCCCCACTGGGAGATGCAAACTCTCCACCAAATACCCACAGCTGCCCGCCAGCTGTGGGCACCACCACCGCCTGCCAGGAGAGGAAGGAAGAGCTGGATCAGACAACGGTTCAGGGACAGGAGAACTTTACCAGTTATATGTGCAGCTGCCTCCAAACACCAGAGAGCAGACAAGTGGCAGCTGCTGCTGCTACTACCTTGCTTGGCAACAGCAGCATTCTGAGGCTGAAGGAAGGAGAATTTTAAATGCAAGTTACTCTTTGTTTAGCATGACTTCGCTATAGCAAAGGCATATTAGCCAAGGAATTGGGGTCTTCCCAACTCCTAGTGGCTTGAGTTCCAGTTCCTCAAATTCAAAGTTCCCCAGGAAGCATCTTGGGATTTAGTTTAACAACAGTTGTTCAAATCTCTCTGTTCCCCAGAAGGAAACCTCTCCATTCTTCAGAATGTCTTCAGTACCTGCATATCTCTTCCAGCAAATGACAAAGATTTTTAGCATCAGACATATGATCATGCCCTGACATAAACCAGCCTATACATGCAATGATTAAACACATGAGAGGATACGGGGTGTGTTTGCAAGCGGGATTTGTGAGAACATTAAGTTACCTGAACAAAGGGCATGCTTGATTTTCATGAGTATCTAGTGCTTAAAAGCTTAAGAGAAAGGTATACACAACATCCTGTTCATATTTGTGTGTGACATTTTGAAGAGGTGGCTCAAAAGTCATTAAATAGCCAAGCTTTTTCCTTAAACAACCGACAACACCCACCCATAGCTAATCTCACCTCAGCTCTGTTGAAATGATGTCATGAAGCCAGTGTAACTCAGAGGAGAGATCGCGTGTCAAGAGACCAAAAATGACAAATAAGGCTGAAAACATGCACAAGCAAACCCACAGACACACTTCTGTTTACCTTTGAGCTAATGCAGAACATAAGTTAAAGTCACAAGGAAGACAACAAACCAGTCATCTAAGGAGGCTGAACTGTCTCCTGTGTGACTCAAATTAATTATTAGATAGAAAATGTACTTTTGAAGCAGGAGTCCTCAGACAGGTTTCTCATTATATTTCTGTTACAAGTCAGTTGCCCTGATGCACAGCCTGGCTGCTCAGTTCAGATTCAGCTGCTAGACAGCCACCTGCTGGCTACCAGCACCCAAACAACCACCTCCTAACTCTACACGCACAAAGCAGCTTCCTTTTCACCTACAGAAACCAACATTTGAATTTATGGTCTCCTTGCGGAACGCAGCTTCTGAAGTCAAGTTCTATTTAAGCACCACAAGGTAGCCTGAAAACCAAGTCAGAACCTTTCAACTCAAGAAAGAACACAGCTCAGAGCAAGACTGGCATTTAGGCATGGAGTAACAAGGCCATACAAACCTAACCAAGGGAACTGGATTTCTAAAGAGCTTTGGCAATGGGTAGCAAAATAACATTCACATCCTGAAGCAGCTTTTGAAATGGACCGGTCACCCAGCCACTTGTTGTGACAGGTGCCATAATCTATCAGAGAGATGGCAAGGGCCAAAGACCTGCAAAAACCACAAGTCTTTGGTCCAGTTTCTAATGTGCAGGTGAGCACAAGAAGTAAACTAACTCATATCCTTCATCATCACAATTAGCCAATGATCTTAATGACACAGGCACCAGAGGTTAATTCTAGAACGTCATGATATCCCAGAGAAAATTTAGACAACTTGGTCTACTGCCATTGCAGCCAAAAACCACCCAGTCCACTGGCCAAGAAAGAAAAACATCACCCCCCAAAGGCAGGAGAGAGAGTCAGTGCAAGCAGTCCATCATGTTGTAGAGCTGGGACACTTGGCAAAGCCCAACTGCTATATGCTAGCAGGGATACTCTACAGTAATTGCTGGAGTGGCAGTATCTGTAACACCCACAGATATAGCCCAGGGGGCATTACGGAAATAATCATGTGCAGCAACTCTGCCACTCATAGCACTTTGGTCAAATTCAAAGTTATACACTGACCAGCCTTCTGACAACTCAGTGCCATCCTGGGATTACGGATGGTTGAGAGGGTCCCTATACAATGCAGCATAGAGTTCATCTTCAAAAGAAGAGGCTTCCCCAGGAGTCCGGCCAATCCAGCCAATATAGCCCCAGATCCTCATTCCACACTTAGTATCTCCAAAAGCCATGCAGTGATCACAAACACCTCGGACAGGCTTTGGCAGGCCCCTTCGGCAGAGAAGGTGAAGTGATACCAGTGGCAGACCATCACGAGAATGAAGAGAAGCCAGAAACTCTCTGGGGAAACAAATTATCTCCCATCCATCTTTAGCACAATGTTAGAACAAATCCAGCTCCTGCTCTGGCACCCAGTGCTTTACCTGGTGAGCACATCGCCTTGGTGGTGGGTTGGGGATCTCTAGTTTAGACCAGCTGTTCTTCCGTATGTTGTAAACATACAGCTCGTTATATAGGTATGTCTGTAAGAGAGGAAAACACACATTACCACAGCTCTACATGGAACAGGGTCAGTCTGTCCAAGGACAGGCACCCCTGAGGGTTATCTGGAGACTAGGGGAGAAGGAGCACAGCATTAGCTGTGCAAACCAACAGCTCGCCTGCCTCATTAGGCAGGGAAGGAGGAAAACAACCTCCTTCACGAGACAGGGAGTCAGCAACTTCTACAGTCACTCTCCAGATTGGACTGTTCCTTCCCAGACCCTTGGTTAAGCTTGTGATGGCTCGTGATACAAAGACTTAAGAAGCTGGAGCTTAACACAGCTGCGCAGATTAAGGTTGCCCAAAGTGCTGCCCAACTCCAGAGACAGGAACAGCTTATAGCAGTGAAACAAGCAGAATTAGGGTAGTACATCATATTGGGTGATCCTAAGGTGGCCAAATATCATTGGCAGGCTTGAGTTTTCAAGCTATGATATGTACAACTTCTCAGGGTCATAAACATCATTTTGTCTCCAGGAATACAACAAACACTTGCAGCTTGCAGGAATTCAGTAACAAGAGCACCCACTTGCAAATATTTGCTGCTGTTCACATCTCCAAGGCAGGTGAGGTGATGCCTTGCCAGTAATAATACTGCAGAAGTATCTTGCTTTGAAAAGCAGAAGACAGAGACTCTTCAATAGTTATAAAAATGAGGGGCAGATATGGCTACAATTAAGTCTGGAGAAATTATGAAGCCCTGAAATATTGATGCTGAGACAATCACTCTGATTCTTTAATGGGTTCTAGCATGTCTCCTTCCTGCCAACTGCTCAGGCATGAGACAGTATCACGGCAGAATTAAAAGGCTATTTTGCTCTCATTCAGGGACAAATACATATTTTATGACTGCTGTCTTGAGTTTCACTTCAAATGAGACTCATGCAAATTACAGTAAAAAGCAGGGAAATGGTAGAATAAAGAAGAAAAAATGGAACTATACATTACTTTTTGGCCATTGAAATATTCACCTCCAAAAAGGATCAATTCGTCTTTCTCGGGGTGAGCGGAAAGGGAGCTGTTCAGCCTGCAAAACAAAGAGGGATGGTCAAAGCAGTAGATGTGCAAGAGCCTTGGAAAACTTAGAAGCCTGCAGCCTTTAACTCAGCTAGCAATAGCACCTCTGCCCTCCAGCCACAAAGGTCTCTCCATCATCTGCCTAATTATCAGGCTGCGATATTCACCCCAGGGATAAAACTTCTCAAAGAAATTAACTTCTTGAAAACTCCCAGCAAGACTAATTTGAGACTGTCTGAAACCTTCTCCTATTTTAGGAGCACACATTACACTGTCATTCAACACGCCTTTTGACGTGAGCTCTTGAATTTTAATGCTGGTGTGTCAAGAACAAAAATTAGTTTTATGAGGGCACATAACGATGAGTAGAACTGGGCTGTCTCATATCGACTTATCTGCGTCATTATTCCGCAGTCACCACTGGCCATTGCTCATCTACAAACCACCAAACTGTTTTGCACCAAGTGGAGACAGATCCCTGCCACTCCGAAAGAGGAACTGACTGGCCATGTAACACCCCTGTGAGATTAACAGCAGTGTACTGACCTGTCCTGCTACACAGAGAGCAAAACAGGTAACACAGAGAAAGGTGTTTACACCTACAGGAAACAGGAATACAGAACCTAGAAGGACATGGACCCCAAGCTACACGTGATAGCATCTTTATCTCCCAACACATCCTTTTGCCTCTTAGGTCCTTCCAGCTTTCTTGTCCAAATCCCAAGCTTCCTCTCAGCTTTTATTTTTCCTCAAAGCCCTGTAATCTAACCCTGCTTTGTGTCTTGTGTGCTGATGGGATGATTACAAAGCAGATTATATGGCCAAAAGAAAGCTTTTGATCCCTTTTTCAACCAAGGATTCGATATACCAGATACTTTACAACCCTGGATATCAGCTACGGCAGATACTATGCTCTCTACACTTCGGAAATAACTTTACAGAAATATCTTTCATTAAAAGCACCATCAACTGCTGTATAAGTGACAGTCAAAGCGTCATACAATTTCTTACCTAGGTGAGGGGGGTGGGCAGGATGTCTCAATCACTTGGGTCTTTTTAGCATCTAAACTCTGGAATTCTGCTATCAGGGCTTCAAGATCCTCCTGAAAATAAAATGCCAGGCATGAGTTCCTTGACCTGAACACCACATGGAGGCAGCACTCACCCTCAGGATTTCCCTTTCTGAAAAAAAAAAGTGTCTGCTTAGGTTCCTGTCATTCAACTACAAGAAATGGATGCTGAGTATTTCCACATTTGCTTTAAAAACTGGTCTCCCCTAAAACACTAACTAACAAGTTGCTCAGAAAAGTCCTAAAAGGATGGTACACAAGGTGCAATTAAGGCACACCTGCTACTCCTACACAGCAGAAACACTGCACAAATCAGCAAGTAAATGCAAATCATTTGAACCCTGACAAAATTATGAGCAACTACACACAACAACCCAGCTAGTCCTTTTCTTTGCAATATAGCAATGTCTAAATGGAACTGGAAACTCTTTTCTATTCCCATACTTTAGATGGAGGAAAAACCTGCACATATTTTTAATCCCCTTTCAACTTCTGTCAATTAAAAATAAAATCTGCCTCCAAACTGCAGATACACCAAGTTGCAAAGGTGCTTCTGCCTACAGCAAAGAGAAGTTTCTGATCCACGGTCTCTCCTACAGTCTCCCACAACTCACCATCTCCCTTCAGTTAACCTTTCTGAAGGTCTGGTCCAAGCAAAGGTTTTAAAAATCTGGCGATTTTGCCTCTGCAGCACAGCATCAGCTCTCCCTGTAGGCAGCAGACATGCACACTGGCACCTTCCCTGTCTTAAGTCTTGAATTATGCTGAAAACAGTGTCCCAAAAGTTCGGATCTTCACCTGGTGTGCATAAATGAAATTAAGTTGAGATATCTGTGTTTATTCAGTGCTGACCAGAAAAGGATGAAGATTCAAAAATAGCCCTACTCTGTGTGTTAATTGGATTTATGCGCGCCAGGTGAAGGATCCTATTCTGAGAGAACAGTAACACCATGTTTTGACCAGGGAAAGGCAAGTCGAAGTACAAGCACCCCACTCTAGGAGCAAGAGAAACAAACATTTTCATTTGCTTTTAAGACCAGAAGAAAAGGAGGGGGGGAGATGGAAGGCAAGAATTAGCTTTGGGGTGCATTTTCTTGTCCTCCTTCTAGAATCATAGAGTGGTTTGGGATGGAAGGGACCTCAAAGCCCATCCAGTTCCACCACCTGCCATGGGCAGGGACACCTCTCGCTGGATCAAGTTGCTCAAAGCCGCATCCAACCTGGCCTTGAACACCTCCAGGGACGGGGCAGCCACAGCTTCCCTGGATAACCTGTTCCAGTGCCTCACCATTCTCATAGCAAAGAAATTCCTCCTTATGTCCAGTCTAAATCTGCCCCTCTCCAGTTTATACCCATTGCCCCTCACCCTCTCACCACAAGCCTTTGTGAACAGCCCCTCCTCAGCTTTCTTGCAGCCTCCTTCAAGTACTGGAAGGCCGCTATAAAGTCTCCTCAGAGCCTTCTCTTCTCCATGCTGAACAACCCCAACTCTCCCAGCCCGACTTCCCTGGTTCCAGTGCTTTACCACCCTCATAGGGAAAAATTTCCTCCTAACACGCCTCCTGCCACCCACGCCGTGCCCAGTTCGCCGTCGCCCGAACCAGCGCTGCCCCGACGCGAACCAACCCTTCCCCCTCCGCCTTCCCCCGCACAGAACGCCCCAGGCCCTCGCGGGCCCCAGGCCAGGCCGGGGCCACCGGAGCCCCCGCCGCTCACCTCCTCCCTCTTGGCCCTGCGGGACACCTTCCTCTCCATCTTCGCCGCCGTCTTCTCGGCCCCCTTCCCCTTCTTCTCCTTCTTCCCCTTCTTCCCCATGGCCGCCGAGAGCCCCGGCCTCGCCCCCCACCCCGGGCTTCTCGGGGCGGGCCGCGCGATCGGCCCCGAGCCTGCAGGCCGCGAGCGACCACGGCGCCCCCTGCCGGCGTGGAGGGATCGGCGAGAGGACACGGCGCCCCCTGCCGGCGCGGAGGGGTCGGCGAGAGGACACGGCGCCCCCTGCCGGCGCGGAGGGATCGGCGAGAGGACACGGCGCCCCCTGCCGGCGCGGAGGGATCGGCGAGAGGACACAGCGCCCCCTGCCGATGCGGAGGGATCCAAGAGCGGTCACAGCGCCCCCTGCCGGTGCGGAGGAATCGGTGCGGCGGCCACTATCGCCCCGCTGCCTCCCATCCCCGCCTCCCTCCATCCCGCCTCCTTCCATCCCTGCTTCCCTCCATCCTCACCTCCCTGCCTCATCCTTGCCTCCCTCCATCCTCAACTCCCTCCCTCCATCCCTGTTTGCCTCTCTCCCTCCCTCCCTCTCCACCTCCCTCCATCCCTGCTTCCTTCCATTCCCACCTCCCTTGCTCCATCCTGTTTATCTCCCTCCAAACCCGCCTCACTCCATCCCTGCTTCCCTCTATCCCCACCTCCCTCGCTCCATCTCTGCTTCCCTCCATCCCTGCCTTCCTCTCTCCATCCCTGTTTGCCTCTCTCCATCTCTCCCTCTCTCCATCCCTCCCTCCCTCCATGCCCACCCCCCTCCACCCCCACCTCCTCCCTTCATCCATCCCTGTTTGCCTCCCTCCGTCCCCACTTCTCTCCATTCCCATCACCCTCCATTCCTGTTTGCCTCTCTCCATCTCTCCCTCCACCCCCACCTCCCTCCCTCCATCCTTATTTGCCTCCCTGCCTCCCTCCAGCACAGCATCACACGCCACCTCAGTGTCCAGACGCTCTTTTGACTCACGCTCCCATTTATTCTGACCCCAGGAGACCACTGAACCCCCAAAATGGTCTCTCCCAGGGCAGTGCAGCACCTGGGGGCAGCCTGAAGGCTGAAGTAAGAATGAACTGTGGGCGGAAAACTTTGGGGATCTGCACAAGTGTTCTCATTGTCAGATGCAAAGTTTTGGGAATGGGGTTCATCCAGGCTGGCCTCAGAGAGCTCAGGCGTCACAGGGCTCTTCTCCCAAGTAACAGGTGATAGAAGGAGAGGAAATGGCCTCAGGCAGCACCAGGGGAGGTTCAGATTAGATAGCAGGAAAAAAATTCTTCACCTAAATGGTTCGCAGCCATTGGCAGAGGCTGCCCAGAGAGGTGGTTGAGTTATCATACCTGGAATTCTGTAAAAGACAGGTAGATGAGGTGCTCAGGGATCTGGTTCAGTAGTGAAGAGTTGTGGTTGGACCTCATGATCTTAAAGGTCTTTTCCAAGCAAGTGATTCTATGATTCTACAAACCAGCAGGAACTGCAAGACAGTGCCAGACAGCTGGTTTTTTCCTTCAGTGGTGGGGAAGAACTAATGACGATTTGGCTTTTTAGCTGGTATTTCATGCAGATGCTGAGTCCAGGTAGAATTTCTAGGAAAACACCAGCTTTCAACACATAAGCAGCACGTACACTGTAAAAATGAGCTGAACAGCATCTTTGAGCTGGGAGTGTCCTTTCATCCCCCTGTGCTTCAAAATTGCCTTCATGATCGTTTCTCAGTCCCAGGGAAGGAGTACAATCATTATATTTTTCAGTGAATTTCCACAAAACCCTGCCTTGCCTGGAAGCAAGGTGGGTTTCATCGCTGTCCAACCTACCTCCCAACCCCAAACCAGTGAGGATATCCACCAAAGATATAGCTCAGTGCCTGCCAAGTTAACCCAAACATCCTGTACATGCTGTGAAAATGACAGGATAGATCTTGTTCTTTGAACATCCACCTACGCTTGAACCTCAGATCTTGGAAACACAGCCCCAAAGCACAAAGGGAAGAGCTGGGAAAATATTCTGAGGCTGCAGGCAAGGTACATTCCAACCAGTGGGGTTTTTTTTTCTGGTTATAACTAAAGCTGCAGCGTGTCAATGTTTACGTGAAGGAAGGGAACAGAAAGCTGGGGAGAGATGAGGTCAAGTGAATGGGGCAATTTCTCAGCTGACATAAGATACAGGAGATCTGTTGAGTTCCTTGGCACTACACACAGGCTAGGAAGCCTCCCTGCTGCTTGAGAGAGTGGAGAGAGCCCAGCAGAGGGCCACAAAGCTGATCAGGAGACTGGAGCATCTCTCATTTGAGGAGAGATCTGGATTTGTCCAGCCTGCAGAAGAGAAGAGTGTGAGGAGATCTTTCCAATGCTTATAAATATTTAAAGGACAAGTGTCAGGAGGATGAGGCCAGACTCTTCTCAGTGGTGCCCAGTGACAGGACAAGGGGCAATAGGTACAAACTGCTGAGGGGCATGGTTTAGTGTTAGTGTTTGATAGGAATGGTTGGACTCGATGATCCCGTGGGTCTCTTCCAACCTGGTGATTCTGTGATTCTAAACTGGAATACAGAAAGTTCCACCTTAATATGAGGAAAAACTTGTTTATTGTGAGTGTGACAGAGCACTGGAACCGGCTGCCCAGGGAGGGTGTGGAAACTCCTTCTCTGGAGATATCCAAACCCACCTGGACACATCCCTGTGCAGTGGTTTTAGGTGAATCTGCTCTAGCAGAGCAGTTGGACTGAAGGATTTCCAGAGGGCCGTTCAGCTTCCAGCATTCTGCAATTCTGTTTCCTGGTCTTTAACCTCAAAAAGACACCAGTGCGTGAAAAACACGCTCCTGATGTCTACAGGAGCTTGGTCACTGATTCCTCTGGGGCCAGATCTTCTTCTAACTCCTTAGGGTGGCTTTGAAATTAAAAAGGCTGCATCTTCCTGAAACCTGCTCTTGAAGTCTTCACCAGGCATCAATTTACTGAAGGAGCAAGGAGTCTTTCACCTCCTGCACACCCTGTTCTACCTGTCTCCATTTGCACTGGCCTGTGTGGTGCTGCATCATTCATGGTTATTTCCATCACCGAGTGTGCAGATATCCTCAGCTCTGTGAGCTCAAACTGCATCCTCAAAACCTTATTTTCCATATTTCTGAGAGTAGTTTCAGATGTTCAGGTTCATTTGGAGTTAGCCACCACGTGGGGAACTGTGTGGGGTAGAACATTCCTGGTGTGAGTTCTCTGATCTCTTGAACTATGTAGTCTAGTTTCTCATGGTTTATGCAAAGAAAAAGAGGATGAAAGGACAAAGAAAACTTTGCATTGCAGTCTGAAAATACAAAGCACAATATAAGCATGAAACAGGGCATGAACTTCTCAGGGAGAAATATTCCCTTGCTCCACCATGGTGAGAAGTCCTGCTGTAGCAGTGATGGTAACTGTTAAGGGATGCATCTTCCATGCAGACATCTTGACTGTATACATAAGATTCTTGTGACATATGAGCACCAATGCCCCAAAACATGAATTTAAGACTCCAAAACAGGCTTAGGTGAGCTCTTTTCCCAGGCTTCCCGTCACCCGGAATGGGAAAGGCCACTCCGCATTCCCACGCGGCATGCACGGATGTACTCCTACATGTTCACACGAGCATCTTTCACTGGCAGACAGATGTGTGCTCCCAAGTTCAGGCGTGCCTACACATGCTCTCACGCACAGATGTCCTCACACTCTCATCTCTGTTATGTCTCAGGTTTTGTTTCCGCTTTGATTTGCGGAATGTAGCATAAGCTCGAGTTTGCCTGTGTTTGCACATTTCATTTTACTGGTATGAAGCTGTTCTGTGCTGTTATATCTGGCAGCCCATCTCCAGTTCTGACCTATACAAAGAGCACGTGGTTGTACTTTGTTATTTTTTTATAGTCTGGAATATGCTCATTCAACAGGATGGTAAATCCAGCTGTATCAGCAAAGTAAAGAATAACAGGCATGAAAGCTTCAGAAAAGACTCAAAAGCTTTTTCCCACAAGTCTTCTTTGTGCTCTAACACTTGATTTATTTTTCCCTTGTTAATGCTTTCTGAAGCCAGTAGCAAGGAAGGAATTAATGACAGATTAAGGGAGAGGACATGCTGACAGCACAGTAACTAAGTCAACCAAATATGCATTGCAATCATAGGAAGAGATGATGTGTTAGAGTATACTGACACTGTCTTTACAGAAAGATGAGAATGAAGATAAGCCCTGTAAACAGTGAGAACCGTGGGGCTGCTGGGTAGGGACTGCTTCAGACGCGCTGGAGATCCACCACCATGGGATTTTGGTGTAGGCTCTGCAGAACGAGAGGAGAGCACTGCAGAGGAACACAAACCCATGCCTACCTAACACCTGGGAATACCAGTGTGCTGGAGATCAGCAGACTCAGGGCTCCAAGTGCAGTGCTGCATGTGCCCTGGGACACATCAAGATGCCCAGGAAAAAATATTTTCTTTAACTGCTCTGTGGTGTATAACTCACACAGGAAAGCTTCAAGTAAAATGTGAAAAAAACAGGTCTCCAGGCTTAGGTTGCAGTTTTCCTCCTCCGCGCATGTAAAATAGGGAGGAGGAAACCATTAAAAAAATTACCCCCAGGCTGTGGTGACAGCATTTCAAAGTCATTCATCTCCAAATGCAAATACAACTTAGAGTCAAGGACATGTCCATAACCAAGGCTCTCTTTGAAAAATGTCGCTCATGCTGAAAAGTCTGAGGCTTATCCTGGCTGTGGTTACAGCCCAAGAGGCTCCTCGGCCCCTGCTGATGTGTGTAGCACCTGCAACTGGGCAGCAGAGACACTACTTGGCTTCATTCAAGCTTGGAAGCTGATAGTATCTTATAGCCATTCAATTGGCTTCCTGCATTTTCTGTTTTGAAATTAGTGCTTTAATATCTTGAAAACAGAGGAAGCAGCAGATGGCAGAGGCTTCCCTGGAGGGAAGTACAAAGTGTGGCTTTATTCAGATACAGATCCCAAGGGACATCAATCTAAATCCATCAGCAAATTGTCACACCTGAAGCCACATATTCTCAGTGAATCTGTGAAAGCTTGTACTTTAGCCCTTCCAGTGGGAGTCAATCAGGTTTTCTGCACTTTTGAAAACAAAATGGCAGAGATAGATAGGATTAAAAAGCAAGATAGAGAAGAGTGATTTAGAAATTCACATTTCTGATCAGTAATTATGATGCATCAGTCTTAGGTGTTCTAGATGAGGATCTTCTAGGACTCTGGCATTTCAACGCTAATTATCAGCATCTATACCAGTAATAAGGAAGATGGTGGCTTAAAATACAGAAAACACTAGGAACGTAAGATAGATTCTCACCCAAATCCACCACTGATCTACAAGAAATAAGTAAGAATGTCTCCACCACTGATTCATAGAGTCGTAGAATCACCAGATTGGAAAAGACCCATAGGATCATTGAGTAAGCATGTCTCTCCCCTCTCTGAGCTTTGGTTTTAAATGCAGATGCTTCTATTTCAGCACCAAAATGAACAGCTAATGCCTGAAATAGTAACTTTGGTATTAATATCAAATTGAGCCCTTCCACACTGTATTTCTGCACACGCAAAGCTTGCCCAGGCTGACTGTGCGTGCTTAGTTTTTAATGCATTTACTCACAGTCAAAGCGCTAAGACGAGAAGGATGGCAGATAGAGAGCAGGAAGCATTAATATGCATTTCCTGCCGTGTTTCATTCTTCAGTGTTATGCCAGGTTCATTTGTGGGAGAAAACAAGTTATTTTGCCCAAGTACCAGTTCTAGCCTTGAAAATGGAATAGAGGAGCCTTCTCAGGATGGTAAAATATGCACCTTAGTGATAAGGCTGATGAGCATTTTAAGGGTGCCTGTGTGCTGGGGGAAGTACATACTTTCTGATTTGTGTTAAACAGCTGAAACTGCCTACAAGGGTGAGGAGTGAATGCTGATTGCCTTGTACTGCCAAGAGATCCTGTTCGTGGGGGACACGGCTTCTCTTCCAGTGAGCAGCACCACAAGACTGCTAAATTATTTCAGCTGCTCACCATGAACAGCTGCCACATGAGAAAAGTCTGCTCCTGCTGCTTACTGAACATGTCCTTCCAATTTACCACCACACTGATAAGCACTAGAATGCAAAAATTCTTTTCAAAGAAAGGGTTTGCCAACTTAATACAATGACATGTGCATGCACACTTATACGAGTAAGCACAGGAGGACAGGACTCTTGGAGGAGCTGATGTTTTCATGCTATTCAAGTCATCCTCTGCAAACTTCCTTGTAGAGCAGCTAAATTCATTGAACCATAGAATCATACAATAGTTAGGGTTGGAACTTTAAAGACGATCTAGTTCCAGCCCCCAAATTACTTCTAATTCCAACCCCAAAATTCTTCTGCATATGTCACTGCCTCCTTTTGCTTGTCCTTTTCCAGACATCAAGGATTGCTGCAGGGACTGGTTTTTGCCTCCACTATTTCATCAGATCAGCTTTGATGATGGTATTTCAAGTGTGTAGCGTGTCCGCGCTGTCACTGAGCCATGGCAGTATTTACCAGCCCAGCCTTGAAGCTGCTTCTGATTAAAATGCTCCAGCAGCTGCAGAGAAAATCTCTGCCCAGCTATCATCACGTCTTTCTGTGACATTGGCCTCCATCAATCTGCTCGAGCCTGTGTGCCAGTTCCCAGGATGGAGATGAGAAAGCAGAAATTTTAGACTGCTTTATGTCTGCCCTGGATCCTCATTAATTAGTATAGTGAACCATTAATTAGGCTACGTAAGCTTCTTTAGAGATGCTTAATCTTCACTGTGTAAGGCAGTAGGGTTCACAGTATTGGGGATGGAGTCTGGCTGATATTAGCTGAAACCTTTTTCTTACTCATCACCAGATTTATTTTGTTCTATTCCCATTTTATTTATGATAATTTTCACTTATGTACCAAGGTGATGGCAGAGGTAGCTCCTCTCAAACGCCGGTGTCGTTACCCAGGTCCCTGCTCACCTTACCCTAGGGCCAGGGGGTTATAAATTGTGTCCAGGTGCACAGTTCAGGGCTCAGCCTCATTTGTAGCACCCCAGGTATCTTCGAATCCACTTTGTCATTTCTAAAGAGAAGTACAAATAACTGCATGAACTGGGTAGAAAAGAAGTCAGAAAAAGGAAACCTCAGAAAGCCTGTTGTGAGAAATGAGTTCTGGATAGGAAAGGTCATATTGCTCATTGCGAAGCAGCCAAAACTACCTTAAAATCCCCAGTCCTTATGCAGACAACCGTTTTTTCCCCTCCATTATTCAAATTCTAAGTCTGATGCAACTCAGGCTGGAATGTAGTAAGACTTGTCATGTCTGCCCTGTCCCGGCAGGTGTCAGCTCCTCTGCAGAGAAGGGCTCTGGGCCGCTCCTGCTGCTCCGTGGTGCAAGAACTGCTGAGACGTTGCATCATCTGCGGAGGTGAGGAGCTCTTGGTAGGGAGAAACGGGTCACCAAGGGCAGGGCCAGGCCTCGGGAGCTTAGGAGAAAAGCAGTAAAATGCACTTAAGCGGACGGAGGTTGGTTGGGTGAAGAAATCCTCACCCCAAGAAGGATGTTGAGGCTCTGGAGCGAGTCCAGAGAAGAGCAACGAAGGTGGTGAGGGGGCTGGAGAACAGGCCTTACGGGGAACGGCTGAGAGAGCTGGGGGTGTTTAGCCTGGAGGAGAGGAGGCTGAGGGGAGACCTCATTGCTCTCTCCAACTACCTGAAAGGAGGTTGTGGAGAGGAGGGCGCTGGGCTCTTCTCCCAAGTGACAGGGGACAGGACGAGAGGGAATGGCCTCAAGCTCCGCCAGGGGAGGTTCAGGCTGAACATTAGGAAAAAATATTTCACAGAAAGGGTCATTGGGCACTGGAGCAGCTGCCCAGGGAGGGGGTTGAGTCACCTTCCCTGGAGGGGTTTAAGGGACGGGTGGACAAGGCACTGAAGGACATGGTTTAGTGTTTGATAGGAATGGTTGGACTCGATGATCCTGTGGGTCTCTTCCAACCTGGTGATTCTATGATTCTATGATTTAAGTTTCAACAGCTTTCACATATTCGGGTAGTGCCTCCCTCTTGTAAAACCCACAGCAATCAGGTGACAGAGAAAGCAGTTCCAGCAGGGACTCACTATTAACCTGATGGTTTTGCTTGCCTAAGAACAAGTCCAAGCACATTCATTTCATCCAGGGAGACTTATTCTGCTGTGAGGTGCATGAACTTGCTTGGCTATTGAGACACACCATCTCAGGAGCCAGAGCGTGCGGAGGGTTTGCAGGTGCTGCTTTCTCTTGGACACAAAGGACTGGCCGCTGTTATCAGCCCTGTTTTACCTCAGTAGGCAGATACAAGTTCAATTAAAAATAATCAGTGCTCTATTAACAACAAGCCAACACGCAGTTCCCATTAGAAATCCATTCATCATTCCCATTCCTATCCATTCATCACCAGATATCAGAATATTTTAGAGGAAAGGAGTGTTTCTCTTTCATGGAGAAGGAAATGCTGGGGACAAATTATATCCCCAGTAATATGAAAGCAGGCTGTGGCAGAGTAGGGTTGAGTATCTCGCCTGGCTTTTGTTGCAGTCAGCAGGCTACATACAATACTCTCATTTAAGTGCTCTCAAGCACCAATTTTCCTTTTTCAGTTTGTAAGTGAGCACCTCAACCTGATCCTGGTGGTTCACCCAGCTTGCTATCAAGTGAGAGAGACCTTTTAGTAACCTCAGAGCAGGGAGGGTGAGGGGGCTGGCTCATGTATTAGCAGAGAAAGGTTTAATTTAGACATTAGGGAAAACTTACTGATTGCCAGGCTCGTGAGGCTTGAGAAGAGACTGTCTGGGGTGGCTGTGAAGTCTCCAAAGATACGTCTAACACCCTGCGAGGCCAACATTGGCCAAAGATGATTAGAGAGCTCTGACGTGCCTCGTGGCAAGAGTGGACATGGACATTTAATTTCTCATAGTTCTCCCATGCCCAGCTTTTGCAATTTTTTACAGTTGAGGAGGTAAATGACAGGGACTGATCCTTAGCATTTGATTTTTACCTTCGCCAGCCCTGATAACAGTGACATTGATGAAAATAATTCTGCTCTATTTTCATAAAGCCACTCGCACTAGGACTCAAGAGTGAGTGGGTTTTTCCACAACTGATCGGCATTTGCTTTTCCTTGTAGTGCTGTGACAGCTACTGGGATCAGATTATCTACTTACTGCTGCTGTCACCTTGATTTGACAAGGCTTTACCAGTCTGAGCAATGCACCGTGGAGGGATTTGGTATGTTCTGCTCCAGTTCAGTCTGGTTTTGTTAGCCCCAAGATAAGATAGCTCCATACATCCCTTATCATGCTAAACATTTACCCTCAGGAAATGATGAGCTCGGCAAGATTCCTTGTGATTTTGCAAAAGAAAAGAAAATAATTGTTCATTCTTAATGGCTTAAAAAGCATATTATTTGGTATATTATTCCCATAAGTGGAAATGTTCTCCTAAAGGCTAATGCTTTAGGAGAAGGAGCTGCTGTAGTGGCATCTGTGCTTCGTTGTGGCCATGTTGGTGTGGTAGGTATGAGAAACTGAGCGTGTAGCAGGAGACATGATGCAATTATATTGAGTTGCCTCTTTCTCTTTCTTCCCTGTGAACATCCCAGAATTTAGCAGAACCCCTAGGGATGGTTAGCAAGTTAGGGACCATGAAACATAGATAAAACTTTCTTTTTTCCTTCCAGCAGAACACGGTGTGTCATCCACAAAGCCCGCCACCTTATCACTATCCTTTTCTCTTGCATTGACTGTTTGGATTGATCCATACTCCAGCAATTAGTTTGGTTTAGTTTTTAAAAGATGACATCACATCCACTTCTGAATGTGTTTCAGAGTGTTTATACAGATATGATGCAATAGCTGGTTGTCCCATATCTGTCTATCAGTCACTTTGTAAAGAATAGGCTTAATTGTAACTTCAAGCTGCAATCCCAGGGAAAATAATATCCATTAACAGTTTTTCTATTGCTGAACATGTACTGTTCTCTCTCGAAAATAATCATCTTGGTTTCCTGACTTGTGATGTCATATCTCTTAGTAGAAAAGAGTCACACAGGAAGGCAAAACCCAGATCTTGTTAATATGTCACAGAGGGCTTTTTTCCTGTGCCGTTTGAATGGAAAGCAAATCTTTATTATAAAGCTAACTACGTGAAAAACAATCTGATATACCACACATGATCCTCGCTGCTGATGAAGCAGATGGGAATTAGGTCCCATTTGAAAACCAATATTTACTGTGCTATGTGCTACTTGCGCTGCAGCTCTGTCTGGCAAGGCTCAGGAGTGCAAACTTGGTTTCTATGGTGGCTGTTGACATGCAGGCCAGCTTCATGCTTTCCCACAAGATAAACTATCACATTAGGGGACTGAGGTGAGAAGCAACCCAGACGCACAGGGCAGGAGTGGGGTTGTGGCTGCAGGATGCCTGTGCTGGTGCTGTGCCTCTTGCCCGGGCTGTCTGCACCCCAGCGGCGGTGGGGGGTTATATTCCCATGCTAAGGGCCAGCTCTGATTTAATGCAATCGCTCTCCAGGTACAAAGTGAGAAACCAGGACAGGCACCCGAAAGAGGAAGACATGGGGGATGTATTTGTGCAATGCCAGCTGCAGAAGCTGCCCATTCCCCTCTGCTGCCTTCATGGCCAGGCTCCTCCTGCTCACTTATGTCCCTGGGGGATGCTGGTCCATGAAAAAGGCTATGGATATTTCATGAAATGCAGCCCACAGAGGACATTGAGTCCTTCTGTACAGTGGTGCTGTCATGGGACATCCAGCAGAGAGGTCTGCCAGGAAGGTCATTTCTTCTCAAAGCTGTCACATGAGCTGTAGTACAACTTCTTATCAGTGGGAATCGGTACATGTCAGAGAAATACATAGCAAACCAATCTGGTGATGCTCTGAACTGCAGAACAACTACTAGGAGAGGCTGGTGGCTCTCCCCAGGCACCAGCTTGCTCGTTGAAGGGCTCAGTTGGAGGCAGGCATGGGCTGGTGCTGGGATTTCTCATTCCTACCGAATCCTTCACCTTTATCCGTTGCACCTGGAGGCATTGAGCCGCAGTATCCAGAGCCCTTCTCTTTTCCAAACTGCAAGGTTGTGGCCCAGTTCCTCCTGCCACTCCTTTGGGGTTATTTGTACGGGGAAGGATTCCTAGCTCCTCCACCTGCCTCACCACCAAACCATGTACCCGGCAGGGAAGCTCTTCCCAACATGCCTTTTGGTCTTTGATCTAATGCAGGATTAAGATCCCTTTTTCATTCTAGGTCAATTTTCCTCTTTGACTCCAATTTCCCATCTCTTCCCAAGCCCTGTTTCAGTCACACCTGGCTGGCATTAACCAGCCTTGAGATTAATTTTGTCCTTTCATCTCCATGCTGTTTTCTCAGAGATGAGTGGGAGAGGAGTTTCCCCCATGCCTGTGGTTTCTTTGCAACACAGAGGCCCCAAGAGGGTTTGAGCATGCAGCTGCTGCGGGTTTCCAGTTGCAGTTCCCCATCTCAATAGGGTTTCAGGGGCGAGGATGCAGCAGGTCATGCTGATGCTTGGAGCAAACCACCCCAAAATGACAACACAGCACTCTCCCCACTGTGCTCTGCACCAGGATTGGCACCTGGGAGACCATGGCACACGAAGCAGGGTGTGCAACTCCACAGAAAAGCTGGAATTCATTTAATAAGGGCAAGGAAAGTCAAATGAAAGCATCCTTCCCTGCTTAATCCCCTGCATGAATCAACAGAGCTGGCTTCAGCATCCAAAAGCTCTCAAGCTGAAGCGTACCGGTGGAGAACAGGCCACAACAAGCAGGTGGTTAACTCACGGGTAGCTGCAGTAAGTTGTGTTCCTGCCAGGGATCCTTTTCTGTAGGAAAACAGCCCATTTCTGAGACTCTGGTACAGCTCTGAGCAGCCTCGTGGATGCTGGGTTGAGTAGAAGGCTCTTTTCCTGCAAAAAAAAGAGCTTCCTGCGAGGAAGGAAGCAGAGCTCTCAGTTTTGGGGGAGGACAGGGCAGAGCTCTGCCTCTCTGGGTGCTTTCCCACCCTGTGGGCTGCAAAACGGCTCCTACTGTTTTCATCTGGTGCAACAGCTCATGGTATGGTCTTCTGCCAGACACTGAAGAGGCTGCAAGCCCATGGCCAGCATTAGATGGATGTAAAAGTAGGTTTGCAAGCTTATTATTCTGTCCTGAGGGGAGGGAAGAAATCTAGGTAGGACCTGGCCCACATATGGAGTAGAAAATCCCATAGAGAATATTTTGCAAGATTTTTGTGTTTTGTCTCATTTGAGTCAGGTGCCAGAGTTTGTCTGAAATTTGGTTTAATGAATAAGACAAAAGCTTCTTAAGCTTTGCTCAGTAGTAATAGCACCCGCTCGGAAGCTCCAATGCACACTAGAAAAAAATGGACAGACTGGTTTTGCTCGTTTTCTATGTTTTAATTTAAGGTATTAATTTTAATTAAACATGGAAACTAAAGAAAAGCTATAGAGGAGTGAGGCTCGCAGGCTTTCTAACTAGATAATGCCAATCTTCTGTATTCTTCTAGAAAATATTGGAAGTATACAAAGAAAACAAACATGAACAAGTGACTGAAGGATTTTTCCATCCCCAAATGTTCCTTCTAAAGAAAAAAATATGACCAGTAGTAGTAATTTTTCATTATCCAAGGGTCTGATCTACACTGGGATTATTGTGCCTTTAAATGGCTTTCTTCTAGGAACTGGCATTTTTATTTTGAAGCAATTATTTTCTCTACCGGAAGGACTGTCCAATTAGCACCTCATCAGCCCAGACCTTTCTGTTCAGCTGCTTTCTTGGGTTCCTGCTCTCCCCCTGTAATAGCGCTGTCTGGAGCCAATGCTGATTTCTGCAGTGATTGCACAACCCAACATGTCATGTGAGTTTAAACTCTTTACATTGTGTAAAGCCTCTTTGAAAACGCTGTATCAAGCAACTTTGTCAGTCTGGGTTATTTTTTTTTTCCCCCCAAGGCAAACACAGTGCTGGCACGTAGCGAAATACCATTTAGCAGGAGCAACCCTGCAGACAGTGTGTTTCCTTTGGGTCTCTCTGGTGTTTAAAAGACGGGTGGATGAGGTGCTGAGGGACATGGTTTAGTGGTTGATAGAAATGGTTGGAGTCAATGATCCAGTGGGTCCTTTCCAACCTAGTGATTCTATGATTCTATGACTGGCAGGCTTTTTCCATGGTCCAGCCAGCTCTCCCCAAGCAGCAGCCACATCCCAGTGACTTGCAGGCAGGTTTCACGGCTGCCAGTGCTGGGCGGAGGGGCAGGATAGGGTGCACTGCCAAGTCTGGGCATCCTTTTCAGTCCTTGCAGTGATGTCTGCAAACTGAGCTCCCTGGCTGGCTGGTCAAATCTCCTGGTGGCCACGCAACCATTTCCCCAGCTGCTGTTGATACAAACCCAAAACACTCAGCTTGATTTTCTCAAGACTTGATGTAGAAAGATTACATCTACTGTTGTTTTTTATTATCTATGTGCAGTTGGTCTGCTGACTTTTGTTTAATGAAAAGGAGGGCTAGAAGCAATTTCTTTTCAAGTCCTCGCAGGCCCAACCATGTTTTGCATGTTCTCTGTCATATGGAGACTTGCAGGACTTTAGTCCCTATTGACTGAGCAGGAGCTTCACCACCCACCCTTCCACTGGCAGAGGGAGCGCTTCCCCTCCAGACACTGGGATTTTTTTTCACGTATAACTGACCCGGTGTCTTTGCAGCAATGCTCCCCTCAGAGGTAACATGTGCCGGCTCCTCCGTGCTGCTTGTGGCGCTGCAAAACCTCCCGAATACCTGAGATGTCCAGACCTGATTTATGAGCTCTGCAAAGCCAAAGGCTAAGACGGACAAGCTCGCGGCACGCAGCGGTTACACAAGGCAAGGAGCTGCGTGGGGAGAGGGGGGAGCCCGTGATTTTCCCAGGCAAGTTAGAGCAGAAATGACCTCACTGAAATCAGAAGCCAGGTTCTTGGAGACATTGACTAAACCAGCAAGAAAACTGGTCCGAAGCGGAGAACATGCTCATGTTCCCACCATGTAGTTATGCTTTTAGGGTTTGTACAGGCATATTGCCACATCCGTAGAATTTACTTACGGCACTTAGTGTGCACAAAGCTCTGCATTTTATTTTTATTACTCATTTTTGTGATAATACTGTTTTATGGCTCTGAAGGTTTCAAGTTTCATAACTTGATGCCATTACAGACAGTACCTCATTTTCAGTCTGGAGACATCTTTGGTGATACCCTGCTCAAAGCTTGCTTTGAATTATGCAAAAAGCCTGGCACGATGTGTATGAGGAAAATGTGGTGGCAGAACACATATAAAAAAGACCTTTCTGCTGGTCTGCTTGGTCGCAACCATGGACAAAAGAATCCCTCCCCACTGAGTCTGCTTTGCAACCTGTGCATGTTCCTGCTGCAGCCGGCAATGTGGTCTGGCTCTTGGCAAGTTGGCTCTTGGCTCATTGGCAAGTGATGACAACCCATGCGGAGAAGCTGGGAGGGCAGGACAGGGAACTCGAGCAGGACCCTTTCAGTGCTTATTGCCCTGGCTACAAAGAGGAGGCAGGGAATCAGCTCCAAAGCAGGAGTTATAAAGAGCTCTTAATACAAAGAAAAAGAATTGTTTTTCTTACATAATCTGTCACCCTGCCTGTTTCTGATGTCTCGGGCACTGTCCCTCATCCTGGCATCCTTCCCCTGCTCAGCATCTTTCCAGCTCCATCCAAACTGGGCTGCTGCTCGGTTCTTTGCTGGCCAACACTGCTGCCGCAGCTCCTGGTGCACACGGTGGGTAATTTGATTGTGTTGAAGGGGCTAATCAAGTCGGGACAAGCACCCCAGGACACCTATTTACCAGGACTAAGGCAACAGGTACCTTTTCTGCTCCAGCAAACCTTGACTGCAAGCTGACTTTTGGAGACAAGGTGCTGGCAGAGCTCTTCACGTGAACACTAGGTGCTTTGCACAATAGCCCCATAGGACACTGTCGATTTAAGTTCATTAAATTAGAGAAGCTCAGGCAAGAGGAATTGACTTTACTTACTTCCCTGGTCTCTAATTCAATGTAGGGATTCAAATGTAGATTTATATTTTGCTGGATGAAGACCAGGGGAATTTCCAGCACTCATTGCCCCACTCAGACAGAGCTTTTTGTCTGTTCTCGGCTGGTGAGCAAGATCATTCCTGGCTGGGGAAGCAGAAGCACAGCCAGATGGTGGGGGGGGGGGCTGGAGAAGAGCTCAGATTTCCATGTCCCCCCTGAGCACACCATCATCTCCTGTGCCATCCGACCCCAGTGTGAAGGCTGGTAATCTGAGAGAGGCAGAAAACTTGCATATTCAGTAAATGTACAAAAGTGAGAAAGTTACAGGTATCTGTAAAAACCCCTCTGTTCCATTTCAAGGTGTGGTAATGATGGGGTTGGAGGAGTGCTTTTATTAAAGATCTCCAACACCCACTGCGCTATAAATCTGGTGTTGTGAGTGCTGACACCTTTAATAGGCCTCCAGAACACTCGTATGCTCTGAAGAGACACCTTTATTTCATGGCTTTTGTACAACTGGTGAAATGTTAGCAACTCCTGTTTTAAAAATAAAAAAGACTTCCAAGAAGAACTCCCATTGCCTCGATATTAAGGGCACAGTTTTGTTATTGGGTGTATTTTGCTGAGGAAGTTTGTCAACATCAATTCTCCTTTTACTGAATTTTCTCATACCTGTATCTTGGTCTTGGTGTTTTGCTTTGTCTGCCTCAGAGGATCCTTTTATTAGTTCCATCCACAATTCCTCATCAGCTCATTTCTTTCACTTAGGTTTGCACCTTCAAAGAAGTTCCCAGCCCATGTCACACCCTTAGTGTCACACAACGGCTTTTTCCCAATCCAAACGTATTTAGTGCCTTTCATCTTTCACACAAATCTTCAAATATACAGCAATTTTATTGCTTTTTGCTGGGCTTGTCTCCAGTTTGCAGGGTCGTTTCTATCTGCTGCTTCAAGGGCTCACCTGTCTTTGGTGGCAGACCCTCCCTGTGCCACTCAAACACACATACACTCCTGGGGTTGGGGAGAAAAATGTCATGGGTTTGGTTCAAGGGTGGAAAACACCAGTCTTCCTGCCTGTGTGTCCTCCAGAAGGGCTGCTTTCCCATGCTTGCCCCCTCCCATCACCACTGTAACCTCCAGCTGCCAGGACAAAGGCATGAAGCTGAGGAGATACTTCTAGGCACCTCAGTGGTGCCTGGGGACCAGGGTGGGTCCATACGTGGCTCCCAAGCAGTGAGTCCTTCCCAGGCAAAGCCCAGCACAGAGCTTCCTCTGCCACTGTGAGGCTTCACCTGCCACCAATGATGCATCCCTGTCCATCCTCTGGAGGCGAAGACACGGCTGCCACAGCAGCCCCAAAGGAAACGACAACTCGGTGTGAGCCAACAGCCAAAGGACCACGTCCCCAGCACACATCAGCAGTGACCTTTCAGAGAAAACTCATGAGGTCTGATCCCTTCCCAGGGTTGTCCTTCCAGCCTCGGATCACACAGATAGTGTTCCTTGAGGCAGAGCCTGCAGTTAATGACAAACCCTTTTATCTGAGCTCCTTTTTGAACTCGAACGCAGACATAAAAGTTGTCTCAACAACATCCCCTGACACTGAGCATATTATTAATGCTGCCGTGTGCAAAAACACTTCCTGCCTTTGTTTGGAGCCATGTGCCTGAGTGCTTGCCCAGTGCTTGTGCTCCAGCGAGCCCGAGTCCTCTCCTGCTCCTGCAGGTGGGGTGGCCGAACCAGCTCAGCACTCAGGACAGACACATGGAGCAACATTACAGAGTCACTGGAATTGTTCTTCTTCATTCTCACTTCCTTATGCTTTTTTCATCTGCTGTTTTATTGCCCTGCCAGGAGATCTCTCATTGCAATCATCTTTATAGTTGATGAGCCTGAAAAATGCTCGTTTTCCAGGACACTTTGCCACCCCGGTCCATCTCTTTTTCCAGATCGTGTGTGCTGAACTGACCTGAACCATGAAAAGATCCCCATGTAAGCTCTGCAGACCACCTTCCCCCAACTCGTAACTACTTATGCCAATGCTTTCAGTCTCCCAAACAATTATCACTGAAATTAATTCCTTCTTTCAAACATGTGGGAAGCTCTGTGAGACCTGGGCCTGCTGAAACCTTGAGGATAAAAGGCTCTGGAGGCCTGATGATCTGCTGAGGACTGACTGCTCAGTAGGAAAGCCACGTGTTTCTCCCCAGGATGCTCTTCTCCATCTCTGGGCTCACTGTATCCTCTACAACAGCTTCGTGCACCCAGTCTGGGCTACTCCTTGACCTTTGACTCGTGCTGGCATCCCGTTTGCCACCTCCTGTATTACAGACATCATTGCCCTGTGCAGTGGGTTGCACATGCCTGCTGGTAGCACTTAATCTGATCTGGGACCCTTTGCAGCTCTTGAAGGCCTCTGAATCCCACAGCTGGAGCTTTGCTCCAAAACACGAGGCTTTATCTGGCAGCAATTCCTTGGGCTTGCTCCTTGTGAAGAAAGGCTCCAGCAAGGGAACTTCTCCAAGCAAGCATGCAGCAAACACAAGGCAAATAACTCATTTAATTTCTGTGCTGCTGTCTTTTCTGTCTGCTAGAGCGCTTTGCAGCGCAGCATGGGACCCACCGTGTCCCTGGCAAGCTTCTTGCGGGCATCACAGCCCTTCTCCCTGTGCCATCAGCATCCCACTTGTGAATGTGCCATTGACTTGTCTTGTTAAGGTTTTATATATAATTTGCCAGAATTTATCTCTCTTCTGTTTTCCTTCATTCTTTTCAAATCTCTTTTAAATCACTAACGGCTCAGGCTATTCAGCTGTTTAGCCGTGCTGGCTTTTACAGCTATTTTTATTAGATTACTCTAATTCCATCACTAAGAGTCTCCAATGCCATAGGGGAAGAGCCTCTGTGCCCCTTGTCACAAACATTATCCTGGTAGCTGCATACTCATTTGTGCACCTCTAACTTCTTCCTTTATATAAACTTAAACATTACTTTGGTTTTAAGAGGATGTTGGGCTTGAGCATTTAACACTGCATTCTCTCTTCCAGTGTTACTTTTTGAAGCAGCCGCAATGCTCAAGAGTAAATGAAGAATTGCCTTTCTTTTGTGAATTCTCTCATTGTTTGAGACATCAGTCGACTGTAGCACCCCCTGACCAGCATCCGTGTTGTACAACCACGCAGATATATCCTGGGAACTGGAACATCCCTCTTCTGCTCCCACCTCCTGCACAAAGCTCACCCACTTTCCCATGCCTTAAATTTTAACACATGCAAAAGCAGAAATGGTAACTAGAACTTAAAAAAGGAGGATGGTGACAGAGGAATGGATGCTGTAATTGCTAGGCTACGCTCCTAGACCCATCTGCAAGAGGAATGCTTGGAAATGCAGAGCTTGGGTGCTGGTGGGTGTAGGATAAGCAAGTCAACCTTTTGCAACATAAAGAGTTTTAGAGGCAAAGACCAACAACGAGAGTTGTAATTCAGCTTTCTTTGTTAAAAAAACAAAACAACTCAAAACATAGAACCCAAACATTTAACAGATTTGTTAACCACAGACATAAAAGAATCAAGAGATATTAGAAAAAAATACATTGCAGGAGACCTCTTGTTTTACAAGGCAATTTGATTCAGGCTGACCAGCACTCGGCCAGTTGTGGAATAGCTGTGTTGACAGGAACACAAACATTGTAAATAGACAGCGCATACTGTAGAAGTATTAAGACTAAAAGATATTTACCCCTTAAAATAAATAGAATGTCATCTACAGCAACATTTAAATTAGTAAAATATTTTTAAAGCAACCAAATATAACAAAATTGTAAAATCAGGTCTAGATTTTCTTCTATATTTTAAGATCCTTTATTTTCTGTGTTTTTTAAAAAAAAACCAACAAAAATACAAACGTTAGAAGAAAAGTATCTCTGAAAAGTCAGATTATTCACCAGAAGGGAATTTCACCCTCCTTTTGTTCTATGGCCCAGCGCAAGGTCTGGGTACCACTTAAAATTCTTCCTTTCCAAGGATTTAGGTGGGACACGGACCTCACGCTGTCCTCTGAACAACTAAGGATTTTTTTCCCTACGTGTGAAATTCATCCCTGTGCAGGAGACACAGCCAGACCCCACAATGCCAGGTCCCACTGGGATACAGGAGAGCATCTGAGTGCTTGCAGAGCCCCTGCGCCAAGATGAACATCGCCCAGTGGGAATAATTGAGGTGCAGATATAAAGACTCTTTTTAGGCCATTTAAAAATTAATTCAATGTTTAAAAAAATATTTTTTTTTTTCTGATTAACACTTCAACAGCTGGAGGAAGCAACACCCTTTCTCACGCAAGGAACAGGGAGATAAAAGCAAAGAAATAATCCTCTGGGGCAACCTAACCCAAGCCACATTTCCTACCTCTACATCTCCCAGGAGACCAAACTGGGCACTGTTGGTTCCACCAAGCCCAGCAGAACCACCCACACCCCATGCGCCAGCTGCTAGTTGCAGTTCAGACTGTGTAAGCTGAGAGAAAACTTCTCAAGTATGGGCAAAACCAGTGTTAAGGCTCGCTGGCTGCAACTCCTCAAGCCCCTCGAGCATCGCTCAATGCCAAGGTCGCATGCCCTGGTACGGGCAGGTTTCCCGGTGGAGGTGCAGGAGCAGATTCCCATCACCCTGGTCAGTAGCCAAGTGCCACTGGCTCTAGCCACACTGGCCCTTCCCGCAGCTGGAGATGCTCGTGGGGCTCGCAGCGCTGGTGCAAAGCTGTGATTCAGTTCCTGGGGCTCTGCTGAGGTTGCGGCGCCAACTTGGCAGACCTCAGCATGAGCCCTGGGGGAAATGGAGCCGTCTCGCCCCTGCATTGCCCTTTCTCAGGCTCCAGTAGGAAGCTTTGTTCCAGCCCTTTCTCAATGGCCAACGTCACAGTCCCCTTTAGTGTCATTAAAAATGGAGTTGCGCAACCGGTTGATGGAAAAGCTGGTGTCCCACAAGAACAGCCCTGAACAGCCAGTGTGTTGTTTAATGACAAGAGTGGGCTGTTGCCTTCTTTTTTTTTATGGTTTTTCTTTTTTATTTTTTATTAAAGCTTGAGAACACTGTAGCCTCAGCTGAAGGTAAAGGTACCTTCCCAGACTAAGGAGAAGCCTTCCCTGTGATTCCCTGCAGCCAGACCGGGACTCTGCCACTGCAAACATCTCTCTGTGGTTGTAAAGTCACAGCTATGGGGAAGAGCTCTGCTGCAACAGCCACTGCCCCTCGAGGGCTCTGCACTCAAGGCAGATTCACAGCACATCAGCCCATGGAGAAGACTAGTTTATTGCCCTGCCTGAGCTGCCCACAAGGAGAGCACTTGGAGAACAACAAAGCTGCTTCAGAGGAGTTTCAATCCAGTTGAGGGGTCTTTAAAGTTTGTTCAGCAGTGACAGAGTCCCTTTGAAGTCAGTATTCACAGAGGGTGCCCTTAAAAACAAAAGCGTGTTTACCAGAACAAGGTATTTGAGATAGAAACCCTGCAAATACTGCGGGAAGTTTAAACAAAAAAACAACAAAACCAACAAAAAATCCACCTAGGATGACTTAAATGCCCTCCATTTTTGGCCAGGAGCATTTCAGAAGCATTTTGCAGAGCTGAGCAAGGCTGGTTCCCCTCGCAGTTGGAAAGAAGGTTTCTCATTTAGAAAGAGGAACCCAATGGGCAAGAAAGCATCTGGCTGCCAGCCCCCGCATGCTGCTGTCCGACTGTTTAGCAATCCCTGCAGGATGCTATTCCATGAACACCCAAACCAACCAGCTGCCTGGGATTCTTAATACTTAAAAACAAGCTAAGAAAAGCAATAATTGAAAGGGGGTTTAGAACAAGGACCAACAGACTACTGCAGCACAGCCATCACTGGCAGAAGGATGCAGCTACAGCTCCATGCTTGAAGTCAATGATCTTAAAGCTATTTTGCAACCCAAATGATTTAATGATTCTGTAACTCCACTAACACAACTGCTCTGCTGTGTTTGCAGAATACTGTCAGATGAAATAGATTCACATGGTACCTCATTGAACTGTAGCTACTCTTTAGGAATGCAAACTCATGGTCACTGTGACTACGTGTCCTTTGCAGGAAGGGTTTGTCTCCCTTGGAGGGCTGCAACAGGCATGACTGATCACGGGCTCCAGAGAGCACAAATGAACAGAGAAACAACAGAAAAATCCCACATCCAGTGCAGGGAATGATAAATAATTTTCTGTCAAGTCTCTGTTGCTCCTCTAGCCCTCCATGACACATCTTATTCCAAATCTGAGGAAAACAAGCAGCAAGGAGGTCTTTCATGGAGATGTATTCTCTCTTTTTCCATACCAAAATCCAGCTGAACATAGCCAGTTGGAGTAAAAATTACTTCAGTTGTGTTTCCTTTATAAAATGAAATTCAGTTCTACCCCCTTACTCACTGTCTCCCTGGCCTTCTGGAAAAAATAACCCAGCCTCTTCCAGCCACATCACCAAGTGCTGGTGGAGGGGAACTATCAGGGTCAATGGCTCAGGGATATAAAAAAGATCAGGTTTTTGAAAGGCAAACTTTGAGATGTGAGCTGTAGCCAACCAAATTCAACGTTTTCGTCAGTCTGTGCCGATACCTGGTTCAGTTTCTCCCTATATCTCTATTGCCAGGGAGATGCTGGTGAGATCACCATGAAACATATGGCATCAATGCCAGAGCAAACAGGTTAGTGTGAGAGATCTTCAGCAGCAAGTGAAGATTCATGAAAATTCATCAGGAGTGAGCAAGCAAGTTAAGGATTTAATTAAGTTCCTTAATAAAATGATACTTCTCAGTGTGACATCCCCTCTTTAAAACCAGTGTGAAAGGTTCACCAAGAGGGTATGTTGTAGTGATGGTTTTCATCACACTCATTTAAAGATGCGTCCAAACCAAGCAACCCCCACGCCTTTGGGAGATTTTGACCTATTCCTGAGCTCTCTGGGGCTTGGACTTGAGTGCTAATTTACATCGTATTGAGGTGTCTGAGAGTTCAAATCCCTTTCTTTTGCATGACAAGTAATTCTGCCGGTAAGTAATAGCACTGAGAGCCCCTGCTTTGAGCTCAGGCCCTGCAGGAAACCAGCCCTGGGACTGTTACAGCCAAAAACCTGCAGACCAAGCAGAAGGTGACAGACTGAGGTTCTCTCTCAATGAAACAGGTCCAGCATAAGCAGTGATTTCACAGCACTAGGCTGCCAAAACATCTCAGCCTTCAGCAGGAAGAGGATTCAAATAACCGAGTTCAGGTTTTATGGTTCACAACCTTATTTATGCAAACATCTTTCCACAGGCACTGGATCCGAGATGCTCCCATTCCTTGCACAAAGGTCCCTGAACAGCTAGGCACTGGCCAAAACTTTGGGTTCTTCTGCACTGTAGATGTACCCAAACCAGCTGCAGGTCTCCACAGGTTAGGTCTCTCCCCAGGAGAGCTCAACCTTAACACGTGTAAAGTGGTACCTGAGCTGGCTTGGGCCTCTCTACACTGTGCTGCCAGGGAATAAGCAACCTGACAGCAAAGGTTTTCAGGATGATGATTGTCTCACCTATTCCGCCTGCACTGCCTCAAAGCAAAGACACATGGTTGGTGAAGCAATAGCAAAGAGCTGCACATAGACACTCACTGACATAACCACGATCATCAGCGCACACACACTTGAACAGAAGCTGCCACCTGCTATAATAAACACAGTTTTGCTGAAGAACTTCTTAAAAGGACAAAGCGTGAGCTAGTACCATTGGTGTCCTTAATGCCTCTTCATCCAAAGTAACTCTCTGCTACAAGGAGAATCCAGTAGAAAGCATTTGCTCTTGGAGGATCCTGGCTTCCACATAGCTTAGTTTACAAAAATATCGCAGAGAAAAACAATTTCAACAACCCATTTGCACAAAGCACAAGCACAAAGATCTGTAACACAGATGGAAGCAGCTCACTTGTGGGAAAAAGATGCTTTTGATTTCCAGCTGTCACCTTGAGCGCAGAGGCATTATGAGCAAATTGTTTGAGAATTGCAGTTTTGCTGAAAAAGTGATGCTTTTGACCAAATGAACCAATACTTCCCTAAGCGGGCAGTTTACATAGGAACTAGAGGAACTCTGGTCGGGCTCAGGGGATGGGATTGTACCATCCACAACAACAAAACAAGTTTTCACATGTGGATCGTGATATGTGCCCAAAGACCACTCCTTTAACAGGAAGGATATTGGTAGAGGCATCTCACCGAGCCAAACCCGATGCTGCAGTTTTGCACGAAGAAGGAGCAGGACCCCAGTCCCTGCTTCTTAGAGCAAAACAGACCATCTACAGCAGAACAAGATTAAAGCCAAGCTCCAGCTACCCAGGGACACCTGCCCCTTTCTACACCCCAGACCAATTGGTCCCATCTCCACTGCATGTTTTAGAGACACAGCATAATGAAGGACACTGGGGAATGAACCAAGGGAATCCCACCCTTATTTTCTCTTTGCAAATGGTTTAGGGGCAAACATGAATCACTGAGGACAACAAACAGGGCCATTTGGAGAGCGTGATGTTGCTCATCCCATGCTGGATGACAGCCTGTGTACAGAAAAACACGGAGTGAGCAAGGCAAGGACTTGGCCTTCTGCTACTTGCAATTCCCTGGGATTATCAGAAAGAACTCCACCCTCAGGCCTCCATCTGCCTCAGCGCTAATTCACAGGGCCATGGGATGGGCATTCTGATGAAGAGCATCCCAGAGGACTCGCTCAATAGCAGGGAGATGGCTTGGATCTGAGAGTTAAAAGCTAAGCAGTGAAAGGAGACCCCGAGTGCTCTTTTCAGGAACGCAATGAAAGTCAGAAGAGGCCTCCCCATATCATTTCTCTGACACTAATTCTGCTCTGGCTTGTCTCACGTATGTCACTGCCAGTGGACAGAGCCCAAAGCATCCAGCAGCATGGATTTTGGTATGTGTTTCTGTGTGTGTGAGCATGTGAGCCAACATCAGCCAACCTTCGTTGCCCAACCACCCCGCCTTGACCAGGTAAGCTGGTGGGCCAGGCTCAGGACCAACCCGCAGCTTCTGCAACAGTCCCAGCCCCAGGCACATTCATACAGCTGGCAACACTCAGACCAGGCTCATGAATAGAACCACCATTGTCTGGGGATTCCCAGACCCCATCCAAGTAAGCCTACACAGAGCTGAAGTCCAGCCCTCACTATCTCACAAACACACACACACACAGAGGCTGCCTGGACTCGCTGCTGCCAGATGGGCAGGACCCCTTTGAAGTTGCTGGCAGGAATTCCTCCTCCTTGGCCCATGTTCGTACCAAGAACTTCTTATCGCAGGGTTGCTCATCTGCCAGGCTGATGGGTGGCAATGAAGGGGCTGGAGGAGGCAAGGCAGAGCTGGGGGCATGGTGCTGGACATGAAGCAGCTCTGATGGGGTGCTCCAGTGCCTAGGTTTCATCTACGAGGGATCAGAAGTGTTTTCTCCTTGTGTCGTCTTAAAATAATATTGTGCGTTTCCTCAAGCTGAATGTCTCTGCTTTTCCTGCTTATGATTCTTGTGGAACCACTACCATCAGTTTCTGGCACAGGACTGTTGCGGAGACTACAGGGAAGAAAGCAAAGTACAGGTCAGAGATCACATGCAGAGACCCAACGTGTAACTTGGTTTCAGTTTGTGACAGTTTGCCTCAAAAGGGCCAAACCACCTGCCTCCCCGTGTTGGGGCTCAGCGAGGTTAGTCCAAATACAAGTTAAGATAGGAAAGCAAATGAGCCACAAGCTGCTCTCTACTCATGCAACACTGGGAGCTTTGCTCCTGCAGCAAGGATGTTGTACGGCCCCCAGAGAGGCTCCAGCACTTCTTGACACTAGTTTCTAATTGCATGGTGATATGGTAACTAAGTTTGGATGCCAGAACTGCAAGCAGCCAAAACCAAGTCAGGCACAATAGCAGGAATGGGCACAGAAAAGATGAGCCAATGCGTTTACTTCCAATCTGAAAATATGTGCACACAGCTTCTTTAAAGGCTCGAGTACCCAGGACAAAACCAACACAGAATACTGAACACAAGGCAGAGTCTGCTGCCTTGCACAGAGCAGGTGAAGAGAAAAGGAAGCCTTTCAGATGCAAGCCAGCATGGGAAAGGTGCTAAACTTCAATAACTTTATTTTTCCACCCATTAGTTTTGGTGGCTGGTATCCAAACACACCTGTGATCTCTGTGTGGCTGGAGATCACAAGGTAGTCTTGCCAGGTAAAGCTAACACCAATTCTAACTACACACAAAGTCCAACTCAGATCTGTTGGAGGTGATCAAATTATCTGCAATATATGAATATACACGTTTTTCAAGTTCAGGTGTTTCTAACTAGACATTTGCAGGATTATTATTCTATGTTTCCAGAATATTTTCTATATTCTTCTTTAGTAGTGGAAAACAATTAATATGGTAATTTGCAATCCAGGCATCGCAAAACGGCTCTTCCAGGAACTGAGTTTAATACTCGGAATACAAAAGTGACTGTGAGAGAGAGAGAGAGGGGAGTCAAAAAAAAAGACTATCACGGCTGAGCACCACTAAAAGCCTTTTTTCTTCTTCATAAAAAGCATCCAGCTAAGGCTGGGCATTCCTACTTGTCTGCTTTTCTAGGTCAGCCTGTTGTACGAGAGCTGGGAGGCAGATGGTAGAGTTCAGTTACTTAGACAACCTGGATTGACTTTCTTGATTCAGTTGGTCAGAAAGAGGTTCCACGTGCCAAGCAGAGCCTCACCATCCCTTCAAACACACCACACTGTACCATCAGCTGTTGGAAAACCTTCTACAAAGACACCTTAAAAATAAACCTCCTAATAGAAAACATCCATAGATTTTCCCCTCCCTCTGCTCTGCTGCGACGTTTTGATGCCAAGGAGAGCTTTGACTGGATCAGAAGCGTTAGCACTGGCTAAGCAATGGACTGGGACTAATTCCGAAATTTCAGCAATCAGATTGAAGCCAACTGTGCTCAGACTGTTGTGTTGTTACTTCATTTTCCTTCCTACACCACTAGAAAGGGATTCTTTACTGACTAAAGGCTTGACCTCGTGCTTTTACAGGAGGCAGAAGAAAGGCAGCAATGTGCTCAGTGCATTATGCCCTCAGCATAACAACGCGTTTGTCAAGATTAAAAAAACCCAAAAACTTTGCAAAACCCAAAAACTTTGCAATCATTGCAAGTCAGGGTGCATTTCAGGTGCTTAGTAGATAAGGCAATGATCATGTTAAAACTTGTTACCGTTAAAGCAGAACTGATCACAGCCAAGACACTGGAAGCCTCTACAACATGAGAGAGCCAGAGCTACCAGCTATAGCATGCTCACCAAGAAGCTACTATTTGAGGAGCAAAAGCCAAGGATGTGCCCTTGCTTTTCCCTGGTAATACTTACAGATGCCTTCGAGAACCCATTTGGGTTTATTTTGCCACCAGACCCCGAAGAAGTAAACAGGGATCCCGCTGAAGATGATTGCAAAGCCAATTGCACATTCCTTTGGTGTCATCCAGAAGGAAACAGCAATGAGGAACAAGCAGGCCAGGATGAAGAAAATCGGCAGGCAGACGTTCACCTATATAAAGACCCAAAAACCAGCTTAGAAATTGTATCGGGGAACATGGAACACTTTCCAGGGAATTTTATCTAGCCATACAGCCCAGGTAGGGAATTCCACTGTGGAATGTGGACTGTGCTCCTGTCTGTCCCAGTGCTCTGAACAAGGACAGCTGGGGAGGGGCCCTTTATCAGGGAGTATAGGGATAGGACGGGGGGGCGATGGTTTTAAGCTGAAAGAGGGGAGATTTAGATTAGGAAGATATGTTTTACTGTAAGGGTGGTGAGGCACTGGCCCACGTTGTCCAGAGAAGTGGTGGCTGCCCTATCCCTGAAGGTTTTCAAGGTTGAATGAGGCTTTGAGCAGCCTGGTCCAGTGGAAGGTGTCCCTGCCTACGGCAGGAGGGTTGGAACTGGATGGGTTTTAAGGTCCCTTCCAACCCAAACGATTCTATGATTCTATGACCTTGAACTGCCACGCAGAAGGGATCCTTTTAGGCAACGTGCTTAAGCAATACTGGAGAAAGTGCAAAGAGGTAACACCTAACACACACATTTAATACCAGCAAAACAAAGCACAGAGACGCGGCTTGCCAAGAGCCTTACTCAGCACCCTTTTTTTGACCCGAGCTCTGTACTTGACTGATTCCTTATATAAAGCACCTGTACCAACAGATCAAATTCAGCAGCAAACACAGCAGCAGCCAAAGCATCTTCACTGCAGTTTCTCAGGGCACTCAGCCATGCTGCTCCGAGCCTGGCGTCCACTGAGAGCAGCCCCGCTTTTAGAAGAAAACCCCCTAAAATAGGAAACACCCTGCAATGAATTACTTCTGGAAGGCACTGGTACAGTCTATGAGTTTGTTTCTCTCTGGCAGAGACCTGACCATGCAGGGGAGAAGAGTGAGAAAGATGCCTTTAAGGAAGGCAAACATGCTTGTGGCTGACATGATCTTGGCCTCCTCCCAGCGGGGATACGGTACTGCCAAGCTGGCCAAGGACAAAGAGAACAAAGTTCTCATCTCTGCAGGCGAGGGTTTGTCTGCTTTATTAAAAAATTATTTTAAGTGAATTCCATGATGGTGCAGAGCATTTCACTGAGAGCCACAGCCTATGACTTGTCCTGGGGAATGTGTTAGTCACTGAGAGCTTCCCACTGGGAACACCCCTCATCTCTGACACCTAGAGACTTCTTCACTGTGATGCCCTCATGGCCATGACAGCTCTTCACTTTCCTGCACCGATTCTCATTCAGTGGATTTCCACACACCAGGGACACCTGTGTTGGCTACATGACACTTCCCCTGCACGCTTGTACGCCCAGTCCCTCTTCTGTACAGGACAAGCAGCTGTAATTGCTGAATCTCCCCCTCCCCGCTGCTGAGAAGAGACTCAGGGAGGACCCACCACACAATTGCTACCAGGCTCTCACCCTGATGGGCCTTTCCAGCTCTGGCTTTTTGTAACGCAGCCACATCATGCCAATGATGGCCAGAGCCACACACAGCCAGTTGAAGAAGCTGAAGAAGTTGATGACTGAGAAAATGTTGTTGGAGAAGGCATAGAGCAGGGTCATGACACACTGCATCCAGGAAAAAAAAACAACCATTAGCGAAGGCAGAAGTAGGGAAAAAATCACATGTTACAACACTAAAGACAGGTATTTTATAATAACAGCAAAGGAATCAAGTTGATTATCTTTAGCTCATTTGAACCACTTTGTGTTGATACATGGAGTGATTTCAAAACAGAAGTGGCATACGAGGATATGAGGAGAAGGGTCTACCCTCTCCTGTAGGTGTGTACAGGAATTGCTGTGTCTGGAGATGGTGCCCAAGCAGCCCCTCTCCAACCACTTTGATGGGATCCTAACCCCAACCTGCTTCTCAATACCAGGTGGGTGCTCATCACCACAGATCTAGTTGCTTACCGTAAAGATGAGGGAGGGCACGGGAGTGAGCAGCGTGGGGTGAATCATAGACAAGATTGAAGGCAAATGTCCTTCTCGGGATCCCACGAAGAACAGTCTGAGGTGGGAAAGCAGGGCAGTTATCACCTCTACAACCTTCAGCCCTGTGCTGGAGTTTGTCTTCAGCATAAAACAAGTGGGGACAGCCCAGGCTCAGCCTAGAGAGTGCTGGGGCAGCAGGACTGAAACACCCTGGTTTCATGCAGGTTTTCCACCTTAGTGGTGCCTTGCATTACGCCAGCTGGTTCAGTCACTGGGTCAGGAATGGGGCCCTCCAGGATCAGCCCCCAGCATGGGTTGTTCTACATGTACACAGTGGTAAGTCCCTGTCTTAGAATGAAGGCTGGAGATGGACAAGGAATGCAAGAAAATATGTATTATATCCTCCTTTCCAGAGAAAGCAATTCAGTGACTTTCCTGAGACAACCCAGGAGATGTGTGTCAGAGCTGGAACCTTCTCAGTCCCCATCCTTTCTCCTCTTTCAGGAGGGATTCTCCGCCCTGAAGTTTCATAAGTTTCTGCTTTTCATTAAAACCACTTTCTCAGGCAATGCCACTGAGTCCCAAGCCTGGGTTTGTTTATGTTCTAATAACTTCAACAGGACTTTGCCTGAGGAACAGAAGATTAAGACCACTGAAAGGCTTTCCTTTAAATTGGCTATGGTTTTAAAGTCTTACAAATTCTCCTTTTTGCATTCCCCACATGGCCTCCAGACCATTTAGGCTTTGTGTTTAGCCACAGCCACTCCTTGAAGGACAATTCCAAATGGAGAGGCATTAAAACACAACTTATAAACAAAACTGAGCAAGAAACCTACCGGGAAGAAGTGAAGAGAGATCCATTAACAGATCCAAAGCACGATAACCCAACAAAGACGGGTATGATCCAGGACATGACGCCAAGGTGATAGTTCCCAAAATCCTAAATGGGAGGCAACAAGACAGACATTTCACACCCAGAATGTCCAGAAGAACTCACAGCTGCCTACAAAGACGTAGTATTTGTAGAAATCTGATCAAATGACACGGCTTATTGCTAAAGCTGCTATGGAGTTTTCCAAATCGCCATTCGCTGCTCCTCTTTCCTGAAAAAGCATATTGTGGAATTGCAAAGAAACAGTAGAAAGCCCTTCCTTCAAAGTCAGGACACAACATTTATCAGAACAGCTATCCAAAAGTTCAAGACCAAAGAGAAACCGTGAGGAGGTTCAGACACGTAGATATTGCCAACGGCTGAGCAAGGACCTGGGACACAGCCCTGGTGAAACACAGCGACGTGGAGTTGTAGTTTTATGTCACAAATTGACCTTGCACTGCTTCACTGCATTATGCCAACACTATTATGTTGATTTCAAGACTTGCAAAGGCACATGGCTACAGGAATGCAACACAGGCTGGCATCTCCAAGAACTTAGCACTGCGTACACGCAGGCTGAAGCAGCAACTTGGTACTAACCCAAAGGATGCGGCGCTTTCACCTGAATGGCCCCGACCACCTTATCTTGGACTGGGAGATTCCTTGGAGCACTGAACAGTCCTGGTCACACTCAGTTTGCAAGGTCACACCATGCTGCTCAATCGTGAAGCAATCAGGATTTCTGACTGCAATGGCCTTTTATTTAGTAGCGGTATTATTTTTCTTTCTTAATTAAAACAAGGGAGATACAGATAGAGAACAATCTAGTTCAGTACTGACTGAACGACCTTTTCCCATAAATATCATGCTCTGGTAACCGATGATAAGTCATGAGGCCAGCAGCAACCTTGTATATTTATGAATTAAGAGCACCATTAACTGTCTGCCCACCCTCACTATTGTCTGTGATTAATCCCACTTGGTATCGCACTGTTCGTCCCTGCTCTCGTCACAGTTGCTCTTTATCTCCTGTTAAAGATCAGCTTTTTTTGTAAGCAGATGTGATCAACATGGAACAAACTAGTGGAGATGTATGCAGAGATTTTAAGACTGATTTAACTAGCCCTGGAAAACAGATGAGTCACATCAGAAATGCACCTATCTTACCACAGCCACGGCTTCAGACGTCAGCATCTGGTCCGTCGACAGGGTCGTGAAGTAAGCCAAGTTTGTCAGCACATAAACCAAAGTGACTACAGGTAGTGAGATGATGATAGCCAGAGGCAGGTTTCTAGAAAGGAAATAGAAATCAGGAATAGAATGCTGCAGTCCAGAGAAGAGAGCTGTTGATGCCAGGGATCAGTGCCTCATGCTGCAGCCGTCCTGTGCTCACTTAAAGTTGGCTTGAGCCATTCTGCTTTTCTTTGGCTCTACAGCACATCCAGTTTCCCAGCCACACACTGTTCTCTGAGGAGAGGGGAAGACACCCACATGGGAAGCTGACAGACGCAGAGTAAAGAATCATAGCAGAAGGGACTTTTTGCATGGAGAGACACTGGCTGTCTGGGGAAGCAGTAATCCAAGATCACTACAAAGGCAATTAATTAAAACTAACCCCCCACATCTCTTTGTAGCCAGTGGCATTAGCACATGTATTCTCGTCTGGGCAAAGGAGAAGCATTTGTGCTAGTGGATTTCTTGTGGGAGACGGAAAGATCAAGAATTTAATGGGTGGTTTTTAGGCTCTAATTCTGTGCAGCTGGCTGGACTGATGAAACTCAAAGAAAATGAGTTCAGACACAGTCTGAGTGGGTCTGTAAAGACGAGGCTGTGTTGGTACAAATTTGCCTTTCCAAATAGTCTAACTTCATTCGCAAATGGGAACTGAAAAAGGAAACCCTGCTTGATGCCATGTATAATTGGTCTAGTGGAGCTCAAAGCCACAGGAGGAGACAGTCAAATACCATGACTGCATTCAGAAGACAAGAAAATAATTGCAAACTGCAAAAACTTTCATAACTGTGTTTGACAAGGAAAAGGCATATCCAATCTTATGCTTCCCAGCAGGCACTAGTCACTGCCAGGGTCAGCCAGGAATGGGTTCTTGCACAAGTGACCCTGAAACTCGTATCAATAGTGCCGGATAGGCACTTTCCCTATGAGCAAAAATGATTTATCAGCAATTATCTGCTTTGGCGTGGCCTGCCCTCATCTCATCAGGTCCCCTGCATAACCCTGAAAGGCACGAGTAGTGCAGAAAGCAGCTATTGCTCAACAGAAAGGAAGAGCACGTGATAAACATATGTACATACAAATACCCTTGCTGGTGTTTATACAAGCCGTGAGTGCTTCTTCCTCGTCTATAATTCAGAGAGGTGCCATGCCAAGGAAGCAGGACTTTCCAACAACACTGATAATAGTAGCAGCACAGGAAACCAGCGTAAGCAACAGCCCTTCTTATAAAGAGATTATTCTTCCCCTTCCCCTGCCCCAGAAAGGAACAATACCATTAATCTACCTCATTTTCTCTTTCCCTAGGAAAAGACCTTTGCTTCTGGGCTGATTAGCAACCCCTGTCAGACACACGAGGAAGGGGCTTCCCAAGAATGATGAGTTTTCCCCCCAAGGAAGTCATCCCAGAACACATGCCTACCTGTAGGGGTTTATCATCTCCTCTGTAACAAAATTCAAGTAATTCCTGTAATTCGAAAAGAATGGTGGTTAATTTTGTTTAGTCCATGGAATAAACGAAGCCCTTTGTCTTACTCATCTGCAAGGGGATTTTAGGAGGGGTAGAGATATCAAAACCTGTGGTAAAACTTACCATGGCTGATGCTTAGTCCAAGACCTACAGCACAAAACCCACAAAGTGCCCTCCCTGGATGGTGCTGGTGGATCAAGAACACCATGCTGCCAGCTTCTTTGCAATGAGAGGGGTGATTGCAGGTGAAGAGCTGGACCCACAGGCGACAGGGCAATAAGGACGGCTGCAACTGGCCTGTTCACAGCAAATTGAGCAGGCTCCTTGTGCTTGCAAGTGCTCAAACGGATCAATAGAGGAACTCTCCAGGAGCTTCAGTTTGGTTCTTTAAATAATCTGTTGGCGTGTAAAACATCTCCCCTCTGCCAGCTAAACCCACCCTTGCTGCTTTCTCCTAACACCACCTAGGAACAGGGCCAAGCAACCCATCATCTGCTGCCTCTTCTAAGTCCCACTTCTTTGTGTTTCTGTGTCCTGGCTGGAAACGCTGTGTGAAACATGACTACTGACATTACTGGGCAAACCCAAAGTATCTGATTCATTGCCCAGGTTACAAGCAAGATGGGGAGTCCTGGACCACATTCTGGGGACAAAGGAACGAAGTACAGTATTTAGCATTGAAAAGAAATTCAGGGCTGCATCTTACCATCCTCCATAGGCAAAGAGACCACTGTACAAAGCTAATACAATGTTCCCCACGTCTAATTTTGTGCCTTTGAAGGATTGCTCGGGAGTCAGGTTCGTCACATCACCTGCAGAAAACAGAAATAAGAATGGATTGACGCATGTGGACCGTGAGCCCCACGGACCTTTGTGGGGGCTGAAATTGATGCTTTTAGGATAATTATCATGTTGATGCATTTCAGGTTATGCTAGAGAGCACGTACACAAGTTTCTGTTGGGGTGCTTCTTCCTGTTTTACAGCATATAATTTGTTCAGAGTAATGCATCAAATAATCAGCCCCAAATATACTTGTCTCAAGCAACTGGCCACTACCAAGTCCTCAAAACTTTCTCACACTGGAACGTGCTATCACCGAGGAAATCTCCCAGATACCTTCTTTCTGCAAAGAAAACATTCTGGGGACCTTCCTGCTGGAAGATGCTATGCAAACAGATATTGTCACATTGTCCTCTCAACTGAAAGCTGCTTTCATTTGATAAAAAGCCCAGGATTTCCTCCACTTCACAAGCCACCCATAAAGCAGAAACCCAGGATTTCCTCCAGTCCCACCTGATAAAGCAGAGGGGTATGGCAATCCCTTTGATTGTGGGAAGTCAGGTTCTTTGGGGCTTGAATATCAAAAGCTCCTGTTATGTATCTGCTTTTGAAACAAAAAGCCATAAATAGATGGCTCGATTGTACCTTTAGTAAGAACTCTCCCAAAGCAGCCAAGGGTTTATTTATTTTTCTTTAAAATGCTCTGCAGTTGTTTTGTTCCCTGCCTTTTGATGCGGAGCTTGGATGCAGGACGAGGATGGTGAAGCCACACTCCCCTCCCTGGACCCAGCGCTCCCCTTGGTGAAGCCAGAAGCCAGGGGTGAGGCAGGATTCGGCAGGGCACGTTTGCATCCAGGGAGCCCTGTGGAAGCCCATGTGATTCCTCTTAGGGCACAGATCTTTACTAATCACCCAAGCAACTGCATCACATGGCAGTCAGCAGAGCCTGGAGCTTAACCATTCATTTCATAGCACAAGGTACCCAGGATGTGCAAAGGGAAAGGGGAAGGATGCTAAGACACCAGGCGTTTTCCGCTGGATGGCCTCTCTTCTCCCTCACACTGGAAACTTTCACTGCCCTATGCCACAAAAAGCCATTTTTGCAGAGGTTGGGTAACAAATACGGATGCAGAGACCTTTTAACACCTTGCACTCATCTCTCTAGCAATGGGAAAGGAAGACTTTTCCTGACAGCGCTATTGGTCTGCTGGTGCATCTTTCATTCATGGGGCTTCACAAGGGACTGCTCCAAATCTGTACCAGTGACACAGAGCTGCCCTGTGCGTGTGGGAGAGCTACATTTCGTCTTTCCCTCCGTCTACCTGACCCTCCAGTTCTAGCCCCATCCTTTCCACCATGGGCACTGCTTCCCTTCACCTCTTTTCTCCCTCCTGCTCCTGTTGAGTCCTATCTATAGCAAATAGATATTCCCTTACATGGTGTGAAAAATGCTCTCTGCTCACAAAACTACCCAGGAAAACAGCACCTTCTTCCCTGGCTGGTTGCTACCCCATTTGCAAGGGAATGCAATGGGTGTGAGCTGTAAAAGAGCCAGGACCACAGCAGCAGCTCATGCACTTGGGCAATCCGGACCTGGAAACCCAGTGCAGTTATTTCCAGCACGTTTGTCCAGATCCCACCATAGACTGCAGTTCTCCACTGGCGTTGCCTTGTCCCTCTCAGCACCTCCTTGCACTAGGAGGTCTCTTCTGACTCTATCTTGGGATATGCTGGTTGTATTCAATGTCCCTTCAGCCAGTGAATGTCCTCAGCAAAACACTGATTGTTTCTTAAAGGGTGAGGTTAGAGGACATATATCAGAGTGTAACAGAAAGCCAGGAAATGCACAGAGACTAGCACACTGCTGCAGGTTTAACCTTAATTCCTGGCTTTTAGGTTCAGTCATATAATCTTAATTTAGTGTTAATACCCTGGCCTGGCTGTGAACAAAAAGGCTGAGCAGGAGATGGCTGTGCACACAATCACATTCTGGTTGATCCCTCGGGCTCAGCCTTCCTGAATAATTACCAGTCTAGTTGTTTCCAGGTCTTTTGCTATGGGAATAAGACACACATTTTGTTAACAGTGGTTGTAATTAGCTACTGGATCAGCACATGGATGGACCAGGAGAGCAGAAGAGCTCTCCAGGCATTTCAGGTCTGCTTGTGCTCTGCCAGCAGCCTGGCTTCTCCCTGCACCAATGTATTGTCAGGAGGATGCTCCGTTCTGTGAGCAGCCAGGGCACAAGCGGCATCATGAGCTCACACCTGCATTTCTTGTCCATAACTGGAAACCAGCTTCCACGGGAATTCTCTTTCTGTCTGGCACAGGCAAAAAGCTCTCAGACCAAATGCTCCCTATTCTGAGGTATCTGCTAGTTTCACTCTGTGCCTTCCCAAACCTCACACAGAAACCGTATGCTAGTGCTGCTGAGGAAAGGCTGAGCTGCTGCCTTAGCCCAGCTGGCCAGGCGAGCATCGGTGGCCCCCGGACTGAAACCAAACATCTGGATTCGGAAGGAGCCACCCACTTGAGAACCATGGGCATCTTCAGCCTCTGGCCAAGGAAGTGTCCAAGGCCGATTTAGTGGCCTGCTGGGCTGTACAGGCTCTGGCTGCGTGTCAGGACAACTGCCTACCCTCCAGGACACACCATCAAAGAGGAGGGAAAGGAGCTGCAGGACCTCTACAGGAGCAAAACTGAAGCAAGAAAATCAAAACAAAGCCTGGCATTTCATTACACTGTGGGTGGGCGGGGATGAAGGACAGAGGGATGGATGGGTGGGACAATTAATTACTCACACATCTCTTTTTTTGCACGCCCCGCAGCACCACCACACCCATCTCTTTGAAGCACCAAAATACAGCTGCTGGCAAGGGAGCGGCACCTCAGTGTGGAGGCAGCGGGGCGAGGAGACCAGGTAGGAAGGCAGGGGCCTTTTGTTCCTCCTCAGCGCCTGAGGAGCTGACAGCTCGCTGCCCTCTCCCTGCCTCACCTGGCAAAAGTTGCAGCTCTCAAAAAACTTGCAGCGAGTTGCTAAACTTCACGTCTCAGTACTCCCATGGTAAAATGGATTTAGCAACATCAGAAGATGACTAAATAACCAGATGGGGACAAGCTCATATTCTCAGGTGTCCACATGATGCCCCTTTGCCATGATCTTTGCTTCTTTCGTGCTTTATCGCTTCCTGGTTGCATGAGAAGAGCCTGGGCTCCTGCACAAACATGTCCCAAAGATCACATCCCAGCAGAGCAGCTGTCCTCTCCCACCATCACCACAAAGCTCTGTCCCACCCTGCTGGCCAGTGGATAACCAGAAAGATAATATTATGTGCCCGCTAGCGATGCCTTTACAGAAATAACTGGCACCACATTATATGTCTTGGAGCAAAAAGAGCTAAGCTCCAGCAGCAAAGCTGGAAAGGTATCCCAGACATCTTCCCACATGGGCCAAGTTGTCCAATACAGTGTGTGAGCTCTGACTTCAGCAAATCCTTGGAGGAGAAATCCATCACATAAAGATGGAACAGAGGACCCAGAGGTGCATTGGAGGCTGAGAAGTACCATTTGCTCCCATTGTTCTTACACTTACCCACTGGTGCTCGCTACTGGCCTTAGCTGGAGGTTAGGGATAGCGGATAGATGGTCCAGCACAGTCATTCTTACCTCCTTCCTCTAATACAAATGCTAATTAGTACCTGCTGTTCAAAAAGGAGTATGAGCCTCTGTTCCTGACACTCTGCATCTTTCCAGCCTGAATAGGCAGTTCAAGTCTCCACACCCTGGAGGCTTTGGATCAAATCAAGGGTTGCATATCTGCAGGTGAGGTGCCAAGCATGGCCTCGACTGCTCCTACTGACCAAGAAGTCCATGAGCAAGAGCATCCTGGGCAGAGATCTGCAGCCCAAGCAGCCGCGCCTGCTCTCTAGGCAATGCCCTGCCCGTGCCCGGCACCCCAGCAATCTGAAACCTGGTTTGAACTGGCTGTTCAACTACACTCTGCTCTACAATTAACCAAATTAAGGTAACAAGCTTTGACATAAACCCCATTTGCTGATCTTGCCAGCTGCCAAGACTCTGGTAATTGTGCCGGCAAGCGATGGGTCACCTGGGGCCTTTCTGCGGGAGGGACCTATTTCAGGTCCATGCGCTGCATGTTCAGACCCTTTCTCTGAAAATGCTCATTTGTTCCCCAGTCATGTCCATTCTGGTTTTAATAGCACAGCAATCTTCTCTTGCAGAAAGCATTTAATGATAATTAAGTATTTTTAACTTGCCTAAACAGCGAGGAGAGGGAACACAGCCATCTAGAGAGCTCAGCAAGAGAAGAGGGGGCCCTCACTGTGTCTCGCTCACAAAGGAAACCAAAGCCAGGGAGGAATGTGTTGCATATATGAAAACCCCCAAAGGAGAAGATCCACTCAGCTGTTGAGCCATTTCCTGAGAAAAGCAGCAGAGTTCAATCCACTGAGGCAGAAAAACAAGACAGCAAGAAACACACAAGGGCCAGGGTTAGGAAAGCATCTCTTCAGCAGCTCCTGGCTCCCAGAAACACATGCTCAGTAGCCACATAAACTCTGCTCCTTTCTGATCACTGCCACTCTGCAGACAGCCTTGCACTAAGCAGTCTGAACAGCAGCTTGGGTCCCGTAGCAGACAAGTTTACGGGTCTGAAAGACACCATTAAAAACCTTGGACCAGCAGAGAGGGCATCCAAGGAGGAGCTGGAGCTCCTGGGTTATGTCCGGATTCTGATGATGGTCTGGGGACAAGCTATGGAACCCCCCCTCACTTCAACTACTTCCTTCTGGTTTACAGAGAAGTTCCTCTCTCCTCCCAGCACTGGCAAACTCTGCCAACACCATGCATGAAGAGCTATTATTTCCAACATCTGTTCCAAGGTGAAGCCATGGGTCTGGGCTCCTGGATTCTCTCTACACTACTCAAGCTTAACAACTTTTGCAGAGGTCCACCAGGACACTACTTGAGCCAGGGAGCATTTTGTTACCTTTCCCACCCCTTCTGCATCCTGCTGACATCACCAAAAAACATTTTACACTCCTCCACCTAAGCAAACACCTCCCAGTTTTCACAACTTTCACATCTGCTGGCATCACGTTTGCTGATGAGAAACAAAGCAGCAGACCCAGAAGCAGCATTGGGAGCCCTGGCGCGATGGACAGCACACAAAACACAGTGTCTCCTCCAGGAGCCAGAAAGCACAGAGGCAATGCAGAGATCCTGGATGAACAGGGTCCCTTTGATCCTTAGCACAGCATGGAAAGGTGTGTCCTAAATGCTCCCACACGTGTCCCTATGAGGACAGATTAACAGCAATGTGCAAACCCTAAAAAAACCAAAGGGGGTTCCACCCCTTCTGTAAGCTTGTTTTTCCTTTTCATATCTGCACGGCTGGTTCAGTCCACATCCACAGAGCCTGGTGTGTAAGAATGACAAATAAGAATGAGCCACCCGACCAGGCTTTGGAGGGGCTACCCAGAGCCAACCAGCTTGAAAGCCAAGAAGATTTGGGGAGGGCAAATCCTCCTGCCTCTCACACACACCTCCAGCATCCCAGGCAAGGCCATTAATTCCAGCCTAGCAGCTGAAGGCTATGGGAAAGGATCAATATAAAATGCAAGCAAAAGCACATGCATAGACACACACAGAGAGCTATTGACCGCACTGATATGCCTTAGGCATGAAAAACTGCTTCTGCTGCAATTAAAGAGTTCAGAGAGAGGAGATCCAGACAGAGATGCAAAGAAGCAAATACCAAAGTATTAGCTGCTCTCTAGTTAAGTAAGTCTACATCGCTGGGATAGCTGCACTTGGAAAAATTAGAAGCCAACAGAGCCTCGCATGTCAGCTGCCTTGAAACCCACTCAGCCCACAACAGTGGTGAGCAGGGTCCCCTGAGACAAGTCTGAGACGCGCTCCTCAGGTTCTAATGCAAAACACCTACCTTGATCCAGCTGCATGCTTGGCAGTTCACTGAGAACACCAAAAATGAGCAACATGCTACAATCCCCAACTCTTGGGATAAAGCAACTTTTCAGATGTCAAGGGGAACTTCCAGCTTTAAGAGTTAATGCAGCTATGAGACTCCATGCGCAATGTTAAACAAACAGTTCACATCATTAAAGGCCAAGCTTCCAGCGGGTGCATACAGAGCCACTCAAACTCAGAGTGATCATAACAAGAAGCACAGGTCACTGACCAACTGCTTCTGTATTCTGGGTTTTGTTGTTGCTGTTATTAAATGTATTTTATTTATTTTTGGACAGGAAACTTCTCATTTGTAAAATGAGTAAGCCCAGCATCCTGAACTTTATCCTTAAATCTATAGCTTCCAAAAATTCTTTGGTAAGAGGGGACAAGAAAAAAATTGTCTGAGCAGAAAAGAACCGCAGCTCACTCCAAACCAGAGCAGGCAAGCTGCACAGCACACTACCCTGCCATGCCCACCTGGCCTCAGCATTTGCATTTACCTTTGGCAGAAATCAAAGATTAGAGAGCAAGAGGCCCATAAAACATAATTGTGTTGTATCAACCCTCCAGCATTAAGATGCCTGATTAATCTCCAACATGTGGTTGATGTGATTTAGAGGTGCAGGATGCTGGCAGCTTTCCCAGCTTCCTTGTTCATGCTCTCCTTCAGTACAGTCTTCCACCATCCGTATTCTCCGTGAATGAGAAGGTGAGTAAGAGAAGCACCATAGCTGCGGTTTATTTGAAAGCTTTCTGATGGAAAATCACGTTATAGTGGCATTTCTGAATGCCAGCGTAACAAGAAACAGCACGGGCAGCTGCAGGGCAGGCAATCTTTTGTGCACGAGCCTTAGCCTCAACTTGTAGGGACGCACTGAAAAGCTTGAAGAACTTTTATTATCCACAGGTTTTGCCTCCTGTCTGCCAAAGAGGATCTACAGTACAAGTTAGGCATGGGCTGGCTGGGTGAACACCCACCTGGTTTGGCTTTGGGATCCAAACTTCTCTCAGACACCTACAGCCACACAATCAGTAGGTTCCCATGCCCCAGGCTGTGTCACAGAACCAGTCTCTTGGGTGAGCTGCTGCCTCCAGGCACAGACACCAGTGCAAGAGCTACCCTGCTGCATAGAATGACCCACAGTGTCCACAAAGATGTCACTGCATCTACCCTCAGCCAGCAAAAAAGTAAGTCACAACTGATGTGGCAGGAAATGGAGAAAAAAAAAAATCAATAGAAAACAAACTCCTGCACATCAATCTGCTAATCACATTCACTTCCTGGTTCACCCTAAGAATGTGAAAAGTTATGAGACCAGGTCAAAGGAAAACTTGTGGCAGATTCCTTTAGCTATGCTAAGTGCTTATCCATCTCTGGACAGCCACGTGTGATTCAATGTAGGCACAAAGACAATTCAGACAACAACCACTTTTGTTTTCTCTCAGCATCTGTGCGCCATTGTGCTTTGAGACCTGAGGGAACCTGAGATTTTAATTACCAGCCACAAAACCAAGTATTCCTGCTGGCGTCCCCAGAGCAGCCGCTCTGCCTAGTCAAAGTTCTCCATGACAAATGTCTAGAGGTAACCTGCCTACTCTGTCCTTAACTCACCCTGTGCTCGTTCAGCAGATGTGACTCTGCTGGTCCTGATAAGCCCCATGAAGGGTGTTAGAATAAAGCTGCTGCCATCAAACAGGCGCTTGAGGCGCCACAGATGAGAAATTTAAGCTCAGAAACCAGGCGTGAAGAGGAAAAGGGGATAATAAGTTCAATAAAAATAATTCAATAAATGGAGTGTTAAATTCTACTTCCCTAAGTCCCAAATGCCCAATTATTTTTTTTAAGCAGAATTTCCGGTGAGGAATCGCAGCCAGGGCTGGAGCCCAGCTGCAGCACTCCCCAAACACAGCCAGGAACAGCACCTCACTGCCTGAGGTGCTCCAGGGCGGGTAAACATTTAGGAAACCCTAGGACATCAACAACAGAAAAGAATATATTTGAAACACATCTATGTTTTTTTAAATTATTTTTTTTTAGCATCAGAAACTTTCCTGAATTTCCTCGCATGTACAAAACATGAGTGTGTCCTTACAGATAAGCACATTTTCTGACTGTTTCATGCCTAGGCTAGTTTTTAAGGCACTGTGCACTGCAGGGTGCCTGAGTATGAAGAGCACAGCTGCAGACCTAACCACAGACCTCCGTGAAACACCTGGTGCCACTATTCAAAACGGCTGCACGATCAGGCATCCCACTCACCAGCTCAAGAATATGGCCAAAAAGTACCCAGAAGCATCTGGACAGAAGGCAGTCTGTGAAAGCTGGTAAAACAGCAGAACCAAAACCAAGCCTAATTTTAGTAACAGTGAAGTGAAGTGAAAAAATCTCGATCCTGTCTATGTTATAAGTTACTTATACTACTTAAGGACCATAGACCGGTGGGTCGTATGGTAGGGTCTGTGCATAAGGTTTTACACGCTATTAAGTCGAGGACACTGAACACAATTCTAGCTGCACAAAGGCTTTTCATAGAATCACAGAATCATAGAATCACCAGGTTGGAAGAGACCCACCGGATCATCGAGTCCAACCATTCCTATCAAACACTAAACCACGTCCCTTAGCACCTCGTCCACCCGTGCCTTAAACACCTCCAGGGAAGGTGACTCAACCACCTCCCTGGGCAGCTGTTCCAGTGCCCAATGACCCTTTCCATGAAAATTTTTTCCTAATGTCCAGCCTAAATCTCCCCCGGCGGAGCTTGAGGCCATTCCCTCTCGTCCTGTCCCCTGTCACTTGGGAGAAGAGGCCAGCACCCTCCTCTCCACAACCTCCTTTCAGGTAGTTGTAGAGAGCAATGAGGTCACCCCTCAGCCTCCTCTTCTCCAGGCTAAACACCCCCAGCTCTCTCAGCCGTTCCTCATAAGGCCTGTTCTCCAGCCCCCTCACCAGCTTCGTTGCTCTTCTCTGAACTCGCTCCAGAGCCTCAACATCCTTCTTGTGGTGAGGGGCCCAGAACTGAACACAGGATTCGAGGAGCGGTCTCACCAGTGCCGAGTACAGAGGGAGAAGAACCTCCCTGGACCTGCTGGTCACGCCGTTTCTGATCCAAGCCAAGATGCCATTGGCCTTCTCGGCCACCTGGGCCACTGCTGGCTCATGGTCAGTCACTGTCAACCAACACCCCCAGGTCCCTCTCCTCCAGGCAGCTTTCTAGACAGACTTCTCCTAGTCTGTAGCACTGCATAGGGTTGTCGTGCCCCAAGTGCAGGACCCGGCACTTGGCCTTGTTAAACCTCCTGCCATTGGTCTCAGCCCAGCGGTCCAGCCTGTTCAGATCCCTTTGGAGCCTCCCGACCCTCCAGCAGATCGACACTTCCACCCAGCTTAGTGTCGTCTGCAGACTTGCTAAGGGTGCGCTTGATGCCTTCATCCAGGTCATTGATAAAGACATTGAACAGGGCTGGACCCAGCACTGAGCCCTGGGGAACCCAACTTGTCACTGGCCTCCAGCTGGATTTCACACCATTTCCCACCACTCTCTGGGCCCTCCAGCCAACCAGTTTTCCACCCAGGAGAGTGTGCGCCCGTCCAGGCCAGAGGTGACAGTTTCTCAAGCAGAATGCTGTGAGAAACTGTGTCAAAGGCTTTACTGAAGTCCAGGAAGGCCACATCCACAGCCTTTTCCTCATCCAGCAGCAACTGGAAGGGTAACTTTTGTATTAGTGAAAGAATTGCATCCCAAGCAGATCAACTACACTGAGTCAACTCTCAAGCAGTTGAAAAGCTGTCTAAGTAGGAAACCAACTTCCACCCTCCTTTTGAAGCTGCATGAAAGAAGTGATGCAAAACAGCTGTCCACAGAAAGATCACAAGAAAACGTTATTTGCTGTGTGGTAATATTGCCACATATTTCTTTGTTCTTGAGATGTTCCTGCTTTTCTGAAAGTGGGGAAAACATCCAATGGAAGGATAAAAAGAAAAAAAGCCAAAAGCTGAAGGCGGGAGGTCAGTACAGTGAAAGACTTCCATGAAGTTTCCACATTTGAGCAAGAAACTGTGGTATTGCTCCTCTCTGTTTATGGATACTGTAAACATAATCCAGAAATGGGTCAGGAACCATTAGAGCCAGTTAATCAGCTCTTCTCAGGCACTACAGAGTCATAGGAACACACAAAAAATCAATTTGCATTTTTCATCCCAGTAACAGCTGCTGACTTGAGACTGAATTTACCAGCCTGGTAGCGGAAAGTGTTCTCTTTGTCCAAAGAGCATTGGAACAGGTATAAAAGGTAAGAAGGGCATGCAGAGGAGCAGTAAAGGCATGGCACTGTGGTTATGTGTAAGACCCAGCATCATCCCAACGAAGATTAACAAGAGTGTAGCACTTTCCCACCTTCAGTATGCTCTAAGTTATGCTAGCATGTTTTCCTTGAAGAAAAAAGAAGGAAAAACCAGTCCTTGATGTGCCCCTGCTACATAAAAGCACCAAGTTGCCTGGCACAACTGAAAGAAAAGCTGAGGAACTTGCAAAAATGTATGTGGAAGCTAAGGAAGGGCATACAAAAGGAGCTTGCACATTCTTAAGGACTTACCAGAGAGCTTGCAACTTCCATAAGGAGATTAAATAAAATCCATGTTAGACTACAGGCAGAATCCCAAGCAGCATGTTGTAAAATAGGAACTCAGACCAGCAGTAGCTTGCCACTAAGGACAAGTTGCTAACACAGGCTTTGTGAGATGCATTCTCTGTATATCCCAAGGCTCCCACTCTGCACGAGCTTACCTTACGTCGAGCATTGTGTGCACAGATGGAAAGAAAAGGTCTTTGCCTTCAGTTGCTATCATGTAACTATTGCTTTTGATCTTTCACTCTGTCTGAAGTGGCCAGGTGGTTTAGCTGGAAACTAAATGTTACATGAGATAATCTGTATTGCAAGATGCACACAAATTATAGTTGTCCCACTCCAGACCTACCAAAATAGGATGAGGGCTTTGTGCACAAGACTGAAAATCTCTTGTTGGTTACAGATACAAGTTAATGTAATTAGTATGTATATATACCTAAAGAAGCAGGACAGAAAGTGATTCAGCCTCAACAAGGCAAAAGAACAGTACAGAGGGAGGGAAGGTGGTTCATAAGAAGCAAATTAAGACTATTACCTGCAAGCAGATCTTTTACTAGTAAAATGTTAAAGAACTAACAAGGATTTATATTTATCCTTTTCCTTCTAAGAGAGAAAAAAGGTTCAGCAAAGCAGCCTGAGGAGACATGAAGAGGAAGGAGGTATATTTCATGATAAGCCTCAAACAATGTTCCTGTTGAGAACAGGCATTGAGCTGGAAGAAAATACAACCTCTGATAAAGCAAGAATTTCTGCAAAGACAGCACTGGTTCCCATAGCTGAGATGGGAACTAAATAGACCCACATGCACATACAAACATACACGCTTGCCAGTACAGAGACTGGAGGAGTCATCGATTTAATCCACATTTAACAAATAGAGCCTGTACTGTTCCCTCATATTAGTTTATTTTCACAAAACTTGCACAAAAAAAAAGCACACAGTAAAGCTTATTTGTGTGGGTCAGTTAGTCAGATGCATTTGGAAACAAAGGTCTCCCTAAGCTTGAGAGCACTTTAAATGTGCCTGAAGATAATAACCAGAAACTTCAGAAAACTTGTTTTATCTTCCCATTTTTATCTCCTTCTTTTGGATGTTAGTTGACAGACACGCGTGCTACTGTCAGCTGAGAGCTCTAATATCACTGTTCACCATGTGGTTTCTGAAGCCTCGCCTGACCCAGGCATCCCCCATGTGACTCCTTGGACTCAATCAAGCTATTCCATACCTGAAGCAGGATGAAGGGAACTGTACAGGGGCAGTCTGTGAAAGGGTAAAAACTACTGAATGTGCAGATACTTCTCTACTAGCAAATGGCCATGACCAGCCAGCAGTTACAGGAAAGACTTTTGAGAGCCATAGCACCAAAATTTTCATTCCCTGTAAGACGTGGCAGTTCTGCAGTCTCAAAAGAGGCCACAAAGTGACTGAATTAAGTGGAAAAGACTGTGGGTGGTAACTGCTGGGTTTCAGTAGTATGAAATCCAGCATAACTCAAGCGAGATAAATACAAAATCTCACAAATAAAATGCACAACAGCACTCAACCCTTTGCAAAGCATGAGCTAGAAATACCACCCAAGCATGCGAGAAAGCTAAAGACACTAGTAAAGCACTTCTGGTAGCTCTGAAATGCTTATGTCAGGGCTCTTGGGCTTTGCCCCTAGTTACCAGGTTCTGCTTTAACTGTACACCAACTTCACAAGAAAAAGGAAACATACTCACCCTTTCCAAGCTGCACGAAGCCAAGGATGATGATCAGAGCCAACGCCAGCAGTTTTGCCGCAGCAAAGGCATCCTGAACACGAGTAGCAGCTTTCACGCTGTAACAATTCACTGCTGTGAGGAGCACTAAGGGAAACGGACAAGAGAAGAAACATCAGTTTTCAGTGAAACACTTAGTTGTAGAATCATAGAATGGTTTGAGTTGGAAAGGACCTTATAAATCATCCAGTTCCAACCTCCCTGCCATAGGGAGGGACACCTCCCACGGGATCAGGTTGCTCCAAGCCCCATCCAACCTGGCCTCAAACATCTCCAGGCATGGGGCAGCCACAACTTCCCGGAGCAACCTGTGCCAGTGCCTCACCACCCTTAGAGTAAAACATTTCTTCCTAAGATCTAATCTAAATCTCCTCTCTTTTGGTTTAAAACTGTTACCCCTCATCCCATCACAGCACTTGCTGATAAAGAGGCACAAACACAAAATGAAACAAAAACCGAATTATGACAAATTAGCATTTTTTTTGCTGAAATTTAAGCAAATACAGAGTCTCTTCCTGAAACAGAAACTTTTCAAATGCAAGGCTCTGCAGCCACGCGCTTCTCTATTTTGTCTTTCGTTTTAGCAATAGGTGGTCTGAATAGCGCACAGGAAGGCTCTGCTGCATTGGCAAGTGCACTTCTGCAGGCACACAAATGCAAGTGGTTACTGCAACCACGAACATCAAAGTACTGGGCTGCAATCCCTATGAAGTCAACCCAATTTAATGCTGCTGTCATGTGAAAACACCGCAGAAACGTCAGGACAAACTTCTGAAGCTGATATCTAGTTGTTTGTATAACAGCAGCACCTAAAAGGCTACCGAGGCCACATCGTGCTGCCCACTGCTTAAACATAAAGGGAGAGACAGCCCTGACCTGGCCCACGTGGCATGCGATGAAGTCTAGAATGCCTAGAAGTCTGTGGTGCAGACAGGAAGAGAAGCCGAACCAAAAGGAACTCTGCTTGATGCACGTAACCGGTGGTGCCATGTATGGTCCTATAGGTGTTCAGAGATGCTCACCAGGGCCACACAGCACAGCGACGGAAGAGAGGGCTGCACAGAGCAGTGCCAGCACAACAACTCAGGTTTGCTGTGCCTGTGCTTGTACTGGATTACACTGCCTCCTCGTGCAGCACTGTGCTTTTCCACAGGCTCCTGCTATCTACCAGCTGCTCTGTGGTTAATGCAACTAATGAAGCCTAATTTCCTGCAATTCTTTGCCCTGTTCCCCCATCACCCTCCTCCGTATCGCCTGCTCCTACCATCATTCAGCGTGGCACTCCTACCAGGAACAGCATGACCTAGGGCTGTTGTGTTGACTGGCCGTGTCTCGCTTGCCTCAGAGAAAATAATGGCCAAAACCTTTACTGCTCTTCCAAATCACTTACTATTTTTGTGCCCTGCTCACACCCAGCTCCCAGAGCCTGTTGCTTGTTACAGAGGCGGGCAAATGTCACGCAGAATGCCAGTGCCTCACGTGCTGGATGTCCTCACCTCCTCATCTTCCTTACACTCAGCCATCCCTCACCGCCTCCATTCCAGCTTGTCACCAACCCGTGGAGCTGACCGGTCATGGAGGAGCAGATCTCAACCCACCTTGGTGAGCTGGAGGCTTTTCCCTGCAAGGTCCCTTCCCACTCAGGCTGCAGCTTGTATTTTCACTCTGTCAGCGCCAGGCAAGTTTTTCTAAAGCTGGTAAAGGGCAGGGTTAGGCAACCACTGCTGCTCTATTATGGGACACACTAGAATAAAATGAGGCTACTGCATTCATCCATCTGTATGTCACCCATTTCCTTTCCAGGCTGACCTTGCGCTCATGCAAAGGCTCTTTCCCCCATCCTTTTCATTTTCACAGGACCCCACTGCCTCAACCAGAGCCAAATAGCTGCTCCCCAAAATATTCAGCTTGGATGCAGACCACCCTCTCCTGATACAGGCTATATCTACACCCACAGCTTAAAGCTCAGAGAATTTAATGTAGATGTTTCAGCCGTAAGCCTCAGAGGGGATTAGCAGCACATTCATCAGGTCACCAGTGTCTCCAGCAGACAGCCAGCAGAGACTCTGGCCGAGCCACACAGGGTGCTTCAGGGGAAAGGCAATGAATAAAGGTGGAAGGCAGAAATAACACAAGTTGGATGGCTTCATTACTGCCCAGCAAGAACACTCAGTCCCTTAAGACCCTCAACACATGCTGAGCATCACAAGGAAAACCACAAGACCCTCCTAATCTGAAGCAAGGTTACTTCCCAACCACAAACCGGCAACCAGCCAAGTGTAACATGCACATGTAGGACAAAGGTGCCAGCACACCACGTATTCGCATCTCAATTCCAACATGAGATGGTTGCCCAGGATCAGCAGTGCCTGCCTTTGCTCTCTGGCTTGCTTTGTGGGACGATGCAAGAGAGCTGCTCACATCTCATCAGCTCGGAGCAAAGGCACATTCCCACAGCATCACAACCCCACCTCCCAGCAAGGGCATAACAAATTGCCAACTGAGAAACAAAGCCATGGGAGGAGGAAGGCGCATTTGGGAATTTGAAAGGGCCTTATTGGCTCACTGGCACCCTGCACTCTGCCCTGCCTGTAAGAAAGCAACTACGCTGTTAAGAGTTCAGGGAATCACACACAGAGCCCACGCCAGAGCTGGGAAGAGCCTTCCTGGAACATACAAGCACAAAACAGGGCCAGACGTACCCACAGGCTGGCTTTAGAGAGCTCAGCTTCAGGGACCGCAGTATTTGCATCTTCTCACAGCAATGCTGAAACTTCACATTCCCGCTTGGGCGAGCACCGAGCCTGACAGGGCTGCCTGGTGACTGGGAGCACAAGCAAGCTAGAAGGGATTCGAGTTGCATCATTCATTCAAGGGGGTCTGAGAGCCTGCTACAGCCACACACAATAGCAGGCTGAGAGGATTTAAGTGTCCATATACTGCTGAGATAAAGGCTGCTTGTAGAGGATCTTTAGGCAGAGAAGGAAAGCCAGTCCCAGTGCAGCAGTCGGCACATCCCAGAACAGGATGCCTGGTTTCAGGATCATTGGCTCCCCACCCCATCAAGCTCCTAGGCCCTAGTCTCATCTCAATACAAGAGCATTTAAAGTTTGGAGAAACGAGTTGGACATCTTCACAAAGAAAAGCACACGATCCAATATATCCTAAAAGAATGGAAGCTAGAAGTAAATAAGGAACTTCAGATTCACTACTTTTGTATCATGGATCTTTTGGGAATGGTTGGACTCAATGATCCAGTGGGTCCTTTCCAACCTACTGATTCTATGATCCTATGCCTTTCAAGCCCCTTTAGCACTTTGGGAGTGTCTGGGCATATGGAGCAGGCGAGACCGGAATGAGCCAGAGCTGCTTTCCCTGGGAAGGAATCCCCCATGCCTACAGGTTCCTGCACAGGTCACAGGACAGCACGAGCTGAGCTTTGGCGGACCTGCTTCAGCACATAGCGGAGAGCAAGCAGTGAGGAACGGTGTCGACAAACCAGCCACACCACCTCCCCAAAATGTAATCCCCTGTCCCAGGGCCCCTCCATCCCCTGCTGCTCAGGGGAGAGATGGTGCAGCTAATTAGAAGGACACCTCGTGCCTGGTCTGGGAGGCTTTTCAGCATCAAGCAGCAGGCCAGCACTATCGGCCGTTTGAAGAGTCACACCTTACAGCGAGATTGGGTAGACCTGCTCCAACCAGTACGTTAAAAGGGAGATTGTCCAGATACATAAGGCACGAGAAAATAAAGGTCAGCAAGGTCAACTTACAGTATGTCTGTGCTACAGGAGGGAGGAGAGGGGGAAGAGAAGAAAACACAGTGAAATATCACTAAGCACAGCACCTCTAGTGAATCCTAATGGGGAGGACGGCGAGGGAACAGAGGATCCAAGATTCACTTTGACCAGCGATTGCGCTAAAAATAAAACTCTCCTTGTTTACAGAGGGATATTTAAAGGATGAGCTAATGCATCTAAAAGCACACTTTTCCTGTTAGTGAAGACAGCCCTCAGAGGTGACAGTGATGCTCCCTTCCCCATTTAGGCATTCTGTTTCTTTGACAATAGCTGCCTCACCCTCCGCATTAAATCCTGACTTTCTCAGGGCTGTTTTTCACGTCCTGGTTCTGTACGGAGCCTGCTGGACAGGCCGTGGGATGGTGGTGGTGTACATAAAAGGCAAAAGCTTTCGAAGCATTCCTCAAAGTGAAAAGCAGTGGAAGCATCTGTATTCAGCCCTCAAAAACATATCATTGCCAGACAAACAGGCTCTGTAAAAATAAGAAAACACGTAGGGCCAGAGACTCTGAACAGGGCCGAGAGCTTCTTCCAGGCCAGTAGTGAGTCAGAGCTCTTCAAGTCATGATCCCTCTACTTCGCTTTTCCCACTGTGGAGCAATATTTGTCTTTCCTAAAGGAGTGCGGTGGAGTTACTACACATAAATGTTTTCAACGTAGGAAGGGCTAAAAAAACCCAACCCAGTGTTACCCAGCCGAAAGAATCCTACAGACACCGAGATGAAAACAGACCAAGTACTTTTTCAGTAAAACTCCAAGACAAATTCCAGTGGCTGCTCAGCTTCCCAGGAGACCAGAGGGTTTCTTGCAGCAGAAAGTTTGATTCCTTTGATCCAAGATGCTGCCCTGCGAGGCGGGGGCTGAGGGACTCCTCCTGGTAGTGCTCTGTTCACCTTGGATGAACTCCACATGAACAACAGGAGAAAGCTGCACAGCCACAGCTTTACTGTAAATGAGGGCAATGATACAACGCAGGGAAAGATCAGACTGCGCCGCCCTAATTCCTGCAGCGCCTTTCCTAAGGCTGCAGCCACTGGCTGTCGTTAGAAGCCAGCTCTGCGGCGAGGCAGACCTTTAGTTTGACCCGTCAGGGCCATTCTTGGGAATCATTCTAGGAATATGGATTTCAGCATGACCTGAGGTGACACAGGCTGTTTGATCCAGCAGCCCTTTTCCAAAGGCTTTACATAATTGGGATAATAGGAGCTAGAAAGCTGCAGTGATTGCAGATGTGAGAGGAGGTACTTTAATTTATTCCCTTATTATTTCTGGCAGAAGTAGGAAAGATGCTGGGCTTTGACAACTGTGGAGAGAACGTGCTTCCAAGGTGCTGTTCACCCCTTCACCTCTTCTGGTGAGGTGAGCTGCATTGCCAGACACTGCGACCACAGGGGAAGCCAGAGGCTTTTGAAGAGAAGGTTGGCTTTGTAAAGACAACAGTGGGTTGGCTTCACTTATTTACTCTGTCCTGGTAGGCCCAGCTGGCTTCAGGCACCTCACTGAACCTGCTCCGCAGGCACTCACCTGTGGAGTCAGGCAATTTCCCCATTACTAATAGGAACCAAGGATAACTGACTGATACAACACAGGATGCAGAACCTTGCACCCTAGTTCACATTTCCAGGCATATTCCTTTGATTTCCCAGTCCTAAGTTCAAAGATCCCTCCCAAACATGATTTCTAGATGACACTAGGAATAAACCCTTACAAAGCAGACACAGAAAGGGATCATGTGAATCCTCACACAGAACAAGACCATGACAAGCGCACTGTAAGTAACAACAGCTCCTGTGTCTACAAAGGAAAGGCGGGACGTAGCAAAGCTGCCCTGCAGGCATGTGGTTCTGCTCAAAGCAAACAGTGTGTGAATGGAGCCCTAGAACAGGTAAACTGGGGCTCGGCATTTATGATGCAACGTTCTTGGCAACTATCCTACAGAAAAGGCAGGGCTGCAGCTTTCCTGGGTAATTGGAACGTGACCATGGATCAGGGAAGAAGTAAAAAAGCGTGCAGGGAAGGCTCCCCTTAAAAAAAAAAGCAAACAAGCAGCCAATCTGCAGCGCTGGGCACTCGTCCTTACTCATGGTGGGGATGGAAAGGATCCAATTCCATCAGCACGTGTAACTTGGTGATGGGAGTTTGCTCAACCCAAGATCTTTAGCAGCTTTTCAGATGAAACATTTCTGAAATGGGGGTAGGAATTCTTGAGATACTGGCACAGCTGCATTCATGCTGCGTGCGAGGTTACATACCTTGGGAGCCTTGCACAATGTCACTTCTGTCCTTTATTTCATCTTCTACAGGTCTCCCTGGTCTTAACCTATAGTGCTTCCCACATAATTCAGTACACATCTCTATAACAAGGATAAATGCGTGTGAGTAGCTTGCTTCAAAGAAGCAGACTTAATTAACTTGCTGCAAGTTACCCACGGATTCCTATTTGTGGTATTACAGGACCAGAATGAAAATGCCTAGCAGGGTAAGGGGAAAAGGGAAAGAATGAAAGGAAATCCTCCACCTCAGCTTCCCCCTCACGAAAACAGGGACTGTAGCACCGTCTGCACACAGAGGAGTAATTGTGCAATGATTCCTGTTTGTAACTCACACATTTCCAAAGCACTTAGCCCTTCCAGTTGTAAGACGACGCTTCCATTTACCATCTGCCACCAGATGACATGGATTCTCTCCTCACACAATTACTTTGAGAACAGTTCTCAGCTCCTTTCCACTTCACCATCCTACAGCAAAGGCTGCTCCTCCTGAACAAGCAGTTTTCTCTTCCACCAAAGACAGTGTAACCAGGTTTCACACAGAGAGAAAACAAGCTGAGACCACGGCCACCAAGGAAGAAACCACAGGGAGGACAGCAGCACATGGCACACACACACAAAATGACACATTAATGTAGTTACTCCACGCAGTACAAACAAGGACTCAAACTACAGTGACTACAGTGGCTTAAACCATGGGGACATCAATGCTTCAACTATTCACTAAGGTCGCACACCTCCCACCTCTGGTGGCTGTGATGCCACAGTGTCTTCCAGTAGTCTCAGGTGTTTATATCTAACAGCACAATCTAACGTGAGACATTCATACGAGGACATACGCAGTAAATGGTTTGGGAAAATTCAATTTGACCGATACCAAGTGAAGACTTGTGCCTTGCAAGGCAGAAAAGAGAAAAAGCAGAAAGAAAATACCTGCAGGTATTTCTTCAAGGTCAAGCCCCTGGAGAAACTTTAACAGCCAGGGCAATCAGTATGTAGAAAGGAAACGCTTAGTGGTACGAGGCTATTGGAAAGGAGCACTCGTCCCCAAAGCAAATACATCTATATTAAAATAATAATAAGCATACCTGGCAACTGTTTACAGTTTCTTCATTTTTTTTTAATTCCCAAAACAGCACTGCTGAGGAATCAGGAGGATGGGCACATCCACAAACAACAGGTGAGAGAAAGGAGAAAGCTAAGGCCACGCTAACACTGGAGTTTAAGGAGAAGGATTGTCTCTACACCCACCCCTAACCGAGACCATGAGCTCTGAACGTCTCCAACAAATGGCTGCAGTCACCTCGAGTGTGTCACAGCTCCATCTCTCTGCTGGCTTCCAACCCCAGGAAGCCCCTGGTGCTGAAACAGGCTCAAAGCTGGGAGCCAGAGAAGTTAGCGCCAAGAGGGATGATGCTAGCATTTCATCATGTAGCACAGCTCCTAGAAGCATCCACACCCTCAGATTTACAGAATTCTGCAAGAATAAATGAACAAGCACTTACTTGTCACCGCTCTCTCAAGAGCTGTGACAAGCGGCACAGCACAGTCAGGGCCAAGAGGCAGCACTAGACCTCAGTGAAGAATTTTCTGGTTTGCAGATACTGCAGAGGCTGCCTCTCAAGCCTCTATAAATGCACCTATCGCTCTGGGTGCAACAACAGCAATGCAGTTTACACTACACAAGCTGTGTGGTACATGAAAAACTATATAGAATTTAGTAAAGCTAGGGAAGCCAACTCCTAGCTAGCGGTAGGAGTTACTATCTTAACTCCTTAGAAGGATGTCTGTCAGGATGGACAGGGCTCTGAGCAACCAGATCAAGTTAAAGATGCCCCTGCTCCTGCAGGGCAGCTGGGCTAGATGACCTGTAAAGGCCTCTTCCAACCCAAAATATTTTATGCTTCTATGAAGTTTGTGTTCTTACTCTCAAAGTTTCCAGACTACATGATGCAGCAGTTTCATGAAACAGGTAATTTTACCATGGGAAGACAAACAAAATATAGACTTGGTAACGGGAACAAAAAGGTATATTTGAATCTTTGATTTCCAGCAAATTACAAGGACTGCAAACCTACTGCAAGCTAAACATCTTTTCTGCCATCCTCACCTCTTATGAAATATCTTCCAAACAGAATTTAGTAATACTTTCTGTGCACATCAAGTTTTACAGACACAATCATCCTTGCCAGATAGTCGGCTACTGGACCTGCAAAATGTGGCATCTTACCTGGCCCACAATGATGTTACAACAGATACAGAAGTCCCTTCCCGTAGTGGCACTGACTTAGGCTCCACAAATCCACAGGAAGGTGGCTGAACTTCAGCATCAGGTGCTAAATCTCAGTCATGAACTTAACAAAAAAAATTCCAGGCAAGTTTTAGTCTGAACCATGGCACCTATGCCGTGCAGAGGGTCAGAATGCAGCTCTACATCAGCTGGCAAGGAACTCCTTTCGCATCCATTGCATTTGACCTACTGGCCACAGTTGACACTGGGATTGTGAGACTACTGGCATGCTTGAAATACCTACTGATGTTGCTTTAAATTAGATTGACAATCGCGAGTTTCTCTGAAAAAGCCTCACCAACTTGTTCATGTCAGAAGAGGAAGACTCTGAAGGATCTCAGTGGTAGCATAAATCATTCAAATAAAATAAAGTGGGACATTTGTTGTGAAAGCCAAGAGAGGAGTGCCAAGAAATGCGGTAGCTGCTTGCTGTGGTTCCAAGAGTCCTCCAAACTTTCATCCATTTCAGAAGAATCCTGTTAGTGTCAGAGGCTATTTTCATTAATGTTACTCTCTCTAATTAAATGCAGATCTCAAAAAGGCAACCTCGGTCTTTCAACATTAGCCATACAGTGGGGATTCTACAAAGACCCCTTCCTTCCACTCTGATCAAAGAAATGCCTATTTACTGATACGGTTTAGTCATTTAATCCACCTTTCTGGAAGAGGAGGAGAAAAAAGAAAAAAAAAAAGATAATTCTTCAAAGCTTCACACCCTTCTTGTCCTGGCAGATTAATTGCAAGTAACGATGCTGCAGAATAAACCCATCTTAAAGAGACAAGCATAAGATGTATTTTGTACTTGCTTTGCTTACTGTCTAGTACCTGATGAGTACAAAATCCACCCATAGCTTCGCTTTAAACAGCTGGTCAAACAGCCAAACTGTCAGACTTAAAGTAAAACCTTAATATTAAATAAAGATATCCCTGCTGCTTTCAACATACACAATTTCCAGTTGAAATGGTGACACCGAATACTCTTTTATGGACTACGGCTATAATTTGACAAGCATTCAAGGCACGTGTTTATAAATTTTTTGCCAAACCCTGGATTTGATAGCATTCTCCTCCTTTAACTCACAATGTACTCAGGGGGGTGTCGGGCACTTACGCTTCCATATGACATGTGCTATTAGATATGACTCAACTCTGCACTGACTGCTACTAATTCTTCCATCGTTAGGCTGTTCATAACAACAGAGACAAATCAGAAATACATGACCATTCTGCTGGTATTCTATGCTTGCAGGAGGAGAGCCCAAAATAGTATATCAGAAGCAGCACAGGAAGTTTAAAGAAATGTTAAAGAAGATTAAAATACTGTAGCTTTGGAAGCAGCAGACATTGCTGAAGCAATATTGGGGTTATCAGTGCCAGATTAGCATATATAATTAACAAGTGACAAAAGGCTTCAGAAGCTAACAATCAAATCACTAATTTGACACTGAAGAGCAGAAATAAAATGCAACCGGCAGAGCTTCTCAAGCTTCTGTGGAGCAGATTATATTGTCAAGAAATCAGGAAATTACAGAGTAAACTCTTCTGTAGCACAGAGAGGGGCTGTGGCAGCCTAAGTGTAAAAATGTGGGTAGGAAGAACGGTTCAGGCACTTGCGAAATGCCAAGCAAGAACCAGCTTGGGTCTGGAAGCTTATCCATTGTCTCCCTTATCTACCAGAATTTACTGTAATGCCATTAAAAGACCATTCACATGTAAGAAATCTGCAAATTAACACCTGGAAATAAGGGATTCACAGGTTATCTGTAACTGGGCAATGGGAAAATTTTCATCCTCGAGCCATCTCTAGAACACACATTGTGTATTAGGGTGTTCTCCATGATTTTTTAATGATTTTTGTTCAGATTTTTCAGTTCCAAATTAAGAAATGTTAACATAAGTGGCAGCCAGCTGTAAAGGAGAATCTGACCCACTCATACAGACGTATTTTCAGCTGGATACTCTTCCACATTCCTTGTTCAGGCCTGGACACCACCTCTTCAATGACAAAAGACAAGACTGAGCAGTTTGACATGAACCTGCTTGTGCTACATGAAGATGCTTCTGCAACATACATAAACAAGTTCTCTCAAAACTACACTTGCCACTTAAATATTTTAATAGTCTAATTATTAATAGTGTGTATTATTTTAATTCAAAGTCAAAATAAATTGTAGAAAATAGCACAAAAAGATACAAGTATGTTGGAAGTGCAGTGTGAATGTACATTCCACTGTGATGCTTTCTCAGAAAAAAAGAGGAGGCAAGAAAAATATTATGGATTCTCTCATTTACACACATGGCTTCAAACGTGCACCTGAGACAGAGCACAGCATCCATAGTTTAATTCTTTGCCATGTACAACACTGATACTGTAATGGAGATGTCATCGAATAGGTCAAGTCAGGACCTAGCAACTGTCCCTCCACCTTCTACAGAAGGGGTAAGATTGGTTTAGATGAGAACACAGTGAAGGAACTCAAATTATTGGTGGATTTTCATGCAGATGCACCAATGCTCAGTTTCATGAACTTTAACCTCGTGTTCAAAAATGCTTGGATACCAGGTGAACTTTGTGTTTGTCATCCCTTAGCATTTGGTTTTATGATTTATCAGCTCCAAAAGTACTGGCCATCCAACCTCACAGCATGCAGTTTATGAGTTACCCAAATAACCCAAAGCCTGAAAAGCTTTAAGTCAAACTACCTCAAATTCTAACAACTGGGGAGCCCTGGCTGTTTCGTGGAGAACATAAAACAGGCCACGCTAATGATGAACAGCTTGACCCATTCTGGTACAGGAAGACTTCCCTGCAATGAATTCCCACACTTTTATTTGGCAACCATAATAAGCATTCATGTTGTCTTAGGAAAAAGTAGTCCTGCATACCAACTGCCTGTAGATTACAATTTTGACAGCAGAAAATACCTATTTGTAGTTAAATTCTACTTACCACCCACCCTGTTTTCTTCAGCACCTTAAGGCAACAAAATTCCCCATTCCAACTATTTTTTTCTTCCGTTCAAGACCGCTTTTTATTTAGATTATCTTAACGCCTAGGAATTCAAATTCTGTACTTCAAGGTGGCAAACACTGAACAACACATTATTTATTCAACTGTTCAAACTCAGCAACAGTCAAAGTGGAAACAACTAACTTTTGTTACTTCTCCTCTTACTAGAAACCAAGCAGCCAATTGCGTTTTATCTTGAGATACAAGCTTTGCAAAAAAATACAGCTGGTACTGTTCTAGACCACTGAGTTTTGGCTACATAATAAGTCAACTGTATTCCAGCCTAGGGCCTCACATTCCCCTTTTGCTTCCTAAACCATTCTTCCCCTCTTTGAGATAATTCGTTAACGTATGCTTTAAAGCATATGCACAAATAGGCCATTTTTCCTATCCTAGGGCTCTTGGAAAAAAATAATATTTCACTGGGCAGGGGTATGTTTGGAACAATCATGTAACAAAAGTCACTTGTTAGTCCACAGAAGTTTTGCGTGATTAGCTAAGTCCTTGAGCCAGATTTACTTCATTTATTGTTCCTAGTTCATGATGTGGTTTTGGCACCAGACAGTAGAAAAGCCAATTCCAAAATTCAAAGTCACAGAAAACTAACTTGCTGAAGGCAACGCAGGATGAACTAACATTTTGCAGCAAAGGAGACAAAAATTTAACCCAAAGCGTAAACAAAATAATAGCCAGCGGTGTAGGAGTGAGCGAAGTTTAAAGAAGAAACACATGGGAATGACACAGATTTGTAGAAATAGTAACTCTTTTCTTGGTGTTTCAAGATAAGCATTCAAGAACAAACTCTGCTTCAGGAGAGCAACTAATCACTAGCCAAAGAAAGCTGGAGATACATTACTTACTGGAGAAGCTTAAGTGGGAATGAGACCTGGCATCGAGGAATTTCATGCTGCGATCCACCCTGTCACTGAACAGATCTTGCCGGGGGCAAGTCCTCTTTACCCTGTATTTGTTTCCTGAGCAGTAAAATGGGAACAGAGAAACCTTATCTCACCTATTTTGGGAAAGCTCCTGCAGATGAAAACTTACTTATTATTAGAAACACGTTCTCAAAGGCTTTGTCAACTACAATATGTTCTCACACAGGAAAACTTGGATATAAAACAGTAAGAAAGTCCATCTAATCGATGCTCTAATTCTGCCAGCTTCTGAGCAAAAAATACGACCAGCGCGTGCATGCTCGCCTCTCTTACCAGTGTCACTGAACAAACCACACTGCAGACAGGCAGAAAAGCTTTAAAACCAGATTTTTCACAAGGCCTGACTTGAGGCATGAAACCCACCAGCAGAACTGTTTTCTAAACCTGCAAGAGCTTTCTTAGCTGGGTTTTTATTTCCTTAATAAACCCACTACACTTTGTTAAAGACTTGGATGGCAAGTCTGTGTGTGTCCACTTGTGATTAAGTTTGTAAGAATTTATCTGGCAAATAGATAAGTTTGAAACTTGCCCAAGGTAAGTACAATTTGCTGTCCTGCCCATTACTTATCTTTTCATACTAGCCAGCCATAGAACGTATTTATCAAAGTCCCAGTCAGTTTGTTTATGAAGATATTTACAGGCAATTTATCTTCCATAATGACCACATGCTGCAACATCTGAATGCCTGCAACTGATCCTCAGAGGGTGAAGGAATCTAGCACAATCCCCCTTTGGGCAGCACAAGCAAGCAGACTTCACAACCCCAAAACGAAAAAGTAAAAAAGCAATCTGACTGTAATTTTGTATAGCAAATAAATGCTTTATAAAGCCCTCACAAAAAAATTATACTCTCTCCCAATATACACCGTCACTACGGCACAAGAACTTACCAGGGGAGTGGAAGACTGACTGAACATAGAAAGGGAAGAAAGAGGCAGAAAATGGTCCTGTATTTGAGGAATTTGGATGGGTGACTTTGCAGTCACTGAAGGAATGAAAAAATCAGGCTTCACTGGCAAAAGAGCAGACCTCAAAACACCAGAGATGACAAAAACTACAGCAGGAGAGACGTGTGTGCCATGGCAGATTTTATTTGCCCTAAATTCATCACAGCATCACTGAATGTCTCTGCAAAGCAACACCTCATGAGATATAACATTTGCTACCAAGAAAACCCAAACTGGTTTTGAGCACAGTATCAGAGCGTATAGAGCCGAGACACGTCTCATCTCAACGCGGGTGCTGCAGCACAGGCCACGTTCAGCACCAGCTGCTCGTGATAGATATTTCCCAGCGACACATTACGTTTCACGTAAGCGCACATCTCGGCACTGCAGGGTTGCACAAGGATGCTGCCCAAACACACTCCTGTGGGAGGGCACGAGAATCCCATTCCGGCACACAGACAAAACACACGCTGCACTCCCAGGAATCAGAGCACCTCACCAGCCCATAACTGGCAGCCTGGGGATTTTTTGCTCATTTTTGGGGGGATGGGGCCACATTTCCTACTGATGCTGTTCGAAACCAAGCCCCCAAACCAGTATGCAGCCAGTGTAGTGGAGAAGAGATGGTGCATCTCCTACAAAGCAATGGGCGCAGATTTCTTGGGAAAGGTGATGGTGAGCAGGGCAGTGACAACTGGAGCGGGGCAGGAGGTATCTGAAGGTACCTGGGGCAGGAGAGCAGGTACCTGGGAAAGGACAGCAGTGGAGTGGGCACCTGGAGAGGGGCAGGAGGTACCTGGAGCAGGGCAGCGGGAACCTGGAGAGGGACAGTAGGCAGGACAGCAGGTACCTGGGGAAAGGACAGCAGTGCAGCAGGTACCTCGAGAGGGGAAGGAGGTACCTGGAGCAGGGCAGCAGTGCAGTGGACACCTGGAGAGGGACAGCGGGCACCTGGAGATACCTGGGGCAGGAGAGCAGGTACCTTGGAAAGGACAGCAATGCAGCGGGCACCTGAAGAGGAGCAGGAGGTACCTGAAGTGGGGCAGCAGGTACCTGGAGAGAGGCAGCGGGTACCTGGAGAGAGGCAGCGGGTACCTGGAGGTACCTGGGGCAGGAGAGCAGGTACCTGGGGAAAGGATAGCAGTGCAGCGGGCACCTGGAGACGGACAGTGGGCAGGACAGCAGGTACCTGGGGAAAGGACAGCAGTGCAGTGGGCACCTGGAGACAGACAGTGGGCAGGACAGCAGTGCAGCAGGTACCTCGAGAGGGGAAGGAGGTACCTGGAGCAGGGCAGTGGGCACCTGGAGGTACCTGGTGCAGGACAGCAGTGCAGTGGACACCTGGAGAGGGACAGCACGCACCTGGAGAGGGGCAGGAGGTACTTGAAGTGGGGCAGCGGGTACCTGGAGAGGGGCAGCAGGTACCTGGAGAGGGGCAGCAGGTACTTACAGACACAGAGACAGGCCACCAGCTTGGCTGCCTCATCAGGCACCGGGCAGGTAGGGAAGATGGGCTTGAGCAGGTAGGTGGCAAAGACCAGAGCCACGATGTACTGCGAGGAGGGCCGGATGATGAGCAGCTCTATCCAGAGCTTGAGGAAGGCGGGCAGGGAGCCGTACACCTCCAGCATGTAGGCGTAGTCCCCGCCGGACTTGGTGATGGTGGTGCCCAGCTCGGCGTAGCAGAGGGCGCCCACGATGGAGAAGGCGCCGCACACCGCCCACACCACCAGCGACAGCCCCGGCGAGCCGGCCTCCCGCAGCACGCCCGTGGGGGTGACGAAGATGCCGGAGCCGATGATGGTGCCCACGATGATGGCCACGCCGTTGAGCAGCGTGATGGAGCGCTGCAGGGTCACCCCCTCGCCCTCGGCGGAGCCGCAGACGGAGGGCGAGCGGGCGCAGCCGTTCTCCTGCGCCGCCTCCAGCATCTTCTCCATCGCCTGCTTCTCCTCCTCCTCCGGCGGCGGCGGCGGCAGCGACGAGGCCGAGCCCGCCGGGCTCCTCTTCTTCAGCATCCCGCTGCCGTTGGCGCTGCTGCCGCCCGACATGCTGCTGCGGCGGGGCTGGGCGGAGCGGCGAGCGGCGGCCCCGGCAGCGCCCGGCCCCGCGCCCACCCGGCGGCCGCCCCTTTTGTCCCCAGCGCCGCGCCTCCCGCGGGCCGGGCCGGGCGGGGCCGGGGGCGGCAGCACGGGGGAGGAGGAGGCGCCGCCGGGGCCAACGCGGCCGCCGGGCCTCTTTCCTGCACCCTAGAGAGAGCGACGCGGGCGGACGGAGGGACCGAAGCAGCCCCCACCCAGCCCGGGGGTGCAGGGGGGCGCCTCGCTGCTCACCATTCATTCTCCTGCCCGGGCTGGAGGAGAACGAGTGTGAGCGAGTGTGTGAGTGTGTAAACCGAACGTCTTTCCTGCACCCTAAAGAGAGCAAGAACGGGGAACAGAGGGACTGAAGCAGCCCCCAGGGCTGGCCCTGGGGTGCAGGGCTGCACCTCGCTGCTCACCATTCATTCTTCTGCCCAGGCTGGAGGAGAAAAGTCTGTGTGTGTAAACCCAGTGTCTTTCCTGCACCCCAAAAAGACCAAGAAGAGGGAACAGAGGGGCCAAAGCAGCCTCCAGTGCCAGCCCTTGGGTGCAGCAGGGCTCCTCGCTGCCAGCTGCCACGAGGGGAGTTTGTCACCATTCATTCTCCTGCATAGACGGGAGGAACAAGTCTGCACGTGTAAATGTACATTTCGCAAAACTTGCACCCCAAAGAGACCAAAGCGGGGTAACAAGAGGGACCGAAGCAGATCCTAACCCTGGCCCTGGGATACAAGAGTGCTCCTCGCTGCTAGCTGCCACAAGCAGGGTTTGTCACCATTCATTTTCCTGCCCAGACTACAGGAGAATAAGTCCATGTGTGTAAACCTACGTTCTGCAAAATCTGCCCCTCCCAGTTCCCCCAGCCTCACCTGATTTAAGTGCACTTACCGTACTCTTCTGTTTGACACATTCATAAAATCATAGAATCTTTTGGTTGGAAAAGACCATTGAGATCATCAAGTCCAACCGTACCTGTCCACTACTAAACCTTTCACACCAAGGCCCCGTTGCTGCATCGCCTGCACTTCTGCAGAAGCACTGCAGAAATCTGCCTGTCATTTCAGACACCAGGAACGCCAAAAATACTTGTTTGCAAAACCAAAAATAATAACAAATCGCCAACCTGGCAAGCACGCAGGCAAAACAAGCACATTCTATTGCACTACCTCGATGCAGGCACAGGTTTTGCATCCAAAGAGACTTACTCAGATACTTCACAGCACTGCTCAAGAAAGCAATTCTTTAGCAAATTCAGATTTTCTCTTGTCCTTGTAGGATGAGCTCAGAGACAAAAGCCTGGAAGCCCTGATTCTCACCAACAGCCATTCCCATTGAGAGATGGAAGCGGTACCTTTGAGGAGATGTTTCTCAGCAAGCAGTTAGCTGGGGTTGCACAAGAAGTCTTGCCCAAGCTCTGAGACCCAAGGTCAGCATCCATCCTGCCGGGACCACCCTCCTCCTTGCAATGTTCAGGCGTGCTTCAGTACTGGCAGGACAGCAGGTCAGGAGGTTGTCTGTAATGTAGCTCAGAGAAACGCGAGATCTGCGTTCTGGGGAAAGGAATAACATTTTAGAGTGTTTTCAGGACCCTCACACTGCTAACTGGCATCATGAGCACTTCCAGCCATTACAGGAATCCTGAGCAACCCCTTGAAGCGCTGATCAGAACCTGACACCCAGTGGCCACCAGACACAACAGCCCAGAGGCTGAAAAAGCTGTTCATTTTTCCATTTATATAAGCATCCAAATTTGGAAAGAAAGATCAAACAAAAATTACCTTTGCATTGAGCATGTTCTTCTGGTTTTTGGAGAGAAATGAGGTCCTGAAATAGCTGCAAAGACTATGAAAATTAATTAAAAATAAACAGCAAAACGTATTTATCACACAATTTTCCTGAAGCCCCCAAAGCCTTCCGTTAGCTTTCTAGCTTAACGTCAGCCCCATCACAGAGGTTATGTAGCTGTAATCCAAACCAGTTATTTCTCAGTGAGATTTATGAACATTTACTTGTTTCTGTATTTCATAAACTGCACTAGGCAAAATGATCACAGGAACATAAAATCCAAAAAATGCAGGTACCTACAACATAGGGCATTGTCTCTCTGCTGGCCTCATTACATTGGGATCCAGCAGCCAGGACTAAAAATGAAATATGATGTATGCTTCGTATATTTTTAGATGAATGCTAAGATTCAGTTCTACAATTGTATGATCAAAATAATTCATAAATTAATTTCCTTCACCAGTACTCTAGGCTAAGTTCTTACCTTAAGGCAAATAAACTACCTGCTCGATGACCAGAATTTCACACTCAATATCAACCTAATTCACAGAAATTCCCATTAACTTCCGAAAGAATGGACTAAGTTATCTTCTCTCTCTGCACCCAATTCTTCAGAACAGTAATTTTTTTAATGGACTGATAGCTAAAAATTTGCTGACTCCAGTCTCAGTTTTGACACCATTTCCATTCGGAAACCCTGGGATCAAGAAACAGCAGAGCAGCAGCCATTGAACCCGATTTAAAGTCAACCACATACTTGACTGTCTCACAAATTAATCAGTCTGAGTTAATTCTGCATCTGTTTCTCCATTTGTATTGCTGAGAAAATACCTGCTTTGCAGTCATGGTGTTAGGGTGTGTTCATATAGTGCTTTGTATCTTCAAAGCACTTCACAAATGCTAAGTATTATTATCAGTTCTGACCACGAACATTAACTCTCTTCAGGCCCCCAAGTTATTCCGCAGAATCTTTGAAGACTATTTGATTATACAATCAGTTCTCCATATGCTAATACTCAGGCACTTCGAGTTTGTCACATCAAAAAGACAGATAGAAAGAATTATTTGTCAGAAAGAAATAATTACCAATATCAGAAGTAAATTGGCCATTTGTTAGAAGTAATGTGTATGTTCTTAACCATTTATCAGGAAAGCTGCCTTGATCAAAATAAGAGAGCCTGCAACCAAATAAGCCATTTCTTTAGCGAACACCTCAGCTATACTAATACAAGAGCTTCTAAGCTTTTTGTTGTTGTTGTTGGGTAAATGGACATGGTAGTGGCTTCTAGAACCCTTAAATAGTAATAATAGGGGAGCTGGCCCCCACTCGTAACCCATGCCACTCTTTCCTCATGCTGAAATGGCTTGCCAACCACAAAGTGCAACAAATAGCATGGTTTGGGAAGCTTTTATATATAAAAGTATTGATTACAATTATTTTTGAGGTGAATTCCTTAACCAGGAACATAATCTCCTACTTTACTCATCAAAAGAAGTGGAAACTTGTTTGAATGAAATCAGCTAAGCATAACATAGCTATATGATATGTAGACTCTAAGCATGGCTAAGCAGTGAGACTGAGAAAGTAATGCTTCTTTCACCTGATTAGCCAATTTTTATTGATAAAAGTGATTTATTTTACTCACAAGTCTTTTTGGGGGGGTTATTTGAGAAGATTGATGGAGCCACAACCACTAAAATGTGAAACTCCTGAGAGTTAACCCACACTCAGATCAATGCTCAGTTTTATCAAGACCAGTTCCACAACAGAAAAAGGAGCTTAGTAGACAGGTTGAGTTTCATGATCAGTGTCAAATGAAGTAGTTTAGCAACAATCCTCAAAATTTGGAATCTCAGTTTAGACAGCCTGTTGCATCTAGTTGAGTGTAACAAATAATTAGATGTCCTTCCATCAGTACAGAGGCAACAGAGAGGTCATTGTTCATTCTTTCCAATTATAATACAGTTCAGCAGAGTCTTTCATAGTTTTTCAGTATCACAGAATGTCTCACATCTGATTAGACTCTACTCGATGAACTGGTTCATTCTCAAGGAGGAACTGTATTATTTTCTAGATAGAAAAATCTTACATTTTAACTTGGAGAGCTTAATTACACAATGAGATACAGACACAGGCTTCTCTGTGTTTCTTTATTGCATAGTTGCACACTAATTTAACAGTTTAAAATACAGCAGCTAGAAGTTTCTCTACATCAGGTTAAAAAAATGAGGGAAAAGGCCTGCATCCTAGGAAAACAAAAGGCATTCCCTGTTACATATGCTGTGCGCAAAGGCAATTATTTCAGTAAATTATGATTAGGCAGATAACATACATTAAAATACACAATATAATTGCCAGAAAAACAAGGTGCACAAAGAAAAGAGTAAAGGAGTGCCAAGAAATACAAAATCAAGACATTCAAATTTTAAAGCAAATACTATTAACTATAAGTTGACCAGTAAAAGGGACCCTTCATCATAAGTAAGCACTGCAGAATACCAGTACTCTAAAACCTAAATTATCATGAGATCAAAGCAGTCTCCGTTTCTATAGATTTCAAAGCCAAAAGATGCAGTCCTCTCAGACTGGCAGTAAAAACACCAATGCAAGGCACTCATGACCACACACAACAACTGACTGGTCAGCATTATGTGGTGTTGGACACCTGAAGAGCACTGGTGTGAAAGTTCTAGAATGTAGGAACATGGATCAAACATTCAAATACCAAATGAAGTTGTTCCAACTAAGAAGTCACTGAGAACGAGACCTCTGATAAAAGTGATATCTAACAGAAATACTAAAAAGCAGCTGGAAGTCAGACCAACACAGATACAGACCTATGCTCAAAAACTTTCTACTCCCTTTAAAATAACCTGTCCTCAAAATTATTTCTATGAGTCTAATTCCTAGTACGCACTGCCACAGGAACTCCTCTCAGTACAGTATCAAGTAATGGAAGCATCTACTACACAGGGACAAATACAAATGTGTGCTTTGACCCTTTTGTATTGTACCATCCAGAAGAAGAGCCTAAGGATTCCTATACAGACACCTTCAAACAGAATTTAATTTAGTTGTGCAAAATCATTACAAATATTAGCTTGAGTCCAACAAATTGGTTTTCCACTCACACAACTGGTAGAATAAGGCAATAGAATCATCCTGATTTACATAAATGTGCAGGTAGACAGAACTGTTTTTCTGGACGTTAGTTTTTGCAAGGCCAATATGGTTCACTGTAACATAAAAGCTAAACACAAACACACAAAAATAACCCCCAAAAGCCTTTCTGTTCATTTCCAGCCTGCTAATTTCAACAATCCACCCCGCAACTGAGATACTGTCTACCTTAACCAGAGATGCTAAAACACCTATATGTAAATGCAAGATTCAAAAAACAGCAGCAGAACTGTAACAGAAAATCCCTGTAAAGCTTATTCTTGTAGCACAATAGAGTTAGGGTTTTTTTAATGTCAACTCTGTTTCTGCATACTTGAAAGTGTCAATGCTGACGCTGAATTTAATTAATTTTATGTTAAAATATTTAGATGTGATTTTATCTAAATATGTATAGAGTATACTTACTAACTCTAGGACTGGATAATATATTTATTCTCTTGCAAAACTTACATGACAATACTTTTAACAAGTAAACCTCTGTAAGAATTTTAAATAGATTCCTGAAAATAGAATATGTAACATCATGTCTGATAGATGCACGGTGGTGAGAGTGTTAAAGTTCGAGATTCACACAAACATGAAGAAAATTGGTTCAGTGGACCAAACCTAACTCATGAGAACTTAATTGGGCATGAGCATGCTATGGCATTATGAAACATCTGAAGATTAAAACACTTACACCACAGTAGTTCCCTAAGAAGAAAATGTGTATTCTCTATTTGCATATGCTAGGACAGCTCTATTATCTAGCGAAACAAGCCTCAGTGGATGACAGGAACACAAAAGCTTGGTGATAATTATCCAGGCAACTAAAAAAACTTTAACAAAAATTCCATGAAGCTTTTTAAAAGGCCCATTCACATATGATGGGACAGATGGTTTGCCTGGTTTTAAGAACTTAAGCTGATAGCCCCAAGAAAACACTGCCTTTTACATAAGAGATTATATACTAATTCAGAGATGCTGCCCTAACTTGCAACATTAAGCACATTAAATTTTCATGTACTTTTTTAGCTGGCAATTCAAACTAATGCAATTAAACAGGCAGTTCCCTTTATACGCTCAAAAGTTTTCCTCCATCAGTAAAGCAAATGGGTGTCTTTTCACTGATCTGACGGAGCCCGTTTCAGTTTACTGTACTGTACCCTACTCAGTATTAATAAGGCAGTAGTAATTTTAAGTATTTTAATGCAGACAAGCTACGTACAGCTAACTTCATCACCTGTAAAGGCAACATTAAGATGACTATATTACAGTTTTCCTAACTGCTATTAATGAGTAAAAAAATTTGAAAGATCAACAAGATATGTGCCAGTTCAGAATCACTGCCATCTTTTTGCAGGGTCCTCCTCAGAGAAGTGGTTGCAAGGACACCACTGAATGAAACTCTCAAGCTTAATTACTAGATCAACCAAAACCATACAACTTAATTGCTGGATAAAGTACGCAAAGGTAGAAAGTAAAAGAATTCTTTTCCTATGGCCAGAACTGCAGATGTCCCTACCAAAATTATGTTGGATCTCTTCCTTCTCTGGCAAAATCATCAGTGAAGTGATTCTGCAGATCAGGACCATAGTAAAAAGCCTTGTCTGATTATGCCAAACACTTTAGTTTGATTGAGATGGTAAGTTTAACTAAGCTGGTATAGTTCTACAGAGTTCAGCCAAGATGATAATGTTCAACCGATCAGTAAGGGCTTAGGAGAGGTAAGGAAACTGAAGATAACATACTGCCATGTTGAATATACTATACAGTACAAATTATTGTACTACACTGTGACAGAATAGAAATTTTCTGACATTTACCATGTAGAGTCACTCTAAGGTTACGTGGCCACACTTCAAATTGCCATGGGAGAAAGGCACAACTGTTGCAACATAGCAGCGTGAGGTAGAGCTACAAAGGAAGCAAAGGCAAGCCCTAGGCCCTTAAGTAGTTACACAAGAACATTCAAAAGCCTTAAAATCATCAGGGTTCACTAAAAAGTGTTGAAGTGCTTTTAAACTGAAAATTTGGCCTGTATAAGAATTAATCCCAAAGTTCTGAATTAAGCATTGACAAGCTACCGTCCTGTCACTGCTTGTGCTGAACCACACCAGCAACCAGTGACTTTGCTTACTGGCAGAAGCAGACCAAAATACCTTTCCTCCAAGACTCCTCAAATATAATCAATCAAGATCACATAATGAGTTTACAGATCTGCTCCTCATCGAAAAATCTGACCATACATTTGGTACGTTAACTTCATGCACAGGCACGCTCAAATACAGTAAAGTATAAAAAGACAGTGAGAAAGGTGCACAAGAGAAAATTATAGCTAGCAGTAGCATACTTCAGAGGTAGATAATACTTGTGGGAATTGGACCGTAACTCTAGGATAAGACTCCACAGCTGGCAGCTTAGAAGACAATTTTTTTCTGGTCCACACAAATAAATTGCAACCACCATCTAACTTTGTTTCTATAAGGTGCTATAAATACAATCTGGTCCCCAGCTCACCCAAAGCTAAAGAACTCTTCTTGTAAGAAAGTACATCCTAAGACAAAACTTTAAAGAGAGTGCACTGGTGCTCTGAGTTACTGAAAAAAAAATAAATCTTTCACATATCCACATGCCGCATTTTGTCCATACTCTCCTAGCACTGGATTAGGTTTCAGATTTTTTTTCCCCCAAAATCCCACTGGGAGAGTCAGCTAGAGCTTACCTAGTTTTGCTTCCCTTCGATGTGATCAACAACTGGACATTTTTGCCTAATTTGCTGTTCTTGACAGTCTTGAGATACTGGTGCATTCTCTTCTGCTCTCTCCTTCTGGCACATTATTAGTACAGAAGAGTAAGAAAGGCCAAAGCCAAAAGCTTCTACGTTTGTAGAAAAAGTCTTCTGGCTTGTGGTGCAGGCAGAAAGGACATTGTGCCATCCATATCAAACATGGATCATGCAGTTAATAGAATGTAAACAGGTTAGATTCTATAAATCATTTTTTCCCATCTCCTCTTGTCATCCTAAGCACCAAGAGAAAAAGGAAGAAGATAAAATGTCTCTGTCTATGTGAGCAAGAGAAGCCAGCTCTCCTCCCAAACCTTTGAAACACATCCACAAAAGGACCTAACAGATTTTAATACTTTTCACTTTTTCACACTTCCTGCTAGCTCACATGTTTTCAGATGGGATTATTAATTCATGCAAGACACCCAAAGAGCATCTGAAAAGACACAGAAAGATTCAGGAAAGAGTCAGGAAAAAGATCTCCTGCCATTATTTTTCCTTTAACTGTTGTGTTAAGTATTATTTACTTCTTTATAAAAGCAACACTAGAAACCTCCACAGCTTCTCTGCAGAAGGTTAAATGGCACTTAAAACTGAAATGGTGAACTGGCTGGCTGAAAACTGTATGGCATACACACACTACAGAAAAAGGAAAAAATAATAAAAATTAACGTCAGTTATATCCAGGTTTTGCAGTCTGGACTGACATTTCATTGGCCACCTATGGCCTGATCTGCTCAGCATGGTCCTTGGGTTGTACTTCAGTATTCAAGAGATGCCTGCTTTGGAAGGATGAACGGACGGTTCGATTCATTAACGGCTGAAGAGGGCGAAAGTTGTCTACCATTCTCTTTTCTTCTTCACCATCTGAAGTAAAGAGCAGCATCCGAAATGCCTCCAGCTGAGAATGAAAAACGTCCAATTTTGTGACTTTACTAACTGAAGAACTGTTTGAGTTCAAAACAAAACACAATCATTTGTGCTTAAAAAAAAATATCAAAGGTATTACTATGTTTGTATCCTGAGAAATTTTAGCACAAACTTCTGGCACTTCTTTGTCACTCCCTGGTAAAGATTATGCCATTATCCATAAAAATGCAGAGGATTAACTGTCACTCATCTGTAGTCATTAGTCAAACTAAAACTCAAATGTGGCATGTCCAAGATGGAATCGATTCCCATTCAAATACTAGAACATGTGCCATCTTTCCAACCTTAATTTACACCCTTCCTGGAATTTTGTTATCACAGAATCATAGAATCACCAGGTTGGAAGAGACCCATTGGATCATCGAGTGATTTGGGCTGGAAGGGACCTTAAAGATCATCCAGTTCCACCACCCTGCCATGAGCAGAGACACGTCTCACTGGATCAGACTGCTCAAAGCCCCATCCAACCTGGCCTTGAACACCTCCAGGGATGGAGCAGCCACCACTGCTCTGGGCAACTTGTGCCAGTGCCTCACCACCCTCACAGGAAAACATTTCTTCCTAATAACTAATCTAAATCTCCCCTCTTTCCGCTTAAAATTGTTACCCCTCATGCCATCCCTGCTCTCCCTGATAAAAAGCGCCTTTCCCAGCTTTCCTCTAGGCCTCCTTTCAGTACTGGAAGGCTGTTGTAAGGTCTCCCCAGTGCCTTCTCTTCTCCAAGCTGAACAATCCCAACTCTTGCAGCCTGTCCTTCTACGGGAGGTGCTCCAGGCCTCTGATCATCTTCATGGCCTCCTCTGGACTTGCTCTAATAGATCCATGTCCTTCCTGTGCCAAGGACTCCAGAACTGAATGGTTATCGTATACAGACATGCATTTGCTGGCACCAAGAAAGGTAGGAACCTCAACAACCAACCACCTACAAAGCTGTTGCTCTCAGTAGTTTATAACTGGGGATTAAAATAAAGTATGCAGCAGATCAGCTTTCAACGCTTGTGAGGCCATGACAACGTTAAGTAAACTGAACTTCTCTACACCATAAAAGAATGAGTGAAGAAGAGCCTGAGGGTGGAGGGAGAGAGGAGGTGGGAAAAAGTTTCAACTGGAAAGCAGAACAATACACTAAGCACTCAGTTCTCTCCTCTCTCCCAACAAAACACACAATCGAAGTACAATTCCTATGAGTCCTCCTTCTGACTGTTTTCTACTTGTCCTTAAGTCTACCAAGGAATAACATGGCATTGAAACACAAAGTACTAAAATTAAAAGCAGCAGAGGGCATATGGTTACAAGTTAGGGCAGGTGTCTGACCACAAACTCTTCCACTTGAAATAACTTCCGTGATACAAACATTTGCTGAAACCGTTGTTTGTCCTTTTTTAAAGAGAATTAAAAAAAAGGAATTCAAGGACAGTACAGGCAGATACAAAGTAAACATGCCTACAAAGGCAAAGGAGAAAACTCAGTAAGAACTCACTCTCTCACCATCAGAAGGGCATGTGAAGGACTCTGAGCCACCCACCATCCTTCAGAGTCCTCCCAGTGGAAGAACAGAGGACTAGCGGTTGCAGGTTGCAGCCTCTGCAAGATCTCTGTGCAAACGCACGTGGCTATCAAAACTATGCACAAAAGGTCAGAGTTTGGAATTTCACTAAACTTGCCCCTTCTCCTCCCTCCCATCCTCAAAATGGGGCTGCAGCCTGGTAAGGAGAGCAAAATTATGCAGTGCTGCAATAAATAATCTGAGGAGTTTTCAAGGGGCAGCTTCTAGCAGAAGGCATTGTTTACCACAGATCAAGATAAAACTCTATCACAGAGCTGGAGAAGCATCTTTAACTGCTTCATGAAGAGATCTCAGTTCTTTCAGTATCATCTGTTGTTAATGCCAAGATACCTCCCCAAATACTGGGTGTGAAGCAGCCAATGATCTCTGTGAATACTGGTACCAGTAAGCAATTACTTCTGTGCACCATTCCCTTCATGGCAGCAGGCAAAGAGGTATCATGTTATTTGAAATGTAAGCATGAGATTTACCTGATTCTCATCAACCTCTATCGGCTGCTTCTTAATAATCCACGTGACTGATTCAGTAAGTGGAGGAGTAGTCAAAGACCCCGCGTAGGTCCAATAATCGGGGCATGAAGGTAGCAAACAGGAGGGATCAAAGACATCAAACTCGATAACAGTGTCCTAAACATCAGAAAGAATTTATTTTAGAAAATCGTATTTTGAAAAAAAAACCCAGAATGACAGATGCTTTAAAAAAATCTTAACAATGTGATTAGATACTGTATGTGTTCTGTATGCCTATGCAAAATTAGGTACAGTGAATATTAATAATGACCTACAGAAAATAATAATTAAAAAACCCCCAAACTTGCAGAAAACTGGTAAGCTGGGTTAAACACAGAATAGGCAGTCAGTGAGCAGACAAAACTGAAATAATTGTGTTGTCCCCAGAAACCATTAGGAATTCATTGCAGAACAAACAAGGGGTACTAAAGAACAACTGATTATGTCTTTGTAGGAGCTAGAAGCAAACAGGAAAAAGAAAGCATAAGTGGTAGAGTAAGTTCAAGGAATTCTGCCAGATATACTTAGACAGCAAACAATAGTGATTTTAGGCAGTGGGGAGAGGGAAGACGACTAAAATTTTACTTAAATCACATCAAGTATTCATGCCTCCAGAATGTGCACTCCCACAAGTGAAAGAGATACCAGACAGCACGCAGGAGCTTCAGAGTCCGCTCCTACACAAGCGTTTTAATTCTGAGGGTGCTTCCAGGATATACTGGCAATGCCTAAAGGAACACCCTGTTTTCTCTCAGACAGGCTTTATCAGTTCCCCACTGAGAATGAGAAATGTTGCAGTTTTTTCAAAAATAGGGAGTTGGACAAGAGATTCTAGATGGAATCATGTGAGAGAAGAAGGTGCAAGGACATCAGAATGGGTATTCTTTGACCTTCCTCCTCCTCCTCACCAGGGCAATCTTTCTCCTGGTTTGGTGTTTAAGTCGGTGATAACGCTGGCAAAGCAACAGAAGTTTTCAAACATTTTAAACAGAGTGCTGATGGGTTGCTGGGTGACTGACATCCTTCGGAAATGAGATCACTTTCAGAGCAGCCCACACATGGCTCGATAAGACTAACATTTGATATGATTTTTAAACATCTGGACTTCAGTGTCTTCCAAATTTATGTGCCGTGAAATATTACGTTCTCATAATAGACGTGTATTTACAGATTTCTGTAGGTCTCTTTTTTTTACTGATCTGACTTTCTTGGCATTTATCTATCAGAGTTTTCACTGCTCTTCATAAATATTTTTATTTGGATAAAAAAAAATCCTTACTGTGATAAATAACAGCACGAGGACTTCAACTGGATGTGCTTACAAGACAGCAAAATTCGTGATAAGTATTTTTTGTTTGTACGGGCACTTGGAAGATCATGAGCTGCTTCTGAGCACTATCAGAGAGGCAGCACTCCCTCTCCTGGCAGAAGAGTCAAAAACCAGCTTTCCCTAGTAGATGATCTACAGTGTTGAAAAAGAGGCACAAAATAGCCTCCGCCTCAAAGATCTCACAAACATCAGCAATCCTTAATGACACAAGAAATAAACTACCACTTTACACAGCACAGAAAACTCCTTCCAGTTAAATAACATCAGAACATAATCCAGTGGTAATTGTTTTCATAGAAGAAGGGCAAGTGAGAGCAAACATTAAACATGTTCATAACTTTCTAAATGGATCTAATCAAGAGCATAATTAAATCGTGAGGTTTGGAAAGCTTGAAGTATATAATTACTCCTTAAAACTTAGCTCCCCATCAAGTCTAACCAAAAATTCATCCAAGGTGTCAATTGGGCCCCTTACTGACATTTAAGGAAGAAAGCTTTTATCACTGTTTTGGTATTCTCAAAGTAGTCTTTATGTTGAATGACTTCATTAGCTACGCTGAGTCATAACTTGCGGAACACTTAAAAATACGTACCTTGTGTTTAACTGCTGGCAAGGCATCAACCACTGCCTGCAGCCCTTCATGATGTGCTCCCAGCTGCAGAAGACAGGCAGGAGTTAGAGAACCATCAAGCTGACATTCTACATATCTACCTTAATCAGTATTTCTGGAAAACAACAACAATCTAGAGGTATTTTGTCCTAAATCAGTTTTAACAAAACGAAAATAAAAAGGCATCGTCACAGCTTATTACACAAAGAGAAATTACCTTTAAAAACACTCCAATAACAGCCAGGCCGTTACCTTCCATTACAGCTTCTTCAAAAGTTGGGTACACAACAGCATTCCAGTGCACTAAATGCAACTGAAATATAAATAAATGAGAAATCAACACATGCACAGAACACAGCCATTGTATCAAAAAAAATTACTTTTCAACTTTGGCTCTGGCATCAAATACACAAGACAGTTATTTCATACAGGGTAAGCAGGACCAGGCTTCTGGAGTTACAGGTATGGGTGTGAGAATTAAGTAATCTTCCATTTGCTCTTTAAATATTTTTTAAGAGTATGTAGCATGTGCTTTGTTTCTCTGCAAGCATTTAGTAATAATGAACAAAGTGACTTTAAAGCAGTAACGACTGGGAGATTTGGAGGTCCATTAGAGACAGCAGCTGAGATGTGGTGCATTCACCATACCCCCAAGAAAAGAGATCGTACACCTCATGTAAGCCCTTAACTTATTGTGGCTCAGAGGTAAAGCACTTAGAGTCTAATTGAGATCTGAGTTTGCACATTTACCTAATCTTTGTTGCCCACCTGATCAGCACCCCATTATCTGGGACCTGGGAGTTCATAAAGACCAGACTGCATGCCCTCAGTCTGTTTTGTCCCCTCATTTTGCCCTTTAAAAGGAGGAAAGACAAGCACAGTTTTGCCACTTCAGCTGGACAGAGCTGGAATAGCAATGATACTTCATTGTCTGCCACTGGCTTGTAAACTGCAATTCTTCAGACAGGGAGTTTTCTAACAGGCAATAAGAGTCACAGCCTGAGACCCAGCTGCCAGTCCCCACAAGTACCTGCATTGTGCATTTTATCTCATACCTCTGCTGGGTAAAATTTACTGTCAACTGTGTGCTCTGAACCCCACTCGTTTATAGCTCCCCAATGGAAGTGGAACTGCTTTAGCCTGTATTGGTTTTCCAGAGGACCACCAACGATTACTAGAAAACAAAATAAGATACACACATTAATAAATACGATTTAGAATTGTCCATACAAGTAACACAGCGAGATCCTTCTTGAAATAAATTTGGCCAGGAAAAAAAATCAGGTGGAGCAACCATCTTAACTGGAAGAGTTCCCTATTGCTTGGCCACTTTTGCAATTTACTTTGCTGTCACCAAATCGTACAAGCAAACACTATTTTTCCCTGCAGTCTGAATCAACTATATCAAACTGAAGCTAAGTTAAATAGTGTCTTCATCCATCTCCCCTCGAGGGAATTTGTTTTCCAATTCACATCAAGTCTGGCAGAGTCACGGTGATTACATATTACGTTCTATACTCTCCTCTTCAAGCAGGCATATGAGAACTGCTTTACCAGAAGAAACATGTGTGCTGACAAAGTGATGAATACATCTACTAAATGACATCCCCGTGAAGCCTCAACGTCTGTGAAAAATACTGGAATTCCCCATGGCAATACAAGACTATAAAAATTCAATTTTGCCAGAAAAATCAGTACATTGTGTCAAATGTTCAATTCTGCTTTTTTCAAGTTACAAAAGTCCAGATACACTATTCTGCTTCAACACAGCTTTCAGACTGCATAAGCAGCACTCCACAAGCATCTAAAAATTACAGTCTGCCTATGGACAAGACTCTGAGTTTCAGGGATCTTTAATGCACTTTTTAGCCATAAATAAAGATAAACCATGTCTGCTTTCTTGATTTCAGGAGGCCTCTCATCATTGTACAAATACATGAACGAAAAAGCCTATGCCCAGCTTTCCACCTACTGTTGGGTTTTACTTATTTCCTCCTAACTGAACCAGGAACATCCTGCCAAGTCTTCTTGCTAATTATTATATCACAGCACCTGGTAAATGAGAGACCATAATTACTTCCAAAGGGTCTACAACAAATATGTAGCTGTAGAGACCCATTTGCTCATTTATATTTAACTGTTTGCCATGGTTAAATTTTAGAGCAAACCACTGTATAAAGTACATAATCCCAACGTTACTTCTGAAACAAGTTAATCACTTTAAAGCTAAGGAGAAAACAACAAGAGGCATTAAGAGCTTTTCTTGTATTTTCTTTTCTCCCTGAAAGCCAGCCAGCAGTTTTGAAATTCTAACTAGATAGACCTGCTTGTGATAAAAAAGTAAGCCGAAACAAGCTATGCAAATTGACATGTGTTTTCATCCACTGCTGCCGAGCTCTTAGCATAAGTGCAATACTGACCATCAATGAAAAATCATGATGGAGAAAGAAAACTTCCAGGGATGGGATGAAGATGTAGTCCACGCTGCCAAGTCTTTCAGAATCAAAGTCTCTACACTAACCCTATCCATTCCTGATTATGTGATGATGCAAACCCACAAGCAACTACATTCATGTAAAAAAATCACATTCACTTGAACGTTTACTTCACGAGTAAAGTTAGGCATGGGTACACATATGCAGCAAATCAGGTTCCTACAGCAGATACTAGAAAGTGACAGGAAACAAAGAGGAACTTGCAGTCCCTTTACAAGCATTCTGCCACTTCATTTCCTCTCAGTTCCTCAGTGCTGATAATTTTGGAAGATAACAAGTTTAAAGGATCTCTAACAACAACCAGATGAAAGAATCACATCAGCCTTTTCTAGTTAGCCCTAGACCTTTTCCAGTCTCATTTCCTTGCAGCAGAGGGCATTCACGCACACAGACAGGACCACATTCTGTACATACCTTCCCCACACCCTCTTTCTTCTTCATCTTCCTGCTCTGCTCATAAGCAAACACCCCATGGCAGCACTAACTTCATCTTTGCCCATGTCTTGTTTTGCCTCATCTCAGGAGTTGAGGATTTTTGTCTATCCTGGATACATGTTTCATTTTGTCTTTTTCATCTTCTGTTTCAATTTTGCTGCTTTTTTTTGTTTGTTTGTTTATTCATAAGCTTCCTTCTCTGGGTTTCTATTATTGTTAGATAGAAGCTGGCAGAAGAAAAATCAGAAAAAGCAACAGTAAAGAGAAAAAAGGTGGAAAAGAGAGGTAAGCAGTTGAAAACCTGGCCATTTATACAGTCACATCCCACAATCCATTGTTTCTCTGTCATTTTGGAGTCCTGTCACTGATCATTTAATTCCATCCTCCACTAGCTGTCATCACCCTCCACTGAATTCAATTCATTTGAGGAAGATGATGATGATGATGAAAAGGCAGCCATCTAAAAAGAGGCAGAAAGAAGGCTCACACTTAAAAAGATTTACCTCAAGTGGTCAGTCTTGCAGATAAAGTGGATAAGATCTTTCAGAGCTGTGATGCTTTGAATAGCCAGCCTCTGAAAGACCAGTACCCTTCTAATTTACAGTCCTAATGGTTCCATGCATGCCTCTCTATCACGAAAACCGTCCCTATGTTTTTAAATGCTGCATATTTCTTAACCTTCTGCAGGCAATTCCCCTCCATTACATCAACCCTTTCAGAAAAAATGATTTTGTTATCCATTCAATTGCAAATCTTTTAAGGAACACATCCTCAACAGATTGTGGGGTATGGCTGTATGAAGTAAGAGACTGTTAAACTAGAAGCAAAACCAATCTAAAGTCAGTAAGTTGAAATCATCGATGAGCTAACAAACGATGTGTCCATCTTAGTCCCTCCCCTAACCTCACCTCAGTAACGCAATAGCAGTTTCTACAGTAAAAACAAAGGGGCAGGAAATCGGTTTCTTCATTACAATAACAAAGCTCTGAAACAAGCCAGGGCAAGAACGTTTCCTTGTGGGAAACTCAACATTCTGGGTAAACAGCTATAAAAACATCAAAACAAAAATAAACCCCAAACATCACACTTGTCCCTGAAAGCCTCACACGTTCCACCACCATTTTTGCTGTATTGGTTTATCAGCTTTTTTCCAAACATCAACCGAAAATACAGGTATCGGAGACAAAGCATTCCCAACAGCATTACTAAATCTCCTATGAGGGTCTAGTAACTCTCACGGTAAGGAGCTATCTTAAAAACATATTACTCTAACCAAACAGGTTTAACTTGCCCAGGGTCCCTTAGTTTCTCCCTCCAGGACAAGCTGAGTAATTGATGTGAACCATGCGCTTCACAATATTCCTGACCAACTGCTACCAGTTCACCTGCCTTTAGGAAATATCACCTTTATACATACCATCAATGTCCTCTCGTAAACTCAACTTTTAAAAGCAACAACACACAGGAAATCAGGAATTTGGTAGCAATATCTTGCTTTTAAGTCACTTGACTCTGTAGAGCATTGAAAAAATTTAGCTGCTCTGGTCAGTGTGCTTATTCACACCAAACCGCTGGAACAGGTAACTGGATTTTGCATGCATGGACTCCTGCTTATACTAAAACAACAGGACCCGATGCACCTGCTCCCTATGGCAGCAGCTCAGTATTGTTTAATTCTTCAAAAGCTTATAGAGATAAGTATGTATGCTTTCCAGCTGAAAGTAATTTTGCTGCTGATTATTTCAAATGCATTGAATATATCTGTTAATACCACAAAAGAGGTAAGTGGCAGATTACTTTATTAAAGAGTAATAATGGAGTCTCATTTAAAAGTAACTAGATACATGTCCGTATGACTGAAGATTGATTAATGTAAACAAAGCTGTGGTATTATATGACCTAATGAAAAAGGTAGGGCATTAAGGCTTGTGCAAGAAGAATAAGTTTCAACCTACAACAAAGGATTTGTGCATAATGTTCATGGTAAATACACAGTAAATACAAAGCCTACATAGAACTTCTGTATTACAATTCCCATCATTGTAAATCTGTGGTTAGCTAAAATATTCTTTCACTGTACATTTATTTTCAACACTCAACCTGAAATTTTACACCACGCAAATACTTCTCCTCTCTAAGCATTAGTAAGACATTAAATAGATTTTTCTGTGTTTTGCTTACTTGATCTATCAGTAGAGTCATCAAACTCAACCAGGAATGAATATCCATTGTTCCAGATGTGAAGACACGTTGTTGGGTCGTAGTTGATTCTCAGAGGCTTGAGAAAGGGGTCATAAACACTGTCCCTCCACTGGATATTGATAGGAGACTGTCGGGTGCCCCCAGGAACTGTAAGCGGACTCTGCCAAAGCGGATGCACTGAAAGATAATGAAGAGAGTCAGGCTCTAATGCCCAATAGAAAACTTCCAACTAAGTCCTTCAGAATTTTTGGCAAGAGAAGGTGTTTTGGCATATTGGCTCCAAAGGCTAATTCAAGTCAGCTGATGTGAAAAAAATGAAAAAAAGAAATAATACATTCCAGTTGCGTGACTCAAAGCCACACAGGGAAGTGCAGCAATTTGACTTACAACTGTATTGATACCTTTTTGCATTTGCAAAACACTCATCAAATAAGCCTGTCCCCTTATTTGCCATAAAACACTTTTTTTCTTTTATTGCCAACTGATTTCAAGGGGGCTTCTTTTCTACAGCTTTGCCAGAGTCTCAGCACACCACTTCAGCTCTCCTCATACCCCAGTACCATCAACTGACGGTGGATTGCATCAGACAAGGTTAACTCCCACTAGAAAGCAAAAATATTTTCTTGAAGGTGCCGGTCTTTTTCGTACATGTGCTCAAGGATTACACCACCACTGAGGGCGTAGTGCTCCTGAAGCACCCACACCAACATTGACCAAGACTACAAGATCTACAGCCATGGCAGGGGCAGTGGATTTAGATGATCTTTAGGGTCCCTTCCAACTCAAAGCATTCTATGATTCTGTGATACCCACGCCTGAAACATCCTATTTTGGAGGTCACCTTGTGCATCTCAAAGTGGTACGAGCAGGACAGACACATCAATAATTTCCAGGGGACTTTATTCTGCTTAAAGCCAGAGCTGAGATGCATATGGACTTGGGGAGCCCTGGTTCACCTGCTGTTCCCAACACCCACAACCCACAGACAAAGTATGTGCCCTGCCCGTGCACCCAGCCCAGAGCCTCTGCTGTGCTGCATCACTGCATGCCACTGCCTGTGGGCTTCCAAAAGGAGGAAAAAACCCACATAAATTAAAACTTATAACAACGAGGGACAGCTAAACAACCTCCCCTTGCAGTTTCCTCAACAAGGGGCAAACCTTATTGGCCAGTGGAGGGTCACCCCACCCAGGTAGCACAGAGAAAAATATTGTCCCCAAGTGCCACAGCTCCGTTACTGTCGCTGCCATTTCCTGATGGCAACGGGGCTGAACTTGGCATCCCCACCTCATCCACACGAACACTGGAGGCACCGGCTGCCCCTCTGCCCAGGGCGGGGGGGGCTGGAAGGGACAGAGGGACAAGGGCTCTGCCCCTGTGGGGGCGTCATCGCAAAGGGAGGAAGGGGTTCCCGTCCCGAGGGAAGGGAAGGAAGGAACTCTCTCCCCCTAAAGGGAAGGCGTTCTACCCCCCCAAAGCAAAGGAAGGAGTTCTCTCCCAATGGAAGGGGTTCTCCTCCGCCCCCGCCAAGGCGAAAGAAGGAGTTCTCCCACAAGGGAAGGGGTTCTCCACCAATCCCAGAGCAAAGGAAGGAGTTCTCCACCAAGAGAAGGGGTTCTCCTCCGCCCCTCCAAAGCGAAGGAAGGAGTTCTCCCCCAAGGGAAGGGGTTCTCCTACCCTCCTGAAACAAAGGAAGGAGTTCTCCTTACCCCCCCCCCCCACAAAGCGAAGGAAGGAGTTCTCCCCCAAGGGAAGGGGTTCTCCACCACTCCCAAAGCAAAGGAAGGAATTCTCCCCCAAGGCAAGGGGTTCTCCTACCCTCCTGAAACAAAGGAAGGAGTTCTCCCCCAAGAGAAGGGGTTCTTCTCCCCACCCTAAAGCAAAGGAAGTTCTCCACCAAGGGAAGGGGTTCTCCACCACTCCCGAAGCAAAGGAAAAAGTTCTCCCCCAAGGGAAGCGGTTCTCCTCCCCGCTCCTCAAAGCAAAAGAAGGAGTTCTCCCCCAAGAGAAGGGGTTCTCCTCCCCACCCTAACGCAAAGGAAGGAGTTTTCCCTCAAGGGAAGGAGTTTTCCCTCAAGGGAAGGAGTTCTCCCTCCCCTCCCCCAAAGCGAAGGAAGGGGATCCCCCTCAAGGGAAGGGAAGAGGTTCTCCCCCCACAAAGCGAAGGAAGGGGCTCCCCCCGAGGGCAGGGGCCGCACTCACGCGCGCCCCGCAGGCGGTAGGAGCAGCAGGCGCCCAGGCTGCAGGCCCGCGCCCCCCGCCCCGGGCCTGCCGCCCCCCAGGCTCGGCGCAGCAGCAGCGGCAGCATCGACCCGCGGAGCCGCCGAGCCGCAGCCCGGCCCGGCACGGCCCCTTCCGGCACGGCCCCCGGGCCGCCGCTCTGCCCGGCCGAGGCGGGGGCGGCGGGGCTCGCCCCTCAAGGGCTTTTCGCTTTCCCCAGCGCGTCAGCCCCGGCCCCGTGCCTGGAGGGGCTGGATGGGGCTTGGAGCCCCTGATGCCGGGGGAGGTGTCCCAGCCCGCCGCACTGGGGGGGGCTTTGAAGTCCCTTCCAACGCAAACCATTCTATTGGTACGAGGACTGGCTGTTATTCCAAAAAGCGGAATATTTTGATTTAAGCTGAAGTTTTATGTAAATAATTATATTTTTTAAAAAATTAGTATGTCCCTCTGACGGCACGTTTTATTTCAGTGTTTTCCCAGGCATTGTTCATTCTTCTGAGAGGAAAATGTGTTGCGTTCAGCATGATCTGTACTAAACAGATGTGTCTTTCTGTAATCACCTCTGTTTGGGGTCTTTCTCAGTCTCAACTGCAAGGTCAGGCAGAGCTGGCTAAGCCTTCTTCCAAGTGCAGTCCTTTTTTTTGCATAGCAGGATTCAATTGCAAACATAATTAATCCTTGTTCTGACTCTCAGTGGTTTCCAGAATGGCTAACCTTACTGTCCTCAACATATTCCCTCGTGTAACTTAAAAAAGAAGAGGTAGGTACTCAGTGAAATTTAGAACAATTGCTGCTCATAAACATAATTATTTATTTAAAGTTAATCCTTGTTTAAAAGCCTATTGGTCGTGGTCAGGCAACCGCTTGTAGCACAGGTCAGATGAGCCTGTTGCTGAAGTAACAGGGAGCTCCTGACCATGAGGACGGCCCATATGAGGTTCGTGTTTAGTTGAAGCAGGGAGCTGAGACATAGCCTCAGATATTTTAATATGGAGCATAAACAAGAGATACTGAAGGTTAAACTCGTTTACTAACAAAGCAAGGTTGTAATTCCTTCACATTCCATTCTTTTGTGACACGTCCTCTAAATGAAATTGATAACTTTGGGCAGCTTCAAAGTCACATCTACCAAATTAACTCACATAGGTATGCCCTGTATCATAGTATAGATGCTTACTGTTGCAGAGCACTACTTTGTTTCTGTACAACTATCACTTTTCTGTATGTTAAAAACAGTTGAAAAAAAAAAAAGCCTCAAGCTATGCTGCTTTACACTGTGGCATTAAGATGACCAAACTTCGTGAAGTTTTTTTAGGGATTTGATCCTGCAAGGTTTTGAAAATGTAAAGTTTATTATAGCGCTCCTAAGCTGAACAGAATGAGTCATTTCTTGTGGGCTGAACCAAAGAAAAGTTCTTATGGCTTACACTTTTGGAAATGATGGCTGTTTGTGTGTAAAACTGAAGAGGAATAACTTTGACCTACCACACTTTCGTTTCCTTTCTGAATCATTCATAGGATCTGCGTCCAGTTTTACGTGCACATGCTATTTGTTACTGAGCAGAAATTTCACTTTGTTTAATTGTATTGGAAGCTGCAAGCAGAAAAGCAAAAACTATCTGTGCAAAAGGCAACACAAACCCTAAACCTTGTTCCCAGCACTCAGCCAACGTTCAAAATCTTTTTTTTTCTGGACCATTGCAGAAATGGAGTCTCTCCTTGGCCACGTCCCACCCAGAGATGGTGGTATGCGCAAGACAGACATGGCTCTTAAGCAGTGAGCTGGTGAGAACAGCAGCCAGAAACAGTGTCTCCATTGTTCTCAGGTTTTTCCACAATTCCTCCATTTCTGGACCATTGCAGAAATGGAGTCTCTCCTTGGCCACGTCCCACCCAGAGATGGTGGTATGCGCAAGACAGACATGGCTCTTAAGCAGTGAGCTGGTGAGAACAGCAGCCAGAAACAGTGTCTCCATTGTTCTCAGGTTTTTCCACAATTCCTCCATTTCTGGACCATCTGGGAGGTTTTAGCTATGCTCTCTCTTGTTCCTGAACTGAGAGTCATTTCTGCATATAGGGAACACTGCGACCAGAAGTCTGGCAATTGGCCTGCTGAATAAGTTAGCGATACAGAATCTGTGTGGAACGGGAACGAGAAACCTCATCTGCTACATCTGTTTTCAAATGTGAAAACTAAGAATAAAAGTAAGAATTAAGGTAAAAATGCAGTTTGCACACTTTGCTTTCTGCAGCCCTCATTTAGACCGCTGAAGAAGAGTCTAGTCTATTATTTACCTTTGTTAAGTGTGTATCTATGGTATTGTCAGAATATTTATAGTAAATATTGTAATGAAACAAGCATGACCAACATGTGAGTCATCTGTGAAGGGAAATCCGCCACAAATGGGCCTAATCTGTACTTGATTTATTTTTTTAAAGCCTTCCAGACAGACACAGTGATGCTCCACTTATTTTTATAGTATTTAGAGGCTTCTTACACTTTCACTGTGGTGTTTTCCTACCTTTCCCAGCTGAAGCAGATATATAGAGACAATAAAGTAGTCCCTATCTTTTGAATTTCTATAATTAATTGCAGCTGTGGATGCTTTAACAGGTCTGTTTGGAGAAATTGTTAAAAATTTCATTTAGCATTGACACAAATATCCAAAGCTTTGGGGTTGGAGTCAAGATCCTGATGAGAATATAGGCTCTGTATATTAGAGGGTTATCGTAATTAATAAACACAATTTCCAAGAAAATACTTTGAAGGCTACAGTTTTATGGTACAAATCCAATATAAATTCAGTTAAACAAAAGGATTTACTACCAGTTTACACTGTTATAAATTTCATTTGAGGAGACAAAACATTTTTCAATGTTTCATTTTTAAATTCCCTTCAAGTATCTCTGAGAGGAGAGAGTTCTCATATATGGGTTACAAAATTAGGAGTATGAAAATTAATTCATGATATTGTCAAGTAAGAGTAACGGGTAAAATGACTCAGCGTCAGGAGATTTCAGTCTTGATGGTTTTAATCTCTTAAAAAAAATAAACCCTGTTGAATAAACCACTTTGATTTGTTTACACAAGGACTTTGAAACAAGCTTCACACAGCTCTGAAATGAAGCAGGGAGGATGGCACGGTGGGAACAGTTGAGAAACCCCACTCACTTAAAGGAAATACGTTTCTATCCTAAACTGAGCAGGGGTGCTTCCCATAGCAACACATTCTGGATTAGAAAAATAAGAACAAACATATTACTGAAACACAATTAACACCTTTTAAACTTTAAAGGACCGCAGCTCTGCTTCAGCCACTTGGATTTAATATTAGAGAGGAAGTCCAAGATAAGTTGATTTCTTTGAAGCTTTTTGGTATGAATCAAGATTTTGGAGGATAACGGTGGTTGGCTGAGCTCCATTGTGACAAGGTGTTGAAAGTTCTGCTGAGTTGATGTCAGATTTGGACTGTGATGTAGGCCGGTTTATTGATAAACAGCCCAGTGCTTTTTTATCAAACAAATGCAACTGACAGGGCACTCTAAGCTCAGCAGGAAAGCGGCAGCAGATTGTGAAATGCTGACCATTTCTCTGCTTCCAGAATGTTTGGCGGAGATAGGAGCCAGGATGAGAAGGCAGTGGCTGAGGCTAAGTCCAGATAAGGAGGAGGTAATTCCAGCTGGCAAGGTAAAGCAAACAGAGGCTTTATCTTTTCTGTATAAAAACATTTGCTACAATTATGCATGCAGGCTTTGTAACTGGGGATGGCAAGGGCTGAGAAGATACCTCACAAACTGTGCAGTTACTGCAATTGTATGTGCAGTCCTGGAGGTGGCACACCTGGATTGTGTGTCACTGCTGGACCTGTACAATTCTTAATAAAAACCTTGAAGGATTCTGCTTTTCTTGTAACTTCTAAAAGGATAAGAAAGAGAAAAGGCATTTAGGTCTGCTTTGCCAATACGTACTAGGGTAAGGGCATGCTCCATAAACTTAAAATCCCTATGAAGAGCATTTCCAGCAACATCCTCTCTATTGTATTAAAAGGTATTTGAAGGCCTTCATGTATTGTTACAAGATACCACAGAGCTTAGTACAGACACCACTGCGTTAGTCCATGTCACTAGAAATTTATACAACTCTGCCATGAATCTCAGCAATGTTTCTACAGTTCTTTCCCAGTGAAGTGTGGTAAAATACTTTCATCCTTGTAGGGGACACAAGGGGAACCCAGAAAAGGCACTAGAAAGTATCAGTCTTTGAATTGTTTAATCTATGCCCTCACAGCAAGTGTCCGAGTTAAGTCCTAAGTGAAAGCATCACCACCCAGCTTGGTAGGAGAGTTCTGTGAGTGGCAAGGGTGCAGGGAGAAAGATAAGAGATGAAGTTCAGGGGAAAAAAATGAACTTTACATTGAAAACCATTACTCAAGGGCTCAACAGTCCCATTCTACTATTTCTTTGATCAAGTTTTTGTCATTAAAGGCACTGTGTGTACCATCAGCTGCGAATTAGGAAATTTAATTGAATGTGCTTTTTGCTTGGAATGCCTGTTATGAGCAGAGTCTAGTCACCAGATGGAGGAACCCACAGGCTGGCTTATTCAGAGCTTGTCTCTATTCACTGGCAGCTGAAACCAGCCATTCCAAAGATAGTGTTTTCCTGAAACAGTTTGTTTTGGCATTTCCTGCATGGATGTCATGGAGCAGAGAAAGGTTTAAGTAATAAATAGCATCTGTCTTAAATAGTAAAAAGAAATGATAGTAAAAAAAAGTGATAGCAATTGTAGTTAATGTAATCAGTAACGGCCTTCCGATTGAACAGCCTTGTGTGACCTCTTCCTGGAACATTTGTTACCATGAAGTGTGTTTTGGTTTCTCAGTAAGTTCCCCATGGACAAGTATCCGCAGCAACCGAGGACCATGAGTAACCATATTGTTTCTCCAGTACATGTGGAGATGCAGAGATCTCGGCTTTCTCCAGTTTACCTCCCTACTCCATTGAAAAATTTCCAAATGTTTTCCTATAATAACACTTTCCCTGATGAAACGGAAATGTAATTCTTAATGGTAAAATGTTCCATCCCTGAAGTTTTAAATTCTACAGGCCATAAAATACTGAACGAGCAGAAGGATTAGGAATTGTGTAGAGGGATTCTGTGCTGCTGATTCATGGGTTTCATTACTTTTTTAATGAAGGATGTTGATTTATATTGTTTATGTGGCTTCCGAAATTGGAAGTCGTTGGACTGGCAATGACTATTCACATGCAATCTTAGCTAATGTCTTCAAATATGAAAATAACAAATAAATAATAATTACAGATTTTTAAACAGCAATTACAGTGGATTCTCTGGATTTCCCCTCTGAAGCGGTAGTTCGTGTCACTGCATATGATGACAAGGATCGCATGAGCCCAAGCATTACTCATACTGGCCCAGGTTTTGGTTTTAGCTGTTAGATCCCCAGCACAAGGTTGCTGATAAATTGCAGATAAAGAAGTGATATAGAGATTGCTCATGACTGTTAGAAAATATTTTCTCATATGCACACATCCTTGCGTGGAGTGAGTGTACATACAATTGTATAGACTAATTAACACACCTAATTAATATGAATCAATTAGAAAAGCTGCTATTGCTTGCACCTAATTAGTAAACATAATTAATATGAATTTGTTATAAAAGCTACTATTTTATAAGGCTGAATCATTGTTTTTGTAAACATTACTGTAATGCTTTTCTTTGAATAGATAAACAATGGGTTTTTTCCTTAATGTGAAAAATGAAATTTCTCAACATACTTGTAAAGAAAAAAGTGGTAGGGAAGGAAGTAAAAGTTTTAAGAGACTTGGGCTGTGCTAAGAAAGCTCTACACAAGTCATAAAAGAGAAAAATAATGCCATGGATGCAGATGTGACTCATTTTAATTCTGCGTTAGGAATTAACTTCTCCTTGTTGTTTCAAGAGTAAAATGATTCACAAGAATTAGGTATCTTCTATAGATTTAAAGGGCACCTTTTAGAAATGAAGGTGAAGTGCTGTATTAACAAGTTATACTACAGGATTAAAGTACTCACTCTGCTCTAAGCTTTGAGAACATGATTCACATCTTCTATTCTGAGTAGCAAAAAAGTGGAGAAAATTTAGATAGAGAACTCTGAAAAACATTGCAAATGCTGTATCTTTCTAAAAACTGCTCTGAATTATTTCTGATGTCCCAAGTGACAGGGAAGGTCATGTGCTGTATATAAAGCTTCCACGTCTTGGAATACATACAATTCATTGCACTCGGCAGCTGATCCACCAGGCTCTTTGAAGTGCTCATCACTCAGTGGCAGTATTTTGGTGTCATCTTCCAAAATGCATTTCAAACACTGAAAGTTACCGACTGTTTCTTCTAGTTTTCAATATAAATAAAGATTTGTGCTTGTCTCCATTCTGCTTTAGATTATATCTGTCAAAAAATCAGCTGTTTTCTCATCAGTTAAGTAAATACAAGATTTGTTGCTTGATAATTTAAATAGAAGGAAATGACATCTCCGTATTCAAGAAGGGATCTGGCTGTTCTTTGGGAAAAGTTAGAGAGCTAGATATATTTACAGAGAAAAAAAATGGGAAATATAAAAAATTACTCTTTACTTTTGCTCCAGCTGACATGATCTGCACGCAAGCGACCAGACAGGCAGTCTCTGGCTGCCTTCATCTTATTTATAGATAAGCTAATCAGTGTTTTAAGTAACTACATTTTGGACATCTCCCAGTAGTGTCTTGCACCTCAGGAAGTAATTTATTGTAGTTCTCCCATACACCACATTTGTAGCTTTTTGTGGTTTGTCCTTCTATTAGGCCTCATTTTCAAAATTAAACACTGCAGTGTCTGTTTAATTCAAAGTCACTCAATCAATTTGCATTAAATATTCTTTGAATTAGACTTATAGTTTTAATTGAGACCTCACAGGACAAAACACAAAATTAATTGCTGTATTGTCTGTTTCTTCATTGTAGTTACAAGTGAAAGTTGCAAACAACCCAGTAACACTGACACAGCAGAAATAACAATGTTCTAATCCTGCATACAGAGATAAATCATGCAATTCAATAAGACATGTGTGTCTCTAGTTTCTCCCATCCTAGTCACTATTTTTTCTTTAATCTTTCCAGTTTGGTTTGCTGAGAAATAAGAAAGAAGAGCAACGTTTAAGTACATTTGTTGTGTCTGTATCTCTGCATCTCTCTCATGCAGGTACCTAGTGCCATTTTGATAAAATGAAATACACTTACATGCATTGTTCCTGTTTTTACGAGTGCAGGCGGCCAGACTGCAGCGTTGTGCTGGCACTGCTGGACTCCAGACAGTTTTCAGCTGCTTGCATAAATGCACCAGGGTATTTGCTTTCACACTATTCATTGCTATCACCTTGGCACTTGAAATCTTCAGTTTGTCAAACAGCTAGAGGAGGTTTCCAAAGCCTAGCAGCCTGTCAAGAAAGTAGAGGAAAACAAATTCTGTGGATATACAGCTTCAAGATAACTGAGGGGTCTCCAGACTTATTTATAACAGATTTTGAGAGCACCCTTTCTTGACTGGAGAGGTGGAGCTAATCAAGTGGTTAATTTTCAACTTGTCCCTGGACTAGCTTCTTCATTGGCTCTGCATTTTCTTGGGAGGCTGGTTAGTTGATGATTATTCTATGTGTGCTTTCCAGGTTGTTTCTGATCTGGCTTCTAGAACACCAAGAGGTTATAGAAACCACTCTTTTGTATGCAATGAGAGGTTTCTTATCATTTCTTCTTGCATACATTTCTTGAATTTGAGTAGTTGCATATTTGAATACTGATAGCTAAGACTTGCCGTCATTTACAGCTCCAGTTCTGAGGACTGGTGACTACTCAAACTGAGGCAGTCACAGAAATGTAGTAGATAACAGAGCTTGCCCAGAAAAACAGGAAAGGGAGCAGCCTCCTGCAGAAGAGTATTTCAGTTCTGAGCACATTATAGAGTAAAAGTGCAGCCTCAAGGTAAGGAATTTGTTCTTCTGAACTATCAGGTGCTTAATAAAAGGAATAATTTTGTATAGACTAGACCTAGAGACAGACATAAGGAACCATCATTGCCACTCCCATCCAGTTCACACACCACTTTGACCCAGCTGAATTTTTTTTTTCTCCAGTGGGGTGAATGGATGGAGATGTCTTACTATTTCCATATGCAATTCCAAAGACTTCGTTATCTTATGTGAAAGAGCTGTATAGAAAGCCCATCCTTTACTCTGGGATGTTTGCTCTTTCTCCCATAGCTGCAATCTATGTAAATGGCCCAAACACCAGAGCTTCTGAGGCAGAGCTGTAGTTTCTCAGGCCAAGCACAGGGACACAGGCAAACAATTCATTCTCTATAGACTTCTCATAATGTTACGGATTGTAGTAGGCCAAATGGGAATGAATTATAGAATACCAGATTGGAAGGTACCTCGAGGATCATCTGATCCAACCTTTTAGGTAATATATAGTTTAAATGAGACAGCCCAGAAGGTGGAGAGCCATTTCAGAAGGGGACCTGGCTGTGCTAGGGAGTCAGCTACTCTCCGAGGACAGGGGAGCGGGGAGCCAAGGATGACCCCAGCACTGGCAGAGCCTTCACCAGCAAGATGCCACCCCCCAGAGGCACAGCAGGCAGCACTGATCAGTGGGAAAAGAGTCCATAGGCAGTTCCAAGCACTGCAAGTGTCAAACCAGGTCCGAGGTCCAACCAGAGAGACCAAACCATCAAAAGGACACAGAGCCAAAACCAAGTAACAACAGGGGTTCAAAGTCCTTCCTAGAGATAGGGCCAAAGACAAACCTGAAGACAAGTACCCTAATAACAGAGCCCTGGGCTTGAGCAGGTTTATGCCCCTTGGCTGGGGCTGTGGGTGGAAGCTGCAGATGAGGCTTTTCAAGGCCATTAAGACTTGTTAGTACTCTCAGCACCAAGACTGTACAAAAGCATTGAGGGGCTTTAGTAGTTCTTAAGTAAGTACTTGCAAAATTCATGTGATTATTTTCCTCCCTTATGTACCTAGGAGGGCATATTTTGAAAGCTACAGAATCTACTAATGACAGAGCGAGCAAAAATGACAACTATTAACATTCTGCCATTAAAAATCTCTCCTTTCTCATTCCATAAAATTAGCCATGAAATATTTTTCAATAGTTGTTTATTTTACTTAACAATTGTTGGTGTTTTGAATTAGAAATGCAGTTGCTTGATGATATTTTCATTAAACACATGCATGTCTGTCATCTCTTATCACACAGGGTATCAGTGCAAGGCTCAGGTTCAGGGAATCCTCTTTGGCACAGAGAAGCCTGCCACTTAAGGATAATACTTACTATTCCAAAACCTACTATTTAGGATAGTCTTTTGTAATGCTTGTCATTTTTTACCTCAGCTGCCTGCTCCAGAGTATCAAAAACCAGCCATTGTCAGCTAGGAGTTCTGCCCAAAGAGTTTTTGATAATCCTAGCGGTACCTGACTGAGTAAACATGGTCCGTGGCAGACCTGAACAAAGCCAGGCAAACTAGCAAATACTGGGCAGGGATACCAACTAGGTAACAGGGCAGCAGAAACAGCTGTGAGCGTGATCCTGGGAACATCACAGTTGAGTAAAGCAAATACAGAGCTTGTTAGAATGGTGGATTTCTGAGAAGGGGAATAGTCTCCTATCATTTTTTTCCATGGTATATAGGGGGAGATGGAACAGTATGTAAATAAACAAGAGAACTTTGAAATTATGCCTGACCCTTTTCACCTCATATCTCAGACTGGTAAAAATGACCTTACAAGACCATGAACTTTGGTCATCAGCCAGATGACCAAACATGTAATGATGTTTTTCTCTCTGCAGTGGGAATTCAAGGCTTTTTCTTCCATGCTTGTTCATGAAAATTAGGAGTATCTTCATTGAATGAAATTGAGTTTATTCAGAATAAGTCAGAAATGAGATCAGAGTTGGAATAGAAAATGTCTGTGTCTTGCCCTAAGTCATAAATCTAGCTGAAGCAGGATCAGGAGCAAAATCCACTTGATTCTGACCTGCTTAACATAATAAAATCAAAGAACTATTCTGAGAGAACTGAAAATGCACATGGTAACTGAAAAGTAAGTGATGAGGAAGTATGTATTTGGAAGAGCAAAACTGACAACAGATTTCAAAGGCAGAGAAGTTTGCCATTGATAGAAGGAAAAATCCTACAGCAATTTTACAACTAGCATTAATATTACTGTTGTTAAAAGTGTATTTTATATAACTTCTAATTAAGCATCACTGTATCACAAGACAGTGCATGCTGTGTTCGCAAGGATGTGTTTAGTCCCTCTGCAGTTATGAGAGTTGGTGTATACAAAATGAATAATGTAGCTCAAACAGAAAGTGAATAAACAGAGGAACTTCAAGTACTCTCTTTGTTTGTAATAGCAAAGGATGTGATCAAGGATTTATTCACGGGAAAGAAAAATATCCCTACGGTGTTCTTACAGCAAATACCCTGGAGTTACTTCTGTGTCCTGATCACATCTTCTGTGTTCTTCATGCCTTTGTTTCTATATTCTCATGCTCAGCTGTGAGTATAATTATGAATGCCCGTCACTTGTTTAAACAAATGCTTTGTTGGCAACCTTTGTCTTCCTGCTGCTGATGCAGCTGCAAAACTGTGTGCACAGTGTGTTAATTTTTTACCTTTGATGCTATGCTAAGTTTTTTTTCCTAACAAAAAAAGGAAACCAGTGAATGAGATACCAATCTCTCTTGATCCACACAAAACATGCGAAAGCAGCAACTTCCTTATGAAACAATAGTAAAAGAATGCTACAATATTATTTTACAATACAATGGTAAATAAGCTGGATATTTCCTGGAAACAAATGATTCTTCTTAATATGAGAGAGAAACGTTAGCAAGTACAGAAAATGCAAGAGGGAAAGAGACTAGATAAAGAGGATTAAAAAGGTGAAGAAATAAACCAACAAAGAAATATTTTGTTATTTTATTTGGGACAACAATCTAACAGGGCAACAGGATGCATTTTCTTCTATAAAATTAAAAAAAGAAACTGATATATTAGAATCATTAAATTCTTACTCATTTTTATAAGGAGGAAGGACAATAAGAATAGATTTGATGTAGGCATTTGAGCAAGTTACCACAGTTTAAATTGGAATATAACTTACAGTGTGTCAGCTCGTTCCTGGTGCTTGCTCATGGGCAGTCTCTTATCCCATGGTAAAGTGAACCCTTAATTTACTAAAGGAACACTGAATTTCATTACATTGTTGCAGAATACTCAGGTGAGCACATTTTTGAAAGCTTTTAAAGCTCAGGATATTGTGAAACACATGAAACAATTATCTTTGGGCAAGCCATTTGTGTGTTGGTGCTGTTAATTAAAGACTAAAAGCCAAATTTGGGCCTTCTGATTTAAGCACGAGGGAGGTCTCCACTCCTAGCTTGTGAAGCTACTTATTCTGCTTTTTACTTATGTTTTCTGTCATACTTTATGCTGTGTGAAGAGTATGTCAGATCTGGCTGTGTCAGTCTCAAGGGGAACAGAGGATAGGCTGTGATAGCAGAGTCTCTTCATGATTTATTGGTGTTATTCAACATGTTAAAAGGAAACGGCCCCTGCTTTGGAAGAAATGATAAGGAAAGAAATCTAAAATCATATCTCTGGCAAAGAGGGAAGAAAAACCTTACAAGAGGTAAGTTAATTATACATTCCAGATTGCTGTAATGATGAGAGCAGACTAACTCGCTTAGCAGAAGGAAACACTGCAGCCGTTCTCAGTTATCAAGTTCTATGGGGTTTTTTTTTATTATGTTCCTATATCTGATCAAAGATGCAGACATCATTTGGATCCTGCCAGTATTTCCTGCAGTTAATTTGACAACTGCAGGTGGATAGTATAATTGGTTTAGAACAATTAAAGTTTTTCTGTTTTGGGTTGTTTTAGCTGAAAAATTATTTATTGGCTATATGGAGAGGAGCGGATCTCATATCCTCAGCAGAATCTGAGTTAATAATCTCTGGGAGGGAATGTCCTAACAAGGAAACAGGACAGCTTTTGCATTGGATTTTGGTTTAAGATGGAGAAGGCTTTTACCAGTAACTTCTCACAGCAGGTAGTACTCTGATATTTATATCACTTTTTTTCTAGCTAGGACCTGGCAATTGCTTGAGTGCAGCAGAAACTGGCAAATCTGTTGCAGGGCAAATCTGTGCAGCAAAGCATGAAATAATCCTGTGTGAAAAGTCAGTTTATAAGTAGTTTAACCTTTGAACTCTCTAATCTGTTTGTGAAGGAAGAGAACACAAAAAATAAACCAACAGACTCAGCTGAACAGTTACGAATCTGGAAGCAGAAGGAGGGCTCATAACATTCCCAGGCTCATAACAACTGTTTATTACTGAATACACCAGCTTCAGAAGACACTATGAGCACTTCTGAAGAAAAACAAGGTGCACATGTCTGTGTTAGAGTAAATTTCCCTGCCCGAAACATAAAATCCCTCAAGTCCTGTTCTCCGATACCATAACTTCCAGACAGATGAGCAGGAGGAATTGCTGGTCCCCTGGGGTCTCAAACAGAGTAGAAACTGGAGCTTCTGTGACATGCACCATTTAATTTCATACAGGTACAAAAGTCCTGCCGGGGTTACCTCGAGTTTGAACCTGACAAAGCTAAAGACTCTGAGAACAGCATTTCAAACCACTAGCCCAACAGCCTCGGGCAAACCTGCATTCAGCCATCAGTCTGTAGATGTCAGGGTTGCCAATTACAGCTGAACCAGAGTGGATTGATTTGCATGTCATGACACTGCAGAACAGAATTAAGCATCTCATTCATGGAATATTTCTGAGGCAGAAGTCTGAAAGTCACTACTGCCTATGCTGAAGCTGGAAAATCAAATATGATGATGGCCTTGTACAGGCAATGCTGTGGTACATAAGGAGGTAGTAAAATAACCTAATATTTGTCTTCTTTCAGAGCTCTTAGCATACTTTCTCCACGCTTCCTTTTTGTGCTTTTGCTTCACGTGGTAACTCACATTCAGAACATCCCATTTCAGTGACACAAGTGCACAGGAGCCATTTGTGCACGGAGAAACTTAATGAGAGTTAGGAATGGGCAAAGGGAATGCATCGGTTTGCCCCAAGGTGCTGTGAGAGAAGGGATCGCAGAGCTGTGCCCATCAGGACATGATCGTAGGCTGCGGGACACCACTGCACAAACCATGTGGATGCATTGACCAAAATGCAGACACCATCCTGGGTCACATGGCAAAATCATAGAATAGTTTGAGTTGGAAGGGACCGTAAAAGATCATCCAGTTCCAACCCCCCTGCAGTGGGCAGGGACACCTCCCACTGGACCAGGCTGCTCAGAGCCCCATCCAGCCTGGCCTCGAACACCTCCAGGGATGGGGCAGTCACAAGTTCCCTGGGCAACCCATTCCAATGCCTCACCACCCTCACAGTGAAGAAATTCTTCCTTATATCTAGTCTAAATCCGCCTGTTTCCAGTTTATACCCATTTCTCCTTGTCCTATCTCTACAAACCTTTGTAAACAATCCCTTCCCAGCTTTCTTGTAGCCCTTTCAGGTAGCGGAAGGTTGCTATAAGGTCTCCTGGGAGCCTTCTCTTCTCCAAAACTTCAAACTTCCCCAGGTTTCTCAGCCTGCACTCGTATGGGAGGTGCTCTGATCATCTTCCATTCCAACAGCTCCATATCCTTATGTTCAGGATTCCAAAACTGGACAAAATACTCCAGATGAGATCGCACAAGAGAGGATCAGAGGGGCAGAACCCCCTCCCTTGCCCTGCTGCCACACTTCTTTTGACGCAGCCCAGCACACGGTTGGCCTTCTGGGCTGTGAGCACACACTGCTGGCTCATGTCGAGCTTCTCATCAATCAGCACCCCCAAATCCTTCTCAGCAGGGCTGCTCTCAATCACATCATCCCCCATCCTGTATTGAAACTGGGGATTGCCCCGACCCGGGTGCAGGAGCCTGCGCTCGGCCTTGTCGACCCTGGACTGGATGAGCCTCGCCGTCCCGCCCAGCCCAGGCCGCTCAAAGATCCTACAACACGGCGCGGGGGTGTCTCCCGGCGCGGACTACAACTCCCAGCATGCCCCGCGCCGGCCACGCGTGTACTACAGGTCCCGACCTGCTCGGCGGGGGCGGCGCCTCGGAGCCGCCGCGCTGCCCTCTGGGAATTGTAGTCCCCGCGGGCCGCCATCGGCTGAAGGGCGGCCGCCGGGGGGCCGCGCGCGGCGCGCGCGTGCGCGGGCGCCGGTGGGGGGGCGGGCGCGGCGCGGCAGCGCGTGCGCGTTGCGGGCGGGGGGCTCTCTCGCGAGGAAGGACGCCATTATCGCAGCCGCTCCACAAACACCACGAGAATTCGGCACCGCACACGGTAACCACGGCGCCCCGCGGCCGGATGGCTCGCGATGAGCTCCCGAGGGGGCCCCGGCTCCGGGCGGAGACACCGGGCCCTCGCAGCCTTCCCGCTCCTCACAAAACACCGCGGGACGCGGCGCGGCGGCTCCGGGGCGGGGCCGGGCTTTGGGGGGGGGGGGGAGGGGGGGCGCGCGCCCGCCCTCATCGGGGTTGGGGGCGGGGGGGCGAGCGGGGCCGCGCCGCCTCCTGCCGCCGCGGGGCCGCGCGCGCCCTGAGCCCCGGGGGCGGCTCCGAGAGCCCCGGGCCGGCCCTGGGCGGGCTGCGAGACCGTGATGGATCGGGGGGTGTGGGGAGGGTGGCTGATGTGACCCCCACCCCGGCCCCGTGCCGGCGCCGGGGGGCTGAGAGACCATGCTGGGTCTGCGGGGGCGAGGAGGGTAGCTAATGTGACCCCCGTGGTGGCCCCAGGTGGGCGCGGAGACACCGTGCTGGATCGGGGCGGGGGGCTCTGACACCCCAATAATGGTCCGGGGGGTGGGCCCCGGTTGGGGCTTAGACCCCGGTGCTGGATCGGGGTGGGGGCTCTGACACCCCTATAATGGCCTCGGTGGGTTGGGTGGTGGGCGCTGAGACCCCCGTGGTGGCTCTTCCCCGGCAAAGGGGCGAGTTAAGCTGGGGACGCCGGTTCTGCTGCTTCTTTTCCTCCCCACTGCTCGCAGGTAGCGGAGATGGAGAGGGGCTGCTGCTTTTCACGTTCCTACTGGCAGGGAAAAAGTCTCTTGAGGTGCCGTTTTGCCCCTGTGGTCATACAGTCATAGCCTGGGTTTTCCCCATCCCTGTCGGGGTTGGTGCTTCCTAGGCTCTTCATGTTAGTGACCAGCCTCACAACACCACACACTCCTCCCTTTTTCCTCGTTTGCAATTCAAGTGTTGCTTTTTAAAAATTTTATCTAAAAAAAAAAAAATCTCTGTAGCGTGAGAAATTGTGTGCTTAACCAAATATAGTGATTTTATCCTGCTGGGGGCATACAGTTTAGGTATCAGATTATTTTTAGAGCTCCCAAGGGAAGATTTTTTTTTCTTTAAGTAAACAAGTTTGGAGGGGTATTAGTGGTGGAGTGATTGCTTTGGTAGAAGCAGCTTTCAGATTGTTGTAAAATGATAGTTCAGAGCATTTTTTGGCAATTCTTTTTGCCTTCTCCGTTAGGTTACCTTAGGTGTAGTATCCTGTTGATATCAGTCTTGCAAGCAGCAAATATAACGTTTGTTGAATTTCAAGTACTCAGAGAAGATTTTGAAACAGACAAAGAACCCAGACAAAAATCTGCTTTTTTCCTTATAATTTTGTAGCAGTGTCTCTTGAAACAATGGATATTCTCTGTTACAAAGTAGTAATGTATGTCTGAAATGAATGCCCATAGAAATCAACCAGAATAACAAGAATTTCATTCTGTAGCTGCCTGAGTTTATTTGGTACATTAAATGACATCTTGGCAGTAGTTTCATTTTCAGTAACGCTTGGCAAGTTGTTACGAAGAAAGGCTACTTAATTTATTGAAGGGTGTGAAAAGATTGAGTTTAGATTTCAGAAATGTTCAGTCTTCAGAGGGATGCAAACATTTTGTAACGTTTGTCTTAATTATCCAGCCATGCTTAACTTGTTGTATGGTTACAGGGCAGGTTTTAAATTTTAGTGACTTTAAAGGAGTAATTGAATAATAACAGTGGGATTATGGCAGCAAACTGAGCGCTAATTATCAGTGTTCACAGCTGAAAGATTCCAGCAGCACATGTTCTTTCAAACATGTCTGAAAAAGTTTTGTTTCCTGCCTGTGCCATTTTTAAAACGGTACAATGTACATGTTTACTCTGTTTTGTACTGATAAGGTGAAGAAAGATGAGTTTACAGTCATAGCTCCATGTGAGAAGTGCTGCTTGTAGGTTCACCTTGATTTTTCAAGGAGATGTGCTGTGGGATTGGGACACACATTGATTACAGGCAATATGCTCACATGTGCAAGGGCCTGAGGTTGTCTTGGGTCTTTATTTTGAGCTTTTATATAAACTTTTAAAACATCATTTGTGCAGGAAGAACACATGTCTTTATTGTGTCAGAACCTTAACGTCTTCATGTCTTCCCTTGAAGAATACCTTGAGCTGGAATTGCTGTGATGCTTCTTAAAAAGTAAAGACTCTTGTTAACATTCATTTTGAAAGGAAGAGATGGGCATTTCTCTTTGCGCACAGAAGCCCTTGTCCCAGGGATCTACAGAAACTGTTCACGTGAATTGAGCAGAACCGCAAGAGCTACTTGTAGGTGGAGACAAAGCGAAGCTCGTGATTAGAATTAGAACAACAAAATGTCTGTGTATTCTGAACTTTGCCAATAAAATGTTTTGCACAGATTTGATTTCCTCTAGTTTGAAACTTGATATTTAGTCATTTACTATTGAAGTAGTTTTCTTTTTATGTTTTTTTTACATATTCATTAAAAGGCTAAATCATTTTTTTTTTCCAGGAGAAAATAAAATGTCTTTAATGTCATGTCAAACACTTGTTTCCTTGCAGTTTTAGGTTTTTAAAGCTACTGTTAAACGCTTAGTTTTGCTTACGGCTTGTTAGACTGCATGTTAAGATGTTAAGCAAAAGTACACAAAAGATTAACTTTATGAAATCCTCTGCATTTGGGACTTCAAATAAAACGATTTGTAATGTTGTCTTTTGAACAGAATTATTTTATCTTGTTTCGTGTTTGTAAAACCTGACTTAGACTACTTAAGGGAAAAATACATTGTTTAGATTTTGTTCTGAAAATTGGAGCACCTGTGTTTTATGATGAAAAAAGGATGCATCTATCCTACCCACAGAGTGAATTCATAGAAACTGAAGTTAAACACCCCTTCCTTCCCTGCTGCTTGGACACAAACGTGTCTGTTAATATACCAACTTATTTCTCTTTAACATCTTATGAATTATATAATCTTGCAAGTTTAAAACTGGAGTTACTTAATTTTTTTTCTAGGGGAGGGATGGGGAATGGTGAAACATGGTCAGACTGTGCTAATTAAAGTATTTCAGAATGGGAAGAACTAGCTCCATGTTTTTCTACTGAAATTATGCTCTTAATTTTATTCTCGTAAGCATTTTTGGTAAGAATTTAAAAATAGTGGTGTTATCCCTGTGTTTTAAAACAATGCTGAGGTCTGTTTCAGCAGCTTGAATGTAGCTACAGGAGGTAAATCTTAGATTAATTGTACGTTTCATGTTGGCCATCATGCTTTTTGATAGTAGAAGTCTGTGCTGATACTGGTGTCTGTCCTTGTTTCCTCCAGAATTGTTAAATCAGAAAGTTTTTCCAGTGTATGGAAGATTAGCAGTGCGCGTAATAAGAAAATATAAAAGGATAAAAATATATACATTGTATTATTCCCTTTTGTTGCAATAAATTCTGTTGTAGGTAAGTCAAACAGATAAGAATAAAGCATTTGCACAAATTTCCCTTAAACTGGTGCCAGGTGCTTGTCACAGTGCATACTGGTCCTGGGGTGTCTGCTGTGTTTAGGCTGAACAACTTCCCAAGGCAAAGCTTCTAAGTGATGTAGCAAAGCCTCTTTCCTGTAAAGAGGCCCTGGAAGGTTACAGTATTAGAAAGTGTTAATTCCTTCTGCTAATGAAAGACGTGCGCTAAGCAAGGGTGTCTTACCAAGCACACTGAAGGAGGTGAGAGTGAGGTCTATGTCTTATTCCCACAGCCTGCCTCTGCATTCATTTTTGTTCCTGTAGAGGAGCTAATTTTAGCATAGTGAGTGATGGTCAGAGTAAAACAGATTCTGGCCTAGTGTCTGCGCTTCAGTGCACAGACTTCACCAATGATGTGTCATGGGAGAGTGACTCGCAGCTACTTGGAGCTGAGGAGAGCAGCAGCTTTGGGCACAGAACAGTTTAGCCAGATGGAAGTGGTGTCTCAGCAATGCTGTTTTGTTGCAAGCCAGCATGGGGCAAGATGTTTTCCTCCCCATCTCTTCTGGTGGGAATTATACTGCTGAGCATTTTCATCATGCGTTTGTAGTCCTAGCATAGTGTGGTGTTGGCAAGGTGATGGTCATGGTGTGGGAGCTGTGTTTGTATTTCTCGGGGTGCACATAGGTCAAGAGTATAGCTGCAAGGTGCAAGGCTTAGTTGTGGTTGCTTTTGTTTTATCTAGACAGTGAAAAGTCATTTCTGCTGTGTGTCTACTTTCAGAAACACATGCTGTGAATTTAGGGATATCTTTAACTCTTCAGAACAAATAATAGTCTCCAACCTAAATCTGATGTTTATAGAAGTGAATAATTAGGCTTTCTTTAATTAAATAAAAAGGTCTAGCTTTGTCTACCATGATATAAATAATTATTTTTTTTTCACTTTTAATGCTCTTTCCTCACAAAACATGATTGTGGGTGTCTAGGCCCCCCTCCCCCCTTTTGGATAATTTCTAATAAAGAAGAAACTCCTTTAAAACACCCCTCCCCCATTATCATACAGCAACATATAAGTAATAATTTTCTATTTGCACTGAATTGCAGTGTTTGGTCTGTGAAGTGAAGTAATATTTGCTTTGGCAGAGTTAGTAATATAAGGTGTGTTCTAGGAATTCAGTAGGTCAATCCATCTGACAGAAGTCTTGGGTCAGCTTTTTTCTATATAGTATGTTTTCTTGCTTATTCTTCACTTGGCCATTCCTCTAGGTCTCTTTATAAACCTGGAAGAAATGCTGTTGGAGGGTTTGAAGAATCACAGGCTCTTCTGGTAGTGTAACTGTTGGCACATGGTCATTGATGCCAAAATTGGTGATAAGCCTTTCTGTGGAGTCAAGTCTCCTGTAATACTGGTGCACCTTTTCTCACTGAGGCCCAGCCCCACAGAAGGTTGGTTTTTGTTTTTTTTTTTAATTTTAGTCTCGCTATTGAGATTTCAAAATGTTGTAATATTGGTGTCCTTTTTTTTCCCTTCTCCCTATAAATGAGGAAACCCAAATTTGATAGAGAAAATATTCTCCAACTTTGCTCATGCAAGTCTAGGATCAAAGGGCTGGTGATAAACCTCGTCCCGGTCTACACATCCTTACTGGGGGAAAATGTGCTCCCTTGATCCCTCATGAAGTAACTTTTGTGCACATAATGCAGGTCCCTCTGTTGCAAAGGAGACTTGCCTGAAAAGGGTTATGTTCCCATGTCTGTAGAAGATACTGGTACTGCTCGTACCCTTCCTCCAAGTGTTTGATTCCTGGCACAGGGAGAAGACTTCACAGCTTCTCTCAGTCACCTTCTCTGCTGCTTCTGAGATCTTCTGAATAGCAGCAGTGAAGCTCATTTACCATCTTGCTTGTGAAAATCAGAGTGGTGCAAGAATTTTGGGGGATACTTGCCCTGAGTTGGTTGATTTCATAGCTGGTGATACTTCAGCTGCCAGTGTTTGCTGGAATATTTGCTTTCCAAAGACAGTTCCTTTCTTTTTCCCCTCACCTTAAATTGCTTCATAGTAAGGGCCCTATGAGATGTCTAAAAATCACTGTTGTTTCCTCTCTGCTTCTCCTGCAGGAGGAATGATACCACCTGTTTTAAAGTAACACTTTTTATTCAGGAGCCAGGCAGATACTGCACCTCTTTTATGGGGAGAAGCAGTTCCATTTTTTTTTCTTTCCCGGATGGGAAAAGTGAATCTTGAATAGTGTGTGTTCATTCCTTAGTGGACTAATGGCTCACACCGTACTGGACCTGTTGTTGCTGAAGTCTCTAGACTGTTGTGGTTTCTTTCACATGAGACACAGCAAAACGTTTTAATGTCCATTGAGTTTTGTGATGGAGAATAGGAAATGAAGCACTCCAAATTCAAATATTTAAGTACAGTGTTTTGACTGCTGTGTAATCCACTACACTTCAAGCAAAGTTTTGCTCTTTCCAGTATACTTGGTGTTCTGGTAAGCCTTTTCTGCTTATGGTCAGCATGGCAATGTTGTTGGCACAGTTGTATTTTTGTTCCATTCATTGTTCTTGTTTGCTCATGTTTCAGCTAGAAATAGCATTAGTGGAGTTTTTAGGTTTGATTTTACCTGCTAACCAGGAATGTCATTTTGCTAGGAACATGTGACAGTACTCCTGGATAGGAAAGTTACAGCAGTAAACTTACTTTCCCTGAGGAGAGCTTCTGGTGTAGGAATGGCCAAAGGTACAACCATCTCTGTGTAAAAACACAGGCGCCGTGGGTTATGTGTGACATTTTCAGGTATGCTTTGAATCTCACGATAATTGGAGTACAATCTGCAAGCATTCAAGTCATGCTGATAATCTCACTAAAAATACGTCTCTTCCCCCGTCTGTACAAATTTTTGAAGTTTATTAAGGCGCAAAAGAAAAATGTTTTTATCAGTGTTGCAGTTTTTGTAATTATCTAAGATGTGCCCCAAATAATACTGTTTGTGTTAGGCAGTGGTTTAAATTCCCAAAGTCGATATGAATTATCACAGAAAAATAGATTAAAAGGTTATTTAAGAAAAAAAAAAGTAATAACTTGCAACTTGAAATGGGGGCACAATTACCAGGACTACCTTTCTCAAAAACCCTCCAGTCATGGGTAGAAGTTCTTTAAAGTTGGGAGATGCTTTTATACAAATAATATGAAACTAGTTCTGGAAGTTTGTCCTTTGAATTAAGATACTTGCAGGGTTATTTTTGGAGTTATCGATGGAGATTCTCCATCTAGTGGATGAAGGCTATAAAGCAACATGACTATATCTGGTTCTGTGTGCTGCCCTTGCTGTCTGGGCAGTTCCCGTTTTGTATTTGGTGGTTTTCAGTCATGGAAATGACTGGCTTAATGATGTGGCTGGCTTAATGACCTAAGTCCTGAACAATTATACCACGATGCAGAAAACTCACCTCTGCCCTCAGGCACTGAATCAGCAAACACTTCTGTATATCCAGTCTGTATGGGAAGTCTTGGTGAGTTCAATGGGATTATGTATTTGTAAAATTACATTCTGACATTTTTACATGTCTAAATGCCTGAAAGTGTGGTTTTAATAGGTGTTAACATAGCCTTCCTAGTTCACTTGGGAATAATTACATCAAAGATGTGGCAGTGCAGGTGTTAGCCCATGACAGCCACAAGAGTGTTTATACAAGGTCTGCAGTGAATTTGTTCTTGAGTGGCTGGTGTACGTGGCCACACACTCAGCACTGTTGTTCCTTGGTCCACAGCATGTTAAGCTGGTGTGAGTACACTGGAAAGCAGGACAGTGGTATTTGTTTTGTTTATGTACATTGTGTTAGGATTGTGGCGAATGCCAGCCTTTTAAAGGAGGTAGAAAAAGACATCCAAGCAAAACAGTGACTTGAACCAGGTAGAATGAAAAAAAAGAGAGGAATGGTTCTAGAAGGAAAGCGACAAAACAACCATAATAATTTGAGCTTTCATAGTAATATTTGAGAATTTCTGCCTCCATGCAAGATTTTGTACTCAGAAGAAATTTTGAAATCCTTTATTCTTGGAGTAGCTGTTTCCTTTTTTTCTGTTGCTATCTGTATTTTAAGAACACGTACTGGAGCCCATCAGCATAGCATCTCTGTGAGTGATACTTATTTTATATATCTGTCGCCAGAATGTTATGGCTGGTGTCCGTGCTTTCACAGATAAGGAATGTGTCTGTTGTGTTTCAGGAGGATAGACTTATTTATCCCTGATCTTTGGCTGAACCAAAGATGCCTGTATATGGCTACGCTAATTTTTTAAATTCTTAGGCTGAAGTGCTTGTGTATTGCCTTTCAAGGTGGATTGAGAGTAGGGATGGAAGCTAAACAGATGCTGAGAAAGATAAGAGTCTTCTTTATAGTTTTTAGTAGTAACAAAAGAAGTGTAAATTGTGCACTTTTCCCTCTCCCATTCTCCCTCTGAAAATAACTTCCAACTTGGTGTTCTGACAGACTGCAGCTTCAGAGAGTTAAGGCATAAGAGAGGCTCTTGTATTTACACTGCATTTAACCCTGCGTGCTATTAAATTCTTGCTTTTTATTATGTTACTCTGCATCTGTTACAGTGCATGAATATTTACACTGATGTGGCTTGTTGAGGAGTTATTAATTAGCGTAGGAAGACTGTTCCAGCTGTCAACTAAAATGAAAAAGCCAGACCTGGGGATTATGAGAATGTTGCAAGTCACAGAGCAAGACTAGAAGAGCATTGTTGAGCTCTAGACCTTGTAATACCCACGAATAACTTCTTGTATCAAATTGTATGAAACTGTCCTCGTTCTTTCCATGGGACTCTAGAGATTTTCTGTGAAGACATGACAGACTTCTCAGTGCAGGAGATCTCTTGCCAGCTCATCTGGGGTTATAACCTGAACGTACTGGTTGTTCTTTGTTAAGTCTATCATTTGCAAAATTTTTTGTACTTGGAGTGCCTTTTGCTGGTTTTGCTTAATTTGCTTCTGTAGTGGATTAAATTGAATGGCACAAAGGCATTCCTTGCGTGAATTATTCTTTGCACAGAGGCTTAAGGCTCAGTGGTCCTTCTAGATGGTTTTCTTGAAGGGAAAAGAGCTTGGGGAACTTGAACTGACTTCGCTAAAGCAGTAGCGTTAATGAGCATTATGTCCCCTCTGGATCTTCATTATCTAAGTGAAGATGATCTTTATGCTATAATCCCTTTATGGCATAAGGTGATTTTACTTCTGCGCGATGTTGTCGTAGCAGAGAATTAATACACTTGCATGGATGTGTAAAATATATTCTTATCATTAGGTTTGCCTTTGTGTTCTAGCTGGTTTGCTGTTTTGGAAAACTTAAGTGTCAGCAAATCGGAGCACTTTGCAAGATAAAGACCTTTGTTTGTCCCATTCCTGGTAGATGTTAGGCTCAGAGAAATGGGCTGATTGGCTAACAGTGCTTGTGTAATGAAGAGTATATGTTTGTAACAGAAATGATGTATCTGAAAATCGTCCTTAACTGATTTAAAGGGAAAGTGAAGAAAATAAAAAAAAAATTTGAGGCTTTTAGCTTGGGCAAAGTAAAATGGCATCCTGCAGCTTGTTTTCACACAATCGGAAGTAAACTTTTGTCACAGTGCAAATTGAAGTACGAGTGAAGTTTTGTCATTTAACAATAGTGCTGAGAAATGGTAGCTAGGGTAGTGGTTAGTTAGTTAAAAACAGAGATGTTCAATTAAATGCTCTAAGTAGACTAAAGCTTTGGCAAATTTTTATTTTTAAATTAGTATTTACCTTCACTAATTAGTATGAGAGAGAAGGTTTGTTTTGTGTGTGTTTTTGTATGTTAACAAGGCATTGGATGTTTTTGATTGTACACCTTGGAATGATGCCCTGTGACTTTGTAAAGCCATCAGATATTTCAGTAAATAGGTTTGTTTACAAGGGATTGCTCAGAAGAATTATTCTGAATTAATGTTTTAAAATAGATTAATTAAATTCCATTAAACTTGTGTGTGGAAAAACTAATCTGGAATTCAGGTTAATTTAATTTAGCTGCTTACAAATACTAATTTACTTAATTAAACAAGGGCTACTTTAATTCTGTGTTAAGTTTATAAATTCTGAGTATCGGCAGAGATATTTAATGCACCTTATCTAACCTGCTTTAAATCTATACCTTTAGTTGTCTGTGGTTAGTTTTTCTGAGTGTTTCAGTACCTGAGCTGCCTCCTAGCAAGTGGTTGTAGGAACGTGCAAGCCCTTTTGCTCCCTGTTTTGGGTTTCTTTCTGAATATGAAAAGCCCAGAACAGGGAGGAGTGTTTGTCTTCACTTTCAACTCATCCTACATAAATTACTAGTTTTAAGTTTTGATGGGTGATGAAATAGACTTTATTTATTGTTCTGCTGCTCCATATTGATGCTTGTTCTGTCTTGGAATCTTAGGACTATTTTCTCAAGTTTTGAGAAAATATTTCTCCTTTGGGAAGCAAGAAGGAGCTAATGCCATGTGTTTGCTGTGTGATTACTTCCATTATTCACTGTGGTTAAGATGTGAGACAATTTTCAGTTTGTGCTGCTTTGTACAACAGGAATGGGTTTCTGGTGGGTTTGTTTGGCAAGGATTATTGAACTAGTGTCTAGCCTGGGGTGGGGAAAGGGTGGACGGTAAAAGCTGGTTAGGGAACTGGCTCTGTGATGCAAGAGGTCCAAAGAGGTAGAAACATTTGTGGTAACTGAGGTTTTGAATGTACCCAGGCCTGAAGTGGGAACGGAGGTGGGAGAAGTCGCTCTGATACACATTGTGACCTGTTTTTCAGTTTCTGAACTGAAACTGTTGCTTCCAACCCCAAAAAAAAGCTTTCTGGGAGAAGTGATGAGTGCGATGTAGATCCACCTAAATAGCTCAGCTGGAGTCAGTTTGAGTTTGGCTGGCCTAGGCCTCCTGTAGTCTGTGTGTTAATGAGATATTTTCCATTGTCTGGAATAAGCTGCCTTCCCATACCCCTCCTCCAGATAATGGCAAATTGACTATGAAATACTGCTCTGTTGATCCAACTTACACATGCTGCTTGGGAGAGAAAAAGTGGGTGCATTTCATATCTCTGTTGTAGTTTATCCTCTGCTTCCTGGATTTCTGTTAATATTTCTTTATTATAGCTTAATATTTGTTCCAGGTAATATTTCAGCAGTGGCTTCTTAATGCCAATGCACACATACTTAATTTAGAATTAATGAGGGCTAGGATTTCAGCCAGAAGAAGGAGAGGAGAAGAAAGAAAGCTGGAAACATACAGCACATTTCAAGAGAAGTGTCTTACTTGAGGAAATGCTAGTAAATACTTCACTGGGTAAAATGTGTGGAAACTGTATTGGCAAAGTTACTCTGAATTTGTTGACTGAGGCTTTTTAAAGCTGATAAACTAATCTAACTCTAATCCTGTTAAATTTTATCAGGCTTTTACCCTTGGTTCTGTGAGCAAGGTTAGTTCACTGCTAAAATTTCCTATTATGAATTGAAATTCTGAATTTGGAAGATGAGCATTTTATCAGGTTGTGATACTGTGTAGTTTACTTGAGCACTACCTTCCTAGTGTACACCTCTAGCATTAATAACAAATTTATTTATTTTCCTTTATGTTTTCATACCAGAGGTCACTGTGGCTGATGACAGCAGTTGTATACTTTGCCTGTTGAGAAGGCCAAAATGTGTTCCATCAGGATGTTGGCTAATTGCCTGTGAGCAGTGTCTGACTTACTGAAATTGTAATAAAGTGTGTTTAAATGGAAACAAATATTAATGTTAGGAAGCCACACTACTTTGTATATGTGGTAGCTGTTCTGCCAGTCAGAGCTGGGTTGTTATGCCCTTGTTTTGAGGCTCTGTGACAGAATATTTTGCTACTGCTTTCCTGATGTGAGGTTGAATTCTTTCAGACTATGACCCACGAGAAGTGGAGAACAGATATTAGAACTGTGAAATTATTTGTTGTTTGTGTTAGAGATTTAACTAATTTCTGTGATTTTTTTTTTAATCATGAATTTTAGAATGCTAGATATGTCCATCACATGAAGTATTAAAGTAGATTTAAACAAAATTCTTTGGAATGTTTTGTAAAATATTGATGGTTTGAATGCAAAACACAAAGTATCAGTGGAACCTTGAATCGTGTGAGTAGATGAAGTTTTAAACACTGGGTTTTGTTCTAGTTTGCCCTTTTTCAGTGTTTGGAGTCGGTGGATGCGTTCCTTTGAGTTGAGCGCAGGGTTCTTAATGTTACTAGCAGTATTCGGTGTTATGAAACCGTACAGCACAGCTGTTTTATTATGATGGGCCTGGCTGGTTAGCAGGATTTCTCAGAAATGGCAAATCAGATTTGCCAAAATGGCATCCATATGCACTAATGTATTGCCAGGTTTTGCGGGCGCACTGCCACGGTCTGTGCTGTCCCAACAGTCTTTCACCATCATCAGAATTTCAAATGACTCAGTATTGGCAGTGCTGTTTTTTTGAGTAAACAGTTCTGAGATGTGGGGAGTCCTTTTAAGATGGGCTTTCACAGCAAGCCGCAGTTCCTCAGGCCGGTCTCAAAATCCTCTGTAGGTCTTGTCACTCTCTTAAAAAATTTTTGTTCCACCTGCCTTGCTTAATGGCTTTCCCATGCTCAAGAGGAAGAGGGAAGGCAGAAAATGGATTTGATTCAGTGTCAGTGTTAAGGGATGAGTTACCATTTCCATTGGTAAACCTCAAATTATCTCTCTAGTGTTTTTTGCTTGGGGTTAAAAAGGGAAAAATGATGTGATCTCTTGATGTTCTTTGTCCATCTTTTGTAAACTGTGAGAAAGCCACAGGCATGAATGGTTCCAGTGGTTTTAATTCAGTTTTATAGGCTGAAGGTTTCTCTTAAAACTCGGAGAAGTAAACTTGACAGAAAATTCCAAGGGAGCAGGGCTGAGAAATATTTTGGCTTTAAAATCAAGACCATATTCTGAAAACAGTTTTGTAAGAATTGGTGGAGAAAAAACAGGCAAGTTGAATAGCCAAGAACAAGAGTCAAGTTTTGCTTGAAGTCTTGCTGTAATTAGCTGCGAGGAAGGTCCCTGTTCTCACTGTATGTTCACGCACTTTCTAAAGGCCTGTTAAATTCATGCACGTAAGAATCTTGTGTGCATATACTTCTGCACAGGATGCAGTAATTGCAGATCTAATATGGCTTGTGAGCTTTATGTGCTTTTGTGACATCAAGACTGAGTACTAAAATCTGCCCAATTCCAAGAGATAAGTAATAATTCGTAGATTAAGACTCTGCAGCTCCGGAAAGCTCTTGTATGCTCCTAAAACTGTTAAAACAAAACAAAAAAAATCAATTTAAAAGAAAACATTGTATTTTATACTGGTGAGCTGCCAAATCTCTGAGGCTAAATGTTCGCTTTATCCATTGGAAAAATGCAGAAAGATGGATCAGCAAGGAAAGTTTGAGATCTTGTCTTAGTCCTAGTATAGAAAGATTACTCATAGAGTGGTGCAGGTAGTTCAGTCCTTGGCTCTTTGAAGAGGCTACCAGATAGAGTAACAGTCGATAGCACTGAACGGTCACTCTGTAGGTTGGTCACTTCTGTTAGGAATTGCATCTCTTTTTATAAGAGGAAGAATGAACAAATAATTGCAGTACTGGTATCATGTATATCTGTATTAACACTCTTCTTGCTGCTGTTTTTCAGGATTGCATGACTTGTAAAATTACGTATTTGGGGGCCTGCAGTGGTGTTTGACTGGATATCGCTGCCTGGTTCTGAATGATGTCAGAACAGGATTTGGCAGATGTTGTTCAGATTGCTGTTGAAGATTTGACTTCAGATAACCCAGGTACAGTGGAGATAGTAGGGATGGCACTATGAAGGTCACTTATAGTCTTGCTCATTGACAAACTGGAAATTGCTCCTGAGTTTTTCTTAAAAATATAGAGTAGTGCTGCAGGTTTTTTTTTTCTGAGTGGTGCTTGTTAAGATTGCATACCAAATTTTCAATAACTTAACTTGTATATCTCCAATATCCTTTAGGTCAGGTTAATTTTTTATTTTATCTTTCTTTTTAAGGCTTTATTACCTGGGGCTTTTTGTGCAGAGATTGACTAGTGCCAAAAACTTGGAACGAAATATGGCCTCCTGCAATATTTTGGTTTTTTTCCAGACAAAATACATGTTTTAGGCTTTCCTTCAAATGAGAACAGTCACCCATCTATTGTGGATTGTTGTTTAACTTGTAAAATCGTTTCTCTCATACATTATTAAAATTCTTTGAATGCATAACAAAATGAAAGTAAAATTGAAAAACACTTCTGAAAGCAAATATTGCTATATCCCTTGCTTAGAACATGGCATACAAAGCAAAAATGTGTTGATCTGCTATAGACATTGATCCTGTCCTGCCACTACATATCCGTGAGTGAGCGAAAGAACAGAAACTACAGTTATGGAAAACAGAAACATATATAAAAAAACTTTTTTGATGCAGAGCAAAAAAGTTACTTAAGAAATGTTTCCAAAGAGTTGGAGGAGAAGCTGGGATCTGCATGTTTTAGGTTATCACCTATGGTATTGCAACCTCAAGCAAGTCTTCCATTGCTCAGTTTGGTAAAGAACTTTGAGCCTGGTCCTATCTCAGGTGATGCTCTGACTGTCAGGCTGTTCAGGGCTCTGCCTCTTGATTTTATCAGCCAGGCCTTCTAGTTCTAAATTCAGTTCTTTTTTGTTACCGTTTTCTTCAAAGCGTTTACCTTTAGATGGAAGGTTGTTAGAGCATACTGGTCTGCAGATGATTTTGGGTTTTGGTAGTATTTATTTTGGAAAGCTTGCAGGATTTTGTTCATCTGTAACAGGGAAAAATAACCTACTACTACACTGAGTAGTGGATGTAATCCTGTCTTTGTATGTTACTTCATTGGTGCTTCATTTGTTTTTGTATAAATGTGAGAGCATAGAAGCCTGTAGAATCTGTCAAAGCAGAACAGCTCATGCTGCAACGCTGCTACCTTGTGCTAAGTTCCTAAAGAAAAGAATCCAAAGGAATGCTTGAGTGTTGCATCCTTGCTGTGTTTGAAATGGAGTCTTAGATTTGGTTTAATATGTTTTGAGAAGCAGTAAACCATTGTCATATATTCAAGAGAGAACCCAACTGAGTGTGAAAGGATACATAAAATACGTTAACTAAATGTCGTTGGTATTTTTTTTGTTTATCCATTTAATATATTTTTAATTTGAGCCTTGTCCTCTTGTATTATAAACTATGGCCATGCTTATTTTTCTTCACAGTTGTGTTGGAGAACCATGAAGTGACAGATGATGATGTAGAGCCCACTCTGAAACGTCAGCGCATAGAAATTAACTGCCAGGATCCCTCTATTAAGGTTATGATAAAGACTTTTTCTGGTTTTATTTATAATACCAATTAAGTTAGCTTTCTTGGGGGAAATATATTAAAAGAATTTAAAATAAACTGTTTATACATGGTACTAGAATTACTCATAGCCTTCTTGTAAATATTAGTTCCTTTTTGTGCATTAATTTTAAAGCCTACATGATTTTGTAGTCTTCCAGAATAAAATCAGTAGTAAGAATTTTGTATGCAGTGTAAAATGCCATCAGAATTAATTCCAGTAACTCATATATCACTATTGCTACATTTTTTGATAAAGTGAATAAAGTTGACCTGAAAGATTAACTTGATCGTGTATTTGCATTCAAATTTGTAGATAATTTTAGCATGTTTTAAATTACTATTTTAGGTTAACAATTTTCTCCTAATAGTGGAGCCGTGTTTGTTTGGTCTCAGAGTTTTCTATATTTGCAGAACTTCCCCTGCTGTTCTCAGAAATGTGCTTTAGGTAATGGTTTTGTCTTAGAGCATAAATTTGAGTAGTATTTTACTGCCACACCTGTTAAATACGTTGTAATTCTTTATTTTTGAAGCAGTCATAGAAACTGAAACTCTCTATTGAAAGCACTGAGGGAGCAGCACTGTAACCCAGCTTGAAATTGGTGTGTTAGTTGTAATAGAGGGCCACAAGATGGCATCGTTGCTGTTTGCAAAGGAGAATGTGTGTAACGTTACCCTTTAATGGCCTATTATTTGCAAGAGAAACCAAGTTGACTATGCTTTCTTTTTGAATAAAATTGCTTAGGAAAACAGATTTTATTTATTTGCTTTTCTTGGTTTGCTGTTCAGGAGAAAACTGAAGTAAGCAGCATTAATTGTTTCTGAGGTTATTTGTGTTGATGTAATTTCCAGTGTAATCATCTGAATTTATCTGTGAGGGCAGGAAAAATTCTTGTTTTAACTTCATCCAGGACAATGCGTTCATAGATTTATAATCCTTTTGTTTTTACATGTATTGAGTGGAAGACTCTGGCATGTCATTTTAAATGACTTTGTGGTGTATGAAATCATACTAACAAAGTGCTTAGGTGAAAATGTGTTTGGCTTGGATGCTTTTGGCCTCTAAATAAGGATCTGGAAGAATTCGAGAACGCTAAAATGCTCCTGGATGTCATCAGTTTTGTACGTGGCTGAATTTTGTCACTAGCACATTGCTAATTCCTTTAGAATTGTTTTCCAGTCACGTTTATCTGTAGCTTCCTTATGTGTGCGCTGCCGAAGATAAATGTTTAAGTCTTTAAAATCAGTTTCTTTTGCATTCTCCCCTTTCTAGTCATTCCTGTATTCCATTAATCAGACAATATGCCTGCGGCTGGATAGCATTGAGGCAAAATTGCTGGCTCTAGAGGCTACCTGTAAATCATTGGAAGAGAAGTTGGATCTTGTCATGAACAAACAGCATAGCCCCATCCAAGTCCCCATGGTGGCAGGTTCTCCTCTTGGCGCTACACAGACGTGCAATAAAGTGCGATGGTAAGAAAAGAACAGATTTTTCATCAGTGTGCTTTTTAAAATAACGTAAATCCGTTTCTTTGGCATCAAGCTTTGCAGCTTTTTGTAGAGCTGTCAGAAGCTTGGTATGCTGTTTATGAATGTAGAATTAATTTATCTTGAAGGTAATTTTTATACCAGTTTCATGATGTTACTTAAAGTTAGAATGGGACGCTGGTCCATGGATAACTCGCAACTATTTCCACGTTTCATTTTGAGTTAAACCAGACTGATTCATCCGTCCTCTGGAAAAGTCATGTCAGCTATTTTAGACAGTTCTTCAGACTTCCTTTACCTTTATTTATGTGGCTGTTTTGAGTTAATGAGTTCATCCTCATTCTAATTACTTCTCATTTTACTTTTATTCACCAGAAATACAATGGATTTTGCTTTATGTGCTTGCTTTCTAAAAATTCTTGCCAGAATAATATCTGTGCTTATTTAGGGGTTAGAAGTTGGAGATGGAAAAACAGTTAAGTAATGTAACCTGCTTTGATCAAAGAGCAGGTTTGACCTGCAGTACCTTTATGTATGAGTTGGCTAATATGGTTTTAAGTTTATCTAAATCTTGATGTGCCTGTCATTTTAGCATGGAGATGATTCCAGCTGGAGAAATATGTTTATCAAAAGACTTGTTTGTCCAACAACTTTTCCCTCCTAATTTGTATTTTTATAGCTAGAAAAAGCTTTTCTAAATAATTACTTTTTTTTCTTTTCTCCACCGTGGAAGTGTATAGGCAACTTTCACATCATACCATTCTAGCAAAGATGTGCTACTTAATTAATCTTTTATGAACCTGTTTTTCTGCCCTCTCAGTTTTTCATTATTCTCTTTGAGCTTTGTCAATACCTGAAATCTATTTTGAATATATTTTTGGTATGCTGTTCTCAGTGCAGTGTTTCAGGTGTGCTACTTGAGCTCTGTAGAGAAAAATAGTCCCTTGCTTTATGTTGTGGTACTCATCCATGTGAGGTAAGGAAAAAACCCCAAACCCACCACAAATGTTACCCTTTTTCCACTAGGGCACTACTTGGTCCCTGTATTCTTTTTTTTCTTTTACTTTGACTATTGCTGTTTTTATAATAGATATTTTCAGTTAGAAAAAAGTATCTCAAGGTCATAATCACATTTTATTATGATATCTTTCAGTTCATGCTTTTATGAAAGCCTTGCTACCCTAAATGTTTGGAATAGAAGATTTTATGTCAGAGGGATGCACTTTGCTCACTCTTAACTGTGCCTGTTGCAGACCGTTAACTCATAAATGTTCACTGAGCCTGGTTATTTCTGATGAGTGTAGTCTAATCTTTTTAAAAATTATCTTATCTGTAAATAAAATTTATACAGAACCCAAAATGTTTCTTGATCTCTATTTTTAAAACTTCAAATTTCCTTTTTATTTTCAGCGTAGATTTGAGTACTCTGCTCCTTCTCCTGTAACCGTCACCTCTCCAGTTGGGAGCAGCCGATGTCCTTGAAACAACTATACTTTTTAGATGTCCAAATACAATGTTTGTCCCCAGTTCAGAGTTCTTTTATTGATCTTAGTTCCTGTGCTGCTGATGAATATCCTAACCCTTAGACATCCTCATTTTCCCTTTTACCATTTGATTTTACTTTAACATAGGTGCTGTGTCTACATTTACCTATGTTTTTGAAGGCTTCCCAGTTGTACATTGAAGAAGTCAATTATGGCTAAGTTCTATGTCAAAAGGAATACAAATAACATGGAATAACTATCTGGATTATAGAGCAAGTTACTAGAATATTACATAAACATTTTCACTAAATATTATTTTATCAATCAGTGTTTCTCAAGGAACCTTTTTTAAATCTGTTAATAACTTTTTTTAGTCATTATATTAGAGGTCTTTAGGTTCTTGGGCATAAGCTGAACTTCTTACTGAGGTTTGTGCACGAAAAGCTTGAAAAAACATTTTCAGAAATACATGGCTCCTTTGGGATTCTATTAATTCATGTTCCCTGAATGCTTTCCTCTGTAAATAGTACTATTTTGAGTTTCGTATGGGATTTGTCAGACTGAGGTGGTTATTTTTTTTAATCTCTGTAACCATTGGAAATCTGTCCTGTGGGTTAATGGTGAACTTGGTGTTAAATCTGTTGTTTTGGGTGTACGAAGTCACGGTGATGTCTTCTCAGATAGTCTGAATATAATTTAGATAGAAGTCTTGAAGACTGTAAGATTCTCTGCCCCAAATAATTGTTAGTGTTGGTATGAAGTTGCACATTATCAAATGCATCTTGCCAGTAAAGCACTGAGAGTTTTTATTTATGTTAGCAGTGTGTGGCCTATAGAACTCAAAAGAAAACAGTTCGGGGGGGTATGTGTTTAAATTGGCATTAGTTAACATTTCAATTTCACAGTGATAGAATATTTGACTGAATTCCCAGTCTCTCTTTCATTTAAAGCTTTATCACTTATCGATTATTTCCAGTTAAAACCTGCATGGACTGTTGTATCAACTCGGCATTGTTCCCTCTGCTCCTTACAGAATCACAGAATAACCAGGTTGGAAGAGACCCACCGGATCATCGAGTCCAACCAATTACAGATGGCAATTACAACCAATTACATTACAGATGGCAGTGGAAAGCTGCCAGCGAGAGTTTGTATTATTCTGAAAGAGATTCCTCAGCCTTTTCTTTCTGCCACTGCAATAATACCAGGTTTACCACTCAAACAAAACATAGTTAGCAAAAGTACGTCAACTGGGTGGTGCTATATTGCCAGGAAAGCAGAGTCATTCTTTTTCTGATAAATGCCATAGAGTTTGTGATGTTTTCTCTTCCACTATAGAGTGAATTTTGTTTGCAGTTTTTCTGGTGATTTAGTGTCTCGTGCAAGTTTGGTGCAAATTTAATAGGAACAAAATTTGTTTTACAGCAGTGCACACAGTAAAGTATATGAACTGTGCATGGTAAATTCACACAGTTTGGTTTGTGCTATTTGTGCTTTTAACATTAAATTAATTTTTGAAGGCTTGTCAGTTTGAAATAAGCTTAGGTCATCATGTGATGAAAACAGGGGCGTCTTGGACAGAGGAGCTTTCTTCTGTGCCATCTTGTCATGGAGTTCTGTAGTTACAGCACACCAGATGACTTCACAGCTATGCGCCATGATTGACCTTGACTCTGAACTAGAATTTTATGCTGTGTGCAGCACTGTACACTGTAAGATAGAGCAGTAAAGTATAATGTGTCTATAGAGCTGCATTAGGGAGGCAGGAGTCTCACTTTGCAGTAGTCAGACTAACATTCAATGACAAGTTGTCTTTCTAGTAAACTTAACACATTGATTTATTGGGATAACTCCTACCTCTTTTGAGCCAAACTGTTGTTTCCAAGTTTTAAAAATTCTTATTAGGGAAATGAAGCAGAAGTTTTCAAGGAGACTTGCAATAAATCAGAAATCACTCCATGTTATTAAGTCCCAAGATAGAAATGCAGAGCATTTTAGAGTAACCTTCTGCTTTCTGTGTCTGTATTAAACACATGAGGAAATCTTCCTACATCCTTTTCTGGCTATGTGATTTTTGAAGGCTTGCTCATGTTTTTGGAAGACTACAAAATGCTGAATTCAGAAATCACAGCACTGTGTACCATTCTTGATATTTTGTGTAAGCACATCTTCATGAAAGCTGGATTGTGTTCTCAGTTCTTCTGTTCTTATTGTTTACTCTGATGGACTGTTGTGGTACTTCATTATACACTAGCTAACTGCTGCACAGATAAGGAAGGAAATAAAGGGTACATGGTGCTGCGCAATGAGTAACTCGTATGAACAGTTGAGATACAGAGGAAAAATAGGTTAACTTTTAGATCTCCAATTAAGAAGTTTAAGGTAAAGCAAAAACTCACAGGCAAAAACTTCTTTTGAAAGGAAATCATTCTGAATTTGTAAGATGCCAGCTGTGTTGTGGGGAACAGCAATAGGCCTTAAACAAATGGAAAGACTCCTAGCTGTTTTATTTCAATAAATCATCACATGAAAAGCAGAACCAAACAAGCAGTTTCCTGTAGGTTTTTGTCCTATGTCCTCTACCTTTTCATCGGACAAGCCTTGTATTTCCTCTGTGGTCCATGATGCTCCCTGCTTTGGGATTTTGAAATCTTCCAAGCTGTTCCTGTGACAATAGCCTATGTGACTACCAGAGGTAGTCGTTGTGGGGTGTAGCCCTTGGGCTTGTCTTTACCCTAGCCACAGTTTTTAACACGTTTTTAAAATCTCTCAGACCTGTCTCTTTTTTTGCCAGGTTCATTCATAGACTGGAAAGTATTAGTTGGGATTGGAGAAACAGCTCATTGTTAAACCTCACTTTCACTGAGGTGCAAAAGACCCCTCAGTTTTAAAATGTACTTTCTCAATGTTTAGTGGCTGCTGCTTAAAAATACGTAGTTGTCAGATTTACCTTCAAAGTGATAGTTGTGTTTTTTATGTGTTTTTCTTGAAGAAAGGCTGTCAGAAGGTTTCAGAACTAGTGGAACGGATGGCAAAAATCCTTAGATGGCAGAGAGTTATGTTGAACTATACGGAACTTGAAAAGAGCTAAGAACAGTAGTAAAATAATGTAATAAGTTAGTAATGGGAGTATGTGTATTGTCCTGGTGTTCTGAGCTTTGTCCGGCTTTGTGTAGCATTAGTACAGCCCTGCTTTTCCATCCAGGAATTGATTGTCTCTTTTCTTCTGTCTGCAACATTTCCTGGCAGTATGGCTATTAAAAACCTCTAATTTCTTTTCTTTATGAGGTACCATGCTGGTAAAAAATTCCAGTAGCTGTTGAAAGCTTCTTGGATAGGAGAATTGGTGCAATGCCTGATGGCCTTGTCAGTATGGCAGACTCGAAGGATAAGTTTGAAATTTAGCTTGTGCCCAGGTCTCAAGATTCATAAATTGATGAACACATGGTGTGACAGCGCGACTGAAATATTTTATCTATGTCTTAAAGAATATATTTCATCTGAAAGATTTCAGTTCAGAAACAGTGCTATTTTTGTAAATGTCTTTCCATTAATCATTTTTCTGAGTGGATAAATCCAAGTACAAATGGTTAAGGTTGATTGCTTCAGATAACATAGGAATTTGTTTTGGTTTCACAGAACACTCCATCATGTGGGTTTTTTATGGGTGTTTTCTGCAAATACTGCTTTGTACAAATCTGTTACTTTGGAAATTTGTTTTGGGAAAACAAATGTAATTGAGAGCAGTTTTAAATAAGTATTAATTTGGGAGAGGATTTAAATTTAAAATTGGTTATTTTTTCCATACGTAGTAAGAAAAGGGCTTCTGCTGGAATATGGAAATTAGTAGGTAAATGGAGTTTTTCTTTTGTTCAGATATTTTCCTTGAGCCTTTGTTATGGAAAAGTTGAAATACAGACCATATTTATCTGGTTCTTCATCATATGCATTCATGGCATCTTGACGAAAGATGCTCATTGCTAAGCGTAGGGATGAAATTGCATATATTTTTGTCTTTAGTGGGGGCTGCGGAGTTAATGAAATTGCAGAGTTTAATGCCCTTGGTTATTGTGCAAAGACCTGTCATGGTGTCCTTGAACAAGACTTGTTAGAGGGTTAGACATCAGCTTGTTAAAGTGGAGCTGGTTCAGAAAGTCTCATCTGGAGTTACTTGTGGTGTTGGTAGGTTCATTCAGCTGGTTTTAAAACCAGCATTTGTCTTGTTTGGTCTTAAGATGCAAACCAAGTTTTTTTTATGTGCAGAAGAGAAGTCTTCATGCAGTTGTGTACCAGATGAGATGTATGAACTTGCTTTATTTTTGTAGGTGTAGATCATTAATGTGTTTGTTTTACCATTAAGTTTATTCAACAGTGTGTAATAGGCCTTGATGAACAGGATTTGTTCATCCACTCTGTGCTGTGCCAGTTGGCAACCCTTTTGGCTCCAGATTTCCCAAGTTCCAGATTTTTTTTCTGGTGTGTGATTGTTTCTGTGTTTACAAGTGGTTTTGTAGTCAAATAATGCAAAATTGAGAACTGAGGTGGTGTTAAATGAAGTTATAAAGCAGGGGGAAGGGGGTGGAAAGAACCGTACGATGTCAGTTCTTCTGGAGCTAGAAAAACTATTGTTGCTCCTACAGAAAGCCTTTAGGGAAAAAAAAAAACAAGCAAAACTAAAGGAATATTATGAAGGTATTGGTATAAAACACAAAATATCTAGAATTCAGGTTTTTGTAATTATATTTTTTCTGTGAGTTACAAGACTCTTGGCCCAACCTAATTTCATGTTATCAGGTGTTGAACAGCTATTTTTGTTGCATTTTTATGGATTGTAATAAACTATCTTACTATGCTCATCTAGGCTTTTAAAAAGAATAGTAATTCTTCAGTAAATAGTGGCAGTTGTTAATACTTTTAATTGAAGTTAAGAGCTAATTGTCCTTTCCTGGACACCCACCCTTTTCAGGTCTGAAGACCCTCAATTTGCAGGACCCTCAATTTTTTTTACCCAAGTAGCCAGTTTGAGACAAAGCACGTATTGAGGAACATAGTGTCCTGAAAGATGTATGGTATATAGTTTATTTTCAGGTTGCAGGTATGTTACTCTGCCTGCTGTGAGCAGTGAACTCTAGGCCTGAAAAAATATTTCACTGGAAGCAAATTCAGTCCTCTAGGCAGTTAAGCAAAAGATGTAAAATTAAGCCATGTTTTAGAAGGTGAGAGGGAGTGGAGTGTTACAGATGATGTCTTGAAAATACTGTCAGTGGTTTGGGGTGTTAATTGGAAGGTATTAGAAAGATTTTATTTGGAGAAGCTTTGGAGTTCATCAGGTTTTCAGAAATTCTCTTCAGTTTCTATAAGCAAGCCAGGTTTATTTATCCTACAGTACTAGGTTAGAGCCTCATCCAGCTCAGCCTTCAGTGCAAACCTCCAAGTCTGGGAGTGGCTGACAGAAACACAGATGAACTTTTGTCATTGTTTTGGACTGGACCCTGTGGTATCAATAAATTACCAGCCTTTCCCTGACACTTTCTGTCATCAGTCAATGGTGCTGTGTGCTAACATTTATTTTAAATTACCAGTTCAAGTGTCATGTCCATTGCTTCAGCCAATAAGAGTTCTGTTTAAAACTAAAGGGTTTGTTTTGTGAAGAATTGAGGGTGATTGTGCTGCCCTGTGTGAATAGCTCTTTCATGCAAGTCCAGTCTGTTTATGTCTGGGCATGGAAAGCACTGAAAGAAAATGGCACAATTATCTGTGATCTGTTTTCACCATGTTCATTTCAGGTACACTTACAGGTAGGGAACAAAGTCAATATTAACAAAATGTAAAGATCATAATTAAAAATTCATGGTTTTGGAGGATTTTACCCCTTTTTATGAATTTTAAAAGTTTATTTAGAATCTGAAGTTTTTTGAAGAAGCATGTAAGTACAAGCAAAGTGTCGATATTTTGATGAAAAGAATTCTGATAAAGTGGAAGTTTGACTAAGTGAGTTGGAATTTGAAATGCCACGTGTGATTGCATCGATTGGTCTCCACAGTGCTGTTACTTTTCATGTCTTTTGGGCCTTCTTTCTGTTCTTTTATCTCATTGTTTTTTAAAAGTAAAGCAAGTGATAAAGAAGCTTTACATATGCATTGTGTATAAACATGCACACACACACTTGTGCTCATTTTCAAGCTGAATGTGTGAAGTATGTTTTGTATGGGGTTTTTTTTTTTTTAAATGAAGGAAATGAGCTACTGTCGCCTTGTAATGCCAGCAGCTCATCAGCAGGATTTTAGTCTGGAAGAATTGTTGTGGCTTGAACTATATAAGTGGCTGGATGAAAAACCCAAATATGTTTATCTGAGAATTGTGGTTGTCTTGCATTCAAAAATTTAGTTTATGAAACTGAACTAATTAAATAAAGGAATTATTTGATTAGATGTCAGCCCCTTTTTTTTATTATCCAGAGCTGCACAGCATTAGTTTCTTTGGCTGCGGCATGAAAAAAGAAACCAGCTTGATTTTAGATTCCCTGGAAAACATGATGGTGCTTTCCAGAGTTTCCTAATTTGTCACAAGAACTTGTCAACCTCAACATCTTGAAATTCATTCTAGTCCTGCTTTAGCAGTAAGAATAATAATTTATATATTTTTAATTTACCTGCATTGAAACATGAATTTGCTGTAGAAGCACCTGCTACAAATTAGGTCGACTTCAGCAATTCCTCATACTCATACTTACGATCAATACAACTTTATATTGAAATAGATTAAGAACTCTCTTGACTGATTTTTATCATTATTTGCTGTATCCTGCAATATCTACAGCAGCAATGCAACAAACAGTGGCAGTTCATACTTTGGACATTTATGCTGGATACTTAAATATTTTGAAATTAAGCTTGCTGTGTTGGTTGTCTCTCTGGAGGTTTTGTTACAGACCTTCAGGAAATGAACATTTTTTTGTTACAAACCATCAATTTGTGAAGATGTAACATTTACTCCTTTCACTATTGTGAGTTAAAATTCACAGAAGACTAAGGAGAAATGGCATCTTGGGTTTAAGAAGCCTGTACTGCAGTGTTCTTACTGGAATTTTGCATTCCATTATTGTTGCACTAAGATATTGAGGAGCCAAGCATTTAGTAACTTGTTATTGGGATTTGATAAATTCAGAAACAATGTATAACTTCCAGATTACATTTAGGTTGAGAGTGCAAGGTCAGTTATGGAATTAAAATAGCAATTCAATACCAACATTTCATCTGTGTTTTGGAGGGTTCAATAAATTATGCATGGATAGGATGGAGCTTAATCTATAAAACTTTTCAAACTGACCAACATTTGAACTGTGTTGATTAATTCTCCCAAGTCTAATTTTTCTTAAGTTAATGGTTTCTGATGAAATATTGTTTATAATAGTGAAATAATTCAAATGAGAGCCTAGGAATTAGCAGTTGATAACTTACGCCTGAGAAATGGATACAAAATGTGAGGCTTGGATCTTTTTAATTGTGATGGTGTCTAAAATGTGCTTGTGACAAAACATTAGAAATGATCTTTCAGAAATATAAAGTTTTGAATTCTTAAATGTAATGCTGGCTACAAATTTCAGCAATATATGCTGAAAAGAAAGTCTTAGGTAATAAACTTCAAGATTTAGACAAGGCTTCAGTGTTGTAGATGAGTGACAAGGCTTATATTTTCTACTTGTCAGATAATTGTGTAGTAAGTTTTCTTAGTTGGTCCTCTTAGCCCATGACAAGAGTGGAAGCCTTTAAATTAGGAGGTTTAAAGTACTGGAAGTCATTTTTGCTTGCTGTGAACCACATGTGGGTAAACAGTTTATTTATTCCTGCTTAGCTAATACACAGGAACTTTGTTCTGTGTCTGAGATGTTAGTGAATCCTTTTATTTTCACTTTGTAAAAAAAAAAAAAAACAGAAACACAATTGTGTGAAGTCCCTTGTGGTGCGATAGATTGCCCTTAATAATAATCAAAAGAAACAAGAGAACTGAATGTGCACAGAATTTGCCTCTTGTGCAAGACGTCTTAGAAATCAACATCCTTTAATTGTAAGGGTCTCTGAGAATGAAAGAGAAAAGCGCACATGGGGATCAAAAAGGCTTTGAGTTATATACATAGATTATGTGGATGTTTACTAGTGTAGTTAGTGTCTAAGAAATTTTAAGACTGATTATAGTAGTATTAAAATGCAAGTTAACCTGCCCCCTTGCCAAATCCCATAAGGCTGTATTAGATGAATTTTGGGGAGGGCAGAACATTTACTTTAGTTCCATGGTTCCACGAGCACAGCCAGCTATTGCGTTCAAGAAATATATGTAAAAGGAGCATGACTTGAAATTTGGTTCAGGACAAATGCCTTTGTGTGGCTCATGCTCTTCTTTTTTCCTACAGCAACAATTGCAAAGAATTGCTGTTATTTAATGGAAGTGGACAGTTTTTACCTCTTGAATATTGTAATATGGATGATAGTGATTATTAGGATTATACTTTGATGAAACTCTAAAAATCACAATATATTTGAAGCAGTACACTGGATTGTGGAAGAATATGTTCGTACTGTGTATTTTAAGAAGTAATTTTTCAAGCATATAATAAACAGAAGGGGGCAGAAAAGCCTTGTATATTCTTTTGGATTCCAGTTTGGACAATTGAAGTATTTTTAAATGTTACAGTCTCTGGAAATGCTTGGGAGTTTGATAAATCCAGCAGTAAGAGCACTCCCTGAAAACTTTCCATATAAGTTGCAGTATTTAATTCTGTGACAAAATGAATGACCGAAGAGGAGAGGAGCTAATCAATTTGTGATTAAAGGGGGCAAGTTTTCATGTTCCATTGGAAATGATAGAAATTTAAGTTTGTGTTTGAAAACAATTTGCATACCACTTTACACCAGCATAAAATACCAGTAATAGTATTTTTCAAAGTTGCAAAACCAAATGGTCTCATTACTTATGGAAAATAATACATTGTAGTATAGTTCTAAAAGAAATGATCTACAGTGTTTTTGGAGAGCCCTCCTTTTACTTTTCAGCAAGGTGGAAGAGAGCTATGGATGGATTCAGAGCTTCAAAAGGATAAAACAGTGTAACATCTAGCAAGGTCTTGGTGAGTTTGGTGAGATGGCAAAGAGCCAGTCTTCCATCTGTTTTATTTGGCAGCAGATGCTATTTAACTGATACATTTCCAAACGTAAAACACACAGTTTGGAATCTGAATGTCTTTCCAAACAGAATTTTTCCTTTTTGCAGAACTGTACATTTTTGCATATCTTTAGTTCAGTCTCTTTGTTCCATATTGAAGGGTGGAGTATGAGACAGGAAATCTGCTCCTAATCACTTTTAAAATTGTGTTCTTTGTAAAAATTGAAGAGTGGTGTTCCTTTAACATCCCTTCAGGGTCTGTGGAAATTAAACGTTCAGCAGCTCTCAGAGCAGCAGCATCCTTGGACTTTGTATAAAAATGTATGTGTGGTGGCAAGTGTGTATGTATCTGGTTGGGTAGTTAGGAAAAGCAAGAAAACCTTGGATTAACCTGTTAATTATAAGTCATGATCTGTCCTAGTCTTGTCGTAATCCAGAGCGGAAGACTAATAACTAATGCTGTTTCTGTTAAAGTATTTTTCAGTCCTAGTTTTCTCTCTTGCACATGGCCTGGATATACTGGGTTTTGCTGGTTTTGTTTATCTGCTTAGGCCAAAAGGTTTTTTGAGACTGTGTTTCACTCTGTGTGCATTTAATTTTTGTGGAGTTTCAGTTGTGTTTGAAATAAGAGAAGTTGTTGGTTTTTTTTTTTCTAAAAAAACCCAAACAATACCCCAAACAAACACTGGGATGTGAAGTTGCTTGTGTACACATATAGGTGTTTTTAAACCCCCTGAAGTAACAAGCTTGAAGAGTCACTCTTTAATAAAGAGTCACTTCTAGCACCATCTGACTGTTGGTTAGTTGGTGAACTAGTTGGAAACTGGGATATTTTAGCCTGGAGAAGAGGAGGCTGAGGATGGGCTCTCTACAACTGCCTGAATGGAGGTTGTAGTGAGCTGGGTTCTAGTCTCATCTCCCAGGTAACAAGTGTTAGGATGAAAGGAAATGGCCTCAAATTGTGTCAGCGGGGTTTAGATTGGACAGGAGAAAAAATTTCTTTACTTGAAAGAATGGTGAAGCACTGGAAGAGATTGCCCAGGGCAGTGATGGAGTCATTATCTCTGGAGGTGTTAAAGAACTGTGTAGATGTGGTGCTTGGGGACATGGTTTAGTAGGCATGGTGGTGTTGTACTGATGATTGGACTTTTCTTAGAGATCTTTTCCAACCTCAGTGATTCTATGAATTATGTTTGATAGGTCTGTTTTTTTAATAGAAATAGTTGGAAACACATGTTGTCATGTATGAATGATTACACTAGGTTGTACAGGTGTTCAGGTTTTCTCAGAGTAGAATGATCCACAACAGATTTTAACAGCTTTTAAAACTGATTGATAAAATTGGTCTTAAAGCCAGTAATTCATGTCTTTCTGATTGTCAGCCAGTTCGGAGGCTCTCTCTGTAGGTAAGACTGAGTACAATAAACTCTACATGAATGTATTTTGTAACTTGGAATGTGTCTGGCTCTTGAGCTGAAAATTTGATGTTAAATATTCCTAAACTGTTAAATGCACCATTTATTAAAACATATTGTTACTTTATCTTTAATATAAATTGATTACAGCTTTCTCAGTGCTCAGATCTATGAATCTCGCTCCAGTGATGGCTGGTGTACTTTGGCTTGTCTTTTTACAGGACCTAATCATTAATGCTATCTTTATAATGTCTGCTCTTATGTGATGTTCCAGATGCAAGGAATCCAAAGATAATTTTTGATGACTGAACTCTTACTGAAAATGATGGATAACACTGCTGCTTTTCTGGCAATTGGCTGTGACTTGGCGAGTGCACAGTTTAAAGATGTTAAAACTTTAACTATTCAAGTGCCCATCCAGTGCTCTACCCTAAAGCAGGTGTCCTGCAGGTCTTTATCCTGGCAGGTAGTTTGGTTGTTGGCAAGTTTTTTCTCTCCTGTGAGAAGGAGCTGCATTAACTTTTTTTTTTATTTGTCATAAATCCAATGTAATTTCATGCATGCTTTGCCAGTTTGTGGGTTTGTTCATGTATACCCTAGTGTAAATGCAAAAGTAATTTTTTTTGTTCCTGTTTGGATAGGGAGTCTTAACTGCATGTGCAGAAGGCAAAGGAAGCAGGTGGTCATCGAGAGGAAGGAGCGTTTTATTGTTGTCTTCCTAAATAGTGATGAAAAGATCCAGAGTGTGTCTGTTCTTACAGATGAACACAAGTGTTTGTGAAAGATAAAAAAGAAGGGAAAAAAAAAAGTGAGGAAAACACCACACTTTTTCTGTATAATTTGAAAAACACTCTGATTTTCTTCATGGCAGGACTAATTGTAATAATGTTCTAGAGCCCCCACACATACATGAGTTATACATTGAAGCCCTCTGGTTAGCCCCCAGCAGTAAACTGGAAAATACTAGAGTTCAAGGCCTCTTTCCCAGACTTGCTTTCCTTAAGGCTATGTTTGGCAGGAGTTGGTTAGTACAAGCAGTCTGCCAGCTGTAACTCCCATCTCCTGCCTTCCTGATCTCTCTTTCTGCATCTCCTTCCAATATGTAAACTGGAGGAAGATGAGAATGGTATCCTCGGGAGCCCTGCCTCACAGATAAGCATCACACCCTGTGTGGGCATTGAAATGACCACACAGTATTATATTCTGTAGACAGGAAGCAACAGTGCACGTGGATGTGGCTGGCTGCCTGTCTCTAAGCTGAGTTCTGTCTCCCAGATCTTATTTACCTACTTGCAGTTCACATGTGCGAAGGATGCTCAGAAATGGTCTAAACAGAGGACTCTCTTCTTTCTTTTCTTTACCTTGTCGAGCACTGCTATAAATATTCCATTAACTCATCTATATTAGTGTGTCTAGGAAAACAAGAAGAAGAATAGCTTCTTGTCTGAAAATTTCAGTCTGAGTTTTTCCACAAGTAATTTTTATCCATTTGGAGAAATGCTTTTGATCTTGTACCTTGTAGAAAACAGAAATGTCAGTTAGTTCCTTTTGCTTTATTTTTCTCTCTTTCTAAATGAAAACCTCATCTGGGAAGGGGCGGAGATGGTGATCCTGGTATTGCCAAGTTCTTTTATGTCATTGGCTGCATTCTGAGTGATTGACGGGTTTCTGGCAATGAAAAACCAGCAGTTAAGACTAATGATCATATGTGACTCACACGTTTTCCACACTGAAAACTGCCTTTGGCAGCAATTTTCTTATGCAAAATATTAAACAACCTTTTATGTTAAAAAAAATGCAGAAGCTAAATTTATATGATTGAAGATCTTTATCTGGTATGTTTATTCTGTTAGAAATATTTTAACCTGTCATTTAACAGATTCTTTGGTAAGCTACATTTAAAAAAAAAATCCCTAAATTTAATATCTTTAGGTTGCCTGCATTTTAAATTTCTTACAAAGTTGAGGAGTCCAAGAATAGGCAAATGGCAGAGCCAGACTCTGCAAGTTCTAGTGCTTATGGGGAAAGGAATACGTGAACCCAAATGGAAAGTACTGTAGCCTGTACAATAACACTGCGTTTCTGACACTCCCCCTGACCCCTCTTACTATTTTCTTTCCATCTTCTTCATCAGCATAGCACTGGCAGTGCTTACAGAAAGAGCTGCTTCATTTGGGATCTGAATGAATACCGGAAGCTTTCCTCCTTCTTCGTGATTTTTTGTTTTCTCTGTTTTAGTGAATAAGTAATGTTTAAACTTGATTAATCTTCTCTATAAGATGTACAGACTGAAAAAAAAAATTAGAATGATCTGGTATAAGGATACACTGGGCTGTAAGAAGTTTTAATGATTTCATCTGATGGAATTTGTCAAGTTGGCCGACTATTTTGACTTTGCATAGATTTCCTTGTTTAATTTCATGTAAATTCAGCAATTTCTTACTGTTCTTTCTTCCTTCCAATCAATTCCTACTCAGGCAGGTTAATCACTAAGAAAGGTTAACTGGGGGTTGTATGTTTTGTTGTGCTGTGTTGAACACTTCCAAATGCTTATTTTGGCTGTTCTCTAATGCTGTGCTATCTGTGTGACAGTTTTCTCTCCAAACTGCTTTATAGATTGAATCTTTACAACTTGATAACAGTTCATATTAAAATGTAAAACAATCAATGAACAATTTGACAGGCTTTGTGGCTTCTTACAGAGGTTTCCCTGTGCTGTCTGGGTTTGCCTTCACACTATATAGCCTGGAAAATAAAATATGTGTCAATAAAATGGTAGCTTAGCTAGTGCTTAGTCAGTGGCTCCTCCCAAAACAATTGTGCAGGTAGATTTTTTCCTGTTGATAGTCTGCTTTGCTAACTGGGAAAAGTTAATTCTTAGAGAGGAGATGGTGTTTTTTTCATGGGTGTTTGTTTAGGGGTAAATTTGAAAAAAGAAGTGCATTGAAGTAAGGGATCTTGAATGTGCATTGATGCATTGAAGAGGGGATAAATCTGTGCTAGTGGGTTGTATTAAAGTATTTCCTTATTCTGAATTTGCTTAAATTAGCTATATGCCATCTGGCTTACTCTCCAGATTGTCTTCCTTAAAAATTAATACTCTTAAGAAAAAAGGCAGCAACCTCCCCCTCCCCCCAACCTCTTCCTTATTTTATGTCAATTTTTAGTGCTAAGACTCTTTTTCAAATATGAACTTAATAGGAGCAAAATCCTAAGGACTTTATAAATGTAATTTTATTGCATTTATCTCTACAGCTGAAATTAATTATTCAGAGTGTTCATTAAAAATAAGCTTTGGTAAGTGACATTTTAAACAGGGATTGAGAAGTGATTGCAAGAAACATGGTGATAAAGAACAATGCCTAAAAGGAAATGTAAAATTCCTGAATATTTTTAACTGGTCTGTAAAAGCCTCAACTGTAGCAATTTGGACAATTTGGGAAATGTAAGGAGAACACGTATTGCTACTAGGCTGGGGGGGATGACTGCCAACATCATCACGGACTGGTATTTTGGCAAGTATTTGGTGTGGTTTATTAAAAATTGCAGTGCATCGAGAAAATAGTGTTTTTCTTAAAAGATAAGAAATGTGTGTGGTTTTTTTCCTCTTAGTAATGGAGAAAATGTTGTAAAGGTGGTTATGAAAGCATCATAAACCCTTAAACTCTAGATAAAAACTAAAGAAAACCCAACAGCAACCCCCCATTTATTGCTCAATACAATTCAAACTTCACATACATATGAAAAAGCTGTAGTACACTCTGTACTTGTCTGTGATTAGAAAGACATCTTCCAGAGCTTCTCCAGGTTTGCAGTCCAATAGGTCATTGGTGGTCCATGAGGAATCCTAGCAACAGATGCAGTTACTGTAAGAGCAGGGCTGGGCATTAGGCCTTGGGGCTTTTTGTGTCCAAAAAAATTGTGGTCAACAGTTTTATCTGTGCCAAAGTTGAGATCCATTTATTGTTAGCTCTTAGGACAGCTTCTTGTCTTTTCTTTAGGTCTTAATGATGGATATTGTGATCCTTAAAGTCTTATGTAAACACATGAATATTCAAGCAAGCAGGCCCTCTGCTACAGCTGAAATAAACAGAGTTGCTGTCATCAGATTTGTTTAATTTGTGTTTCAACAATTAGCCAAAGAATACAGTTAAGAAAAATGAATGACCATGAGTTTTGTGTAAGATGTTGGACCAGTAAAAGCAATAATGGACCATTTACTGTGGGAAGAAAAGAGGAAGAAGAAAGCCTTCTCTGTCACTAAAATACGAATATTCTTCTAAGTTGCTTCCTTAAATTTACCAGGAACACAGTGGCAACAGTGTTAAATATCAACACCATGTCTCAGAAAATTGAGTAATATTGTGGGAATAATTGTAATAGACTGTGAAACCAAATAAGAGGATAAGCTGCATGCTGGAGACAATTATTTACTTCGGGTTTACTTTTGTGTTATAGGGCAGACTTGGTATGTTTTTCTCTGTGAGCTTGTGTGGTTATTCTCTTCTACACTGTCATTGTAGGTGACAGACAAGGCTTTCTGGTTTTTCACATGCTAAGTGACACAACAAATAGTTTACTCCTGTCGTTATTTAAATTTACAGTTAGTCCCTTTTCTGCTCCTATGCCCCTGGTAGCACTCATGCCTGCCTGCCCTCAGCCCTTGAAAACAGTACAGAGTTTTTAATTAAGCTCATCATCTAATTTTGCAATAAATATATCTATATTTTTTTCCCCTAGGAATTATCCTACTAAAAATGATGCATTACTGTGTAAGTTTGCTGTAGTATACTTAGAAATGCTCCCTCTCAGACTTCTCAAAACAAGAGTTTGGTGGCTCTTTGGAGCTGTGATTCTCAGACTTCCTCCTGTGTTTCTTGAGTTGATGAATTGTTTATTGCTTTGCCGGGGTCGTGGACTTTTATATAATTCCATTGAAGCCATCCATCCTCTGAAAGTATTTGAGTACTTGAAGTGGTACAGATGTCAAATTCGATGGATTACCAGCTTTAGCATTTGATACATAACCACAGTGCTGGGAGAGAGAGCAAAGCTTAGAGACAGTCTCTGGTTTTAAGTAGGCTATTTAAACTGTAGGACTGTGTTAATGTATTATTTATAAGGTTTACTCTTTTACATTCCACTTTCCTCTGATTTTTGTCTTGTAGCGTTGTCCCTCAGACCACAGTAATACTGAACAATGACCGTCAGAATTCAATTGTAGCCAAGATGGTTGGGCAGGAGGAGCCACTGAGCAGAGCAGCGGATTCTCTGGAAAATATCCTGAGCAAGTCAGTAGCAGTTGCAGGAATCCTCCCCCTTCCTTCCATCCTTTGACAGATCAGTATCAGTCTCTGCAGCAATTCAAAGTGCCAAATGAGGGTTGTTCTAGGTAGCACTGGGTTGGGGGGAACACCTAACAATTCTACTTAGGGAAACCTTGTATCTGCTATAAAGGTACAGAGAAATGCTTCACTCCTCATGGGAAGAGATCATCTAGAGCAGTCTGGGATTTGTTCAATGTTAGTTGACAGCTGGCAAGAAAGCATGCCCATAGCTACATATTTTTTACGTGGATGCATGATCACTTGGGAACATGACGAGAGCTTGTATTTAACCAGCAAAAGAAAGAACATGCAGCAGCCCAGTAAGGCTTGTTAGAATTGGTAATGTCTAAAGCAAACTTTAAATTATTTGGAACTGGAAATTCTGGGTAGAAAGTGTTCTTAAATAATATATTTTTATAAGTTACTGAACTTCTTTTGGTTTGCACCCTGGTTGTAGACTTAACTGTTGGTGCAAATTGAGAAAGTCAGCTTCTAAAATTTTTTATTTCTTCTCTTGTTTTCCTGCCATTTTATTTTGCTGGATGGCTCTGAGATATAAACAGGAGCAGGCTTGTGTAAAGGAGTATGCTTTTACAGTTTAGTTAATTTAGTCAATTAATGGTTTTGATTCCCTTATAACAATTCTGTTTCTGATGAAGACTTGTGTTTTCCTAAAGTTATGTACTTTTCTTCTCCATAGTGCTGTTCCTGGACGCAGGCAGAACACCATAGTGGTGAAAGTTCCAGGGCATGATGACAGTCACAATGAAGATGGAGAGAGTGGCTCTGAGGCCAGTGACTCAGTTTCCAACAGTGGACAAATAGGAAGCCAAAGTATTGGGAACAATGTCACGCTTATTACGCTGAACTCCGAAGGTATGGTAAGACTGTAAGGCTGCTTGAAAAAATTAAATGTAGTGATGGAATAAACCAAGATTCAACTGGAAGCTTTAGAGTTTATATCATGGATCCAATCTTGAATTGTTAGACGGTGCAGCAAGCATCAGATATGAGTGAATGAATTGGAATGAATTGTTTGGTTGCTTGGTTTGGGGGGTTGATTATTTATTTTAGCTATTTATTTACTTGTTTCACAGGCAGAACAGCTCATTTAAATGACTTGTAAAATTTAAAATGTTAGACCTACTATAACAGTGGAGCTTTGTAGTTTACACTATTTAAAGTACAACATGCAACCCGCTGGATTCCCTGTCACTAAGTTGAAGTATTGTTTCAGGAAAGTAAATAACTTCTTTGAGAAATAATATCTGCTAGTCCATCCCTTCTCTGATAGCATGCCAGCCTACTTGTGTAATTCTTAAAAATGTAAAATAGTTATTTAGCAATGTAAACAATTTTTATAAGGAAATTCATATTAAAACCAGACTGTTAATAGGTTAGTGTGTAGTGTCAATTTTTTCTGAAAATTCTTTAGATCTTGGGCAGAGAAATCAAAAGTGGTAAAATCTAAGTATCTTAGATTAGCATTATAAAGATAATCAGTATTTCCAAGTACATAACATAGAAATGAATGTTAGTTGCTAAATCTTAATCACAAACAAGATGATATAAGGGACACTGTGTTAGGTGAAAATAACATATAAATTATGTGTTATTGTTAGTTTGAAAGTATCAGTGGTTTTTGTTTTAATGCAAATGTAATTTGAATCCTAGACTTCAGTTTAATAGCTTTCCTAATTACTATAAAAATATATTTATTGAACATTTACTTTAGTGTTATTCTGGTTGTGGCAGTTACGTTCATGTACCAGAGAAGAATGGTTGCAGCAGAATGCACTTAAGAGATGACCTTTGTACTTAAGAGGTAATTGCGTTGTCTTTTTGATCTCTGACAATGAAACAGAAGGACTCTAATTCAGGAGTGATTTAGTTTCTTCTGCATGATTTCCAGCCATTGGTAAAAGCATGTTGAGTACGAACAGGTTAGGATACAGTTAGTGGTGAGGAATAATTCAAGATGGCCTGAAAGGGAGCTTTAAAGAGTGCACTCAAAGGTTGCATTCGAAGAGTGCATTCAGAATTGCTAACAATTCAACGAGATGCTTTAAAACTTTGATACTTAGAAAACTTCAGAAGTCAGTCTACTCAAAGTCTCATGTACCAAAGATTGTTTCTAAGGCACGTGAACCTAGGATTCTTTGGCTTTTATGGATACTCATGGAACATATGTATATAAGAAAGAGCTTTTGGGTTCTGTCCTGTATGTATGTTGTGACACAGAGTTGCTTCCAAAAGGTATTTCATTTTGAGCCAATGGGGAATTAAAGGAGACAGAGGCTGTCTGGGGAGTACCTCTCCAAAAATGATCGGATTGCAGAGAGCACTGATGTTTCCATGTGAAAATAGAAATAAAATATACTCTTTGTGGTGTCTATAATATTTCATACGGCTCTGCGTGAGCTCTGCCAACAATAAAGTTTCTAATATTAGGAAGTTATTTGTTGTATAATGCCCTTTTTGACTTGGTTGTTTGGCACAGATTTGCACAGACAAATGTGATGTTGGCCTTTTATGCCGTTGTTGTATATGTAAATTTTGAAGAAACAGCTAATCCATTAATGTCTTCAGATCTGATTTTCTTCAGACCTTTAGAACACTCATCCATTAAAAATCTTTCTGAGATTGATGAATGCTCTGAAAATCAGATTAGTAATCCCCCACACCTACCTCTGCCTGTCCTCATGGTGATGAGAGGACTGCTTGCACAGAAGGAATGCTAAGTGAACCAGGCTGCAGCATGTCACAGAAATTAAATTATTAATAAAGGAAGTGATGAAGAAGAATAGGTCTGTTGTGCAGGCTTGTTTTCTTCAGCAGTGAAAGGCAAGAGTTACAGCACCTATCAGCTTGCTTTCATCATTTGTATAAGAATTCTGAGTGACTTTGAGTTGCTCAAAGGAATTTCGATTGGTGGTAAAATAGAAGGGGTTGAGAATAGCATCCTTCAGCCCTTACAGACTGAGACTAAACAACAGGTTTCCAGTATGACCCCATCTGTCCTCTTGTGTCCTGAGAGCAAAACTAAACCATGTTTAAAATTGGACTTTAGCTGACTTTGGATTTGTCATTGACCTGTGGATATTTTCAGAAAAACAGATTTATACAAAGGAAGGCACCGTTGGCTCTCTGCTTGGCTGTTTTCAAGAGCATTTAATTGCATGTGGTGGTTTACAAAATAGTAGTGTTATTGCCTTTATAGTCCTGAAAAATAATTATACAGAAACATAGAGCCCAGTTCCTGGTTCCATTAATGCTCTGGAATAAGGGTGGGTTTTTACTATCTGTGACTTTATTCCATCTGCAATTGTATGTTCCTCTTTGTGCCTATGCAGCAAGGCCTCTTCTCTTTTCTTTGAGCAAGGGTTTGATCCTTTCTTTTGCTTTACAGAAAACTGAAAACACTCATCCGTGTTATAGGTACCATTAATGATCTGCTTGTTCCTAGTTACTGCAAATTTATTGCATTCTTTTGGATTTTGCCTTCCACAGCACAAAAAACCCCACACAAACTGTGAGGGACACTAGATCCATGCTAGTTTTGAATTACAGACATTTTAAACCTATGATACTAAGTACCTATATTGTTTTCTGACTTTAATGAATTCTCTAGTACTGGTATGTGACTCTAATCCTGTCACGGGTTGATTTTCAGTTGACTAAGCTACAACCTGGCAGCCGTATACACTTTAATGCTCACCACAAATCTGTTAAAAAATATTCTGACATTCTGAAATGTATTTGTCTGAACTTTTTAATGGAAGAGTTTTAGCATTAGCTGAAGAAAAGCAGGTTGCAGTAGCTGTGAACAAGTAAGTTTTGGGAAGAGTAGTGAGTAGGTTTTCAATTGATAACACTTAAGAGTAGCCTTTTATGTTCTTAATTGATAACATCTGAGTTTAAAATAACACTCTTCTTCAAGTTTCTGTTAAATTTGCTAATTGTTTTGATAAATAAGTTTTGCTCTGATCAGGCAGTTTTGTTTCTTCTGAAGGTGTTGAATTCTATTTTGAAAACATTTACAAGGACTCGCTCTTCAAATTTTCCTATTAGAGTATTTGTAGAACAGAATTTACTTTTTTATGCAGCTTATGTACAGAAAAAAATTAACTTAAACAGCTCTTTCAATTTAGCTCAACAACGCTCTGATGTTGAATACTCGCTGTTCAACTAAAGAAAAAGCTGTCTAGAGGTGCTATGATTATTCTATACTTGCACATCTCTCTAGAAGAGGTGTGGAGTGCATTATTTTGCTTAATATTAAGTGTTGCTTAAGATACAATGCGTTTCAATATGTAAGGAATAGTATAATAATACTGATATTAAAAATATTCAGTATATGGTAACATTTAAGATATTTAATCTGTGACTTGCTATACAAACAAGAGGAGCATCTGTTTCTAAAATATTACTGCATATTATGTTATCCTTTTAAACCTTTCACAATAGAGTTACTGTCCTATTTTTAATATGGAAGGGAAAAAAAACAGGGCCTCTCATCTTTGTGGTACAAGAATGTCCTGTTCAGCATTGCCCTGCTGCTTTAAAGGCAGATATTTTTAAAATGTCTATGTTTGAAATTTCTGAGAAAGAAACACACTGTCCTTAATATCGCCCAAGTATGTGAAATGCTCTTGAGCAGAGCTCCATGAAAGCTGTTTTTAAGTGGTATAAATAAAAAGGCGAGATCCATTGTTTTAGAATTTGGTTCAGTGAACTTTGCAGTTGATACACTGACATATGATGTTTGGCACCATATGTGATAGTTTTGTATCACATCTGTTTTCTCTGCATTCCTTTTACTGATTTTTAAGACTATCGGAAATACAGAATTTGAAATGTAAACATGCGTATTTTTTGAGAAGATAAGGGAAAACTGATCTACATAGTGTGTTAATTAAAGGATGGGTAATATTTTTCCGAAGAAAATTATGTAGGCACGTATTGTTTCTTCAATTTTGCATCTGAAACAGTCATTTGACAATAATAGTATTAAATGGTGCTCAGACTTGGCTTTCCAAATGTGAATCCAAGCAGCTATTTGTATGTGTCCCAGGCTTATCTGTCTGTAGGATTTTCCAGCTCACTGTACGATCAAGTCTCATGTTACGGGATCATTTACAGCACTTTGCTTTTCCTGCCAAGCTCCTTATGACCAGATAGAGACAGCAAGAATGAACTTTTAAATAGAAAACTTTTTGTGTCTTAAAACAATATATGTAGCTGATATGCAGACACTGATGAGACTTTGAGAGGTTCAGTGACTTATTAAAGCCAAAGAAAACTATCAAAGTTGAGTTGCTTTAATTTTTTTTTTCCCGTTTTTGATTATTGTGAGCAAAGAAATGAACAATGGTTTCTTCCAGCTATCTGGCACAGTGATGTCGGAATTAACAATCTGATCCACTGTGTGATGTTAAATATAACAAGGAGGCAATAAACAAGAAATTTGGCATAATCTAAATTAGAAATCTGATTTTTTTGACATGAAACACATTTTCTAAGGGTCTAAAAAGCCCTGTAAGTCCATGGATTTTCATAGTCTCAATTTTGTCTGAATTTTTCTTTTAGCTGTTCTTTTTAAATTACAGATGATCACATAATTCTCATTTCCTACTTCTGTTGAATAAATGTCCTGGCTTTCCATAATGCATAAAGTAAATGGATTTAACAGTTTACTGAAACTGAGCCCTTATTTTTAACAAACAACTGATGTCGCTGATGCTCTGGTGAGACTTCTGTGCAGACCAGAGCATTTGCTGAGACAAACATGCTTTGGTACTGCACGCTGTATGTTCTTCTGTGCTGAGTGTTGTCTGTTGGACAAGCGAAGAAACCTTGAGTGCAGGAGAGCGCAGGATGTATTTTCAAAATGTTTCGTAGCCCTGGTTCCCTAACCACAGGGGCTTTGGAGCTAACTGGAACTGTGTTTGTTAGCCAATTCCTTTGTGCCACACAGAAGACCATACTTGGAGCATGAGATTCTTCTGTCTATCTTTTATATTTATGTGGAAATGAAACCCTTTTTTCCTTATGAGAATAGTCAAGTGAAAAGCTCCAGTTCTTTGTCCGGGGACTCTGGTGTTTGTGGACATGTGGTACGCCTCCTTTTGCCGGATCTCTCAGGGTCTGGACTGCTTTTTGTGGTGAAAGGAGGTTTTGGTGAACATAAATTTAAAGCTATTTCTTTAACTTTTCTTTTAGCGCAAGCTTTAAATCAAATGGCTAGGTTTGTAGGTTAACGTATAGTGTGATTATTGCTGTGTTCCTTATATTTAGTGATTGTTGGTACAGGTTAGGGCTCTGTAGGCTGTCAGTCACTACCCCTGTGAACTCTTGCATGAGCAAAGAATTCCAGCTAATTGAGAGAAGTTTATTTAAAAAGATGATGCAGAATCTCCTACACGTTGGCCAAAATATTATTTAATTTCTTTGCAAATGGGGGTTTATTTTTCTAGGTTAGGAATTGGGGTTTCAGTTTTCTTTTTGAGGTTATTTCATCTTTTTGCCTTTGTGCTGCAGCTACCAGTCGTTTCCCTCTCCTACAGATGCCAGATTTACACCCAGCCTTTTTAGTAAAATAAACACAACTACTCTGAATAATGGAACGTGTTAATTCAAGTGTTTATGTGGGTGGGTGTTTCCTTTTGGTTTTCTTTGCTTTGAAGGAATGACTGACAGCACCTAGGGAGAGCAGGGAGCCCAGCTTTGCTTCTTGTCTTACTGCTAATGCTCACGTGTCAAATTAGGGTTGTGCAGCCCGATGGAAAGATGTGAGCAACAGTTAAGTGTCTGTCATCTCCCTGGGTGGGAAAACACATACACACACGTCGAGAACGAGTCTGAGAGGCGCAGTGACTCTTGTCTGTTTTTTGTTTTCTTGACATAGGTTTTCTTGATACTAACCGTAAAGCTTGCTCGTCCTGTTTCCATAGAAATGCTTGTTTGCGTAGCAGCCCCAGCTGCCTCTCATCTTCTCACACGTCCCTGCCGGAACGGAGGAATGGTCAGCTGTGTTGAGAGATAAAAGAAATGGACTTAATACAGTAAAAAAAGATTTAAAAACAGCATTGAAAAGCCAAACTAGTTCTGGATTCAGTAGAACTGAGATAAAGACAAATTTTCTGATCTCTAAAAAAACATTGAAGAGGAGCTAGAAATTAGTCTGTCATTGAAATGAGCTTCTGAGTGCAGAGAGGAAATCAGATTAAAATGTCAGGACTTTTAACACTGGAAGTAGAAATGATCAAGAGCCACTTCATTGGTGATAAAATATTTGGTTTAAAGAAACTCAGGGAATGCCTTTCCACATAGCACTCAAAATGCATTAAAAATGCAGCAAGGTCATCAGGAAAATTCAGGAAAGAAAAATACATTAGGGTAAAACAAAACGAAATGCATGATTAACTGAGTTACAGGTGAGTGTGGGCATTTATATTTCATTATTTTTAAGAAAAGTGTGTTCTTCCTGTATTGTTCTTCCCCAGCTTTTAGCATTATTTGTGTTTTGGTAGTCTTTAGGCACTGTAAGAAGTTGTGTTTAGTTGTACAGTGCCTAGTAGAGTCCTCATCAGTATTAGGCTATTGCAGTGTACGTACTAAATAACCTGACTCATCTAGATTCTGTCTAGATATTACATATAATACCTGATAGCACATGTAAAGAACCATTACAGTAAGTATAAAAGGATGTTTGAGTGCTAACAGCTTCAAACAATGTGGCTTTAATCAATACTATTTATGTACTTAATTGTTCATAGAGAACTTCCATCAAACTCCTAGTCTTTTTTTTTTCCTCTCTCCTTATTGAGTCTATTTCCCTTACCATACTGCTTGTTCAGAGCAGATCTGCCTCCCTCATAGCTGGCACTGTACTTCCTTTTTACACCATTTTTTTGGTGCTGATCTCATATTTACTTTGTTCAAAGTGCCAGATGTGTTGGCAGGCTGGTAGGAATTATTTATATGTACGATAAGGAATAGTTTAGCTTTTGTGCCCTCAAGTAGCTCCAGTGAAATAGTAGAGTCATGGTTAACTTTTGTCAGGCGAGTTCCACTTAATGCAAAATGATTATAAAGCAAATTCCCTTTCTTTTGATATTTTTCAAGCAGGAGGAAAACGCAAAAGGTGATTTAATGTGACCTTTATGTTCACAGGTCAGAATAACAAGATAGTGTCTTTTTTCCAGTCTGTTAGCAATAAAAGAACAGTTGCATGTGTTAAAAACAGTATGTTCTGGACTCTGTGCCAGTAAAAAAAAAAAAAAAAAAAGATTATTTTGCAGATTGAAAAAAATCTTTAGTTAATGTGGGTTGGAAGCATTTGTTAAATGTGTCTGCAGCTGAAGGGTGTTCCATACGTAGTAATAACTAATAATAATTCTGTGAACTGGTAAAGAAGTAAGATTTTGGTAGGATGCAGAATCATTTACTTAGGCTTCCTAGAATTTTTTTAAGAAACTTACACACATTTATCCAGAGATGTTTTTGCTTTGCCAGCTCTGCCCAAATTCTTATAAAACAGTTGATTTATCTTCAGGAACATACTGTTGTTTCCCCTGATAATGTTAACCAGACTTGTGGTGAGGCCAGACATGGTGGCATTCAAAACCAAGTCATAATTAATTTGAACCACCTTATTTTTCAGGTGGCACCTGGTACTGTGAGCAGAAAACAGCTAGCGTGCTCTACTGCATAGTGCAGGATAAAAAGTAAGGTTCAAATAAAATATGTATTAAAAAAAATTGTGAGTGTATAAAAATATTTAGAACAGAACAGGAAGTTCTGATTTAAACAGAAAAAAGCTTGAGAAACTAACTGCTACGTACATCAGCAATAAACATATTGTCCTTACAAATTATTACAGTTGATAATCTGATGTTTATAATGATATATTGGTGTTGCAAAATCTAACATTTGTTTCACACCGTCATTATTCATTGCAGTAAATTTGCATCTGACATGTGGTATGACTCAGCCCAGAGGTCATGCTGGAAAAGTGTTTTTTAGTGTTTGAGTTGCTTTTATGTTATATTTCATTGCATACTTTTGGCTTGTAGTCTAGTAAAGTGCTGGCTGCTTGACGTGTGCCAGTGCTTGGAAATAAAGATGCTGCTTGCTCAGAGGTCCTGTTCAGTGTGAAAGGGACATGCTCATCTGTCTGAACTCTGTCACCCTGCTTTGTCACTGGAAGGGTTGCAGAAATCATGAATTTGTGGCTTTGTATGTACCTCAAACCTCTACTTTAAAGATATTTAATGAAGAATAAATCATGTAATTGAATGACTTGTTCATGTTTTTACCACTCTGGAGGTGTGTGAAACAAGTGTGAAGTACTGTAAAGCTCTAGTATGGAAGGGCTGAGCGACTGTGAAGTCAGGGAGCTTTGTTTTACTCCACAAAGTTGAGCAAGCATTGAAATTGAATCCAAATGGTCTGTGTCAGTGAACACTGAAATAGTACTGGAATGTTATTCCATCCAATTCCTGTTAGCACTGTCAAGATTTGTACTGGAAATTTTGTTTTTATCTGGAATGAAAGTTTCATCCTAGTCCTGTGTTGCATCCCCCACTTCAGTAGGGATTGGTCATCCTTATGAACCCTGTTCTGCAGTCTTGAATCCACTAAGTTTTGGCATTATCTGCAAATGTTAATTTCAAGTGAGGACTCAGTATTCCTCTTAAAATAAATAGCTTATTTTTTCCTGCTGAACTGAGAGTCTAGGACAAAAAAAAGAAGTTCTTTATGTGTAAAATAGATGTGTGTTTACACGAGAACTGAGGTGTAGTTCTGTCAGTGGGTAACATTAAAATATATTCTGCTGCTAATGACCTTATACTTGAATGGAAGGAAAGATGCTTGTAGCACATGATTAGTGATTGATTCATTATTTTTGTGCTGAGCCTGTTCCTTGGTAAAGTGTGTGCGTGTGTTTAGGAAATAATGTAGACTACTGATCAGTAAATCTGAAGGAAGACCACAATTTTGATTTGGGTCTCTGACTGCATTTCGAATGATTGTCACTGCTTGGAATATTCTTTTTAAGTGATTAAACAAGTTACTGATTGCTATTGATTATAATTTCTTAATTTAATAATCTTGTTTAGACTCATTTTAATCTGATGCTTTTGGGGAAAAATGTGGTGAAAAGCTGTTAGTGCCTTGAAATTAGCTGTATTTTAAGACTGTTATGAGGTTGCAGTAATCTTCATTTTTAGGGGATGACTAACTTGATGAATGGGAACACTGTGAATAGAGTGTGCTCTTTCAGCTGTTGGCCTCTAGTATGAGAGACTTCAAAAAGTTATCTGAGAGCGAGTTAGACAGAGGGACAAATTCTACCAGTTCCTCGTGTAGGCCAGAACTTTAATGGCAGAGACTTTTGGTCTCCATTAGTGTGGATTTGACTCTATTAGTCAAATTGACTCTATTAGTCATGTCAAAGTTTAAAGAAGTTTGTGGAGGCTATGAAGAAAACTGGGAGAGCTCATGATAATTTAAGATATATTGACTGTAACTTGAACCTGACTGTTTCATTCTGTACCACAGTAAGAATTTCCACAATCTCTTTTTTTAGAGGATTACCCCAATGGGACATGGCTCGGAGACGAAAATAATCCTGAGATGCGGGTCCGTTGCCCCATCACCCCAGCTGACATGCTGCACATCAGCACAAACTGCCGCACAGCTGAGAAGATGGCACTGACGCTGCTTGATTATCTCTTCCACCGGGAAATTCAGGCCATCTCCAATCTTTCAGGTCAGGGGAAGCATGGGAAGAAGCAGCTCGATCCTCTCATGATTTATGGAATACGCTGTGAGTATAATACTGAAACTTCTGAATTTATACTGTGTATATAAGGCAGAAACTGTCTGCTACTTGCAGTTAAACTATATCCCATATAAAAATGGGGTATGTATTGTTGCCAAACAGATGTTTTGTTAGCTTTAGTTTATAGAGGAATGGGCTCGTTTGATTTAGCTTCTTGCATGTGTTCATCAGAAATTCCTCAATCTTGAAATCTGAATTCAGATTTCTAATAAAACAAACTATACATATTTAAATGTTGTTCAACTGTTCAAAACAGTGTGGTTCTTGAATCTTATTTTTATACTTCCTGCTTACATGTATTATTTCAAAAGACTTGCTGACATTGCGATGGAGGAAATTTGCTGTCTCTACAAAAGGAGAGATTAAGCATCATAAAGTCTGTGGATTCATAACAGGAATGCACGTGATGCTAATGTACTTCTGTCTGCTCCAGTGTGTATGAGTTTCTTGGTTATTAAAGCTATTATGCAGTAATGATTAGATATTATTTTTATTGAAGATGCAATTTTTGGCAATTTAAAGGGAATCAAATATGTTTTGCATATAGAATGTAGTAGGCATAGCCACTAGTTGTTAAGAATCTGGTTGCGTGCATCTTGCTATGATATGGTGCCTTCTAGTAGGGAATTACTCAGTGAATATATTGAAGACAGCCAAGTCTGTTCTGTGCTCTGTGGTGCAAATATTTTCTAGCAAAGGAGGTAGGTGACGGCCTCTCAGTCAGCCAAGCATCTGATACAAGTGTATGGCTCTCGTGTGCTACCTTTTCTCTGCGTGCAAAGAAAGAACAAATTTAAATGTTAGCGTGGAATTGAGAGAGAGTCTAAAAATTACCAACTTTACTAATCGAAATAGATTTCACTATACCAGTTGATCACACTGTTTAAAGGTTCTTTATAGTCACATCTTATGTAGGTCACCAGTGGATTAGTAGGGTGGGAATAATTTGTTGTACCGGAGTGTTTTGTATGCAGTTGCAGATTTGAAATGCCAATTAAGGCTTAAGAACATAGCCAGAGAGAGCTTATTTGGAATGGTGTTTGAAGAATTTGATGTTTTGTTTTTATGCTTCTGTTAGGGCAATGTGTTTGATAGTTACACGGAAGAAAACGTGAAAAATATTGATGATGAGACTGCTGTGCTTTCTTTACACTGAACTGAGCTGAGGAAACGCAGTCCTATTGACCTGCTTTTGTTCTTAGCAATTTGCTGGCTGTCTTGGGGAAACTGGCAGCCACAACGAAACCATTCAGTTTGCTGCATTAGGCCAGTTTTTGTCTCATAACATACCTGAAGGTGAACCCTTCAGGCTTCTACTGCAAATATGTGTTTTTAAAGGAGATTATCTTTCAAAGTAACTTTGATCTCCAAAGCCTTTTAATCTATCAATCTCATCAGTGTAAATTACCTTGTTCCATTGTGTTTTTAAACTTAAGATAGATTGTTATTGACAATAGGTTTTAGAAACATGAAGAAATTAATATACTTCTTCCCGTACTCCAGTGTCGAAGCATGTCACTAGCAACCCTCTTCCCCATCCCTTAAATCTATGAACACAAATCAAACGAGTGAATTTATAACTATTTGTGTAGGAAGAACCAGTTTTTTAAAACGTGAGGATGAGGAAGGAATGTTCCCCTGTGACTGAATGCTCAAGCTAGGGATTGTCATTTATATGAGGCATTCTGACTGTGAAGAAATTGGATTATAGACATGATGGAAAAGTTCTGCAATGGCAGAAACATAGCAGCAGCAGATCATAAGCAGCAGTATTCTGAGCAGTGGGTGCTGAAACCATTGTCTGTCTTTGATGATGTAAGCATGTTTTGGAAGGTCTGGGATCTAGGAATCTGAAGCACATCTTTATTCCTTCACATTGAATAGTGTGTTGCTTTCTTTAGGGAACCAGTCTATAACAAACTAGGGATTGTGTATGCCTTCTGGAAAAAATACACCCCATGTTAATCTGATCAACATATACTTTGTTGGGTAGCTGAATGGTTCTTAAGATTTCCTATCAGCAACTTCAAAAGAATCTTGTGGCAACAAATAATAAAAAAAATGGATGTAATCTTGATGAAGCAGCAAATTTAATAGTAACAACATTGGTCCAGAAATGATGATTTCAAGTAATAAATTAGTATGTCATCACTGTGAATAATTAAATTCAAATGAAATTTGATTTCAGTAGCCTGCTTATAAATTTGCTGTGATGTGAGTGAGCATGTGGCTGACTTGTAAGTTGTGAGAATAAGATTCCGGCTGTGTTGAGTTCAGTGGCAGAACTCCTGTTTAGTTCCGCTGTGCCATGATGTCATCCTTAAGATTTGTTGGAGAGGTTTTGGGAAGAGCCTCTCCATGCCATATCCGTTTTGCTTTACCAGGCCACAGACCATCTGGTTTTTATTGGTGAGGTGTTGTTCCATCATCCACCAAAAACTGAGTGCAGCACTAGCGTGGGAAATCAGTTAGGTTGTTGCCCTAAGTGTGGTTTGCTTCTGCTCTCATCAGCTATACTTGGATGCATTATTTTAAACTTAAAAGAAAAACCTAAAATTATCAGCCTCGTATTTGCCACTTATTGCTGAAAAAGCTCAAACCAAAATAAAGGATTTTATTTTTCCTTTTGTTTCAAGTTTCTTAAAGTTTGTAACTGGGAAAATGTTCCTTCTTTTTCTTCTAGAAAAAGAAAACACCAACCAAATCTGTATTTAATAGAGAGAATGTTTTGTATGATATGCAAGAACTATAGAAAATGGAGAGATGTACATTTATTAAAAATTCTTGATATGCTTCATAAGGTTTACCGCAGCAGAGATGAAAGTTTGTCTTTGGAAGAATAAATTTTCAGTTGTGGTATAAATCTGCTCGTGGAGTGGCAGTGGTATTGAAGAGAGTTTCGGGGCAGGAAACCAAAATGACTTAAACACACTGTGTGTCATTAAGTAGTTTATTACTTCAGCCCTACTAAAAATGTAGGTGAAAGATGATACAAGAGCATCTGCGGTTCTGATTTTCTTTGTGTAACAGAAAATACAGGTTTGGCTCTTCTGAGATTTTTGTAGCAGTTTCCCCAAGTGAGTTTGATGAAACAGATTTCCAAATCGAGAGTTTTACATTTATAAGAAACTTTATAACACAAAGGATGATTTTACATGTTTTCTTGGAAAAAACTCAAGGGGCATTTCTGAGGTTCATAAAAGAAAAGCTATCAGTAGTTTTTATTCTTTAAAATGATCTAAGTAATTAAATGAAAACAAAATAACCTAAGTAGTTTCCTGTGTGTGTAACTTCATTACAGTGTCATTTCTGTGACAGTGCTTACCTGAAAATACTTTTTGATCAAGTCTGATTTTTAACGATATGGTAAATAATATGTAATCAGCTTCAAATGTCATAGAATCACCAGGTTGGAAAAGACTCACCGGATCATCGAGTCCAACCATTCCTATCAAACACTAAACCATGCCCCTCAGCGGGGGCATGTTACTTACACAGATGCAACTAAAAATGTGGAATAGAATTCAGTGATCTAGGCTGGATGTTTCTATTATGTCATAATATTGCCCCCAGGAGGGATGGGACCACCTTTCTATTGTATTACTTGAAAGAGATATTAATATGCTTTGGTAGAAGAATGAAACATAGCTACCTTCTCTTCAGAGGGCTGTTCAAATAGAATTAAGCTTTATAGAATTCATTGACACAATACTACTTGAGAAGCAGGCCACCCACATTTGTTTTATAGGAAACACATTTGACTCCTGCTTGATTCTGTAATGTTTGTCAGTTAGATTGGTGTATGTATGTATATATTCATGCACATAACCCAAACAGAATGGAGGTTGGGCCAGTTGAAGCAACTTGTTACTCGTGTCATGTAAAATCTGCAAACTGCAGTCAGTCACTACTGTTTCAGCTTCTCATTTGCGTTCAATGAAGATTTTGATCTTAATAGCAATGCAGGATAAATAACAAATCTAGAATCATAGAATGGTTTGGGTTGGAAGTGACCTTTAACAGCCATTGAGTCCAACCCCCCTGCAGTGAGTAGGGACATCCTTGACTCGATAAGGTTGCTCAGAGCTCCATCTAGCCTGACCTTGAATGTTTCTAGGCATAGGGTATCCAGCACTTCTCTGCGCAACCTGTGTTTCCAACCCTTATTGTGAAAAATGCCTTCTTTATATCTAGTCCGAATCTCCCCTCTTCTAGTTTAAAACCAAAACTCCTTGTCCTAGCACAACAGGCCCTGCTAAAAAATCCTGCAGTAAGTTCTCCCTGGAGCTGAATGACCAGGTAGTAATGAAGGGTAGTAAGTTGCTTCTCATTGACAAACTGTTAGCTCTAATGTTTCTCACCAGTGGATTTGTTCTATAAGATACTGCAGACTGTTGCTATTTTACAGAATGTTTCTAAATAAATAAGCATGACAGTTACTGCAAGTGTACCCTATAAATACAGTATGTATTTAGTAGTTTGTGTTTTTTTCGTTCTTCCACTTTAAAAAAGCCTATTTTTTACTGCTGTATTTTTATAAGCTATATCCATTTTTCGCTTTTTTTTTTATTCCTTTCTAATCTTCGTATATGTTTCTGCACCCTCGCTGCCTTCCTTTCATTTCCTGTTGATGATTTTGGCCTTCTTGTGTCTCATTTCTGACTATTGTGCCAGTCACTAACTGTCAGTGTGCAGTATATATATACAATGGTTTAAAGCAATGTTTTCAGTCTTGGTTATCAGCAGTTGTAGACGTACATCTGGACCTTGGGTTCTATCAGGTGACTGCTCAAGAACTAAAGGAAGAGTTACTAGCTTTTTGAAATTGCCATTTTGCCCTCTCTCTTTAATATTTCATCAGCACTAGAAATAGATTAATTTCCATAACTTGGATTGCTGTGACAAATTGCTAATTGTCATTTCAATCCATCCCCTTGACAGACCAGCTAACGCAGGGATCAGTCATTCTCTGGGGTACTTGTGAGGTTTGGGGGGAAGAGGAGTGGGTTAGTGGCAGTGCTCAAGCTAGTAATTTGTTGAGGATCTCTGTTTTCTGTTTAACCCATGCTTCTGTTTCTTCATTATATAGGACATTAACTTCTGAGCTATAATAGTCTGAAAATAAGTTGTGTGGTTTGTATCCACATGGATGAGCTAATCTTGTGGTCCCTGGAAATATTTTAGCCAACATTTTCTTCTGCTAGTAATAAATACTATGAGCTGCAGCTCTTTGGAAATAAAAATATGCTTCAGCCTGTGTCTTTGAGGACTGTGGTGTTATCAGGTGCTGTAGTGCATCTCTCCTCAGCTGCCAGATCATGGCTTAGAGGTAGGACAAACTTCATATTACAGTTTGAAGGGGTTGGGTATAACCAGACAAGAATTTGTGCAATTCTGTGTCATCGTCCCTGTGGCAAATGGGGGAATTGAAGTGAGTTTGCCTGAGCACTGCGCTAATCAAAGCTGCTACTTTGAATCTACCCGGTGGACCCCCTCCATCTGACCATTTCAGCAAAGCTACCTTGTGTTTCATTCTGAAGTCCTGGAGTGTGGTGACTGTTGGTAGGGCAGACCTTGGGGAGAGAGGAGGGAGAATTTGCACAGGCGTTGAGCTGTCTCGTACTCAAGAAAAGAGTGAGAAGGGAAGTCTGAGACTTCAGTGCATCTTTAAATGGAAAAAAATGAAATAAAGTACTTCTGTTGTGCTTTCCTCATATCCTAAAAGCATTAGGTTTTTTTGGTGTAGCGCCCTGGGGAAAGGCCTTGTGATGCAGTGCTGCTATTTTCAAACATGTTGTCTTCCTCAGAGCTGCAAAAGTCTGGCATCAGTTCCAAATAGCTGCTTCTTTGTGAATCAATTAAATGCTGCCACATGGAGGGAAGTGATAACCTCTTTTGAGGCTAGGCAAGAAGATAATATGAGAACCCATTGAGTTTATCTCATCACTGCAGTTCTCATAAATGGCATCAGTGCTGGCACTTGCTTATTGACTTTATGTAAGCACTGTAATTTAATGCTGGCTGTTGTTTTCTTCTTTCCTGGGCACTTACATTTATTTCAATTACTTTTCTGGCTGGTTACTGTTTAATAAACTGAAATAAAGGCAGCAATTTTGGGAAATAAAATAAATTTTTGGCATTGTGATTTCCCCGTCCTTCTCACAGTTCTCTTGTTGTTCTTGCATTATACAAGCAATGAATTTAATTTTCCGTTCTTGAACATTAGCATCTGCTTAGCCTGTCAGTAGCAACTGTGACTGCATGTAACTTGATGGTGCATGATGTGCTGTCAAGCATTTGTGTGTTTGTAGGCTCTACAGAAAGAAGCAAACTAATGCATTGGGTCACTTGGACCATCTCTTTCCAGCCATGGCACAGTTATTCCACCCTGTCGATACTTTGCTGCTTTGGCCAGACTTACTTAGAGTATGAGCTGAAATGCACCGGTCCCTGCTTCTTAAGAGGTAGGATAAAACCATTTAGACAAGTCTGTGAGCATGAAAGCAGTTTTCTTAGTGACTTTAAATGTTGCTTCAGGAGTGTATAATGAAAAAAGGGTCAAGTTGTATTATTTGTAAGAAAGATGCGGTCATTGGGAAAGTGACTGCCACAAATATGATAACTTAGGTTGAAAGAGTGCTGTTGTTTTTTTTCCAATGAAAATCGAGGGAATCTTGCATGGATTTCGGAAGTCTTTACATATTCACATGGTAACAAGCCACAAACCCTGATATCAGCAAGAAGTATTGGACCATTTATAGTCAATGTGTTGAGTGCGATATCCAAGGATCATCTTTATCAATACTGAAGATCCATCCAAGCTACAAAGTTACAAGTGAAACGGAGGACTCTATCATGGTTGTACTAATCGCTGTTTTCTTTGGGCTGATTCCTTCACACATGGAACTTCTCCAGTGTTAGGAGTGCCTGCAGGGGAGTTAGGCTAGCGGGCAGTGATGTTGTCCTTCCAGGGCTTAATTCAGAAGGATGCGGAGTGTTGCTTTACTCTCACTGTCTGTACAGGAGGCTGCCAGTTGCCCAGTAATACTCAGGGACTGTCCCTGCGTAAGTATAGTATCCTAATGAACTTCCAATGGACTTTATGCAATAAATATTTTCTTTACCATCAAAGGCCTATTAAATGACAAAACTGAACTGTTATGGTGTGGTTTCAGAAGACACGAAGAGTCCAAGAAAGTACTTGATCCCTGGCATTTTGAGAGGAAAAGCAACTCAGCCACCAAACACAGATTGATCAGCACAAGAATAATGTACCTTTGTCTGGAAAAGTCATTGCTGCATTCAGGGAGATCTCTCAAAATCTCATAAACGGGATTCCAGAGAGTTGCATAGCTTTTCCTGGCCTTGAACTTACTTTCTCCATTTCACAAGGGTTAAAAAGTGAAGTGAGGAGATGCCTCAAGCTGACTGCAACTTAAATGTAAATAAATTCCTGCAGCATTCAGGTTTCTGTCCTGCCAGTCCTTTCCAAACCCACAAGCTCCTTCGGAAGGGGGGACATTTTTGTTGTTGATTCATAAGTGAGTTTTTCTTGGCGGCACGTGTGGTGCATTTGCCATCCAGATGGGCTCCCCAGGCACCGTGGTGAGGTCTTATGTAACGGGATGTCTCGGGAAGGGGGTGGTTAAAGCAACAACCCTCCTTTTCCCATCGGTTTTGCTGCTGGTTCTCTCAGATCACATTGTGCTGCTGTGTAAAACACAAAGAGCTATTTAATCAACTTCTCTGTAAAACCGTGGCTATCAAAAATGACCTGATGTGTGGTTATTGGCAACGGCTCCTTGAAAACAGAAGCATTTGTTTTAATCAAGAGTTATTGCTTCAATTTAGGTGATTCCATTTGTTTTGAGCATCAGACTTTGATTTCAGACAGTAAGTTGATCCTTTGGCAATAAACACATCATATATTTAGGTATGTTCCATTCCAAAACAGAATGACGTCTGATAAACCTTGTGGGCTTGTTTCTCCCAGTGAGTAAGAGAAATAGCAAGGTATTTGCTTGCTGACTGTGACCATAAATGAATGCTCTGATATTTTGAATGTGTGGAATTAAAAGGTAAAGTTAACTGAAGACTTAAAAGCTTAATTTCCTGTCTTTATGCAAAAAGAAGATAATTGCAATCATGAGCTCATTAGGTATTTTATTTGGAAGGAGATTATTAGTGGCTTGGCAAGTCAAACAAGCAGAGTCTTTAGGTTCTAATCTTCATGAAAAGGCATTTCCAATGAAAATGCATGTGCAGTCTGTATGGAATGCTGCCACTGCAATTTTTAGCTGTACAGCTATAGCTGTATGAAGTATGCAATTGTGCTTTCATACTGAGACCCAAATGTTGCATGAATATGTGCATTTTGGGAGGAAATGAGGCATAGATTTTTTCCAAGGAACCTTGTTTTGTTTGCTGTGTCTTTTTGCATTTCTACACTTTTAAATTTTTTTTTTTGAGCTTGCAATGTGTTTTCTTTTGAAAATGGGGAAAAAAATAGAAGCAGATGTAAGTCATCTGACCAATATCATCATATAGGGGTACAGCTCTTGTAATTTGTGAACTCAGGCAAGTCTGGAGTAAATGCCATGAAGACTTTCTGTTTTCAGATTACAAAACCTCTGATTTGGTCTAAAATAATTTTCTAGTGGGGTTGATTAATTCATTTAATGAGTTAGACGCTTCATGGTTTTGCTTATTACATTTATGCAGCTGTTGATATTCTGTCACCATCAGAGAAATGTGATCAAAAGATCCCTACTGCCACTACTGTAACACCCGACATGGAACTCACTTCAATCAAAGCGTGCAGCCAGGAACATCAAAAATACTCTATTTTTGTAGCGATTGATTCTCTCAGTTCCATTTCACAGCCTGTCTCCGGTTCTGCAGTCCCGCTAACCTTTTGTAGTACTTGGCGTGTGCTGCAAGGGAGGCAGAGACGGAGCGAATGTGCACATGCACAGAGAAAAATGCTGTTGTTTCTTGCCAGAACGGTAAATTTGGTGCTCCACTAGATGGCATTATGTGCATGCTTATGGGTGTCTCTGGAGGAGTCAAAATCAAACAGGTTCTGCTTTTGGTAAAATAGATTAAAATAGACTGGCTAGGTTTCCAGAAAGGTGGCATGGTGTGTCTGAATGTGGGAGAAGTTCTATTTTAGAAGAGGATACATTAGTGGAATTTGGAGATTCTAGATGCTAATTAATTTTATTTGATTTTGAAGCCTCTGGTAGGGTCCTGTAGACCCTGCGTGGGTCCTTTCAATTTGTAGAGCACTGGCATTTAAGATAATTTTTAATTTCATGTTTCCTCTGGTTATGTGATTTGTTAGAATATTTACCTGCATATTTTATTTTTAGGTAATACTAGTGAAACATTCAGACAAATTAAGTTTTAATAAAATAAAATCAGATGTAAAATATTCTCAGAATTGGAAGCTTTTCGCAGCTCCCCCAATCTCTTTTTGGATGTTGTGTAGCCTGTGTTATGGAAAGTGTGTATCTGGTGACATGAGTGACATTCACAAGCATGTGATGTTGGAGAAGCTGCCGTTCCACTGACAGTAACAGGGCGAGCTTTCTTTGAGTGAGGATGGTGTTGCCCTCCCTTCCTGCATCCCTTTGCCCAGCTCTAAATACTTCTGAGTTTTGGAGGAGGAATCTGCCTACCAGCTGTGGAGATCATACCTCCCCCCTTCCAGCTGTCAAATGAGTAAACAATTACTCTCTTTAAAATTGTTTCAGTATGGTCAATGTAGGACCATAATTATGTTTGAAAAATTGAAGCCTGAAGGCGCAAGAAGTAACTTCAGAGGTGCTTAATTTTTTCCTCTGCTGTTCCAATATTCAGTACAGCAAATTTTGTTGTCATACGCTATTCGTTTAATAAAAAGAACTCCAAATGTATGACCCATATGTGAAAAAATGCATTTTGTTAGCCAACCCCCCAAATAATCGCCCTTCTTCGTGAGTCTGTGCAGGCAGAATCTGAAGCCCTTGCTTTTCATAAAATCCATCATATTCTTGACAATTACAAAAAGATTCTGTTCATCGGTTTAATAATTGAATTTTGAATATGACTGCGTGTTGCTTGTTCTCTAGACTTTAGAAACGATATTGAATTTGAAAACGGCAGGAACAGTTAAGCAAATCTGTTTGGATTACACGTTTAATGTAAATACGCCTGTATTTTATCCATGTGGCTGTTGGATTCTCTGGGGGTAGCACTTTCCCTCATTTTTCGAAACTTAACAATAATAGAGAGAAAGTCTGTGCCATCTCAGAATAAAGGGAAGTTGCCAAGTCCATGGAAATAATGATTTAGCTTTTAATTTTCTAAAGAAACCTGGTGATCATGGAGAATCGGAAACAGTACAACCTAGCATTGCCTAAATGCAGGCAATTTACATGAAGTTTGTATTTGAGGAGACTGATTTTGAATGCGCTATCAAGATGGAATATTACATGTCTGGTTTTGATATTGCAGATGTCTCTTCTTCCTCAATTTGTTCTTAATTAAATTTCTTTACAATTTAATGTGGATTGTTTCGTCTGCTGACTGACTTCTGACCTTTAAGAAAGAGAGGATTACTTTCTTAGGAACATTGTTTTCATGGAGTTTGGTTTGTTTTTCGTTTTTTTTAATTAGACCTGTTTTTTTAAAAACCCAATCCCTACTACCCCTATTTTGGACATCAGATGTCCCAAAGTTTGTGAAAATATATATTATTTCACACACTACTGCTGAAATCATTGCGTTTGTGCCAGGTAACCTTTACTCATTTTCAAGCTTTTTTCCCCCCTCATTGAATCACAGAAAGATTTCTCTTGCAGTGCGCAAGAAGAATTCTAGGACTTATGTCAGTTGTCTTTTTAGTTTTATAGGAACTTTGGCAAAAATGTGCTGTTTCTCTAATCTAGGATCTGGAAAGCAGACCTCAGCGTGGTGCACCTGCTGGCTTTTAAGCTGATTTTTTAATTTTCCTGGTGCATACATGCCTTCCTCCTAAGCTTTTGATTGACAAGATTTGAAGGTTGGTTCTTACTTGCAAACTGAAGTGATTTCCTGTGTGTGTGTTTCAGAACAGCCCATGTTTCTCTAAATTCTCTGTGCAGACCTTTTTGTCTCTGAGGCTCTGCTAGTATGTATCTGCTCTATAGAAATTGCTCAAGCCTTCGCGATTTATTTAATAACTGGACTGTTTTAAGTCTCTGGTGTGTTTTCATAGAAAGCTTTGTTTAGGAAGTGAGGTTCCCAAAGCAAACTTTAGACCCTAAGCCTTTAAAAACAAGCACATCCTTTGTTTTGAATGTTACCAGCAACCATCCATTGTGCTAGAGAAAAAGATTGCTAAAAGCAGTCAGCCGTCCTTAGATCATCGAAATCCTTTACTTCACTCTCCTTGTATAAGTGCATCTGCCTTCCAAAATCCTGTCGTCTTTTTGCCAAAGTGCTGAATTCTATTGCTGAATGTATTTTTTTATGTCTTTTTAGCAGAATTATTGCGTGTCTTGCAGATATTGTGCTGCTCACAAATTACACCACGTCATGCTGCTATTGACTAACAAATGTTCTGAAAAAGTCAAATCCCTTCTAACTGAAGTATTGCTGTCTTTTCTAATATGGACTTTCCCAAGGTAAAAGTCTCATTTTTGCAGCACCTTGCTTTTGTGCTGGTTTTGTAACTTTTTTGGTATTTGACATAGTCTGAATGAGACAGCTGAGAGCTCTCCCGCATGTGATCATTCCTGGATAGAGAACAGAAAGTCAGCAAACTTCACTTTGCTTGTACACAGATGTTTATGTCATATATGCCTCTACTAGAGGTAAATCATATTTCTAATGTTATAGTGAACTTTTTATCTACTTAAAAATTACTCCACTGTTGTTAGCATTAGGATTTTCTTCTGTCATTGTTGGATTGTTATGAAATGTGGTTGCTAAAGACCTGTTCATAGAATAAGATCGTAATACTAACTGGATAGATTTATACATCTGAAATTCATTTAACCTTTATATCAACCATCTTTGTACTTAAGGGCAATTTTTCATGCCTAATTTGCGCGTGCAGTTACTATGACGGAGTGTGCAGTTATGGTACAGATCTGTGCAAACAGCACACGTTTTGTCTATACCAGTTTTATACCTTTGACCACTATAACCTCTAAGTAGGAATTTCATGAATAAGGGAAAAGAAATAATCGTGCCGGAGTGAAATTTTGTGCCTGATGTCTTAGGTCTCTAGCCTAAAATCTTCTCAGACTACCCTGTTTAGCTGGTTATCTATTTTCCATGTGTTCCTCTGTAGTTGTGCTCTCTGCATGAAGGTAGTGGTGTGTCTATCCAGTATTTCATGAATATTCCTTATTACATTGATCAAATGATGCCTTTTGTGATCAGTACGTAGAAGAGGATCTGTTCCTGTCTTCCCTCCATAGAGAAATTTCTGGGATGTTTTATGTCATAGCTTAGGCATTTATCATCTTTCTCAAGCTCTTGTCCTACATAGCTTGGGTCTTCTCATATGAACAGCTCACTGCACCTGAGACTCTCCTGTCCCAAATAATTTATATCAGTTTTGATTTTTCTTTGAATTAAGTGACATCCTGGACTATTCCTAGTTAGACTGCTTTTCTATGAGAATTTTCTCTGGCCTGTAGTTGATTCAATCACTTCTCTAAACAGAGCAGCATTCAGCATGAAAGTCATTAAAATGTATTTATGAATTAAATATGGACATGTTTTCAAAATAACCACAGCTCACATGACTGTGTTTTATGTGGGACTACACAAGCACTTTTGTATGCAATGACAGCTGAAGTCGTGTAAAGAGTTAAAGCACAACTATTTTTATTGGACATTGCTGCAAACATTTAGAAACCCATTTCTCTATTCAGTGCACATTAGTAATAGATTACAGTGAGAAATGTGGTCTCAGTATTTACAATACAGAATGTGCTTTCCTTTTGCTGACACCTATGGAAAGGAAACTGTTGCACAGCAGCAGATGATAATTTCAGTCAATTTTGCTTCTTTCCTACTCTCACTACATTTTCGGAGACAGAGTGTAAGGGTTGAAAAGCAATCTGTAAGTAACATGTTTGCTCTCACTTGTCAGTGAGAAATCTTGGGGCCTTTAAAGTGCTTTTCTGTTAGCTTTTTTGATGCTAGTGTTTTCCTCCTGTATGTTCTCTATTTCAAAGTGCTTTTTGAGCAGATCTATTAAAATATTTAAAGCATCGGAAAATAAATGTTCAAAAAATGATGACAAGAGATACAGTACTCCACTCAACACTGTTGAATCAGTAACCTGCAAATTTCAGTTTCTAAGGGCTCTTGGCTCATTTATAATACTAAGAAAAATATGACACAAAGCTCTTAGTTTGTACAAACCTGGAATTTTGCAGCTGTGGGCTTCAATTCATTTGTCTTGCAGGACCAGACCATATCCTGTCTGTAGAACTATACAACAGCTTAAGCAAGTACTTCACAGGATCGTGATCCTGTTGTGAGAGTAAGATTGGAAACCGAGTAGGCTGGAAAGATTATTTTACTTTGCAGGGTATCAACTGATACCAAAAGGAAAATAAGAATCTTAAAGAGATCCTTCAAGCATAGTCATATTGAGTAAAAACATATATTATAGCTTTGGACTGTTTAACTGCAGTATTGCACGTCTAAATCTATGAGGTTCAGAAGTACTGAAATTTTAGAGAATGTTAAATGTTTGGTTAGTTCTCTTTCAGTTCACCAGTTTTGAACCTTTGGGGTTTACTTTTTCAAGTTTTTTCTGCAGTCACGGGGTTTATAACTTTTTCTTTAGATAGAGTCAAATGCCCTCAGCTGTTGGTGCTTTAGGTAAAATATAAATCGCACTGAAGCTTACAATTAAATGGTGAAAGTATGTATTAACAGCAATATGAAGAGGACCTTGAAAGAGCTGACAATGCACATTTCCTTCTCAGTTTTAAAGTTATTTGTCCAGATACTGAAACAAATATTTCTTGTCATACCTGAAATGGTCTTTTTGCTCCCTCTGTTTCTTGTATAACGGGGCTTCCCCTTCAGTACAGAACTTGCACCTGATGATGAACCTGATTTGAGTTGGCAGCAGGACTCCCTCTGTAGAACCTTTGTTTCGAAATACTGAGTTCAACTCATGAGTCAATGTTGCATTTACAGAACAGTTAGGCAACTTAGCAGCAAATGCTGGGAACTGCCTAATGTGATTTTTTTAACTGACTTTATACAGGTAGTAATACTTTCAGAAGGTCGATTTTTGTATTGCATTTTTATTGGATTGTGATAAATTTTGAACTGAGCTTTAAAAAAGGGTTATTATATGGAGTTTTATATGGCTTCCTACTTATCAGACTTGTACATGGTGTGGCACTATCAGTGACAAATAAAGCTTTATCCAGCTTTGGCTTGGGAGTGCTGGTTCCTGCTGTTGGTCAGCATTGCACAGCTTGGATGCAGTAGTACAGTTTGCATGGATAGAGGTGTAGATTGGAAAATTTCATAGACTGCTAACGCTTTGGAATACATAACTGCATATGTATGATGGTGTAATTCTGTGAGTAGTTATTGAAATTGCATCACTTTCTAGCTTTGTTGTTTTTGTAATGTCATTGTCTTCCTTTAGGCAGCGTCAAGCATGAGGGCAGTTCTAAAATTTTCAGAGCTGCTTTGTTCTCCTTCTGTGTGTGAATGTGTGTGTCATCTATGCTTGTTCCTGAAAACACGCATTTATGCTGATTTTCACCCCTTTGCGTGTCTCTGTAATTACAGGTCACCTCTTTTACAAATTTGGAATCACAGAATCTGACTGGTACCGAATCAAGCAGAGCATAGACTCCAAATGCCGAACAGCTTGGAGGCGGAAACAGCGAGGGCAGAGTCTTGCTGTGAAAAGCTTTTCCAGGCGAACACCATCATCGTCTTACAGTGGTTCAGGTAAAAAAACCAAACAAACCCCATAAAACCTAACCAAACCCCAATGGAAACTTACCGTAATAGTGTCATTTGTTTTTCAATATACCTGCAAGTTATTTTGGTCTTAATTTATATTTTGATAGGAATGGTTGGACTCAATGATACGGTGGGCCTTTTCCAACCTGATAATTCTATGATTCTATATTTCCAACAGGTCTGTGTATTACCCACAGATACGCATTTTTGTGTAGGAAAGATAAATGGAGAAACATATATTTCTCACAATTGAATTTTTGGTGTGGATTTTATATTAATGCGTGTTTTATCTGAAGTACCATTCGTCATTGGCAGAGGCCTCTCTGTTACAGTGTACATATGTCTATGGTGCTCCTGAAGGAGTGTGTCTGTGTGCTAAATGAAGGCAAGCACTTGTAGTTAAATCATCATGCACCTTCAGTGCAAGCCAACCACCTCCTGGTACGTTCAGGGTCCTTCAGAGCCTCATGGGGCTCATACCAAAGTAGATCCCTGGTAGGATGAGCTTGTAATTGTTTCATCTCCAAACTGCAGTCACGTTTCTGGTTGCAATGCATTCATGATCCTAGAAGAAAGAGAGATACATGCGTTTGTTCACAAAGAGAAGAGGAGGAAAGGAGTCTCTATGAAACAGTAGTAAAATCCACATTTGCCAGAAGTGACAGTGTAATATATTCCAGTGTGTGAGAGAGATTGGCTTTGTTTGTTTGTACATTATCTGAATGCCTGGCTTCACTGAGGTGCTTGAGAACGTTCATCCACATGTGTTAACTGAAAAAATTCAGCATGTGCAGCTGAATTGTATGGGTTTTCAGTTTTTTGAGTAGGAGGTTAAAATGTTTCTGCAACTGATGTTTGTAAGAGGAGTCAAGAGAATAAATCTTTCTCGGTGTGTTCACACCATTTAGTGGGACGTGCTAAGTTTTGTTCCCAGTGTATTTTCCTCTGAAGAAGTTAAATATGTTGTAGGTGATTCTATATTTCCATATAGGTATGCAGGCATGAATAATAATAACAAATGAAAAATACTGACCTAAGAAGTGTTCTCATAGGACATTTCTGGCTCATGCTTTTAATATAAAGCAGTGTTACGGGACATTTGTACATCATATATTAAAAACAGTGTTTTGGAAGTGAGCCCAAAGAGAAGGAAGTAAGTTTATTTGCCTGCATAAAATTTTGGTTGCATGTTAACACTAACCACTGTATCTCATGCAAAGAATGCCAAAATCTGCTTTCAATGGAAAATTTTATGTGCTGGAACTAGGAATCATATCCAAATTCCCAAATTAAAACAACTAATCAACGTAATGATAACCATAAGCCAGATGTGTTGATGAGATTTTTATTTTCAGTCTCCTAGCAATCAGTGTTTTAGACTAAAATTGCAGTAGTAAGTGGATATTATGGGCCTGTGATCATCAGAATGTACTCTTTGACTGTTGTTGAGATTTATTAATAATAAATATTAATCTTTAATCCTCTGGTTTGGAGATGTGAGGAGACCAGTGTAGAGATGTAAAACACAGACTCGGGCTCAGTGGATTCTTGTCTTCAGAAGGCCATAAGAAAATAAGTTTTGGTGAGGTTTTTTTTTGTTGTGGTTAAGTTGAAAACTCATTGTTCCCCCCTGGTTCCACTGATTTGCGCATAAATTGTTCTGTAAGTACAGGGACACCTGAATTAACGCCTGGGATTTCAGCATCGTGCTAGCTGAGCGGGTGGGAGTAGCATGGTACAGACGCTCATGAGCTGGTTCTGCAAGAGCCACCTGGGTGTTCTGGGTTGTGTGCCCAGGGTAGCTCATGTAGCTGGAGTTGTATTGGTGGCCTTTGGTGCATCAGTCTTCAGGATGTTCTCAGGAGTTTTTATGCCACCTGGGTCTCCCACTGTACAGGCCACCTCATCTCCCAGTTCCCTTATATAGCAAGGAGGTGTCTACATGCCCTTATAAAGATGTCTTTGGTCCTGAAGATGATGAAGGTCAGCTGAGGCACCTTGGCATGTCATTGGCAGGACTTGTATAGACTGCAGCCAGAGCAGAGTACTGACAATAGCTTTAACAGCTGCCTTTGGTAACAGTATGTGAAAATGTTCCCATGGACTCAGTCTTTTGTTAATTTTGTTTAAAATATTACTCTCAGAAAGTCATTGGCATCATTTTCTGGGAAGCTTTAAAGATGTTAGATGAATTCACCACTACGTTTGCACCACTATGAAAAGTCTCTTAGAAATACAGACTGCTTTTCAGAATCAGGCGGTCCTTTGAAAAACTAATTTGCATTCCAAACTCAGGTGGGAGTGGTATTTCACTTGAAGAAAGGTGTATGAGGAAAAACAGGAGAGTGGGTTGAGAGGCTGAATGAGTGTATAGGGAAAAGAAAGACAAGGAAATATGCAAGGAAAAAGTGTAGATTCACACAAGTTTGGAAAGGTAACTTTTGCATGATAGGTCTGTAATTCCACCACTCTGTTCAGGTAACTTCCTGAACCGCTCAGGCTTTGCCTTTGTGGTTTGACATCCCTAGAACCCCTCAATGGAATTACAGCATCATAATTCACAGGCATCTGTTCCTTATTATGCACACTCTATGGTGGATATAGCAAAATTCCTGCTGCCAGCTAGCAGGAAAGAGAAGTAATATTTCACAGCTCTGAAGTAAAGGAGGTCTGTATTTCACAGTTATGACAACGTAGCTGTCAAATATGGCTTTTTAAAGTGTTACATATGAACCCAGACGGTTTTTATGGCAGCATTTGTTCCAGGGGGCAACTTAAGGTGAGCCTTGAACGGTCTGGAATTCAGCTACTTGAGAAACTGTCTTTCCCACTATTGTTAGTTACAGCTAATAAGATCAGCTTCTAGATGCTCTCTGTCAGGTCTCCACCCAGCTGTGGTTGCTGCCGTCGGCAGAGGAACGGAGTTTGGTTTCATCAAGTAATACCTTGCTCCATGCCAATTCACAGATAACAGGCATTTGAGTTGTTTCTGTTGAGCAGAATGTAGTAGCTGCATCTTACAAAAAATATAATGGAAAAAAAGGCTCTTACAGGATCATTAGTGGCTACTGTATTGTGCTTACACCGTGAAGGATGCAGGGTTATGCAGTGCAGTTTCTGTATAATATTCTCTTGAGCTGTTCTTAGAAGTGGGTTTGGCTCCAGTAGCTCAGCATAAGACTATATGACTCCTATTCAAAGAAGCTATAATTATTTAGTTTGATCAGGAAATTTAGAGCATGGTTCTGAGAGTAGTCAGGTTAGAAGATGCACTGTTGCTCTCAACAGATGCCTTCAGTAGACGCAAAGTATTGCAGCGTCTGCCATACAGCTAGGGTATTCTGAAAACATCATTAAGAGATTTAAATACTATTTCAGTGTCCTGGGCGTGAATGAATGAGCACCACGTTCCCCTTGTGAACTTTTTACAGAGTTTGTAAGGTTTTTCCACTTCTGAATTTGTGATTGTAGTGTTTCATATTAAAACTGTGACCAAGAGATGCTACAAAAAAAAAATGGCTCAAATCCAAACCTTTGTGTTTGATTGGCTTGAAGTAATATTATTTTTCATCAGTGGTCTCTAGGGGCTGATAACAGCAAGATAGCTTTGTTATGTCATAGTATAATAACACATGTTTCAATCAGCAGAAGTTTATTGGCATTTTATTCAAGTGTTGCAAGGGCGCACTGTTCTCTTTTGTGTTACAGAATATTTTCTTAAATGCTGGTATACTAAAAGTCTAGAAGAACTTAGTATTTTCTGTTTGGCAGTGAAAATTGTTGAACATCTATACATATCATTTAAAACAATATTTTTGTTACTCCTGAAATAGTCTCAAATCAGCACGGTCACCGCCCTGCTGGCCATCCTCCCCTGTGAATTAGGGGACTTGATTTTCCAAAGCTGTTTTTTAGCAGCAATTAATTTGCCTCATATTTTTTAGCAAAATAAATATAGCAGCCTGAAACTCACTTGCCTGTAACCTGATTTTGGTTTCTCTGGCTCCGAGAAATCTTGAGAGTGGCTGAACACAGTAACTGGCTGTTCAGAGAAGCTGCAGAGACATCATCCCTGGAGACAGTCAAAATCTACTTGGGCACAGTCTGAAGGAACCGTTTCTGGTTGCCCATGCTTTGAGGAAGGTCACTGGATTAGATGATCTCCAGAGGTCACTTCCAACCTCATCTGTTCTGTGGTTTTATGATATTTATGAGTTACTGCGCATGTACTAAATTATTCTGAATATTTATATTTAAAGAATATTGCTGTTTTTGAGCTTCATTCTTACGGACTTGTTGGACATGTCAAAACATTTAGACTTTTTCTGCCTGTTGTGCATAAATGTTTATGTAGCACATGGCTTTGATTTGAGTCATGCAGTTCAAAACGATAACAGATTTCTTGTCTGCTCTGTTTGTCGTACAGAAAAATTAGCTATGCAGATACCGTAGAAAAGCAGGAGGCTGAGCACATCGTCCTTACGTAGCCTTAGAAGGTCTTGGTATTGTATTTCTGCAATATTGTTGAAGTGTTAAGAGCTCAAGAGGAACTGGTCTGCAGGCAGAAACATGTCTAAGGAGAAGCTGGTAGGAGATTATGAATGAATATCTCTGTCATCCGTCCCTGAAGATATCAATTGAGATAGATCTACATTTAACTGACCGTGCAGCTTTACAGTAGCCAGAAGATTTATGGGTTGCATAAAGTTGTGGTAGAGACTCTTAGATATATGCAGGAGTTTGTTTTCCCTGTTTTATCTGACTCTTCTGTTTGAAGCTGTTGCCTTTTGTTGGAATTGAGGTATTAATTGCTGTGGTTTGCTCTGCTCTTCTCAGAGCCAACACTTCAGTCCTTAATGTGCATCTTCCTTTTCATTTTTTTCTGACAAAGAGTTGTACACATGGCTTCCGTGATAATTTAGATAGATACTCTTTTTGAAGACGTTAGCAGTCTGTGGAGGGAAGACTGTAGGAAATGAGGTTTTGGGGAGGAGGATTAATTGAAGAGTGCCTTCTCCCTTTCTTTTAATTTCTCTTAAGATTGTTAAAGCTGTTATCACAGTTTTCCATGGTGGAATTTTTAATTAGTTCTATGACTTTGGGATTTATATGTAGATTTGGGCTGAAGTGCTCAGCCTGTGCAGAGATGGCACACATGAAAATGGATGTGCAGCCAAATCTTCAAAGCTGTTCTGCAGAACTGGAGGTATTTAACACTGGATGAGTCAGGCTGAGATAATGGTTTTCTGTGTGCGGTTTTATTTCTATTAATTGTTCAGTAATGGGGGTTTTTCTTGCTTTTTTGTTTTTGAGGACTGCTTTGCTGCATCTGCCCATTAACCTTTCCTTGCTAGGACTGCACGGCAAGGAAGTGAGAAAATAACGTCCTTGTTTGGAAGCAGAAGGGAGAGGCTGGGAGGCCTGTGCACTAGGAAACCAACTTCAAATAACAACATACAACGAGACTAAGCTTGAATCCCCTCTGCTACAGCATCTGTACCCTCCTACGTTTCCTCCCAAAATGAGAAGCCAGATGCTCAACTGATACACATGAAGTATAATGAGAGTAGGAAAGAATTAGAAAATGCCAAAGGTTTTCCCTTTGAAGTGAGGGGGTGTAAAATTGATCTTAGTTGAGACTTAAACTCACATATTCTTGAAACAGTTACAAATTACATATGTCAGACAGATCTGATCTTGCTCGACCATGTCTGAGGAATATTTGCTTTGAGAGATGTGACAGAAGGAACTGCTTCACTGGGGTCATTTTGCTGGCTCTTGAACATGTGGCACAGGAGACAGGCTCGCCCAGGCTAAATTTTCTTTAAGTCATAAGCACATGCAATGAAGAAACAGAAAATGTTAAAAGGTCCAGTTTCAACCTGAGAAGAAGGAAATGTTCAGCAGTTGTGATACAGGGGGGAAAAAGCCCAACTTAATCACGTGCAGAAGGGTCCATGCAGCATCTTCTATTCGACCTGTGGCTCCAAAGCTGGTCTGTGTAGTGGAGGGTACTTTGGCAATGGCAAATGGATAATGTGCTCAGGAGTAGCGCTACATAATCTATTCAGTTCATGTCAAAGTACCCATTTATAAGTAGTACAATGGGAAATATCAAAGCAAGAGTTCAGCTGCAGAGCTTCTCAGTGCCAGGGATTCTCTAGTATATCAAAGTTGTAAATGTGAGGCTAGATGGTTTACATGATAGTGATTTATAACTGTTGACATATCCTCTATTCAAGCTGTGTGCTATTCATGTTTGTGTTTGTTTTTAATGGGCAATGTTTAAAAATGGATAAATATTACTTTTGTCTGGTCACAGATTTAGAGGGGAAAAACAATGCTTACAAAGGATGTTTTGTTTTTAGACACTGTTGAATCCTTTTTCTTCTTTCTTCCTAAAAAGAAAAAAACACCTCAAAAATCCAACAAAAAAAGAAAGAGGACCCAACTGTGGCAGTTGCAGTGGAGCCAAACTGAATCTATTTATAAGTGACCACGCGAGATGTACAGTGTAATTGTGCTCAGTCTGTGCTTCTCATTCCCACCTCTGAAAAAGCATAATAATTTCTAACATCTGTGCAGCAAAAGATGGCTTTTTGACTTCACAGTAAAAAATGCATTTCTATGTATGCATATAATATGTATGTAAATAAGCATTTTTATATGCTGCAGCTCATATGTGTTTGATACTCTTTTATTGCATAACTTTCTTCATCAGAAAATTAATACTCAGTATAAATGCATCTTCATGTTTTGTCACAAGTACAGCATTGCACTTTGTGTATCATTACTTGTCAGCTACAGGAAAAAGACTTCTAGAAGGTTGTTAAATCTGAAAGTGAAACACATCTTAACCTGGCGTGTGTCCCAAGCCCAGTTTTGCTGCTTGTGTATGTGTATTTCCATTTACACTATATATGTTTGAACATATGAAGTTAGGTATGTGTGCATATGAGTGTATACACACATCGAAGTGAAGGATTATGTGTTTTGACACTGTGGTTTGACCAGAAATTGAGTTGTAACTCAACTCAGCTGTTGAATTACATAGCAGGGAACTGGGAAGCATGATAGAAAGACAAGACCACAATGGAATGGAATAGTGGTAAACTATAAGAAGTGAGATGAATAACAACTGGCATTCTTAGCCATTTGGTATCCTAACAAAATGCTATTTGTAAAACAAAAAAACCACAGAAAATTAATTGCATAAAATATTATTAGGACTGAAGCAATGGAAATGAGAGGAAAAAGTGAAACACAAAGAGGCACAGGTAAACAATCTTTCTAGAATATCTGTTACTTTCAGTGACCGTGACAAAGCCACTGGCAATGGAAAGCATGATCTAGTATCAGAATTTGAGTAAAACGTATTTTTATTTGGTTGGTGCTGCAGTTCTCATACTAAATAATGGGCTTTGCCAATGGTGATTTGTTAATCCCATCCGGGATTCTGTACAGCAAAATTGCATTGTACAGGACTATGTGCAAGAAATTATAAATTTTCTGGAGTTATCTCCCGGTCCATGGAAGGTATTAATGATGTATAGCCAGGAGACAGCAAAAGCAGGAACTTGCTACATTTAAGTGTTCTGGTTGTAGTTAGGTATTTGCAGATTGTTTGCATAATTAGAGCTGTCTAGCTGCTTTGTTAAGCAGCTAAACTTTTCAACAAATTAGTAAATACTAGCTTAGTGGTTTTGAGCTAGTTTCAAGTTCCCATGTTTAGACTGAAAACTCAAAATTATCTTCTTCCACAAACATTTGTAGACAGGATGAAAAAGCCAAATGAATGATTTTATTAGAGAACATTTCCATTAAAATATGTGTGAGCGGATAAAGCTCATTCTTGCAAAATTCTCTTTTCAGTATAAATATTAAGAGTATTAAGTAGTGGTATTAAAATTGTATGAAACATGGCTTCCTGTTTTGTTGGTTCAAAAGAACCACCATCGTTTTAAAAATCAAAATATATCCACCATCGCTGATCTCTGAGCAGGGTGAGGCCCATCCAGTGCTTATTGAAACAATACATAAAATCTTGTAAGGAAATGATCTACAGTGGAAGTGCACTGCTCCTTAAATACTTTCATTATAGTTTCTAGTCCATGGACAGCTTGAAAGCCCCATAGTATTGAATGTTAATACACGTTACATGTTCATGTGTTTTGCGTTACCTTGTACCATGAAAGTCATTGTCAGAGCAATAAATGATTTAGAAAAATTGGAAAACAGTTAAGGCTTCAGAGGTTTCATTCAATGTATTTTTGTGGAATAGCAAAAGAAAAAATATTCAATGTTTTTACAGGAATACTGTGTGTAAAAAGTACTCCTTCAGATACACGATTCTGAGAGCGCTTTGTGAGAGTCCAGTTATCCAGAATGTCTCAAGTGAAAAGGAAGAAATCTAGGACTGGTGCTGGATCTTAGTAGGATACCAGGACATGAGGGTTTTTCCTTGCAGTGCTTACTTGAACTTGTCACATGTGCTGCAAAAGCGGCATTGGTCAATAGCCTTAGGTTTTGGTTCCTGATTCTTAAAAGGACGTATGGTATCTAGTGAAATATTCACCTGCTAGTGCTGTCTTAATCTGCAGGAAAGCCCATATGTACCATTAGTCTCTGGTCCATTGGATTCCACTTCACGCTTTCAGTACAGAATTACTGACATTGTCAGTCTTTCAGTATCACTTGCACCAAAAAAAAGTCATATATTTTTTAAAAAAAAGTATTTGAGTGGTTTTATGCTAAAAAAATTAATAATTTTGGCTTTTACCCTCCTTTTGCCTCTTACATTTATAAGAATCCTTTCCCTGCAGCTAGAAAGCCTAGAAGTGAATCAATGATAGGTGTATTGCTACTGCAAGTTGCTCTCCTCTTGCAGTCATGTGATGGCTTTTCTGGTGGCTGTCAGTGTTACCCGAAGATAACAGCCAGGTGTCTTCCATTTTTTAGAGGCATCCTTGGATGGCCTTACTTTGCAGTGTAAGGTTGTGATTAAATTCATCAAAGTCAAGAAATCAACCTGCCATTTTGAGGCTAACAAAAAATTGTTCCAGGCTTATGTGTGTCAATGGATCTTGAAAAACAACCGAGAGATGTCCTTAATTTATAAGGACAATTTACAGGATGGGTTTTCAGATGCACCCTCGCAGGGGTGGTGGCAGTAAGAATTCTCAGCTACAAAGAGTTGAACTGCTTAGGAAATGTACCTGGGTTTGCTGTGGTGTGACTTTTACAGCTGTGCAATCTTTAATGTGGATTCAAAAGTTGCATTTTAAAAGTGTGCTGGTCAGGGACAGAATGGCCTTTGGAACTCTTCTGGAACTTGTAGCAAGTCTACAGATGAGTCATAAGAACGTTGATGTGTAAATGATCTGCATCTACTTACTGACTGCATTTGTTTCCCACAGTTTTTAGGTATGCATTGTTGTGTGGCCACTGGCATGAGATATGCACGTATAATAAAGGTGGAATTTTGTCTCTCTTTCAGAGGGTTCGCAGAGTTCAGTTTCAGCTTCTAATGAGATCCAGCAGAACCACCAGCCCCAGGCACTACACTATGCACTAGCCAACGCTCAGCAGGTTCAGATCCACCAAATAGGAGAAGATGGACAAGTCCAAGTAGTATGTACTCAACTTTTTCTAAATTACTCAATTTAAACAATTGAGATGATTGCAAACTTTGCTTCAGTTGAAAGTATTTTTTTTCTTTATAAAAAAATGACCTGTCATCACTTATTCAGCGTGATCTTCAGAAAATAAACATTGAAGGCTTCTGAAAAAAATCTAGAGGTATTTGGCAAAAATCCGCAGGCAGGATTTTCTCACATAATTGTTGCAAATCAATGCATGTTCATTCCTGTGTATAGAATTCACTAGTATCTACCTGGCTGTTTGCGTGTGCTTGCTATAATAGCGATATTGGACCTACTAAGCACATGATTTATACTTCAGAAGTAGTTCTAGCTATCGTTTTCAAAACAAGAATACATTTATTTATTTTCATTAGAAAAAGCCACCATTCTCAGGCATTTTTTAACATCTGTTAGCGGAGTACTTAACATGTGCATTCATTTAGATGCGTGTATATAAGTAAAAGTTATAAATATTGACATTTTTTAAGCCTGAGGCTCCTACTATAACTCAGGCCATGATTATTTTTATATATGATTTTAGTGTACTCTGACAAAAGCTAACTTTGGCTTTAGTTCCTTGCCACAGATAGACTACAAGGATTGTTTTAAATTCAAATTTAAAAAAACAAAGTAGAAAAAAAGCCTGAAATAATGGATTGTGTGGCATTTCTGACATGTGGCACTTAAAAATGGCAAATTATATCTGCACACAAATTTTGTGGTAGAAACCTGAGAATCTAATATGTGAAATCTGTCTGTCATTAGTTTTCAAACACATCGGGCTTTGCAGTTTACAGTGTTTATGCATGGTTTTATAACATAGAGATTTATAACACAGCGATGGCGTTAGTGTTTTGAAGGTGCCTAGAAGTCTGAGTAGGGGACAGTGCTCAGCTGGGCCAGGCAGTATTGAAGCACGGAGCAGAAATAAATGTACACAGGCACGTCTGTACCCGTTCTGCATGATAATCACTGTACTCCCCTTTCTTTAGAAAACAGGCTGAAGAAACATATGGAAATGGGCAAACAAACAAGAATTCGTGAGAGATGTTAGTTAATATAGATTGTAGTACCCAGTGTCAGGCTGTTGGAAAGGTTTTAGTCAATGCCATTACAAAGAAGAATCTGAGGTAGGGTAATGAGGCCTCTTTAGTAGAACTTTATAGTACACTCTCCCCAGGTAAGAGAGGCAATTGTGCTCAATTGAATAATTCACACATAAAGAAAAAACTCTTTAAGCACAGGGATACTCAAGTCTGGGCGTTGAAAAGTGCAGGTAGCATGGAAGTGAAGTTGCTCAGAAAATAATGAAGAAAAAAGGGCCATGATGCTTTTTGGGATGTTATCAGAAATGTCTGTAAGAAGTGCTGAAGGTTTACTGGAGGAGCAGTAGAAGAATCGGAGAAATGTGTCATGGAACATGGGTGAACATTTCAACATGTGCGGCACAGTGTTGAAAGCAATGGACAGAGCTGTAAGCTTTGCTTAAAAGGAGGACTTGAATATCAGCCAGAATACTTTTTTAAGGAGTGTGTGGAAGTGGAAGGGGTTTGACATGGAAGTGATTGAGAAGAACTCCAGACAGCAACCATAAGGGTTGTGGAGAGGAAACTGCAGTGGAGAGCAGTTTTTTTCTAAAGTGGAAAAGGTTTCCTGTAAAGTAAGACAAAAGAAAGAGCTGGAGTGTGGATGTAAAGGATGCTAGGAGCCAGTAGCTGAGAGAGTCAGATAGGATAGGAAGGTCCAGGCTGCCCCTTTCGTTTTCGCAAACCTATCCTGCTGTGTACCTGGATACCATATGACTTCAATGACTAATTATGGAGAGTGATTGCTTAAAGGAACTAGATCTGAAGTACTTTGTATTACTGTTCTCAGACTTGGAAGAGGAATAAAGAGAAGTTCAATAAATTAACTTGCAAATGTTTTATTATCAACTTCTGTCAGTTGAGGCCATCCTCAGTGAAATAATGCTTTTGCTGCAGGAACTGGGTACAAAGGTTCCATTTCCATTTCACTTTTGCTGTAACTGCACAGTATTATCATGTGAATATCTTTGTGTTTTGGTTTCCCTACATATTCTAAAGAGCACATCTTCTTAGCTGCAGTATAGATCTTTCTATGAGATTTAATTGATGACTGAAAAGTATCTTTTAATTCTTGAAAGACAAAGTAGAATGGAAAATTATATTAAATACATAGATATAATAGACAAACCAGTTATGTTTATAGGTGTAAGTGATGAAAGTTTGCCTGATATTTAGCCCTGTCAAATATCCTTTAAATTGATTGTGGAACCTGAGAAAAATGCACGATGATCCACAAATTCTGTCTAGGTTGAAACAGATGAAAATGGTATTGCTTTTTCAGTTCTAGAGAATGATAGATATAGATCAGGCTGAAAGTCATTATTAAGGTAGTCGTTATTTATACTATATATGTTTAAGAAGATCAGTATCAAATTAAATTTGTGAACAGCCCAGCGATGTATCTGCAAAAGATGCGTAAGCAGTTCTTTTTTGGGATTCTGTGTGATACAAAGGTGCATAGAAGTCACCTTCTCCCCCCTCCCTTTAGTCAGAAAGGATTGCTTATATTTAAAAATACCATAAACAGATCTTTTAAATGCACCATGCTATTTCCTGGGAGCCCTGAGAGCTTCATGTTAAGGAGGGAAAGTGATTCTAATCTCAACACAGACTGGGCTGTGCTCTAATTTTATATACAGTCCTTATTGTCAGTGATAGTTTCACTATGTTTCTTTTCCCTATAAATGGACAGTTTCCTTCTAAAGGAAATGAAACTGTTTGAAATAGAGGGATCTGTGTTTCTTTGAAAACCACATGCAATTGTTCTTGTGTTATAAAATAAGAAGAGCCTTTGACAGAATTCCAAATGATTATCTTTAATCTCTGTCTCATGAAGGCATATTAAAATGAACACAAAGCCTTATAAACCCCCAAGTAGGTTATTTATCCAGTCTCCCTTCAGGTAAATCACAGTATCAAAGACTTTGCTGGGCTAGTCAGGATGCACAAGGAATTCCGTCCACTCTTATCCATGTTTTGATCAAATGGTAGACTTGATACCATTCTGAAGTGGTGGGTATGGTCAGCCATATGAAATATTAATGTTATTAAAATGGTTAGGGAAGATTTTCCACTAACATAAACCAGTGTAACTGCATTAAAGTTAATGACTTCATGCCAATTTATTGCAGCTAGAGAGATAGTCTTTAGTGTGGTACTGTACTTCACCATAACTATGTGAATGTACAAGAATGTATGGATACTTACAGATACCGTTTAAAACCTCACTCTTGGCAAGTAGTTAGTCTTGGTGCTTTTGTTCTAAAAACTGAATTTCCAAGGTCTTTACATGGGTTTAATGTTCCAGGCGCAATGCTGTTCTACCAAAGCAAGTTCATCCCCTGCTTTGTGTATCAGTCAAAAATGCAGGTACTTTGTCTGTAGAGAAATGCACTGCATAAATGTTATTTATTATTATGCCTATTTTATTTCCTTTTGTGTGACAATGAACCATTCTTTCTTCAGAGCCACTCTCTTTATACTTTGCATAAAAAAATGGGGAAATATGGCTGCAATTTATTTTGTTAAAGGTATCTTTAATGTTTTTCATTGAATAAGCATTTTGCTTTTGTATGTTAAGCTGTATTGAATCCAAGGTAATAGCTTCTTCCTCTAGTTATGATTTCCTTCTGATGCTCCTTCGTGTTTTCTTTTGTTGCGGATCCCACAGGGCCATCTCCACATAGCCCAGGTTCCTCAAGGCGAGCAAGTCCAAATCACGCAGGACTCTGAGGTGAGCCAGAAGTTTGACTGCTTGTGGAGCAGATTGTTGGCCAGAACTTGTGGCCCTGATTCTAGAACTGTATCTCTGAAACCTGCTACAATACACTACAGAGGCCAGTATAGGTAGACTTGAGAGCCTGTGGTGGAGCCAGGATGGGCTTTAAGGCAGTAAATGCAATATGCTGTTTCTGTGTCTGTGTTCTATCTTGTTTTCTTTGCCTTGACCAGCCAAGACAGCTCTGTGTGCGTGTTACACTGATGATTGTTGTCTATGGCTGAGGGGCTGTGTTGGAAATTTAGTACTTGGAGTATTATAAGAAGCCAGCTTAGGTTCTTGAACTGCCATTGAGAAATTAAATTATTTTAGTTAGAGTTATGAACTAAATGTCTCAGTGTCTTTAATTGTGAGAACTGTTGGACAGAAATTCGAGAAACCTTCAGATGCTGTCTGTTAAAGATACATTGCAAGCTGAAGTGAACTTACCTTCGTTACTGAGCAAGCAATCTGGCACTGCAGTATATACACTTCATAAGTTTTTCCATAAAAATAGTACAGTAGAGTGGAACTAGATCAATCCAGTACTGAACCCTCCTGTTTTGCCTTTTTTTTGCCCCTGCACTCAGGCAAAACAGCTTTTAAAGTCAGCTGAAGTTACCTGAATGAGAGTGCTTTAGTTATTTAAGAACGTGTAGAGACTACTGAGGCTGCTGTTAGTCTCTTGTGTGCTTAGTTTGTTTACATGAAGAAGCAATAGCAAAATAAGGTTAAACATAAATGCAGACTACAGTTTTGATCTGTATGATTTCCTTGTAGAGTTCTTTTACTCAGTGTTAAGCATATCTGCTTGTAGGTTAGTTTAATCATTTTCCAAAGTACCCTAAATCACATGTCATAAAGCCACTTTTAGCGTGGAGGAATACTGTTAACTCAGGGAGCTATTGTAGAATAAATATTATCATAAGTATTATCGTAAATATTATAGTCAAAGGCAGTCCCCTTTGAAAAGCTTGTCAGACCTAGAGAGAAATAAGAAAAGATCAAAATGTTCTGGGTCTAGCACAATGCATAGGGTGCTGCAATAAAGCTGGAACAGTTCTTGGGTAAAGAGCCACTGAAAAAAATACGATTCAGCAGATGCTGGGTATAACTGATCCTGAGGTTCAGGCACAGCCTGGTGTCCACTGGCTTCATCTGAAGTTCCTGTATGTAAGACTTTTCAGAACTGTGTTTGCCCCTTACAGAGGAAAACATCTGGTTTTAAATTTATTACAATGTACGCAGTTTCAAATAAGAGGAAGTGCTGCCAGCAAGAGAAAATGCAGAAAACATGCAAATCAAAGAATTGGTATTTTTTTCTCAAAGAAGTGTGCTATTTCACTGCAGGTCCCTGTGGCTGGGAAGCTGTTTGTTCTGAATCTAGTGTACGTTTTTGAAAAGACATCTCTCGGCAATTCATAAAAGCCTCATTTTGTAAAGATGCTGCTTTCCTTTTAGACTTCAAAGCTACAGTTTCCTTTAATATACTTTACAGCGTGGACAATTTTTTGTAATAAATGTAATTCCTGTCATAGCACTATGTTAGTCTTGAATATTGAATTTTGATAAAATAAAAAATTCTATTAGCACAGGCTAACAGAAACAACAAACAGTAAATACTACTCCATACATGTAGAAGTGTTTTACTGCTAATCTGAGTTTATTAAGGGTTTAACTCAAATTCGTGGTTTTATGTAAGTAAGGAAACCCAAAAATCTTACCTCAAAAACCATACAAACAAACTTTGCATAAAAATACTGTAGATTATACAGTAACTTTCAAAAAGCAAAACATAGTGGTGCTGAAAAACCTTCCCTTTCAGCCTGCTTATCCTCTGCAGTTAAAGTTCTGACCATTGAATTGTGGCTGGATTGCCAAAATAACCCTCAGCAGAATTTTCTAAATTAATAGATTTCCTTGATATTGAATTGTTTAATAATGAGATGAGAAACAGGCCTTTTCCAGGACAAAGCAACTTCTTAAATTCCAAAGTTGTGTTTATTGTCAATGCTCTTATTTTACAGGGAAACCTGCAGATACATCAAGTTCACGTGGGTCAAGATGGGCAGGTAGGAATAGAACTGAGTTATAAGCAGCATTTTGCTTTCATATTTAAAATTAATGTTGCGGTTAGAATGGTCTCACATTATTAGTGGCTGTTTTATAGGGCAAAATCTGTTCTGGCTGTTCTGTTTAAATAAACAACTTGGAAAATGATAAAAGTAAGCTAAGTATTTATCTGTGGACTCAAAGTGTTTGACCAAGCTTCTTTCATTACTCCTGCAAGATACTTTATCCTTGTGTTTCAGACCTTCTTGTCTTTGGCCTCTTCACTCTGACATTTACTCACTGGATTGATAATATTGTGTACAGTGTGTTCTTTTCTCTGTTATCAACTGTCGCTATGGCCAGATGTGGGCTGCAGTCTATGCAAACCTAAGAACATTTATTGCTGAGGTTTAAGCAGCTATTTTTTCATTATATGTCTGTCGTGGGAGAAACAGATCTTTCACATCTGCTTTTGTTCTTTTTGATAAGATGGCTTTATTAGGTACTTATGCATGCATGAGGTAAGAAAAAGAAGCTTTTACTTTGAGTGATGAGACAATAAGTGAGTAAATTAACAGAATTTCCGTGTCAGGTGTCAGCAAAATCACAAATAATTGATCTCTAACAAACTTTACTAAATGTTGACCTTTATTAAAATATCTGTAGCACAAAAATATCCCTGAAAGAAGCTTTGCAGCCAGGCCACTTGACTAAATGTGGTACGAATATTTTTTGTTCCTGTTGAATGTTAATAAGTTGAGACATATGGCTAGAACTTGAATGCTTCCCTGAATTGAAAAGGCTTGGATCATGAAGGGTCTTGAACAAAAAGGCCTTGAGAGGCTACTAGGACTCTGAACTTTTGACCACGTTCAGTATATGTATTTAGCAAATAAGAATGAAAAAACCACTTTAAGTGTTCTTTACTGAGACTTTATTCAGAAGTACTTCCACAGAAATGAGACTAGGAAAGGTGATTTTCTGGAGACATCTTAGAAGTTTTTTTCTTTGCTGTCCAAACTACATCATCTTTAAAGACTAAGGTTGGGCAGTGTTACATCTCTTCAAGAGTAGCATGTAGATTAAGTTGCATTTTTAATATGCATAGCCTAGTAGCATTATTTTCCTATACCTTTTCATAACATATATTCCAAAAATTGCATCTCTTTTTCTTAAATAGAACCCAAGAACATAGTTTAAATTGCTGTGAGTTCGTGCTGCTTTTAAGGGAAATGCCTGGATGACTGTATTTTGCTGAAACCCCCTATGTTAGGCAGGGGAAGGTGAGTCCTTTTATCCAACTTTAGCATTCAGTTGGGTCTTGTCCTAGAATAGTCATGAAACAGAAAACTGTGAAGTCTAGAGCAGTAAAAAACTTCCAGTCTCTGGATGCCCACAAGGAATCTTGCTGATTGTTCCATTAGTTCATGCGGAATGAGTCTATGCTGGAGGAAAGGTGTTCTAAAAGTATATGTAACTGTGCATATACATCTGTCTGTGCATATGTATGGATATTGGGTAGATGTTTGGTGAGGTGTGTGAGAGCGCACACAAGAGAGGGGAGAAAAGAATGATTTAATTGACTTTTTGTTGAAATCAACATCAGCTTATCTACATAAAGGCAGCATCACATTTGGGACAGTCTTCGTTCAGTTTTAGGCAGCTGTGGCTGAACATGTGTATGCAGGAAATCAGTTTTATGCATCCAGTTTTTGCTTTTATAATGAGCTGTACTCCGGGCCCTGCTTTTAAACTTTCCTTGGAAAAAAAAGTGAAATGCTGGCGGTTTTAATTTGCTGCTTAACTATTTTCCAGTGGACCAAAAAAATAAGAGCAAGCAAATATTTAGGGGATTTTTATCTCCATTCTGCATTAGAAGTTGAAGCCTTGATCAGCAGTTTAAGCCATGTGGGCTTGTTTTGCACTGGATGAGTAGAGCTCACATGATTCCTTGCAAAAATTCTCTGCGTGTGTGTTATGCGAGGGGGTAAAGGGGAGGCCTGTGGCTCTACTGCCTTCTGCTCATCAGCTGATCTGTGTTAAGTGATCATTTTTTGAGCTATTAGCTCATAAAAACAGTGGAGGAAAATGAGTTAAGCTGAACTGTGTTTGTGGTTTAAGAATGGAAGTTAAAACCAATACATTTTCCTTGGCACCTGTAGTGGGATAAGAGCACAAAAACCTGTCATACGATATGGTTCGGTGGTAACGTAGGTTATAACAGTACAGTAGCTTGCAATCATCTGTACATGACCTGTGATCAAAGAGAGTTCTGTAGTTGTCCCACTTGCCCATTACTTTTCAGGAAAGCAGCTTTTTCTTCTATGTTTTGAACTTCAATGCACTCTGCCAAGGGACACTGAAGAATATTGATGATAAGGAAAGTGAATAACATAGCACTTCTGAGACATTAGTTATTGAATACTTTTAGCCGACTAATACATACTTAGTAATGGTATTAGGCCTTAGCTTGACTGCTAAATATTCCCTTTGAAAATTCACCTCGTGCTGCTGTTTTCCATATGTTATTGTACGCTTTCCAGATGTTAGGTGTTCTCTCTCCTCAGATGAGGTTTAGCGCTGCCACCTGATGCAGGCTTTCCTTCAGAATCACAAATGAAAGGCTTACAAGAAGCTGGGACTGCAAAGCATGGAGTTATTAATTTCATATTAATTAAAGCAAAAAATGGTGTAAGTCTTCTGTGAATTTTTATCAGTAAAATTTCCAGGGTGATCGATAGGGTTTAAGCCATGTAATACAAGCGATAAATAAGAGCTTACCTGCATGACGCTGCCTGTTGTTGATTTTAACCCCTCCTTCCCTACCCCCCTCTTGAATTGCCTGTCCTGATTGTAGCACTGAACTCAGATCTTGTTTTTCTGGCATCATTGTTCATGGAATGAATGAAATCATGCTAAAAAGAATGCTTTCTACCTACAGATGTGTTCTATTAGCTGAAAGCTTCACATTTTGGTGCATGTTTAATAAAAATACCAAACTGCAAAAATAATTAGACTTAATATTAACAAACACTTGAAGTCTTGAGCCAGTGGGAATTTTTTTAGCCTTTACATTTTATACTTCTGAATTACCACATAGTTTTTAAACTGTCTCTTTCTTTACTCTGATTACCTGCCCTCCTTTCTTCCTTTGAACTTCAATGCTCTGCATCCCTGGATGTTCAGCGTGTGTCCTGCACAGGACATGCTGACACAGTGCCACAGTGTTCAGAAATATATACGGGGTGTAAAGAGGTAGAATGGGACAGTTCAGTAGTTTGACATTCCTTAATTCTGCATTTTAGAAATTCCATTTCATACATCCTCACAGCCAATGTTTCTCCAATTTAGAAATTAATTAAAATGACACCAGGCAAATGGTCTTCAACTAATAGCCTTAGTTCTTAAATTAAAAAGTTAATGCACTCTCAAATCTAAAATACGATCATATGTATTCCCGGACAGCTGACAATTTGTTCTGCTAAATGAACAAAAATTGGATAAAAGTTAGCAGCATTTAGTTCACTGACTATCGGTAGGTAAGTCAGAAGAAGCAGGAGAATCCAGGATAAAGATTGTCTATGACAGATTTGGCAGAAAAAACCTAGCCAGTGTGAATTGCTTTTGTAATATTGGGCTTCTTACTGTATGCGCATGAAATGAATGCACAAATTTGCTTCTGCTGCATTGCATTTTTTGAGAAACTTGGCATCTTATATAGTTGTAGACACTGCGTCTTCCAGATAAGCCTGTAATCGAAGTGGTGCAGTGAGACCCATACATAACTGTTGAGTTACATATACATAGAGAGCGAGGGGATCTCATTAATAACACATATTTCTGCTGTTCAATGAAGTATTTGTATGGAGAAGTGATTGCATTATCTTTTCCTGAACTTTTACTCTGACCTTGCTGTGGGCTTTATGGCAGCTCTGAGGTCCTGGAGAGTTCAGATACAAGGCTGGGGAGGTAGCACGCCGAGTAAGCTTTAGAAGAGCAACCTCATGTGTGTAATAATCATATGAGAGTATAGGGATCCGTGATCAGAAAAGAAGATTCTTGGAAAATTGCTGTAGTGATGGAGAAAATAAAGCAGAGTTCAGTGCTGCAAAGTAGCAGCTTGCTGCTGTTGGACCTGAAGGGTTAGAATATAGATGTATATGAGAAACGGATCGGTGCGAGTTTGTCTTTAATGCCCTCAGGAGGAGCATGAATCTGATGTCTCACTCAAGTCTGTTCAATACAGATGGTACATCCTGTAAGACTGGGGTAATGTAATAAGAAAGAGATATGACCTCATCACCTGTGTTTGAAACATCTGTCCTGTTTCTGTACTCTGCTGCAGTCTGAAGTGAAGGGCAGGCTGTTTAATCTTAGAGGAATGGAAAAGGAGGAGAAAAAGTTGCAAATGTTCAGTGGAGGGGCATGGAGGGGGGAGCTATTCTAGTAATTCCATGTAATATCCAGTAAATCTTACTTGTGACTGGATCAAACTGAAACGAAAATAGGTTTGTTTGTGAACGACGTTATTTACAAGCCTGTGGAACAGTCTTAAACCAACTCTTCTAACAGCTGGGTTTTGTGCCTCTATTTCCCTCCCTGATCATTACTGAAATACTCACACCTTGCTTCTCAGTGAGGGTACTACATTTTTTTTTTTATGGTCCAATTTAATTCATAACTCAAACATGTTTTTCAGTTATAGAAGTAAAAATGTGTTGACAGATTAACTTAGCTTCTGCTCACTTATATGTATTTTGCAGATTTCATTTTTATTGTGAAAGAGACTGCTTAATATATTTTCTAAATATGCATTTAAACTGCCTTGACTAAGCCTTTGAAATAGGCACTGCAGGTTCTATCAATACTCGCAACTTTAATAATAATAGCAGTAATAATAGTAATAATGATAAATCCAAAACAGAGGAAAGAACTATCTTACACAGGTCTTAAATTTCATATAACACATCTAATTAAAAAGTTCCAGAATTCTAGACACTAGACTTCTTTATTCAAGTTCCACAGTCAAGAATGAATGCGAGTTCTTTTGCTGCCCCTAACTTCTAAGCAGTAGAGGGCAGTAGTATTAAGATGATTGTCAGTTACTTTCTCTGTGAAAGCTTGAAGAAATGAGGAAATTTGAAGTGCAAGAAATGTGTTGCTCCGACATCAACCTTTTAAACTGTCATAGCGTGGGGACAGAGGCACATTCACAGCGTGAGTCTTTCTGCATGCATTGCTGCCATAGGGTCTGTGTGTGCACGCGTGTGTGCTTGTGTGCAGCCGAAAGCAAGGAAGACGACCTTAACTTCTGCACCAGCTGCTGTAGTAGATTGAAAAGATTTCTTTACTTGTTTCAGCACATCTGCTTTGAATAATATGCATGGAGAAACAAACAGGATTGTTAGAGGAAAAACAACAAAATTAAAACCCCAATATAGTACAGCTGGAACTTACAAACGCTTGCATGGTTTGGAAAAAAAAAAAATTATTTTTAGGTGATCCTTCTTCAGGACTCGGTTATACTAAAGTCTTGCAGGTCTCTATTTGCTCTATTTAGGAGCAAAAATAAAGAGAATAGTTTTGAAACAAAGTGTGCTTTATGTACATTTTGCATAGAAGCAGAATGTATTCATGGCTAAAGTAAGATTGGTTAAAATACTGAAATATGAGCATTTTAATGATGAGATTTTTCTTTTTGTTGGTTTTTTTTTGTTTTGTTTTGTTTTGCATGACAGTATTCCTTTGTGCACATGCACTTATTGATGCTGCATTCCATAGAGCAGGTGCTCTGCACTTTGACAGTTCCTCAAAGTAGATCATCAAACCTCCTCACTATACTTTTTAGTTTGGAAAACTTAGTTTGCTAGAGAAAGGAGTATTTTATCAAATCAAAGTTGAGAAATTTAATTTTAAAGTAGCTATGTGTATGAAAACTTCCAAATGTGTATGGATTTAAAAAAAAAAAGAAAAACCAAAAACCTGGGGAAACCTCATACTACTTAGGTCATCAGGAGATAAAATAGCTCTAGGAAAATTAATATTATAAGAAAAATCAGTAACTTTAGTTACTCATGCTTAACACCACAAATAAAGTAGCTGTAAATAAGCTGTGTTAGGTGTAGTTTAACTCCTGAATTTAAAATGCGCTTGTAGAAGATTTGCACCTTCTTTGTAATTGTAAAGCAGAGCACAGTGCTGTCCAGTGTGATTGTGACTGCTCTCCAGAGGTCCTTGCTGTCATCACTCTGTAGAAGATTGCTGAAACAAAACTATGCAAATTGTTTACTCCTGGTTATTATATTAGACGATAGAATAACAGAATTCTGCCCCAGTGTGAGGAGACCGTATTTGGGGAGAATGCAGTCTCCTTCACTGGGGGTCAACACCACACAGCCAAAAACCACGGAGGGGAACTGCTATGTAAGAGATGTCAATGGGGAAGTACATTTTGCATTCTATTAGTTACAGAATGCAAAACTAATTCTGATATTTAACTGACAACGCCATGTTTTTTTACTACATAACATTTATCCACTTTCAGGGAAAACGATAAGTGACTTAGAAGCTCATTGAAAGTCAGCAGGCTGTGCTCTGTAAATGAGTTAATGTTTTTGAGAAACACCTGCCTTGCAAATCCAGAGATTCTATATCATTTCATTAAGACTTGAATTCTAATGTAGTTACAGTGAGAGAATCATTTCTTTCCATGTCTGTGCCGCTGACCTGGGGGACCATTCTGCCTTTCAGCTGTCTGGGAGAGTCTGAAAGTGAATGCACTTTTTTATAACAATGAGAGTATGTACTGGTTCTGTGTGTCCAGTTGTAGTTCTGTCCCTGTTAACTATGCAGAATTTCAGAAATGAGGTTTTAGATGACTGAGGTCACTAATCTGTATAGAAAGCTGTATTGGATACATCCAGGATATTAGTATAGCACATTTGAGAGAATGTGAGAAAGCTTGCAGTTACCTTTCAAGTCAACTGTTGAGGAATCTTTTTCTTCATCTACTATATATCATTAATTACCATATATGATAGCTATGCAGTGTCTTGTTTTTTTCTTTTTTGTCGTTTCTGATTTGGGACCCAGCCTACCTTTGTAAGCTTAAAAAGAAAAAAAAATATATCTCTGTTGAAGGCAAAGCAAAGTTTCCAGCAGTAAAAACTCATATTAATGGCATTTTTTTGTCACTTCAGCTTTTGGCAAAGTGCAGCAGTATAGAAACGGCTTCCTGTTAATAACACAGGATTCAAATTTGACCCTGCATTCATGCTTCACTTTGGTGACGCAGGTAAAGATTTGTTTTGGGAGCAAACAGTAAGTTCCAGCAGATACTTGGCTGTAAGCACATAATATATGATGTCTGTGTTTAAAACACAGTGTTTTTCCTAGCACTTCTCAAGGTTTAGACATTATGTCACACAACTATTTTTGTCTTCTGTTCAGAAGTTCCAGTTCCCAATACTTTGTCTCTATCTGTGACCTGCAAGGCCTTGCACTGTTACCTTTGTCACATCACAAACTGGCTTGTTTTTCTTTGGCTTTCTGATCGAAAGTAGTGAAACATACAGAAACAGGTTAAAATCTTACATTACTTTTTTCCAGGTTATTTGTTTCCATTTGTAAAAACGTTCTGACTGATGGAAGGAATTAATCAAGATGATTTGTTAATCTCTCATAGATACTTTCTTTGATACAGTCCCTGAGCAACAGAGTCGAGAGAGTGATCTGTGGTGGTTATAAAGCAAGGCTGTTTAATGAAGGTTTTGGAAAAGGATAATATTTTCTGTCATCCTTTTTATTTTTCTCCTAAGAGGGTGGGTTGTTCCATTAAAATTCCATTCAAGCGGACTGGAGCATTTATAATGCTCCAAAGAATATGTTCTCTATTTTGGAGCATATTATGTTCTTTATTCACCCAAATCTTGTTTTAATATTGCTGTAAACTTAATAAGAAGAGATGAGATATGAAGTGATAATCTTTTAAATATAAGGAAAATAATTTTCTCCACCTTCATAGAAGGCATAGGTCTAAGCTGTCTCTTATTAGAGATTTTGGTAATAAAAATCTCTGCTTGTAGAATAGCAGTCTCACAAAGCTATCTTGCTCTGCTAATCTGGAGAAATCATTTCTTTTTTGTTTTGTTTGTTTTTTTAGTGCTCTTCATTTATGATTTTTCTCATCATGTGATATGAAGCGTCTTTATGCTGCAGATTTGCCCTTATCCCATCACTGATCCATTTGGTATGCTCTAACAGTTCCACGCTCTGTTATTTCGAGTATTAGGATGCCTCTAGCATCATGTGTGTTCAGAAATCACCGTCCCACATTCCAAATTCCAGCTCAGGAAGGATTTGGGGAATGGTTGGTACAATTGGACTGTCAATGCCCATGATGGGTTGTTACTGGATACATTATAATGCTGTATCCTTGACTGGATACCAACTGCTTGCTTGCTGCTAGCAGGCTCAGGTGCTTGCTGAGCTGTTCAGTGTGGAGAGATCCTGTTTCATCCTCATGAAATGCCAACTAAGTGTGTGCGAGTGTTGTCAGGTTACTAAATGGCAAGTATAGTGTTCAGGCCATTAGCAGAATTAATCTTCCCGCTATGTTAAGCGCAACAGTAAATGTTGATTACTTAAATCTGTTTCCAGATTCCCGCATTCTCTGCCTAGGTTAAACGATCAGTGGGGTTTTGTGGTACATCACAGTGGCAGTCCTGACTTTGGCAATCTTTGACTAATTTAAGGATGTGGAGGTGAGGAACGGCTTCCCTCTTTTGTGTCCTCTCCGTTAAAGCAATTGCTTTTTGCCAGCTTTGGTCGCAAAGCAAATCCTTTTTAAAAATTAAACCATGGTGGCTCAATTGCAAATGAAGAGTGAGCTGATCTTTTTAGAAGGAAACGTGCGTGGTTTATACAGAGATTTCAGCATTTTGACAGGATCAGGTTAAACATAGCAAGATTTGACCAGCTGATTGACTTTTTTGTCTGTCATTCCTGTATTTAATTCCTTCCATAGTTCAAATATATTTTTAGTCCTATTTTCCAGGATCCTTAAAATACTTCAACCAATCTGAGCAAACATCTAATAAATCAGAGAAAGGTGATCAAAGAGCATAATTGTGTGATTTGTATGCTGACTTGGAAAAACCTATAGGATACCGTGTAGTTCAGTGTATTTTTTAATAGTTAAAATGTGTTTCTATTTCAAGCACATACATTAAAAAACCTACAAGATGACCACTTTGTTGCTTATTTTAGACATTGAAATCCCACATCAACACTACAGTTTTCTGTTCTGATCTCAGATGCTATTTTAATTAGCTGAGATATAGCCACTTTATTCACAGTACATCTCTGTATTCTGTGAGTAACATTTGGAAAGTATGTTTGGAAAACCATCTGCTTTAGCTTGTCCTAGCCATTCCTTTAATGTTTTGTGATCGAAATTCTTCTTTGTGGAAGTACTTTAAATTATAAACTTGCTTCATTTTATTTGATCCAGTCTGCTGGGATTAATTGTTGTATACTGGCTCCATCAATTATTCAGCTATCAGTTCCTGACTGATCTGGATGCGAAAAGCAGCACTGCTTTACACGCAGATATTCTTTTTCTTTGATGGAAACTCTGGGCTTCAACCAGGACTGAGCTATGAATGAATCTGTTTTATAAATTGCTTAATTTTTATACAACTATTTTTATTCCTGAAGTATGTCATTCCATGCTTCTGGAATGTTGCTAAATATTTGTGTTAAAAAGCAGGAATGTTCCAGAGTTCACCAGGAGGAAATGTTAGAATTAGGTTATTTATCATGTTAGTGTGATTTTTCCATTTAACTGTTTTGTTAGAGGTGGCTTGTAATGACGCTGAAAATGAGATGTCTCACTGTGGTGACACGCAAGTAAAACTGTCCTTAAATCCGGCCCATCTTACATTTAGTATGCGTATGTTTTCCAAGACTCACTCTGATTTGCTTCTGAGTTGGTACTACAGTGTTGACTCTAAAACCAAACCTGGTGGAGATGCAAAGGGTCCAGAAGTTGCTGTAATGCATCAAATTCAGTCAGAGGCAAAATGTCAGTGGTGCCAGTCAGTAAGCAGATATCATAGTTAGCAATGAAAAAATACTGATCAGCATTTCTAAATTACAGAAATGTGACGTGAGATTTTGGGGTTTTGAGGTTTTCTTTACGGAGAAGATGGTATTACAGCATTTCTTATAAATAACAGTGGAAGAAAATATTGCATAATTCAAGGACAGGGCTTGTGCTGTGCTGTAAGAATGATCAAAAGAGAAGTCCATGTAGAGAGGAGAAAGCTGTAGGAAAGACCAAACCAGAAACGATGCTCTGAGAAATGAACAGGATTTTCAACAGCAGCACTGTGACTCTTGTTGTTGACTTTGGTGGGATCATGTTTTCCTTCAAGGAAGGTTTGTTTTATAATAGGTCCATATACAAAAAAGACCTTGTCAGATGGTAGAAAGTGGTACTAAGTCTTTAAAAAAGCAAACGTGTTGCAGGGTTGCACACAGAGGCATTTCAAAAGTCGGTAGTGAAGGTAAGTGTTTTGCCTATGATATTCCCTCTGCATGTGTCTGGCACAGCCACGTGCTACCGGGTTACATTTGAGTGTGAACCCAGGTTGTAAGTCTCCTGAAGGAATGACTGTTCTGTCTGTGTATCTGTGTGTTACCAGGGAACAGGATGCTGATCTTCAAAGGCACATGGTAAAATACCAAATGGCTTTACTGTTTGTTGTGTATTTTTCCTTGTCGATGGTGGTATGTCAGAGAGATGCTATCTGAAATCTGAAGAAAGAAGTGATCAGTGAATCATCTGTTCCGAATTAAACAAAATATGACTTAGACTTGCATAATGGGAATGGAGCTGTCAAAAGCATTTGTCATTGGCCTAATTCTATTCCAAGTGATGCTAACAGTTTTACATTATTTGGAGTCCGTTTAATTCAACACTGAATTCTTAACAACAACAAAAAATCGCTCATGAGTTTCGTGAGTGTATTGCACGAGTGTTTATGTAAGCGTGTACTTAAAAGCCCCAGACACAAGGAACAGATGCTTCTTCTTCCATGGAGATTTTCCAAATTAGGATGTTTCTCATTCAAGTCCACGTACGTTATTTGGAGTAGATATGAAGTAGCTGAGGAAATCCAAGATTCTAAATGGTTGACCTAGATGCAACTAGGGGGCACTTTATTCTGTTCTTATAAAAAATATCATCATATAGGACATTTATTAGGTATATTGGTTGCAAATGTCTTCAGTAGAAATGCTCTGTCCCTTTGGGAAAATTTCATGTAGGTAATTTGCTTTGAAGCATGAGTCTTGGCTTACCGATATCTATGACTTTCTGGAGTCACTTTATTGAAGATACCCTGATGCTTTAGTTTTCCATACATTGAATAGGGGATTTTTCATTATTATGGGAGGTAAGTGGAAGATATTTGGAGACTTCTGTCAAACTTGATTGTAGTCAAAATCTTTCACTGACCTTTAAAAGAACAGAATCATGGCTCACTTGTGATAGTGTAGATCGAGACTGACTCTGTTAATGAAAAAGGAATGACGCATTTCGAGTCAGAATGGCTGAAGTCTGAATAGGGCCCTCTTTTTCTGTGAATATATCTTTTTTTAGTAGCACAATGCATTTAGTAGCTTGCATCAGCGCTAGAAGCCACAGTTAAATACCGCTAAATTTTAAATGTCTTCCTTGCTGTACAATAATTCCAGAGCTTTTCTTGGAAGCTCTGATGAAAACTTGCAGCAAAGCTAATAGAGGAATAGAAGAATTCCTAGAATGTTGCAAAATAGTTGACCAAATGGCCGGTATTGCTGCTTTTGATAACATTGCCAGCAGCAGCATGAGTGCATTAATAGCAGGCTCTTGTTTCCTGCAGCACTTCTCAGCGTGCAGTCACGCTATAGCGAACCGTTAACGAAGTCCGAGCCTTGTTAGCTTTTGGTCAAGGCTGATGACAGCTGGGCTGTGCTACAAGTCAGTGCCTTACAGAGTGGAGTACTGATATGCTGTGTTTTTAACATGGTTTTAATATTATTTCCTGTTCCATTACATCAGACTAAGCCAGATTGTTTTATAAGTATTTACTGTTAGTTTTATAATTTTTCTCCTGCCTGGAATACTAAGCTTTTCCTTTCAGCCTCTATCTAAAATCTGTATAAACTGTAAAATCATAACAGTGCAATCCTGCTTCTCAGACTTTGTCAATACTGACTGAGAGAGATTTTGGCGTTCCTCATTGTTTCTCTCCGTAAATAACTGATATTTCCAAAGAAAATCTATAGTTATTTTTCTTCAGGATTTCCTGTAATGAAAAGCTCACATCCTTTTCACTGCAGACTAGTGCATAATTGTAAAAAAGGGGAATTATATTGCATAAAGACAATCAATTCTATTTAAATTATCTCCTGAAAGTGAATAGTATCTCTTTAAATCTGTTTTGCTTAGACTGGGAAAATACAACTGATAGGTTGGTGATTTTCCCCAGCTCCAATTCTGTAATGGCACATGGCATTCAGCAGCTCTTATTCCAAGCATTTGCAAACCCTAACGATCAAGAAAAGAACTTAAAAGTCACAGACTCCAGCCATTGCGGTTAATTGGTTTGTTTTCTATTAGTCAGACCTTGATGTCTGTACCAGAACTGACATTTATTTTGAATATTTTCTAAATTCATACAAATGCCATATTAATTCCAAATGTTAAATTTGTTGACAATTGTGTTCTCTATTTCAAGTAAAGCATTTAATTAAAATGATAAATTGATTTGTCATCTGTTTGCATTTTTACTGTAAGTATTATTCAAGGAGAAGTTGGTGCAAAATGTCTGAATGAAATAAAAATTCTTACTTTTTTCAACTCCACTGAATACAAAAATCAAAAGTTAAAAATTCCCAGACTACTACTTCCTGATTTGACAAGTTCTTTCTGTATTTGCTTCAGTGAGAAAAACGGCAATATAGCAAGCAGTAAAAGTGGGGAAAGAAACGCACTGGAAAATGTGGAAATAAAGCTATTTAGTTTTCTGTTGTTCAAACCAAACAATGTTGAAATGAAATGTTTCTGGGAGCGGGGGGAAATAAAAGTTAAAAAAAATTTTTAGTGTTAAAAAAACCAAATCCACTTTGCTTTAGAATCATCTTTTTGAGAACTGTAAACTTAGGCAGTAATAATAATGATAGCTGCCTCCTGTGAGGCTATGGTGTGTATGTACTTTTATGGCTTATTAAGTTTTATGGTTCATGTGACACTGTCTGCTTTGTTGCTGATTGCATCTTACTAGAAGGGATGATTTGTGCTGGGCTGTACAAGCAGCAAGAGCTTGTGTTTAATAGGCACTGTCTGTGTTACATTTTACTGACATATGTGGTCCTTATTCCTGTGAAATTAAGACCAGGTACGCCAGCAGATTGTCTCAGGCGTGTATCCTGTGTAGCTGTTCTGCAGGTGGAAGTTGAATTAAAGACAGAAGAGCGCAGCAGTTACTTCTTGGTTGTGACCAGGCTCAGCATGATGCTGTGGCATTGAGTTTTTCATACGTTCTGAGAGAAAATGACTTCAAAATTAGACTTTTTCCTTCATATCTGTAATTGTTAGGGACGGTATAAGCGTTTAAGTCTATAGCTTAGAGGAGAATCGTTTCGAGAAGAACAAGTTGGAAAAAAGAATAAATTTGGTGGAACATTTCCCACATGCCTCTCAGTGAAGCCTGTCACTGAACTGCTGTTGGGGAGTGATGGTGTCACAGCCAGTGCAGTAGTTACAAAATAAAAACAAACTTAGAATTCTTTTCTCTGAGCAGTAGGTGCTGTGAGGAATTAAAAGAACATTTTAAAGGCATAATTTGGTTGCTGTGGGCTTTCTCAGAAAGACTGAATGGACTAAAGGAGATGTACTGTTGAACAAACATATTTTGTATCAGTCCACAAAGTTCCCCAATCTCACGATTTTATTGTTAGGTTAGAAGAGCTATAGGGCAATGATGGCAACTGAGTGGTGTTCTGGAGTGTCTTAAGGCAGTTGCGTTCCTCAGCAACATAAATGAATCTGCCTGGGGCGGTTTTGAAACATGTTAACTGTGCGTCTTCAGTGTCGTTAGGAAACTTTCCTCTCAAATGTGAATGTGAGTCATATTTGAGACCAGTGCTTATTACTGATCAAAGGAAAATGTGTTCCCTCCATTAGAAAATACATAGTGAATATGTAACACACATGTATATGGGTATAAGAGAATTTGGTTGGATGAATTGCACTTATGCCATCTGGATAGCAAAGCAGTTTGTGATCACGTAGAAGTCAGTGGCATTATTTGTTTTGTTTTGATGCTAACCAGCACTTTGGTTACTGAGGCTTTTCATTGTTTCTGTCATTGTGGTATTTATTGGTGGACACTAGGTAACATTTCTTTGAAAATTTCTCTTTTAAATTGTGGAAGAGATGTAACGTGTCTTAAGGCGTGTATTCCATCGTAGCCTCAAATATAGAGGAGCTGAACAGAGGCTGGATTGGATGCATCCCCTCAGAAAAGCGTAAGCCTTATTTTTGTATTTTGGAATCAGTGTTGGTAGGGAGCTGGGAACATTTCTTTTTGGAAGTATGGGCTTGACTTGCACAGTTTTTACACAGACTTCCCTGGTAGTAGAACATTGTGTTATATATGAACTGTAAATTTGAAGTTACTTTAGAATTATTTTGTCTCTGGATTTTTTTTGCTGTGGGAAAACAGGCATGGATCTTCTGAGGACTACATAGCACTATCTTAAGAATTTGCTTAAATAAAAAACTTCATGTTTGTGCTGTTCTTTGAAGCCTTTTTAGTTCCTCTTTTGAGGTCAAAAAGTAGACTCTCAGTACTCCCCTACATTTTATTTACAATAGTCATCCATATGTCTAATCATGGGCTTGTTTCTCCCTCAGGATAGTCTTTGGCATCTTTTTTCTTTAGTTGCTCCAGGAAAACTTCGCCTCCCTAAGAACCTTCTTGTTTTGACTTTGCTTTGGTTTCCCCTTGTCTCTGTTCTCATAGCCCCATCAAAGGCTGCCTTCCTGGCTCCTGGCTGTCCTGAGATTCCTTCTTGGTTGTGCTTTTTTGCTGAAGCTTCATGAATATGCTGCACTAGTGCTTTTGAAGTTCCCCCATGCCACTTTTCTGTAACAAGTTTCAAAGACCTAGCAGCCTTTCTCAAATTCAGAGTGTTTTGGGCAACTTGGTCCCTTGGGTTCCTTAGTGACTGCCAGGTAAACTTCAGCAGCTTGATCGCTGTCAGGCTTCCAGATCTTTTATCCAGTGTGGGCAGGAGCACAAAGGATCTGGCACAACACCATAAATGTGATCTCAAATTATGACTTCATGCAACAATCACAACATTTGAGTGTGAGCGGTGACTGAGATCAGAAAATACAAGGGAGTGCCACTTCCCCCTCCCCCTCATTTTCTGTACGGTGGTTTGATATTTCTGTGTTGGTGTCATTTCAGCTGAGTTGCTCTGGACTGCTTTCATCATCAATATCATATTTGTCATTAGAAATCTATCTCATCAGTGTTGTGTTATGTTATGTAGTCGGTCCTTCCTCTACAGCCTTTCTTGGTAGCAGAATGAAATACTAAAATATTATTACAGGAAAAAACTTACTTGTGCTGGGTCATCCTGCAATGACCAGCGCAATGTTAGGTACAGCTCCTTGGAAAGCTGAGTTTTTAAAACAAAATGTAACCAGCAGGTCAAGGGAGGTGATTATGCCCCTCTGCTCCAGTCTTGGGAGACCTCACTTGGATTCCTGCATTTGGTTCTGGAGTCTTCAGGAACAGGAAGGACATGGATCTATTGGAGAGAGTCCAGAGTTGGCCACAAAGGTGATCCGAGGGCTGGAGCGCTTGCCGTACAAGGACAGGCTGAGAGAGTTGGGCTTGTTCAGCCTGGAGAAGAGAAGGCACCGGGGAGACGTTAGAGCAGCTGTCCGTACTGAAACGGGCTCCAGGAAAGCTAGAGAGGGGCTCTTGATCATGGAGTGCAGGGACAGGATGAGGATAATGGTTTTAAACTGAAAGAGGGGAGATTTAGATGAGATATTAGGAAGAAATGTTTTCCTGTGGGGCTGATGAGGAACTGGCCTAGGTTGCTCAGAAAAGTCATCAATGCCCCATCCCTGGAGGTGTTCAAAGCAAGGTTGGATGGGGCTTTGAGCACCCTGATCCAGTGGGAGGTGTCTCTGCCCATGGCAGGGGTGGTTGGAACTGGGTGATCATTCAGGTCCCTTCCAACACAAACCATTCTGTGATTCTATAAAAAAGGCTGTAGAGATTTGTGAAGGTTTGTGGTTATTTTGCACAGCCAACTTGGAACAGGATGTAGAATTTAAAAAACCCAACACAAATGCACACTTGCAGTCTTTCAGAAATCTCATTTTCTTTCAGAAATCTCACTCAGCTCCGTGTGGTACAAAGCATAAAAAGAAGATATCCTCGGTGGGAGAATGGAGGATATAAAACACGTGTTGGAGTGGAAATTTGCTAGGTGTACAGGAAAGTTTAAACAAGAACTGAGTAGAGCAAAAAGAGCTGTGGTTGAACAGAAATAGCTGGTTCTGACACACTTGAGACACTTAGTTTTCTTTCAACTCTGAAAGAGGAAAGTAACTCCAAAATTGGATCTTAGAAATTGGAAGAGTGCTGCATTCCAGTAAGATCTGAAACACAGGGAAGAGATGCATTTTTACCTTGTAAGAGAGAAAGTGCTAAAAGTTGTTGAAATTATAGAAAATCCTGGGAGTAATCAACGTCTCAAGAACCATTTATTCAATTTTGAAGGATTTTTAAATTTTCTGTGCAATCAGATTGTGATAGCAATCTGAGCCTCACAAGCAAAATGCTTTCTAAAGCAGTTGAATTTGTCCATCAATGCAAGCCACTTGATTTGTGTTAAAAACTTTGGATACGACTCTGCTGCTGTGAGTGTGAGGACGAATACAAAATACTGCAGAAGAACAGACCTGCAGCCACAAATCATGTGGATCACAGAGCTGAAGTCCAGCAGAAATGTGTGTTAAATGTTTCATTTTGTTTAATCCAGCAGCTCTGCCTCCTCATGAGGAAAGGAGGCCATAACAAGAGCCCATAAAAATCATAATTATATTTGTATTTGCATTTTAATCTTTTCAAAAGAAACAGTTTTCTCAAGATTACCATTTGAGCTCAGCTCAACACCAGAGATGCTCTGTTTAAATGTACAACATAGTTTTGATAGCATGGAGCAGTGATGGCCAATGGACAGCCCAGGGGGACAATTTGGCCTGCCAGAAATATTTATTGACTGGACACATGGTCCTTGCAACAGTCTCGTCTGTATTCATGCACTAGAAAAATCTGTTTTGAGCCTCAACAGTGCTGTCAGTATATTTTATGTACTCAGCTGGGATGAAAGGCAATAAATAACGTACTGGAGTTAGTCTGATTTATGGCCAGAGAGCTTGCGTACTGGAAAGGGCCCCATGGAGAAGGCAGAAGATGGCGTGTGGCTTGAAGCTAAGGGGTTCAGGTTGTGAGTCGATTTGTGCACTGGGGAAGGACTGATTGCAGAAGAGGAGAAGGTAACACCTGGTGGTGGGGTGAGCCTGGGAGCAGAAGAAAGAGCGAGAGCCGGGAGGAAGAATGACAGGGCACTGCTCTTCTGTGGTTTCACAGCATGTGGTGTGGTTTGGCTTGGATGGATCCAGGACCGGTAACTGTGGGAGGAGAGGAGCTGCATTTGAGTGTCTGGAGTAGTGGGTGTTGGAATAAGCAGTATAGCTGAATTTAAAGTTTAAAAAGAGATGAGAAAGAAATATCAGCATAAAGGGTCAAACTCATGTAATGTCTGTAACTTATTCAGAGAAGCGCCGGAGCGTGCAGAAGGGTCACGCTAGAGATGTAGCTATTACTACTGTGCTGTCTAGATGGACTAGGAAGAGATGCAGAAGAGATTCCTATGTGAGATGTTGTCTGAATCAGCAGCCTAAGATTGCTGATGGGTAAAGATTGCTTATGAACTCGATTGTAAATCCACAAATTTACAGGGGACAGGACAAGAGGGAATGGCCTCAAGCTCCACCAGGGGAGATTTAGGCTGGACATGAGGAAAAAATTTTTCACAGAAAGGGTCATTCGGCACTGGAACAGGCTACCCAGGGAGGGGGTTGAGTCACCTTCCCTGGAGGTGTTTAAGGCACGGATGGACGAGGTGCTAAGGGGCATGGTTTAGTGTTTGATAGGAATGGTTGGACTCGATGATCCGGTGGGTCTCTTCCAACCTGGTTATTCTATGAAATCCCCTCCTTTCTCCATGCAAAAAACCCCAAAACACCAACCAACCCCCAACAAAGGAAGCCCCAGGACTCTGTCATTACTGAAATTACTTCAGCTTTCTGCCTTTGTCCACTTCTTTTACCTCTATGTAATCAGAACTGAAGCTCAGGAACTGGTGTGTGTAGTTGCTAAAAAAATAATTATGCCCTGGTGCAGTCCAAAAAAGGAGGAGGTTTTGGCTTTGGTACAGCTGTGTGAAAAGCTTTCATGATTTGTCTTTGGGAGGCCAGCTGACCATCAGCCACGATCTGGTATTGCCAAATAGAGCAAATGGGTGATATCCCACTAGAATATAAAGATTTCCCTTTTGACTGCACATATACAATTAGCCAATGAAATACTAAACTATTAGACATCTTCTGTTTGCAGACATTTTTTCTAGAGCTTTTGCCAAAAGCACAGTGGAACAAAGACCGGAGTTAAATTTAGTACATGTCAACCTGATCAAACCCAACTATACACAAACGCAGCCTGTCCAGACTCAGACACAATGCAGCCTGTACTTGCCAGAGCTACCACAGAGGTTGGGATCTTGAAGAAAATACTTAGAACTGTTACAGCAGGAGGCTTGAGGGCGCCTATCTCCAGTGTCAGAGTGTGAATTCAGGAGGCTTTTAATGACTAGAAGAGATTTTATTTAAAGCGGCAAACCAGGATTTTCATTGTTTTGTTAGAACTGAGTGCTTAAAAAGATACACTATGACTGTTCAGTCTTATTTATTTGTTTCAATCCAAAAGTTTTGGGTAGCCTCAGATCCATTAAAACCCTTGCAAGCCAATCCGTACTGTATGTGGTTAAATTGTGGAATAAAAGGAATGAAGCACTGAGAATCACCTTTTGACTTTTTATCCAATGGAAGAATGAAAGTGGGGATGCCTGCACTGCATTGGAGTTCTCTGAAAGATTTAGACAGAAAGATCTCATGAGGCTAACATAATGTTTTTGGGTTTGTCTTCTGAAAATGATACTGTGTGGGTCTGCAGTGGGAAGGAATGGTTACACGGAGCGGGAATTTCTCATGAGCTTGTCCTGTGGTTCTGTGTGAGAGTCAACCCGAACAGACACAGTAACAGAAGATGGATGCACAAATTCTGGGAGGAAAGAAGTTGATTTTGCCAGAAAACATTTTAAACAGGCAGAGGTGATAGGATGAGACTATGAATGCCAAGCCAGGGGACCAGTAAGCAAGCCCCATTACCTTAGCAGTACCAGGACTTTTGAAAGAGCCCAGGAGGTTCAAGCACTGGCACAGAAAGCATTTTCCTAACTGAACAATAAATTACTTAACCACAAGGTTGACTGTAAATATTTCATGTTATGTTAATGTTGGTCTTTAAATCTTTTAATGTGTTTCTAAGATCTAACTTGGAAGAGACGTGATGTTAGGGACTTTTAACAGCTGAGCTTCCCTGGCCTGGAGTCTGGGCAAGGTGTTGTGAAACACTTTCTGCCTGTATGCAGCCAATTGGAAAGAAAGAGTGAAGCCATAATCCAGCAAGTGTTTCAGCACTGAGTGAGCGCAAAAGCACCACACGAGACCAGCTTGTTCCAGCTCCTTAAATTTTCCTCTTGAGCTGATCTTTTAATTTAGGAAAAATAAACTCTTCCAGCTGTACAGAACAAATTGTGTTATCTTGTCACCTTTCCCTTTGAGTGCTTCCTGTCTGTATCTCATCGGCAGGGGAAAATGATGATCACTGAGTTCTCACAGCTTTCATGTCTTCCTTCTGAAGAGATAGATCTGTTGATAAACGTTTTCACTTGTTTTGTGTCAATTAACACTATGAGATTGTTCTTAGGGTAACTTCAGACACCTTTATCTTTTACATCTTTATGGTAGTGTTTGTGTATTAGTGTTTACAGGGAATTGTCTTCACAACAGTCTGTATTATCTCTAAAGCAGATTTTATTCATTAAGCCTCTCTCAGCCACAGAAGTGATCAGAATATGAAGTATTTCACAACAGAGTAAACAAAGGCAAGTTTGCGGTCACAAGTATCTGACATGTTCTCCCAGAGAGGCTGGGAAGCATTGGTTTCACGTTCTTGTCATTGCTGTGGCTTTTCATTCCCATTGCTTGCAGGCTCATTGGAGCAGGCAGGGTGAGGATGGAAGATACCATAAATTTCTTAGCATTTAAACTTGGGAAGTGTGAATCATTTCTTTCTTGGAATAACTTTAATAGAAAAGTAGGACCAACCTGATGAGAAAAACGTGCAGAACCTTTTCTTCCTTTTTATTCCTATTTAAATGTTTTTTTTTTCAGACTATTTTTATCATGAAAACATGAGCAGTTTGAGAAACCTAAGAAGCTTTGAGTTGTAGCACTTATAGAATTAGAGCACTTTAAATTGTTTTGTTAGGAGTTTTATTTAAGGAGCAATAGGGTTCCAGCCAATTAGAGAAGAAAATTATTTGTGTCAGGGATAGTTTGCATTAAGTTTAAAACAGTTTCTGCAGCCTATGGAAGGTTAGAAATTGGTTGGATTTCCTTCTGAAGAGATGTAACATCATTTCTAATATATTTTACAGCAACATCAGATGTCAAAAGCATGAGAGAGCTTGTATCTCAAGGGGGCAATGCCAGAAGTATAGTGATGCATTTAGTAATTCCCTGGTTTTACAAGAAGCAGTGGATTATGTTCACTTGAACCTTATTCACTGACTCCGTCATTCTTTGGACATTTTATCTTGCTGATTTTGAAATACTGAACAAGTGAAAACCATAACCAGCTCAGTGAAGATCAATTTAGTGGCTGCCGTTCCTAAAAGAAATATTGACATACTTTGTTGTTTTAGGACTTGAATTTATGGTTCTTTGGGATGTAGTCCATTCTTTCATGTCATGTAATCTATGCTGAACAGAAAGCCAAGACTGCTGCTTCTCAAATCCTGGGCCTGCTGTAGCTAAGTGTAGCTTTAGGAAAAAGTACCTTCACTGTTGGTATGAAGGAGTACAGCCACTGATAGTGTTTGTGAAAGTTGGGAGGCTACTACTGCATTACAAAGCTTCTTAATATGTACTGTTTTATTGTCATAAGAACTGAGCCAGTCCAAAAAGTTTGCACACAAAACATGAAATTGTCCAATGTGGGGTGTGTCCCAGCACAGAGTAAGGATATGTACCTGCACTCTTTGTGCAGCTGCAGATTCTAAGCCTTCCTTCTCCCCCTCTGTTGTGTGAAAAGGAGATAATAAAGGGTACCTTGAATCTGGCTTAATGATTCTGAAATTGTAGTCTTACAAATGATTACCATGTTATAAGTTATTAATGTGTGACTACTTGCATTCAGTTTGCCAGGTGGGATTCATTCTGACAAGTGGAATGAATTGAGGGCAAACTATATTCCTTTCTAAAAACTTGAAGTGTTACATGACTCTTTGGCTCCTCCACCCAAAATCTCTGGGCTTCCTTGGCACTTGTAGCTTTGGTGAATTGACAGATTGGCAATTAATAATCAGGAAATTGTACATCATCTTTTTGGATGCTTTTTAAATCATCTCTCAAAGTGTCCAGCATTGCTTTTTAACTCCACAGGATCATCCAGTGGTTCTGATGCCCAATACAGAAACCACTGTTACAACACAGCTTGGCAGAAGCAGATGTGTCATCCCTGCACCATTCCATTTTTGGGGCACTTTGAGCTGAGCAGGAAAGGTTGGAAAATGGTTTATGTAGGAATTAATAAAGACCAAAGAAAATGGAACAAAAATTCTGTTTGATTTACAGATTTACCGTGAGTTTCCACATGATCTTTTACTCCTCAGTGACAGACACTTGAGACAAAAATCTCATCTTTGCTGATAAGACTTGGATAAATGTCAGTTGGGAAACATTTGTATTTATCCATTCAGGAAGGAACTTGTAAAACTTTGGTGAAGAAATTTATTTTTAGATAACTATTTTCTTTAAAGTAAGTGAATATGTTTACAGAGCCAAGCTCTAGTTGTTATAACATCTTTGACTTTTGCTTCTTATTTAAGATCCTTTAAGATCTTTAGCAATTAAGCTATACTGATAAAGCTATTTGTTCTTATCTTGTCTCTTCTCTTAGCTTAGAGGAAATAATTTGTGCTTTATATCAGGGATAAGAGCTAGAAAATGTGAAATCTGATCCCACTTCTGCCACTTGGTGACCCATAGGAAATTAGTTCACCACATCAGTTTTCTTGTCTGTGTGATAGGTAAATTCAAGTCTCATCTGTCTTCCAAGGTATTCCGCAGCTCTTGACGTATTTAAAACCACTACCAAACCATTTAATAAGCTCCTCTATGTATCATTTTTATTGAAGTAAAGTAAAAATGAGGTTATCTGGAGCTTACAATAACTGAATTTCAGATTAACTGTGAAATCTTTTTGCTTGAAATCAGTGTATCCCACTTGCTTGGAAAGATTTTCTATTCCATTATTCATTACAGGGGCCTTAAAATTATACTCCAGTGACAAAGCCTCTGTTTATTTTTAGACAATTGGCATCCACTTCTGGCTGACCTAGAATGTTTCTTTGATGACAGTGTCTGTGATCCAGCTGGGTTTGCTGAATGGTTGAATAAACAAAGACAGATAGTAAAATGTGGGAAAGAAAAGGCCGTTTTTATTATATTAGAGAATCTCTCCAGCCAACCCCAGGCCTGATTCTAAATGTCATATCAGTAACAGCACACTTCAGTGAGGTGCCCTTGTGGTGTCCATAATATCTCTGGAATTTTATCATTATTGGATTTCAAGGTTATGAGAAGGCTAAGATCAAGAAGTTCAGAATGAAGGTGATTCACAAAAAAAGGCAATCCATTTGTTATCCGGCCTCTTCCTTCCTGAAGTATGTAGGTTAAGTACATAGAAATGAGAGGATAAGTCTAAGCTTGTTGGTTTCTCCCTTACCATTTTTTGTTGTTATTTAGTTTGCTGGTCATTTATGTTTTATTTCAACAGTGAACTTAATTTTTGGCTGCTAGTGCTGCCTGTAGGCAAAGAACTGCAGGTAGTAGAATAAACACAAGTCTCTTGGTTAAAATCAGAAGGGCGTTTCACTATACAGCACCATGATTTGAATGTCTCTTTCTTGTTCAAACAGAAGAGCCTGAAACATTTATTAACTATCATGATAGAAGATGTCAGGAGCAAAATTTGGCTGTGATTCAAATCTCACTGTAAATTTAGGGGAAGTTGATCCATTATGTCAGACTTAAGACCAAGTAGCAAATAACTTTCTTCAATATGTTTAAATTTAGTTTCTACATTCCATTAGATAATAATGAAAAGACAGTCCTGCTATTCTAGTTCTGACAGTTGTCAGTTATAGCCTTTGCGCTAAATGCAGCTCACAGCAACTTCAAATTCTTGCTAGAGCTGCCGGCAGAGAAGGAGACCCAGCAAACCCCGTAAGTCTGCAGGGTGTAGTAGCAGCTTAGGCCAATAAAAACCATTACTTACACTGTAAAAAGCAACGGCACGGCTCAAGAGTTCCAGCATGAATATTGTCAAAATATTTTAACAGGAAAAATAGTTGGTTTGACAATTTTTTTTTTAGTGGTCATTGCATGTCTGAACAAGAAGCCATTTTTAGTATGTGTAAAGTAACCAGATGTACTCTGGCTTCTAACTACGGCTGCTGTCCTATCAGCAGAGAGGTTATTTCTACCACATGAAGCAATTAGAGTACCCGACAAACGCTCTGCAGGAGTCTTCTACAATCATAATCATCGTGTTTGTCTTGGATTAGAAGCTTTAAAGGATTTATTTAGAAGCAGTTCTGTTTATCTGTTTCCAGAATGTAAAAAATGGTCTTTCACATATAATGCGCTAAGCTTGATGGCTTCCGTGTAATTTTCCATGGTTCATACTTTCTGCAGTAATAAATAAAATGTAATAAGGATAAATTATAAATATTTATAAGACTATTTTTGTCTTTTATTAGGTTCTTATGATTTAGAATTTAATATCCCAGCCAAAGCTTCAGTCAGAGCTCTTCTCTCTAACATCAAAATGACTGCTCAGAATTTTACAGTTGAAGTCTGATCTAGTTGACTGCAAAATCCTCACCTGTACCTGTGCCAAGGAAAGCATCCGGTGCGATAGACCAAACAAAGTCAGCAAACCTTAGACATCCATATCGGGGTTAGGAAGTTCATATGACCCAAGCACATTCCAGCTCCCATCCTTGTGCCCTGTTTCTCGATTAGTCACTCTTATGGACTTGGTTGCCTGCCAGGTGTGCCAGATAATGGTTTTTTGTTATTTTTGAAAAATATGTAAAAACAAAAAGAAAGCAAGAATTTTTAGGATTCCAGAAGAGTTGCTTTTTATAAATGAGTAACTTTCTATGCTTAAATTTGTATCACAAATAATTCTAGGTGATTTGCTTTAACAAATGTTTTCTAAAGATTTTTCTTGTACAATTTGGACTTAATTTAGATGGAAAAGAATGTGGTTAGTGGTGCTAGAAAAGAAACAAACACAGCCATCATTTAGTTTCTGGATAATATTTAGTTCCTCTTGTTTTGTGCCCAGACTTGAAACCGAAATATCTCCTTAATTTGGCTTACGTTGACGTACAACAGTTTTGTTTTTCTTTTCCCTTGTTAAACATGTTGTTCTCAGTGTCATGAAAACCAATCCATATGTACGTTCCCCTGTGGTCATTCATATACCTCACACTCCCCAACTGGGAGTTGTATTTTCTATCAGTTCTGTTGCTAGATGTGCTGTGCTGAGGGTTTAAAGGGCAACGTCTGCTTGTTTTCACCCTTCATAGGAAGACAGAGCATACCGAGATTTTCCTGCAGTTTGCACCACTTCTTGATTTAGGTACTTTAACCTATCGGGGCAATGAAATTAGATTTTCCAGTTGTCACAGACAACCTCTAAGATTCTTTTAAAGCAGTGAAAAAAAAAAATTCTTGTGCCTGCAATGGCTTCCCTGTTGTCTCATGGATTCGTATTTCTGCTTTAAACATGAAAAAGCCAAGGAATAGATAAAAGGCTGTGAATATTTTTACTCATCTGGAGACAGCATCATATCTCAGGAAGACCTGTATCTGCAGATATTTCACTTGCCAAACATGCAGCGACAAGATGGTAGACTAGTAAGTGTCTGTTTTGAACTAGTCAATGATCTTAACTTCAAAGTAAGAAAGCAGCAAAATGTTGAGTTAGGAGATCAATGAGTACAAGACTGCAAACTCCATCTGCTTTCTCCCTTGTTTTTATCCATCCCTTGGCAGTTCAAGAGCACCAGTGCTATTCTGCTCTAATGAGTCATCCTTGACTACATATGATGCTAGGGCAGAGTAAAGCGACAAAGAGTTTGTAACAGGCTTGGAGAAGCTACAAGTTTATACTGCACAAACTTGGTTGGCCGTAGTTGCTGAAAACCTAAAAATCTCAGCATCTTTCAAAAAATTTCCCAGTCAATCCTGCTGTCAGGATTGTTTGTTACTACCAATGGTTATAATGTATTTGCTGTTACCTGCCTCTTCATCGGTGAACGTCTTCTGATAACGTTTAGATCATTGAATGAATCCTCAGGTTTCTTCTCAGGTGTTTTTCAAAGTAAAAACAGTTTCACCCCAAGGGAGACACTTGGATAGAACTAAATTTTCAGCGTGTTCTGCCACTTGGGATTGAGTTGGCCTCGGGTCTTAGTAGCAGTTGTAACAATGAAGCTGGATCGTAAAACATGAAAGCAATTCTGTTCCAAGACTGCCAGCAGCCCTCAACAGTTTGTGTGTGGTGACTGTCCCACTACAAGCCCAAGATTCAGAATATGCAGCTGGACAGATAAAGAAATATTCACATATTTTTACCTTCTTTCTTTTTCCCCTGCAATGAGTTGGAGGAAGCAGGAGTTGCTCTGCACATCCCAGAGCTGTCAGAGTATCAAGATGTTCTGCAGAAGCAAAGTATGGATAGCTCACATCTGTCCTTTAGACTGTAACTGAAGGACTTGGTCCTTCTAGCTCTTCTCTTGAACGAGTTGATCACACTAAATTCAAACTCAGAAGACTGGATCAATTAGGTAATAAGCATATGATTTTCCGCCAGTCGTTTAAGGTCAGTAATGGCTAAGGCTTTTGTTAAAATATGTAGCAAACTTGCAAGCAACTCTTTCTCTTTATAGGCAAATTATTCCCTGGTGTTGGGGAGGAGCTGTTTTGCTGCTGTTGTTACATCAGTTTGCCCATTGGCCTATGTGTGTTCACTGTGGCGGTCACATCACGGTCAGTCCTGCTGCTTGCTTCAAGCTTTTCCATTGAAAAATAAGTACCGTGAACCTCCTGTCTCAGATGTCCAGCTCTCTAGAGTTGCCCCACTGTGGTTTGTTACCTAGAAGGCCTTTAGGTGACTCTTGTTGGCAAGGCTGTTTATGGTCTGGTGAAATTGTTTACTCAATTCCTAAAGTAAACTCTTAATTAACAATGGGCTTTTCTGTCAGCTCAAAGCATCTGCTTTGCTGAAAAGCTCATCCAATTCAACACGTGTTGGGCTGTACTCAGTAAATTGGACCTAGAATTGATTTTGGTTTGTTTTTCTTAAATTCCAAGAACTGAAGTCCAAACATTACTGCTGTTGACAGCTCTTGCATCATTACTGCAGCAAAAGAACTTACCTTGCAGTTCTTAGGGTAATTTAGGATATGTTGCTGGTGTGCATGTTCCATAGCCTATGCTCTTCTGGCTGACCTGGGGATTTGAGGGATGATGAAACCCTGCAATGATCAGTGCTCCCTGCCTTTTGTGGTTCATGTGGATCAGTAAACCCTGCCTGGAGCTTGCAGGGTATGTGGGCACCGTTAGTCAGGTGTTGGATGAGGCTTGGAGCAACCTGATCCAGAGGAAGGTGACCCTGCCCCTGGCAGGGGGGTTGGAACTAGATGGGTTTTGAAGTCCCTTCCAACCCAAACCTCTGTATGAATCTGTATGTGTGAATTTCTATACAATTAAAATACCCTGCTGCAGAGGAGAGTCTTGTATTTCAGAAATTTTCTGGCAAAAGATATATAATTACAAACAAAATCAAAGAAAATGTTTAGTTTTGCATGTTAACTATCCATTGTATTGGGAAAATAATATCCTACAGCCTAAGTGGAAAGAAGGAATACTTGGTAACAGTCAAGCTGATTTTTGCAAAGCTTTAACACATTCCTGCTGAACAAAAGAACAGGTTGGATGTTTTTTTTTTTTATTAAAAAATGATAGAATAACAAACATTTTTCCTATCCCTTAAGTCATTGATTCCCTGGACAACATTCTTCATAGATAGCATACTTTTTTTTATTCTGAAAAGTGAGCCAAAACCTGTCCAGAAGATAATGGATTAAAGGAAATATTGCAAAAATACCCTACTGCATGTGTGCTTTCTGTTAGTATTTTACTATTTATTAATATCCTGCATAAAAATTTTTAAACCCTTATGGGTGGAGGTGGGATTTTTCTGTATTGGTAAAATACATGGGCTTACATAAACATACTCCCTAATTTACTACCACTTTTTTTACTGCTGTGTCTAGGCAGAAGGATTTTGAAAGAGAAATCCTATTTTCTTGATGTCAAATAGATGTGTTAAAAAAAAAAAATCAACCCAAAACCCCCAAAACCAAACTGATTTTTTTATTTCTATTATTATTTTCTACAGATTTTACTGTTAGAGGGGGAATTTATTTTTTCAGGGACTGCTGTAGTGCTTTTGTCTGGTATTTGATGTTTGTAGAATATGCAAGTTATGGGGTTTTGAAGAAGTACTCTTTGGAGGGTTTGTGTAAAAATTTATAATGCATATATAGGAAGAATGAAATAAGTGTGTTTTTTGTTAAACTGAAAAGATGAAAGTTTTCTACACTTTTTGTATTTTAGAGTGATTAGAAAAGAACGTTTTCTTCTGTACCTGTTTGGCAAGGAGAGCCCTATTAATGTAATAAGAATTTTGCATGCTGAAAGTTTGAGTATATAACGTTGTCGTTCTGTTTGAGCTACATTTCCAGCTGTTTCTGCTTTATTTCAGTTGACAGCGTTTAACTCGGTTCAGTAAAGTAGTAAGAAATATGTATTTGGAATGAACATCCTGAAAATTTTAGCTAGCAGATAGTGAATTACCGTAAAGAGAGTGCTCACATTGCAGGATGAGCCGTTTCAGAGGGGAGGAATTCTTCCTGACACTTAGTTTAGATTCTGCATCGCACCCTGAGGTAATGAAGAGTGTGAAATTGGTAAGAACTTACTTTTCTGCTAACTAACACTTGTCTTTTAGTTTCATAGTTTACCCAATTGTTATTTTTTAGAGGATGCAGTAAATTCTTCTGTCAGGCTGTGAAATTTGTATCAGCAGTTTTTAAATGGTCTCACTATTGATAAAAATTAACAAATATTGTTATTACTCACTCAGCTATTAATATCCATTTCCTAAAGCTATGCTGTGCTCCGTAGTATCAGTTTCAGTAGTTTTGTCACATACAAATACAACATTAGGTTACAGCACTTTACATGCAGTTTTAAATTCTATCATTAAATCTTTTGTTTCAAAAAAAGTCTTTCTGCTGCTCAAATTCAGTTTGGGATTTTACTTGATTTGTAACAGCAATGGAGAAAATAAATTGACTGTTCTGGAAGCCTTTTCTATCCATTTCAAATATGGCTTCACTTAAAGAATATTCCACTCTTTTTATCCAAATATTTCCCACTCAGTACTGTTGTCCTCTTTATCCTCAGCTCACCCTGCTATGCTTAGGTGTTTCAGCAGTGGTTTCTAACGCTGTTTGCATAGCGAGAAGACTCGAGCAACACGTCAGCGTGGTAGAGTGAGCTGAAGAGCACAAGATCTGTGCTTACGTATGGGTCGCGCGTCTCAGCGTCGTTGAAATTAATCTTTGATAACTGGAACTGATGTTATTGGATACATAAAACAGACGTGCTACACAAGCTGAAATAACTGTCACTTTGCATTTGAAAACTACTTAAAATGCTGGGAAAACGCAAAGCTGAAGAGCATTTCATGACGCTGAACTAAAAATCATACAGTGTGAAGAGATATTTTTATTCAGGGCCACAGCGCAGCAAGTACAGCCTTATTGTGCCTATTTGTCTTAGTAATCATTAAACTTTCCAACCCCTCTTCTACATGAAAAAACTTTTAGGTCTCCGATATAATTTACTGCTTTTCCCTGGGCCACTTTCTACGTTTTCTTTTTGGTTTGTTTCTAAGATTGAGAAGCTAAAATTGAACGCGTACTTAAAGGCATAGCACTAAGTACCGTTTTACAAAACGACTTAACAGTTTTTATCTCCTTGAGTCCCGTGCCTTTCACATCTGTTTAACTTGACATTACAACCTCAGTTTAACTGCATTTCCTTTTAGTGAACATACATACTTAATTTGTCGGTCTGTGGCAGTACCTTGCACCTGTTGGGGATGAATTTCACCTGCCACTATGCTGCATTTCTGTATTGCTAAGTTGGTTTGGATTCTCTTGCAGAATATTGTCATCAGAATGGTTCATCACTTCCCAGGTTGTGCAAATTGCACTGTCATCTGCCTTTGCGAATGTTGTGGCTAAGGAAATATTCCTGACAGTTTAAAAATCCCATAGTGTTTCTCCTGTTATTAGGAAATTGGTACAGAGTTCTCAACTAAAGATTTGCCTTTTCACTAAGCTGACTAGCTACCATTCTCCACCAGGAGTTGTAGTTACACTGTTATTAAAGTGCATTTAAGAAGAAATGAATTCTATAAGCAGTATATTCTGAATAAAAATATATGAACTACTTAAACAATTTTTTTTTTTTCACTGGTAGGTATGACTACAGCTGAAACAAGGACTGTTTTCCACTTTTAAGTTGTTTACAGATACGGTCTGTTACTGCTGAGTTGTGTGTGAGTTCTAGATTTCTGGCATTTCTCTTTTTGGTGGGGGGAAGTCATTCAAAATACTCATGAGGAATTAAATTCATTTGTAAAATCACTTGAGGGGAATTAGATACATCTGCTTAAATAGTTCAGTCTTCCTAAATTGTATTAAAAGCTTTCAAACAAGAAACACTCAACATCCCGCTGCCTTGGGCAGGATGTGGAGGGTAAAGCTGTGTGTTTTTAAGCAGACACCCAAGGTCTCTCTTGATTTGGTTAGTAATGTTTTGTGCAACAACTTAATTTACTAACAACACATGGCAGCTCAGTGCTCAGATCTTCATTTTTATGGTAAATGTGTTATCGCAGACCTCAGGCAGACAATAATGAGCTTGTGAGCCAGCCTGTGGGTAGCCAAACTTGCTTTTACAAACTAGGGGTAAATTTTGACTGAAAGAATGCTCCGACTGTAAACTTCCCTCCTCCTATTTTCACATACAGAAGAAAAGAAAGAGAAGTAATTGTTTTAAATGAGGAGATGCTTGTTCTGTGTGGTGGCGTGTGTTTTCGTAGCACTAGCTGCTAGGCTTTGGAGGAAGAGAATTTTTTCTGTAAGTGTCGTTTATCTCTGCGGATAGAAATAGGGTATCAACACGTTTTCAATTATGTATGGATAGTGATGCGTGCAGTTATGTACAGAATATAAACATGCTAATAAATGAAGGCACAGAATTCAAAGTAAGGAGGCTTAAGTTCTGCTTGTGTCTGTAATTATTCCCGTACTCTTACTAAAAGAGGTATAAAAAAAATACAGACACTATGTGCCTAATCCAGTTTATATAATACATACAGTTGAGGCAAAATTTAATCTCTTAAGCCATGGCTGTCCCTGTGAGTCCTTGCTCTGCTCTGTGATGCTGTACAGATTGCAAATGCTAGGAGGGAATTTTTTTTTTTCTAACACAGGAATTCAATCGGCAATTACCGTGGCTCTAACTAGATGGCTTGGAGGGAGGGATTCTTGTCTCAAACACAGGCAGTAGTCCCCTGGCTTTCCCCAAGCAATCCCGCTTCTAAATCTTGCTGCATATGCACTGCTGAGCCCCTGGTCTGTGCGCGCCCGTGTGTGGCTGCACTGTATGTGCACGGTCTTGGATTTACAGGTGGGAGGAGAGGATATAAGGAGAGTTTGGACCATATCTTGAACCCTTAGTTCCCTAAGAACAACAATTGGGTCATTTCTCTGCTTCCTAAACCCCTCAAGCTGTACTTGAGCTCTGACAAGAGAGTAGGATTCAGGGAGTTAAAGGTTCCCTTGGGCTGAAGCCCCATCCTGTGAGTCTTTCCTGTTCAAAAATTTGCATTTTCAACACGATACAATTTCAACTCAAATGAAGTTACCAATTAAATCACTGTTTGCTTGAAACAGCACTGCAGAAATGCAATGAAAACTGATCCAAAAATGTAGTGGTTTCATGTCCAAATTTTAAGGCCTAATTAACTAATGTCTGCAAGGGTTTTAAGATTCTTTGCAGCTGGGTTTAGAAGGGCAAAAAGAACAGTAGCAGGGTGCTAAAAAACTGCTAAAGAATATCTTTGGCATTGTGTCTCTTCTTTTTCGATTTGACAGTTCACAACTTGGTGTTCAATGAAAAGATAAGCTTTGGACCATATCCAGAGTCACCAAAGTCACTGGGTTCAGGCTTTGAAGAAGGTTGAATTCAAGTACCTCCTCAGAGATACTTTTTAAAAAGGGCTACATAGGAACTAAGGGGGTTTAATTTATCTGTGGCAGCCTTTTTTTTTTTTTTTTTTAATTTTCTGGTTTTAAAACTGTTGACCAATTTTTTTTCTATGTGTAGACTTGCATACTGTTATCTTTGTTTTCAGTTTGTGCCTTTTTTATGGGAAAAAAAGTCACATATGTAAGGCTTTTTCCTGTGAAAACATTTGCCAAACAAATCCTTATTACAGCTATCCAAACGCAAGGCCATTTTTCCAGAGAGACTTCTCTATATATATTGTCAGACGACTTGCAAAGAGCCAGCCAACAATAGCAGGGGCATTTTTCAACTTTAACCTTGTGTTCTTTCAAATTTTTTTAACGAACAAAAAAAGAAATTCTAAGAACTTCTATTTTTTTTCTGTGAAGTGATTGTTTTGAAAACTCATATAACAAAAGACTTGGGAGAAAAGCAAATGTTCAAGTTTTTATCTTGTATGCATGAGAAAAATCCTAGAGCAAAAACATTTTTTTAACTTCAGTAGTATTTGACCATCGGTAATATTTTGCTATACAAACTAGAACGATACCAACTCAGTGTACAGGGGAATTTGTTATTTTTCTTATAATGACAGCGTTCCTCTTAGGCAAAAATGTTCTCATTTTGCGTGCTAAAACAGAAGCAGAAATCTTGGAGAGCCTAGGTTGCACAGGGAATGAAGCCCTTATGGGAAACCCATCCCTACTGGAATTAGTGGAAAATAAAATTGAAGCCATAATGAGTCGAGGTTTGGTGTTTACTCGTTTCAAGAAACACCCTAGTAAAGTCTCAGAAACAACTGTACATCAGTTGTGAGTCTGGCAAAGGTGAAGTGTGGCCAAAAGAGGCCCAGGACAGCACAGCAGGACAAACATCCTCTCTCGGAATGATCTCAGCAGGCGATTGTGTTTGTCTGTCCTGCCTTTTTCTGAGTACTGGACGTGGAATTTTTCTCATCGCTTTTGCACTTATAATCTTTCGATATGTAAAAATCATGTTAATACGTCATCCTTAAAAACTATTAGCAACTATATTGAAAGTTTTGATTAAAAGGTGAAGGTTAATTCCAAATTTGAGGTTGTGCCTGGAAAGGCAACTGACCCTGTCACAGCTACAGTGCAAATGTTCATGAGAGAAAGATAGATAAGTGCCTCGGCTCTCAGTGTGGAACTTCAAGGGATTTGCTACCTTTTGTAAATGTAGTGCCAATCCCCAAGACACAGTTATCAAAGTAAGCACAGGGATATATAACCTGCTCCTGTTTTTATACCCATGTGACTTTAATTGGAGTGTATTTGTGTAGGTTGATGCATTAAAATTGTAGTAGGTTTTGTTCCAATTTCTGCGTAACAGTGTGTGTGAAATGAAACCATAATGTATTTGAATGAAGCTTTCCCGGTGTAGATTTTTTGTGGAGTTATTTCCTGCTGCTGTTAGCTACAAGTGTTTGAAACTAGAAACAGAGCCCAGGAATCTCTTAGAAAATAATTCTTCATCATGGACAGGCATCAACTTCCTCAGAGACAAGGAAACCTTGAACATTTAATGACTCTATTAGTTAAATTTTCCGTAATATCTCAAAACTTTTGGAAGTGTGTAGATGTGCTTGGTGGATATGTTAGGTTATTCACTGCAGGAGGCTTCTAGGTAAGTGAGAGGTGGTTTAGATTTTGCTTTGGCAGTGTTTCAAAAGGGATTGTAAGGAGATAAATGGAAAACGCGTGCAGCGTTCACAAAATGCGCGTGTAGGTTACGCTCATACACGAGATCTATGTTCTGTTGGCTTTCTTTCCTTTTAACATATGGAAAGCTGCACTGTGCTTCAGGTTGTAGTATTTAAATAGTAGAATTGTGATCTGTGGGTTTATATTGCGTTCCTGTTTGTTGTCATATAAGTGAGAAGCTGTGCACCCCTGTCATGTGGTGATTTATAGAGCAGAGTGTGGCTCAGCATTTGGCCACACCCTGCATGTTACTGGAGTAGTTAAAAGGTAGCATCAAAATTGTAAGTTATCGTTTGAGTGCTACTTTTTCAGAATCCCTGTCTCTGCCTATACTCTTTTTATTGAACCTCAGATGTTGGAGGTGTGAAAGATGGAGGAAAAAAGCAGCGTGTCCCCTGTGGGTTCTGGGGTTCCTACACCTGTGGTATGAGCTCAGAAGCAGTTTCAATCTATTTCTCATAAAGCAGAGGGTGCTGGTTCTCACTCCAGATCTGGACTTGGCTTTGGCATCAGTTCCCACATTCCAGGAACATTTGCCTCCCAGAGCTCGGGGAATACCCAGAGAGATTTGTTTGGATGGAGGTAATACACAGCACTAGCACAGTTATAGCTGGAACTGGCTGGCCTCCGAAACATCAGAGCATAACATGGTCCAGGCATTATTACAAAAGGCTGGTGATGGGAGGGAGTCCCTTTAAATGGCAGTCTCGGAGAGGGGCAGGGTGAAAGAAGGTTGTAGTCAATGCACAGGGTGTTACTATATACAGTAAATAAACTTTCTAGTAAAAAGGGAAATGTTGCATTAGAAAAATGTGTATTGTAGACATTGATTAGAATAATCTTTAAGATCATGTTTTAGAAGATCAGATTTATTACAAAAAAAAAGTACATTTCCAATGTGATTTTAATGAAATTTGGCACTGCTTTGCTGACTCAGGAGACTGAGTAATAGCAAGGCAAGTGTTCGATTAATTGCATGCAATGAAGATCGCTTGCACAGGTGTTACATCCAGAGTGCCCGCAACAAATATTTAATAAACAATGCCAACAGTAAGCACAAAGCTATAGCAGGTGATTGTTGTGTTCACCAGTCTGCATGAAAAATGTGAGCAGATTACTTTTCATATTATGTTTTAAAAGCATAATCAAAATTTGTGTACAAGAATACCTTTGATAATTTTACTGAACTCATCCTTTAGAGAGAACCTGTGTTCTTTGGCCTTCTCTGTACAAGAATACTTTCAAAAGCTTATCTAAATTAACCAAAGATATGTATTTAGTGGATTATTTTAAACCATAATAAGCCCCTGTGTGGATACTCTTTGACAAAATTCAAGCGGATTTAATTCATATATCTGAATTCACTTTTGAGTCTAATTAGATTGAATTTAATGAAAGTAACTTGAATTATGAATGAGAATGCTGAGGGTTTTAATGTAGTTTAGCTTATCCATTATTCTTAATATGTTCCGTTATAGACAGGCATATGTTTACCTATAACAGGACAGTCTGCTCTGCGTGGTAAGAAGAGACTTCTTTGAGCCACGAGTGTGTAATTCCAACTGATCAAAAGTACCACACAATTTTCTTTGTCTGTATAGTCAATGCAAAAGCAACAAAATAGTCGATATATACTCACTATTTGCAGGTTGTCTTACGCTGTAGTTGAAAAAGGAAGTTTTTTCCAACTTTTTGTCGGTATATGCACACGCGTTAGTTCTTATATTTTATCTTGACTCAGCTGTGGCTGTAGCTTTCCTGATGTTATCTGAAGATGGGGAATCAGGAGGCAGAGTGGAAGTATTACAGGAAAAATATACAGTTACACACTTGCAGAAAAAGCTGTTCTGGCTTTGGACAGGGCACAGCTCACTGTATTTACCTTAATGCTAGAGGTTACATCACACTACCACAGCTTTTGGGGAGGGCATCTAGGGTTTCCTCAGCTGATCTCAAGTGTTGCAGCTCATGTGTCCGTTACTCATAGTCTCAGGTGATTTTTTTTTTTTCTGAGTGAATATTGATTATTCGTGCTTTTGTTTCATGCTGTTCCATTTCAAGCTTTTGGGAATTTTGCCATTGATTTGACAAGACCTGGGTCAGACGTTTTCAGCTTCAGCTATGAAAAGTCCCATTATTTCAGTTGCTTACTCTTCTCTGCCTTTGTAGGCTCAATAGTCGTTAATAGTTGAATCCAGCACGTAGTTGCTGCCTGTCCCTGTGTTACGTGTCACCTTAGGGCTGCATTTTACTTAGATACATATGACAGGGACTTGTTTCACTGAAACTTCTGTACTGCACTGGAAGCACTGCAAATCTTACTTCAGTGAGATTAGATGTGGATTACCTTTTTCTGTTTCCCTCTGCGATTGACAAAATCCTGTAGTCACGCTCCTGGCTGGTTTCTTTCTGCCTTATCAGTTCAAAGATTAAGCATTCCCAAATATTATCCAAAAACCCTTTTACAGTCCCTTTTATTTCCTCTCAGGATCCAGGTCCAGGAATGAAATATGTGTGAAGTGTCCTCTGGGTTTTGGGAGGAGGTAGAAATTGGTTCAAATTGGCAAAATGTGCATGTCTGACAACACAAGGATTTAAATGTTTTTTAAATAGAAATTAAGGGCATATTGAACCACTTTTCCTAATTGGCCAAGCTAGTGAAATATTTATGTATGCATATATATACATATGCTGTATAAACGCCCTGAATATTGGAAATACTTTCATGCTATGACAGATGTAACCATTTGTTAATAATTTTTCATAGGTTGGAGCTATGCTGAACCGTGCTCCAAGCTGGGAGAGTGGAGGGGAGGGGGAGAGGAGTGGGGCTTGTGGTCATGGAAAGATCATCTCTGACTGGATTTTTGACCTTCTATTTGCTGTTCTTGCAAATCAGCTATGAAAAGGAAAACGATATCCATGAGGTAAATCAAGCAACGGATAAAATCCCTTTATTCCTACAAGGGTTTTTGACGTGTAATGCTGTTGAACATATAAGAACGGGATGTTGGCTAGAACAAACGCTTTATAAACCTTGGTATATTTGCTCTTGGAGAGGTGTTGTGGAGACATTTTAACAGTGGGAAAATGATACAGAAGGTTAAACAAAGTAAAGATGATGAGAATAATTATTTGTACATACAAGGTGTTGTGAATAGAGCAGACAAAAAAATGTAGACCACAAGACACACTAAATGAAGCAGATTCCACAAACAGAATCATAGAATCACTAGGTTGGAAAAGACCCACTGGATCGTTTGATTTCCTTGTCACGTTTCAGATGAATGAATTCTCCTTTGTTAGGCTGCAAATGCAGTCATTTCAGGAAACTTTTAATTGAGTTGACAAAGTAAAGTGACTTGTTTATTCTAAATTATGTGTATATATACACATACATACATATATATATAAATAAACATATCTAAGAAACAAGGGTTGAAAGGTTAGGAAGTGCCAATTTCATGCTTGTGCCTGTTAATACAGAACTGCCCGGGCAGGCTGCGGGCTGTAGAATCGGTATGTGGCTGGGGAGAAGGGTTGCAAACTGTTTATCCCCCAGAGTCCCCATCTCATTCATTTAATAGAATGAGCGTCCACGAAGGCAGGATTTAACACTGCACTTGTGATGGTAAATTTGCTGCTGTATGATTTCTATGTGTTTGATTTACAGTTGGAATAATCTGCTGTTTATGTTGCTGTGTACTATTTGCTATACAAGTTTTCAGTATTGGATTTTGATGTGCATATGCCTTAAAAGAAAGATTCTAGAAAAGGTACTTAGGTCTGTACAGTGCATCCGTGCCTCCTCAAGAAGAACTGTTTGTAAGCAACTGAAGTCCGAAGTAATTTAGTAATACGTCATAGATTCTTTACATCCTTTCTGAAGCATTAACTAAACCTTAGCAGAAATAGCCTGAGGTCAGCTTCTAATGTCTGTTACTGAGTTTGTATTTAATATTAACATCTGTACTAGAAATATTTCCTTCCTCTTAGGTAGCTGCAGAATGTTTCATTCATCTAGCAGTTGCCTACAGCTGTATGTGTAAGTAGTAAAGGAACTTAGAGGCATTCATTTTCAGCTAAAATAAATACTCATTTTCAAAATGTTTTTATTAAAAAATATCCATGACAGCTTTGGAATATCTTCATCCTTGCTTTTCATTCACTCATTCACATCATTAATTTACAAGCTAATGAAGAGGTTATGATCACAATAAAACAACACAGAGCAATAAATTATTAAGTCCATACTTGGCATTATTTAGGCAGTGAGATAGGCAGTGAGATGATGTTATATTCCGTTCTGAAAAAAGTGTGTAGGAATAGGGTACCCACTTGGAGTTTAAGTTTCAGGTCCCCAGAGGTCTGTGTTAAACCGATCTCTGTGTGCCGAGGTTAAGTAAACTCAAATTGCTGGATTGGGGTGAAACAGAGCTTGTTGCTTCTTGACAGTAAACTTCACCTTAGTGCTTTGCAAGTGGAAGATGCAACTTAGTGAAGCGTTAGATTTCCTGCTAATGCAAGGGATAGTAACATTTTTTCTTCAGTTGTAAAGGTAAATACTGGCAAAACCCGTTCTTGTAGCTGGGGACTTCATGTAAGCCAGAGGTGTTTCATACATAATTTTAATTTTGAAGATTTTCCCTGCTTTTGGAGGCAAAAGTGACTTGTTCTTCCTTCACTTTTGCCTTTAAGCAATACTGGGAATCGGGTTCAGCGGTCTGTGCTTCCTGGTCAAGGCTTTTACACTGACCTCTCATTACATTTGTTTAGTATTTTGCATTATTGCTGTGCCTGTAATGCTTTCTTGGGTTACAACAGAATTCTTTACTTTGATAGGAGTGCTCTATAGAAGAAAAGATGATAACACGATTTAGGCATCTCTTTCGATTTGAAACGCGATGTGTTTTGTATAGAAAAATTCAGGTGGTTTCATTATATAACAAATCTTTTGTAGCCTTTGAACATTCCTTCAGTTCAGCCAGTCCCACAGGAGTCCTTCCACAAGTCCTTCCTCTGCATTGTGTTTCCAAAAACACGCAGCTCGTCCTGAGCCAGTTTCCAGTCTTGGACACTTTGTTGAGAACATTCTGTATCTGGGCAGTTCCTATTTACCTGGGAATACAGTGACTTTGGTCATCCAGTTACTTGACAATTATTCATTCATTAGCCAGATATTTCAAAATCCTTAAGTTTTTTCAAATAAATTTTTGGTCATAGTGCCACCCCATAAATCAAAAAAGAAACTGTAGACGTTAAATAAACCCCCATAAATATTCTTCATTTAAAATTCTTGGCGTTTTATAAAAATAGACAATGATGCTGTTAAAGAAATTTAAAGCAGAACTTTCAAAGTCAGAAGAATGTGTCTAGTTCCCCAAAATGGTTCATCTGATGCTTTTAGCAGTGTTAGTCATAGACGACCAATAGAAACTATAGTCTATTAAAGACATTTTGGGTCCATTCACTTTTGGTACCATTGACTGAGTATAAATTTTGAGGAGATCAGCAGCTTATTACTCATTTTTTGGTTGTGCTTTTGAGCTCTGCAATAGATTTTTATTTAATTAAATTTTGAAGCAAAGTCTTCATCCCTTTCATTTTTTTTTCAAATATAATCAGTTGTCTTTCCAGGTTCCCTGGCATGTTTTGTAAATCAACTTTATGAAAGTTTCATTGCTTTTTTTTTTAAGATCAGTGCACACTTTTCTTTTTCTCAATCTTCTCTCGCCCAGTATGCATGGCAGGTGTGCGAAGTAGTTAAAATCCTATGTTATCCTCCCAGGAATGGTGATGGTTTCCAACTTCAGGTGCTTGTCCACAAGTGATCTGCTGAAGAGAGATGGGGGAGGGTGCGTCCCAAGCGGAAGGGGGATGATGGAGACCTGGAGCCCTGCATCCACACGGCATTTCTGGGCCTGGCTACACTAGCTCGGTGGCCAAAATCTGCTAGTACTTCAGTGCGAAGCAGCTGCGCCCAGAGGAGGATTGAGGCCAGAAACATTTAGAATATTGGATAAGCGTGAGAAATTTTTGGTTTGTAAAGCTCAGAGCTGTCTCTTTATTAGCACGCAATTTAACATGATTTGTATCCTTAATCTCACATAGACTGAATCCTCTCTCACCCTTTGGTTTGTTAGGTTGGGTTCATTACTTTATTTTCCTTGGATGGAAACTTTCCCCAGTTATCAACCAGTGAACAAACATATTTAGACATAAGGCCAAGTATTGTTTGTCCTTTCCTTTCAGTCTGAAATCTAATTTCCAGCCACAGTAAAAACAATAAAACTGATGTTTGCTTTTCCCCTTTTTTTCTCCAGTGATAAATATGATGTGTTTTGAGTTTTATCTGTATATCTAAAATATTCCATTGGAAGCTTTTGAAAGATAGCATTGCTTTTACTGCATAGTTGGCTCCAGGTCAAGTGGTTTAAGCTCTATGCACGAATAGAAACTTCTGTTGTTTACAGTAAGTACATCCCTGGCTGATGTATTTTGTAACTCACGTTTAGAACTAAGAGCAATTTCTCAGTTTTTAACTATTTCAAACTATTTGTAACTATTATTGTTTCTCAGTACAGAACTTGTCCCCCCCCCAATATTTTTTTTGTGCATCTAGCACAACAAAACTTAATTGCAATTCTACCTGCTGTTAAATTATCTTAGAATCTAATATTACCTCAACATAACATGTAGAGACTTTCTCAGCTATTTATCAAGATATAAATCCTATCCAGTGTGCCCTGGATTTATCTTAACATATACAGTGATACATTTTTACCCTGTGGTTTTTTTAACTAAAGTCACAGCAGGGCTTGGCAGGATTTTGTTTTTGTTTTTTTTTTTTTTTTTTTGCTTTGAATGCCATTGATATTCCACCGTAATTTTTATCCTGGAGGTAGTGTGTTGAGAGCCAAATAGATGAGGGTGCTTTGAACTTTCCGTTTTCTTTCTTAATCTTTTTGGTGGAATTTCTGTTTCTCTTTGCATACTTACTCTCAGATTCTTCGCACAGATAAAACGTGTAGAAGTGCTGAGCTATACTTTTCATTCATGATGTACGTATACATTTTTAGATTCATTCTTGTGTTGTTACTGAAGTTTTGTCCAGATTGAGTATTTTCATGGGCATCTTTATCCCCCTCAGTACAGAGCCATTTTGTTATTTCCAGTGTCCAAGTACCTACAAACTTTCCTTGCTAGTAGCGCATTAAGACATTTCATACTTTTTTTTGCAATGTAATTTTAAATTTTGCAATGTAACCTTTGCCTTCATGAAGCTTAGCTTTACTTGTCTGAAGAAGTAATGTTTATCAGTAGTAACATTGATAAGCTCTCTGATATATAGTTTTGCTCATTATGGAAAGATACCAATGGATGCACAAACTCAGATGTAGATTTGTTCCTTTGCAACACAGCATCGTGTAGTGCACAAGCTAAGTGGCAATTCTGCTCTGTTTCTGTAGGTGGCTGCTATGTTCTGGTCTCTTGCTTGTTAGAGACCCCGAAAAGCCCAAGCGGGACTGTATAATCTGTTTCCCTGTGCCCTAATGCATTAGAAAGTCATTTGTGAATGTCAGCAACTGCAGCTATGTTTCATGTAATGAGATCTGTAATGGTTTAAAGACGTGCATCAATCTATATGGAGCTGGCGCATACCCTCAATGGAGCTCTTTGTACATGAAGCAGTAATAGCTCTAGGACTGGCCTGTGTGGGTCTCTGAAAAGACCACAGTAAATGTCACCAGTAGCCTGGTTCAAGATGACAATACATTTTTACAGTGGTAGAAATTAGCGCTGTAACAAGTTTTGAACCAAGTGAAGAAATATCAAAGGTTGTCAAAGGTTCAAATTATAGTATTTCAATTGTAAATGTTACTTATGACTAACCTTATCTCACCAAAAAAAAAAGTTGACTTTTTCTCCTTGAGCTGCCTCTTGACATTTTGGAACGTACAGTATTCAGCAGAAATTCTGGTGTGAACCCAGCAATGGAGCAGGTCATTAGCCAGAACAATGCTTGTATTTGCCACTGCTGTTCAGTGGACACAGAGGATTTCAGAAGGGAAGAACAGTTGAAAAATCTGCAAATCTGATGCAGTTCAAAGGAGCGAACCAGGAGTGTATGTGTTTTGAACTGACAAAATGCAGCAGAATTCACCCTTCAGTTCAGGTTTCTTCTCCAGGAGCGCAGAGAAGCAAAGTATCAAATTGCTGAGCCCTAATAATAAAAATGTTGAGATTGCAGGCTGAGGAGGATCATCCCTGGACAATGCGAAAATTCGATTCCCCAGAACTACCGGTGCACAGGACTTGAGTGTGATCTGCGTGCAGCAAAAGCGGAGGCATAAGCTGCCGTGCGTTCGCTGTGCGTGGCTCATGCACTCAAGGGTGGGACAAGATTTCCTACTCTTCTTCATCTCATTATTTCCAGCTGTCTGTCTGGACACTTAGGCAATTAAATTAACCCCTGATCAGTCACATATAGGATGTTGTCATTGTTACAAAAAATTGCTGTAAACTTTCATTTCCATGTATTTTGAAGTTTATATTGTTCACACAGCATAGACTCTCAAGCCTATTAGGAAAGTTTACTTGTTCAGTGTTTGCCTGCCAGATTCTGTCTATCATCATTTAAACTTTAAAATCTAATTATTAACTACTAATGCTTTTTTTAATAACACTAGCTAATAGTGCTCTGTGATGTGCAGTGGGTTATTATTTATCTCAAATGCTAGGGTGGATAATTACTGAAGATTTTTTTATCTGATTGTGGTTGAAAGGGGAAAAAAATAATCTTTTCCAATGCCATTTCATTACTTATCTCCTCCATGGCTTATTTACTATACAGTGGGTATCTCTGTGCTTTATGTGATCTAATATCCCATATATGTGGGAAAAAGCAGTATGTACATTGATAGGTAAATAAAAGCAAAGTATCTGAGGGAATACTTGGTAAGCTGTAAATCTTCCGCACCCTTGGGAGTCTGTTTTACCCCTTTCTTCTTTCTGTGCTTTTAACTTCTTGCTATCACAAATAAACACTTATGTACCATTTCTTACCTCTTTCCCCTTAAATCCCATTTTCTCCCTTGTCTCCAAAAATCATCTGAATATGTGAAACTTGGATTTAATGGAGGCTGTGAAATAACTTTTGTAGTGTGCAGTTTGGAGTCCTTGCGCTGTGGCTGTTACAATGACAAGATTTTTCTAGAGGGAAGTGTTGGTACCAGGAGGAGAATAGATTTCTAAGAATACCTTGGTGTTCAGAAAGCTTATAAATGTAAGAGGAAATATTTCCACGCTACCTTTATTAACTGTGAATGAGTTGGCCTGTGTTACTCAGCTGGAGTCGTTTGGGGGGTGTAAATAGTGTCGTGGTTGGTAAGTACTCTCACTGGTTGGTGCGCTGTGGCAAGGTCAGACAGGGTGCCTGTCTTAATGATGTTGTTTTGCTGAGCTTTTAAAGAAAGAAAAAAAAAAAAGGCATGTTCTGTATTAGATATGAAAAAAGTTTTTCATGAGCACATGCTATATGGAATCTTTATATTAATAGCATCTTGGCATTTTACACTCCCAAGGCAGTCTCAGAAACCATGTGAGGGCTGCAAATCTGGCTTGGAAGTGCTGTAATTTGTGTCAGGACCAGCATTGATCAAGTCCAAATGTTTTTTCTTCTAAATGCATTTTAAGCCTTTATTCATCTCTATAGGAACAGCCAGCTCTATAGAATCAGACTCGGACTGTAGGATGTAAAGTTATCATGTGAATAAAAGTCTGGTAATCTAAGTCAAAATAATTCATGCGTTAATGGGCTGGAAGGAGGAATAACTTTTACTGACAATTCCTTAAACTCCTTTAGTACCATTTTACAAATTGCTTTCAAACTAAGCTCAGTGTGGTCCTTGCTTCGTGCTCACCTCTTAGCAGCCTTCAGAATAGCATTATCGGGTTGTCACTTTTATCGCTGCACTGCTTTTGATTTATGTTTTTGCTATCAGAGTTGCAAAAAGATGATCATTTTACATACAAGACTATTCTGTAAGTTCAGCTTTCTTTGTTCGACAGTTTCCTCTAGCTGCTGCAATAGCCTCAGTTCCTAAGAATTAAAATTTCCTTACCAGACATTTGTACTTCACACGGACTATGAAGAGGAACGTTTTGAGTTGGTAAGGGAAAAGATTGTCAGCAGCCTGGGGAACATTCCTGCAACACGCTAGCCTTAGACGCTTTGATAATTCCTTTCTGATGCTTTGAGAAAAACACATTTTAAATGTCTTTGCTTTAAAAATTTGTGTTTTGATTGTAAAAATAAGTAATTTTAACCTTTTAAAAGCAAGATCTTATGCCATTCTAGTGAGCTTTAGTTCAAGTTTCCAATTGCGTGGCCACATGCATGCATGGTGCCTGGTTTGGGGGGTGATTTTTTTTTTCTCCTCTTCCCCTGTCATTGATACAGACTTTGGTATGTGGGTAGAACATTAGTCAAGTTGAACTTAATGCATACAAGTATTACTGCACTAAAATATGTGCTTCTAGCATTTATTTTAGGCTATATACTAGTTTTACATTATCCCAGCTGGGTATTAAACTGAGTTACAGAACTGGCGGTATGTTGGGGAAAACCAGATGTGTACTCTAAGAAAACAATAGGTTTGGATCTAGAGCTTTCATTGAAGTCTGCTTCAAATTGACACTCCATTTTCCTCTCCCTTCCACCCCCCCTACCCCCAAAAAAATAAAAAATTGAGAGTTGCTCAAAAATGCATTTTAAAATCTCCAAATGATGATCGGAAAGTTTAACATGTATGCAAATGCTATCTGGATAGGACTCCAGATAGTAAAGACCTTTGGCTGGCCCTAAGGCTCAGCTGGTAGCAAAATATATTGCTGTGCAGGAGACCCTGATGTCAGTTCAGCTCCAGGCCACGGGGTTCTGGAAGCTCCACATAGGTGAAACCTACAGCTCTAGAGCAAAGTACCAGAGGATTCGGGGACTGCGTTACTGATGGATGGTTCCTGTAATTACATCCCAGAGTAATCGTCTGCCACAGGTTGCACTGAAGTGGGAAATGAACACAAATGGTAAACGAATGGGCGAGTAAATGACAGCGCACAAAACCTTGGAGAAGCACCGAGACTCGTGCTCTCGAGGGGTAAAATCACCCTGACAGTAGACAGATGGTTGAAGTTTAATTCATAAGGGAGAACAGGCACTCAAGTCCTGTGCCAGTTGTTTTCCATCCCTAAACCAATGAGATTTTAATGATTTATAGCAGAACAGGGTGTATGTGTTACCTAATGTGTTTAGAATGACTTGATACAGTTTTGTAAGCAATGCAGGAAGTGGAGTGGATAGACAATCCCTTCTTAATCTTCTTTACTCAGAATTTAAACAGCAGAGTTTAGGTTATCATCTGTAATATTAGTTTCTCTGGAAATGTTTTCCCAGGCAGCCGTGCGTGTCACAGGCCAATACATGCAAGTAGAAAATAAATGTTGGGAATAACTACCAGAAAAAATGATTTTACTTGTGTTCTCAGATGTGGAATGTAACCGGTAATTCACATTTTTAAAGAATTAATATAATTCTTAAATGTCAGGTTACTGGCTCTGACTTGACAAAAATATATAAAAGAGGAAAGTAATTCAGTAACCAAGAATTCATTTGCAAAATTGGGAAAGTATAATCTGTTGTACTGTGACATACCATGCACGAATTAGTCAAACAAATTACATTCTGTTAGGATACTTTTTCATTTTATGACTTTAAATTAGAAAAAAGCACATTTGCAGCATTGCAAAGGCTAGTGCAAAAGGAGCACCCAGTTCCCAAGCTCTTCTCCGGGGTATTGGAACCATTTGTCTGCTAAGTGCGTTCATTGAAGTGAAAGCACTCGGGAAGTTACTTTAAGCAGGATTCTGCTGGAGAAGCTAAGCAGGAGCGATCTGGCTTCGTGTGAAAAGAAATGTATGTATAACTGATGCCTTATCTGTGAACTGTGATGGAAATCAGAGGATGGTGATTTGTGTTAGAGTAACGTTATTAAATCTGTCAAAAAGCTGATAGCTTTAAAAATGACAGTGGGTACATGTAAGAATACCCACTTTTAGGAAAGAAATCAATCATTTTTCCTAATTGTCTGAAAATGGTTTTGACATGAAACATAAGATTTTCTAAGGCGGAACGTGATATGTAGCTTATAATACACGTTATGTCTGCTTTTACTTTTTGCCCTCATCGGAACACACTAAGGAGTTTACAGCAACACTGGCTTTTTCAGTGTGAATAATTTAAATGAAGTAGATAAAGCTTCTATTATTTTGGATTGTTTCTATATGAACTTTACTAGTAGATAAAAACCAAGATTAGAGACACGATTGGGTATTTTAATTCTCTTCTTCCTGATATCCTTTGTGGTCTTTTGTATGGGTATTTTGAGGAGTCCAGGTGTTCGTGTCGTATGGTTTTGATTCTGAAAACCAGCCATTTCATGTGTTTATTTCTATATTAAATTCTGGAGTACATATTCCCCTTTTATCATTCCTGTCTGTTTTGAGATTTGCATGGAAAAGCAGAACCAAAGGCGACAGAGGCGATTTCTAGTTCTGGATTCCTTTGTGAATCAGAGAGTATCTTCCTTCCCTTAGGTCACGGGTTTGTAAAGGGGAAAGCCCTGAGTATTGAACCTGCTCTTTAACTTGCGTCAAGGTCACACTTTTTCTTGCCCTCAGTGGGATTTTTTTCTTGAATTATGCCTGCAGTGTTATTTTTTATGTGAGTTTCTGTAAGAAACTTACTAGTGTAATTCAGGTGACTCTCCGGAGCGCTGCCTGCTCATTGACGGATCCTTTAATTGACGAACACTGGCTTAGAACTTTCTCCAGCTTCTGATTTATGGTTCAGGCACAGCTACAGTGAACTCACTGTGGTTGTTCTTACCATTTTTCATCTGCTTTTCTTTTGAAACCATTATGCATTTCTGATACTGATTGATATAAATCGAGCTGATTACCTCATTTCATAATTAAAGTGCAGGAGGTAGCATATCAATTTTCTTGTCTTCAGGACTTTTCCTGAACACTGCAATACTAGAACTTTTCTTTTCCTCTGTGTATAAGAGGCTCATGCTTTTGTCACATGTGCCTTTTTTCCCATCCGTATTTCTCCAGCTTAATAGGATTCTGCAGTGTACAGTAGGAACAGTGTTTTGTTACCCTAGCTACAAAAGCCAAACTTTCAGATGTTATTTTGCTAGTATTAAAAAAAAAAAAAATTACTGCCAGTTATGATGTAAACATTTGCAGTTTCCCCTGAATGTCTTTTCTTTCTGGAATCAAAGTAAAACCACTGTTCTGAGGGGAGACTGAGAAATTGTTTTAGACGTTTTTAAGCAAAATAACAGATGTATGTGATTGTGGTAGATCCTCAGTGATCTGGTCTTACTATTTTTAAGTGGCATGTTTACTACTGGCCTTATCGAAGGAGATGTACCCTCTCAGCAGCACTCAGAGTCCAAATTCTAGCTTTAAATTATTTATGAAAGGATTGAGCACCGTTTCTGCTGAAAGTGGCTGAAGACTTTAGCAGAATTTCATAGTAAATGCTGAAAGTACTTCAAGCATTTAACTTGACCTTTTGTTTTAAGCTTAACTAATCCCATCAGGAATTTGAGACTGGAGAATGGGACCAGCATGGTGACATTTAAAGCCATGTTTACATTTATTGGACTCACTGGGGCTTGTCACATAAAAATGTAAAGGGAGACAGTCTTTTAGGACTGAGTTATCCTCTCCCTTTTGGCTAGGTTATGTCACAACACAATATTTCCCACCAGCCAGATGCTGTGTGAGTCACCAATTATTATTGACTTGAATAACCTTTATCAGTGCTGGTCAGTCGGAGGGAGTCTGGGTCACTCGTGTATGACTTATTTCTTGAGCTTTTGCACTCAGCAGCTACAGTTTACTAAGATTTCTTTGACACTGTAGTATTTTTCGCTGTACTATCCAGCCATTTCTTAATAGCACTCAGTTGTATGTTGAATAAAGCCCAAAAATAACATTCTGCTGGAAAAAGAACATTTAAGCCAAAGGCTTCTCTAGTATTGCTCAAAATAATGAATTATCGTAGGGAGATTTAATTGTCCACTCTTGAAACCCTTTCTTTTGGAAGCAGTGCCATCAATTTTATTGTACTTACTGCGAACAGTGAGTCGTTTCATCACAAAATGTTGCAATTGCATAGATTTGAATAATTTTCACCATTCTTAGATTGAATTTACTTAAAAGATTTCGCAGGCTATAACACAATGTCAAAGGCTGAGCTGAGCTGAGAAGCTTAGTTATGTATTTCTGACTGTTTTTTTCCTTTCTTGATAAATGGTTGTTGGAATATATGAAATAACTTTTGGTGGATTCATTACCTGGCAGTCACATCTCCAAACACGTGCACGTAGCTCATGTGATGTAAAACCATAAAAGAGATACAGAAAAGAGATGGGTTAACCCGAGCCTTGCCTTCAGAGGAGAAGGTGGGTGTGAAATACTAAAACTACCTCATTTAGGGAACTCTGGCAGGAGCAGGTACCTCTAACTACCTTTGTGGAACAGCTGAAATTAAACTGCAGGTTACTGTTTGGGAAGTGCAATATCTGAAAAGAGCTGTCAGTTAACCACAAAATTGTTATGAGAAGTTTCCCGTGGTGGGCGATTTACTAAGAGTATCTTCATACAAAAGATGAGTCAGATGTACGATTTCCTTACAAGCCTCATGCTTCCAAATAGCCTGTTTAATTCAATACCGTGACTTTTGATGAGGTAACTCTTCTTTCCATAACCGACTAATTTTTACTGAAATTACATCTGCAGCTGAACTGCCAATTAATTATAATTGAGTTTTGCAAATGTGATAGTTTAAAGTGTATTTTCAGTGATAGTCAGTGTTTCCTTTTGGTGTGTTTTACATAATTTTATAGGGCCTGAGCCCATCTCTGCTTTAAGTCAAGAGAAGGCCACCACTTGGCTTCAATGGGATGTGACCCCAAAGGATCTTGAGACAATATCTGTACCTCTATCCGTGCTTCATTGATGCGGGCAGATGCATTGTTGTCCATCTACCTGTGATACTGACTTATTAAAAATACCGCTGGTGTGAATGTGTGCTACTTATATGTAGTACTATGCATAATCTCATTGTATTTAGATTACATGATATAAAGCTTGATTTTGGTTCTTTTTTCTTAGTAATTAACTTTGCATCTCTTTCAGCCAGCATAACAGTTCACAGATAAAGTTTTAATTACACTGATTACCCTTTTATGTTCAATACCAAGCACTTCTCAGAGGAGCTGCTGGTCTCTTGAGGGACCCTCAGCTTGTAATTTAAGCACGTGTGTGTTGACCCAGTGAAAGCGTGAGGAACATTTAACAACTGCACCTTTGTCTTTAGGTGGTCATTTAAATTTAGGCAGGATGCATTTCACCCAGGCAGAGATTGAGAGCCTCATGGGTTTTTCATACGTTTTTAAATACTGAATGCAGAAAAAAATGGGTCAGATTCATTATTTCAGTTGGACCGTACTCAGGAGAGGGTCAGAGAGATGGTGAGAGCAGGTGATTTATTAAAAAAGGGCAACAAGAACTGTATTAAATTGATCTTTTTGCGTGCTTAATGTTTTTCCAGTTTATTTACTAAATTAGATGTGGACATTTTTTGAAGACCCCAGAATATTTATTTGCAAGTATATGTTGTTATCTTGTTTTGTTTTTTTTTTTTTTAAAAAAAAGCTTGTTCAGGGAATGTTAATAATGATAAAGAACCTCTGCCACGTTTTCCCTGCCAAAACGTTACACGGTTCTGTGTATCTCATTTTGCTTTGCTCAGGGCCTATTACAACATTTCACTGGTAGCTGTTGCTTTCCGTAAAATCACAGTGTTGGAAAGTGGTGATGGCTTTACTGACTGGTCTTGAGAGGCAGAGGTTTGCTCCTGGGCTCGCTGAGCCCTGCTCTCCTTGGGGATCGCTGAACCCAAGATCTTAGGAAGCAAGGTGGTGAGTTGTGAAGGGGCTTGTGGAGGTGCAGATGGCTTCAATACGCTAAGCCACGCTTTGCCATCACTTATCTAGCTCAGCCCAACCGCAGTAGCCAGAAAGATGGACAGTTTTATAAAGTTTGTTTAAGTAACCACAATAGCTGCAGTTTGTGTCCATGCGTTTCTCCAGGATTTGCACAGACGCATTAAGGGAATCTCAAGAGGAGACATTACTGCGTAGAGCTTCGCTGTGTTATAGACTCAAAGTGAAAGCAGATGAGATGGTTTATTATTTGTTATGCAAGGAAATAATGCCGCTGATAAAAATGTACTCTGGAATTATTCTTTTCAGTTTTCTGCACTCGGTGAAGCTGAAATCAGTTTCACTTTTCATGCCTTTTAGTTTGGGGAATTTAAAGGAGGTGCTCTGAGTTATATGACTCTGTAGGGGTGTTAGTTAATGAAGTTTTGACAGATTTAAGGTCACATTTTGCATGGTTCAATTCAGCACACTTAGAAATACGCAGCAGGGAGAGTTCCTCTCTCTGTGAACTGGTATACGTTAGACTTTTATATAAGCTGAATTTATTTTTATGTTGGCACATTTTATGTAAGGAATAAATAGCACATTTAGGTATAGGTTGTTGGTGGAGTAAGGGCAGGCTCTAAGTAAGGCTTTATGAACTAGATCTTTAACTTCAAAATGATAACCTGATCCTTAAGGGCATGGAATCCTATTTATATTGTTCCCAGTTACCTTAGATCCAACATACTATTATTTTAAGAGAAACGTATTGGGACATTAATGGGAATATATTACTCTAACATTACTAGAGTTTTTGCTGTGAGATTTGCTGCCAGACCCTTATCGTGCAACACTTCAGTATTTGAGGACAAATGAGTGAAGCAGTTTGATTTTTGGGTGAAGGAACATAATGGCAAGTTAATGTGAATCAACATTGTTTTATCAAAAATTAGCTTGGTTTTGTGAGCCTGATTGGCAGTACAGTGATTCACTGTAGAGTTCCACCATGCTCTGCTCTTTTGAAAATGCTCCCCTACAGCAAACGATTGAAGCCCGTGTTAAATTTATTAAAAGGAATTTAGTTGATACATTGAAAAGAGTAATTTTAAGCCTTCCAATTTGTATTTTCTAGTGTTTTCCCACAAATATCTTTGACTAATGCTATTCAATATTTTAATCAAAGATATGGAAGGAAATGAATAATTAGTGATATGTAGATGGCAGTGTAATTAAATGCTAAGTAATGAAAGTAAAAGGTCATTTTTACACCCTGACCTAGATTACTAGATACGATTGACTCAAGCCGCCTTTTAATAAAGCGAGATGCAAAGTAATATATTTTTCTAAGAACAATTATTCCAGAATTATTTTTTTTTATACTGGTGAACGCTTAGTGGCCTCTCTGGTCAGATAAAAGATGGTCTTTCACCTTCCAAACATCCTGCAGGGATTAATGAGAAGACATGGGTGATGGGGCAGTATGTTAGATGCTCCATGATATTCTGTCAACTGAAGTATTTAGAATAAAGAGGGGCTGATCATGAAATGATAATCAGAACAAGTTTAGCTTGAAATATAAGAGGTTATGATATATACTTGTTTTGGAAATAAGTGTGAGTGGTCTATATCTTGGCCTTTTGCTTTATGTTGTTGCAGTCTTTGTAGTTTGAAGTCGAACATATAGCAGCCATAAAAACGCATCTTAAAAAGAACAGAGGCCTCATAGTTTGAGGGCTTCTGCTTAAAAAAGGGTTTCCAATAAATGGTCTAAAGGATGGGTTACATCTTCCACATGCTAGCTCGCACCCCTGTGCTTCTCAGCACTCATTACTGCCAGAGAAAAGCTGCAGATACTCTCTACAAGTCTGTGAGCCATCTGTCTTCTTTATCTTTTTTTGGAAAAGGAATTTCCAGTCTTTTATTGCTGTCAATATTTCCAAAAGTTTGGAAGATAAACCTTAGTCCTTAAAACTGTCTTGTAATTCTATCAGAACACTTACTGTTTAATTTTAAGCACAGCATAGAAAGTATGTGGCAGGGTGTAGTGATCCGTGGTCCATGTTGTCAGCTCTGTGTTTGGCAAGTTGAATGTGAATTTGTTTCTCCAGAAAGATAACACGTCATCAGGCTATATGCATTCTGACTTCACACACATGTGGGATAGGTAAAAATAGTGCAAGGGTTACACTGGTTTTCAGTGAATGCTGCCTGATCTTAGCATGAAGAGGACTGCTTCTTTGAGAACAGTTAGGTCAGTCTGTCCTTTGCTGCCTCTCCTTTGTGTCATGTTTGTACTTTAGTTTTATTGGAACTGGACTGTAAAATCACCTAAATAACTTTGTATCAGCCACTGTCAGGTGTGAGCTTTTCTATGTACTTGACCTTGGTTAAATCCAACAGTCGGCTTAAAGAAGAAGGAGTATAAAATGGAGCATGTTACTGATTTTCCTATATATTTTAGTATCCTTCATACTGTACTTATTTCCTAGAGTGTTGGTACTTGTTCTGTTCTGTTAAGTGATATTAAGAACTAGAAAGAATAGTCTTATGGAAGAAAATCTTGCAGTTTTTTTCACTCAGCTCCATTTTTTTGGCATTCTTCATTGCCTGTTCCAGACTCGTTAGTATATGCTAAAGTGATGGAGACCTTGATTAGTCTTAACCTCTGATGTTTTCAAGGAACTCTTAATTTCTAACACTAAAAACTTTTTGGGTTCTGCGCCTAAAAATATAGAGTCGATTTGCCCCAGGTGAACTCCTCTGTAAGCCTGTAAATCCACTAAATGTGTTTTGTTGCCACTAAATACAGTGAATGTTTTTAGTTTTAAGGCTCCGAGAAGCAAACTTTGAGATTGAAAAGGCTCAGCTAGAGGGAGTTACCTTATTTAAGTGAACATGCTTATCATCAGAGCTTCTTATCATTAGAAGGAGCTGTGTTTGCTGTTCGAATGTGTTCCTGTCGTTCTGCCATCAATGATGTAGGAGGATGATAGTCAGGAATTGTCTTAATTTTTGTTTTCTAAGAAGTATCTAGACCCATAACCACTTTTTGGGCCCAACTGCCATTTTATCAATGTTTTAGCTAGAGCCGTCACCGAGCTCTTTCCTTTATCCTGTGCACAACTCATTTCTTTCATGCAATGTGCTGAAATGGTTACTTGCTGGCTATAAGCACTGCAGGATTTTCCAGTGTGAACCTTCTATAAACAACCACTTTCAGTGATTCAAACCCTCATTTTTTAAAAAAATGTCATCTTTTATTGCATTCCTGCTAGAAATGGGAAGAAACGATGGAAAAAAGACACCAAGATCCCAATGTGTCTTGGTTTTGAGCTTTTTATAGGTAGGCAAACATACGTGCTTGCCTAAAGTAATAAAAAAAGCTCACAACAACAGTAGCAAGAATTGAATTTAGAAGGCTCAGTCTGGCAAGGACCAAACTAAGGAATGGGCTTTTGGTAAACAAACTTCAGCTACCCCAGAACAAACAAACTTCAGCTACCTGTTTTTGAAAGTTGGGGTCTGGAGAAAAGTTTTGAATTACGGCCTTCTACAAGAATAATTCTCAGTGATAAGTGAAATCAGCAGAGGAAGTGATATGGTTTGAACCATGGTTGGAAACTATGCTTGAATAATATTGGAAGAAATAGAAGGAAAACCTATTACATTTTAATCTTTTCTAAAAAATTTTGTTTCCTGCCCTGGCAGTCACATGTTAAATGGGAACTATTAGTTATGGGATAAAGTGGTCTTTAAATGGAAAGGAAGGGAACAGAGAAAGTAGCTGTTTTTCATTATTATAACTAATTTTATTATTACATTTTATATGGCAACCATCTTGCTGAAGAAGGGATGAAAATATGAAAACCATGACCTTCAGACTGAATAGCTTGCATGTCCCAAATCGTTGAGACTGTGAAGAGGGAATGATAGAGGAAAAAAGTGGACAGGGGAGGAAAACAAACCGAAGAGAAAAGCAGAGATTCAGGTCAGTGGGATACCACTGCGAGGCTCTGTGCTGCTGCTGCAATTCCTTCTGGTCAGGAAGCCTGGGTTTGTTTTAATGTTGCTGTGAGGAGGAAGGGATAACGTACACATGGGCACAATCTGCTTTGCATGGGTAGGAGGGAGCCGTCTGCCCCTTAACTCATTTTATCAAATCTGTCAGCTCTTGTGTTTCTCACTGAAAGCTTATAGAGCTTTAAGGAAAAGGAAGGTTTGGTCAAAGAAACTATGGTTCTGTGATCACTGGCAGTGCCAAGAGTTCACACTTCATTTTAAACATCCGAACCAATTGCTGTTCCTTCTAGTGTTTCAAGGACCATTTAAAATCAGAACTAATAGAAATGCATTTGTATTTCTGTCTGAAGGTGTTAGGGAATGTTTTCTTATTCTGAGAAGTGATGGGAATAGTGAGGAAAGGCGCTGTTTCATGGTTGCTTTTTAATTTAGGCAAGTTGTCTTCACCAGGCTCACCATGCAATATTGTGACTTTGAGGCAAGAAGGTTTGGTAATGAAGGGTTGCAAAGGTTGAGCCAGTTCACAAAATGTGCTTGAGGGTATTGGAAGCTTCAAAGCATTGTCAAAGACACGTATCTCAAAGGATTCTGATTTTTCTTGATACACATTTTTCACTTGGTTTTCTGCGTTTGTGTGGCAAGCTGAAAAAAACCAGAAGAGCTTAGCGAGCTGCTCTGTTCAAGCTGTGCCATTGCTTATGCTTGCAGTGGAAATAATTGTGAAATGTAAAGGGTGTGCTGCAGCTCCGCGAGAGCTGAAGATCTTGTCACTGTCAAGACAACTTTGTACCACTGACAGCAGGCAATAATAGATGAGCAAATGTATTTTTCCTAAATAGCCCAGTGAATTTTTTCACAAAATCCTTTTTTGGTTTGCTTCTTCATTTTAAAGGCAGTCATTTGTAGGGTTGTTTTCAGCATTCACTTGAACTCTCACTAGTTTGAGTTAGCTTAAGCAACATGCCATGTCAGATACTCCTGTGCATTTGTGCCTAAGTAAGGTGACCAAACTTCTTTTCTGTATGTGTTTAGAGCATGAATTAATCAAATTTTTAGAAGTGAAGTTTATTATTTTTTAGATTAACCATCCTCTGTTACCTGATTTGGACCAGTAAGGCAGGATGTTAGAGAAGCACAGCAGAACTGAGAAGTTCATTTTCAGGAGGAATTGTTTATTTTTTGGTACAATTCCTTTCTTTTAAGGTCAAGGGCAGGTAAGAATTATGAAGTTAATGTCTTGGTTTGGAAGTCAAGTGAGCAGCCAAAAGAAAAACCATGTACTTGCACCTGCCTTGCACCTTGTGAAAGGCTCTTCTGCCCAGCTCCTCCACGAATCTCATGCTACATAAAGCTGTTTGTCCCTTTATGCCTTTATGTTTTGCAGCCTTGCTATAGTTTCATGTAAAGCTTGACATTTTTGAACAGAACAAAACTTTTGGATGAGGCTGATTGAAGTTAGAGGGCTGAAGTAAAATCCTGGTTTTATCTGGGGAAGCTTGGTCACGCTGATGAGAGAGTCTGTTCAATGAACTTGAATCCGCTCTGTGGATTCTGTCCTTTATTATGTATGTTTGTTTGTATCTGTCTGTCTTTCAATCAACATATATTTTGAGATAATTTCTTCCCCTGTGTTAAAGGAAATGGGGATATCTGTTTTAATAAGGCACTGTCATTACTGTGGAAGAAAAAGGTTTTGCAAATGCCAGCACAATCCAAGGACCATAACCAAACTTGCTGCTTTATTTACCCAAGCTGAGCTTTTTCTGAACATAATATTTATCGTTACTGCTATTTGTGAGAAGAAAGGATGACATCAGTCATAGTTCTTCAGCATAAAAAAAAATAGTGTATTTTTAAGCTTATATAATAAGTTTCTCATTTCCACTCATGCCTAGAGGAAATGTAATTTATTACTGTTTTATGTCAATTCAATTGTATTTTCCTATCTGGATACGCCTGAGATTCATGATAAATTGCATTATCTTATGAATACAGCATGATTGGTTAAGCGATATCTTCAGTGAGCTGCAGGTCACAATCGTGTCACATTTGACAGAAGTGTTCGGGCATACGAAGTGGGATCAAACATTCCAGGCTGAGCCTGAGACTGAATTGATCCTCTCTCTGGCTCAGCAGATTAAACTCAAGGTACTATGCCATTGAGAGCATAGAAACAGCTTTATTTCCAAATCCCTTTCAGAAAAAAACCCAAAAGGCAAAGATGGCAGCTCTGCCCAGCTGCTCTCATCCATTTGTATCTCAGTCTCAGAAACTGTCCAATGATTCAAACAGAAACTGCAAAATAATAGTTTTGTTCAGGGTGCTGTTCATAAACTTTGCAGACATTAAGAAGAACTTGTTGCTCATTCCTTCATTTAAACTTAAGTCAGACGGTTTAATTTAAGACTGGAATCTTTTCCCTGTTCTTGCTTTTATTCTCATTTTTCAGTGACTGATCAGACAGCCAGTTACGCCACAACAAGAAGCTAGACAATATTTAATGACATCTCAGACAGCTGTTAATGTGGAAAACAATAAGAAGTTTTTTCCAACATTGGATCTTCTTTGAGTTTTCAAAGTCCAGATAGATTCTTTTTTTTTTTAAGTGATTTTAAAAGAGCATTAAGATGGCTGTGCATGATGGGCAAGCAGATAAAGGGAAGCCTTAAGAAGCAAAATGGTTCATAGTTTTGAAAAATAGCCTAAAAATTTACAAAGGCAGCAATTGATAGAGAATAAACAAATCAATGTAATGTTGAATTTAGAGCCAGTCACCTGGTTTGCAAAACTGAAATAGTTTGACATAGCGCTAGTGGAAATGAATCTGCTTTGTATAGTCACACACCTTCCGTTATTGAATACTGAAGCCTGCAGTCCTTGGGATCTGTGCAAACAGGACACAATAAGGATGGAAAATCTGTACTAATTGTGATTTTCATTATGTTTGATGTCTTATGTCTCTCCAGTTTATCAGTCGGGGTTTTTCAAACTGTACACCTGGAAACCAAGCACAGCGTATGTAGCTGCCGCTGCTGTAGTCTGGATTTGGGATTGGACCATACTTAATCTTAACTGAGTTGGCTTTAATCTGGCTAGCTGGGGGACTGGAGCAGCAACGATCAAACCCTGACCTCATCAATGCAAATTCATAAATGCATGGGTTTATCAACCCCTACTGATGTTGGTGTGTTGTCCATTTTACCTCTGCGAAAACAGGTTCAGCCTCATCATTATATCCTATAAAAATGCTTCCCATTTCTTTGTGAATGAAAGCGTAATTGCAAATAGTTTATCCAGCAGGAAGATGCAGTAGGAAAAGCATGTAACCATTTGCCTGAAACCAACAGGGATGTATAATTTGATAGTAAAAAGTATTTTGTGCAAGTATTGCTGTCTTTTTTTGTGTTTGTAGGCAGGATGGTAAAGGTAGGTTATGACTAGGAATCTAATCTATTTGGTATAAGATAACATTTAACAGAGTTATTTGGTCTCCTCATGAGTAGGTGCTATAAAAAGGAGTTTTGAAATGCGCTGGAAGGTGTGCAGTTGAGGACCTGGAATAAAACAAGGAAGCTGGTACTATTAAAAAGCTTCAGGCTTCTTTGTTGTAAAACAGTTTGTATGTGAGAATGAGGGCTGGTTCAGTTGCTCACTGAACTCATTCTGAAGTTTGTAGTTCAGAAATAAATTAGAAAAAACACACTGAAGACCTGCAGACAGGCTGTGATGTGGTTCAGGCAATGTGTATTGTATAGTTCCAAAACAAATACTGTAGGATAAGACTACTTTGCTTACTCCTGTAAAAACAAAATGTAGCATCCTTTCGCAGTTGGATGCTGACTGTATCTCAGAACACCCAAGATCCCTATAAAATCCTGACAACACCCCCGAAGGTCATTTATGGAGGTCACCTCTCTGCCTCCCACACTCCCCAGAGAAATTCTGGTCTACCCACTCCTTCATGGCCACCCACCTGCAGATCAGCTGAGAAATCATACTTTGTTAAGAAAATCCTTTGTTAAGAATGTTATTTTTGCTCTTTGTTCTCTTTCCTTCATTTGAAAGATGTCTTGTGTTCACTGTGGTTCAAATGCCATACTTTAACAGTACATTACTCACGGCATATAGAAGTTAAAACTGAATATGTATATTTTAGCTCAATTAAAATAATGAGATTGAGGACTTGTCATTGTTTATATATATGTATTTTATTCTCATTTGTGTTTCAAGAAGTGAATTACAATTAGTCTAATCTCAAGAACATTCTAAAGCAAGCACTTCTGGATGGATCAACCATTCGTTGGTTTTGGAAGTCGGTAGGGGGCTTAGTCTTCCACCAGTCAAATGCAGATGTGTTTAGAGTAAGCATTAAATAGCAGTAATTCTTAAATCTACACCTTCATATGTGATACGAATATAAACATTACTGTAATAAATTTTCCAAAGTTGAATGCCTTTGGCTGTGAGGACGAGGATCTTGGATCTGTGTCTGTTTATGTAACGGGGAAAACATTACCCAGTGATATTGATGTGTATTATTGACACTATCAACCTGTGCAGTCTGTCCTGCTTAGTATTTGCAATAATCATTAACAGAATTATGAATCTCATAAGGCAAAATGTGATGAGCATTTAGTATGGGAATCTTTCCATATGTGTACCACGACCTCTTGGAAACCCAGATGATTTAAAGCAACTGTTACTGATAGACAAGATTTCTTGTGTTTCTTTTGAATGGTCTTTGGTTTTGCATCTGTTTTAAGTTAGGTGGTTCATAATGCATTTCTGATTGTGCTTGTTTACAAGGTCCTTTCTCCGTTGCTTTCCCTGCAGGTGTTGCAGGGTGCTCAGCTGATAGCTGTTGCTTCTGCTGAGCCTGCATCAGGGGGTGTTGATGGATCCCCACTCCAAGGGAGTGATATCCAAGTCCAATATGTGCAGCTGACACCAGTGACAGACCACTCTGCGACTAATCAAGTATGTATATAATCTTTTTGCCATTTGAACGTGCTTGATTGAAACATCTGTCAGATGAACTCTATACCTATCTACAAATACTGCAGTCCAAATGAGTTTATGATCCTGTTTCCAAACCGTAAAAAAGAAAAGAAATCCTCTGTAAAAAGAAACATTGTTTTGTTAAAGGTATAAATGGTCTTTGACTATCCCTGTTTCTCTGTTTCTTCTCAGTGCCTCTAGAGAATAGTTATTTTGGTCGTCATTGTTTTTCTGCATCCTCGAAGGCTGACAGCCGTATTAAAGGACAGGGCAAAAAACTGGCTGGAATCTACCCAAAAAGTATTTTTCAGACTGAGGTTTCTTTTAGAAATGTTATTCTCTTTCTGACAGCAGTCTTCCAGTTATTTTGATCAACAGCCTGGATTTCCTGCAGGAGTCGCAGTGTTAGCAATTGTAAGTGAACAGTTGATCCTCTCAGTTATGGTGGAGGAATTACTTTTTTTTCTTCTTAAATCAGATCGAGCAGTCATGGATCTGAGTCTAAAAAGAGTTTTTCATAGTCTTGAAGCTGTGACTGATGAAAACACAAGAATGTTGACTTAGAACATTTATCAGAATTTTTTCTGAAGGTGGTTCCATGTTTGTCCACGAATCCCACCGTCGTTGACTGCTTTTGTAGAGAGTGCCAAGTAGTTTGTGAAAGTCAATATTATTGTGGGATTTCATTTGATACATACCCAGTTTTGGAGAGGACTCTGACCTGGATACAAACATTTGGATATAGAGTGTTGTGAAGGAAAGAAACCACCCATAAGAAATCAAGGGAATCTTGTCCAAACTTCGCATGCATAGAATTTAAGTGCTTTGTGCTGCTTCCATGGGCAAGGCAATCTGCAGATCGGTTTGACACATGAAGTTAGAGCATGTTGGTTATCCCAGTGGCAAAGAAGGCCACATGCAAAAGATGGAGCAGCTTCACGTATTGCTCAAGTGCCATGTGTGCTGGCTGGTGCTGGTGGGGACGCCAGAGCTCTGAACTCCCTTAGCTGCTCTGGTCCGCCCTGGCTCCCCACCTGGATGCCACAAGGTGCTTTTCAGAAAAATTATGCTCCCTGTCAAAAAGGATCATCCTGTCTGGCATGTGAGAAAGCTGTAAGGTTACAATCAAGTTTTCTGTACGCTGATCTTCCCGTGCGGATGGACAGTAGGAGTGTTCCAGGGATCATGCCTTATTTCTTATGAATCTCCAGGTACTGCTAGTCCCATGCAAGTCTTAAAGTATATAGGTAGTGAGAGACGTTTCTTGTGCTGCTGTCCTCACTCCAGTTTGGAGTTTCCAAATTTACCTCCTACAGATTTTCTCCTGGGTCTGTTCCCTCCTGCCTGTCCTCCCTTCTCAGCCACCACCTCTGTAGGGAGTGCAGCTCTAAACATCGACGTCCATCTCCCATACAACTGGCAGCCACGAGAGGAGATACTTTTTTCTTCGGGGACACTTTGCACCGTGTTAGGTTTTAATATTGTGGTTAACCACAGAGATTTATACAAAGCTGAAGAGAAGCAGACGAGGAATGTGAAATAAGAAGAGTAGCAAAGGAAAAACAGACAAGACTAAAAATAAGTTTGCCATAAATATTTCCTCAGTTTACTCAAACTAAACACTAAGGATCTGTTGATGAATTGGAGAAGCTGACTTGTTATTGGCATTACTGAGTTACATGGGTAGTCCAATAGCTCTTTTGGGTGGGACGGTCACTTGAGAACTTACCTGCTAACAAACTCAGCAATCTGATAGAACTATTCACCACTTTGGCACTAATTTATTGAACATTTAAGTAAACACCAAATTACCTATAAAGATGAACAGGAAAAAAATCTTGTACCTGTGTGCAGTTACTGACAACAAGGCAGGGAAATGAAAAGAAATAACTTGACAACAAAACCTTAATTTAGGAGCAATGCTTTATATTTTCTTTTGAATAAATTAAGTGACAATTGTGTATGTAAAGGATGGGAAATCCAGTTGAGTTTCCACTCTCGTGTCTTTGTGGATCATCTTGCAAGATATTAGGCTGAAAGCGCAAAGCAGGGCTTCAAGTGAGACTTTTTCATAACAGAAGTACTGTCGTGGGAATAATTCTGTATCCAGGGCATTACATAAAGCATCTATTAGATGAATTTATAGAGAGAAAATCCATCAAGGGCAGATCTTTGGAATTGGTGGGAGTGTACAGGAAAATATCATTAAATGCTTGCCCTTTTCTAGTAGTTTATCTATGTTTGTGATATTGGCTGCTATCAGGGGAAGGCTTATTGGGTGTGATGGACTTTATCCAAGCCAATACAGCTGTTCTTAAATTCTATTCATCTTATAGCTCAAAAGATGGAGTTTGTTTCATAATCTAGTTTTTCTTACTCCATCTAACTTGGCTAAAAAGACTGTTTGCTGTGGGATTATCCTTTCGCAGCATTGTCAGGCTACTGGTAGGCAGTAATTTGATTTTTAAAGGGACTTCTTTTGAGAGCTCAAGTCAGTTGTGTTTAAATTCTTTCGTGGAGGAGTGCTTTTGCTTGGAAAGCAAGTGGAATCAGGCCTGTAGGGAGAATTTTATTTCAGATAAAAGTTCCCTATAGTAGCACTATTCTCATTTTACACAAAATAGAGAAAGACTGCAGTGGGTAAAGTCAGCAGTTTCAAACCATAACCTGCACCCACGGGGGAAATTCCAAGCACAGGGCAACAGGTAATTTTACTGTCCTTACCTACAATAGTTTTGTCACTCCGGGACCTCCTACTGTCTTTTGTATGGTCACCCTTGGTTGGAATTCCCTTCCATAACCCTGTTCAGCCCTGTACCCTCAAGCCTTTGTATGTACATCATGCTGCAGCAAGTCCTTTCACAGCTTTAGCACAAGTTGTGCCAGACATCGGTTTTATTTTGTCTCTTTTTAGAGGTGGTTCTTTTTTGGGAAGAGAGAGGGAATAATTGTTTTCTGTTTGCTTTCTTCATGCCACTCATGATTTTATAGATCCTTATCATGATTTCATTATTTCAGCCTTCTCTTTGCAGCCTAAAGAGTGTTAGTCTACTTAGCCTTCTTGTGGACCCTGTGTGGGATTTTGGGTGCCATTGTAAATGTATTTCCTTTTCAACTCTGCCACAGAGCTGATATCCATGCAGATTTTGCACTGGTTTGGATGTTCGCATTCCCGTGGCAACACCAATGGAAAGCACTTTTGTATTGATTTACTGATTTCATGTCTTCTTTTGCAGGGCAGTGATAACCTTCAATCGGCAATCCAACCAGAAATGCAGATAGAACATGGAGCAATCCAAATTCAATAAGAGCATAGTGAAAAGACATGTCAACTGAGATGCCAGCAAGTCACGGTCAGAAGTTAAGTGCTGTAGTCTTCATGCAACAACAGGAGAATGAAAATGCTTGTTAGACTAATGGTCACACCTCGAACATCTGCAGATAGCAGAGTCCTGATGATCTGGTTGTCCTCACCTGGAACAAATCAGACCTATTTACTTAAATTGGAGCTACATCACTACACCAGTTAAGGATCTGGCCTTCAGAAAAAGTAAATGACTGGCCCATAGGTACACTTAAAGAGGAAAAAGATTTTTTTTCAGAAAGAGGTCTAATAAATCAAAACTGTGAGACTGAATTTATGTTTCATCCTGTTCATTTCTTCTGTGAAATATGCCATTTGAATGTCTGCAGATAACCTAGGAAACGTATTGCTGCTTCGCAATACTTGCTTTACCACATATAGAGGATCAAGAGCTCAAATATTTTTCACTGTTTAAACAGCTCTTTTTTTATTTGCTATGGTGTTTATAACAAAAATGGAAAATATTTAAAAAAAGAAGAATTGCATAACTGCAAGTATTAGCCTTTTGCTGGTGTTTTCTGTTCAGTGTCATGAAAACCTTATTTGCAGAAGACTTAATTTTGTTTGTACTGTTGCTTAACTACTTTTCTAGGGGAAAATGCTTTTAAATGCTGTAATTAAGCATTTCTAATGAGAAATAAATGTGTATTTATGAATAGCGCAGCTGTATGTTGCTCTCTGCCTTAGGGTTGAACGCGGTTTGACTGGACTGTGCTGTAACAGTGTAGTTCTGGAGTGTTCGAAGACAGATGCTCTCTGGCAAGCTCTGCTGTCAAATGGAGAAGTAAGATTAAGTCTATAAGGAAGATATGAATCTTAGATCATGTTATTATCTAAATTTTCAGTGCAAGAAAAATTTGATTGTTAAGCTTTTGAGTGTCCAAATCCTATTTAATGCAATGAATTTCTGAAATAATTTTTTAAAAATGGGAACGATTCTTCTATGCTCTCTCCCTTTTAGTTCCTCCAGCCTCCCTTATCCAGTGGCTTGTGACATAACCTCAGTTTGGGATTCGTCCATAAAAAGCTGGGTTGCAAAACTCTTGTACCTATCTTGTTATCCAGCCTGCAGCAGCACAGTGAAATACTCTCTCCACTGAAACTTGGGAAATTTTATACCAATTTCCTTACAACTGCATTTTCCTGTTTGCTAAACTTGAGTGGAAAGGGTAAATGTTTGTTATAACCTGATTATCTTAATGATGCAAGTTTTAGAAGAATGTAGAATTTCCTGGGGGAGGTGTTGCTTTGTATTTGGTTTTCAGCTGAGTTGCTGTATGCTTATTGCCAATATATGGCTCATAATGCATTAATGTATTAATGAATGGGGGACAGACACAAATTCTACACGGTTGAATTCAGGATAATATTATTTTTTTCTAATGAAAGGAAGGGTTAAGCACACCCAGTTTCTGGGAGTGTTGTCCCTGGTAAGTATTAAACTTTATGTAAATTCCTACTTCTCTTTAGGATATTTCTTGACGCACAAGTACAATACAAACTGAACCACAGCTTATTGAATACAATGTTTGCAACAAGCCAAGTATTTGGCTTCTCCTCAGTTTCTTTTTTTAATAGTGTTTCTCAGACTGGGTGATGTTTAAAGAGCTTGGCATCCAACTAGAAGCCTAAAAATAAAGCAAGGCCTGTACATTTTAGCATGGCTGTTGAATAGTAATTTATCCCTTGGAAGTGGTGGTGAGAAAGCTGGGATGGCAAAGCTGCTACATGCTGCCGCATACCACTCTCTTGTTATTATTCATCTTGGTCACGGCAGATTTCTGGTCTTTTTCAGAAAGCTTTACTCTTACCCAGCTTTCCTTCTGCATCCTGGGCATCTTCTGCCTTTGAGGGTAACGCACATTCAGCTAAACTGTAGGGTATTTATCTTGGTTATATGGTGCAATTCAGAATTCTGTTCTCTTTGCTCAGGTACGAGATGAAATTGGGTTCAGGAGAGGTTTCCTTTAGCGACTAGAATGCAGCATGCTCAAGTCTCTTCTGCTAAAAGTGATTGTCAAGGTGTATGAAGCAGTGTCATAGCATTCACTAGATTTCAAGAGAAAGAAATCTACTTCACCAGTGTGACATGGAGAGCGTACAAATCGACTGAAATAAATAGGTAAGGAGAGCAGCTTATTAAGGCCCTCCTGTGCATTCAGATGTTAAGACTGTACGTTCCCCTAGATGTGTATTTTTCTCCATGTTATGTCAATGTTTACATTAGTCTAGGCTGTGTCACACTATGTTTATACTTCAAAGAAAAGAAGCTTCAACGTTGAGCCAGGTGTTCCTGTGAGTAATCCCTGTCCCTGTTCCCCTTCTGTACATTTTATGTCCTTTAAGGTTTTATGTTCTTGTCCAGGGAGGAAATATCTGCTCTTCAAGAATGTTTTATCTGTTTTCTAGACATCACAGGGTGTGTCATGTACAAATAAGTAATTCCCGAGAAGAGTAATTCAGGAATGAATTCCTTTCTAGGAAATGCTTGTGACTGTGAGGCATCTGTGAGATTCTATGCAAGTGTTAAGAGCGTGTTCACACAAAGATTGTCGTAATGATAACATAACTGTTAAGAAATCTTGAACGTAGTACAAGATAACTCAAAGAATTAAAATCTTGCAGGCATACTGAGGATTTTGCCTGGCTTTGTGTTGAAATGCACAGTGAAGCACCACCAACCTGTATAGTTCTGCCCTTGAAGACTGTTAGACCATTTCAGCAGGTCAACTAGAAGTGACTTCTCATTATGTCTCCTTTTGTTATTCACAGCTACTGCTTTTTTAATAGTAAGTTTTTTTCCCGTCAGCAGGCCTTCTGACATCCTCATTTTTAACTATTTTTTTTCTCCTCATGCTGCTTTCTCCAAGTTCAGAGATTGAGAACATATGACCATGATTTTAACTATTCTTTTTCTGCTCATGCTGCTTTGTCCAAGAGGCAGAGATTGAGAACATATGACCAACAGTCTTCAGGGGCACATTTCTTGTAAGGTTCGACTAGGATCAGCTGCATATGTTATTTCCAATTAATCTTACGACCTGCAGAACACTGTTTTAATGGGTTTGATTTTGTTTTGTGGAATACTGTTTAGGCATCTAGGCTTTGGGGGAGGAAAGCCTCTGGTTACCCTGCACGGCCCCATTGGTTATTTTTGATATTAAGTTCACTATAGACAAGTCCTCACCATTTATCTTGATATTATACTGAAATTCTTCACATGTAGTTATGGCTGCACATATAGTACAGTAGCATTATAATGACTTTTCAGATCAGTTCATCTTGAATCCTACCTGAAAGAGCATCCATCTCATCAATTCTTAAGAGCTCCTGTGGCCCTTATGTAAAAATTAATCAAAGCTTTCTGGTTTGATGGATTGTACAACTAGAAACTGGTATAAAAAAAAGTGAAGGATGTGGGTTACTTCTTTTCTGTATTCCTTTTTCTTTTTTTCATTCCTTTTTAGTTTTATGTATTTTTTCCTTGCAAAACAAAACTATAAAAATTAGCTCCCTTCTGTGACTCAAACTCGAATGCCTTCATTAGCTGCGTTTTTAAGCATTTCGGTATTGACAGTTTGCCTATAAAGCAAGAAGTGCTGGCCAAAATTTTTTTCTAGAGCTTGTCTCTGTCACATAAAATCCTGGTGTGCGTAGGAGTGTGCTCTTGCAACCCTGTACTTCATTATCCGCTTCACAGAGCTGCTGTGGAGTTCCATGTTAGAAAACACAGTGGGAAAACTGGTATCTAACCCGCCCGCCCCCAAATCAGAGAAGAACTCTGCACAAACTTCTGCTGGCAATCAGTAGTATTCCTTTGGAATTCCTAATTGTCTAAGTACTGGCAATTTAGAGACATAACTATAATTCAACAAAAACTGTTTCCCATTATCAGAAATAAGAATGGTCCTTTGATTCATGGTGATCCCAAAGCAATTCCATAAGCTTTAGTGATTTAGGTGAGTGCTGAGCAGTCAAACCTCATTTCCTCGAATGAAGCTGGGAATAAGAAAGTCATTCAGTTAGAGTGGTGGCTAGGGTAAACCGAGATTGCTTTTTTAATGCACTGGTACAAACTGACATGCCTGATTTCTCTGCTGAGCAAGATTTGACATATTTACGAGTTGTTTTATATCCCACAAAAATAGGAGTAACTAATGGTGCAGCAAGTGGAGGAAAGAGGAGTCGGGCAGATCTGGAGGTAGAGCTGAAGTGTGTGGGGTGCAATGGTTCACGTACAGTGTGGCTGGCGCAAAGGGTTAATGCTCCTCCTCTTTTAAAAGGTGCCAGGTGATTTTTAAGCATACCTTGTGATAAATTGGATGGGTGAAAACCTGTTTTTAAATTATCTACAAATTCACGTTTAATTCAAGAGCAAATGTCTCCTTTGTTGGACGTTTTAGCCTTTTTTTTAAACTCAAGTGAATTCTACTTTTGCAAGCTCTTTCATGTTTCCCATTCAGTTTTTTAGAGTAGATATTTTTGCAAAGGAAGAATGTCTCCTAATGATATTTAATATAATTTTATATTCTGGGCAGAAAATTATATTTTTAGGATTTTGTTCATCAGTATGGATGTATGTAATTGACCGGTAGAGTGGGAAAACTGTTGTTCTTTTGGTCCCTTGGGTTAATCTGTGTATTTAACTGTTTAAGTAAACTGTCTGGTTTCATCTCTGTCCATCAGCTTGGGTTAAGCATGAGTTTATATATTCTATGTACTCTTCCAGTAAATATTTTATCTCAGATGTTTCATGGGTAGTTAATCTGGTTGTGAAACAGATCAGCAAAAGCCTGCATGGAAAGCTGAGTTTGGCCTGACAGCTCTCCATGCTACGCTGTGATGCCAGCTGTAAGGACAGACTATTCATTGTCCCTCCCCATGCATGATCTAGACATTTATGGTATTTAATTTGAGAATAGTAAATATCCTTGTTTTCCACACGTATTCCCTGCTTTTCTTAAGGAATCCTTGGGATTTCCAGTTTCAAGATGCGCTGTGGTTAGCTTGTCAAGCTGTTGAGTGCATCATATCAGGATCTGAATTGAAGCAACTACACTGAAATCGAAGGAACTTTACCCTTTTGTTATTACCACAGGAAAAAAAGTCTCCTTCATATTTAAAATTATTTCATTTTTAATTGATGTGCTATATATAAAACTTACCGTTGGCTTTCTGAGTAAAGCAGAAGACACCCCAGGAGCTGGCCAGCACCATTTGATTCACTGGAAAGGGCACTTTAGCTTGCTCTGCCTGTGTGTACACACACATATATATATTTATATATGGCTATCTTGTTGCATAAGTTTGTACGGGGTTGACTCACTTACTACTTTGGTCTTAGAAGTCACCTCTCCCCTCTTCTCACTTCCTTTTGGTATGTTTTTTAACTCTGCTATAGCATTTTAAGCTTAGGAAAAACCGAGATCCGTTTTGCTTCTTTGATCTTACCACCTCTAATTGAAAAGAAATAAACCATAAACTCCTGGTCTGCTGGATTCTGAATTGCATTTGACAGAAAAAAAAAAAAAAAACAAACAGTTACAGACATTACTTGGTACGCAGGACAGTAGCTCTCTTACTTGGCTTTTTTAACAGTTACAAAATTTGCCGCAGTTAGAGATGAGGTGTCTGCCATTAGTAACATTTTCGGTTTAGTAAAGAGATTTTCTCCTGCTGTTCCCATGTGGTAGCAAAATTAAACCTTTGCAAGCAGCCAGGTGAGCGCACAAGTAGCTGGTACAGTGCATCGCACTGAGACTTCCAGTCTAACAACAGCTAAACTTGTCATTGCTGCCTTTCCTCCCCAAAGTGCCTGCCTCCATCTCCCTGGAGTCATAACCCTCTGAGGGCAGCCCTCCTCTAGCAATCACAAATTGCTATGATTTAATCAGGCACAAATGCTGGGTTCGTTCTAAAGCGGAGTGCGCTCAGTTCTGCGTCCCATCCCAGCGCATGTGGAACACTGTGCTCTCTCCTTGGGGCCATCTGCCTTGCATAATTGCTGTTATTTAAGAGCAATTTTATTACTCAATCTTACTTCAACTCTCTTAATCTCCTGGCTCTCTCCAGCAAAACCAGAGGAGAAACAAAAAAAGCCGAAATGTTCAGAAAACGGAGGCGGGAAGAATAAGGGAAAAGACGAGAAACAGTTTGTTGATTTGTTTTGAATCTTTCCCTCCCTTTTCATTCATTCAGGTTCCCTTTTGCTCCTCTCTGTAGTTGAACGTACAGTCCAGGGCGGTGGTTGGTGGTTTGTATCGAGAAGTTCTTCATTTTCCAAAATACAATAGTGACAAAAATATACGACTTTTATCCGAGAAACAGCCCCTTTGGAGGTTGGCAGGGCCAAGGAGGAGGATAGAGGTTTGGATTTTTCTTTCTTTTTTCCTTTTTTTTCCCTTTTTTTTTCAATTTTTTTTTTAATTTTGTTTATACCTTACCATGCTTTTAACTACTTTGTAGGCATCTGTGGGGGGGATAACATCTGGTTTGGGTTCTGCCTGAAATTCCTCTGAGTAGTGTTAAATTGACCATTATAATAGAACTGGGATCTTCTCTGGCTTGTTCTGTCTCAAAATTTAGCTCATCTCCACACTTTCCACCTCTGACATTTTCCTACCTTCTCATGGACATTTTCTTACGTGACAAAAGGCTGAATGTGCCTTAATGTCAGTGAAAACTATTTTTTCATTTTGTCTTACTTATGGTAAAAGGTGGAAGGATTTAATCTTTTCAGCCAGAAAATCCACTTTTGTTGTAATATTCCCACAAGAAACTTTGACCTCTATGAATTTGCACGGATTGGTGTTGTTTTCCATGTTGATTCCTTTCTTTAACTAAATGCAACACGCCTGGCACTGATAAAGCTTCATAGTGGTTGAGTATTTTGAGAAAGGTTATTTTGTGGGGGTTTTGCTTTTATTTTGTTTTTACCTGGGTAATTTCACTGATCCGATTCCGAGTCTGGAGCTCTGTGTGCTGTACAGAAATGAGCCTGGCAGAGAAGTGTCTACTTGGATTTCCCCTCATGGCTACAGGCTCCAACTCCCTCTAAATCTTTGGAGCTTTAATCAATGTGTGGATTTGGGCAAAGAGACAGTAAGATTTAAAACCCCTTGACAAAAGTCTTGCTTTTGGGAAGAAGACACTGATTAGTGCAGAACTCTTCAGTTTGGGCAGGGAGGGAATTGTAAGAACCATAAGCCAGCCACTCTCAGGTGGGGAATGAGACAATGTTTGACAGTGTGTGTGAAGGAAGATTAATAACTGAACAAACTGTTGAGAGAGGTGGATTCCTCATCTTCAGGTACCTTCTACTCTTGATTATCTGCCACTGGCAAGACTGTCTCCAAAGACAGCCCCACGGTTTGATAGTAATGGGAGCGTGTCTTGATCTATGGCAGCTTGGCAGTCTGTGATAAGAATAAAAGGGAGCCAGGGAGTGTCCCCTGCCACTTGAGGATGTTCTTTCACCCTAGGTTTTCAAAATCCCTGTGGTTACTTGGAAGAAAAACTGAAATCAGATGCCTACATGGAAATACCAAATATACATAGCAAAGCATGCCAGTGACTGACACCATTGTCTATCACTTGCTTAAATGTTGTGAGGAAGGATGGGAAGGAAACATTATGTTGCCTAAGTTACTATTTATTCTGTCTAGAGTAGTCAGCCTTCCTTATCTTAATAGCTGCATACCAGAGTTTTCATGTGTCTGAGAGACACAAGGCAGGTATCTTCATAATTACTGATGGTGAAATTCTGGAGTAGTTCGTAGCCTGGAAATGGCAATAGCTCCCACTGCACCAGCACGGCCAGAGGTGACCGTGTGCGTTGGCCCCAGCAGCACCCGCCAGCTGCCTTTCTGTGGCCACTGGGTCTAAGTTACCAGCAGCTCCCATTTCATCACAGGCACGGTGAATAGCTTTGGGGTTTTCATTCTCACTTTGTGTCCTTTGCTTTGTCCAGAGAGATACACGATGGCAGTAGAGTCTGAGGCATCAGGTGCTGACTCTGGTGAGTGAGTGGAAGCTGTCGTGTGGATGTTTTTACCGTAATGCCAGTGTGCACCTATGTGTGCCAGGTTTGGTCAAAACCTCCTGAGCTATCTGAGCTCTGCTCTAAGGGCTGTTCCTGTTGGTCTGCACAGGTCTGAGCAAGACCACAGAGAATGGGTAGCAGCAGAATTGCCTGGCTGAGTGATGGGACTGTCGCATAGGAAGCCTTTGGCTCAGAAGTCAGGTGACAATCATAGAATCATAGAATCACCAGGTTGGAAAAGACCCATCAGATCATTGAGTCCAACCATTCCTATCAAATACTAAACCAAGTCCCTCAGCACCTCGTCCACCCGTCCCTTAAACAATGGCAGATATTTCATCCTGCACAACCCTCCGTGCAGGGGGATGCACGTTTTCTTGTCTGCTTTGCAGTTCTCGATGTGCGAGGGCTGAGTTGGGCTGGAAGTGCATTATACTGAGTTATGACCAGTGAAACAGAGAAGGGGTAGGGTCTTGTGCACAGATGATTGTAGCCAAAAACAAAAGTCTTCCACATTAACAATGCTGCTGTCCGTAGGTGGTCTGGGAACCGAGGGAGGAGGGGTGGGCTGATAAAGATCATAAGAAAAAAGAATTCAAGACAGAAACAATTTTGGGGAAAAAAACCACAACAGACTTGAAATCTCTAATCCTTTGGGAATGGTTGGTTTCTAAGGGTCCGTAGTTAAAAATATCATAATTAAAAAGAGCTTTCTTATAGCACAGAGTTAATAAGGAGGGAGCATCTAAACCCCCTCTTTTTCCCCTCTTAAAATGCTGCATTCCCACTTCCTGCTTCTCTGCAGTCTTTTGTACCTAAGAGGTTTTGTGGGTGTTTACTAGGCACTTCCAGCAGAAGGAGGGTTAAGTACATGAGAAGGGGGTGGAGAGGGAATCCCAGCTTGGAACTTGAGACTTTCCAGCTGAGAAAGATTCAGAGATGCAGACGTAATCATACAGCTCTGCAATCAACTCCTGTGTCAAAAGAAGTCAGGAAAAGCACATAAATAACTCCACAGCCACATTTAATGTAGTGCAGGACATATTTCAATAATGCCACCACTTCCTCCAGGGTGAGTATAGAAAAGCTTCCTGTCTCAATGCTTGCAAAATGGTTTAAATACTTTGAAATGGTTTGGTGTAAACTTAAGAAATTGAGGTATCTTTGAATTCAAATTATTTGGTACCAGGTCAAATAGATACTCTCTTATCTTATTGCAAGTTTCAGGTTTCCTTGCAAATGGTCTCAAGAAGTAAATTGTGGTTGTCTGAAGCATAATCTATGTTGTTTCCTGCTGTAAATTCAAAACTTCAAATGAGCTGCCAAGGACTGAAAAGCACACTCATTTAGCAGGAATGCGAATTTGTCTGTATTCTTTAATACACAGATTTTAACATTTTGATTTTAATGGCTTAACTCCTTCCAGCTAATTGCTTGAGCTGTTCTTGTTATCTGCCTGCTTCAGTGGAATAAGCTGAACGTTTTCAGGTAATCCATGTGTTTAGGATGGGCTTTCCTGAAGCTGTCACTTGGAAGCGGATTTGAAACGTCCTTAGTGATTCTGGTGTAGCTCTACATTTTGTTTGCTGCCTGTGTCATGTACAACAGCTTCTGTAAGGACTGGGAGTGTTTGTGGTCAGTCTGCTGGTCTGAAGGAGCTGAAGTCTTTTTGATTGATACAGACAGAATGAAGGATGGAAGAGGAAAGAGATGCTACTGCCTTGCTTCTCAGTGGGGTGCTTTCTCCCCTGCCAGGTGGATGGTGATGTGAGGTTACGGATAGTCTGTGATTTATTACATTTTTCTGATTATTACCAGTCTTTATGGAATGGTTCTTGGTTAATGTGCTCGAGTTCATAAACTGTTTCATGCTGGGCTTTGTGTGTGTTTGTAAAATGCCTGTTTTCCATTACAAAACTGGAGATAAACGAAGATGACAGTCACATTTTCCTAACGTAAATTTCTCCCTTTCTCAATCCTCCTTGGAAACCATAAATTTCAGTAGTGTGTCTGTGTGCTCCAGACATCAAAAAGCCACATTCAGAAAGACAGATTTACAAGCCCTCATGTTTTCCTTGGTCAAGTCCTTTTAGAAGAAAAGGTGGACATCCAAATGATAACAGAAAGCTGGGAAGGGAAGCAGAGTTAAAGGAGGAAGTTGTACAATGTGGCAGGGGAAGGAAATTCTCCTGGGAGGGCTTGTCTCAGCTGATACAGTTCAGGTGGTGGATAGAGATTTTCCTTCTATTTCTGGCCAATAAACATCATCTTGTTTTCTCATTCCTGCACTAAGTGTTTTCAGCCCTAATTGTTCAACCTTTTCTTTCTCACAGCTAATACTCTCGTCCAAGTTGTATCTCATCATGTCTCAATTAATGCAACATCCTTTTCTCTTGGCCTTGATGAACACTGACTTTTGCCCAAATAATTTCCATTCAGAAATTTCCTCTCATTTGGCTTTTTCTTCTCTATAACATCAAGTACTTGTCTGTACTTTTGCAGTCCTTCTTGGCATGTCCTCATCTTATATCCTGTTTCTCATTTAAGTTCTGTTCCTTCCCCCATGCTGCCCCTTGCATTTGACAGGAACAAAATCTCACGTACAAACAACCTTTACTTCTTGCCCTTTAGTCCTCTCTTGTGGTGTGTTGTTTTCCATGCCTACCGTGAAAATCTTGATTGTTTGTGTTGCTGGCATGCTAAGACTATTTCCTATTAGGACTAAATATTATGTTAATATTGTGCCTAAATATTATGTTATTTGTCTGCCCTGCATGGCCTGTCTTTATGGGCCTTCTGTCTCTTTGAGGCTTGCATCATCCTTTCTTCCTTGCGCAGCACCTAGCACCGCTTTGTAGGTTACCAGCAGTAGTTCAATCACAAGTTTTGCTTGTCACCAGTTCAGTGGTTTTGGTCATTAATGCATAAACAAATAGAATTTATCTTTTTAAAATTACTATTTTGCATGCTATGATTAAGCATAATTAGCTTGGAGTTAGCACACATTAAGAAAACCAAGACTCAAGGTTGCAGTTCGAAACTTTTTTCTGCTTTTTAGTCTGCTTTAAAAACTTTACCCTGCCCTGCAGAGCAGATAGAACTTGCTGATCTCTTGAAATAAATCCTCTCTTGCAACTTCAGTCTGTTGGGTCCTTATCAACAAAATATTTGGGAGGTGCCACAGATCCATCACTGTAATTGCTTTCCTGGACAGCAGGGTCTCCGCAGATTTCCTGGCATGGGTGTGTGGTCACGCCACTCCCCACCAACACCCACACATTGGCATCGGGCTCTGTTTACTGGATCTTACAGAACTGCTCTTCTTACCAGGTTGTTCCTGGGGGTTATCATTTCTAGCCTTTGACTTTAAGTGGCTCCATCAGAATGAGGAGCTGATCTGCTCAGTAATGACTCAGAGCCACAGCTTTTAGCAGAGACCTGTACCATTCAGGGATTCGATCTGCATTGTTGTAACGTGAGTGCCTGGGCAGCACCGCAGCCGCATCCAACTGCTTCTTGAAAGTGCCTCTGAAAGGTGTCCCTGCTCACATCCATCTTCACTTGCCAAACATAACAATAGTAGTAACAAAATAGAAACATTTAAATGAGAGTCTGAGTCTATAGCTTTTTTTAGTAGGTCTTTCACTGTTTTGGCAATTAACACCAACCCATTGCGCTGGTGATAATATGAGAGAGTCGGAAAGGAAATTCCAGATCCTGATTTTACCACAGATGGCCAAGGCCATCGACAAGGGCTGTTAATTTTGCACGCCATGTTTAGCAAAAATTAGCTTGATCTTGCCATATTATCCACCAAGGTGTATCATGGAAAGAGATTTAATAACCCAGGTCACCCACTATTTTCTTAATGCAAATATACTTGCATTGTTCTGATGGAAAGGTTTTTAGACCTCTTATTTTTGTCCTTTTTGGCTGGCTTTACCGTAAGTGACAATCCTGAGCTACGACTTCCATCTGATTGTTTATTTCAGCCAGCATAAGACGTTTCTCTCTCTTATCCCAGTGCTTTTAAACAGAATCTCATCACCAACCCAAATGATTATATCGAGGTTACAGATGTGGTAGGAGTACATTAGCTTGGCCCAGAGCCAGTGCCTACCTGTGAGATCTCGTCTTTCACAATAGGTCTGGCCTTTGCAATCTGTGTTTTTTCCAAGAATATATACAGACTGGTTTGTGATGGTTTGTAAATATTTAGGCTGTGAAGTTTATCCAGTTTATTTTGACAAATTTTCTAGAGATCCCCGAATGTGGTAGGTCTGTTTCTGGTAATGTGGGTGCTGGGTGGGCAGGTTCTTCTGGAGGTCAGCTGGGGCAGGGTGTTGCTCTGAGGTCCTTCCTGGGGCCAGAGGAGATAGCAACCCACCTCTTAAGTCAGGAGGTCTCTAAGCACAGACTGTGGTGGTGCTGCTGCTAACACAGCATGTAAAGCTGTCGTCGGCATCACCAGAGCAATAAATGAGGGAGTGTAGAGTGTGTATCTGCAACCAAGACATTTTTATCTGGTGTGTGAATCGTATGTTCATAGCTGAAAGGAGATCCGTGTTCTCAAGGAGTGGCTCGTCAGCATGTTTTTAGCAGCTGTGGTGGTCACATTCATGGATCCCAATCGTGTTCGTGGGTTGTGGTTGTTTGCAGGTAACACCTCTCTTCTTCAAGGGAGGACTTCTGTTTTTAAACACATAATCACCAACCGTGGCGAAGACCTCCATCCCTTTTGAGCACGCTAGTTCTGTGAACACCTAGGCATGCATGGCACAGGTCTTGATTTTGACAGAGACTCTACTAATGTTTTCTGTTAACGTCAGCATCCTTCATTCCCGGGACAGCTTTTTGTGCAGTAGTGCACTCAGGTTGCTAATTCGAACAGCTGAAGTAGGGCGGCTTTTTTTGCACATCATCATTCCAGGAAATCCTTGAGTCTCCCTGTCTGTTGTGGCAGCCTGGTACATCTTGCCAAACTCTTCTCTGCCTGATAATCTTTCTTTTATCTCCAGTACATGGAATTCAAGTTAAGCCTAGCAGCTCCAGCTCTTTCCAAAGCGAGTTGGAGCTTTCTGTCACGTCTTTCCTGCAGATTTTCCCCAGATGTAAGCATCAGCTCTGTAGCCTTTGGAACCCTCCTGGATACACCAAGAAAAATATGTTGTATTTTCCAGTGAAACACCACTGATGCTGAACCCATCCCAAGCGACAGGCTGAGGAAAGCGTCTCTCGAAGAGGGTGTTGAATGCCCACAAACATGCACTTTATTTTTCTAAGGGCACCGGCCAGAACACTGCTGATGCATCAAGCATGGAAATATATTTGGTATTAGATGTCTCTCCAAAAATGTCTCACTTTGTAGGTAATGGAAAATGTTTCTTTTTAACGTGTTCTTCTAATAATTTTGTCTACATGATTTTTTTTTCTTGCAGTAACCTGCGAATATCACAAACTGTTGATTCTTTTCTGTGATTCGTGATAATTACGTTTTTTCTTTGGGTCCCATTCGTAAGACTAAGCTTTCTGCTTCAAACCTTGAGTTTTACCTCTTTACTTTATGCTCAGTGCTCCTGTTGCTGGCTCTGTACTGCTTTAAACCTTTGCTTTAAAATCTGCTGTTTCTATTGAACCTTCCCTGAACTAATGCTATTGTCCTTTATTTTCATCAGCTTTGCACTTGATTCACCTCTAGTGGATTTTGACTCTGGTGTGAGGCTTTTCACTACTCAGTTTTCCTCAGGACAGCCTTTTACTCTTGCTAAAGTAGTTTCTCTGAACCAAGAAACTGAAAAAAACCCCAAAATCCCAGAACCAAAGATGCATCAAAGCTACCAAGGCCAGGAGGCACTGCCTTGTTTTTGCAGCACTTGTGCATACTGCTCTTATAAATCTTCCTGCTTTTTGGAGTTGTTTAGCATAAGGCCTCCTTCTGGCACACCAACTTGTTCCACATAGTCTGTGCATGACCTTCTTAGAGCATGGCTTATGCAGGGAGCAGCTGTAGACAGCTGCTGGGCTTTGCTTGGGATCACAGGCACCCCAGGAGTCCCATGTATTTTTTGTAGGGAAAACCCAGAGCTCCTTTAGCTGCATTTTATGAAGTTTAGTTTTATGGATAATGAGTCCTTTTGCAAGCAGGCTGTAGCTGAGGGCTTCCTGTGGGTTCAGGAAGTATCTCTGTGCTTGGCTCAGTTTTGGTGTGCAAGAGCAGCTGTCTTTTCTGTCACTGATGTTTTCTTGGATCTGGGGAAGAACTAATCCTCTAGGTAAGTCAGCCATGGTCCCACATGGACTAAAGGAACTTGGAAGTAGGAGATTGTTGCTGTATTGATTGTGGAAGGGGCACAGTTCTTGGAATAAAAGCAAGGAGAGCTGTCAGTGTGCAAGAAAGCTCGCAGAGGAGAAGCCTGGACTCAGACCAGTGTGATCACCATCACTGGGCAACAAGTCAACCTGTCCTGACTTTTGTCCTTGCCTAGGTTATTAGTTCTGTGGGGCTGTACATCAAGCAGAGGCTGCCCCTGTGGCAGATGAGCTCTCAGTTTATACAGCTACATGATTCCTGGCTAAGGGAACAGGCAATCTGCAGTAACCAGCACCCTGTTGCGGTGTATGGAATAAACCAACCTGCAGTATGTAAACATGCCTAGCTTCTCCCTTTCTTCCATCATTGTAGTTCTTAAGATTTGCCAGAAGTAAGGTCAGTTTCTAAGCAATAATACTAATAATAAAACCTGATGGTAGTTTTATATCGTGGGGCGATGTCTATCCACTTAGTCTGAGCTCTTGTCCTCATGTGTCTGGAAAAATTCTATTTATACGCAATGTACAGATGCTTTTTCCAGTTTCAAGGTGGGAATTTGCTGAAGGCGTAATCTAGGTCGTAGTGAAAACTACTGGGATAATCTGACTCACTCTTCTGCTATAAACAGCTAATGTACATAAACTTTCTATTTCTTTTGCACTTGTTGCAACCTCTTTTTATCCTGTGTCTTAAATTCACTTGGTTTTATGACGAGGACACGAAGCCAAGACCGGCTATGCTCATTTACCTTCTCCACTGTTTCAAGCCTAGTCCGCTGGCTGGGTCAAGCTCTATCTCACCTTGTGCACTCTTCAGCAGGACAAGGGAATAAATGCAGGTCTCCTAATTCACTGACCAGCAGCTTCATTATATGATTATTTTGTCTCTTCTCATCATTAATAGATCACCTAGGTCTGATCTACTCCATTCTCTCCTTAGTATTGAGTTGCTTTCTGCAATCCACTTTTGGTTTGGTTTTTTCTTGTTTTCATTTAGTTTCATGTGTTCCCAGACTTTTCACTTTGAGTTGGACTCGATGATCCTGGAAGTCTTTTCCAACCTAGTGATTCTGTGATTCAAGCTGTGAAAGCTTCCACTCAATTAAAAAGCTGGATTAATTCAGATGAATTCCCTTTTTATCTTCATTCCACGATCCTGTTTTATTCATTAATAAAATAGAATGTATTGCAGATATTGTCGTAATTTGCTCACACCATGGTCTGGATTTAAACTACAGCTGAAGATCCTTTTCTGTCAGGAAGGACAACGTGCCTTTGGTGGAACATCACACGCACAGAGCTGTCCTGTGGCGACACGTCCTTCCCAGAGCTCGTGATGTTAATGTCTGCATTCCTCACCTTCACAAAGCACAGAATTCACCCCTATGCAGCAATGCGAGGACCGCTGAAAGCATTGTCCCTTCCACATGCAATGTGGTTCCCAGAACTTCTATCTTCTCTCTCCTGTCCAGCTTGTATGATGCATACAGTAAGACTTTGCTGTTTAAAGGTGTGGCGCTTACAGATACAGGAATGTCGGCATCTTCAGGTGTCAATCTTCTGTCCAGTTCAGGGTTGGGCAGCATCCTAGAGGAGTCAGGGTTTCCTTTCTGCCACAGGGATAGCTCTTGCCTCACAGGTAGGAGAACTGACTCACAGCTGTGGATTTGCTAAGATCCTGAACTGCTGTGCAGATCCACACCCTGAATCTTGGAGATGTGTAATAGATCCCTTCCCTGTCCTGTGCAGACCGGGAACAGACCAGAGTCTGGTGTCATGCTAGTCCATCGCAGTACTTCTCAGTGCAGCGAATTTGAACCAAGTTGATTTTTCTCCTAGAAAAGGTGAAATTTGAACAAGTGAAAGGGGACTGTGCCAGGGTTACCTCTTTCACAGAGCTTATAGGACCAGTGGGCAGCGTGGGAACTTGGGGATAAGCTGCAAGACACAACGGTGAGGATCTTAGATGTGTAGGCAACTGCCTCTTTATCACAGAGACCTTGGAAGGAGCTGGATCTGCCAGTGACAGCTCTTACTTTTCCTAGAAGGAACCTAATTGCTGCTGCAGGATTCATGCCAGACTGAGACCAAAGCAGAACGCCCGGGGCAGGAGGAGCTGGTTTCTTTTAGTTTTTGGAACTTTGTTTGGGAGCCCTGGAGAGAGGGGAAGTGCTTTTGGGTAAAAGTAACCTTCAGCAGAGAAGCGGGGTGGCCTGGCAGCCTGGAGTGACCATCTGCTTTCATTTTAGGGACCAGGCTGGAACTGTGCTTCACCCACTCCACTGCAGCTGACTGGAAACAAAGCTTTACTGGTCCAGCAAGTGCTCACTCTGTGCAGCAAGGAAAGGGGCTCAAGCCGTGGGATGTGAGTCTGATTGCAAGGCAAATACTCTGACATGAGGTTTTAACTATTAAGTAACTGTTTGGCACTAGTGAATTGGTAGAGATAAAACCAACTTGTGTCATTAAAAAAAAAAATCAGTCATCCATAGCTGGCTAAGCTGCCTCTCTTCCTCCAAGCCAAAGTCCTCCCCCTTTCCTCCCTGTTGTTGCTTTATGGTATATTTGCCTTTGGAAGCTACTAAAGCAATTCCAAGCCAGGGGATTTGCTGCTGCTGCTGTAGCTGGTCTTTAACCGACGGGTGGGTAGTTCCTGCATGAGCATTGTCTTTCACCTGTAGCCTGACTTCTCTGAGGTTGCAAAGGTCGCCAGATCTGTCCAAGGGCAACAGAGAGAAACCTTCAGCATTGTCTCTGTTCTGGTTTCAGATTTGTTGCTCCGTAGATTTGGTTTCTGGACTTGCACTTGCTTGCTCACGAGCACACACACATACATGGTGTGAGCAGTTGTCTGAAAAGGACGAGCTGTTTGCTAGGGCTTATAGGGGTGGCTGTCGCCTGTAGAATACAGCAAAGAAGAACAGAAGAAAGTACATGTTTCTTCGTGCCGATGGCTTTGCACGGTGTTTGGGATGGATGCACATGGGGGATCTGCTGAGTCTCTTACAACTGCACCAAAGTCATGCCTGGCAGAAATTTGACGTTGATAGATGTGAGTGAATCCTAGTCAAGATAAACAGCAGGTTTTAAATGCTTTTAGCCACCTGAGAAGCTGCAGGTTCACACCACAGCAGGCCCTTTGTACAAAGGGATACAGTTGCAATGGCCACCAAACATCTGGTACTGTGGCTTCTTCCAGGTCAAGCTTAGATTTGCACCTGTGATGTTTGTGGGATGGTACTGGAGTAAAGCCTTTCTTCTACTGTATCTGGCAAAGATCATTTGGTATAAAAGCATCAGCTCCAAATCCCCTCTTTCTGGTCTGGCTCTCTTACTAACAGTGGCACCTTGTCCTGTTGGCCAGTTGATTGCTGTCCTCTGCCACCGTGGTGACTGTATTTCATAGCTTGAGCATTGTATGGAAAATGATTGTGATCCATTTGGGGACAAAAGCCACTGGAAACTATAAGGGACTCCAGCCATGATGGCACCTCACCTTTTACAGAAAGACCCAAGATAGGTTATTCTTTGTTCAGAAACTTTTTTTTTCACCCATGAGCTCTTTTATTTGATTTCCTCTCTAAAACTCTGTGAAAGAGCTGAGTTCCTCCTAACCCTCACAGCACAAATGCTTTGTTGACTTGCTTCCGCACAGAAGCCAGATTCAACATGCGTTCTTTTTCTCAATTACCTGTTTTTCTATTTACTCATTGATGTGCACCTTCCCTTGTTGCTCTGCATCTGATACCCATGTGGGAGAGACGCCTGCTCTGTTGCACTCAGACTATGACTCAGGGTTCTCATGCCTTGTTTACGCTGTGGTGCTCAGTGCTGATCTTACCGAGGCTGGATTGTGACCTCACTTAAGGAACTGTCTGGTTTTTCTGTCTGCCAAGAACTGCAGAGCAACTCTTAACTGCAGAAGTCGTATGTATCGTGGTAGCGTCTGACCTTTGCAGTTTGCTGTTGAGAAAAGGGAGACAAAAAGGCAAGAAAGAGAGCAAAGCAAACAAAACAAGGAAGAGTTCTTGAAGTGCCAGAAGCAAAAGTCATTTGAGATAGCAATTTTTTTTCCTTCTATTTTTAATCCACTAACTTTCATTTTTCTCTGGAACTCATGGAAAGAACAAGCTTCTGGATAAAGAAAAGAAACTGAACTTCTGCTTAGACATAAATAAACTTTTTAATCAGCAATGCAGGGAAAGGAGACAGAACACTGTGTGACAATTGAGCTGAAGTTTGGTCAAATCCCTCTTTGTTTGAGACAGTTTGCCTGATTTTGCCAAGAGCTGTCTCCAAACCAGAATCCAATATAAGTTCAATGTTATTAAAATAATTCATCTTTTAAACCTCAGTAGATTTTGTTTGGATTGTTAATTTCCTCAAGGCCTCAGGCCGCTGTATATGTTGAGGTAGATAAAATTCATTGGTTAGCCTACAAGGTATCAAACTGCACGGTCTCTCAGGGGTAGGAAATCACTTTACGAGCGGGCTTAATAGTCCTAGTGTGTAGAAATTGTTATTGGTGATTACACAGTAAAAAAATAAATGATGAAAGCAGATACCATACAGTGATGTAGGTGCTGAAAGAAAAGGAAAATGAGTGGGAGAGGTGGGAGATAGAGCGTCCTTGCCAGTTTTGCCTTTTTATTCCCCTAGTTTGTCCCTGGGCACATCAGTGGCTACGAAACTTAGTGTCAGCAAAGGTTGTTATGAGTAAACGCTTGCAATCACCAGAATGGGGGAGTTATATGTGCCTTTTGTGCAGTTCTTCTCCAGCTTTCTGGAAGCCTTGATATGATGGAAACCAGTTCATTTTCAACCTGTGCTTGTGTACTTCAGACTGAGTCCTCAGGTCTTAAATTTGACTTCTTGAACAAAAGGGGCTGTGGAAGTGGCTTCTACTGTCAATTCTGCTTATACCCTCCAGACACTGGACTTGGTGACACTGCTTCTCCTCCACCCCTGAGGTCATGGTGAGGGGCCTTCTCCAGCCATACTTCATGCAAAAAGGTGTGTGTGTGTGAAGATACAGCAAGAAGCAACCTGGGCTAACTCTGACTTCCACAGCATTCTGTGGATTCCATTTTTTGTAATCTTCAGAAGCATAGAAAAGAAAGGAAAATACTACTTTGGCTACTAAAAAATGTGGGGTTTTGTCCACACAGTCTCCTGCAGTTCCAGCCCTGGCTTTCCCTGGCAGCTCTTGGTGCCCCCTAGTAGAGGTTTCTGTTTTCCCAAAACGCACCTTGGTTGCACTGTATAGTTTACCTAGTTTAGCTGTCATCGTGGAGGCTGCATTTGGCAGCAGATCCTCCTCCAGCTCCCCGGGCTGCAGTGTTGTGGCAGCTGAGGATTTTGCCCTCTGTCCGGGGGGCTCTGCTGCTTCCCTCGAGAACCAGCTTCCCTGAGATGGGCTGCAGGCTGGGCTTCTTGCCTTTTCCCTCCCTCTTACCTTACCAAAGTCATAAGCATCCTGGTAAATAAACACTTTACCACTTTCCAGCTGTTTTGGTGGCCACAGGCCAGGAAGCAAGGCTGAGTCACTCCTCTGTAACAGTTTGTGCTGTCGCTGGGGTCTGTGTCAGGACCCTGTGAAGTTTGCTCCCCTCTCTGCTTCAAAAGGTTTGCGAGTAAAAGAGGTGAGTGGCATGTGAGAGGAGGAGGATAGTAGGGCAGTGATCTTGGGGGAATTCATCATTTCCTCCCTAGGAAATGTTGTTAATTGTTATTGCCAGATGAGACAGGGACCTTATACTTAGCTGTTGGCTAGTAACAAAGCAAATCCTTCCCTTTATTCCATACAGAAAAAGAGGAAAGCCACACAGCATCCTTTCCAGACAGCAGCAAAGTGCCTGTGGTCATTTTTACTCAACTGAGAGATTGACTAGATTGTATAAATAAAGGAGAAGGTGTGAGATGGGGAATAATCCCAGTGTCAAAGCGTTCGTGGAGGAACGTGTTTCCTGTTACAGCCTGGTGGCTGGGCATGGTTCCAGAGTCTTGGCTCAAGGAAAATCGCACCTCTAGAGCAGAATACTACCCCTGAAGAATTGTTGGGGACTGTTGGGACAGTTCCTGTGTTCTGGTGTGTCCCTGGCACCTTAGGGACATTTTGTCTTAGTCCTAGCAACACCCACGTGCTTTCTCTGGATGGACAGGTTGAACCTGAGACAGTGACCAATGAATTTTGTCTCTGTTATTCTTGCTATTGTGCTTCTTACAGCATTAAAATGATCCAATAGTTTAAGGTTTTTTTCATGACAAACTTAGGCACCGCAAGAAGCAGCTGACTTTTCCCCCTTTTTAGATAGGCTTCCTTTGCAGGCTTAGCTAGAAACATCTCTAAAGTGTTAGTACAAACACAGCTGATAAGTGCTGCAATAAATGCCTGTCTGGATGTTTTCCACGGGCTGTCTTTAAAACATCCCAAATATTGTTTCAGTTTGAACATACAAGCTGGCAGGCGTGACTTAAGCCTGGTTTCATCAGCCACCCTGGCTGTTGTAGGTGGTTCAGCACCTTTTCCTCATCTGTTAACTGGCTTTTACCAATCTCACCTTTTCCTCACAAGTAAAAGCCATGTTGGAATTGTTTCCTTTCCCTGCCTATCCACTGCCTTTCTGTGACTGCCCCAGCTGGATGTGATGAATTTGTTTTCAAGTGTGGCTGACTGCGGTGCATCAGGCTGAAGGTTTCCTTTTGCTGGGCAGATTCTTTTGCAGCTATTTTCCTAACCTAGAGTGCTCCTACATTTATGCCCCAAACGAAAGTGGCTTTTCACTCAGGTGAGACATCAGCAGCCGATTAGAACAAGGACTGTATGGAAAATATTATTATTCTCCTTTTTATTTTTTTACAAATGTGGCTTCTCTATAGATTTATTTACACCAGGGTTTATGGGTTTTCTGTAGGGTTTTAAACAAATTGAACATAAGCCCAAAATCACCAGCTATAACCTCTTAGTCTACCTTTCTGCCTTGTACAGAGTGATTTTCCTTAAGATCTGACGTTTCAGAGGAGTGTTGTAAACCTGCTTAGACACATCCATGAGAACATGAAGTTTGCATCCTCTCATGCTGTGTGTCCTGGATAGACCTGATGCTCACGTATGTTTTCTATACACAACTGTAGATCTGTCTGCCGGCAGTGGGCTTTGAGGTGTTTATGGGTTGTTATCACAGGGTCTGTGAAAGTAACTGAGAAAAGGAACCTCTTGTGTGCTCTGCAGCAATCCACAGATGTGACTTTTCTAAAAGGAATGGCATCTTCCCTGGAAAACCTCTTTGTTTTGATAAATGCCAAAAGCTGAAAAACAATCATGTGTAGATAACGAAGAGTTTGCACATGTGATTTATTAAAGGAGGGGCACCTGCGTGTCTGAACTCATCAGATGGGACACATCTTGAAAACAGCGGCACAGGAAAAATCCTGTAGAAGTTTGCTAGAAAACAACTGTTTCAAATTGTTTCTTAACCCCCTTTATTTGTTTTATTTTCATGTCTGAGGTGGAGCTGTGTCCCAGAAAAAGCATGTTACTGTATAAACTGATTCTGATCCTTCTCACCAGGCGATTTTGTTCTTCCACTGGAAAAAAAGGTTTCCTTCATGAATGAGAGATCTGCGAGTGACCTGTGCCCTCAGCCCACAGAAGTTCAAGGTTAGTTGATTTATGTCACAGCCTTTTAAAAAACATTGGAACTGCAACAACATATGAAATTATGTGTTGGAGAAGAAGCATCACCTGCAAGTAAGTGTTCACAGGGATATATAGAAGTGTTTCAGAAACACAAGGTAAGCAGAAGAATTTCTTCCTGCCTTGTTTACTGCCTCTCTGCCATTTTAAATGGAAGATGTGCGCTTGTTTTCATCTTACAAGATAAGTAATGGGTGCTCTGTACATGGTTGGGATTTGCATGAGTTGGCCATATCATCAAGAAAGGGTGAAAGAGAAACACCAGTGAAAGCGTTGAAGGAGCTGGTGTTAATTATTCTTCTGGTAAGGTTTGGCATTTGGCTTCTTACATTTAATGATGCTGCATCTAATAATGGCAGGTTTCTGCTATGACAGGAATGAGTTAATATGCTAAGTCTCTTCATCATGCTCTGTTTTCCTTATGCTCCAGGACTACAGTCAGATAATAAGAGCTTGGATTTTCTCTTCTTTTCTGTTTTAGGGAAAATTTTATCAAATGCAATGCAAAAAAAAAAAAAAGTTGTAATTCATGCAAATACAGATGAGGAGGTGAGGGGGTAAAATTCCAACCCCTTTTGCTGAGGCTCTGGGAACTCCCTGTTTCCCTTCCCAGCCTTTGCAGACAAGAAAGTGAGAACAAGCAGAAACAGAAAATGTGAGTCAGTTGTCAGTGGCAGGGAAGCCTTGTGTGGACACCCCTTCCCATCGTATGCCCAGCCCCCCACCCCTCCACTCTTTCGCAACATCTCACACTCCAGGATAGGAAAAACATAAGAGGTCAAGAAACGGTGAGAACAGAATTAGATTTTAATTTGCTTTCACCATTTTTTAATAATCCCTGATGCTCTTAATAATACAGAAGTTATATTCCTCTGAAGAATAAAACTAATAAACTTCCTTTCTTTTAAATTAATGCTTGTTCAGGGTGTTAAACCTCCTCCCAGGTGCTAGTCCAAAAAACAGCAGCTGTTTAAACCTCAATAATTTTAGTCTACAGGACAAAAAAAGACTTATTTGAAGGTTGTATAGGTCTGTTTTTACGGTGTGTATATCCTCCCCTCCAGATAACACTTCAGACATTTTGAAGGAAACCTTGAACCAGATTTTACAGCAAAGCACATGCAAAAGTGCTTATGCAATTGCCATGTTATAAATGAACTAAAATGTCATGCAAAAGTCAGTTTTGTGACACATGTAAGGAGGATGAGGTTATCAGACTGGTCTCATGATGTGGTGGGTGCTGGAACTGGTATGTTTATGGGCTTGAACTCTGTGGCTGATGTTGGTGGTGAGAGGGAGCAGCAGCCCCTGGTGCAGATGCCTGCCCTCCCTTACCGAGTTATGGGAAGCTCTCTTGTGGTTTTGGCAAAGAAATCATAGAATCATACTGGTGACAAAGTTGATCTGATGCTTTTCACCAGAGGACAGTGATGCGAATAAGCGCTCACCAGCTGGCTCCTGCATAAGGAATGTCAGAAGAGAAGAGGGGTCTTGGCTTGTTATGTCACCCTTTGCTGTTTCCTTTTGGAAGTTTTAAATGCTAGGCACATTGTAGCATCCCTGAGTCTGTCATCAGCTAAAAAATTATGGCTTTGGAGAGACACTTATCTGGTTCCTTTGGTTTGGGTTTGGTTTTTTTTGTTGTTTTACTTGTAACTGGGATGTAGCCATGAAAATTTGGATTTAAACCCGGTGACGTCCTTGAAGTAGTGTTTTCTCCATCTCTGTGAATATCATTTCAGGTTGGGCAGAAGGAAAGGTAAGCAGATATGCTGCTCCTGGAATTATTGTGTCCAGATTAAATCAATGCCATTGAAAAAAATTAAAGCCTTCGCTTCTAGCTGGTTACATCTATGTTGTCTGCTCTGCTTTGGAAGATTTCCCTGGCTTACAGAGAGCTGAGGAGGATGTGTTGGAGGGGGTTAATCACCAGCTTCTCTCTTCTGGAGACCTTTGTTAAAATTCAGCCTGAGCCACAGAGGTCTCAGTGGCCTCTTGGCTTTTTGATGTGTCTTTGCCCATGTAGCTGCGCAGCCCAGGACCCAGGGCCAGGGAGAAGGATGAGCTGGGCCAGCTTCACAGTGCTTTGTGGGGCCAATTTTGAACGTCAGGACAGGTACACTGAGTGTCTGGTCTGAGCACAGAGGTGGCAGCAGTGGCTGTGTCAGAATGGCAGTACCACGTCGAGCTTCAGCAGAGCCTGTGAGTGAAAAGCCACAAAGCATGTACAGTTGCCTAAGTTTTGGCCATAAAAATCCCTGTTGAGTCCCCTGTCATAGAATCATAGAATCACCAGGTTGGAAAAGATCCATCGGATCATCGAGTCCAACCATTCCTATCAAATACTAAACCATGTCCCTCAGCACCTTGTCCACCCATCCCTTAAACCCCTCCAGGGAAGGTGACTCAACCACCTCCCTGGGCAGCCTGTTCCAGCACCCAATGACCCTTTCTGTGAAAAATTTTTTCCTAATGTCCAGCCTGAACCTCCCCTGGCGGAGCTTGAAGCCATTCCCTCTCGTCCTGTCACTTGGGAGTAGAGCCCAGCTCCCTCCTCTCCACAACCTCCTTTCAGGTAGTTGTAGAAAGCAATGAGGTCTCCCCTCAGCCTCCTCTTCTCCAGGCTAAACACCCCCAGCTCTCTCAGCTGTTCCTCATAAGGCCCTCTGTCCATCTTCTGCACTGTTTTCATGGGGATTGCCATGCTGTGCTGCAGCAGACGTGTCTTCTCGTTGGGCAGAGGTCTCCCTAGAGAGGGACCATCACCAACCGTGACACCTTCACCGTGGTGTCAGTGAGGGAGCCTGTGCTGCAGGGGTGCAGGGCTGGCTCACCAGCTGGTGAGACTCGCATTCTGTACTGCGAGGAGTTACCATGTTCACCCATTTACTGAAAAACAAACAAAGAACCAACACAAAAAGTAAAAGCAGAGGAACTAGAGTTGAAGTTTTGGCTTTGGCCCAGTCTAATGGATATTCAGCTCTGGCCCAAAGACTCTGAGATTAGCAGATATTTGTTTTCCTGAGGGATTGAGGAAATCTCCAGATTGGCTTTTACAAGGGCTGGTTTTTCCCTTGTCTTGTGACAGGGGTTCATCCTGTGGACACACGTTAGCAAGAAGCAGATGATAAATCAGTCGCCTTCTGAGATTTTTACTTTCCCACACACACACTTTTTTTTTCCTTTTCACGCAATGGCACCAGGGCCTTCCAAAGGGAGTTTATAGTTGGCTGTGGGCTTCCTAACAAAAATGACTCCATGATGCAGCGTTAATCAGAGACAGCTGTTACCCACAGCACTGCCGGCCTCACCTCTTCAGCATCAGATTAAAAATCATTAATAACAATCAGTGTGAAGCCATGGAGGTCACTGGTGAACTCCTGCCTTGCAGTGATAGCCCAGGGTGGGCACGAGCTCTCGTGGGACAGGCGAGTGGCAGCCAGCGGTGAGTCAGGATGACTGTGAAGCGTGGGTGTGAGCACACACAGATCTCGCAGCTTTGGGGCACTGTAAGGCAAGAGCATGAAGTGAGCAATCTTTTGGAAAAATGTAAATGAGGATGTGAGTGCGGAGCTTCGCACAGGGATGGTCTTGGCTTTGGATTTTGTTTTCTTACCAAGAGGGAGCTGGATTTGAACAACACAACTGGCAGCTGAGTGAGCCTTCTCTCTCTGTTTTAGTTTTCTGTGCTTTTTATATCAACCTCTTTGGTGCTGTCTGGAAAACCACTTGCTCAGTGTGAGTGGAAGCGTGGGTAAGATTTATTTGATAAAATGGGGCACGCTGGGACAACGTGACAGATGGATTCAGTTTGTGAAGCAGCCTCGTGTTTTGCACATGCTCCTATTCTGTGTCGGGAAGAAGAGTAACCTGGGGAAGGACTGAGGCTCAGAAGACAAGGGGACAGACCTGGGGTGTGATATAAACCTCATTTCACTGAGTCATCGAGGCCTGTTTCTTAAAAGCATCCACGTGCTGACCTTTAAAGCCATCTTTTCACTCCCTGCTGCAAGCGCTGGGTCATACCTGTGACCTGTGGGGCTCAGTTCCCCCTGGTGCGAGTACTGCACTGCTGGACTCCAGCCCTGCACTGGGAAAAACCCCTGCATTTCTGCCCTGGACTTCTTAATATCCAGAGACAGACCCTGTGGGGGTGTTGCAGCACTCGGCGTGAGCTGGGGAAAGACTGCTGAGCAGACACCTATGTGATGCTGACATAATCAATAAAGCTCGGCGAGCTTTCTCCAACTGCTGGGCTCAGTGCTTGGATTTAATTAGCTCCAGAGATCCAGCAGCACCCTGCTGCATTTCTCGAGCTCCCAGAGGCATGGAGAATGAAGGTTTTCTTTCAACACCCCAGAAAAACCATGAAAAACAGTCTCCAAAACATCTAGAGCCCACCCTGGCTTCCACCCATGGTTATTGCCTCTAAGTGTTTGCCGATGGTCTGCCAGGAACCTCCTGGAGGAAAAAAAAAATCCAGGGCTGCTGAGCAGGCTTTGGACAATTTGGGATGGATGAATCACTCGTCTCTTTGGCCTTCAGCGGCTGTGGGTTCAGAGACGAGCCTGGTCGCAGCGGTGGCAGCTGCCAATTATATCATACCTTACCACAGCCTGCCCCACTCTCTGGATGGTGCATTAGCCATGAATTGCCTTGATGCTGCTCAGTCTGCATGATGTGTGGGCTGTGTCATGGCAATAGTTTTGAGCATGGGGAGGGCTGGGACAAGGGAGGGGCTCAGGCTGCTCTACAGCCCTGTGGTTTTTCCCTTGGACTGCAGGCAGGTGCCTTAGTTTTGTCTCTTTCCCACTTCTGGGTCACAGTGCCACTTCTCTGCTATGTTGCTGTGGGTTCTACTTCTGTCCTGTTAATTCCTAGCAAAATAAAACCCAACCAACTCCAAACGGAGGTAGATAGCACGTGCCAGCATTACTTCTTCGCTGCTCTTGCCATCTACAGCAGCATCTGCCTTAATCTCCCTATTTCTTTCCAGATCTCAGCTGAAAACATGCCTGTTCTTCTTTGCCTGCACCTCTTAATTTCTTTCTGCTTCTGCTACTCTTTATGACTTAAATCTGTTGCTGTAATCACTCTGGTATATCCAGATGCCCTGTTTCTCTAGCAGTGGTGGCTAAAATGAAGCCAGGTTAATATTCCCTCGTGGAACTGTGCATGGAGAGTTCCTCCAGCTCGGTGGCAGTATTGCTAAGTCTTTTACGTGCTTTTACCATTTTCAGTATGTTAGTGTTTGACAGGCAGCGCTTTCACCCACGTTGCCCTGAACCCATGAGCGTGTTGAGGGAGCAAGCTGTGCAAATGGATTGCTGACTGTACGCTAAGGCACAGAGAGCTGATGCCACCTCCGTCCCCTCTTCCTCTGCCCTTGTGATGGTGGCGATACTGGAGATGATAAGGGAGAGTTTCGGACTCACCAGCATCCTCTCCAGCCCATCTCAGCAGTGAACACCTCCCAGGGATTTGCTCACAAAGGATTATACTCCAGCATTTTGCCTGGTTTTAAAACAATAAAATACCCCTAAGTCACTTAGTCTCAGATGCACCAAATCTAAGCTTATTCAACCCATAGTTCCTTGTACGAGTGCCCTATCTACCATTTCTCCTGAGCAGACAGAGAGTCAAAGTCCTTGCTGCCTTACACAGCTGTAGAAAGCACAGAGGTGACAGCCAGAACAGCGCTTGCGTTTGTGGGAAGGACAGTTTTCCGTACATAAAGGCCTGGACCTTTCCCCCTTGCTCTGTTGGGATCACTTCATTCACAGTGGATGAATGATTTGTTTGTAGCCAAATTAAGGACCAAGCTGGTCCTTTGGCTTTGCTTGTCCATTCAGCAGAGTTTTGCTTGTGTCTGGCCAGAAAGTGACTCAGTCTAACCATGACCGAGGGGCATGGATGTTTCTAAAGCAAGGCAGTGAGAGGAATTAATCCTTCAACAAATAGAAGCTGATATCTTGATTCAGTACCAAGGTTATGAAGTAGAGGAAACCACAGGCAGTGAGATTTGAATCAAGAGGCAATCCATGGGGACAAAATTGTTAGAAAAGGACAGGGTGTGCTGATATAACACCCAGGATAAGGACTTGACTAGGGTCCAGTACTCCTTTGAGAGCTCTGTGAGCTACCAGGCAGTTTTTCAGCTGGGTAGGATCCAGATGAAGAAGCCAATGGGAGCCAAACTCATGCGTGGGTTGCTGAGGATGTCTTTCCATTCCTATGACTCCATCTTGAATCACAGTAATAGTTTTTGTGTTGTAGTAAAAAAAAATTACTTCTTCACTCTCACAATAGCATGGGTCCAGAGTTGAATCATTTTGAGGCTCCATAATAAACTTGGGGCAGCTTAGGGACTGGTAATGAATGATGCAAAAGCGTCCCCTGCAAGGTGGCAATGGGGTAAATTAAATTGGCTGCTGTAGGAGGGACAGATGCTGCATGTCTGCATGGGAGAGCAGGCTCCCTGCTGCAAGCCTTGTGAGTAAAAGAAGCAGGAAAATGGGGACAGAATCTGAGCAGGGACTTCTGCAAAGTCCCCTGAGGGACCCTGGTGCTGTGACTCAAAACTTAAAGGGCCTCATAGGAAATCTTCTTTGCTCAGCTGCCTGTAGCAACAGCTTCCAAGAACCCCCACCCTTTCTCCCACTCGTAATAGCTTGGGGTGCATAAAACAATTTCTCATTAACTATAAAACACCCAAACCTCAGCAGAATTACAAACAGATGAGTAAACAACCCAAAATTTCAAACGTGAGAAAAGCCCTAAGAAGGAAAAGCAAGGCAGGGTCCTGCCCAGCCCCTAGAGAGGCAGCTCCCACTCCTCAGCCTTGGCATCCTGTTGTCAGAGACCAGGTGGTGGAAAGGTTTGTGCACACTCCTTGGTTGTCTTTGTATTATATAAGTTATATATAAGAGATTGGAATTGTTTGTTGCAGGATTAGGCTTGGTCTGAGCTGATAATTCAAATGCGGGGTGCAACGGGGTATCAGTGACCACGCTGACCCAAAAAAGAAGGCATGGCTTTATTCTTTTTCTCAGACATTAAGTTCTTGGGGCAAGGAGGGGGTAAATGTGTCTTCTGTTCTTGGGAAGTGGCTGCTGAGAGCAAACACAGAAGAGAGGAAGGCTAAGATTTGCTGCAACAAAGCCCTAAATGTGGGCACTGATGAACCCAGCCCTGAGCCCCGGGGAAGCTGCAGGTGACCCCTGGCCAGCAGATGCAGTGGGATGGGCAGATACCATGAGTGTCATGGAGATGGACTGGAGTTGCTGGTGGTGCTGTTGAGGTTGGGCATTGTAGTGTGAATAAGGGTTTTTTTTTTTTTAAGATAAAGATTTTTTGGCTAATTTTTATGCAAAGTTACTTGATTTAGTTCATGTCTGCAGGGCAGACTTGATAGTGCTTGCTTCGATGATCATACATTTGCAGAAACCTTTGTAAGGAATAGAAGGTCTAAAGCGTCACTTCACTTTTTACCTCCAGCACACCTAAAAGAACACTGGAGAACAGCCAGTGGGACGTGCTGCATGTTCCCTATCTGCAGAGGAGCTGCATCTCTTGGCTTTGCCATTTCTGAGCAGTATCATGGTGCTAACCCACACCCCTAAGTCTCTTCTCTACCCCTGTGATGATTGTTCTCCCTATTCTTCTCTGTTTCTTAGAAACGTGCATCATAATTTCCTGCTGTACTAATGGGTGAAGATTTTACCATGAAAGGATGTGGATTTTGTTCCCACTGTGAATTTCTGAAAAATAACATTAAAATTCACAGCAGCTCCACATAAAGCATAGCAGGGCTGCTGCTCCCTGGAGCGTTCACGAAATCTATATCCTGCATCTGGCTGGGCCAGCAAGTTGTGATCACAGCTCCTTACTCAGAGCCACTGTGCATCCTGGTAAACCTTCTCCCTCAGCTTTCCCCACTAATGCTGGGCAAACGCCTACCAGGAATGCAGCTGGCATAAAGAACTGACTCCAATATCTCCAATATCTTCTGTCTGATGGGAAATAGCGGTGCCTGCCCACATAACTTGCCTCTTTGCAAGATCAAGAGAGGGGACCTCTGGTTCTCCGAGGTCTCCCTGTCCCACAGCCAGAAGTCTCATCCTGTGTAATTGCAGTCACCATCAATCATTTTTTGCCTTTTCCTTCTTTTAGTTAGGCTTCTGCAATACTGGGTGGCAGCTGCAGCCTTTTATATGGCGGTTGTTTTGTCTTGTTGATCTTTTATTTCAGGGACGCAGCTAATTTCTTCCCTCTGTGCAGACCTGCCCATGGGAGCCCCTACAAAAGTCAAAACACTGGCTGGCTTGAAGGAATTTTCATGGGGTTGAAGTCAGGGGCTGGAACGTGAGTTGTTGGTGTGAAAGTTGTTTGAGGTTCATAAGCAGGCAGAGTGGGAAGGGAAAGCACTTGAACAAAAGTGAGCTGAGCTTGTTGGTGCTGGTAGAACCTTTGGCTTTTTGCTACAACAGCTCATAAGGGACCAAACATTAGAAAAAGACTGCAGGATCAGAGAGAGGATCCGAAACCAGGAGAGCTGGAGTCTGGTCTTGGCTCTGTGACGAACTCTCTGCGTTGCATGGAGTGTGTCATTTAAGGTCACCTCCTTAAAAGAAACAGCTTCTTATTTGGGGAATTAGGTGAGGCTCTAACTGTGATTTTCAGAGGCAGTGAACTCCCACTGCATGGAGCTGGCTACTTGGAAACATTTTAAAGGGTAAGCCTTCAAGTTGTGACTTTAATGGCCCCTACACTAGACGCTGCTCATGGACAATTTTTGTATCGCAGCTTCACCTGGTGAAAGATGTGGCTAGTGATGGTTACTTTCAAAGGATGGTGGTGTATGAACCCATATTCCTGATTGCCTGAAGTTCTGCATGAAGCCTGGACTCTTTGGATCATTACTAGACTTAAGCTTGGTGGGAGGTGCATGGTAGCTCACAATAGTAAGGAACAGCATCTCGCAGCTGGGATTTTCTGTGGAGCTTGAGTTGTTTGTGCATTTAACTACCATCACAATTTATGAGCATTTGGTGCCTGCTCCTCTTCAGGCCTTTGGAAAACTGTTGCCAAAATCCACCAACTGAATTTTCTGTGAGCAAAATGCATCTGCCACTGTAAATGCAGCCAGTTTACCATGGTGAGGAGTGCGTTAAGAAAAACCCCATGGAGTGAACTGATCTCTTGGATCAATTCTGCATATGTTGATTTAATTGTAGAGAAAATTAAGAAGCTTCTCTGTTAAGCAGGGAAGAGCTCTCTCACTGTGAGGCCTCATGGATGACTGGATTTGGAGGCTGAACTTAGCCAAAGGCAACAACACATTGGTGCTGCTGAGCTACACATGCTAAATCTCCAGGTGCCTCTCCACACTCAGTGCAGGCAGATCTGGCTGGTGGGGTGTTCGGTCCACGTCACTGCACCTGCCATTGGGATAATCCCAGCCCCAGGCTCCTCCACTGCTCAGCTGTTTCTGTTCAATGTGAAATAATGTGCTTGGAAGCTTCTCTTGAATGTCTTTTTACAACCAGGCTGGCCCTCTCAATTGATTCCTTGTGAATTGGTTTCACCACCTCCTAGGACCTGTTTTGCACAGTGCTCGCAAGATTGCTCTGTGTCTTGGCCTCTGCAGAATCTGTCTGGCTGTTTGATCTCGGTGCGATGGGTTCGGAGCATAGTCTGTGGTGAGCATATCGGCTCAAGGGAACCATAAAGAAGGAGCTAAGAGTTCAAGCAAACAAAACCTGGAAGCTTTGATAGAGTAAGGTCAGTGGAGACACCCTTTCCATGGCAGGACACTGTGTTTTTTGAGACTGGGCTGCTTTGCCTGGCTGGAGATCTTTGGCACATCACGGAGTTTGCAGTGGACTCCTTTGTTGAGCTGGGTGTTGAGTCTGTTCCTGCTTTGGGAAGCAGCTTAGATTCTGGGTAAACCAGAAAGAGGTATTTGATGCAAATATATTTGTTAACCAATGCACAATGCATGGGGAGCACATCATATGTCTCTTATCTTTATGGACCAATGCTTCCTCCCTCTTTGCACAGAATCCAGCCTGTGCAGGGCACGGGAGGATGAAGGGTTTCCTAGTGAAACTGTAATGTGTACAAAACCAGGATCACCATCTTGGGCAGGGACTTTTAATTGATTCTTTTGCTGTTCCTGGAGCAGCTGCTGCACTTATTCCACAAATGGGGAGATTACAGCTCTGTCTGAATCTCGACTTGGGTCACATTGTCCCAGCCGATAGATGTATCTTGACCTCACGATGCCCAGCGTGGGATTTGTTTGCTTCCCTCATTGCTCAGTTTGGGACTGATTCTGGCAGCTCAGGGTTGCCAGAAACCCAGTGGAAGTGAGGTTTCTAAAACCCCTCTTGCCCTTCAGCACACGAACAGGCCTGAGGCTTTAGATACCTGCTCCACCACTGCGGTGGCATTTCTTCGTCTTGAGCAGGGCACTGTATGGCAGAGGAGCCTATGCAGAAGAGCCTGGTTTACCAGGTCAAATACTGGACTGTGAACAATTCCTCCACTTGTGAAGTGGGACAAATAGCCTTTCATCTCCTTCCTAAAACCCTGCAAGACCCGCCGGCACACAATGCTACTGCGAGCAAACCCTTGCTGTTAACATTTAGCATGTCCAAATATTATTTCATCCCTGTACCGCAGCCCAGCCGGCACGGAAGCCAACAGAAACGTGGCTACAGGACAGCCACAGCGGCACGGGGAGGGTGGGGGGCTGCTGGGATGAGGCAGGCCTGCAGTCCCCGTCTCACAAACATCACGATTGCAGCTCTCAAGGTCTGCACTCTGCGTGTATGACTTGGCCCTGCTTAGTCTCCCGCAAGCCCCAGCGTGTTGAACGGTCTTGGTGCACCACGTGCAAAGGGACAAACTGGAAACAAACGCTAACCTCTAAGGCTTCACCCCCTGAATGCGCCAGCTCAAACAATCCAGGCCCTCCTGGGTCTCTTGGCTTTTTAATTTGTCTTCTTGCTCGCAAACCAAGTTGATTTCTGTCAGAGAAGATAAATGTTGTCTACAAAGCTCAGATAAGAATGATGAAATCCGTCCTTTTCTGAGGGCTTTGCAGTGGTTTTGGGGGATGCAGTTGTAAAGTTGGAACTAGACTTGCCAAGAACACGGAGGCTGAAGTGATCAAGTACACATTAAAGGGGGTTGCATTGGTTGGGGAAAATGGATGAGAAACCCTTTATTTCTAGGTCATTTGCTCATTTCCATCCCAGTTTGATTGCGGTTGAGCAGTGTGATCAGTTAAATACAGGCTGTGCTGATATACTCTGGCGATAGAAGAGTTTGAAATGCAAGGACAGATCTACAAAGGTCTTTCCTGGCTAACGGGAAGCTGCGTGTGCTGGCCTCCATCCAGTTAAGATGGAGCTAGCATCCATTGCATGAAACCCCACCAAAGCCATCAGTGCTGAGGCTGAAAGCCACAGAAAAGAGGCCAAGGTATATCTGACTATGAAGTCTGACCTGAGGACTTAGCAGGAGTGGAGTTTCCCCCAGAAACAGGATTTAGCGTAGGGGTAGACAGATGCAGAGTCAACACTGGGATTTTCTTGCAAGTAGGGGAATGCCTGTGCTATATCTTGTCTGAAAACATGGACGTTAGATTTCCTGAGCTGTTAGGATGCAGGAAGAGAAGTATCGTGCTGCCCTATGGGGCTGTTGCTCTCCTCTTAGCTGTGCCATGTTAGGAACATACTCAGTGTCTAGTGGGTTGGAGGCTGTGGCAGCTCTGCACCTCACTCGTTGCTGTACCTAGCCTAGATGCACCCTGTTTGCCAGCAATAAATTTGCTTAAAACTCTCAAGGAGCCCTGCTTGGTGAGTGTGGATGGCACAAAACATGAAATATCCCCCAATAAGCTGCAAAATACTGTGTGGCAGCTGCAGTTCCCCTGGTTTCTTTAGAAGCACAGCTCTTTATTTATCTGCTGGAAAAGTTTCTGAAAGATGCTGTTTGAAGTCTCTGCCTTTTTATGTATTATGCAGGAATTTGGCTACAGGAAGCCTTAGTTCTTTCACGTATTTTTATCAAAATCCTTTTATACACCAAATAATTACTTTTCTGTGGCAGAGAGACTATGACCCATACGCAGTGAGACAGATTGCTCCAACCTGTTGATGCTGCTGAAAGGAACTGAAAAGTCTGTAGCTTTTCTATTAAATCCTCAGGCTTCTACGATTTTTCAGGGACATTTTTCAGAGGAGAGGAGTCAGCTTTTAGCAAAACTTTCTCCTTCCTCTCTGGCATGCTGGCTTCACCCATCCCAGAGCATCATCAAGGTGTTCAGCAGTCACAGCATTGAGTCTCTGGCCCTGTAGTCACCTTCACTGATACTTAAGGGAAAGACTTGCAAAAATTCCTGTGGTTTCTGAACTCAGCCTCTTAGGGAGATTTCCACCTGCAACAAGTCTGTTTGCTCCATGCTTAAAAGCAGACCTCACATCTGCAGTGGGTAAATCGACCCTTCAGCGCCAGCAGCTGCTGGTGTTCCTATCCAGCCCAAGACAGGCTGATAACCAGCTTGGTGAGTGTGTTATCATCACACCCATTGACATCAGAGCGATGGCGATGAGTGCTCAGGCTGCAGGAGAGACCAAGAGAAAGGGAGCCTCTCGTCCTCTGTGTGGTGCACATGGGCTTGACTAGGTATGTGCTCACTGGGGTGTTGCTGGAATGGGACATCCCCCATGCAGGCAACCACAAGCTGCAGATGCTGCCCTCCCTGCAGCAACTAAGGTGCCAAAAGGAGTGAGGGCAAAGGTAATTAGTTGCAGGGAGACAGGATGACAAGGGGGTGGAAGATAACAACACATTTTTAATTTCAACATCGCATTAAACAGAAGGGGAAATGTTCCTGTCTCGGCAGCTTGTTCACAGTTCCGCGTTGTGCTATTGCTGTCGGGTTCTGCAGAGGCCAGAAGGGCCCCAGATGTCTCTGGGAGTGAAATCCCAGAGCAGCTCTGCCTCTTTAAGGGACTGCAAATCCCAGCTGCCTTCATCATCTGGGCCTGCATGGTCATTTATGATTAGTGGAAAAGATGGCGAGTCACAATGTGGCTTTGCAGGGCTGGAAAATCAGGAGAAGGCAAGTTCCTGACTGCCTGTTCACAGGGACGGCTTGGCTCTTTCAGCACTGGGCTTTGGGAGGCTGTGAGTTTGTTGGGCCACGGGCTCTGGTATAAGAGTGAGAAGTTGCTGTCTCAAAGGGAGCAGACAGAAATAAAACACACTGTGATGACATTTAGTTAAGTGGCAAGGAATGCACGGGCATCTCTCTGCATCAGTGTTGCTCTGGGTTTCCCATGGGGATGGCTCTATTGAAAGTCTCTTTGCCTGTGTCCCTCAGGAGACACGTAGCTTGTGGGGTGGAGGAATCGGAGCGAGCTGGTCATCCCTGGATCCAGTAGCCTCTGCCCAGCCACAATCGCTGCAAGGCTTTGCAAGTGAAAGCATTACATTCATTTTATCCTTTGCCCATTCCACAGGGGCACCTGACCAATAGTGTGGTTAAGCACATAACCCTAGCTGCTGAAAAGGAAAATCCCTCTAAGGCCAGCCTTTGGTGTGCCAGGTTCGGTTTGCAGAATTAAGCATCTGTCTTTTCTGCTGCAGACAGCTTGCAGCTTTTCAAATCAGAGCCCTGGCTATGAGGATTTTGAACGTGCACTTGGAAAAACTGCAGAAACATTGTCCTGTACCAAAAGAATCATAGAATCCTAGAATCATAGAATAACCAGATTGGAAGACACCCACCGGATCATCGAGTCCAACCATTCCTATCAGAAGAAGACATTGTGTCTCTCTGAATCCAGCAATTACTTTTTCCACCCTTCAAATCTTTCATGCTTGATAGCTGATTGCAAACAATCAAAGCACTACAGGCGAGTTGCTGCCTGTCAGCTGGGCTGTAGACCGCTTGCGTGCTGCTGCACGGTGCTTCTTTCCTCTTACAGTGGCTCAGGAGGATGTGTCCAGCCTGTTACCGCAGCTCAGCTGATGGATGAGAACTGATTAAATCATAGTCCCAGGACTCTGGTAATTCGTGTGTCTCCAGAGACAGATTTCAGAAACTGCTGGACAGACTTGCCACCCTGTTTCCATTAGAGACGAAAGGCTTTAGGCTCCATGCGGACTTAATTTTATATTTTACAAACACTACAAAATTTACTCCCTTGACCAATATGTGTCATTACCGAGACCTGATGCAGGGAGCCAGGTTCAGTTTTTCTTGAACTGTCAGAGCTCTTGGAAAGCCAGGACTTTCAGCCTGCACCTCTATCTGCTGACCTTCATCATGCGCTAACATGTGCTGAGCAGATCTGCAGCCTCACCCGCACAAAGTGCATCGTGACCTCAGTTAAGAAAACACTTGCTGTAATCACCTCCAGATCTGCCGCTGTCTTTGATCAATTTGAATATCGGTTTATCTTATGATATAAATATGTAAAACATCCATTTGTTTTCGTGCAGGATGCAAATAAATCATTGTGTAAGTTTATACATGAGCTAGGAAGTCGGGGGGAGGGAGGTAGCGATGGGTTCATAACTCGTAAGTCTCCACCTCTTTGAAGGTCATTACTTCATAAACATACCATTTCTCTTCTCAGCAAGGCCCCTATTTTGCATTATTCAAATGGTCTGTGCCATCTATGGACAGCTCTGCTGTGCTGTGTTGGAGGAGCATATTTCCAGGGGAGCGGTGATGCTTGTGTGTGTGTGATGGTGCCTCTGCCCTCTCCTGGGTGCAGGGCTCAGCCACCTGCTCTGCTCCCACCAGGCTCTCCCCACCAATTCAAAAAAACACTTCAAACTCCTCCTGAGACCACGTGTAGAGACTCAGCAGTGGTCTGGTGGTCATCTCCCAGTCCTGCCACAGCCCCACTGGCTCAGCCTTGGCTATATTCAGCTCATTTCCTCCCCTTTACTCGTGTCCACATGTGTGCACCAGGAATTATTAATTAGATTGCAGCCTCAGGACTGCGAAGGATTTATATTATTCTCTTAATCCTATGGGTGTTTTCCGGTGTTTCCCTGCAGAATATACCCATCCTGGACCCTAATCTTCTCCCGTGTGCTGTGGTCCTGGCAGGGTGTAGCCCTCTAACCCACAGCCGCTGCTCACGGGCTTCGCACGGAGGTGACCCTGCAGCGTGGACCCGCTTCCCCAGGGACAGCCACATGTGATGCTGCTCTTCAGCTGGAGGATACACTTAAGCTCCTCCAACAACAATTCCCACATGTTGTAAGATCAGCTTTCCAGCAGGGAAGTCGTTTAAAATGTTGTTAGTGGGATGGTGTTACAAAGATTAAGCTGAGTCTAGAGCTCTCCTTTGTTTCAGGCTTTATGTAACACTAAGTTGGTGTCAGCTGGGCTTCTGCTGCTGGATCAAGCTCTGCTGCTGATGGTCTTTTGATGGGAAATAGAAACTTGGGCTTTCTTCTTCTGAGATTCCTAAAAATCAGCTTTATCTGCTTGTTCTCAACTCAGGCATAAACACACCCTATAGCTGACGCGTCAGAGAATGGACTCGCTTGCCAAGACATTCGGTAAAAATTATAAAAGCACATAATGATGATAGGGGAACCTTGTCCACTGAGACATAAAATATGCAAATGAACATTCACATTTCTTCCATATCTAATGAAGAATCAGGGTCTCACACCAGTCATATTCTCCAAAGGTCCCCAAGATCGAAGGGATTTTGTGTTGTTCTTCTGTCTTAATTGCTACTTATGCCCTTATATTCCATCTTCCTTAAGGCCTTATATTTTTTCTCATTAGAGGATTTTCCATTTTTTATTCTAAATGCTCTGCTGGTGAACAGATCTCCCCCGGGAGGTGGCTGCATTTTGGGACAAAGTAATGGCTGTGTTCACATCTTCCTAAGTAATAAAGCAATTTCAGTGAAGAACATCAGTATATAATAATATTAATCAGTATTTTACTGCTGTCACTTCTGCTCACAGATGTCCTGTAAAAGAGAGTATAGAGAGCAATCAAAAGATAAGATATGGTGCATAAAACAGTGCAACATGATTAATGAACCTTTTGTCCCGGTGGGTGAGATAAAATATCTAGTGCTACTGCCCCATGCTTGCAGCATTTATATCACATTTTAAATATTTTTCTTATTTCAGAGGTATTTCACTATCTGTCTTTGTTCAAGGGCAGATGAGAACGGGGTGATGCAAACACTGAAATTTGAAATCTTCCCCAGCTTAATTTTATTCTTAGATCACAGAGATCCTTTCTTTGCTGCTTGTTTGTTTGTTCCGTTTTCTCACCTTTGCAGACTCCAGAGTTGCAAGAAATTCACATCAATTACTGACCCCCCTCCTTCTCCACCTCACCAAACCTCCCACATCTCAAGCAATGCATCTTATCTCCTGGCTGCCATGGCTGACAGGGCTGGAGGCTGCTCCTGAGGCCACAGGCAGCACCGCTCTGCCAGGCGACCGGGAGGGAGGGAGAGTTGGACCCCTGCTAGAGTTTTGTAGCACCACAAAATGAATTTCAGCTGGAATGTAGAAGGGAATGAGGCAGAGCAACCAGGGCATCTCCCAGGTCATTGAAACTGGTGATGGGGTAGGAGGGTGAGAGAGCGAGTCCTGAGAAGAGCAACGAAGCTGGTGAGGGGGCTGGAGAACAGGCCTTATGAGGAGCGGCTGAGAGAGCTGTGGGTGTTTAACCTGGAGAAGAGGAGACTGAGGGAGACCTCATTGCTCTCTCCAACTACCTGAAAGGAGGTTGTGGAGAGGAGGGAGCTGGGCTCTTCTCCCAAGGGACAGGGGACAGGACGAGAGGGAATGGCCTCAAGCTCCACCAGGGGAGGTTTGGGCTGAACATTAGGAAAAGATTTTTCATGGCAAGGGTCATTGGGCACTGGAACAGCTGCCCAGGGAGAGGATTGAGTCACCTTCCCTGGAGGTGTTTAAGGGACGGGTGGATGAGGCACTGAGGGACATAGTTTAGTGTTTGATAGGAATGGTTGGACTCGATGATCCTGTGGATTTTTTCCAACCTGGTGATTCTATGATTCTATGATTCAGTTCAACTTTCTCGTCTCATTCTTTCCTTCCAGTTTTACCTCAGCTCATCCAAGGGAAACCCTAGCAAGTATGTGAGACACATCAGGCCAGTGCTGGGATTGCTGCTTCTGGGACAAGAAATCCCCAGGGGAGACAGCAGACACAGGGCTGGGAGTCTTGGGGCACTGCTTAAGAGATACAAGAGCCCCAGCTGAACTGGGCTTTGGCAGAGGGCACTGTTCCTGCAGCTGTGGATCCCCTGAAGTAAACACGGTGATAAGGATAGACAGGGGAGAGGTGCAAAATAGTGGGCAGCATCACCTCCTGCAAGTAGCATCCCTGCTTCCAGTGGCCGTATGACAGATGAAGCTTTCTGGGAGACACTTTTCTCATCTTTTAACGTACAGAGTCTTGCATTTATATAGAAAGTTACACACTGATGCTGTCTGGAAAGCCTGCCTGTGCTGTGTGAGCAATGCTGAGCAGCCTCACCACAGAGCAGTTCCCTGCGCAGGAGCTTGAACCGGCCTGATTTCCACTGCCAGTTGCAAAACTGTGGTGTAAGAAAAATCTGATGACACCAGCATTATGTTCCTCCCGTAAAGACTGGTTTGCACGATGTCCAAAATGAAATGAAATACAGTGCTGCAGTGGTACTGTGTGACCTTTCCCATTTTCTAGGTATTGAGTTTTATTTGAATTTCAACCTTTCCCCTACGATTTCTTGGCTCTCTTTTCAGCAAGCTGACAGATATTTGCTCTGCGTGGAAATCCACCCCACCTCAGGTGCTCCCTGCTGCTGTTGAACTGAGCAGGAGCTGCTGCCTTTGCTTCACATCTGCTCATAAGAGTTTTAAGCTGAAAAAGGGAAGATTTAAATGAGATCATAGGAAGAAATTATTTACTGTGAGGGTGGTGAGGCCCTGGCACAAGTTGCCCAGAGAAGTGGTGGCTACCCCATCCCTGGAGGGGTTCAAGGCCACATTGGATGGGGCTTGGAGCCCCTGATGCAGAGGGAGGTGTCCCTACGCATGACAGGGATGGGACTGGATGGGCTATAATGTCCCTTCCAACCCAACCCAAACCATTCTATGATTCCTGATACCACTGCAGATGTGATTCTTGCAGAGGGCTGCATCCTGCCCCTTCAGAGGATTTCGGATGCTGCAAACCTCCATGATACTGGCTTTTTCACTTCGAATTCACTGAATTCTTGTCAGGCAATTATCATAAATCTGTGGCACTCTCCCTGCAAGGTGAAGCTGTTTGCCTATCAGAGACAAAAATGTTATATTTCCTATGTCTGAAGCACTTTCTCCAAACTGTAATGTTGTAGAGCAAGATGTATTTTTAAACTATGCCCACAGACTTTTCTAATAAACAATCAGACCTGGCTGGTTGACTGCAAATGCCATTTCCTTCAGTTTTGGCAGATTTTACAAAGTCAAATCAGCCTCCAAGCACATAAGGGATGAGCTTAGCTTCTTCTCTGTAAGGTTAAGACTAAAACTGGAAAAATTTATTGCAACATTTCATGCTGGGGAGAGTGGTGCTACTTTTACACCCATTCAATACTTCTTGGACTTCAGGGAGTTTACTCCCAAATTACTCTGTGCTGTGCAAGGTCAGAGTCAGGCCACTAAAGGAAGATAAATATCTTTAAAAATGTCTGCTGCCTGCTTTGATGAAAGGAATGTGATGGCTAAAAATTAGTCTGAACTTGAAAAAATAAGACTATTTTTGGAGAGGTGGAAAGGACACAACAAAGCCAAGGACAAAGTCATTATCTGTCTGCCAGCAGAGGAAAGCAAGGTGACAGTGACGTCTGTGATGAAAAAAATGGTGATTTGATAGATGAGAAGCAGGAATCTGCGGTAGCCCATGGCTTGTGGAGTAGGTACATTAGCAGATTGCCAGGGGTTTTGGCTGAAAGTTGCCCATTGCTGGTCTTTGCCAGGGACTAACTTCTAATAATCTCCCCTGTACTGTGCCTGGGGATTTGCCTGGCATGTGTGCAGCTGATTTTGGAACCAGCTGTCCATCTGTCATCTCAATTCAGGGTAACCACGATCAGCATCCTGCAGCTTTATGGCCCAAGCCACTCTTCTATTATTGCTTTCCATCCAGTGGATGGCAAAACGTTGTTTTAGGTGGCTAATTAAAATGCACCGATTTATACCTGGTGCTCCTCTTGTGCAAAGCAAGACAGAGAAAATATTCTTAGCCAGTGTTGCCAGGCTGGCCAGGGTCTGTCTTGTGGTTGAACTGACGTGGATCTTGGGAACTCACAGCAACCGCCTTCCTGCTGTCTGTCCTCCCTAGCCCCCTCCTCTCTCTTTTTTTTTTCATTACATGGCATTTCACACGCTTTGTGCAAGAGTTCTGCTTTATTTTAGATGTGAGACTGTACAACGTACCTGCAAACTCAACAGGATTCCTATAATTGCAGCGGAGTTGCATTGCTGCCATACTACTCTGGGACTCTACAGCTGTCCTGATTGATGTCCACTCTCCCATGCAATATGTATTTGTATTTAGTCGTGGTTTAGCATGCACTCTGTTCTTCTGAGTCAGAAGTAGTTTGGGATAGCTGGGATCATCTTGCCAGTGCTGCTTTTATCACCTATAGCTTGTCTCTGCCTCCCTCTGCCCAAACAGTGGCCTTTAACAGTGCAAAAATACCACCCACATGGGCAAAAGTAGTTAAAATATTGGATTGGATGTTAGCACTGAAGTTTATCCTCATAAAAGGCACAGTCCTTAAAATCATCTGGAAAAGAGGAGCGGTGCAAAAGATCCCCTCTGCGCGGGAGAGGCATAACGGACTTCATAGGCGGGGATGGCGTTAAACGTAACCTAGTAATTGTTGCAGCAAGTAGAAAAGATCCCTGTATTACAAATCCTCCTGTCAGAATGCAAACCCGGCATCCTTTTCACAAGAAAAATGGCTGGGAACCCTGTTTGCTACCTCTGAGAGGAGAAAAGGCAGGCAAAATGCCGTGCTGATTCCCAAACCTGCCGTTTGAAAATGTCTAAAGGGTGAGGAATGTGGCTTCTAGCAACCTGCAGGAATTTGTGCTCCCAGAATCCCTGAGCGAGTTTGAAAATCTGCTCTCCACAACGACTGAGCCTGAAATGGTTGGGAAATTCAATTAATACTTGCACAGATAGCTGTTCTTGAGTATTTACACAGTACACCTATCTCGGTGGTATGTAAACACTCTGCAGGGTTTAGCAGCATGATTGTGGCTGACCTGCCAAGGGCAGTCATTCCCTTTACTATTTTCCTGTAGACTGAGCCCAGGCTATTGAATCTGAGCCCGTTTTCTGCAAGGTTTCATTCGAAATTCAGAGTACGGTCCTGCTCTGCCTGACCAGATAGGTGGGGGACAAAATTTCAGGATATAACCTGTCAAGATGTGACTTTTGGGCAGTGTCTTGTGCTGAGAATTAATTTTTACTCTAGCTGATTTATAACCCCATGAAAATGGGCTTCGGTCTCGGAAAAAAATGCATACTCTGCAAATACCAGAGCTGTGCTATCCAGTTTCCATACAGCCCTCCAGCATTCATATAGAGCATGTTTTTAGGGGTGTCACAGCTGGCTTTCTCTTGGCCATATTTTTTCTGGGGAACGAGGAATCTTGGCAATTCTGAATTTTGTTGCTCTTCCAAAAGCAGAGTCGACACCGTTTCTGTGTGGTGAAAGGTTTCTCCATAGGAACTGCATCTCATAAGTCAGTCTGCAAATGCAAGGGTGGGGACAAGCGGTCGTTTGCTACCTTCCAGAAATAGCATTTCCTTGTGTGATTGCTTAGGGTCCTGCTTCTGCACTTTCCACGCGTCCGCAAAATTCCTGAGGACAGCGTACGAGGTTCAGGAAGAGCACGGTGTGATGGAGGCAGGCAGAGCAGGCTGGTCACCTGGTTGCATTAAAGCTTTGCAATGAAACCTCTTGTATTAAGTTTTAAAGTCAAATTGAGCCAACTCTCAGAGTCCTGCAGTTGTATAAATACCTTCTTAAATACACGTGTAGGGACTGGCTCACCTCTGGGTCACAGTAAAGTTCAGTTCAAAAGTCATAGATCCAGCTATAGTGGCTGCATTTCTTTAAAGCAAGACTGCAATTCCTGTAAGGCATCCTGGTACTGATGTGATTCAGGGACTTGATGAATAGTTGTAGGGGCTTGGGAGCAGCATGAGCAGGTCCTTGGCTTAGCAAGGCGGGAGCCGGGGGTAACCCAAACTCTGGAGCTGCTTCCACTACTTGGATTTCAGTTTGCTTAGGAGTAAAGAGGGGCTTTGAGATGCAACCCAGGCTGAAAGGCTGTTTGATAACCTCCATCCTCTGCTGTCAGGACCTGAGCTCAATGTGCTCAGTTAGCAACACTCACCTCGCCACAACGCAGAATACAGGCAGCTGTTTTAACACTTATTCTGAGAGAAGATGAAGAAGCATAGGTGAAAGGAAGATAGAAGAGAAACGTGCCTATTCCCCACGCAGTAGTTTGGCAGAGAGAGGACCTGCTTTGGCTGCAGCAGCAGTGCACTCACAGCTGCTGATCATAAAGGATTTTACAACTGATAGGTAGTGAAATTGCTTGTTGCCCATAGAGTGGAACATGTTTGCACCAAGGCACAGGGTAATTATGCATGGTAACAGCTCCAGAAGGAACTGTATAAAGTGCCTTTATAGTGTGAGGATGTGCTCCATCTGTGGCATAAATCCCAGCAATTTCATGAGTTACCAGTTCAGGTGGGTAATGGTGCTTGTCCTTTCTCTGCAGAAAAGCAGTGTCTGAGCTCCTCCAGCACCAAGTGGTTGCTGCTAGGAAACGATTCAGATACAATTCTCTTGTCACTCACAAATGATCAGCCCTCCTTCCTCCCCCTTTTCGGAGGGAAACAAAATAAAACAAAACCAGAAAACTGGAAAATTTTGGTTTGCAGGGGCCACAGCCTGGTGCTGTAGGAGGAGATGTTTGCAAGCGCAATCTCTTGTGCAGGCTGAGCTCAGCACTGAGGCAGGACCAACACATCCCTTGAGCAAGACTTTAACCAGCACCCTTCTTTGGTCTAAAGAAAAAATGTGGCTTATTCAGGCTGCAAGCAGATGGAAGTTTTGATCATTGGCAGTCATTTAGACTCACCTCTATGGTCTGTGCATGCAGATGGGTGTAGCGTCTGGCCTCACTTTTAGCATGAAAGCTAAATAAATAATAAAGTGAAGGATTTAACACAACCACATCCAGTAGCTCACTACATTTCACTTTCTATATCGCATGTTGTTTGCTCACACTCACAGTAATGCTGGCCCTTGCTTTTAATAAGTTGTGACTTGGCTGCCATCCTTACAAGGCTGGTTTCAAAATTATGAGGTCTCATATGTCTCATAAATTTGGGGTTCTTTTCCTCTACCTCCTCCTGTTGTTGTTTTTGCTGTCATTTTGAACTTCTCTCTGCAACCCTATGCATTAAAAACTTAAATCCTGGATTTTAAGCAGTAATTGCTAGAAGTTAATCATGTATTCCTGTGATTCAAAGCACTTGGACTTGGGGAGAAGCACTGATAGCACAGGATATGCAGTAACGCAGTGAGAGCTGCCAGCGCTGCCTTTCTATACATTCCGATGTCTGAACTTTCCTCTCCCTTTTCCAGTGGAAACTTAACCTTCATCTTCTCAACTCTGCACACTTTTTTGTTATTGAGACACTGCCACGTTCTTGAAAGTCCGTGCTCTCCACCCTCCCTCCATCCCCCAGATCAGCTGCTGCTTTGGGGCAGATTAACGCAGGTGGACGTGGAGGTGGGATTAGGATCAGGTTTTTCTTTCTCTGTTGGGTGCCTTCTTGCACCATCCTAACACACTGATGCTTGCTGTAAATCTGGCTGTGGAGTCAAAAGTGCTGCCTCTGTCCTGCTTTCCTTCAGCCCACAACTGAAGGGCCAAGCATAGCTCTGTGCTTCTTGCATCCTGGTCTGTTGTTGGGGTCAGTATATGAATGCGCACGCTCCCACAGCAAGCTCTGGAAGGTCTATCCGAGCTTCTAGTAGCATGTGTGGTGGAAATAACCACCCCTCCGGGTTTGTAGAAGTGTTTGGAAGAGCTCCTTGCACCTTGCTTGTGTGGCATGCAAGGGACTTCAGGAGCTGCTCTGACGTTGCTTTGGCTCCCAGAGTAAAGCAGATATGATGGGGGAGGAAATCATCCATATAAAGAATAGAGAGTGAGCTTGAAATTACCCGTAAGTCCTGCATCCCCTGCTTTCTGAGGCTAAGGTGCATTTCTGAGAAAGGTGCTGTCTGGAATTGTGGTGTTATTTCTCATTTAACAGCTTGCTAAGGATTGTAAGGGAGTTGTGGGGGCAAGTGGTGAACTTCCCTTTCCTGGGAGGCTGCGCAGGTCTTCCTCGCCTCCTGGATTTTGGGTTACAAGGTGGTATATTTGGCCTGGTGCTGACCTTGGAAGTCTTGCCATTTCTTCTGGGATCTGAGCAGAGCCCTGGGCATCTTCCAGTGTTGTCCTTTCCTTCCTGAGCATTAGCCTTTGAGCTCAGCAGGTTAGTGAGGTGTCTCTCTCCTCTGTGTCCCTGAATTGCCTTTATTTGATTTTAATGGTTTGTGATTTACTGGTGTGTGTGTTTGTGGGTGGGAGGCTGAGCTGTGGTTTGGTTTAGCTCCCTCTTGGTTTAGTTATGCTACTGTGCTGCCTGCTCCGAGTTAGGAGAGATTATAGCTGTCTCAGATGCAAAGCTCATCTTGTTCCTTCCCCGTCTTGTTTTGAGCAATATTTGGTACCAGTCTTTCAGCCCTGGGGCTGTGAAGTCTCAGAATATAGAAACTGTTCCATTTTCAGAGGGCTGTTCCCTAGTCGTAAAATAGCTCTCAGTATTCCTCTCTGTTTCACCCAACGCCTCATCCCTCTTGGTCCTGTCCTCTTCAATGTCATCAAAAGGTATGTTTGCACATTATTTCTTGCTAGCCCCTTTTTATAGCTTTCAAATGGTGGCAGGTGGAAGTACCAAGTGTCTTGCTTTTATTTTGCTAGATGATGTTGTTATACTCTTCTGGTTTTTTCTTCGTGAACCTGCAAGCCTGACTGAGGGCAACACCCTCCCTGCAATCTTAAATAATTGTGTGATATCTGTGGTGTGCACTATGTTACCTTCTGCTTCTCTGCTTTCACTTGGAGAGTGCCAACTTTGTTCCACTAAAAGTTGTCCTTTGTGCATTGCAATAAGAAAAGAAGCGCAAACCCTTTTACTGCTCTTTGTGAGAAGGATCCGTTTGGTTTGATGTCTCTCCTCCACCCTGCTGGATCTTTTGTGGGGAGATGGAGTGACCCCATACCAGGCTCTGTCACTGCGACCTGCTCTGCATCAGCTTTCTCTGTTCCTTGGTCTCCACATCTGGAAAGTGGGAACAAAAAGGCTTTTTGTTCTGTCTGTAGTAAAGTCATTGTGAAACGTGGATGAAAAGCAGCTTCTGGATCTGATCCAAAATCTTTGGAAGCTGTCTGAACGACTTCCATGGATTTAATGGTCTTTGGAGTAGATGCTGTGATGTTTGCCTCACTTTTATTTAAAAAGTCTCTCTTGCCTTCCCTGCCCAGCTGAGTGTCTTCTTGTTGCAGCTGCAATCACTTGAGAGCATCACCATCAAACAGCTCATAGGCAATTGAGTAATAATCTGCCTTGGGCTGTGTGCTAAACAGATGCTTTCACCTTTTTGTTCTAATGAGAAAAAAAATGCCACATGCCTTTTCAGATGGGCTTGTTATTGGAATGTCCTAAATCTTGACTTTCTCTTCCGAAGTGAATCTTTCCAGCACTTAATAAAAAGAAGGAAAAAAGGAATCAAGGCAGGGGAAGGGGACATGGACATGACCAGACCCTAAACCCATACTTGTCTGTGAGTTCATATGTCTTTAATCCTTGGCAAGAGGGCACGGGGCTCTGCAGCCAAGTGAAACCCAGGTCCTGATCCGCTGGGTATCTCCTATAAAGTATTATCATATCGTTGTGACTTGATTAAGCCTAGAAATAGGTACCAAGTTGCAGAGTTCTCCCAAGTAAAATTCATCCTGCCTGACTGGAAGTGGAATATTGGATGCTTGGAAATCTTTAAAGTTGCTTTAAGTGTCTGTAGAGCCTAAATGTTTCTGTGCTAGAAACTGGTAGCAGCTGAGCTGTGACTTTTTTTCTTTTTTTTTGGGAGTCTCTCTGGGTATTTATTGTAGGGTTTGACTTCACCTGTTAGGTGTTTGAAGAGCTTTGAACGCATGATTTGGGATTCCTGCTATTTCTGATTGCATTCTTAAGTCTTTGCAGCAAGCGCTTCTATCTGTGCTTGGGTATATTTTTCTAGGAAAAAAGCTGTCTCCTCAGGAGTCATTAAGCACCACATGCCAGCAAAAGCTGTTCCCTGTTCCTTTAGTGGTTGCCTCAGAGTAGGAGGCAGGTGGGCACTGGCTGTAGGAGTTGGTGGTTGGACAGTACTGAACTGGTGGGACTCTAATAGGGAGCTGCTGGTTTTCATGGGATCTGTGGGAAGGGGAAGTGTGAACTGTGCTGCAGTCCATGTTTGCATTTGAGCTCTGTGGCACAGTTGTCCTCTGAAAGTCCTTTTTGAAGACAAGAATGACTGGTTTGTCTTTTTATTTTTGCCTTGGGTGTTTTTTAGCTAGAAAAAGAATTGCTAAACCTAGCCTATTTTATCTGCAGGGCACACATTTCCTTCACAGCAGCTCTGGCTAAGCATGAAACAATCTTCCAGCAAAAAACCTCAGAACTATCTTTGATCAAGAACTTTGCTGCTGGCCTTGGAGAGTTGATAGACTTGGCTAGTGATTGTGGCTGGGTGCTGAAACTTCTTGGTACCAGTCCTGTCTCTGAGGCAATGGTCAGGCTCATTGTAATGTCTGTAGGGCCAATTTCATTGCTTGGTTCAGTGTTAAGGAGCAAAACATTACTGTAGTGGAGGCTTTTTAATATTATCCTAGTCTGAAGTGCGTGTGATGGTGCATACATGATGCATTGGCACTCAAGAGCTTTACTTATTAATGCTTGAAGATCTTTAAGTGAAAAATAGAAGTGCAGGGTAACAGCTGGGAAAGAAAATAGGATGGATCTGTGGACCAGGCTGTGGCAGCGTGTCTGATCCTGTGTGGTGTAAAATCCTGGCGGCCTCTAAAAATGGATGTTGAGCTGTTTCTCTCTGCTGAGATCCAGTTGCCCAAAGGATGTGCAGGAGCATTTGCCAAAAAGCCCAGGCTGTCTCTCTGGGGCAGGTGGGAGAGTGGGGGCACTTGCCAGGCTTCCCACCAAAGGGATGCAGGAGCAGGGTGCATCTGCAGCACATCTGCCCTCCCAGCATCTTGCACTACCAGGGAGACCTGGTGTAAGTTGTTGGGGTGGAGAAAATGCACAGTCTACTTCTAAATGGGACTGCAGCACAGTCCTAGTAAATTAGCATCCCATTTTATATATAGGAACGTAATCTCGATGGGAGATGGAGGTATCAGTATATCTCTTTAATGGACTTGTACTGAGAAATACTATGATCTTGTTGAAATGTGATTTTAATAGTTTCTCTGTTTTTCCTGATTCTCCCTGAAAAGCCTTTTCAGCTGTGAAGGATGCAGTGGATAGCTTGAATACTGATTTTTTGTGGGCAGCCTAGTTAAAATATAATTATACTGTTTATCATTCAGTAAAAGCCTGTCTGCGAGAGGAATCCTTTCAGGAAAGGAAAGTGGTTTTGTCCTTCTGTTTGTTAGAGCAGAACTGAAATGGAACACTTGATACTGTAAGCAGCTCTCTATTCACCCCTCTTCTGCCGTGCTAGCAGAAGAAAAAAAGAAAATAATAAGAGAACAGTTGATGCTTCCTCTAATGCCAAGAACTACAAAGAAGGTCATTTTAAGTTTTACTGGCTTGTTAATTCAAGCTGTTAACTTACAGTGCATCTTTCCCATGCAATGGCACAGCCTAAAAATGTTTTTTTTTACTTGAGTTTTGAGATAAATAGCTCATACAGTGAGATTGCAGACTCTGGAGAAGATGGTGGGTCAGAAGAATGAAGGAAATGTGTAATAAAACCAGTGGCGTGGACATAAAACTGATGCAAATGGAAAAAACAAGCCCTTTGCTAGACACAGGATGGGAAATCGGATTCAACCACTTCATTGTTGCTTTTGGTGTGCAGAGTGGCTTGGTGGGGGATGGTACCCCTTCAGGACTTTGTTCCTTGTTTATTTCTAAGGTAGCAGATCACAGGATGATTAAGGTGGTAAAGATCCCTAAGACCATCGTGTCCAACCGCCAGCCCAACACCACCAGTGCTGAATAGAGTTGTGACTCTCCACCTCCTGTGTCTCCTGATGCTGATGCTGTGGCTGTGTGGAGCAGCGCCTGTATCCTTCAAAACCTGAGCAATGTTGGGCACCTGTGGAGACAGCACAGCCAATTTTATAATGAAACGCTGTTATTTTATTTTCTTAAATGGCTGTAATAAGAAATGCAGAACTGAGGTGGTGCTGTTTGCAGTTCTTCCATTGTTTCTCTGGTGAGCACTCCTGTCTCATTGCTGTGCAGGTAAGAAACACGCTGTGAGGGTTTCTTTCTGAAAGGAGTTTTATAGAGCTCCAGTGGCTCCCATCTCTGTGGTTTGGGCATTGGGTGTACACTGAAGGAAACTTGTTTTAGCTGTTCCTTAGCACTTGAAAAGCAAGTGCTGGGCAAGGAAACCCTTGGAAGGTGTTGGCATCGCCTAAAGCAGAATTCAGGTATGGATGTGAAGGGCACATGCGACTGGACCGTGTGGCAGGAGAGTGCAGTTCAGGCCTGGGAAGGCAGAGCTTGTCCCCCAAATCTGCACACCCAGCTGCTGTGAAATTGCTCAGACTGAATGGTGCTGTCATCCTTTTCCCCCGATGCCCGGTTTCTTCACTTCCTCTGACCTAAGTCTTATAGCTGCTGTGCAGAAGCTCAGCCAGAGTCAAAACCTGCACCTTAACGGGACAAAATGTTTTGGGGCTGGATTTAGGGGAGAGAGAGGAGGTTAAAAAACTTAGGTGTGTTGGGGCTGAATCCTGACTTGGAAGGTGAGGCCATGAGGAGAGAGGAAAGGTTATCCTTCAGATTTGTTTTTCCTTTTTATAGAGGCAAAATAAATAAATAAATACAGAATTCTTTATAGTAAGAGCTCTTTATGTCCTTGTGGAAACCCCTTTTGGCTGGATGGCTAGTGAGAAATGGCATTCCCGACTCTGGGCTCCCTTGCAGTGGCTTCCAGCACGCTGGGGACTCCCCTTGATGTCCTGTTCTGTGGTGTCACTTGTAGTTCAGCAGTGGCAGCTGATGATAGACTGAAAGTTATAAATGACCAGACAACAAAGTTCTGCTTTGTACAAACACAGAGGTTTAAAATGTGGTTTATTTCCACAAAGGAATGAAAACAAGGTCTTTTAGATTGAGGTTTTTTAATTTTTCTTCTGTATGGAACAGAGACAAAACATTTGGGTTTGGACAGAAAAGGCTCCCCCTCCCACCAGTTTGCCTGCCTCCATCTCTCTGGAGGCAACAAGTGGCTCACACTGGACTTTGGATTCTTTTCCACCAAATATTGTCATAACTAATACACGTCTCTGGACTCTTTGGGCAGAAAATCTTAAGTTCCTTCGATGCAGCCAAGAGGAACTGTATCCTGAGTCCTAGTCTGAAAACTGGGATGAGAAACTTCATTTGCAGCCAGCAAAGATGGTCCCGCTTAAATCGAATGCCACAGAAAACTTCCTGTTACTTGTTCCCGTTTTAAATAGTGGTGCAAACCGGGGATCCCTGCAGCCTGGGGCAGAGATGGGAGTCCTAGTACAGCAGCTGCACTCCTGGATCTGCGACCACTTGCTGCAGGAGCTTAGGCAAATGGATTGTCCTCACCTGCAAGGAGAGGACACTTCTCTCCTGGGAAGTGCGGGGTAGGAAGTGCTGTGTCGGTGCTGCTGTTACCAGAGCACAGCGTAATCCCTTTTATTTTGAATAAGGGCAGAGAAAACCTTGTTTTTCCAGCCGGCTTAAAAGCACTTTTTGAGTGTAACTTTTGGCTCTTTGAGCCTTTGAGAGAGTATTGAGTTGCAAAAGGTGGTGGCTGCCAGTTCCTATATAAAAACACTGCATTAGTCAAAAACCCCTTTGGAAGCGCCACTGATTAATATATCTGTTCCTATGAGAGCACGCTGACCTAGATTTTGCTTTAGCTGTTTAGGTGGAGACTCAACTACAGTGTGGCTTTTATCTGTTCGCAGAATGGATTTGGAGGATGTGGAGTCTACAGAGAGCTTTTATTTCCTTTTAAAACCATTGTGTTTGAATGTGCTACCATATGTTGTTTTTTATTTTTAAATCTTACTTGCTGATTGTTTTGAGGGTTTAGAAGGTCAGTGGTGCTGAGAAGCTTATCAACCACCTAAGAATGGTTGGGGAATCCATTAATTTGCACATGTTTCACGGCATAAGTTGATTATCAGACACCTGAAAGACACTGGAGGTAGGGGCTGTAGCAAATATTTGCTGGGATGAGCAGTTTTTCTCTTTGAAGTTCGGTTGTGTTAGAAGTATGATCATAATGCTCGTAGGCAGGCATTTCTTATTTGGCTTATTTTTGCTGGGCGAATATAATACAATGTGAAAAGTGTTTATATGGAATTTCTGGAATAGTGTTTTACAGGGTGGGAAAAGCAGGATGTCTGTGAGAGAGCCCAGCCTGTGAATTTGCAGCAAGAGCTGACTGGAAAGGAGCTGAGACTTGGTGCTGCTTTGCAGTTGTAACTCTTGCCCTGCAGAATCTCCAGGTGCTTTCAGAGCATTGAGAGAATTGGTGTTCTAATACCTCTGGCCTCTTCATCCTTAAACTGAGATTAAAAGCAAGGCATGGGAGTTATTGCGATCTTGTGGATTGGAAGAGAGGGGATCCCTGATTGCTGAACGCAGGAAGATTTCCTCGGCTTGACTGCTGTAGTCTCTGTGGTTGTGATCTCACATTCCTGAAAGGGCTCTCCTCCACATCTGCAGCTTGGGCAGCATCCAAACCAGGGGAATGGAGTAGAAATGAATGCTCCCTTCATTGGGATTGGCCACAGTTCAGGTGTTCATCTGTGCCGATAACAGCACACCTTGTCACTGCTGACCAAGTGATCTCAAGGAGGAGGGAATGGTTAGCATGGCCGGTTTACTATTTCTCGATTAAAAGATTCCACTATCTGCCTTTGATTTACCACGTGTACTCTCTGCCATTGAGACAGTCTATAAACTATTTCTTTGAATAGCAGTATTTACACTGAAGTCTTACTCATTTTGGGTACAGGACAGACCAAGCCCATTTCTGAAGTCTTGATTTCATTAGCACAGTGCTGCAGTTCATCAAACCCCATAAATATTTATCTTTTCAGCATTTTTTGTAAGATTCCAAAACATTGGCTGTACTTTAATGGGACATTTCATGTTGTTTATTGTGCAACAGCTTTGCCATAGATACGCTGACAAAGAAATCTCTGATGGCTATAATGAATGGGGAGGCACGTTCTCTTCGAGACAGGATTATGAACCTGGTAAAAGCCACCTTTGCATCAGCACTCCCCCAGTGGGTGGGGAACGAAGGCCGGTTGGGGATTCCCCCACAAATGCAATGAGTCAAAAGGATTTGCATCTCTGCCAGCCCTGCACGCTTATAAATCATGAGTCGGTTGCTAAAAATTATGAGATTTATTATACATAAATGAATGGAGGGGTGTATCGGCTTGCTTTCTAACAGCTGTGGTTCTGGGTAAAACCAATACTTGTGTTCTGGATTTCTCTGCAACCCCGGTGGCTTGGGATTTATTGTTTAAATTTAATGGCATATTTGAAGTATTTGTAGCCACAGAAGATCTTGGGTGTCAAGACTTTTAAAATACGCATCAAGCGTTTGGAGACTTTTGTGGGTAAAGTACACTGTGGCCATGTGGGCTTCAGGGAGCAGTGATGGGGTAAGCACACCTTTTCCCGGTGATGGCTGGAGACTCCCCCGGGGAGGCTATCGCTTGTGTCTGCTCACTTTAGAGGCAAGAAAAGACAGTGTTGTCTCGTCTCAAGTGTATAAGGACCTTACTTGGCTTTTAGTGGCGTTTGGATTTTGAACATTGTTCTTGCTGCTCTAATCGCAGAATCACTAGGTTGGAAAAGACCTCCAGGATCATTGAATCCAACCATAATGAGACTGTTGATTTTTAAGCCACTTAATGCTTTTGGAGGACACTGCTAATGGCAATCAAAACTATGGCCCTGAAGTTTTAGGTGTCTGATTAAATGTACGATTTCTTTTTTTAAATGCTGAGATAATTAAAAAGAAGTGGCCTTTCATGAAGGTTTCTGCAAAGTTCTGTGGAGGGAATGGGCTGTATAGTCATTGCTAACATTTGTACTACCAAGAAGCTCCCTGATAAGCTTCACACTGATGTGAAGGAACCAGCTGCTCTAGAAACCTGTGCATGAAACTTTCACATTGTAAGTTTTGGGGTTTTTTTAAGACTATTTCATATTTTTCTTCCAAGCATTTTATTTGTTAGAACAAAATATTCTTGTAGAATGAAAGGAAGCTGAATAATTATTATAAACCTTAGTAACTGTTCCATTATAGGACAGAAAAAAGTTCACGGTGTAAAGAAAAAACAAGCTCTATGTCTTTACTTATTAAATATGCTTAATGAGTATTGGAAGTTTTATCGAGTAAGATGGCCTTTATTTTGTTCAGCTATGGAAGATCTTTATTTTAAATTCTGCAAAAGTATCAATTAATTTTTCCTCCTTCTTTCCAGGCAGGATTATTGATTCGACGTGCTGATTCTGTCCTGTGTGAACTCACCTCCTGCACCAGGTACTACTTTTCTTTCATTGTGCTGTCTCTACTGCCTTCCTGTTTAAGGGCACTTCAGAAAGGTCTTTCTGCTCTCACAGATAATGTGTTTGGATTGCAATCATGCTTTTAGGAGACTAGGCTCCATATTTTGCCTTCCTCCCCCTGGTGTCCCAAATCTTTTTTAGTAGCAAGAAGATGCTTCTGCTCATGAAACTTGGGGTTGATGGGGCCATTTGAAACAGGGACTGGATATTGATGTTCAGAATGAATTGAACGATCATAGAGGCTTTGCAAAAAACAGAGTCTTTATTTTCCGTTGCTTGAAGAGCACGCGATGAGGTCTGGATAAAGCACCTCGGTGTCCCTGCTGATTTCAGTTGCGATCTCGCAACCCACAAGTACAATGCCTGTGAAAAGCAATTGACTCCCCAGCTGTTTCTTATCACAGATGTAGAACATCAGGAGGAAAAGCTCCATGTGTGCCCTGAGACATCCTGCATTTCTGAAGTATCTGAAATACTTTAATACTTTTGTCAAATTGATCCCCAGTCTCTTTTCATCACACTGAAGTTATGGCATGCTCTGATGACCATAGAGCCCGAGGCAATGCTGAGTTCTGGCTTCACGATTAAACTGCGTGAAGTAGTTCACCCGTTTGTATGATAGTTTTCATATGTTCCCTTATTGTTATTCACTACTATATGTTACCTCTACTTCCACTCATAAATGAGTGTGCGGCTGCAAAAGTAGGGGAGAAGAAAATGAGTCAAGTTTGCCCTCTTGCCCTACACAGGGAAGATGATGTAGTGCACAGGCACCAAGCCATTCCTCGTCACACAATTGGGATCATCCTCCATGAATATTTTTCCATCTAGAATTTGCTGATCTGCTTTGCTGGTATTTTTTGACCACACTTCTTTGTTTATTCCCCAACCGCTTCAGATGAGCAAAAATTGCGTTGGCAAGAACATTTGTGGGAAAGCAACATCACGTTGCGTACTTGTGCGAATAAATATTCACAAGAGAATCCACATTGAGAGCGCTTGCGTGGCTGCTTGTGAATTCTCTTCCCATTACTCACCAAAAAGACTTGTTGAATGTTTACAGCTATTTGGTGGGCAACTGGCAAACAAGTTGGGAAGACTTATAATTTGTCTAAGCCTTTGATCATCAAGTCTGGGGTAGAAATCAAATCATCTGGTATGGGTTGACTGAGTGGCAGTGTTAGCCCAGACTCATAGCAACTCATTTCTCTCTGTAGCAACTCCAGTTTGTCTGCTTAGGCTGTTCATTAGAGCTAAAGGCTGGAGAAGTTTGTGGAAGAATTGCACTCTTGTTTATAGATTGTTTTTTCTTAAACTAAGAGCTGGATTTGCTGGATAATTGAACAGAGCATTATTTGACCAAGATTAGGGAAATGTGAAGGCTCTATTTGCCTTTCAGTTTTGAGTGTTCTTGAAGCAATTGTACCAGTTAATGCCTGTGCTTCTGGAGGGCTTACACTGAATGACGATGATCTCTTGGGAGCCCCATATTCTCTGCTTAGAGTGCCCTGCACTGATGGATGCTTTTATCTGGTTTTCCACTTCTCTTCTTGCAAAGTACTGGAAAAAGCAGCTGTTGCCTTTGATAATTGGATAAATTGGGCTTTGCAACTGAGTAAACTATCAGTGCTTGATTGTTTGTTCTGTTTCCCTGTCAGTTTTCCTGTAGTGGAGAAGAAAGCACTAATAAACTGTTCCAGTTGTGGTTCTGTAGACATATGTGGGTTTTGGTGGACACTTTTTAAAGGGAGGTCACCTGTCAAACCAAAGTTGCCTCATCTTTTAAGGATCTGGTTGACAGGGGTAGCTGAAATAAAGTTGGATCTTCTTCTGAAGTGCTGGATGTGTATCTGAAGAAAGCAATTAGCGTTTTACAGCATAAAGCGCACACACACCAAATGGATTAAGAATTGGCTGATACATCTGAAAAAAAGTCATCATCGGGGAGCCCTTGTGGAACGAGAGGTTGCTTGTTGGGCTTTGTGGAGCTTGGAGCGGTGTTATTCCATCATCTCATCAGCGACCTAAAGTCATGATAAAATTACTGCTGATGAAGCTTTTGTACAGCTCATGCTTTGGCTGGGAAGTGCATAGTGGTGACTAAAGAAGTAGTGCCGTGTGGTCTGGAAGGCTTGGTAAGTTCAGCCCACGGAAATAAAACATGCTTTGATGCAGATGTAGCTCTACATCTGGGAACAAAGAAGGCAGGCAGTACCGATGGTGCTGCCGGCTGTGCCGCAGTAATAAATGCCTTTGTGAAGGGCAGAACGATCTCCCAGTGCACCAGGCTCCCCCCTCCCAAAAAAAAGGGCCAGTGTGATGCTGGGCTGTGTGTACAGGAGAACCTTGTGCTCCCACACCAAATTGAGTGGATTTGGCTTTTCCTTTTCAAAAGGACATCAACAAATAAAAGCGAGTATGGAAAAGGGCTAGAAAAATTATTTGAATGGGGAAAGCAGGATATTTCAAAGCTCTTAATCCACTGAATTTATAAAAATAAAAGAAGTGGTGACTTGGTATTTATGCACTGGGATCATTTTGAGACACACAAATTTGGAAACAAAAGGAACATATATAGTGAGAATTCTATGCGGATGCTAAAACCCAACACTTTCAAATTTGGATGCAAAGCATGTGTTTCTGAGTATGAATGCCACAGAGGATTTACTGTCTCTTGGTGCTTTTCCAATCCAGCTTGTCTGTGCAGGGAGGCAGCTTTAACCAGCACCCAAATGAAACTTTAATTGTACGGCTTTAGTTCTTGGGCTTTATGCAAGCCAGGTGAAATGTGATGGTCAGGGTGATGCAGGAGGTCAGAACAGATGATATTGTGGTCCCTTCAGGACTCAAAGCTTTATGAATTTGAAAATCCTGTTATATTCTAGTGAATAGGACTAGTGTTCTTTGAGATTAAAAGGAACCATGATGGTATCCTTGTCAGCTGGAGTGTTGCAACAGGCAAGGCTGGCTCAACCCACTTTGTCTCCAATCTCCTTAGTACGTTCATCAAAGGAGCTGAAGCACTTGAGGTGAATGTTCTGTACAGCTTTGGAGTTTTCTCCCATTACAGATGACAGAAAATAATATTTAGATAAAAGATTAGACAGGTAAAATGGTTATTAGATATTTTTAGGTGTCTTTACAGAATGAATTTTCTATATCCAGGGCCATTTTGTAGCTGGCTCCTGGAGCACCGAAACACAGGCAAACTGCTTGTTAAGGCATGGGAAACTCCAAGTATATTTTTCCTTCCTTTCATATTGGTCTGATCCATAAGATGTCTTGGTAGGTACCATTCTTTTTGTCATCTTTCTCAGTGTATCGTCAGAAGAGATAGCTCTGAGGCAGGGAGCAATAATAAATCCCCCACCCATCAAACCTGTTTATTAACTTACCAAAAAGAAAGACTTTATTTTGGGAAAGCAAATATTTTGGGCAAGCAAATATTTTGGGCTTCATTCAGCAAAAATGGAAAAGTATTTTCAGGTCGGATATGTGAATTTCGATGACTTCTTGCTCTAACCCAGTGGTGCCCTATATTGTGATGAAGCTGGGGGATTGGTCCCAGTGATGCTTTCCCTAGAGTTGCTGAAAATAGAGAAATATTTATTTATTTTCCAGGCTGCAAGGCACCAATCTTGCCTCAATCAAAATCTACCTTGCTTCTATTAGCATGCATTTGAGTCAGCAAGCTTAATTAGTTATGTTGTGTTAAATGGCTTCCAAATTGAAGGTAGGTGCCTCTAAGCAATAGGTAAAATTGCATTATCCCATCGGCATCCCTCTGGAATATGGATGAAGTGTGCCGTGTATTTGTTGTGCGATGTTTTTACCTCTGTATCTTATGCGGCCTGGAGACAGTGGGCTCAGAGTCCGCGACTCATGACTAGGGGTTTTGGTGGTGTTCTCTCTTTTTTGTTGTTGTTTGGCTGCAGCTGGAGAGGAAATACCTTAGCGTTGTCAGCTGAAATGTAAACAGAATGTCCATCATCGATCAGGAGTCATTGAGGTTGATCTGCTCTTGCGTTCTCGTAGCCACGGGAGAAGCAGATTAATGTGAAAAATAGCGGTGCGTGCATGTGGTTTTGTGCATTTAAAGCTAACCAGATGTTTGAAACATCTTTCTGAAATACAGATGATGATATAATGACTCCATAGTAATACAGAGCATTGGCAAGGGAGGGATGAATATCCCTCAGTGTGGCACGTAGAGATGAACTCCCAGTCTGTAGGCTTGGATGAGTTCAGGAAGTTCACAGGGTACCTAAGGACAAAAGATTTTTGTTCCAATTGTGCGCTCTGTCCTTGATAATCCACAGCGCTGCTGGGCTGAGAACATCTTCAGGTTATTTAATTTAAGAAAAGCATCCACTTAATGATCAACTTGGCGCTCCCAGGGTGCCTCTAATCCAGAGGCTTTATACAACATTTATTTTGCTGTGAAGTCCCTTTGGTGGTAAATGGGTCAGAGGGTGTGTTGAGCTGCCTGTGGTCCCCAGGATGGCAGAGAGCAGCAATTGTGAGGGTGGCAGTGGCAGGTTGTGCCCCTCACCGCAGCGGTGGGGCTGAGATGCCCAACTCCGAGTGCATCACTGTCTGTATGACACGGTGCTTGCTTGATCTAGTGTAGAAAGAGGAAAAAACACACAAAAGCCAGACATGATGACTAGACTGATATGGGGTTTGGCCGCTTACCTATAGGATTTTGAAAGCTAAAATGTGAATGAGGGGGGAAATAAAATGCTCTGGGGTACGAGTAAACTGATACAGAGGCATTGGTCCCAGTTCCTCAGTAGGAACATTATTGTCTTCAGTAGAGCTGTGCATACGTTTCTTTTTATACCAAACGAACAGATAGCAATTTCCTGCTGTGCTTATATTTCAAGGCCATAGTCTGTCTCTGTCATTCCCCCGTTACAGAAATTCACGGCAGTATGAGGAATGTGGCATCTGTCAACACCTCCTGCAAGAGAAATACAGAAGGCTAAAATGGGGAGTTGAGAGGAGGTGGATGCTTGTGTTTTAAATAATAAAGTATCCTTTCCTGTTAATTTAGTTTGAGTGAGTTTCAGGAGGAGGAGGGGAAGAAGGCTGTAACGAATGCCATGCCGTTGTGCTCAGATGGTAGAGAACGTGTAACCAATGCAGCAGGTAATGAAAGCCTGGGGGACAAAAGCAAGACATGTGCAAGGTAAATCTGGAATGATTTTGCTAAAATGGATAAACCTCACCAGCATTTAGTTTTGAGCAACCATAGCTCTGTGTGCTTTCTAACTTTCCTTCCACCTGCCTGCTAGTTTGCCTTTTTGGCTAGAACACTGCTTCAGTCTCTTCTGCATTCACTTTGTAGTAGATCAAATACCTGAAGTGTTGGCAGCTGTTTACTCCCTCGTGTGTGAGTTTGAGGCACCTTAGTGTCCCTCTGATTCCTAACCTGTTACTTAACCACTAGATTTAATCAGAGAGGTTTTGGATCTATTTGCTTAAACCTCAGCTCAATTTAAATGGCTTATCCTGCCTTGGGTGGACCTGTAAGTCTTCTGAAGGTCCTTACACCACGTGTAGTCTGTCACCTGTGGCTTCTCAGCAGCAAAAAGCTGTTGTCCTCTGTTGGGTCAGCTCTAGTCTTGTAGTGTCTGAAAAATGATAATGTTGACAGTTCTGGTAAGATAAATGGCTTGATTTTTCTGGGTACTGCTGGTCACTGAAGTAAAGGATCACTTAAGGTGTTTGAAGATGTGGATTTAATTGACAGGTTTGCTCCCAGCTACACAGTTAATTCTCCAGAGAAGCTCTAATTGCTTGGCGCTAACACAACAATTTTCATCTGCAGCACATGATTAATTTGTGCTGCTTTATCCCCTGAGCCTACAGAACAGTGCCCTCTCGTGTGCAGCACAGATGAGCTGGAAATGATAAATCCTTTTGCAAACTAGACATCGTTTTTGGAATGTCAGTAAGAAATTAAGAATGACCAATCACCACATATTGCTTTGCTCTTTTTTCCTCCTAGTGTTCTATGTGACATGAGGGCTGTAAAGACTTTTGTGTACTGATATTTCAGAACATGAGTGTGAATGAGCACTTTTTTTTGTACTTCATAGTGCAATACACTGAATTTCTTCATTCTAGTAGGGGGAGAAAGCCTAAAGGTTCTTCCTGTTTTCCCAACTCTCGTGCTGTAGCAAGCATAGATCCTAGTGATTAACACGCAGTTGGAAGCCACTGGGCTCATGTGACAGAAACTGGAGATAAGCTGTCGAACACAATTTCAGAGCAGTCCCAAAAGAAAAGATTCAGTGTTAATTTGTGTATTACACATTGCTGGTGGGTTTTGATGTGTTTCTAATCATTGCTTGTCCCTGTAGTGGGACTGTTCCAAGTGCGGAGAGAAGTTGAAGTGCTTGGTTTGCCACAGACTCTACAGATGAGAGAAATCTGTGTGCTCTCTCCTGTTCTGCACTTTTAGCAAGATCTTCCTTCCAGTCCTGGCCTGTTGGTATGCAAAAACCCCAAGTATTTTGCTGACTGGGCTCTATATGATAAACTGCAGCATCCGTATGGCAGTGATGGTTCTTGTGTCCTTCTGGCTACTCATTTGATTAGCTAACAGTTTGTCCTCTCTTTCTAGGGGTTCTTATTTGAGTAAAGTTAACTGGCCTAAAGCTCTTAGGTGCTATATAGAGAGATGTTTTGGGGTTTTTTTTATATATGGCTAGATATGAACAAATTAACTTCACTGCAGACTGGTATGTATAATGCTGGCATGTAGATTAGATGTCCTGTAGTGCTTTTTTTGCCCAGCACTGTAATAGACACACCTAAAAATTAATGCCCTTAAGACATGATGAATTGGAGGTGACCATGCATGGTGGGTGCTTTGGTTACATCATACTGCAAAGGGCAGAGAGCTGTTGTAGAAGAACCTCTGCTGTGAATCAGGTTGGGTTAGGCAGGGTGTTTGTGATCTGGATGTATTAAGAAATAATTAATCTAGAGGTAAGACTTAAATAATTTATAAGGCTTATAGCCCTGCTTCTCTGGTGCCTCTAAACTTTTTTTGCTGTAGAAGGAGGGAGTACAGTCTGTCTTTTTTTTTTTCCCCACTCTGTTGTGGGAGTAATTGTCTAGCTTGATGTATTTAATCTCTTATGAGGTGGAGGAATGAATGTTAAATAAACATTAACTTTGGGCATTCTCTAGAATTGGGTGTGTTTGCCTGGTTTTTAGGAAGGGTGATTTGTATTTTGCAGTTGGGTTCCTTTTTGAGCTTACTCCAGTGGCTGAGATTTGATGTTCAGATCCAGGATGCTGCATTCAGTCAAGGGTAGTCATAAGGGGAGTGGAGTTGCATAAGGCAGAGACGTTGTCCACATGGGTGAGCCTCTGGAGTGCAGGGTTCCGTTCAGCAGGGCTGTGTGAGGTGCAGTGTTTGCCCTTTAAGATCTCGCTGTTGAGCTGAGTTGCAGTTGATGGCATTGCCCTGTGCTTGGTCCCATTTGGTTTCCAGTAGATCTCTAGCATCGGTCACTGCTTATGAGCTTGGAGGTTCCAGAGTAGACCTTGGTTGGTAGCTCCTCACTCACAGCACCAGCTTGGTGGGAGGAACAATCAAGCTTCTTTTTCGCCAAGATAACTGGAGCAGTAGAAATCTGCTGTTTAAAGCACTGGTCTTGCAGAAGACCTGCAACAAAACTCACTTGAGGTAATTTAAAGGGTTTTCCCAAGGAGTGGCTGCAAGTACAGGGCTGGAACCCCTAACTGGCTCGTGGATGTGTGCATGTGTCAGAAGTGGCAAATCACCCAGGAAAAATCCACAGAAGTGATGGTGCTGTGCCCCAAGAAGAGGCCAAGAGCATGAGAGGTTTCTCAGGCAGAGTTTTGGCTATGAAGGTAGGCTTGGAAATGTCCATGAGGAAATTCTCCTTCTGTTCCTACTTTGAGTCTGGGGAAAAATGATTTTGTGTGCACACTCTTCAGTTGAACAGGAAGCTACTTGACTCTTGCTCTTGGAAACCAGTCAAGATGATCTGTGGGGTATTGGGTAGCCAAGCAAGTTGAAAGGGCCAGTACTGCACCTCTGATTCTTCTGCCTCTTACTTGACTAGCGGAGCCTTTGCTCTGAGCCTGTGTTTGAATCCAAAGCAGAAAAGCAGCATTAATCCCACTGTGCAGGCCAAGGCTCTGTGTACACTAGAGGTGGAGCAGAGATGTTTGGATGGAAGCAGTGTAGTTGAACGATGCCCCACTGTCCTCGCTGGGAGGCCAGGCTCATGCCACTGAGGTCTGGGCTGGTCCATGGTGGTCTGGGCTGGTCCATGGTGGTCTGAGCTGGTCCATGGTGGTCTGGGCTGGTCCAACAGCGTGCGGGTGGCTGCTGAGGGCTCAGAGCTCCGTATTTCCTACCTGTTATGAGTGGAACACCAAAGCTGTCTCCTCTAACATTACATTTGCCCGCAAAGGCTATGACAACAATTCTGGTTTTTATAATCCTTCTGCTCTGATAAAAATCATATCTTAACAAATGTGAACACATGAGGACTAAGCACTTCTATATGATATCTTTTTAATTATCAAGGTGGGGAATCACATTTTACGAACTACAATAAAATGAGTTTTATTATGGCGTGTGTGAGGACTTAGTAGATTACACTAGACGCTAACAAAATTCTTTTTCTTTAAGTTTTATTTGTCGCTTGTTGAACTCTAGAAAAATGAGCTGTGGATTGAACGGAGGGTTACAGATATAGCCCAAATGATGGTTTATATTTATGGTTTAGATCGTCCTAGTTTAACTCCAGATTCTGAACACTCTTAACATCTGTGAAATCCAAACCAGGCAGTTATGCTTTATTAAGATCTTGCTTCTACTGTTTTCAATAGGTAATTTGTGAAGTCTCAAATACTGAAGAATGGCTGTTTGTTTTGGAAGGAGCCTCACTTATTTTTCTCTTGTCTGTACTCATTGGTAATCCTGGTGTTATGATAACTTAGGGCTTCTGTGGGGCCTGCTGCCATTGGCAGATATGGGGAGAGGACAGGTTTGGTAACGAGGAACATCCACCCTGCACTAGCAACCACTAAGATATTGCACCTCCTTATCAGGGCTTGTCTGATTGTGGGTCCTTGTTACATTCTCCTGATGAGCAGCAGCTCTGTTCTCTTATGATTTGTCTTTTGTTATGGAGACCATGAGCTCATTGGGTGACCCACTGAAAGCCTATTTTCAAGTTCATAGCTTTTTCTTACTCTTTTGTTTGATGTTTATTCTTTCATGTTGAACCCCCTGAAGAAGTTCCAAGGTCTCTCTTTGCCAGCATGAAAGATGCTTTGCACTGACATGCTTAGGTAGAGATAAGGCACTGTTGAGTAGCTAAGAAGGTAGAGAGGACCCACCTAAAGGAATGGAGACTACCTGAAGCTCAACAGATGATAATTTCTTATGTGGACCGTTCATGAGACTTTGGTATGGCCTTAAAAAAAAAGACTGTGTCTTAAAAGAAAATGGAGATAGGACCAAATGAAAGTTTGGAATGTAAGTAAAAGGATATCCTCGGAGATCAAAGCCATCTCAAGACTAAGGGAGAAAAGGGTGAAATTCATCTTCATAGCAGTAATACAATAGTCAGCAGGACTCTGTTCTGCAAAGATGCAGAGAAGTTGAACCTGACTTCCTACTGATGGAGGATAGATTTGGTCTGGACCAGAGCAGCCCCTTCATGTGAAGCAGCTGCCAGACTTCATTGTTTTTGATAAACATGTTTGTAGAAGTTTTTAACAGTTTATTCAGCTCTTGGTTATGAGAAGTTCCCCTCTAAGACTTAGGAGTGGTGGTGTCTTGCAAATAACTGATTTGTCCCCTGACCCTGAACAGCTTACAGTCAGTGTAGGAAGACTTAGGTAAAACAACTTTGAAGATACAGTGGAGTGCCAATATGATCAGGGCTATACTTCCATTTTATTTCGATTCCCTAGGAAAGCTTTGGAAAAGAAAAGAAATCCAATAAACTATGAAGAAGGGCAGATGTCTTCTGGCCTAACGGCTACAGCAAGCGTACATGTTTAAGGGATTATTTTCCTATGCATGTAGTCATCTTAGAATTCTGGAAGGGAACAGTTTGTGATTTATAATAAATTATTCATCCTTTTTTATTACCATAATAATCGCTTTTTATGGTTACCCAAGTGAATGCTATTATGAAAGCACAGAAAAATCTATCAATTATTTTCCAGGCTTTTTTGCAGTATTTAGTTTTTTTCCTAGAGTTTTCCCATTCTGTAGATTTTTTGATGTTATCAGAAACTAAAGCATTTATTATTTTCGAAGATAAAAGTCTCTAAGCACGCTTATTTTGCAGATTGTGCAACAACACTGCCTTTTGCAGAGCTAGAACATGAGAACAGCTTGGGGAAAGTGCCAGTCTCTGCAGTGATCGCTGGATGCCTCTTCCTGACCTTTTGGTCCCAGAAGCAGTACGGTTTCTGGGTGTGTTTCCATTAGCATCACAGAGGTACATAATTGATTTGGATAAATATCTCAAACAAGGGTTGGGTACTTAAAAATAACAGACACTGACTTGTGCCAGGAACAAGTGGAAGTAAATTGGAATGGTGGATTTTTTGCCTTTGATAGCGGGAGGTTCTAGTGCTGTTTGGTAGGATCCATCAGAACCCAAACTCATGATAATTTTAACGCGGAGGCTGCACTAAACTTAACCAGGTTGTAAATGGTTTCTTATATCTGGGATACTGAAGGACTGGATCCATTGCTGAACCTGTGTGGTGTATGTTTGTTTATTTTCAAAATAAGTAATTATTTCACAGATCAGCAGCTCCCAGCTCTTTAATGCCTTATGTTTAGGGAGTTACTCTGCCTTCACAGCTCAGAGAGTGTGATCTGAGTTATTGCATTAGGGTGCAACTGGGATATTTAATAGTTCTGGATTTGGAATGAAAAGCCTTATGAAATGTCATTGGATTGGTATATGCCTGCTGGTATTAGAGACTAAGAGAATATGAAAAGGATACATAGATCTTTCTTCTTGACTCTATTTTTGATAGGCTGAATCTTATTTAATGCAATCCACTGTTCCATGTAGTGCTAAATTGGTCTGTATCTAATGTTCAGTGTGTGCAGTGCTGATATTTGCAGTGGTGTGGGACTAAACAGAGGGGAATCTGAAGTAATTAAGCTAGTAATAACAACCTTGGATCTCTTCAATGCTTACAGGTTAGGCTGAATAAAGTTCTGGAGCTTGCTGCTTCTATTCTATGCAAAACCAGTGCTTAAGATAATTGGTTACTACTTTTTGCACATTTGAGTCTCCTTAAGGTGACCCTTCTGGATGCATGTGCATGGTTCCTGTATGTCACCATACAGTGATGAGATGTTAGAGTATAAAATGATAATAAACACCCGGCACAGCAGGGAGTTTGGATCTTGGTTCATCCAGTGTCTCTGACTCACTGGTCTCCCCTGCTGCAAGCACGGGTTTTGACCCAGTGTTAATCCAAGAGATCACAGTTCAGCAGTGTAACTAAGAACATTCCTAGGTTAAGGCATGGGACTAACCTCGTTGTGTCCAGTGAGACTAGTCTCATGCTGAAATAACATGCTGAACTGCAGCCTAAATACCTAAGAAGAAATATATTCCGAGAAACCTTTCCTTTGGAGCTTGTTTTCTACTGTACATCTATTTGGTCTCCAAGTGCTTGTAAGGGTTGGGAACATGTCATCTTCTGGGGGTTGTGCAGAGCCAGATAATTGCTTAGCACAGCCATAATCCTGTCATCTCGAGTTTAGATCATGAGCAATTCAGAGAGGGAGCTCCTCTTTCTTTTCAGTATTAGCAAAGCATCAGGAGTCCTGTCAATGCTCAGTAAATCCAAGAGCTTCTTGGGAGTTGGCCTTTCTACTAAAGTGCTTTTCTGCTTTACAAATGATGGAAGAATGGCAATTAATAGCAAAAAGGAGAAGTGTACAAGAACAATGAAGTATCTTTTTGTTATGTAGTATGTGGGGCAAATAAATAGCACAGAAGATCAATTTAAAAGGCTTTGCTTGGGTGAGGTTTGAAAGAGACTTGCTGGCAAGCTTTGAAGACATGGGACCAGTCAGGTGAAGAAACCTAAAATTCCTTTTGATTTGGAGGTGATGTAAAGGAGGAAGCTCTTTTGCCAGGAAAGAGGATTGCAGGGGATGAGGGGTGGGGGAAGAACTCAAAGCTGAATATAGTGTAAGAAGAGGGAAGGATGGCCAAAACAGTAATGATGGAACATGTCCAGAGAGAGTTGAAGAGAAATAATCCAAGAATGAGGTAGGAAACATGACCCTTCTACCCATGTTTCTCAGCTGCAAGATGCAGTATTTGCACTTGGAATTGGCACATGGTGGGGCAGAAAATCACATCTTGGCATGAAGGAGACTTATCTTTCAGTAGAAGCTGTGGGAGTTTTGCAGACTGCCAGTGAGCAACACGTTGAAATCTTGACAGAGTGTGCTTATGATCTGGGCTAATTATTGACTTTATGCCAGTCTATCTGTGTGTCCTTCCAAGAAATAGTGTCCAAGAAACGTTGGCACTGAAACGACAGCTGCAGCCTTTAACAGGTTTTACACCAAGTGTGATATTAATCTGTCTATCTGAGATTGGTCTAGCCACACAGCTTAGTTTGGTTGGAGCAGTCTGGGTAATTGCGTTTACCTGTTGAGATTATCCTACTATTTTCCGGCGTAGGTAAATGTGAGATTGAGACCACTTCCTTTCTCCAGCACCAACAGACGATAAAGCCACATGTGGTACACCCGTAGTCAAATAGCTTGGGGTTTTTTGCCTAAACCAGGCCATGGAGGACATGCCATAGCTTCAAAATGTTAATTCTAAATAGTAATCAGCATTTGTTAAAAATCAGTGAGCTGCTGGCTAGAATTGAAAGAAACCTTTTGGGTAACGTAGCTCATAGTTTGGAAGATACAACTTTGCTAAGGCTAAGCCGGTCTGTGCTTGTAGGAATCTACTTGCATTACACAACACACATGCACACACGCATCTGCCTTTCTTGATGCTCCTCTCTGTGTGAATGATTAAGCATTGCCTTTTCCTCCTGGTATGCTTTACCTTTCTAAAGGCTGCCTTGGGTGTGTGATTTGAACCTGGACTTCCATCAGCCAATTAAATGGCCACCTCATGAGCTGGTCCAAAGTGGTCTGGCTTTTTTTGATTTTGTGGAAATACTTGAAAGATCTTGAGTTCCTCCTCATAAGGAGGGGAGAATTTCAGAACGATTCTAGTACCTCTGCATTCATAACATTGCTGGTGAATGTGCTTGTAGACCAAGGCTTCACTTCTCAAAAAACCCCCCGAAACCTGATAACGTGAAATACTGTGTGCATACAGAGTCTCCTTCCCATGGTGTTTACTCCCTATCTCACTCCCAGCAAATCCTGGATAAGTGCACTGCATGCTATTTTTTGATGCTTTGAACTGGGCCATTCACTTCCTTGTTGGTCCTGCCTCCATCAGAAGATGAGCAGGACTGGAAGCTGCAGTAGCCCTTTGGCCATCTGGTTTCAGTGTTGGCTTATTTTCAACTTTGACGTGGCACTGGAAGTGAACACTGCTTGGGTTCTAGGAGGAAGCTGAAAGAAGCTAGTGAGAGATGAATTCTTTACTGACAAATGCCAAGTAAGCCACAGCAGAATAAATAATTGGAGCTGCTCCTACAATTTTTCTGTTCTAAGTTTATTGTATTAATCGAGAAGAAGTACTTAAACTTCTTTGTGGTTGCTCAATGTAGCCTTTGGCACCATACACAACAGTGGTTGAAAAAAGCAAACAGAAGTGTTAAGAGGCATACAAAACACATGGAAAAATATCTTGCCATTACATAAAGCTGCTACGTGCCTTTGCCTGAAATGTTGTTTTCCATTCTAGTAAATTTATCTTGTAAAGGAGATAGCAAATAAAAAGGGATTCAGAGACAGGACAAGTGAAAAGGGTTAGGACTTCAATATTTTGGAGCTGTTTCACCGTAGTGAGTATTAAAATCACTGGAAGGAGTATAAAGCAAGGAGATGAGTAGATGTTCTGAGAATGTGCAACAGAAGAGGTGCTTGGTTATACAGAAAAATAATCAGCAAGCTGGATTGTCAGATGTTATATTTTGCAGAATCACATAGTGACCATGAGCTCCAAAGTTTGACACTGAGTTTAACAAGACTCAAACCTCCACAAAAAAAACCCAAAAAAACCCCAAAAGAAGCCCACAACCAAAAAAAATACCCCAATATCTAGGACTAAAACTACTAAGGCAACGGGGATTCAGCAGATAAAGAAGAACACTAGGATGTATAAATAGGCAAATGAGGTGGGGGGGAAATTGTTGCTTACTGTCGCAATCTGGAGTTAATTCTTCCTCTTTACATTGTGAGTGGAAGTAGAGATACACGGTGCGCATAGGTGAAGCCATACAAAAGAGATGGTGGTAACTCTGGCATATCCTAGCAGTTTCAGGAAAGAAATAGTTTTACCTTTGCAATCTCTTCTGTGAACCAGAGTTTTGAGCACAGGGCAGACTTAAGGCTTTTGGGGTGAAGAATCCCATAAGCTGTGGGCACTCAATGCAACCTCCTCTCTCCATCCTTCAAGGCACATGCTGCCTCTTATCTGTCTGCTCTTATCCATTTTTCTCTTTCCATCATCTTTCATCTGCCCTTAATTAGCTTTTCCCATTCCACTGAACGTACGTACTCCCAAGATTAACGTAAGACGGAGTACAAAGTTCTAAGAGAATTGAAAATCAATTTCTCTGTCTTCGTGTACCTGTCAAGGATTGAGTGCCACGGGTGGAATTTGTCCTCCGATAGCTGATGGTATCGCTTCCACCTAAATCACCTTTCTAGCACTGCTTAAGATATATTAGCCATAGCCCCCCAGCTGCAATCCAGTTCACGTACAGAGCATTTGGTGAAATAGGAAATCTCTGTCTGTCTGTGAGAGTGGAAGAGCTGAAGTCAATGCTCAGTTTTCCATGTCTGGCAAAAATGTGGTTATGGAGCGAGAGGAAACAATCAATGGTCAAAAATCCTGGGTCCTCATCTCTGACAAAAGCTAAATGCTGGTATTTATAAGAAGGATTGAGCATCAGGGCCCTTGAGTGAGACTTATTCTGCTGCTGGTCTATGGGAATGAGCATAGTGGTGTCTGTTTCCTCATCTAATCACTTGCAGGCATATGATTACAACATTTAATGATCGTGGACTAGGTCAGTTCTTAATTAGCTGAGCCACATGATAGGCTTTTGCAGTGCCAGCAAACTCTTTCCTTGTTGATGTCTAGTCTGATGTTACAAAATAGCAGCTGTGCCAGTGAAATCATAGATTTATGGGTTAAGTCACGTTGTGTAGCAGATAGTATTTCCTAATCCCAAGCTATTTAGCTCTGATCTGGATGGGATGGACATGGTGGGTCTAAAATTCAGCATGCAGCAAGTCTCTCTTTTCATACGATGTGTTGTGTAGCATGCAATAAATAAGAACATTTGTTTTCTTATTTAAGCAGAGGGATTGGAACTGGATGATCTTTATGGTTCCATCCAACCCAAACCTTTCTGTGATTCTATGAAAATGCTTCGAAATGCTTGGGAAGTTAGAAACTGGGAACCGTGGCCATTCTAAGGACTCACATGATGCTGTGGTGTGGTGGAATCAAATATTAAGGCTGATCGAATCACATGTTTTGTACTAGTAACAACAAATAACACCCCTTTCCTCCCTAAAAGGACTAAATATAGTCCTGAGAAACTCCAAGCAGTGAGAACTGGCACCAGATTGTGACTTTTCCACAGTCCCTGTGTAATGGCCAGTATGCAATCGTGCTGTTCCATGAGCAGATTGCAGAGCAGGCTGTGTCTTTCTGAGTCAACTTGCCCTTTTACCCTTCCCTGCAAGGAGGGGTGTATCCTGCACTGGCTTTACATATCATTTTGCATCCATCATCTTGCATTGGAAAGTGGAAACGTATGACTCTGGTTTTCCTGGCCCACACGTGGAAGATAAGCCCCTCTATTTCCCTCCCTGTTGTGCGATGGGGGTGCAGGAGATGGTCCCCCAGTGATTAGATGAGCCACAACCTTTCCAACTTAAATGCACTAATCTGTTTTCCTAAACGTACATCTTGACACTCATGCACTGTGCACGTGCTCTGCCCTTGACCCCTGTTGCATGCTAACAATAAAAGCTTTCCATTTGTTTCCTGGAGGTCTGGAGATTTCAAGCGATGCTGTCCCTTTGAGCCATCCAGCTCTGGAGTGTATTTAAGTGCCGAAGTATAGCCAAGTTTGAATAGACTGAGATCTCTGAAAAACATGCACGTGAGCAAATCTTTCCTTATCGTACTCCTCTGCTGAGCCAAGGAGCAAGTCCCTGGTGATGCTGATCTCGAAGCCGGGGCACATTCTGGGGAGGGTTTAATTTCCCCTGAAAGTCTGGTGCCGACCACTTCAAAAGTCAGGGCTTCCAACCTGTTGTGCTTTCTATGGTTCCCAAATTCATCAGATTTTGGACTCGGAGACCGCTAGGCAGGATTTTTTAATGTTCCCCCTATAATACAGGCAGTTGAATTATGGCTCTTCAGCTGTTACACTTCATATATGCTTTTTTCCTCACTTCTGTAATTAGATTTGCCATAGTACGTTTATGCCTTACTTTCTGCCAGCCTGGAAGCTCATTTGATTAAAGCTGACCTGGAGCCAGGGCCACGTTGTCTGACTGTGAACTTGGACACCTTCCTGCCCTAATAAGGAAGGGAGGAATGTAGGGCAGAGCGTTTACCCCCTACTATTGCCAGTTAGTGACATCCAGTGTTACCTTTTCAAAGCTGCTAACCAAAGAATCTCTGCATTGCTCTCTTGAGGTCATTAGCTCATCTGCAATTTCAATTTGAGCTTCTCGAGATCCGAGATTCTCAGAAAGGTTAACCACTTGTATATGGAAATTTGTCCCCTATCTCTGTTAATTTAATTGTTGAGGTTTTTTCCCCATAGAAGCTTTGTTTTATGCAAAGTTGAGTTATACTGCCTAAGACTCAGTAGCTGACTTTAATCCTTAAGTTGAGTTTTATGATCCTGAGGTTGAGCAAGGTTTTGTCCTCTGAACCTGCTTTGGAATTGAAATTCTTGGGGAAGTTGTTGGAAGAAAGAAAGAGACAGGAACTGTAGGTTTATCTCTCAATTTTCCTTTATTATCTCCTATTTGTTGTCACCCAAGAGATGCCTGTGGTGCTCCACAAGGATAAAAGGTTGGCCAGTGATCTAGCTGGGTACCAGAAACAGTTTGGCTGTATTAGCTGTACTGATTAGCAGATCTAATTAGCCGATGTGGAGTTCTGTGCTACTGCAATCTGCTGCCTCTGGTCTGCTCCTATCTAGTCCAAGTGTGTGTGCCTTGTGCTAGGTGCCTTCAGCACCTTGATGGCAATGAAGGAGAGCTGAGGGAGTGTTGCTTGGCTGTAAAAGACTTCGTTCTCGCTGTTTGCTTTCTGAAGATTTGAAGTTCCAACTGTTGCCTTTGCCCTTTCAGTTACATCCCTGGATAAATGGAACCTGCTTGTCAGCTTGCTTTGGGGATGTATTTTTGCAGAAAAACTGTATGTGGCTCTGTGCAGGGTGGCGCGCTTAGTGTGTGCAAACTCTGTAGATGAGTATTCTCTGTCCAGGATAACAAAACCTCACTTTTATCCCATTTAGCTCTAGACCCTCTGTAATCAATGAGAGGAGACGGGCATCTCCAAATCCTGATTTCAGCCCAAGTAAGGTCTGCATTTATTTTTTTTCAATAATTACAAAAAAGAGATAGTGAGTTGCTAAGAGCAATTGGATGCCTAATTTAGATACTGCTGGGGGTTAGGTGTGGAGACCTCTTCGTTATTCCAGGGGTCCATTCATCTGTGTTACTGAGCCTGGAGTGTGGAGCATGGTGTGATCATGGGTAGGAGTCTATAGTTGCAGATGTTTTCCCAGAGGTGGCTTTTCAGCAGTTATTTTTTGAAAAGCACAGTGTGTGTGGATGTACATTGGTATGTCACTGGGGATTATACAGACTGTGTGGCAGCTGGAGGATAAATAACAAAAGATGTGTGGTCAAAATAGCTGGTTGCATGCCCATGCAGTGCAGTTTTTAGAAAGCCATCAATTCTGGGCTTACCTCCTAGTGACACTGGCACTGTCACTTGCAGAAATCAGCTTATTGCTTAAGCTTGTCTGAGCTGGGACTGACAGCATGGTCTGATACTTGCTGCAACTTTCCAAGGGTGGAGCAACCTTATTATATCCGGTTATGGACGTCTGTAGGCAGGTAGATGCTCCTACTGGATTGTCTGTAGGTCTGCTGGAGGAGGCTCCATTATAGGAGGACCTGGGCAGAAGTCAGCTCGTGGTGCTTCCCAGAGAGAGGTGGCTTATTGTTTTAGAAAGTAGGGTTTGAGATATGTAGATTCTGAACACCCAAGGGTTGTCCAGTACCTCAGTACCTGTTTGAATTACTGGAGCAACAACAGGCTAAGGCAAGGGCTCCATTCTAGGTGCTCAACATACTTGGGGTAGGAGATGTTCTTGCTTTCCTCTTAGCAGAGAGGGAAACTGGAACAGCAGGAAAATCTGCTGCAAAGCTATGAAGTAAACCTAGATTTTGCAAGTTCTATTGCTTTGGTGTTTTCTGTTTAATGAGCTTAATGGCTCTTAAAATTACACTGTATTCCAATAAAGATTGGAGTCTGTGATTATGTGAGGCACTAGTGGACCTCAGAATGATTTCTTAGTATGTGTAGTGTAAGCTGGTTTATCAAAACAGCAGCTTGTGAGATGGGTAACTCTGAGGTACTACCGTGACTTCTCTCATCTTTGCTTGCAATACAGTTGACTGGTAGGTAGCCAGCTACCTCCTTGCTTCCCCTACTCGGCAGTTCTGGACACCATTGCCTTTACTTCAGAGATAGGAGGATGCTATAAGTATAGCTAGCAGCTTTGATAGGACAGCTGCTTGTTGAACTGAGTGTAAAAATAACAGATAGTTTCGTGCTGGTAAGTTGACGTGGGAGGTTCTTGGCTGATAAGGAGTAGCATAAACATGAGAAGGTTCCTACAGAGGAAATAATATAAAACCGATCGTAGAGCTACGTTGACAAAGTGCAGGCACCGGCATTCTCCTCCCCACGTTTTTGTTGGTATAGGCACTGGTGTGATCAAAGTGTACTTGGTTTTCCTTGTAGGGATGAATGGAGAGCAGCACTTGGGAGAAATTTTGGTGATTTTTTTTTTTCCTAATAGACTTGGGATTAGCCTTTGATGTTAATGGTTGTTTGCTGTAGAGCTTCTGCAAAGAGATTTCAGTGATGTATTGAATTCAAATATATGTATGAAGTAGGATATGGTTCCCACAGGGAGTTTTTCTGGTTTCTGGACAATGCCAGTGCCTTTCATGAGAAGATCATCTTTTCACCATCTTGCCTTCTGTTTCTTATCACTACTGGCACTGTACATGAATTCCCAACAACAGGAGAGGGCTTGGAAGCTCTGATCCTGGTCATAGCTATTCCAAGTGTTTTTGAATGTGCCAGTCAAGGAGGCACTGTAGCATAGCGTAATATGAAATATTTTGAGTGTCCTGCTGTAGGTCTTGCCTTTATAAACAAAAGCTATTCCAGAAGTTTTGTGAGGATTGATAGGATCAGGATGTGTTTGTTAGCAGTAGGGCTGGCTGAGATGTAACTGTTGTTAACTCCTCCTCGATGTGAAGTGGGTGGTTGAATCTGCTGGTTTCTCTGTGTGGCTGTGAGGAAAGAAGGGCCTAAAAATGAGAAGAACCTTCTCAGTTTGAGATCTGTTTTCAGAATAAAATGTTGTGTTGTGAAAGTGATTTGGGACCTTTGGGTTTGCTATCTTGATTTTAGTTTTAATTGAAAGAACGTACCCAACTCTTACATATGCAAACGTATCGATGGGGTGTAAAGTCAAATGGCATATTTCAGTTGACCCGAAATTAAGATTATTTTTTAAATTACTTCCCCCCCACCCCCACTGGACTTCGATTCTTTTCAGAAAGCTTAAGTTTTCAGTTTGGTTTTCTCTCATCTGGAATAAGACCACGGTTCAAAATCTGAACATCTTCTGAGACGGACGTTACCTTCTCTGCAGTGCTGGACTTCTGCTTGGATGCAGCTTCAGCAGAGCAGCCCACAGCTGGCTGTCATTGATGCCGACGGGACGTTTACAAGGGTTTGCAGCTGCACCCGTTCAGACGGCTGCACTGAGTCTGTTCCAAAAGTCTCTGGTTTTAGCTCCAGGGGTGGACGCTACAAATTAGGAGTAGCTTTTGTGTTATGGTTACACCAAGGAATGTTGATCGTGAACTCAACCCCCTCAATGGTGGATATGGTATAGGGCTGTCAGCATCTCGGACCTTAGAGTCCTAAAGCTGTAGGACCCCATTGGCTGCCTGGCCTTGTTGGAGAAAGCAAGGACATGAGCACGATACACTATGATATGAGTGGGCATATCTGAACAGGCTTGTTTGAAATGGTGTTGCTGTGTGAATATTGGAGGAGGTTCATCCCAGGGCATCTTCCCATTGCCCTCATTGGGATCATACCACGAGCCCTTGCGAGGATGAGAACAGCTCACCCGCTTTATGCAACTGAAATCCCGCTCTGGTTTCTTGGTGTAATGTCGACACGCCCTTTTTTTATTAATGCGAGACCCTCGGGGAAAGGAGAAGTTGATGGGGTGGGGACCCCTTGGTTTAGCTCTGCCAGTTCCACACCCACTCTTCAGCTGGTCTGCTTGCGATCATCGTTCTTGGGAGCTGCGGACCAGGTCATTTAGTCCATAACAGCTCCATCTATGACTCTTCAGTCATGCAGCTGTATCAGAATTACAACAAAAACAACCTCAGTTATCCTAGTTGGATGTGAAAGCAGACGTGTGTTCCATGAGAAGCAGTGATGCCAGAACGTGGAGGTCAATGTTGTTCAGTGTTTTTTGGCAAAAGAAAAACCTATCATATGGAAGCCAGTGCCTGGGGAATCTACATGGAGCGGTGAGATGAGCTCTGTGCATGACTGGAGATAATGGTGCTTGGGAGGTGATTGAGCCAGGGAATATTGGAGAGCGGTTCTGTGCGGCTGCCAGCAATCCCCCCCAAGCCCAGTGACCACCCATTTGTGATTAAGTTATTGGAAGCAACAAAACCATTTATCCAGGAAGCCAACCTGCCTCCAGAAGGCCTGAAGGCAGTAGTGAGTTTCTGATACCTCTTGGGCCATGTTATAAGTAGGTATTTTTATTCTCGACCATCTGTAAATAGGGGTGCTGGTGATACTGCCTCATTCCCTCTCTGATCAGCTCAAAGTTGCCAAGTTTCTTTTCTCTTTTTTTTCCAGCAAAATGCTTTCAGCTCTACTTTTCTGGAGAATGAGATGCTTAGTAGTGACAGCAACATAAGCAATCCCTACAGTAACAGACCCGCATCCAAGAGGATGTAGGCAATGTGTCAGTACATGTGGAAAAATCCCCCAGAGCTTCCAATTTACACCTGAATTTTTAAAAACAAAAAGTAGAGAAAGTTTTGTTCATGAAACTATGGAAACCACCACTGATAATATCTTCTCAGGGCTTTTTCCAACCTCCCACATTAAAAGATGATTTCAAAGTACCAACTTTTGTGTGCGAATTTGCAATTTTCCAGGCTTTTAGGACTTCCAGCAGCAAAGGGATGTGGGCTTGAAATAATCTATTAGCTTGTGTTGCACAGAGACTAGCATGGTAAGATTGACCAAACCTTCAGCAGCAGGAGGGACCTAGGAACTGATGGAGATGAAACACCAGCCCAGCAAGTCTGAGCTGGTCCTGGTTCTCCAGGCGAGTCAGAGCCCCATCGTAATGGTCTGTAATAGGGTTTTGATGAGGTTTTCCTTTTGCTCTGAAGAAATCTGCAGCTTTTCATCCTCACTCCCAAGAACTGGATCCCTTCTGAAGAGCAACAATACATGGAAAATGGAATATTTTCTTATTAAAGTAAGTTGGATTTCCAGCCCTGAGGTTGGCAACCAAACCTCGGAGAGGCTAAGAAGCTGGAGAGCATGCTGCTCCCCCCTTCCAAAAGAAACCTCAGTGTGTGCCAGCACTTTTATTTATAATGTTAAAATAAGTTGAGTACATTAAAAGGTATTATTGAGGGAGCAGGACTTAAAATATATCATTTTTATGTTATTAGGCTGCTCTAAGTGAGGTGTCCTACTGCAGGCAGATAATCTGTCCCTCTGCCTAGATTCCATGCTGGAACTTACTGGAAGCTTTTTGTCACAAGAATCTGAGCAAACTGATTATTTTCAAGAAAAGGGAGATGGAAGAAAATAATATCGAAAGACCTAACCTCAAACCACGGTGGAGAAATTTCCTGACAGCATTTTGAAGTCTCATGACCACCTGATCGCTCCTGCTTATATTAGAGGTTTTAGCAGATGCCCATAGGGAAGCTCAGCTGGCTGGGAAGAGTTTGGCGTGGGCTACACCTGGAGCTGGGGCTGGCTTGCCCCCCTTTCTTCATTCCACGCTTTCTTTTTTAGTAGTGAGAAAGTGAGGGAAATCCTGAAGGAATCCAGATGTTTTGAGAGCATCAAATAATCTCCTTGACCTTTGCAAGCCATTCCATCACGTTAATGTCCTGTGGTCTGAGCTGCGACATGAGGAAACGCTGCTGTCTGGGAGAGGATGTTGGAGTAATAAAGGTGTTACAAGGACAGCCAGAATAGGCAGCCAGATACTAGGAGGAGGAGAGGGAAGATGTACCACATCCTGTCCACGGGAGCGCTAAGCATCAGGCTCACAGAATATTTCACGTCAGAGAAAGGTCTCTGTGTCCAGCTGAATTCCTCACAGTGAGGAATTTCCAAGGGCTAATTTTTCACCATGAAGCACACGTGCTTATTCAATAAGCTCCAGGGTTGTGTGCATGCACGTGCCCACTTTGACAGCTCTGCTCTCGTGAGCGCTAGATGCACACGCATGAGATGTTGGTGCAATGCAGATACCCGTGTGTGGGTGTGAGTGTGTGTGTACATGCTGTTAACCTGCAGAAACACCAAGGAACTGAGTTTGTCGGGCAGCTCCTGTTAGAAAGATGATCCAAGGTTGTGGCACGTAAGCAGGTATAGCAAGGAAAACTCTCCCCTCAGGGATGGCAGAAAGGACCACGGGCCACGCAATGAATTAATCCTTGTGTGTTTGCCCATGCCCACGCTTATTTCTGCAGGTGGGTGCAGAAGCCTAAATACAGCCACAGTCAGAACTACTGTGAGTATGGCAGGAATAGCTTGAAGTGTGAAGAGAGAACTTCTGTTGCACCTAATTTGGCCAGAAAGGAGTTAAGCTATAGCCAGATAGAAGCCACGCAACTAGATGAGCAGAACAAGTTGCAATTTTGTGTAGTCCAGGGGTGATTAAAAATAATTTTTATTTTCTCGAGTGTTTGAGCAGCGCGAGAAGTGCTGGAGGTAGTGAGCAGGGGGCTTGGGGAGATGGCTCTGGTTTCAATCTTCTAGTAAAGGCTTGTCCAACTTTCTCCAGACTTTCCACATATCTGAATCCTTTATGAGCTAAGAATAAGCTTAAAAGACTTTATAAAAAAAAAAAAGGCTTTCTGTGTCAACTTTAGAAGGTTATAGAGAAAACTGTCTTTCATCTTTAACTCTGCATATCAGTAAGACGCTTTCAGGGAAGAAGTTAGATGTTAGAGGGCAAAACTGCTTCTGAGGTGAAGCGCTAGAACTTCCTAGGAAGGCTCTTTGGATGATCTCTGTGTTATTAAAAGCATTACTTAGCGCTATCACGGAAGTGCCTGGAGGCCACGGCTGGGATCTGTCATGCCGAGTGGGGTGCCTACGCAGAACAAGAAACAGTGTCAGCGGAGTGCAAACAAGGTGAAGGAGAGCTACGGTGCGAGAAGGGAGGCAAAGGCAGAGGAGAAGTAGGCAAAATCACACAAGAAAGCACTGCATGGCTCAGGGATCCAACACCCTGTTTCTCCAGTCTCAGGACTTTTCTTGTGGCTCTGATGTCCTGCAACTGCTGCAGCTCTAGAAAGGACACATCCTTAGGGCTAGTCTCTCAGTCCCATCTGGTGCCTGTAGTTTCTGGTCACAAATATTCCTGACACCCAGCAAGTGTTTCAGTCTTAGAATCATAGAATCACCAGGTTGGAAAAGACCAACCAGATCATCGAGTCCAACCATTCCTATCAATCACTAAACCATGTCCCTCAGCATCTCATCCACCCATCCCTTAAACACCTCCAGGGAAGGTGATTCAACCACCTCCCTGGGCAGCCTCTGCCAGTGCCCAATGACCCTTTCCATGAAAAATCTTTTCCTAATGTTCAGCCTGAACCTCCCCTGGTGGAGCTTGAGGCCATTCCCTCTCGTTCTGTCCCCTGTCACTTGGGAGAAGAGCCCAACTCCCTCCTCTCCACACCCTCCTTTCAGGTAGTTATAGAGAGCAATGAGGTCTCCCCTCAGCCTCCTCTTCTCCAGGCTAAACACCCCCAGCTCTCTCAGCCGTTCCTCATAAGGCCTGTTCTCCAGCCCCCTCACCAGCTTCATCCTAGGGAACAGCTGAACAAAACCTGGCTGGCAATGCTAGTGATGTTTTAAGTGAGATAGGAAGGTGTTTTGCAGATGTAAATAAATGACTTGAGGAAACTTTCAGACCACTTATGTACATGGAGGTTAGGAAAGTCATGAACATAAACTAAAAAGCAAAGGGGAATCAATCTGTTAAAATCTGTTTGTCTCCAAGGGACCTCTGTTCCTGCAGAAAAGATTCTTTGAGCTTTTTTTGCCTCTCAAACCACATCACACCTCTCTTTGATGCTTTCAGCCGCTGCAGTTTGCCCTCAGCAGCAAACAGCTATGAAAAGGATGCTGCAGGCAGGCAAAACCACCAAGTGCAAATAGGCTGGGTGGTCTGCCAAAGGGTGAGCAGACCCCAGAAAAAAATGGATTTAGCTCCTTGGTGGAGGAGCCATGTCCATGACTGGCTTTTCCAGGCATGCATGTGGCTGCTGCCGGCTCAGACAGGGGGAAATGCTGTGCTGACTCTGGGCTGGAGGACGCGGCCACTTGGCTTGTGCCCTCTCCCCTTGGCAGCGTTGGAGGGGGCTGTGGTGGCTCTCTGGGCGGTGCTGCTTGGGTAGTGTAAAGTCAGCTAGTCTTGCAGCTCGAGACAGCCAAGCAAACAGAAAGCAGCCAGATTTGGGGCTCCTTTGGGAGCCAGCGAGTTGGAGCAGGCGTTGCTGGGGAAGTGGGTGAATTAGGATGGGTGACTTCTCAAAACCAATGGCTTCCAGAGCTGCTGCGAATGAGACAGTGGCCTTTACATAAGGGCTGGGCTGACACCTAATGCCTTATCCATCCAGCAGAATTAGATTTGCCACAGCTGCTAGTGATACTCCTTTGCAGAGCTGTCCTGGTTCTGTTACAAAAGGTTTGTGCAGACTCTGTTGCACTTGATGAAGCTGCTTCTTCTATTGATGGGGCGTGTGTGAGATCATTTCAGCCTCTTGCAGCAGGGCTGTGGCATGTTGGGGAGCTTAGAGGTCTCCCAGATCAGGCTCAGGGCCCTACAGGGAGTCCCTGGTGAGGTGGATTTCCCTGGGCACTCACTGGCACATGGCTCAACTGCTGTGGCTTGAGCTATTTCCCGTATAAAGGAGTTAAAAAAACACTTTTTTCCTGACTGTGAAGACCAAAACCTCCATCTGGGATGTGAGAATCTGATGCCTCCAGTCCCTGACAGCAGCAGTGACAGTCCGCTCAGTGAGAGGTACTGTCAGAACTGCAGCTGAGGCACCTGCCAGCTCGAGTCCTGGCTCCACATCGGGGTAAATGCATGCAAAGGGTGCTAGGAATTAGGGCTGGTTTTCAGGAAAGCAGGTCAGCACGTGTTCGTCTTTGTTACTCTGCAGCATTTTTATATATAAACGAGGGTTTTTTGCTTCTTTTCTCCCCTCCAGCCTCTCAAATCAGTGCTGGTAGCACCACAACAAGCAAGCTGTGCTGGGACTGACTTTGACAGCGCCGGGGCTCAGTGCACAGACTGCAAGTCACAGGGGGTTCTGCAGTATAAGTACCTCATAATTAGCTTGCAGTGTGGATATTACTAAAATAATTTAACTAATTTTTTGGCAGGAAAGAAATATGCAAGGAATTCAGGAAGAGAAATTGCCTTTGGTACCAAGGCAACTGCTTAAACAGGGCACACAGAGGGATGCTTGCTGTAGGAGCAGCAGTTGGTGTTTAAGATGCCAGTGGCTATGGCTGGTTTGGTGACAGGTTACTGTTCCCTGAGCTGAGCCGGGGGTGCAAATTAGCACTAAGCACCTCCGATGAGGATGAAGCCGCTCTAGCTGAGTCAGCACTGCAGCTGGTGAGCTGTGTTTGTGGATCGCGTAATGGGACTCAGCTGGGGAGATGGTAACACGCAGCTGGAGGTGAAACCACCATCTACTGTGGCAGCTGCCTCAGCAAAAGCCTGGCCCTGTGTGCAAGGCTCTGTTGCCTGGGGTGAGGACCAGGCTCCCCTGAGAAAGCCATTGGAGCTCTTCTTGCTTTAGTGAAACTATTTTGCCTGGACCTGAGGCTATTTTCCAGCTGCTTCTCAGAGCAGGCAGCGTGGACCAGCTGCTGCCCCAGTGTAAGTTGTTTGGGGTTGCTTGGCTACGCAGTGGGTTTTGAGCAATATCCATTTGTCAAATGGGTTTTGTAGAAGCCGATCTCTGGGTCGAGCTCTTCATAGCACCCTGTGGGGAAGGCTGATGCTTTCCAGTAGGTCTCTGACCTCCACCAGTGCTGCCTTGCCTTGTCCAGTGCTGAATGCCATCACAAGCTTGTGGTGCCCTTCTGATAGGTCATAGGGAATGCTGACAAAAACACCAAGTCTTGCAGCTGTTTGTGATCCAAACCAGCTTTTTGGTTGCTGAAGGGGCAGACTTGTTTTTTTGGCTTTAGCTGTCTCCACCTATTGTGCCCAGGGAGGCTGTCCGTAAGAACTATTGTTTTGCTAGTTTGCTAGAGTAGCTGATTCTTGGGGATTTGAAAGAAATCTGCCTGTCCCTTCTCTCTAGTGACCCAGTACCTTGTTGCGTCCTCCAGATGAGTCCTCTCAGAGATTTCAGCTGAAGGTGAGGCACTTCTTCCCTTCTGCAGGACCTTCTGGGAGGTTCTGATCTGTACTGTGAGTTTACTTCTTATCTCCTGTACTGCAGCTCCAGCTAATTCCTCCTCAGTCATGCCTCTCCTCTGTGCAAACAATAGCTAGATAAATGTTTTTCCACTCAATCCTGCAAGGGCAGAAGCCTTGCTGGGGACAGCAGGCTCAGCTGCTGGCCAGCCTGGGCTTTGTCCCTAGCAGGTCTGTGATTAAGTTATCATGGGGCTCAGAACAACCATCCCAGGGGCTGCCCTGGAGACAGCATTGGACATGCTTTTTCTTTCTGTGGAGGACAACATAGCTGATTTTCCTGAAGCTTTATAGGTTTCTCATTTACTTTAGTGACTTCTCTCTCCTTTCTGCAACAAGAAGCACACCACCCGATTACATTTTTCTTTTCTCCTCAAGGGTTTTCTTAAAAGGTGGGGTTACATCGCAGCCTGGCTGTCCTCGCCATACATACCATATCATCCTCTCTTGATCTTGCTTGGTTTTGGCCTCGGCAGCTGTGAAGTCCCCAAACCACCTGAGAAAGCTTTGTGTGAGCTGACTTGGAGCGTACGCTGAGGACCACAGACCTTACAGATGGGCCGTGGGCAGAAAACTGATCTAAGCTTTGAATTTGGTACATCTTGTCTGGTTAGTCCTGAACAAATAGTTAAATAAGGAAAGAGTAAGGGAAAATAAGCTCACTTTCTCTGTTACTATTTTTATTTCTTTTTTTACTGTATGGTCTGCTCATTTTGAAATTACAGTGTTTTCTTTCCCTCTTACCCTGATTTAGGGGAAAGGTTTGAGCTCCCCCCTCCTCTTTGCTCCTTTGGATTGGCTCAGATCATCAATGGGAAAAATGAGGAGGTTTCTTAGGAATACTGTGTTCCCTCCTCATTTCCTGCCAGTTGGCATCTTTGCAACGTCTCTGCTGCCGCATACTTTGGGGATGCAGTGAGATTTCTCCTGTTCTTTGAGGTTTGCTGCTATTTGCTTAAATTTCAGTGAGCTCCTCTGTGCAAACACACACGTGGATTTAATTGTGAAAAGCTGATACTGAGATGAACTGTCTCTGGTTCTGTTTTCTTGGTCTGCTCTGTGTTTGCTTGGGAAGGCAGGGCCTCTGCTTTGGGTTTGTCACAATCCTTTCAGATAACGTTAGACGTGTTTTGTCTCTGAATTGTAGCAAACAAAATTAGTTTGATTTTTATTTGCATTCTACAGGCTTCCCGAGCCTGATGGAGTGTTCCAGTGTGGCATTTTGATCCCTGTCCTCCCCCTTCATTTCCTGATCCAGCTGGTTTTAGTTGTTTTGTTCCCGGTAGCTGGGCTCCCAGATGTGTCTGTGTGCGAGCAGCTGGGTCCAGGACCCCTTATGGCTGCATGGGGCTTGTCTGGATCAACACGAGAAGAGGTGCCTGGTGGCTGATATTTGAGTGGTCCCCAAAACGGGCCATGGTGCAAATGGCATGTTTGCTGAAATACTTCCCGTTCTCTCGGGTGGTCTTGCAGCTAGTGAGATTCCTCATCGCGGCAGCCAAAACTGGCTGAGGAGGGATGCCAGTGTTGGTGGCCCTTTCCTGGGATGGGCACCTGCCAAGTGTGCTCCCTGAAGGCTCTCCAGCTCATTTCTCGTAACCCCTCAAAACAAAGCCTCTTTGGGCTGGATTGATGTGGGCTGGGTTTGAACAGGCTATTAGCTCCCTATACCATTTCCAGTTCCCAGAGCCTGGAAAAACTCCAGATTTTCTACAGTGAGTCACCTCACCTCCAGGACTTGCCTTGGGGCAGGGGATTTTAATAGTCCTGTACTTGTTTCCTCAAATGAATTTGAGGATGCATAGCACAGGCTCCAGGTAATTAAACACTAGCAACAATTGCTGCGCAGTAGATGTCTTCAAAGACTTCAGCATCCTATTCCAGCCTCTCAAACCGCCCAGAACAGCTGTAATCAGGAAAAGATGGAGGGAAGGAAGGAACAGATTTCCTTCTCTCAGATCCAGAGCATATTGGAGCGTGAATCTAGCTCCAGAAGAATACATTCTGTGGGATGAGCTGTCAGGAAGTCTTGAGGATTGATTTAGATTTTGACTTTGGATTTGGGCTCTTCTTTGCCTTAGGTTCCTTGCCTGGAAAATATTGACTTGATGATTCATTGCCACTTTGTGAGAGTTGTAAGGACCGGTAAGATGGTACCTGAATGCAGAAGATCATCATAATGCTTTGCGTTTGAATAGGAAATTAGCTTATTTCCTTTTTTAACTTATCTGTGATACATGGCTACGCTGGGCTTTCCCCTGTAAGGAGTGATACGCATTCAATGTGTCTAATTGATGGAAAGCAGGAGGTGGAATGACATCATCCCACCCTGCCTTCCCACTGCGGAAATTTAATCTGACTTTACAGAAGTAAACCTTTCTTTGTTTCTTTTTTTCCCTTTTTCTGTTTGCCCAGAATTCTTGTCCTTTTTCAGAATGGGCGAAGTGTGAAAACAGATTGGAAAGTGATAAAAGAGGTAGCTCACTGTCACTTATTCTTCTTCAGCTTTTTTCCCCTCTCACTTTAGCCGCATCCTTTCCAAATTGCATTTTTTTCCTTTCTATCTTTGATTAGAAACAGGACCTTTTCCAAATCATATTTATCACTTCCAATAAAGCTGAATGCATCCTATGAGGGGGAAAAAAAGTCCTCATGAAGAAGATCCTAGCTGAGTCCTTGGTTCTTGTGAGACAAAGATTCTGTGATGCTGGCTCATAATTGGATGATGACTGCAAGTAGCTGAAAAGCAAAGTTGTCCTTGGAAAGTTCCTATATCTTATGGAAAAAAAGGTCCTATCTGTGGTGAATAACTGAAGTTGAGGAAACTGATGTGGAGTGGTGCCTCAATATTACTGAAAAAGGGGTGGTTATTAATTTTGATAATGTTAGAAATTTAAATTACAAATTTTGACTCTATAGGTAGTAACTTAATAACTTTGCAAAGGAGAAGGGTGCAAGAAAACTTCCAATGTGCTTTTTATTAATATTGAGATGTTTCCACAAGGGAAAATAATCCATAACTTTGCAATGGAAATCTCCATGTAAAAACGTTCAGTTTGCTTGTACTAAGAGTGTCCATTAAACCTTCTGCTAAAAAGTTATCAAGTCTTTTATGCATTCTAGGAAAACTTCTCTTTCCTGTTTTTGGTCCTTCATTTCTTCAGTCTTCTCTTCATCTGGTCTATGACCTGGATGCTGTCACCCATGTGGGGCTTTTCTTTCAATCCTTTATCCTTCCCATCACCAATGAGCTAATAATTCAACTTGTAGGTTGAACTAAGTAAATTTGGAGGCAGGCTCATGTTTTGTCTTATTTAGCCAGTTCCCCACCAAGAGCAGATTCAATCACGGACAGAGGGATCTGGTTTCTTTACACAGTGTCTTGAAAATTTGCCAGCATAAGCACCTCACAGTTTGGGTCAATGGTATTTATATGCTATGTTAAGAATATCTTTTTCTTGCTGGCTTTCCTGAAATCTCTTTTCTGCTCTGAAGTCAACTGCCTGAACAACAGCGAGGCTATAAAATGTCTGCTGCTGTAACCCCATGATAGACCTCCATGGCTCGTAACAGGACCTTTTCATACAATAATTCAAATTTAGAAGACTTGTGGTCGCAGTGGTTTTTGCCCCTAGGACACATGAACTGTTATTTGAAGGTTAAAAGGATACTCATGGCAACTTGTGCTATACTTTCCTCTGCCTCTGCTTAATCCTTTACACAGGCAGGGCTCTGTCTTTTCTCATGACTTCTTGTAAAGCTTTACGCCACTGAACCTTCTGTGGTTGCAACCATGTGTGTAACTACTAATGGCTCGAAGGCGGATTCAAAGGGAGTACTGGACCAGTCCTCCAGGAAACACAAAGCTATTGAGCAGATCCACGAAGCCTCCCAGACATGCACCGGTTAAGAGCTAGTGTTCTTAATGCAGACCTCCAGCGCTCTGCTGATGTTTACTTCCATGTCCTCATAAAGCTTAAATCGAAAAGTTTACTTGCGTGCTGCTTTATGTTGACATTTATACTGCGCGCACGTGGACGTCCCATCTCTGAAGTGCTTTCAGATGGCAGCTCTTGCTTTTTTTGCAACCCCATTGGTTCTGTGTGCATGTGGATCTGTGTGTGCGCACATGGAAACGGACCTGGAACAGAGTCCTATGAGGCTGGAGGTTTTCAAACCCTGCAGCCTGTCAGGGAGCAAGAGGCTGGGGATGGCTTAGGCTAGAGTTGACGTCGATGTTATGAGTGTCCTGAGCCCAAGGAATGTCTGTGTCCCAAATTTGTGCATCACGGGGAGCCTCTTCATATTTCCAGACTGGAAAACGCTCCCCAGAAAACCTCTTTCTTAGTATTTTCTAATTTCCTGGATTCCCAGAGAGGGGTAGAAGTTTACAAGCTCAAAAGTAAAATGGGTTTTCTAACCTCAAAAAAATGTCTGTCTTCAGTTGAAATGCTGGCGATAAAAGATTTTCAGGGCGTGGGCCACTTCTTATTTTTTCTGAACTGTCTGCTCATCCTAACAAGCTGTGTCCAAATAAAAATGTGTAGTTTTGAGCAATAAAAAAAGAGAATATCTTGAAGAATGAAGCAGGGAGGTGCATTGCTACTCTGTCCTTGTAGCCAATATGTTTGTGCTGAGTTCCCAACTCTGTCTAAAGAATGACACCTCAACGGACATTGTGACTAGTTCAGCATTTGAACAAATAGATCTTTGATCTATGTTTAATAAAACTGCTTCTGGCTCAGTGGCATCTCAGAAGCCTATTCATGGGCACAGAAATGCCATTTTCCAAGTCATCCAAAATCACAAACACAAATGTCACTGAGAAAAGCTGCAGTGGTGCTCAGCTTGGTGTTTCAGCTGCAGGACTGAGTGTGGTGGAACGTGTGGCGCTGTGCCTAAATACAGCTTGAAAAATCTTTCTGCTTCCTCCTGTTATGGACAGATGCTCCCTACAAATAGATTTTGGGGATAGGTTGTCCAGTGTAGAGCAGGAAGAAATAGGAAGAAAAATTAGTCTGTTCTTTGCTCAAGTTTGAATTAATAATATGGTAAATGAAGCCTGCTCCACAAACAATTTCTCTTTATGTCTGTAGTGAACTACTGCAAGCAAAACTATGAACTTCTGAACTCAACTGTGTGAGAGTTATTAGAAATCTTGCATAACAAAAATATACTGGGTACCAAATAATACAGAATGAGGTTATCAATCAACGCGTAAAGTAAATTATTCTCATGTGTCACTTTTGGGGATGCTTTCAGATTTGCTTTGGATGAGTTTTTTTTCCACTGGAATTAGTTGTAAAATGTTTTCACAGGTGCCAGTCATCTCCTTTGTGCATGAGTGTCTCTTTTTAAGGATAATTCAGTAGTTTTTGAAAATGTTGTAGTACTTAGAGCAGAGAATGCATGGTATGTAGGTGGGAGAATAAAAAAGTGCCTGGACTTTCATCTCTCTTCATGTTTCTTTGCTTGGAAGTGAAAATAAAGTGTGGGTTTATAACTTGTCCTCAGCTGTTGGTGCAAAGGCTGGGAAAAATATCAGGAGAGCACGAAGAGATGAACCTGCCAGGACTGGGCTCTCACTTCCATACTGAATTTTGCAGCAAAGGATCTTATGATCAGAGTTACTTCTTGGAGGCACAGGTTGTATCTGCCCATGGGGCACGTCAGTCCTGTGCCACAGTGCCTGAACAACTTACCGTCTTAATCTGAATTTTGAGCCACTATCTGTAAGGGGAACACTCCTCTGCACCAAATCTCTTTTTAGCACATCTTACAGTCCTCTGTGCAACTCAGACATTCCCATTCTATTCTGCCAAATTTCCAGCTGGTACAAATGAGTGTGAAGTTCCTCAATGTCAGAGCAGACACCTGGCCCTATAATGATATAGGTTTGAATTAAATTCATTTTAATGTTAATGTCTTTAATGCATTTATGCTGTAGTAGGAGTGTGTTAAATTAAACTACCTTTCTACTGAATGCCTTATGGTATTTAAAGTGAAAAAGAACAATCCATTTAGTCAATCTTTCAAAGCGGCACAAGGAGCAAGTAAGTTTTAGACCTGGGATTCAACATCTGAGAATAGTACTGAGACTTCCAATTCCCTGCTCTTTGTTTTTCAGAGAGCATTAAGTCTAATTTGATAACTGGTAGGGAAAAAGGCATCGTTAATATGATGATGATGGAGCTAAGATTACAGGTTTTTCTGTGAACAGATGAGTCCTCTGCACGCTTGTGAAAATGAGGTATTTCCTTGTGTCTTCTGGGCTGTCATCAAATTTTAATAGCCAAGCAATGCAGAACGATCTGCATGGTAATGAGTTGGGTTAAAACACGAGACTTCTCTTTGCCATATGGGCTTTCCTTACTTCTATGCATATGCAGGGGGAGGTGTGAATGGGGAAATAGCATCAGAAGGGAAAATACTCTTCTGATTACAGCCAGAAGGTAGAAACTGGACCTATGGACTCTGTTTTCAGTCCTGCTGTGTTGCCCTGGGCATATTGTTCCCCTTTCCCATGCTGCTTTCCCTCCTACAAAATACATGTGATAACTTTTTTGCTTTGGGGCACAGAGTGCATCCCTGCTGTTACCTCAGAGCAGAGGGATGAGTCCAAAGTGGGGGTTTCTTGTTGGGCAGAAAGGGGTGTGGGACCTGTGGGTAAGCAGGGATTGACCCTAGAAGCAAATACTAGGGAGGGGAGAAAAGAGGGGAAAAACCACCTGCCTTCTCTTAACTAGCTCTAATTTAATTGTATTTCATCAGAACGTCCTCCTCAGCAGCTGAGCCCTCTCCTGAGAGTGCTTTCCACACCCCCTCTCCTTCCTGCAAGGAGAACACTGTCTTTGCAGATGGCAGTTGTTTGCTTTGTGGTTACTGATCAATGGAGCAATTTAGAAAGAGGGTAAGAAAAATCCCCAACTTTTCCTTTTTAAGGTTTTGTGGGAGTAATCACTCTATCCATTCATCTTGTGTGTTCACCAAAGGCGTAGCAACCTGTGCAGGGCTGCAGTGAGGTGTGACCTCCCATCAAACAGGAGCAGATGTTTGTGTGGAGCATGGAGGTGAGCACAGGCTCTCATTGCTCTGACCAGGAGGTGGTTTGCAAGGTGCAAACTGCAGAACCAGGGCAGGGGAGCTGCAGTGGGTCCCTGCGTGGTCTAGGAGCCCCGAGCAGGAGAAGCAGGTGGATGGAGCTCCTGGGGGAGGGTAGGATACACCTCTGAGCATCCAGGTGTGGGGAAGGGATCTGAGCATGCAAAGAGGAATTTGGAGATAATGTTAAGTTAAGGAGATGAGGCTGGGGCTGATCTCAAAGGCAGACTGAGGCTCGCCTGCTCATCATCTTCCTCAGCATGGAGGAATTGCTGTCCATGACAATGTCTCCTCTTCTGGTGGTACTGAGGCCACTCCCTTCAAAGATGATAATGCATTAAATCAGGCTTTTTAGGATGGGAAAGGGCAGGATAACTCAGGTGTGGTGTGTAGGCTTCCAAGTTCAAGCCAGAGTATCTATTTCATGACAAATGACCAGTATAAAGCATTGTCCCAAAGCTCCTATTTGTGTCTATTTACAGACCCATCTTTTGATTTGATGTTAAGGTAATGCAGCCAAACGACCAGCCTGGTGTTGCTGAGCATCCCACAGGGTCAGGGCTAGAAGAGCTCAGAAAAGGACCAACAAGCTGTGTTAGCCTGAGTTGCCTTTTCTTCTTTCTTATCTCACCCGGGCACAACCTTCCAGCAGTGGAAGAGAATGTGGATTGCATTTCTCCGTGCTGCAATCTTCCTTTGCAGACTTTGGGAATGTAATTAACAGGGAAGCGCTTAACTGCCAAGAAGTGTTTGTATGATGACACAGTTAATGACCGCACTACAAATTTTATAGATGCTGAAGTTCAGGATGGTCTCTGCTGTGCATTGGAACAAGCTTGCTTGGGGTGGAAAGTTGGGGAGTGGACGTGCTGTCAGCAACATTGGCCTCCCCCTGAGGACCACACAGAAATGGTAGATCTTCCGGCAGATGTAGCTGGAGGTCCCCACTCTTGCCAGTGGCTGTGGCCACTTCTCTGGAGCAGCAAGGATGAGTAGGCAGGATGGAGTGATCCCAGGGGCTGGAGTTGGCTTCCGGCTCACCCACCACTTGCGTCAACTGGCTGCATGGACATTATTTGGTGAATAAGTGAGCAACTAGGAACAAGGTTGTCGTAATAAATAGTGAATGTAGCCTAGATACTGCCTTGGGAACTACAGCTGAAAGCAAAGGTGCGTCACTGCCGAGTTCCTGGAGAGGAATCTGGGAAAGATAACCAGGAGAATCCCATGGGATCTCATTGCCTGGAGGCAAATGCAAGGAAACATGAAGGCAGTGACCTTCAAGGTGAGGGTCTTGCACAGCTTTGCTGCAGACCACTTAGCTTTGCCACCCGCGCGGCAGCTGGAAGCCCCCGCAGGACCACAACCTGCAGAGGAAGGTGGGAGCGAGCTCCGTGCCCTCAGGGTTGCGCGTCGTGGGGTTTGCCCTGGGGCTGCATCTCTGCCCTGTGCTGTGCTCTCCTCATCCCACATATTCCTTCCAAATGGATAGAGGGAGTGCTCACTGGGGCTTGGCACTCCTCCTATCAGCCAGCAGGATCTGTGAGCTTGTCTCTGAAGGAAACAGCAATGGGGGGGAGTTGATGTTTTTGGCAGTTTTCTGGCTGGGTTTTTTTTTTGTTTGTTTTGGGGTTTTGTTTGTTTGGTCTTAATGGTTTTTCTGTTTCCATCTGGAGCTGTGCCTGGAGGTCCGGTGTATGTGTTTGTGTCTTGGGGAAGTTGTGGAATCAAAGGACCTTTGTGCTCCATCAACCTTACTGTGAAATACAAATGTGTGCATGCTTTGTAAGTCTAGCTAGTCCTCAAATTTGCTGTTTTATTTCTTTAGAAATCTGTAACTATTTTCTGCTGTAACAGCATGTACTCTAAGTATATATGTAGTTATTGTTCAATCAAAAAAAAAGGCAGACTTCTGGAAGTGCTTTAAAACAAATTAAGCCACTGCACTATGTGTGTCTCTTCCTCTCTGAGTTTGCTGCAGCATTTTCCTTCTTGTTTTTTTCCTGTGTCCCATCCTGCACTGAATTTCACAAACTGATTGGTAATCTCTGAGTCTTTGAAGGTGAAATCTGTGGGATTCTGCATGTGCTTACGGCAAAATGCGCATCTTTTTGATAAAGTTGTCTGCGCTGAATGAGTCTAATCAAAATCCTTCTTGCCTTTTTTTCTTTAGTAACTCATTTTTACTTTTTCATGCCTCCTACCTTGTCTGATATCACTTGGCTGTGTGCTTTGAAGATGTCTGTAGCAGAGGTTAACACATGTGCAATATTAATATTGCCAAAACAAAGTTTAGCGTTCATTATGGCTTAGGGAAAACAAGAGCTGGATTTTGTTCTCCGATACATTATTGTGCCTATCATGGCTTTAAAACATATTAGTAGGTCAAACTTAATAAAACCTTTAAATCTAGTGAAATATTTCAGTCTAGTAGAGTGTTTGTAGCCCATGGAATTGTAGCCCGGCAGGATTATAAGGCTGGGCAGGATCTATAATTTGTCAAATGATCAGCTTGTAAGACTCTGTGCAAGCCTCTTGGCCTCTAAACTGGAGACAACTGTGACCTTTACTCGTAGGTACAGGCTGGAACTGGGAAATGGGGAATTTCAACCAGGGTTAAAAGCCAAAGCAAATTTGTAGGGAGTGGATAAATTTGGGGTGAGTGACGGAAAGCTGAGCTGCAGTTCAAGACACACCAGCACGTACTGTTGTGAGTGGGCCTTGTGGGATGCTGAGAAGCAGATGTAGCAAAGATGCAGTTTTGCTTAATCCCTTAGAGACACACTCACATTTTCCCAATTTCGTAAACTGTGTTTCCCTGCTACCCCCAACAAGAAGAGCCACTGGAAGTGATAAATGCCATACATCTTGCTAGCGGATGTTGTGTCTGAAGACATGACTCTGAATTAAGAGGTTTTAAAACAAGTTGTTGTTTTCCCACAGTGATTTTTTTGTCTTGCTGTTGCTGGTAGCTTGGAAGTCTGCTGGATTAGCAGTGAGTCAGATAAAATCTGGATGGGTTGGAATAGGTCTGAGGGATTCTCTCTCTTTGGGAAAAGGTCTGGCTCGGATTAAGTCACTATTTATATTCCTAATGCAAAGGTATTTGTGACCCAGCTAAAACTGTGAAAACTTTTCACATTCTTTACATCCCAGTGAAAGCAATTTGTACAAAATAATGCTGTTTTAATGATGTTTTTCTTAAATGGCAGTTATTCTAGTATAAAATACTGCAAAAAGCTGTTGGTGTTTGCATGAAATGTCCTGCCCTGTTTGTAGTCACAAACTCTGCTGGGAAATGGTTAATTGAGAGCTGCTGGCCTTCTGATGGGGAGTGATTTACGGTCCACCTGGATGGAGAAGTAATGGGAAAGGTCTTTAAAGAGATGACCATAGCACATGGGATGAGCAGTTTTGAGGGAGGATCCCTTCAAGCACCCATGGCTGGAAGTGGGTTGGAGTTGGATTTATCTGCTAACTTTGCTTATTAATCAAAACACCCCACCCCTCTCCCCTAGGACATGTTGTTCTATGAAAAGATGAGAAAAGCATCTACTTCTTGCTATGTCTAGTGCTTAAATGCCTGTTCGGTGTGTGGAGGAGCAGAGCGGAGAGACAGGTCTTCTCTGTGTTTAGAAGAGAGCTTGGAAGCTCTTTGCTCAGGGAGATGCAGTGGTGCACAGTCTGCTCTTGGAGGATTAGTTGCTGCACACCACAGAGCATCCCAAGGTCTGCACGTGTTTGCTTTGAGGTTTGAGTTATATCTGAGTTATAGCTATAGGTTACAGCAGATGGTTTTATCTTTATTGAATCATAGAACACTATTGCAATAAACACAACAAATAATATGTGCGTGCAGAGTGTCCCAAGGGTCCTACTAAAGCCCTTAATCATTGCTTGGGTCTTGTTCTACCTCTGCTAATATGTCTTGCTGTTTTGGATAGTTTCTGTTTTCCCTGGATGCATCTCCTCCAAAAGGATGGAGACTGCATGCTTTAACTCGAGCATTTCTGACTTAGAATGAAACAGAGTTGGATTTTGGGGGCTGGAGAGCGAATGTCTCTTTTGCTCCAAAAAGTTTCTCAGGAATTTGAAAGGGATTTTTCTCAGCGAATGTTTGTTTCTTCAGGGGTGAAATTAGGTGACCTATATTCCATCTAAGGGATGCATGATAGATAGGGCTTCTACAGAGGAGGGAATTTCACTCCTGATGAATAATAATCAAATCAAAAAGAGGGAAACCACATATAACTCTTGATCCCTTTTGGGCTCTGACTGTTCCCAGAAGCGAGCGTGACTAATAGGTTTGCTCTAGGGCAAGCTGAATATTTTGCTGAAGTAAAAATAAAATCCAGAAGCTCAGACTGATATGTGTGATGTGAGTCATCTTCAGACTTCTGTAGCTCTGTCCTGCTCTGTGGGACCAGACAACAGATCCCTGCTGAGCTTTGCTTCAAGGGGCACAGAAGGGCATGGAAAGTCCTGCAGCAAAATAACTGTGGGTTGACTCAACCTTGCTTGAATGTGTTTTGACTCACTGGATGGAGTATCAAGGTGTATTATCAAGATATTGGCACAGAGTACAGAGGACCAATCCCACCTTTTTGTGCTCTCAAGTGTAGTTTTTTTGTAGCTGGGATTGCTGCCTTGCTTAGCCACAGGCAATGTGTGTGGTCTCCTACCTTTTCAGGAGCTGCTGGTGGTGATGGTGGCCACTGGAATGGTTGAAGTGACCTGGGACAACAAAGGTGTGATAGTTTTTCAGGGAATTGTGCAATTGGCCTGTGAAGCTTGAACCCTACTGGGTAATAACAAGAGCATTAAGGGTTGGGATGGGGCATGTGCCTCAATGCAATGTGCTTGGTCAGTAGCAGTGGCTTTCAGAAAGACACAAAGAAGCAGCTGTGAAAGCTTTGGTCAGTTCTCAGAGGTGCCCACGCTGTGAGCTGCTTTTAGCTCGAGAAAGGATTTCACCCAAATGGAACAAATACAAGTCTAAATAGAGCATGACCCATTCTGAGTTGGTGCCTTGAAGGAGCTCCGATCATTTCACACTTGCGGGTGGGAGCCAAGCAAAAAGCCAAAGAAGCAAAAATGTCATGTGCTTTCCACCAAAAACCAGGCAGAAGTTGATGCCTTGGACTGCTTTATTTTTGACTCATTGAGTTTGGTTCCAAGAGAAATTAGTTGGAATTGCAGTTGATATAAACCAAAACTGGACAAAGGCACTAGGCAAATGCCAGAAATCAGAGAACAAGCCAAGCTCTGCAGAGGACAGGCTGGATTTCTTCTGTGAGGTAACTCACCAGCGTAAGGGACTTGGGACGGTGACCTTGAGGGGACTGCTCTGTAGTGACACAATTAAAATGTACTTAGGAACTGTGACTATCCATTTTCTCCTTTTAAACAAAGCCAGAATAAGATCCTTCCAATACCTTTGCTTGTGAAATATATCTCAGGGTAGATAAAAATGAAGTAAAATTACAGTAGTTTTTGGTTGTATAACACTGAATGAATTACTTATTTCTTGCTAAAAACCCTGATAAGACCTCTATATGTTTTTTCTTTTAATTAAAGCAATGATTTTTATGTAAAAACAAAATATTTGTTCCGTATTTTTCTTTTATGGAGTATTATGTCATTTTAAAATTTGTTCCTGGTTCAGACACTGAATTCCCAGTGAAAGGCAAGTAAATCTTTTAAAGAGTGTTCTCCAGCCCTTCCCTCCAGTATTCCTTTCCGATATTAAGAGGCACAATGCCTGATCATAAATATTTCTGGGTTTCTTAAATTCTGTGAGGATCCTGGATGCTCTGCTGGTTTAGTTGCTTGTATTAATAGTTGCAAGAGAAACATAAATTCAATCTCTGCTGTACCTACATAAAGGAAAGGGCTCTGTATCTTTAAAAATGTTTTTCTTTGCAATAAAAGTAGCGGTATTGTTTATAGGCAGTTATTTCAGTTTCTTGTACTTTAAAGCAGGGCTATGTAATTTTTCTGTCTTTATTTGTTTTTCTCTTGATGCCTGTTGGGACCTTTCACCCAGGTCCACAAACCAACCTGATCCTGGCTGGGGCTGATCGCAGCTTTCATGGTGGCACGTGCATTTCCTCTCCAGGAAATGAGAAGAAGAGCAAGAAATGTAGGAACATGTAGGACCTTGTGTGGGCAATGCTGGGATGTGGGCTAGATCTGGAGCGGGGCCTTCTGCTGGAACAGCTCTGGTGGCTCTGGGAGTGAGGGAGAGGACAAACACGGTGCTGCATCATGTGGGAAACCCAATGGCAACTTCTGTGATGATCTCTGTGTGCTCCCCTAGGGGAGGGAAAGAGAGAAAATCAGCGGGCGTTAGTGAGAAATTCGTTTCTTTGGAAATTACATAGGAGAACAAAAGAACGGGGTGTGTTTGGAAGTTGAAAAGATGCTTACTCTTGTGTCTGCTTCTGGAAAACCTTTGCATAGACTCCTAAATGATCGGAAATGGCTGTTCTGGAGAGTGATTCCTACCTAGCCTGAATATTGAATCAGTTGGGGATCACTGGAAGCAAAGCCGTGAGGAAAGAAGAGGGGTGTAAGTCTGTCTGCAGCGGCTGCTGCCCCTGCTAGTGTGCTGTACATCTGCTGTACGGCGGGGAGGAGACCAAAGCGGCTTTACCATTCCTATTGGATTTTTCACTAGAAGTTCCTACTGCATTTTCTCCATGCCTGCTTTGGGATAGATGTCAGGAAATGCCTTTCCAGGGCATGGTAGCCACAAACCGCTGCTGCTTTCTCAATACAGCTGATCCCTGAGTGTAGAGAGAAGCACAATGGCAAGCGTTTAATGTATTGAGGCCTCTGGCGACTTTCTTGGCTTTGCCTGTGGTTGAACCAATCTCATTAGTTGGAGCTTTGTGACTCGGTCTTGGGGGCCTTGGGGCACTCATTGTCTGGCTAAAGATCACGTATCCCTTAGGATTAAATCCTCCACCTCACCAGGGAGGGAGGGAAATAGCAGAAAGTGCTGTAAATTGGTGAATGTCTCTCTTGCAGATTAATGAAAAATGGTTAATTTTGAAGAGAGGCTTGTGTGTGGGTTCTCACTGAAGCCTGTGCATTTGAATCTTGTGGAGATCCCCCTAAACCATGGATTCATTGCATTAATAAAATTTATTTTATGAAGAGATCCTGCTGCAAGCTGCACCTTGTGAGAAGAGGGATGTTGTCTGTTGCTGGAAGCATTGCATACATCTAAACTGGAACACATAGCAAAACGTTATAATGATTAAACTGGGCATTTCTGTGCATTAACTTGGGAAATTTTCATTTGTAGAGCAGGCATGATGAGAAGTCTCCTGACTTGCAGTCATAAACAGCGTTCCACCTGCCTTTCTATATTGGCTCCATATGGTAGTATGGCTCCATAGGAAAATATGTTGTTTAATATCTACTTTGATGCTTCCGGGCTGGAGCACGGAGGGTCTCTGCTTCCCTCCCAGAAAAGGTGAACTTGGAAGTGAGTGTGTTTCACATCATTTGCAGGGTGCTTCTGAGTGCAGCCATCGCGATGCTGCTGGCAGAGGTCTGAAATTCCACTGCAGATGAACTACTCTGGCTCCCTGAGTGCTCCTTCTCCAGTCCCTTCTGCCCTTTCTGCACAATCTTTTTCCAAGGGAAAACTCATAAAATGTTCTTTTTTCCCCCGTTACTTTGGTCTTCTCACTACTCATGGCGCTCTCCCCAGAACATACGTTATTCTATTTCATGGTAAATGCTCTGTTCACCACCTCATAAGCCCCCTCTGAGTTTCCATGTGGTCTTTCACCCCTTCTGCACCTCCAAGCTCACTGAAGACAGCATTCACTGATGCTGCTTGCATTTCCTCTGCACTGATTCCTTTTTCCAGACTCTACCTTGCTCAGCTACTCTTGTGTGGAGTCGTAAACTGTGCTTAGTCAGGGTCTGCCCTGGCCTCCGGGACTCCTTCATCATTGTCTGCCTCACCATCCTCTGTCTCTTGTTACACCTCCAACCTTTCTCATGGCTTCTTCCTCCTTTGGAGATTTTCTTTATTCCTTTCTGGCCTTTTTTTCACCCTTTCCTGTTGCTTTTTCCTTTAAGTTTGGGGCAAAATTTCTGCAAATACCTTTGAAGCCATTTCATCGTCCTTGTTCTGATTGCCAGGCTGTGACCAGGTTTTGCGCAGCACCAAGCAAACTGCTCGGTACATTGTCTCTTTATTTAGTTCCCAAACTTTCCAGATGAGGGACCATCTTGCTGTGCCTGTAAAGCACTGTGCACAACTCCTGCTCCAAGAACAACTTCCCAGTTCCTTCAGCACCAACCCTTGTGTGGAAGGTGTAGCTGCGACTGATGGCAACAGGCACAAGTCCAGTGAAACCTTCCAAAGCATAGAATCATGGAATCACCAGGTTGGAAAAGACCCACTGGATCATCGAGTTTGGGAAGTGCTTGGCTTGATCATCATTCGAGGTGAAAGACGTTTTAGAAACATGAGGCTGCCACTGCAAATGCACTTTGGGTTCCCTTTGTTTGACCTTTTCAGGACTGCTTCGCTGTGGCTGGCCCAAACCTTAAAATAAATTCTGTAAGGATTAAAACCGATAAGTGTCCAGAATAGATGGTGGTTGATAAAATATTGTCAGCGTGACGCCTTCATAGTAATCATCTTGTGTTCATCAAGCAGTCCTCAGGCGGACACGTGAACGCTGTTGGAAGAGAATTAGAGCTCGCTATTGAGTTACATATTTGAAGGTGTAACCTGACTGCTTCGCTTCAGCTCCTGCTCTGCAAACTGAAACATTTGGCAGCATTAATGAGATTAAATTCCTTCATTGCGAGCCTAATGAAGGGTTTCAAAACTACAAACCTTACTTATTATGAAGCATTAACAAGGATTGATGGACAAGTCTTCAGAGATTGCTTGCACTGGATATGAATCTACCACTGTGATTACACAGAGTTTACACAAATGTCAGCCTCTCGTGCTCAGAGGTTTTGGGTGTGATTTATGGATCAGCCAAAGTTGTTGACTTCAGATACAAACCTGAATGTTCCTGCATGACAAAAAGCTGTCAGGTTGCCAGAGCTTAGTTTAGTCTGTGGTCTGTCTCAACTGCATCTGAAGAATAGATCTCTGTTAACCTACTTACTGGTTTGGGGGATTGGACTCATTGCTATATAAGAATATACTTCTTCCAAAATTGGCCTTGATGTGGGCATATACTGTTTGCAAAGTGAGAGAGATTAACCCTGAATAGCTGTATGGAATCGACTCCAAGCCTCCTAGGTCCTAGTCCAGATCCTTAGCAATAAGACTGATTTTCCTCAGATGTTAAATCTCTGAACATATCTGCTTCAATGACTGCAGCAGACAGACCTTAATGTTAAAGCACTTCTAGTTTCAGGTGTTAGAAGGTGGAGTTTCTTCTCTTCCTGTAAGAGGAAAGGCAGACAATCTGAAGCTTAAATTGAGTTAGTTGGTTTGGATTTCATATCCACTTTAAACATATTTGTGTCTGATCCTCTGGTTTTGAAGCATCTCCCTTGGAAACATTAATGCAGTTTGGTGATAGCCTAGAGGCACACGGTGTTTTGGGAGAACAGCCAAGCAAACCTCTGGAGGACCACTGCGAAGTGAGCTTTGGAATCTGTCTCTGCAAGCCTCCTTAGAAAGACCTGAGCATCTCTAATTTCAACAGCCCCAGTTGTAAGAATGTCAGGCAACGGGTTTCCAATTAGGTTGGTAAAGGTTTAAGTCAGAGTCGGAAACTGAGACAACTTGGCTGCTGTTTGGTGCTGTCTTATATAAAGCAGACTAACACAGGATTCCTTGAAGATGGTCTTTCTCCATCTCACACAGCCTGAAAAGTCACATTAACACACTCCGAAAAACAGCTTCTGAAGAGCCTGATGTCTGTGGCTGTATTTACCCTGTGGAGAGCTGGGTCTGTGCCAGAAGTTTATGCAAACAACCAGTATCTCAATTCTAACAGACGAGAAATGACAAAGCTGTAGAAGTGGTGGGGTTTGGGGGTTTTTTCCAATGGCAAAATTTCCAACAGCACTCATTGTGGTGTTTTGTTCTGACAATCAGAGCATTGTCAGATCAGGTCACACCCACAGGTCTATAAGGCTTTTAAATTGGCTTTGACTAGGGAAGAGTTTGGGGTTTGTTTGCTGTGTGTTGGTTTTGGGGTTTGGTTTTCTTATTGCTGCTTAGCTCAATGGCTTGGGCTCCGTTCTGTTTGCTGGATGTGTGTTTGTCTCTGGGTAGAATCAGTTCCCAGGAGTATCTTTGATGTTTATGGGGCCAATTTGCAGAGTTACCTATAGGTTTTGGATTTGCTGGTTTAGTGCTAATGTGGCATCCAACTGCTCAAGGCAATACTTGAAAGGAGAGCCCTGCAACCTTAAAAGCAGGGAAAATTCAGCTGTAGATGGAAGCTAGTTTGGCCTGCCACACCCACTTGGATGGCAAGTTTCCTTCTCTAACCTTTCAGTTGGGTTTTCTGTTGTGTTACCTAACACCAAAAAATGTGCATAGGATTAAGAGATACAGGTGGAAAGGGTTATTGAGCATGCCTGCCTCACATGGGCATCAAGCTGAGCGTTCTGAGGCACTTGGAGCAGTATTTTATTGCGTGGTGGCTATTGTGCAGCATGCAGAGATGCTGGACTGGATGTTAAAAGCCCAGTTAATGTTTTCTTCTGTTTCAGAGGTAGTTCATCTCTCTCTTCGCATCAGGGCACTGCAGGGTATGAACATACTGTCCTTCTCCTTAGACTATATTGGAAGCAAGAGTCATTGACAGGCCTGGAAAGCATCTTGAGAGCTTGGGTGCATGGTAGGGCTTCTCTCTGAGAAGAAAGACCACTTCTTTCCCATGCTAGCAGAAAGCACCCATTTTCAAGTAAAATTTAGAGGCTTCCTCTTAGCCCTGTGTTTATCAGAATGTAATGTTCTGACCATCGGCTCAACAAATGCGTAAAGACTCTTGTGATGGCTTGTGGATTTCCAACTTATGAGTCAGTTAATGGAGAGCAAACAGTTTTGCACTGACACAGCACTGTGGCAGATTGGCCACTTGTGTGCATGCCTTGGTGAGCCGCCGAGAGGGGAGGGTCCGGGTCAGCTGCAATTTCTGCTTGGTTTCTCATGGTTTTTTGACATTGTTTCTCATTTTTGTGGTGGTTTTGAGGCTTGGGTGGAGAGGTATTAAAGCATGAAGCATTGCAACTGGCTTGGGAAGTCTCTTTAGCACATGCCGGACCCCCCACGCCAAGACTTTTGAAACTCCAGGGATGGTGCTGTGAGCACTCAGCATTTCCCTGTGGACTGGAAGCATCTCAGATCTGTTCATTGCCGTATCTGCCAAGAATGGATGATGGGACAGGGAAAGACAGGGAGGAGCCTATGCAGAGCTCTCCCACCTATGACCAGTGAACCATGAAAACTGAAAACTAAGCATTAACTGCCTAACTCTGTAGCCATTCCCATAGTGCAGGAATCCTCTGAATTTAAGGGTCAGGTTTCAAAAGGTTTGTAGATACTTCACCATGCCTGAGGAAGGCAGTGCTGTTTCACAGGATGGGTTTCCCAGCTTTAGGAAAAGATTAGAGAAGTGAATGGTGAATTATTTCTATTTCACTGGAAACAGCCCTGCTGTTTGGAGGATTTATTTACTTATTTATTGGGGGTTTTTTTGTGGTGCTGCTGGTAGCTAGGATAGGGAACCTGAAACTCTCTGTGTCTTTATCGTTTTAATGTGATTTCATTTTGAGGAAGAAGAAAAAAACACAAGAACAAACAAACTTTCCTTACAGTGACTTAATCTTCCTGTGGAATTTCATGGTGAAATTTAACTCAAATGCTAAAGTACCAGTATTTGCTGACTGCATGGATCTGTCAGCTTGCAAATAAATAAGACTTGGCTGGCTGGCAGGGATCCTGTGCCCTCTGATGTAAACACATCCAAAGGAGAGCTTGAAGGTCTGCGATCTCTCCCTTGTCTAGGCGCTTTTCCTCTTGGCTGGTCCACTTTTCTGTTGAGCATGTGTCGATGTGGTTAGTGGCTGGAGTATTCAGCTAGGACCTTGGGACTCCGCCTGTATTTTTTTTTTTCAATCCTCCTGTCTGGATTGGTTTTTTCAGTAGAGGTGGTTTAATGTGAGGTTGATCTGCTCCACATCTGTCCAGAGTTGCCTTCAGGATCAAACACAAGTGGCCGCTACAGTTTGCTTCCCAGCTATGCCTTGACTTTAACAGCAGTTAAAGTGCCTCTACTCAGCTCCATCTCACCAGCAGCTACACCTTAGCATGTTTTTTTTAATATTAAACTCCCCAAGGCAAAGATTTTTGTGGTTCAGGTAGTATGTTTTACATGCTGTAAAACATAGCATGCATTTGTTTTATGATATGGATATGGCAGTGCACGGGCACCGCTTCACCTGGCTCTGCCATTGGTCACTGCCCTCGGATGGAGAATCTGGGTCGTGCAGTAACACACACCGACCCTTGCAAATGCGATAAGTGAATTTTGGCAACATTTGCATGCACTTTCTCACCAATATTGAAACCTGGAAGAGTTTGCAGCGCCACTGTAATAATGTGTGGATGTATTGTTCAGCTAGCAAATGCCTTTTCTTGTGTGGTTATTTTGTAGGATAAATCCCAGTATAAATGATAGCATTCAAGTAACTTACATGGGAATCTTACCACTAAGGCGTAGTTCTTTCTGCTAATAACGTCATGATTAATTTGTGAGTTAAGGAATGATTTGTGAAGTTTTACAGCTCAACAAAAAAACACAGATAGGCCTCTCATAGGTTGCCGAAGAGCACATGGATGCTGAAGAATAGGAATCTCCTAAGTATCTTTCCAGATCCTAGAGCAGTTTCCTTCTCCAGATAAAAGAAATTCACATGATTGTCAAGGTACTAGTATCCCAAGGCTAGTGAGAACCTGAGGGGCAGGGCAAAGTCTGCAGGTTTTGGGATTAGCATCAGGCAGTTAAAGGAGAAAGGAAAAGAGGAAAAAGAACAACTCCACGGTGAAACACAGTTGCTCGTTTGCCTCATTTGCATTGTCAGCCTGGTGATTTACACAGAGAATATTAATAAATACGTTTTTCTGGATGTGCTTGAAAAGATCTTGGTCTCTAATGTTTCCCTAAAGGTATGACATGCCTGTATTTCACTGATCAACTGCTTTCCATGAATAACGTGCTCTCAACCTGACTCTGATTTGTGGCATCAGCGATACATAGGGCAGGTAAAACTTTTTCTTGTTTCATCTTGTTCAATTCAGAGTCTATTTTTTAACGTAACATATTCTTTGCCCAGCCAGAAAGGCCAACCAAATTTTCTTTCTATAATCCTTTATTTGCCAAAGGTATAAAACTGTGTGTGAGTGTGTATGTATATTCCTACAAGCAAGCTGCCAAATAAACCTGTCATTATTGTTTGTCTGTTCCTGGGTAGCTCTGGCAAGGAGTGGTTCTTGGAAGCTCCCCTCTCATCTAGGTTTCCTCCAAACTTTAGCCTCAGTCTGTTAGGATTAGGGGTTAGGGTTAGGTATGGAAATAGGAGCAAAAGCAAATTCTTCCTAGATTGCTGTGAAGACAGATCTCATATCTTCACCTCTCCTCTTGAGTTGCAGTGGCAGCAAGCGTGGAGATCGATGTTCACCTCTGTATGCACTCACATTCACGTGCAGCGCGTTCATGGCCTTACCACATTATTTAATTCTCCGGCATTCCCAATGCATTTGTGTGAAGCTCTCTGCAAAACCTTTCAGTGGCCAATGTCTTAAAAGAGCCCTCTGGACTGGCTCAGTCCAGGAGTGAGCGTACAGAGATCTGTGAGTTTGTCTCAGGCGGGTGAGTCACTGCCCCTCTGAGTCAGTTCCCCCGACAGCTCTGCGAGCATGACTTCATTGCCATAGATTTAGACTAAGCGATCGCTGAAACTTTCCCAAGAAGGAAGATTAATGACAGTGGAAGTCAAAAGAGTGGGAGTTGTATGTTTACGGTGAGTCAAGTGAAACGAAGAGCTGGACAAGAGGTGCACGTATTGGGACGTATGTGCTAGCTTATGTCATTGTGTTGACAATGTGTATTGGAAAGAAAAGCACCAGTGTGCAGTCGAGATGCACTGGGTTCCTGGAAACTCCAACAAGGATTTATTAGCCCCTATTCAGTGATGCTGAATGGGACTTTGCATCTGCCTTTCTATCCCTTGCTTTCTATCCCTTATCCCGAGTTTTAGATCTATGGTTTAGATGCTGGCTAGGCTGAAGAGCGCGTGGCTTTTGCGTGCAGGCTTCAATATATGTAAGTGTCCCTATGGAAGGAAGTCTAAGAACTAACAGTAACATAATCCGCTCATCAGCAGCCTGCTGAACTCCCCGAGCTTTTCGCTGATCCTTCCAACTTCCTTTGCCGGACAGTGCTTCCCTTTGCCTGCAGACAATTAACAAAGCCTTTGGAAGGTCAGCTGTTTAATTGACTTGCAGGGCTGGCTTCCGCTGCTCAGCTGCTGTAAGGAGGCTGTGGTGCCTCCTTACCTTTTGCTTAGCTGTTTCTTCTGGAAACGTCTAGAGGCAAGCAAAGCAGTGAGCTCGTCTGATGCATTTTGCAGCTAGGATTTCCAAGCTCCAAACTTCGAACTCCCCTAACTGCACCTGCTATCCATCCTGGAAATGTTCTGTGTCAGCTCGAATATTCAAGGGGAGGTGGTAACCTAGCAGTAAAAAAGTAAGCGATGGAAGAAAGAACAGAGGGGTTTCTGTGCAGTTAATGCACAGCATCTAAGCACTTCTCCACATTGCAAAAGAGCCTGAGCAGCCCTGATTCTGTCCCTGGCTGGTGAGCAGGAGGCTGAACTAGGTAGGAGATGCCAGTGGCTTTTAACAGCACCTGCTCAAATAATAGAGCAGGAACCTGGTATTGCTGTTGTCTTCACATTGTGGGCAATTTCAAGACTGTAGCTTCAAGCTCTCTGTCCCAAGACCCTGTATTGGCCTCTAAAACAGAAAAGCAATAATATAAAGAAAAGCAATTAATGTTTGGTAGTCCGTTCTATGAAGAGCTTTCTGGTTTGTGTCAGAAATGTAGGTCTGGACTCAGGGATCTGATTTAAATGTGATACAATCAGAAACATACCCAGAAAAATGTCTGTTTAATTAAAGAACTCTTTTTAATGCAGACCAAATAAAATAGAACAGCTGAAAGCAAGGGGCTATAGTGAGGATCCCGAGGGGAGATAAATGCAGAGATGCGGGTGCTCGATATCCTCATGTATAGCATCAACAGAAAGTATGAAGTAAAGTCAGATGCTGGCTGGGCTGGCTTGGCTCCAGGGGTGTGCTCTTAACTTTCTGCCTACCTGGGACAGTGCTGGGGCAGCTGCTGGGTTGGAGCTGGCTCGGTGTCTTGCTCCAGTTCTTAAAACTGACATGGTACCCCCACAATGGGGGTTAGGGTTTGCAGCCAAAGAGGGAGGTTGGGTCATTGGGTTAAAGTGGGTGGTTTGAGCCAGCTGCTGCTCCTTAAAGACGAGTGGGAGGAAGAAATTCCTGCCTAGTTTGGTTCTGCTCTTTCTACCTTTGCTCTTTTTCCTTCTGTCATTTATTTCCCCTTCAGAACCCGTGGGCTGTACAGACCTGCAGAGGCTGGTGGAGCTGACGCTTCCTACCTGGCACCTTTAGAGCTGCTCTCAGCCATCCCCCCACCCAACCACAAATCCAAGGGAGGCCGTGGGGTGTAACCTGCTGAAGGAGGGATCTGCATTTGACTCGTAGTAGTTACGTTTTTCCAAAGGCTCTGGAGCAAAAGTGGCTGTCTGCTCTTTCAGGCTCTTGGGATTTTCTCAATATTCTGTATTAGAGCTCCCAATATTCTTGGTTTACGTATAAATATGCAAACGTTTTGAACTCCACTACTACCTGGCCTCTGTGAGATCCTGTGGCAGGTCTGTGGGTCATTGTTTGCTTTTTTCTATTGTTAAATATGTGGAGGAATACTTTGAATTCTCATATTCTTGGGCTCTGTAGAGCTTTCTTTGAGGCGTCCCCTTGCTAGCAAGGATCATCTAAAACAAATGTGATTTTAATGGCAACGTCATAGTAATGTAATCTGTTTGGTGAATGTAATTTTCTTTTCTTTTACATTGTTAGGGTAATTGATTAACAAAAACCTTCTGTAAATCACTGTCAATTATACAGTTCCCAAGTAATTTGGTTAGAAACCACGGGGGCATTTTGTGGCATGGACAAGATGCATAATCTCATCTGGCCTATTATCATATTTATCTGATACCTGGTTAAGCAATGGCAATTGGGCAGCAGAAAAAATGCTTTTCTCCTCTAGGGTGCCTTGACCTCAGCAATGTGCCAAGCGGGGAAAAGCCTGTTTCAGTTGCTGATGCTCTTTGTGCTCTAGAGGAGTTAGAAGCACGGGCAGGGATTTGTTGCCTGCTGGCTCAGTGGGTGGGGAGAGCATCGCGGCTGCTTCCTCCACTCCTGAACCTGTATCTGATGGTTAAAAAAATAATAATAAAAGGAGAAATAAATCACTGTTTTCCCCGCAGTAAGGAGGGGATGGACTGGCTTTCCGTAGGAATTTTTGTGCGTATCAATTCCCACCAGCATCAGTTTTATGCAGCTGTAGAAGGCCCTTTTTGTGATTGGGATGGACTAAGTAGGAGCGAGTCTTTCTTTGCTCTTGGCCAAGGGTGAAGACACTGGAGACTATGAGACTTTCCAAGAATCTCTTACTAAGATGTATTTTAGCCTCGCTTAATGGCTGCACTTACCTCCTATTTCCAGACATAAAGAGCGTGCGAGCAGTTCTCAACCTGACCTTTTAAACTGAATGTACTTAAACATACTGAGCCAAATTCCCCTCGCAGCCACAGTGCTGGAGCTCCCTGCCAGCACCTGGGGGTGTCACCGAGCCTTCCTAAGCCAGAGAGCGCTGCTGGGGTGCAGCGAGAGCTGACACGTGCTGGGAGGTGGTCATTAAGTGTTGTTAATCCCACCGTGTAAGAAAGATAACAGTGAATGTCAGCGATCATCCCGTGCTTCTGCTGTGAGGCTTCTTTCAAAGATATCAGATGCATCGACACTAAATGTGAAAGTAATGCTTTTGCACAAGTGGTTGTTCATTTTAAATGTGCTTCTTAAGCTCCAGCTTCCTGGCTGCGTGGAGGTGCCGGTGGCTCTGTTGCTTCTTGGTCCTTCATCCTTAGGATAAGATGCAAAGTGCCTGCATTGCTTGGAAGCGTCTGCCTGCTTCTGGGTCTCCATTACATGAAGTTTTCAGGTCAGGCTGTCCATGGGGAGGTGTGTTGGAGCTCATTTTTCTCCTGTATGGGAGGGGTCCACTCATAGCATCCGTCAGCCTCTATAGAGGTCTGGAAAAGCCAGGCAGGCTGAAAACCCCTGTGGTAAGCCTTCCTCCCAAAATCTCATCATCTTGCTTATGAGAGGGGCTTGTGTAATTTCTACATATTCACTAGTATGTCTTGAAGTAAAAAATCTTGGTTTAATCATACTCAAACAAAATTTTTCTTTGGAAATGACTGAATCCATCTACTCTGTTGCTAAATGAGAATCTGTACTTTAAAGCTGGTACGCTTACAGGAAAAGAAGCTTGTATTTTGTTTGTAGTTTCTTGAGAGAAAACCATTTCCACTTAGCTCAGTGGAGATTTTCCAGCTGCTTTTCATAGCTCTGTCTCAAATATTGACGAACTGGCAGGTTTCTGATCTGAGATTTTTCTCTTAAGTTTTGACTTTTCAGTAACCAAAACCTGAATGCTTTTGGTTATCAGGGTTTCACATTCTCATAAGGTCTCAATCTGAAGCAAGCGATTTTTTTTTGTATTGTAGTAAGAGGAGGAAATGGCAATTTTTAGTTTTTAAAAAAAAAATTCTAGTTAGCAAATACGAAAGTTATCCTGACTTGCACAGATCTGTGACCTGTGGAGTCCTTTCCCAAAAGAGCTGATGGCCCCACTGGTGACTCTTGGCTCCGCTGGGGAGCCACGGCAGCTGGGAAGGCAGCAGGATACAGAATTGCAGCCCATGCCTCAGACGTGCAAAAGCTCTGAATTGATAAAATCACGATTGTCTGATGTACTTCTCTGATGGAGGTAAATCAGAGCTTTAATTATCATATTGTTGATTTTGAAAAGTACTCTTACTGCTTGGAGATGCCAGGGTGCACCTACCATGATTTTTAAGGAGTAGTTATCGGGGTAGACATCTGAGACCCAGAAAAATCCACTGGGACTTCTGCTAGGAGCTGCCCTGTAACTTACTACACCGAGACCCTCGGAAAGCCTGGTCTGGCAAGGTGGCCAGCTACTGTCCATCACCTGCTTGTTGGTCACTGTCCAGCTTTCTAATGGCAAACACAAGAGGTCTGAGGCTATTTAAACCTCTTTTAAGGCTCATTTCCTTCCCTTTTGCAAGGGGTTGACATTGTGAGCACGGGCAGTTGTTGCAGAGCAGCCTTAGGCTGGTTCCTGCAGTAACTCTCTCTCCTTTGAATCCAAAGGCTGATGGAGCTGTGAATCTCGATCACTTTGGAAGTCAGATTGAAACTCATATGGTCCTTACAGGCTTTGTTTACTCTTGTGGCCTCCCCATGGGGTGTTGCTGGAAAGCTCTCCCCAGCTCGTACGCTCTTTGGTTTTGCCAAGATATGCTTAAATGCTAAGTTGTACCTAGGCTGGAGGTTGCATTTCCTTCCTTCCTTATTTTCAATTCCTGATTACGAAGCTTTTGTAACACCTTCCCTGAAAACACGAACCTCCCGAGAGTGCAAAATGATTGGAGTCCTGAGAGTCTTTGGTTAAACCCGTGCAGAGCTGGAGCGAATCAGCAGCCAGAGCACAGCAGGTACCAGGATACCGACTGCCAGTTCCCAGCTATAAAAACACTCACACGATTCACACAACAGGCACAGATGCAGCACAAGCAGCTGCCAGGGAGAGGGAGAACGAAGGGGGAGGAGGATGAAAATGACCATTTGGATTTGAAAGCAGAGGAGCTGTGCATATCTTCCCAAAACAAAAATAGTAGCTCAAAATGCACTTAAGAGTTTTTCTGGCAATAGATGGGAAGCACATTAGAATATTTTCCTGGTTTGGAGCAAGCAGATGTTATTGTGTCCACTGGAATCGTGGCAATGAACATAAAGCACAACTTCCCTGCTGCTCTGGCATGAATTTTGATCTCCCTCTAGTGTAAATCAGCACAGACTCCATGGAGGGCAATGCTGTTACACCGTTGTACGCCAGAACTGGCCTTGCTTCTGCAGGTCCCAAGGGTGGTGTTTCAATATCTAGAAAATTAATGCTAGAGATGGATCTGACCCAAAACCGTGGATTTGAACTCTTTGCAAGTTCAGATCCGGATGCAAACTTCACAGCTGCACCCTATTGTCTCTGAGCCTAATAAAACCCTGTCTCTAAACCACCCACAAGCTTAATGAAAATGTAGATTGAGATCAGATCATTATGGCCTCCAGCCAGCGCTGCAAAGCACGCACAGTGAATGGCCCAACTCTTCTCGTGCTCATGGTGATGTAAACTGTGAGCTGCTCCAAGGAAATCAGCTGGATTCCCCCCAGTGTGCAGCCAGTTGTAAATGGGAACAGAATAAGGGCCTAGGTATTTTTTCATTCTTTTACGTTGCTGTTTTGAGGAGCAAGTGAACTTGCCTTGCCTAGTGAAGTAGCCTGGAGTGGGGCTAGACTGTGACACCCATCTCATGCTGACCTAGTCTGAGAGGTCATCTTCTTCCACTTCCACAGGAAGAACTTTGTCAGGAGCTGGGGCTGGATTTGTCCTGATCACCAAGACACATTTTTGGAGAATGTGGTGTCAAATAATGGCTATTTTTGTTCCACCCTCAGCCCTCTTAGTTTGTTGAGAAAGCTGGTGCTAGTGACGAGGAGTAGGAAAGTCTTGGGGGAGGGAAAAGTGGGGAGAAAAATGGATAAAGAAGAGGTCTAAACAGCTTGGTCAGGGCAGTGTTGGTGTTCCTCCTTAGGGACAAGGTATTTTTTTGAAGCAAAGGGCATCATTAGGGTCTTGAGAACACTCTTAACTGAAAGGCTGGGACACTGGCAAGACAGAAGTCTTGTCTTCTGCTGTCTCTTAGTCCTCTCTTTACAGAGACGTGCACAAGTGATTTAGCTCAGATGACTAAACTAGGTTAAATGGAAGATTTGTGTGGTTGCTCAAATAGAGAGTGCATCTTGCTGCCTCAGTCATGAGTTGGCTGTACATGTGATTTAAATTTCACTGTGCAGATTTTCCTATCTGAAACAGTAATACTTAGTCAAGTTTACTTGATAGACAGAAGACCTAAGCCTCAGGTACAGACTTTTTCAGCCCCTGTTTAATCATTACTTTCTCCAATCTTAATTTTTTTGGTGAGTATTTTGTTCCTTGTGTTTCTTCTGGGTATTACGTTCATAAAAAACTTTCTGGATCTGTGCAGGCCCGTAAGGATGATAGGGACCAACTTCTTAGTAGGGCTTATTGTGATAGGATGGGATAATGGTTTTAAAATAAAAGAGGATAGATTTAGACTGGGTACAAGGAAGAAATTGTTTACACTGAGGATGGTTGAACACTGGAGCTGGTTGTCTAGGGAGGTGGTAGAAGCCTCCTTCCTGGAAGCATTCGAGGTGAAGTTGGACAGGGCTCTGAGCAACCTGACTGAGTTGAAGATGTCCCTGTTCACTGCAGGGGGAGTGTTGGATTATGTGGCCTCTGAAGGTCCCTTCCAACCTGAAGTATTCTATGATTCAATTATCTTTGTGTGGCGTGAACTTTCAGTTGTGCTGCTTCTGCATGTGAATGATCAAGATGAGCTCCTGTTATTGTTGGTGTCCGCATGTGTCTTTTTCTGAGAGCTGCCTCCACGTAGAAGCAGATCTTTGCCAGGTATGGGTGTGTGTGTTTATTTTGCTATGTACTATGTGAAGTTTGGGTGCTGGCTCCTTTCTTGGACACTGCTGGAGCAGAAGCAGTGCTGGGAACAGAAGAATATCCTTGCCTTGCAGGCAGCTGAGATGCCTGGTTTAGAGAACTTTAATTATTGGGGTCATGGGTTTGCTCTTTTATTAGAGGCTATTTTCTGTTTTCCCAGAAGATGAAAGGATTTTGCTGTTAACACTATTAAAAAAAATCCATCACAAACCAAGCCCAAGTGGGACTTATGGTTCTACCATTAGCATCTACTGGGGCTCATTTCTGTGTAGCTTAAGCTGTAAAATCCCTCAATTCTTTCCACTACAAAAGCCAAAAACGTGGACTGGTAAAGCTGAGGACTATATAGAAATATTAACATCCAGGTAACAAGGTCATGCATTTTCAGAATCAGTATCTCTGCTTACATGGATCATTTAACCTATTTAAGAGCCTGGTACAAGTCTCCCACACTCCTTTTTTTTCCTGAATAAGGGAGCAAAATACCATTACTCCTCTTATTTGCATCCTAAGAACAAAACTTAGCACCAACAAATCAGTTTTATCGAAGTTGTTCTTAAAAATATGCTTCCATGTAATGGTTTGGGAACGTTGGGAGAGGATCCAAGTCATGAGGATGGTTGCGGTGATGGAGTTTTGCTCTAAGCTCAAATAGTAGAGCCCTTTGGTTTTGGAGCCTGCAAAGATCTGGGCAACCTCTTTCAGGATGAATAGTTTATTTGCCGAGAAATGCAATTTGGGGGTTGACTGAAAGTATTTACTGGATTGGCACTAATAGCTAATCTTTTTGTAAAGAGCAACTATGTTTTGTTTCAATGTTTTCAGAAGTAAATATTCAGGTTCTTCCATTCTGAATTAACATTTTGTTTCGTAACTTGCCTACACTGTAATCCTTTTTGCGAAAGGGAAAAATTATCCAGACTACTAAACCAAAACGAAGGGATTGGACATGCGTTTTGGTTGACCTGAACTTAAAGGATTATTTTTGCGTTTCCTTTGTTAAGGAGGGGGGGAAACAAATTAAAAGCTTTTCGGTCCTCTTGAAAGTGTAAACTTGTTTCAGCCCTTGAATAAGCCAGTGAATCTCATTTATTCTTTGCCTGATTGTGAGCCGCAAGTGCCAGTCTCCACATCATGGGTACTTTCTCAGCCATAGTTTCTCATCATAAGAATGAATTAGTATTTAATTAATGCTTTGATCTTGGGAAGTGACATTTCCCGGATGCTTGTTCCCTTGTGCCTGTTCCCAAGAGCAGTCGCCTCCAGGCAACACTCTATCCTTTGCTAGCTGAGGTCCATGGTCACTTTGCTCTTGATTGGGTGCACACAGGTTAAATGCTCTTAAAACACAGGAAAGGCAGATTCAGATATTTCAGATTTCATTTAACTGCGGTGCAAGGCAGCACTGAGCATATTAAGATCAGGATGTGCTTTTGTGAACCATACAACTTATTGTACTTTAGGACAACAGTTTAAGCTGTTTGAATGCATCCACAAGATCTCCTTGTTTTCCAAGACAAAGTATTTCTTGTGGTTGAAGAGGATCCCTGCTGTGGTTCGGGCGGTGTGGTTAGGATGCGAGAGTTCTCACTCTATGACGCTGATCCTGACAGGCTGGAATTGAAAGTATAAGGCTCAACTGTGGTCTCACCAGTGCTGGGGAAAACCATTAACTGAAGGTTTCATGATTTTGGTGGGTTGCTGCATTGTTGGTTAATGTTACTGTCCGATGCTTGAGAAAATCTGTGGAAAACGAGTACAGCCAAGTAAATGGCTCTGTAGCAAACTAGTGTCCAAGTTGCACTGCAGATCACAGCATCCATTGTGGAAACCTGCCTCCGTGCATGCGGCGTGCATGCTGTCCCACAGCCTGGGCAGCTCCAGGCGCCGTGTGTTATTCCATCTGCCGATGGTAAACAGAATGGCACGTTGGGTTTGGCTTTTCAATATAGATTCTCTTCAAACGAAGCAAATACTGGTGACACTGCTCTGTGTGATACCGTTCTTGTTTGTCTGTGTCTTGAGTAACAGGGCAGAAAAATCGAAGGCAAGCACTGGTTTGTCTAGGGAGTGATGTTAAAGCATAGAACTGAGCACGAAAAAAAAGGTTAAATATGAATCTTGGTTGTGCTATCTGCTTTATTAAGTAAAAAGAGAACAATGTTAAAGCTAGCATTCAGCCCTGTGGGGAGTACACTACTAATTACTCATGAGATGTGCTTACCTTTTGCAATATTATCATGTCTCAGGACCTCAGAGCTTAAGCAGGACTATTCTTGCAACCCTAAGTCTAGTCTTGCAACTCTCCCACCTTCCTAGTGTAGGGGGAAGTGTGGAGCAGGAAAGGAAAGGTTTAGCCCCTGTGTTGACTTACAAGTATGGGTCAGCAGCTCCAGAGAAACAGCAAAGCTACGCAGTTGGTTTTGTGTCTTGGTTTTGTCTACTTGCTTCTTTTACTTCAAAAAGTTCCTGCAGGGAGGAGGGAATGACGTAGCCTAAGCGGGTGCCAGTAATGGACTGGATTGCGATGCTGACTTTATCGCTGTGCAGGGAGGGCATGGACAACCCCATCCTCCTTGTAACATGCAGATGCAAGGTGCAATGGGGCACAAAGCTCTGTTGTTTCTACTTATCTGCAAGCACTTGCACAGCTGATGTCATTGAGAAGCTACTAAAGGTCCTTCCAGTGCCTGTTGCCGAAGGACTTGGTGTTCTTGGGGGGAACAGTGCTCTGACTGTAAAGAAAAATGAGTGGTTGCTTAATTTCTGTCAGCACCTCCCAACCCAGCCAGTGCGCTGCCTTCTGGCATGCTGGAGTGTACATCCTTGGCCACGGTTGGGGATGAGCTGGGATCTGAACTGCAGAGCTGTGTTATTTGTGCTACAGCTTGGGAGTTGCATCAGGGCTGTGCTGTGAACTGATAACGGTATTGAAGGTGCTGGCAGATTCCAGGGGAGCTCCTGGTGCCAGGTTCTGTCCCTGGATGCATGGAAAGCCAGAACAGTCATATCTCCTCCATCTTCCTGATCTTTCCCTGACACCATTCATTTTGTTACCCATTCCTCTTTGTTTAGAAACTCCCTTTGGGTGCTGTATCTGCCTGTGCTTCCTTCTGCTCATCCTCATGCTGTTGGCTCCTCCTTGCTTTTCCAGCCTTTGTTATCTGGAGCAGTTTGTCCATGACTTCTCATCTTTATTATCAGCACATCTGTTGTCCTGTTCTTGCCATGCATCTCCAATATTTCTGCTGCAGTTGTAATTCCTGGCTTTACACATTCTTTTATGCAGGTCGGGAGCAGAGAGAAGCTGGGATGCTGTCTCTCAGCGATGCTTCTGCACAGGAGTAATGACACCAACCTGTGTGGCAAACTTGGAGCCACCTGGCATTCTGCCTCTTGCAAAGTCCATACAAAGAGACATCAGTGTGCCCTGTCCTGCTGTAAATGTGAGGAGGACTGGATATGTGCAAACCTAAATTAAAACGAAGGAACCTTTCCTGTGTATGAATGTGCTGACTCAAGTCTCACCCGCATGTAGAAACCAAACGCTAAATACTTGCCTGAGTGCAGCTTCCCCATATGATGCCACCAAAGACTCTGAGGCAACTCATTGCTTTCTTTTTTTATTACTCATTACAGTATTTTTTCAAAAACAGTCCTAAAATCACCTGCAGGTAATCTGCTCGCTCCTAGCGACTGCAGAGGTTGGTAACTGTGTCTGAACCACGGACACATGCGCTGTAGGTTTGTGGTTGTGGATTTGCCTTTGTGGATGCACTTTTTTACTCGAAGGTCCCAACATCCGGATGTGTCTGTGGAAGGGAGACTGCGCAAACATTAAACGTGCTTTTATATTCCCCTTTCAGGCCAGCTTTGACTTTCCTTGAGTGTAGTGAAAACAAACAGATGTTCTCAGAAAGCCAGGGTGACCTGGAAACTATTAATTATGCAGTGAGTGAGAGAGGAGATTGAAGTGTTTGGATTTCCTTTAAGGATAATTATTTTTAGTCTCTGCTGACATAGCCCAGGACAACTAACAGCAACCTGCTGCTGGCCCAGTGGAGGAAATAAAGAACAAAAATCACTGCATTCTGAGAGAAGAGGGTAGCTGTAATACTGCAGTTTCCTGGGATTAGTGTAACCACAGTTGAGATATATTAATTTGGAAAAAAATATGTTTGTAAATCTCTAGTCTTGTTCCTGGGTAAGAACCCAGAAAAATCTGTTTCTGGGTCATTTCATTTCTCCATCTCTACCTTCATTTTTCCTTGCTTCTCCTACACTGGAGATGTTTCAGGTCTTCCACAAAGCTCTGTGTGGCTCTCATGGTGCCTTTAACCTTGGTATATTTGTTTATGGTGACAAACGTGCCACAATTTAGGACACTTGAGAGGTATTCGTGTCTCAGATCTCTTTACTCACTTTCTAGTGCCCATTAAAAGAGTAAAAATAGCTAGGCTGGTTCGTGTTTGGGGAGGCTTCATCCCTAACTACCACCTATCTGCAAAGGGCAGTAAGGCTCTTGGAAGAGCCAAGGGAAAAACTACTCCAAATGTCCACGTGATAGAACTTGCTGGGGATGTCCTGCAGCAGGGGCTGTTCATGTGCATTTTTAAGAGCTGTCCTAGTTCCAGCAGTATTTTGCCCTTTTCTACTCAGATGTTTGTATTGGAATGGATTTATTCATGTAGGCAAAGAAACCGTTGATGAATGTGGGGTTTTTCTGTGTTTGTGAGAGAACTCTGTACTCAGAACTGGTGAAATGTGTTGCCTCGCTCAGAGACAGGAGCAATGGCACGTCCCATGTTTGGTCAGTCATAGTTCAGGGAAAACACAAAGCTCCTGAAATAGCCAACTGCGGTAACGCCTACTGTGCTTTCTGTTTGAGGCCTGATGCTTAAAACTGATGTGAAGGCACATCATAAGTCTGTGGTTTGTACATCACCCTCACCTGGCTGTAATGTAATGTGCTCTTGCTTCACTCAGTACCCCTACCCCATCCTTTCTCCTTTTCTTTGCAAACATCTCTCCAGAAGCCTTTCTAGCAGCCTTCAGTTAGTGTCCCAACAACCAAAACTGCAAACACAACTAAGTTTTCAGCTTGCAATTTAATACCTAGAGAATAACATGTTGCTGGGACAGGCAGCACATCAGGAACAGCAGGAAAAACACAACAAGGAGGCTGTGGCTGGGCTCCAAACATCAGGAAAACCTCAGATAGGATGTACAGTGTTTATGACAGCAGAGTATGATTACAGATCAAAGAAGATACGCAGAGCAGGCTTTACACACCTACCCTCTGCCCTGCCCAGGGTAGGACCTGCGTTTTTTCTTGCCAACTTGTGAGCCAAGCTAATAATAAGTTCTTTGATGCATGCAAGCAGTATCTTTCATCTCCGTTATCTCTGTTCCTCAGATGAGATAGAGCACTTCGTTGGCCAAGGATGCATGGCAGATCCTTGGCCAAGTAGAAAACAGGACCTTAGTTAGCAACTTTGTCGCTGGCTCTAACCACTGGCTGCAGGAGTTCTCATTCAAAGCCCACACCACCAAACTTTCCACGTTGTACCTCCTCTCCCAGAGTTTCACTGCAGAGCAGAGAAGGGGCGTTAACCCCTGTGTTTTTCCCTGCAGCTGCATTCCCTAAGCTTGGCTGAGGTGGGAGGCTTTGGGCTTGATGTTAAATGACCCCAGCTTGTTTTCTCCTGTCCTTCACAACCCTTTCAGGCTAACAGCCACATAAGCTGTTTTAGCTGCATCTGGGGCTGGTTCATAGAAACCTTAGACCCGTGGAAGCAGCGCGTGGAAGTGGCCACGCTGGAAGGGCAGGGCTCAACTTGCCTCCAGGGAGCGTGTGGGAGTCCTGGTGTCATATTCATTTATGGAACTCCACCAGATTTGTCCTTGGAGGGGGATTTGTGTTTTCAGCACTGCTGTCAGGGAGAACTGGCCAAGAAGGAGCAAGATAAGAACAACACATAGCAGAGGATGCAGAGCAAACTGTGTGCCATGCACTGGGAACAGCAGGGATCGTAATACCCCACACCTTCTTCTCGGGCATTGCTTTTGGGAGATGTACTATTGCCAGGGCTTGTCTGTCACGTTGCAGTGATGAGTACAAAACTGTGAATGGTGCAGGTCAGGACCTATTTATTACTTTACTGCTGAAAAGCCCTTGTTCCTTAGCTGCTCATCTCCACAGTTATTACACCAAGGCAGAGCCATAAGTGTTGTAGTTTCCTGGTGAGGAGGAAGACTTAAGGTATATTTTACTTCTATTAAGTAAGCATCACATTCCTAAATCTACTGGAAATCAATCATCCCTATGTCAGAAATTACCTCCTCCTCCAGTCAAGGCTTTTAAGTTTGTACTGTCTAATGGAATTTAATAGTATTTATTATGTTTCCAGCTCATTTATGGGGAACAAGACTTGACTTGTTGCTTTGGGCTTTCTCGGGAAGGAAATGATGGACAAAGCTTGCTTTTACGCTGTTGTGGAACCGCTGTAGATTTGCATAGATTCAAACCTTGCACAGACAAAGAATTTCCTTCTGTAGCTTAATCCACGATTAGGCTTAAATTACAGCCTTGGCGGGAGGAGAGGGACTCTCCCCTCTGTTGTAGGTAAGAAGCTGGAAGTAACACTTTGCCTTGGAAAGGCTCGTGTTTGTATGTGTGTGCACTTAAAAGATGTTTAATCTTATAAACTTCTACTGCCCTCTCCATGTAATATTGCCATAACCCCCAGACCATCAATATTAACATGTTGGTTGTTTCAGAATAGAGAAGCAGCTGAGTCCAAATATTACAGGTGAGCACCTGTGGTGGTGTGGGAAGGTGCTGTTGCATTCCTGTTCTTCTTAAAAACCTCATGTAGCCAACAAAAACATCAGGGGTTGATCAGTTTGCATCACTGAGGGGAAGAGGTGAACTGTATTGTAGCTCGTCCTTCACCTGCTTCAGACCTCGATCTAGTTGTAGGATTGTTTTGTAGGACTGTACCTTCTGGCCGCCTAGGACAAACTTAGATTTGGGCTCTGAGTTGCTTGCATTTCTTGGCAACAAACTGGGAGATATCCAGAACCAAGACACCCCTCTCCAGGTGAAAGACCTGCTGCAGCGAGATAGATGTTGTGCCCAAGTTGCGTATAATTCTGTGGCATGGATTTGTCAGGATAGACATGCAATTTTCTGTTGTCCCATTGTGAGTGAGGACAGCTCCTGGCCCAGTCACAGCTCCTAAGCATGAATTGTGTTATTCTGCTGTAGATTCTTTTTTTTAAAATAACTTAATGAATAATGGGAAAAATTTGAGCTCTTGCTATAGGACTAATGGCAAATTGAAGTGATGTTTACTTAACCTATGATTTCAGATCCAAACTCCATGGGTTTTAATTTTAGTACATATTTTACATAGGTGAGATGACAATGTTATTGAAAATAAAGAGATTTGTTGATGTAAAGTATAAATAGACGTCAGCAGTAAAGCCTCTGAAGTGGCTTTTTCTTACCCAGTGCTGCTCCCAGTGGGTGAACCTAAGCAGAACCCAACGCTCCTGCACCATGCGCAGAAGCCAGAAGCCAGCTTGGGAAATTATCCTTAGGAAATAAAAAATAATGACTGAGTGTATTGGTTACTGTTTTCCTTGATGTTTGTAATTGCTGTGGCAGATGAGTCAGACTGTTTCGTACATAGCATTGTGTGAACATGGCGTTGTGCAAGTGCTGCTGCCCACCAGTACGTGGGAATGGATGATTGGGTCTGAGCCCCAGCAGCAGCTCAAGGCCAGATCAATTTGCAAAGTGGGACAACCACGTCCTTTGATGAGTTTGGGCCAAATGAGAAGGTAACAGGTGGAGGTGGCGTGCAGCAAGAGCCCACGTGGGTCTTGTATTTTCTGCCGTGCATTTTGATTTATGTTTGCCTTTAAACAGACTCTGCAGAACTCTGGGTTCGGTGCCATATTTTTGAATCGAGTACATCATCCAATAAATAAATCAAGTCCCCATCAACTTTGCCTCTGGGCAACATCCAGCTGCAGTCGAGCAGAAACACAAACAAGCTGTTGCTGCATTCTTCAGATCTCCTTCCTTTGCATGCACACTCTGTTCGCTGGCAAAGAGCATGAGGAGTCACTTAGCAAAGGGACATGGGAAGGCAATTCCTAGGTCCGATAGTGGCTCTGTGGTGTGACCCTATTCACTGCCAGTCGCGTTGGTTTTTGTCTGTGCCCTGTTTTTCTCAATACTTCTCTGACCTGTTGATTCGGTCTGAGGATAATCCATGCTCATGCTGGAGGAATGCTTTAGAAGCAATCTGGTTTGTGTTTTTAGGTATGACCCTTTTGTGGTTCTTCCTGACTTGGTGGTGATGGAGATTCCCAGCATCTCAGAAAACTGGCTCAGTAGTCAAGACCTTTAAAGGAATTTGAAACACGTGGGGCGAGGCAGTAAGGCCTGGGAGAGGGAGATGCTGGCTAGACAGCCGCAGCCAGCAGCAGCCAGAATGTCCTCGCTCTCCCGGCAAAGTCATCAACTCTTCCACAGTTTCTTGCAACATTTTAGACTACTTACGCCAAACTTTTACTGAGTCCCTATGGGATGGATCTGGCACAGTTTGCAAAGTGCAAGTCCTGGTGTTCCTACTTTTGTGGGTTTTCTGTGATGGCCAGAAGCAGCTAAATTTTGGGGTGTGATGAGGTGACCTGCATTTAAATGTTCTCCTAGTGCAGTCTGGGATATCTGCTTTCCCAATGTTCCTCCAGTATGAGCTGACCCAGGTGCCACACTGTGCAAGGTGGCAGGGTGTGACAGGGCACGCAGGCCTTTAAACACCTTAAAAAGCAACTGGCCCCATCATAAAGAGAATCAGCCCACAGGTTCTAGCTGGCAGATTTGAAAATTCTTTCCCACCAGGGAGGAGGAGGAGTGTCTGGTGAGGATGCTTTGAAAGCAACAGGCTGATGGGGCAGGTGCTGAGCAGCAGCAGCACCAACTCCTGTCAAGGAGGACTGGAGGGTTTTTTTGTGCTGCTGCTAATTGAGTTGGGTTGTAAATAACAGATTAAGAAACCAGGCTCTGAAACTCACTGTCCTGGCTGCTAGGAGGCTTGGCTGTCCAGCACAGTACGCTGGCTGCTCATCTTTAGCACAGCTCCACGTGAGCTCTGTGTCAACTCTGCTGAGCATCTGTTGCAGAGAGTAGAGATGCAATGATGCTGTTGGCTTTGGAAGGACAACCTGGAGTAGGGATGAGAGTACAAGTGCTCATTGTGGGGCTGAATTTATCCTTGACCAACAGCAGGCAAGAGCTAGGTTAGGATGGCAACCCTGGGCACGGATGGCAGGGAGGCACCAGAACCTTGGCAGAAAGCACTCCCACGTCCCAGGGTGGGGAAATTTTCTCTCTCCTGGTCCTTCTGAATTTACGCCTCATGCAGGGTCCTGTGCTCAGAGCAGGCAAAGTGAAGTTTTACCAGCTGGTGGTGCTAACACAGAGTATCAAGGCAGACTGAAGAGTCTTGCCTCACCTTGAGCTTTGGGAGTGTTCAGAGGCCACAGTTGATGTCCAGCCAAACCATGAGTTATTTGATCTTGTAAAGAATAAAGGAAAAATACAGTAAATTAATTGCCTAAATTCCACTTTTACTGGAATAAAAGCAGAATGTAGCCACTTCCTGTAATTAATATTCTGTCTTCTACCTTCTTTGGATAATCGTACAAAGAATGATTTGCTTTCAGCGTCACAGTTGTGTTGCGTGCATGCAATAAATCTTAGAAGCCCTATGAGCATTCTTGAAAATCGCTAGGGGATTCCTGATTGCCTCCCATCAAACAGCAGAACCACTTGGAAAAATACCTTGTGGACCTCTGGCCTGCCCTCGATAGAAGTCTAGGTGATTACACAGTTATCAGTATCTTTACGGCGTATGATAAATGCGTGACTGAATGCCAAGGGTCCTCCTGTATTGCAAACGCTCTGATACCTGGTGCTATTGCAGTCCTGGCTTGTAATTCAGCTGTTTCTGGGATCCAACCACAGGATCACTCTTGTCCACTTTTTACATGTTGGTGACATCTCACAGCCTCTCTGCATGAATCATAGAATCTTAGAATCACCAGCTTGGAAGAGACCCACCGGATCATCGAGTCCAACCATTCCTATCAAACACTAAACAATGCCTCTCAGAGCCTCGTCCACTTGTGCCAGACACTGTGGAGGGGAGCAGGTGGAGGAAAGCAGTTTTTCTCAGATAGGAGCAGAGCCAAGGAGAGTTAACAGTTCACCTGGCTCTTTCCAGCTGTCAGTAATGGAAGTGGCTTCATGTTGGTGGTATCTGAGCATTCTAAGAGGTGTTTAGAGCAGTTTCCAGTGACTTGTCCTTCCTTCACCAGTCATTTTCCCTGTTTCTGGGGGATGAAGCACAGGCAAGCCAGAGCAACAATTCCAAAAGACACCTGGAAGTGCAGCCTGACATTAATGGGTTTTTTAAAACACTTCGCTGCATTGAAATGTTTTAATCATCTGATTTCCCCTAGCATGTAGAAAGCATGAGACGGAGCTGAGACCCCAAGCTGGGTTTCTGGGGTGCTCCTGTCCTGGCTGACAGCAGATGACAACTGAAATGCACTCTTGGGTCTGTTCCCATTGGTTTTGGGTACACATGTGTCTTCACCAAGTGACGGTTTGGTGGTAACAGCTGATTGTCCACATTTTTCAGAAGAAAGGTATGAGTAATTTAAATGTTACAGGAAGACCTTACACATGCTGGTCCATCTAGAGGTGCTGCCTTTGAAATAAATCCCACACTAAATATTTGATGGCTCCCTTGATCTTTTTAGTAGAGAAATGTTTCCAGGATGTAACAGTGCTGGCAAAAATGCTATAAAACTGCAGCCTTTCTTCTATATGCCAGCAGTTAAATGCTGTTATCTGTTTTCCAATATTCTAAATAATAGTAAAGGAAAGGGAAGGAAAATTATCTTTCTACAGGTTCCTTTAATTCTGCCTATAAAAATATGTTGACTGCGAGTGCATTCCTCCACTGTCAGCAAGGCATAGCTTTATCCTATAAATATACTTGGTTTCTGGGCCTTCTAGATTCATTTTTCCAGCCTTACCTTCCTTTCTGCTGTCAGGATGTACAATGCTGCCTACACAGGCTTGTAGCTGATCAGAAGATATTTCGGGGGTTTTGTCTTTTGAGTTAAATAAACTATTTCCGTCACCTGGCCTGGGGAAACTTAGCCAAGTTTCTAAATTTTTTGTATTGAGCATTGAGTCATTAGGATGTCAATAGTGACTTGCATGTCTCAGCTGTTTCTGGATTGCAGCAATAACTGATTTAAGGGGGGAACTGCCCAGTTTTCCTAAAGACTCTGTTCCTCTGGTGTTCACAAAAAAGCAACTCTGGCCAAATCCTGAAGTCCTTATTCAGGCAAAAAGTTGTGTCTTCTTACAAACGTCCAGAATTGTTTAATGCTAAATATTTGAAATATAGACCTGTCTTGCTCTTCTGTTTTTCACTGCTGCCCCTGTGGCTCTGAAACCTGCATGAGATGGATCTGTAGAGGGTGTGAACGTTGGGAGAAGGGGAAATTGCTATTTGTGTTGGTATTTCAGAAGTGGTCCCATTACTTTTTAGATTCAAGTTCTGTACCGTCCAGTCTGCCCTTGGTGGTTCCAAGCAAAGCAGAAAGATAAATTGATGCCTAAAGTGTTGGGCATCTTGCTGCTTGATTGATTTCTTTAAGTGAAGAAAAGAAAATATCTTGGGTGTAACAGCTATTCATTTGGATTATGGGGTAGAAGATACAGCCCTAGCATTTCATACACACGCAATCCAAAAGCTATGTGTTGGAGGGTTGCCTCTTCCAAATATTTTTGAAGTTCTAGAGGGGTTTCCATAGCCTGGAGACAAAGCCTTCGAGCTGTTGGTTCCAGGAGACAGTTTTCAAGCTTGTTGTTTTTGCCATAAGGCAATGTTTGCATGGCACAGATTCAAACACGGTCCTCCTGGTGTACTGACAAAGCCTGTGGCCAGAATTGCCACTGAACCTGTACGTTTGCACCACTGACCCAGGACTGCATCAGTGGTGATGAATTGTAGCTGATGGTGACAGCCAGAAACAGGGATCTCTGCCCGAGGGCTCTTCAGCTGCCTAGACAGGTTTGTAGCCTACTTGGCGCTTACTTTAAAGCATCCCTTCTTGGAGCAGGAGGAAAAAGGACCCTCCTTCCAGGCACAGTATCTGGCTCCCATTTCATGCTGCTGATGGCCTCAGGAGGAGGGACACAGGAGATGGGAAACCACAGAACTGGCAGAAGCTAACCCCCTGCTCTCTTAGACTCTCTGGTTGTCAGTTTTAGGAGGTTTTGTCCAGGCTTTAAGAACTGGTTTGTAGTGCCTGAATATGTGACTGCTTGCGGAGCCCCCACGTACCTGGGTGTTAACAAGTTGGCCAGTTGTTAGAGAGTTACGATGGGATTTTTACTGTATGAAGGCAGGCTGTAGCCTCTCTAAGCACCCGCCTGCCTTAAATTACAGGGAGGGAAATCCTGCTGACAAACGCCCTCGGTTGTCCCAGCAGCTTTGCGTGCGGAGAAGCTTGTCCGAAGGACTTGGCTGCTGATAGGGAATTCAAAGGCTCCCCTGGGGCTGCAGGCTTTACACAACACCCTCCTCCCCCGCCACAGAAAACTGCACTTGGCTGAGTTGTAAGGAGGAGAAAATAGCAAAGTCAGTGAGGAGAAGGGTTTTGCACACATGCTGTGGCGTGTCCCTGATCCTGGGTGTTGCTGGGGGGCAGGACATTACAGAGCACCGAGTCTCATCCAGTCCATGTGGATGGATGACAGTGTGCCACATGGCACCTCCAAACACCCACACCTCATGCACTGTACCTGATACATAGTCTGGAAAAGAGCCTGAGAGAAGACCTTGTCACTCTCTACAACTACCTGAAAGGAGGTCATAGGAAGGTGGGTGTTGGTCTCTTCTTGCATATGACAAGAGGGAGGACAAGAGGAAATGGCCTCAAGTTGTGCCAGGGGAGGTTTAGGCTGAAGATTAGGAAAAAATACTTCACCAAAAGGGTTATGAAGCACTGGAAGAGGCTGCCCAGGGAAGTGATTGAGTCACCATCCCTGGAGGTATTTAAAAGATGTGTGGATGCGGTGCTTAGGGACATGGTTTAGTGGTGGAGTTGGCAGAGCTAGGCTGAGGATTGGACTCAATGATCGTAAAGGTCTTTTCTCACCTAAATGTTTCTATGACTCTTCTCTTTATCCTATAGCTTGTACCAGAGGTGCTGCTAGGAGTGAAATTTTGAGCTTGAGTGCATGAGCACAGACACAGACTGACGCTGCCCTGTGCCGGCTAGGGAGTGAAGGCAACAGAGCAATTGGGGGAGCTCCAGGAGGCTGATTGTGGCAGCTCAGTGGTAAATCAGCCCATACTGGTGTCTGCTGCCATGGCCAGAAGTCGGGACAAGCATCTAGGCAGCTGGTCTAGAACTTTCCTCACCCCATCCATCAGGCTATGGCCAGGTTTTACAGGGCAAGAGAAGGCAGAAAGTTCTCACTGGGTACCTGGTGGTCACTGAAAAGATGTTTTGTATAGCACAGAAGTGTTGCATTTAAGGTGACTATATTGTCATGAGGTTATTGAAAACACTTGTGGAAGTGCTTGGGGAAAAGAGGTGGTAGGAAAAAAAAATCAGCTTTATGCTGCTGTTTCTGTTAGGTTCGTTATGAACCCTCTAACTTCATAGAGCACAATTAGTGATGGCATATGCAGATGATGGAGCTGGAGCTAAAAGGAAAACGGGTTTTGCTGAAGGGAAAACTTTGAATTTTCTTCTGGAGAGAACAAAACGCGATGGAGTAAAGCTTTGACAAACTTGTTCCCAAATTTTTGATGAATGGTTGATATCTTCTGAGGAAATTGATCACTTAAAGGAATAATCAAAACTTAATTTGTCATCAAAATGCAGTCCTCATATTTGTTAGGGGGCTTTTGATCAGCTCTCACACCTGACTTGCGTGCTTGAGTTAGATTTGCAAATGTAGACATCTGTTTGTTTAACTTGCAGACTAGTGCCAAGAGATTAGACGGTACTGCCAGGAAAAACTCAAACAGGCAAATGGGAATTACCCTTCCTAGGATGGCTGTGAATGTTTTCAGGAAATGAGCTTTTTCTGGTCTCTAGCAAGTCATTTGTATTATAGACAGGATAAGTTACTCATCTACCATCTCATTTTATTTTACTGCAGCAGCCTCAGATCCGTGTTCACCTTGCAAGTGGGAGAAGTGTCCTGTACTCAGGACCAGGACCTAGTGCTGATGCTGAGAGGTGGTGGTGGGGTTGTGAGCACTTTGTTTTGTAAAACATTAAATATCAGTAATCCTTCATTTATAGTGTAAGTAGGTGAAGCGTAGCTTCCTTAGAGATACCTGAAATGTGGTGTTTCTTGGATACTTGCCACCATCTAAGAGCAGATGCAATTATGGTGCAATTGCCTTACCCCACAATGATGATGATCAATGCACAGAGGTGCTGCAGCTCCTCCCTGGTGAGAACACGCTCACTGGCTCTCCTGGGTGGCAATTCCTGTGCCTTAGAATAGCTGCAGGCTATGTGACAGGGCAGGTCACTGGAGAGATGAGGCTAGAGTCTGCTTTTAAAAGTGCTTAATATTTCCTACTCTGCTGTTCCGAGTGATTGATCCAAGTGCATGTATTTGTGCGTGTGTTTGTGTGGGCCAGTGAGGGAGCTTCCTCTCCATATCTCCAACCGAAGACCTCCAGTGTGTTCCCAGTAGTGGCATGTTTGTTTTCTCTTCTCAAGTTTGAAATGGAGCATGTGTTTGCCAGTGTCCAAATAGCATTTGGAAGTTGCAGTCTTCTAAGCTCATTTCCATTGAGTTTTTTTCTTCTTTTCTTTGGACTTGTAACGAGCCTCTGAGCCCAACAGCAATAAGGCATGTTTTGGATGGAAGCTCACCATGGCCAAGTTCTCAATATAGCTTCTCCAGAAACGTATTTGTCCTACCACCTACATTTTGGAGGACTCTGTTCCCAAAGGAAACTGTTACCTGGATGCTTTTCTCTTTCTCTTGTTTATTTCTTTCCTTCTTTTTTTTTTTTTGAAAGAGAGAAATAAAAAAAGAAAAAAAGGCTCTTTCATCCTTCAGAAGCAACTGAATTATAGGCACCCTCTAAACACCCATCATCCCACAGAAGGTGCCAGAGGCAATTACATCTTGGAAACAGCTTTTCACTCAAAGGCTTGCAGCCTGCACCCTCCTCACGGCCAGGAAGATGCTTTGCACATGGCTTTGACACCATCTCCTGCTGTGGGCTTCTGTTGCTTCACCCAACATGCACCTCCCAGGCACGAGGCACTGGGTGCAGCCACCACATTTCCACCAGCACAGCTGTTTCTCTCTTCTCCTTCCTTCTTTTCTTCTTTTCATTTGTTTTTGCCAGACCTATAACCCAGTCCTTTTCACTGGTGGGATAAAGACACGTTGTTGTTTCAGGTTTCACCCCAAGGGTACCTCTGCAGTCCTTGCCCTGAGATGACCATGTACTGTAGCTGTTCTTCCATGGGAAGAACTGGGCCAGAAGAGGAACTGAGTATTCCTCTAATCCTATACATCTGTTTCTGGGAATGTGGGAAACCTTTGTAGGTAGTAAAACATTTTTCCAAAAGCCTTCATTCTGAAGAGCCTCAGGAAGGTGATGCATAAAGTCCGCAGAGGGCTGTGCAAAGGGGGGCTGATTTCCAATTCCTCATTTTGCCTGTTTTGTATTAATCTTTCTAGTGCTCATAACGAAGGCTGAGGTTTTCTGTTTGCTCATATGATGCCTGTTGGTTTGGATTTGCAGGGGCCTGGGGATTTTTGTTTTGGTTTTGGGCTTTTTTTGCCTGTGAGCTACTTCTGCGATCCTGGGATCTTAACTGACCCAGCATCCCATGAAATACCGTCGCGGAGCACCAAGGTGTTCCTGGTTGGATGCAGATCGGGTCCCGTCTGCTGGATCGTGCTGGCTGCAGGGTGGCTTTTGAGGACATGGCAAATCAGTGCACTAAAAAGCAATTGCATCATCATATAAGTCTTTTCTTTCAATGCACCCGTGTAAAACCATCCGTCTTGGGCAGCTGCTGTCTCTAAGTGGGCTCTTGCTGTGCCATTTGTCAAATATGTGATTAAAGAGGAAACATTCAAGAGGTCCAGGGAGGTTCTTCTCCCTCTGTACTTGGCGCTGGTGAGACCACACCTCGAATCCTGTGTTCAGTTCTGGGCCCCGCACCACAAGAAGGATGTTGAGGCTCTGGAGCGAGTCCAGAGAAGAGCAACGAAGCTGGGGAAGGGGCTGGAGAACAGGCCTTATGAGGAGTGGCTGAGAGAGCTGGGGGTGTTTAGCCTGGAGAAGAGGAGGCTGAGGGGAGACCTCATTGCTCTCTCCAACTCCCTGAAAGGAGGTTGTGGAGAGGAGGGAGCTGGGCTCTTCTCCCAAGTGACAGGGGACAGGACGAGAGGGAATGGCCTCAAGCTCCGCCAGGGGAGGTTTAGGCTGAACATTAGGAAAAAATTTTTCATGTCAAGGGTCATTGGGCACTGGAATAGTTGCCCGGGGAGGGGGTTGAGTCACCTTCCCTGGAGGTGTTTAAGGGACAGGTGGACGAGGTGCTGAGGGACATGGTTTAGGAATAGGAATAGGGATAGGAATGGTGGGACTCAATGATCCGGTAGGTCTTTTCCAACCTGGTGATTCTATGATTCTATGATCTGTATTATTGCTTTTCACTGTAGGCCATGCTTCTGTGAGCTTGTGTGCTGTGTTGAAGTTGAATTGGAGAAGCTTGTCACAGGCATCAAGTAAGAAAGGTGGAACAACATCTAACCTGTTTTCCGCCAGGCTAAAGGAGTTCATGCTTTGAAAGACTCATAGAATCATAGAATCAATCTCCTCTCAAGACCTGTATCTCTGTAGAAGAAATGAAATGAAACTGTGTATAAGGAGGAAGGTGGGAAGGAAAGGCAGGAGCAGTCTGCCATCCCTGGCTTAGGAGCAGGCAGGGAGAACTGGAGTCCCACAGGCAGTGCAGGGTGTGCAAAGGCAGCAGCTTGCTCCATGGGGAGTGTGCCAGGATGGAGGGCTGGGAAGGGAGGTGTCCTCTCCAGCTGGTCTTCTGGAAGTGTCACTGTGTTTACAAAGCTTTTGAAAAAATGCATGTGCCCATGGATTTGTAAAAAGCTGGATTTGAGTGCATCATTGAAAGATAAATGACATAGGACATGCAGTGTCAATATGGTAATTCAGTATTTTGCAATGTTTAGGAAATATATCAGGATCTCTCTTTCCTTGGGCCAGTAATCTGAAATGTCCACAGTGCTGGTCCTGCTCCTCTGGGCTGTCTGCCTGCTTCCATGAAAAGAAATAAGTGCTGGCATTTGCAAGCAGCTTGTTATTTTTACTTTGGATTAGGATTGTTTGCATCAGAGGGAAGAGGTTTTGCATAAGGAACTTGGGATATTCCCAGTCATTATCTTGCTTTGGAGCTCTTCTCTTTACTCCATAGCCAGAGGAGAGCGGTACCGTGAGGACAAGACAGAAAAAGAGCAAGGTCTCTCTCTGTCTTACCTACACTGGTGCAGGTAAGTAATGGAGTTGTATTAGGAACCTCAGCATTTAGAACCTCTACTCAGAGGTTCGATATGATGTTTTGTTACTAAAAGGTTTTTCTTCAGGTCTAGCATAGCCTCCCCAAAAGAGCAGCAGGAATTCTTCTGTTCCAGCTATTGAAAAGTGAATTACGTACTTCACCGTGAACCTCTCTGCACTTGCAACAATTAAAAATAAGGCAATCTCTTCCATCCCTAAGCCCTTTGCCCTTATCCGTCTCTTTAATGTCATTTAATCCGGTTATAGGAAACTGCAGAAAGCTGAAGGTAGGTGCATATGGCACCTAAGCCTGACGCCGTGTTCCTGCCCCAAAACCTATTGCATGGATGGGCAGCTGAAGGCAACAACCTATTTCAGCTGTAAGTTCATCTCTATATCCTGTATTTCTTGCTGAATAAGGAGGAAAAGGAGCATTTGACTCTAGCCCAGGGTTTTGGTGTGGTCCTCTTTCTAGAGTGAAAATGCTGCAGAAAATACGAGCAGCATCTCACTCTATCAATACACAGGGAGGACCTCTCCAGCGTGCATGACCAGTGGGGTCTGGAATGTTGACACACTCCTCCCACTAATGTAAGACCCTGCTTTTGCATATATATGAAATGCATAAATAAAAGAGTCTGTCTCTTTTTCACTACATCTAGCACAACAGCCAAAGAAAGGAAAACTGCAAAGAAAACAGCACTCAGCAGCATGGGCTGGAGCCCAGTCAGTTGTCAGACATTCTCCTTGCCAGAAAGCTTTGGAGATCTCTGTACAAGAAAACAGTCTTTTAATTTTACACCAATATCTGCGGAGTACAGGATATGGAATTACGATTTCTGTTTCGCGTGGTGTTACTAAAATAACAGTAGTGTGGAAAGTGGACTAATTTACTTCAAAAAGAGCATGAATGAATGCTGGTATTTGCATATCAGCAGAGGAGCAGTAGCCATAAGGATGGATGAAATTTGTCTCTGTGGCATACTTTGCTCCTAGAGCTGGGACATAAATAGGCATTTATAGCCAAAGAAATGTGTGGTTTTCCCTCATGTGATTTTTAAAGCATACGCTACTGGAAGATGTGTAAAAAGGCTTACTCTAGCTGGAACTTCTCACGTGGCTGTTTAGGGCTCTAAAATATTCTCGTCTAGAAATGGAAAAGTGTTGGGGTTTTCTTTTCCCATTTTGTTGAAGATTTAATTAAAAGTTGAAGGGTTTTCTGCCCCCTCCTTGTCAAACAGCTCAGTCTTATTGCAGCTGGCTTCTCTGATGCTTTGCCTTATGACATACCCCCTCTGACTTCTGACTTATTCCTGGTACTCTGAGTCTCTGACTCTGCCTATGTTTTCTGTGTGTTTCAGAACCATAAATGTGATTGATCACTTTTTTTTAGTGAGCTGTTGAATTATTTATGGATCTGCTGGGATGCTTGAATTGCCAGCTACAGGCACACAGCCAACAGGGAAAGGGGCCAAATTGTGAAAGGGAAAGCCTTCGCGCACACTGAAATGAGCTCTCAGGACAGAGGATGTGTGGTACTTGGGTTAATGTTCTCTGAAAGGTCTTGAGCATCCTTCAAGAACAGTGTCCTGCTCAGAAGCATTCCCGTGATTCTATGGAAATACCAGTGGTGGAAGGGTCTGGCCTTGCCTTGTGGCAAAACGCCGCGCGCCGTGCAATAAAGATGGATTTAGTTCCTGACCTTTTAAATTCTAGAAAATGGTTTGTTGACTGGGCTGAAGTGTTTTACAGCTGTTCTTTGTCCGCTGGGTGCCATAGGCCAAGGCTGAGATGTCTGCTTAGGAGCCGGAACTTCAAATGTCAGGGTGACACGCAGAGAAGCACGCATTGGGCTGGAGGACAGCTGGGTCAGGGCTCATGCGTATGGAGAAACGTGGAGCTGGAAGAGGAGAGCACAGGGTGGGTGAGGCTGGAGGAAACCACACGTGGCTGGGTGGCTGGGTGTGGGAGGTCTAGGGTTTGCTGAGAATCAGGCAGTATGGACAGGAGCCTCTGGGCTGGAGGAGCACAAGGATGATGATGGATCTGGACCACGTTGCTCTGGCTGGGTGTTGTGGGACACCTGGCAGAGCAGCTGGTCCTCTTCAGCCTGCCTCTCCCTTGCACAGTCAGCTCTTTGCTCCGACTACACCAGCTTCACGTGCTGCAAAATGAAAGTAGAAGAATAGTAACGAAAGCTGTTAGCGATTAGCATAGTCGGTGGCCTGGCTTTCCGGAACTGTTCAAAAGCCTTTAATTGTCCCTTTTCTACTTCTGTTCCTCTTAGAACTCTCTGGCCTGGGGAGAAATTGCGTTAAAAAATAAAAGCCATTCATAAAAGGAGAGGGAAAAGGCTGTATAATCTCAGCCTTGTGAGGAGGACGATGGGGTAGGGGAAATGTTGGTGTGCTGTAGGAGGAGCAGCCTGTTTGATTGCCAGTGAGGCTTTTTGTCTGGATTCCCTCATTGTCTCCTTCTGAATAAAAGATTCTTGAGTGGGTTTGAAGCTTTTGGATCTCCTGCCTTAATTATGGTTTAATAAGAGCAATCAAGTTGGAGGTTGGGGCTGTCACTAGACAGAATGCTCGAATAAAACAAATAAATGTTTGTTTCACGTAAGTTGTTTCTGCCTTTCAAAAGACATTTTTGAAGTGTGTAAAAAATTTCTTGTTACTGTAGTTGAGCACATTCTATTCCTTCTTCTCCTTCTGCACTGAAGCACTGTCCCCAGGGCAGGCACTGTAACAAAAAAGGAATTAAATTCCCGGTGGTGATTTCTGCCTCCGTGGGAGGGAGCCAAAGGCAATTCCTCTTGCTTACTTGGTTTTGCGTCATTGCCATAATGGACCCTGAATCAAGGCGTGGTGTCCGTATTCTCCTTTAATTTCACCTGCTCTCTTAGATTTCCTAGACTTAACCTTTCAGCTAAGATTGTACATGTCTATAGTTTATGGGGAGGGTTATTAGGAACATGTGTCCATGTTTTCATCATCATAGTGTGACAAATTGGTTGGTTTGAATCAACCACTGCCCTCTGCTGCCCTCAGCCAGCTCTGCTCCCATCAGCTACAAAGGCTCAGAGCTGCAGCACCCTCAAAAGGCTTCTGGAGCATGAGTATTGCCTCTTTATTTAATAGTGCAGTGAATCCGAAGTGCCCTTTGCATGCAGCAAGATGACAGTAAGGGGAGGGGAGGTGTTCTCAAATTAGTGTGGCTTTTGTCCATGTCTTTTGAATATGTGATGCATTTAGTAATTGGTAGCAGACATTATGCCTGACCAAGGATGGGCCGATTCCCACCATGGTGGAGTTGGAAGATGTGTGATGTTGCTGTCAGGTTGCTAACACGGTGGCTGCTGCTTTTATTGCAACAAAGTCCTCTGTAATGTGACATCTGATGGAGAACATGGGCACATACTGTTCTGACAAGCTTAACCACACAGGCAGCAACAGCAAATGGGCTGCTCTTATATGATTAAACATATGGTGGAGGTGTTACTGGAAGCATTCCTTTCTTCCTCATGTAGATGTGCCTTTAGTCATTCTGATGCTGTTATCCTCTTTGGAGTAGCTGCATAGCTGTTAATTTATGGCAGATATACCCAGGAGTTCTGTTTGAGCATCAGTGTTTTAGGTATTGAACCAGATAAAAGGGGGAGGAAGGATGATGAGTCTCCAAGAGTGGAACGTGTTCAGGTGCACTTTGACCATTGTTGTGCTGTGATAGCCACAGCCCTTGCTGCAGTGATTTGGAGGCCACCTCTGTCTCCTTGGAACTGTGTCCTACACACGGGCTCTTGCTCCCTTTTAGAAAGGGATCCATCTATGTTGGTGGTACCTTTCTGGCTTCTGCTCTTGCTACCTAGTGTGGAGAGAAACCACCATCTCCCGGCAGGGCAGAGCGCAAACCAGAGGTAAGTGGTCATGTGATGATGTCCTTTCTCAGATGAAATTATGTCTGTTCTTAGACTGTGGCCCTTTGGAGAGGCAATAATTCCAGAGTCTTTGCAATGTCTTTCTCCATTTTCTCTCTCGTAATGACTTTACTTTGGAAAGTGAGTTGAGCTCTCTGTGCTGTGGATCTTACCTGGGAAGGTGGGAGTTTGCACCAGGGTCCCCAGGCTGCCATGGGTGGGTGGATGGAGAACTGTGGAAGTGGGCTCTCAATGACAGACCTTTTTCCATAGGGTTTCAGTAAAATAGGTGCAGAGACAGGAAAAAAAAAGAGAAAGACTTATGGTACATGAACAAATGTCACAGTGTGACAAGTTCAGCAATACAATGCAGTCTGTTCCTCAAGTCAAATAAAGCTGAACGACTTCATAAGATGGAAAGTAGAGATACTTATTTGGCTTATTTACATTATGTAACTTCCATGTACCTAATAAACGGAGGCGAGTTTTTCAAAAGCTTTGCAGCAGACGTGTTTTCTAACCCTGAATCTCTGGGACTCATCTGTTCTGCTTATAGGTGTGTAAGTTGGTATTATAAGACTGATTAAAATATTGTGCACATTTCTGAAAGAGTTTCAGCAGCAGGTTTGCATTTTAAGAGCTTTGCCTATGGTTAGAATGATGTATTGTGCTGTCGCTAGGAATCTGACAGAAATGGGATCATTATCTTTGGGAAAAAACAACACTAAGCATTGAGGCATGGTCTTACAAATGCTAAGCAGATGTTTAATGAGGCCTAACTTGACTAATACTAAATTCATCGGGCCATTTTTGCAAGCACAGTTGCATTGTGCCTCAAAGCTACGTGCAGTTATGGGATTTGGAAGCCCAGCAGAGAACTTGCCCCATATGGACCTTGGCAGGAGCTTGAGCCAAGGGGTAATAACTACAAACACACAGTACCTGGCATGATACATCTCGGTGATGCAAAAAGCTGGATGCTGATAGAGTATAATATGGGAGTATCACTTTTATGCTTCTGTTTTTTATACTCTTCCCATGGCTCTTAGCCACCGTTGGAAACAAATCCTGCGTTGAAAGGGTCTTGGGTCCTGGTATGGCCACTCTGTTGCTCAGTAGATAGAGCTTGCATCACCTTTCTGCCTGTCTGCGGCACTGCAGGACGTCATTTCAGTGTCCCCAGCATCTGTCTTAGAAGGGAGAACAGGCTTTTGATGCTGGAAAATAGATTTTTTTTCCCATTCTCCTCTCATGTTTAAGGCAGAATGACTATCTTTGAGGGGGCTGAGACTCCAGTTCCCTGCATGTCCCTGGCTAGTGGAGCTCTGCTTTGGGAAGGACTGGATGAAGTGGTTTAAGACTTGGACCACTATTTACCCTGGGAATTCTGCCTGAGCAGTTTATGAGTAAGGATGTAGGCATTTGTCCACAGGATGGCTGTAACCAAGCAAGCAAACATTTTTTAAAAGTTAAAGGAAAATTCATAGGTGGTGTGCAAGGAGAAAATAGTCTTTCTTTTTTTCCCCTTCATTTTATGATGTAGAAAGGGTGGAAGTAGTTATTTTAGCTCTTTTTTTTTTCATAGCAGAAATACCACTATTGGTGGTTGTTTTTGTTGGAAGCTGTCTTGAAAAACTAGTAAACTTTAGGGAGAGCAGCTTTTTTCAGCTCTCAGGTGGAGGTCAGTAGACATTATGGAGCGAACTCTCAGGTATGCTCTAAGGGATGGTGTAGAATGGGTGTTGAGAGAGTTATAAAACTTCTGCCTGTGCTGAACTCTTACAGCGAGCTGACCGAGTTCGTAGACATCCACAGAGTTTTGGGATAGACCAGACCTGGGTAAAATGAGAATGCTCAGAAGTGCGACTGGGCTCCAATATACTGCAAAGACACAACGGGTGGGCACAAGTGGGGTTTGCAAAGGTAATTTTCAAGCAAAACTCAGAGCCAGGAGCAAATGGACTCCGAGAATGGCCTTAAAGAATGAGTCTTAGAATGAAATCTTTAGGTACAGCTCCATTCCGGATATATTACGGCGATAAAAGTGCATTTTTTTAGCTGAGCTCAGGAGCTGCCAACTGACACAATGCCAGTTTTAGATGCCTGCCATTAACCTTAAAACAGTCTCACATTGTTGGATTAATGAGTCACCCTTGTATCAACAGAGAGACAAGCCAAGCATATTATTTCTTCTGAGGGAATTACTGGAAAAGACAATTCCTTCTTTTTTAAATTCCCACTTTACCTCCAGGTTTGGCATCCAGTAGCCAGCTTTGACTTTTGTCTGCAACGAGCTGTGGGGTTGGGCTGGGGTTGTGTGAGGGAAAGGGAATTAGACCAAACCTGGGTTGGGGACAAATTTGCGTTCTTAAAATATCCTCTGATGTCACAGCTCCTGGGTGTGGAGCACGATCGGGTTTTTGGAAGAGGAAGAGGACAGACTGGGACTTCTGCTGGGAAGAAAATAAACAGAGAGCAGAACTCTGCCATTGATTGGGTCTCCCGAGGAATTAGACAGGAATTTGCTTCATGTCCCTGCATATTTTTCTCCTTACCTCTAATAAGGTTGAGTTAGGAATTTTAAGCCTCTGGTTGCTTACCAAAAATCGGCCCTTTTTTTGAGGAGCACAAGGACTAACCAGACTGAGGGCGGGAGTCCTAACGGACGGTTGACTTTTGGAAACTCTAGGCAGCTTTATAGTCTGAGGGCAGGCTTGGAAAAAAATGAAAACCAGTGCTAGCTGGGGGCTGGCAGTGGTGACAGGGAAGTAAACATTGCACATTGCCTCCTTCACCTCTACAACAGGACCAACTGCCGGCCCTGAGACCAGTAATGCCTTCCCTTTGCCCAAGGAAGCATCTATAGGATGTCTTCTTGCTGGGAGAAGAATGACAGCTCTGTAGGAAGGATAAAGTTTGCTCACTGTGAGCGTGGTGCAGAGGGAGCATTGTGGGATATTTGAACAAATCTCCTCTTTCTCATTTCTTTCCACCGTGTTAAGTATGTGTTCAGCTTAGTCCCTGCAGCCCCCAGCATCTCATTCCTGGAGGGTGTAATCACCTTTATGCAATTCCAGGCAACCCCTGGTGCAGTCCCACCAGTGTCTCTAGGTCTGCCTGCTCCCAGATGCTTTAGGGGAACATTGAAACCCTCCACAACACACCTACTTGTACAGCTGTATCCTACGGGACACATTTCTTCCTGCCCACAGCTGGTGCATCTGTACACTGCGCGCAAACGTCATCTTGATCTAATATTTGTTTGGAAGAAGCGTGTTTCTCTGTATTTCCAATAATGAACTCAGAGTGACTTCCCTCATGCATTCACCTTCGAAATATGTTCTCATCTTGAACACATACTTCCCACCCATGGCTCTGCTGCAAGCAAACGCAATGCTTTGCCCACGAAACAAATGCAAATGGAAACCACTTGCCATGTGCCTCGAGCTCTCTGTAAAGGCTCTAGCATTATGGCATGTGTTGTGTGCTACGCGGATTGCAGTTTCCTTCCTCCCAGTTTGGAAGCAAAGATGATGGTGTATTCAAAGGAGGGCTGCAGAGGTTTTTGTGATGAGATATGCACAGGGTTATGCTCTGCTGCAACTGGGGAGCAGATTTAGGGGCTCTCGGTGCTAGGTGACGCCTTCACTATTAAAGACCACAGGGAGCACATCGCTCTTCCACGTTGAGAAACACCCTGGCCAAACACAGCTGCCCTGTGGGTCTGCCCTGGGTCTTCAATGTGTTCTGGAGCACACGGCCATCTCGGCTGTGACTCGCGAATGGGGGCATCCACGTAGCAAAAACCACCAGGCCTGCTGGGAAGCATCATCAGATGGTGCCAAAAGGGCTGACAACTCATTTCTCAGCCACGAATGGCCCCACAAAACCAAGGTGAGGAGGTGCTGGTTAAGTGCTGTCTGCTTTGGCAGCATCTGCCCTGCTCAAGGAGCATCTGTCCTGTGGGTTAGGAAAATGTCCTCGTCAGGGATGTGAGCTGAGTGCTTGAACACATGCCTCCCGTATGGGAAAGAAAACAGAGGAGGACATTTCAGGGAAGCTGCCTCTTTGCTAGAATGGAGCTGGCTTGCCTGGTTTTCAGGCTGGAGCTAGGAGGGAAGCTGGGCTCAGCTCATGATCCGTGTGCCAAGGGAGGGCGGGGAGCTGTACTGTATGTTAAAAATATGTTAGTATTAGGAAGTTCCATAACAAATCATATTTTCTCTTGACCTTTCAGTTTCTGGAAATGTAGACACAATAAACAAATGTAGAAGGGATGAGCTTATGGTGAAATATGAGGATATAGCAGAGTGGAAAGTATAAAGCAAACAAGGAAGCAATTATATGCACAATGAAGGGAATTAACTAATATGCAATCCATTACGTATTTATTTATACTGAGAGGCATAACTAATAATAAACATAGGATTTCCATAAAGAAAACAGTCTCTGTTCCCTATTTTAAACAACTTTATGCTGTTGTGATGGTTGTAGATGGAGAAATTCCTTCTATTGCATTCTCTCTTTCCTGGTTCTTCCCTGCTGCATGGGTTTTATAGCTTTTGTCTGGGTTTGCAGAGCACCTGGGAAGCCACTGGTGCAGCTTCTACAGCATCTCAGAGGCAGTTATTGCCTTCAAAGAGCTCTGTTTGCACAGAATGGGATGGAGGCCTGCTCCACGCTGAAGCTTCTGAGTCCTGCCATGCTAAAAATATTAAATACTCATCCTTTTGCTTGTTGGCTTTGAGACAGACAGAGAAGAGGATTGACCCAGCTTTGCCAAACCTCGTGGATCAGGTTTCAGCTTAGCTAAGAGCAGTTCATGGCATGTTTTGGATCCCGTGGGCCTGATTTGGTGCAGGGAATCTGAGCAAAAGAGAGTTTTTCTCTGGACTGTCTGCAAGTGGCTGATCTGAAATACAGCATATGAACCCACGTCACCTCAGTGGACCTACTCAAGTACTTTAATACTCATTGTGTGTTTGCTGAACCGGGCCTTTAGAAGTGATTTTTGGAAGTGGCAAGTACCCACTGTCTACAATGACTTTAGCAAAAATCTGGGCCATTCAGCAACTGTGAAAATAAAGGGATTTTTGAAGCGCCTGAAATATGCATGGAGATCCAGGTGGACTTACCTTATCTTTGATAGTTTCTCCAAGCAGATAACGTAGATCCTTGAAGCGTATGAACTGTTCACGTGGATGCTTCTGACATTAGCCAGGGCTCCTCTGTGCAAGCTCTGAAAGTCAAGTGTGCATGCAGGAGAGGTGTCAGTCTTACTGTAAAGGTTGGTTCCCTTATGCTTCTGCTTGGAATCCTCTCCAAGTGCTTATTTTATTATCTCTGGCATCACAGAAAGTTGGTTTGAAGAGCTTCTCCCATTCATTGCTGCCATTTTGGCTGTTTTATCTTTGTTATGATAGTGACCATCACACCGAAGCGGGATGACCACATGGCCTGACCGCGGGCAGCAGGCTGATATTTCTGCAAGGAGCACAAAATCTGCACATCCAAGCGCTGCAGCCAGAGCCGAGCACTGCCAGCTCCACACAGGATGCTAATGTGGTGCAGAATTTCCCTCTTATGGTTGGGCCTGGATATTATTATCCAAAGCAAAAGAAATTGTGATCCCTAATCTCGGTTTATTTATGGATCCGGCTTTAGCTGTTAAAACCCCCATCTCAGATGCAATTAGAGTTGCCTTTTGTCATGAAGGGGTGTTGGCACCAGTCTGTCTCTTTAGATTATTCTCTTGTGGTCCTGGTGCTCCTGGCTGCCTTGAAACACACGGGTGAGCAGAGCTTTGAGTCTCCTCCCTGATGGGCTGGCATCTTCTCCACAGGAAAGTGGACAGGGTGGGCTGGGGTGACAAACAGTTTGCAAAGTTATTCCTTGTGCTTCAAGATTGCCCGCGATCCTTTTGGAGTGATGTATCATGTGACATTTATGTTGTTTATGGGAGTAATTAATTTGCATAAAACTTGGAAGGTGTAAAATATTATGGCAGCACTCACTAGTGCTAAACACTGTTAATAATTCTTTATTATTTAAATATTCATTGTTTTGCTGTCTTTTTCCATCCAAGGATGGGATCATGATTTCCAGCTACACACAGCAATCTTGTGAGGAACACAGTTAATACTGCGTTGTGGTTGGTATCATAAACAGTCGATGTACTCATGAACATATGGGGAAAGTATGGTGGAGGGGTTTTTGCCTCATTTGCCAATTAGTAAAGTGGCTCAATAGATGTTTCTTGAATGTTTATGATTTTTCTTCTCTGTGTTTAGACAAAGAGTCGGAAACATGGTCCATGCTTTAAAGCCATTATAAGGAAATGGAAATGAGGGGGGATAAAAAGATCAAGTATGTAGAATGCTACTTGCTCTAACATCTTCAGCTCTTCATGTAGTGAGCTGCAGCTGCTGCAGCACACAAGTATCCAAGTGCTTCAGGTTTTTTTGTTTATTCACCTTCATGGCACTTTTGGTCTAGGAGATGCTGCCCTTTTACAGACAGAGAGCGCAGACATGGCAAAGAGAAAGAATAATTGTTGCTAAGCAAGTTGGTAGTGGAGCAGGGACTCCCAAGTCCTGAGTCAACTTCTTACCTTCCTGGACATCAGCACCTGATAAACTGTTCTGGGGTTTCTCCTGGACTATGGGGGCCCAACCGTGTGTCTCACACCTCTCTCCTTTATGAAGGTATTTGTGCATAGCTCATTGGTGAGATTCCCTGCCTGCTCCAGGATGCTTTCCAGAGATGGACCAGAAACTGTACGTTTGTCCACACATCCCAGCACTTGAGAGAAATCAGAAAGGCTGGGCTTTGCTGCTGAACCAAAGCCTTGGATCCTCATACCCCTGAAAGCTGGAAAAGGTCAGATTTGGAGCTGAATGTTGTGGTTGCACACTTACCTGCTGAACCCTGAAAACTAAAACAGAATTAGACTTTCAAAGCCGTGGAGAACTTGTGTTAATTTTCTGGTTCTCTTTCCTCTGTCAATGCCACACAGTTTTCCCTGTGGTCAGTGGAAGTTATGTCTGTAGCGAAGAGCAGAGTCTAAATTATGCATTGCCAGCAGGATGTTAGGATGCTTTGATTGCAATATTTTAACTGATAATGAGAATACATAGCCAAGGTTCTGGTCCATAAGGGAACGTAACTTACTCTGTGTGCACTTCACCCCACAATGTAGAGTGCTAGAGAGTGTTAATGAAGATTCTTGTGATCGAATTAGGAAAAAAAATTTCACGGAAAGGATCATTGGGCACTGGAACACGCTGCCCAGGGAGGTGGTTGTGTCACCTTCCCTGGAGGTGTTTAAGGGACGGATGGACGAGGTGCTGAGGGACATGGTTTAGTGATTGATAGGAATGGTTGGACTCGATGATCCCATGGGTCTTTTCCAACCTGGTGATTCTATGGTTCTATGCATACACACTGTATTCTGCACTCGGATCATCTCCATTCTGCTTTTTTGTTTACTAACTTTAAAATCATGATGTACAACTTAGGCCACTGTGCTTATGCTCAGGTGCAGTAGTGATAATCATATCTCAGGAAATCTCTAGCAAGAAGGGACTGCATGGCAACAAAAAGGCAATGCAGATGGGGTCTCAGAGGGAGGTGCTGTTCCCTCAGTCCATCTGTGCTGTCTTGAGCTGCCTCCAAAAAGTCATAGTTTTATCTGCTCCCTGCTTGTTTGATTACACACAGGGCTTTTACAGCTCAGCCGGGCTCCTCTGAGAACACCACAGACCACAAAATGATGTAGAGGAGAGTAGTTAATACCCAGGTTTGGAGAACATGGAGCAGATCGGGAGGTTGGTAATGTGCTGTGTGGAGTCTTTCATGGTTAGCATCTAGCTCATGACCAAAGAGTCCTAACGGCTGATGAGGGTTTGGTAATTTATGGAAACCAAGGTGGTGGATTCCAGTCGCAGACATGGCAGAAAAGACGCCCACGCAGCAAAAACTGGTATCACGAGTGGTGTAACTGGCAAAGGTGCTGGTAACCTCAACAGAAAAGCTGAAATCTGACCCACATTTCTGAAGGAATTTCATAAGGAAAAAGAGTTGGCGAGGAAGTGTGTAATGCCAGTGTGAATCTGGAACTTAGTTCAGATTTGCTGCAGTTATTAAATGACTTCACTGCTGAATTTTTAATATGCTTTATTTTGAAACTTTAAAAAGAGAGCTGTCATCTCCAGCCAACCTCATTTAACCAGACAAGTATGCTTCAACAAGAGGTCATGGCTTGCATTCCTCGATGCATTGGCATTGAAGATTTTCCTTGGGAAGCTGCATCAAGCTCTTACCTGGCAAGAGAAAATTCAGAGAAGGTGTGATATAAACATAGCAGAAGTTTGTGCAGTTATTTAGCAGCTGGAAATGAAGAGGAGCCAGCAGCAGGTGTTTTGTGCAGACAGCACCAGACTTTTGGGGGAAAGAGCTCCTCTTTGTGTGCCGATGTGGCACGTTTTAGATGTTTCCCCTTGGTGGTTAAAGAGGGAGTAGGTCTCATTTGGAGATTTTGTGGACTCCCAGCGAAAGCTGCTGGGATGTCGTAGCAGTGAAGTGTTGTCATCACAGGGTGAGTGACAGCACTGCAAAGATGCACCCTTTTTAAGTGCAAGGGCTGCCAGCGTGGCTGGTGCAGTAGTCTCTATCTTTTCAGTGGTGGAGGCAAAGCACACACTGAATTTACACCTTTGGGCCTCACCTGTCAGCAGCTGCTCTGTGTTGCTTTCTCTGACGATCGAGTATTATCTTCCTGATTTAAAGCAGACCACATTAAACATCCAGCTTGTCCTCTGTGGGCATATGAGGAAAATGTATTGCCCGTTTGTTTTTGTGGCAATTATACTTTTTCTTGGTTTTGTACATAATTATTTTTGATTGTCATTTTTTGACAGTTTCTTGGCTGGGCTGGGTTGCAGCTGCCCTCATTAGGGGCTGTGCCAAACACAATCTTTTTGATATTGAATATTACTCAGTGGCTGCAGCCCCAGATGGCATGTGCAGTAGCAATTGAATCCAATTACTTCTGTCTAATGCTTTTTAAATTGAAAGCCCGGTAGGAAAGAGATGCTGAGCTCCTTGTCACTTAAGCAACTTGTCTAAGCTTTCTCCTAGGACTTGACATATCGGGAATCAGAATCATGTGGATTAAACTGAAAAGAGAGTAAAACCACGTGGGATTTATGTCTTATTTCACCATGCCTAATGCCCATGTCCCTGTGCATTGCATAGGTGCACAGTAGCATTGCAGGTGAGGAGAGGTGAGGCAGAGAGCAGTGAACAAGCTGGATGAGGATCACCACCTAACAGGACAGCTGCAGGGCTGGCAGCTGAATATCCCTGTCAAGTGGCAGCTTGCTGGTACCAGGATGACTCCAACATGTACACGTAGTTGGACCAGTTCTCCCAGCGCCCTCTAATTTTTCAGGCAAAGATGATATTTTGTTTTCTTCTTCTCCACTACACTCTTGTATAATCTGACTTAGGCTGTTATTAAACAGCAAATAATCTCCAGCTGATGAATAAAAAAAAATATAGCTAAAAAGATCCTGAGAGTACTGAGAAGCTTCGGTGAGCTATATTTGCCCTGGTTGATGGAGAGACTTTGTTTTTGGCCAAAATGTGCATTTATTGAGACTTCAGGAATGTGACGTTGTCTGTAAAGCGTGATTCATAGTTTAGGCTGTGATGGTGAATATCTTCAAGCATATCTTGTCCCTTGCACAGTGGATGTGGAGCATATTTTATTCCTTTCCTGTTTGCCATGTATTTGAAGACTGCTATTGCATCTTTCTTCGGCTGTTGTCTTTTCCTTCTGGCAAAAGTAACCTTAGTCCTTTCAGTCTTCCCTCATTAGCCACATCCTTGCTCTCTGCTCTACGTGTTTTAAGCCTAGAAAAGCCTAAGAGGTGATTTATTATCCTGTACAAACAGAATTGCATCTTGTTACCTCCTGCTTGGAAGTGTGATTGTTCTACTTGTTGTCCTCGAGTTATTGAACGACCACTGTAAGCTGCTGCTGCTGGCAACCCCACGGCTCTATGTCAGGAGCAGGGTGCACCAAGGCAGGAATGGGGGATGCCCTGGGAACCGCTGTTGTGAGCAACCTTTGGACAACTCATATGGGTTCACACCAAGGACTAACAAATGGATATTGGGGAAAAACAGAGGAAAATGGGGTGAGACGATTAACATTGATTATTTGTGTAGGGTGAGGGTTTTGGAGAGGAGCCAGGACTTCGCTGAAACCTTGTGCCCCTGTAATGGCAAGTGTCCTTTGGGAGCAGAATAGCAGGAAACCAGGAGAAAGAAAGCACCAAGCTATTTGGTGGGGCCCAGTGCTATCCCAGCCAAGCTAAGACTTATCCTAGCAGCAGTGATGCCAGTTTCCACAGTCCCCTACATGGGCTGGTGTCACAGTTACCAACTGGAACTGTCAGAGGTGATTTGTGAACTCAGCCCAAACACTCACAGGAACAAAAAATGCAAAGAGAACCAGTACAGCTGCAGGCAGAAGGCAGGAAAGATGCTATGTGTCTGGCAAGCCCTGCTGCTTGTTTGCTCCTGCTTTGCATTAAGTTATTTGCTGCGACTTAAAAACCAAACAAACGATGTTTCCTGCTGAGGCAAACAGAAAAAAAAATAAGAGGTTGTTGGAAGTGGGGTTGTGTCTCAGAGACAGTGCCTGCCTTCAGGGAGCTGGGTATCTTGGGGTCCACAGCACCAGGCATGAGGGCAGCTCACAGGCGCAGTCCCGGGGTCACCAGCTTAGCCGTGGCAAAGCTGAGCTGCTGCAACATGTTTTGTATTAAGTGTTCTTTTCATCTCACGTAGAAGACGTGGATGTGTATGAAGCTGATTGAGTGTACATGCTGGGTTTGTTTGTTTTTCTTTTCATTTATATCACATTTTTTACGTGTTAAGGCTTTTGGATTTTGTAAAGGAGGCATTCTTATGGTGGTTGAAACTAATTCTTCATTGGAAATTCTTCTAAATCTTACTGAAAAATATATATGAAAGAATCTAATAGTTGGAAGCAAAGCAAACCATTTTTAGCATCCAAGATGCACATAGAACATTTTTTTAATTAGCTGAAAATTTTGAGGGGAAATTATTTCCAGTCACTGGCCATTTTTGAGTTGTATGATTTCAAGAGGTTGTCAACAAATAGTAGCTCTTGGTAGTGCACTTGCATTGGGGATTTCTGGTCCCAAAGGTTTCAGAAGCAATTCAGTCAAAGCTCTGAAGTTCTGATCCTTTTTCTGAAGTGTTTAATGCGAGGAGTTTCTGAAGTTCTGCTGCAGTTGTTCTCCCATTAACAATGAAATTCAATGTGCTCTCTGAAACAACCAGCACTGAGGATGCAGAATTGTCCTTGGTGTGTGGTGATGCTAATTGTCCGTGGTAAGACGACTGTGAGCCCAGGTCAAATCAAGTTTGTTCCTGTATCAGCTGACACCCTCCTGGTATTGCCAGGGACATCAGGCAGAGTCATGTTGCAGAACTGAAGTAAAAGCAGTTTGTAGATTATCCAAACATGGCTTTGGGGAGGAGAGTGCAAACCTGGGGGCATCATCTTCATCTGCAGTGGTGTCAGCACCCCAACACTCTAGGAGCAAAAACGTGCTCCTCCAAACACAGGAGCAGGATTTCATCCCTACCTGCTGCTCAATGCCAGCAAGGGGTGTCCAGCGATAGCCAGAGATTCCTGCCCATGGAGCAGCCGTTTGGAAGGATGACTCGTGGCTGTCAAGAAGTCTGTAAGCCAGGGACTGTGTTGGAAGCGTCACAGGCTCTTTGGAATGGCTGAACTCTGGTGCTTGCAAGGTAAACTTCCAAGCCTGTTGTTATCCCCAGAGATACATGGGGTGAAGACCCACATCTGTGAGTCACAGGGGCAGCAAGCTGTGCTCTCTGGGATAGCGCTGCTCCCCAGAAGATCCCCAGCTGATTTCTTGATGTCTCACCAGTGGGTTGGTGGGAGCTGTGCTTTGAGAAAGCAGGAGGGTTTGCAGCCATCAGCTCCCTTCCCAGCACTGCTCTCTGGGACAAATTCAGGCTCATAAATCTCCTACTCAGCAGGCAACATTTGTGCTATAAACTAATTAGGCAAGTGGTCAAATACCACAAACACCTTTGCCCTCATTAGAGACCAATAAAGGTCCTGAGTAGGTGCTGAAATGCCTCATTAACAATGAGCAAGGCCTCCTCTCTGGGATGTGGGCTACAAAAACAAGTCAGCAGCCCAAGGATACGGGAGACCTGAACACTAATTTGGTGCACTGCTAATGATTTAAATGTCATTTGGCTAGTCTGACACTATGTGGAAGTCCTGGGCTTGTAGGCCACAAAGCCAAGGGATGGAGATGGCAGGATGTATTTATATTTGCCATGGAAAGGAGGAATTTGGCAGTTTTGTGTTTTGAAGAGCTTCTTTCCCTCTTCTCTTTGTCTGCCCTGTTCCTGCGTTGACTCGATGCCATTCTCCTCCTTATTTCAAAATCCTCTTCCCATCACTCTCTTTGGTTACGTGCTCTTCCACATAGTCTGCATTGCCCTTTAAGGCCTCGGCGCTGCAGCCTTGGGTTGTTTTAAAGGATTGGAGTTGAAACAAGAGTCAGGGCAGACACTATCCTCCAGTTGCTTCTCTTCTCCCTGCTGTTTTCCAGCAAAAAATGTTTTTCATGCCTGGTGGTATCATTGCAGTATCCGGAGGTGCCTCGCGATGTGGGTCTGCATAGAAATAAACTGGAAAACCTATCCCAGACAAATTGCCCTTTTCCATATCGCTAAAGCCAAGCTGAAACTGGTCGATTTTTCTGCCATCGCAGTGTTAACAGGTGAATTCAGGCCTGCTCAGGAAATACTGGCTGGGAGAACAGAAACACTAGTTCTTGAGCCAGTCGCACCTTCCGATTTCCTGGCTTCAGGAATAATTCAGAAATGTATCTCTTGGAACTGGGAGATGAAGTTGCTAAGCCACTATCCATCACATTTGGGAAGTCACGGCAGTCTGATAAAGTTCCCACTAACTGGAAAAGGGGAAACATATCCCCCATTTTTGAAAAAAGGAAGACCTGGGGGGGCTACAGGACAGTTAGTCTCTCACCTTTGTGCCCAGCATGATCATAGAGCAGATCCTTCTGGAAGCTCTGCTGAGGCACAAGGAAATTAAGGAGGTGACTGATGGCAATGAACATGGCTTCACTGAGAGTAAATCATGCCTGACAAATTTGGTGACCTTCTATGGTGGGGCCACAGCACTGGTGGATAAGGGAAGAGTAACCACCATCATCTACCTGGACTTGTGCAAAGCATTCAACACTGTCCCAGGCAACATTCTGCTCTCTGAATTGGAGAGACACAGGTTGGCATAGTGGATAAGGAATTATCCATGCAAGTGATTGCTTTGTAGAACTAGATTTTGAATGTCTATTTGGTATTTACTTTTTTCTTATGCCATGTTTGCTCTTTTGGCAGGAGCAGGCCTGCATCTGTATGTGTATTTTTCTTGCAGTTGTTTTGCATGATATCGGTCATACAAGGAGCACCAGCCAGAAGCTGCTAGGCTGTACAATTTTTTTCTCCTTCCTTTCATGCCCAAGTTTGATATGATCGCCAAAAAAATCAGTGGTACTGAAGTGAGCTGGAGGTGCAGCCCATGATGGTGTCTGTCTCCCATCACAGATGAGTCTTGTATTTGTGATATGCAGTGAAGATGTTGCAACTGCTCTGGAGTTTAGGTTTCCAGTATGTTAGTATGTGCCTGAAAAGTGCAAGGAAGATAACACAAAGTAGTGAAAGGGAGGCAGAGTAAGAAAATGAATCTCGAACTGATGAATTTTCTATAATGATTACCAAGAATGGCAAAGAAAATTAACTTTGCTTAAGCAAGGCAGAAATTCCTTATTCAGAAATTAGGCTAAGGCAGGTCCTCTAGGCCAAGTCTTCTGCCCAGACACGTCCTGCTGAATACACTCAGCAATTTCTCCAGTGGAGCAGAAAGCTCTAGCAGCATTCTTTGGATGCCATCCAGGGAGGGATGTGCGAAAGGGTCATTGCTTTGTGCGTGAGGTTCTGTGTTTGCCCAGGTTGTGTGTCACTGGGAACGGTGCAGAGCAAATGGCAAATTCCTTACAAAAGTGGTTTTGTGGTAAAATGTACAGCTGCAGCCACTTCCAGATGTGTGATGAGGAAGGACTTCGATCCCCCACCGTCCTTCCTAGTCAAATGCCTGTAAATACCGTTCTCCACCTCTCAGGTTCACCCCAAAAGGCCCATTAACACTTCCACGCAGATGTGTTTGGGTGCTGATGGGTCCCTGATTCATTTGCTTTAAAAGCAGAAACTCCCTTGCAGCTGCTTGAAAAATCAAGGGAGACATTTTTGTAGCAGTAATAATAATGTTCAATGAAGAAATCCCTCGGGGATTTTCTCAACCTTTGCTGCTTAATGAACCAACTGATTCAGCCTGTAGTGTTGAAATAATCCTTCCAAGGACGTTAGAGCACAATCCCATTAAGTCAGGGGAAAAATTTCGCTGCAGAACTTTTGTTAATGAATCAAGATGTTATTGTCAAGGGAAGGAACAGGGCTTTCTCTGAGCTGGCTTTTAGGTGCAGGTGAATTCACTTAGATTTCTTTCCTTGTGTTTTAGGCTGACACCTAATCATCAATGTAATTTGCAACATTGATTTCTCTTCTTTTTTTTTATTAACAGAGGTACAATGGAGAAGTCTGTAGAAATTAAATCCCCTGAGTCCTGTTTAATACAAAGACAACACCTCCTCCGGCTCAGGAAATCCCTGAGCTGCATTTTTTTTGAGGCTGGGAGAATACTGGGGGTAGGGGGGAGAAGTCACAGCATGTTTATTGTATTCTTAAACCCTTCCTTAGACATCTGCTTTTGACTACTTTTAGTGACAAAAGTACTGAGCTAGATGGACGGTGGAAAGCTGTTATTACAGATGGTGTCATTGGGTTGTTCCTATGCCTTCTAATTAGTGTTATCAAAGTGCTGAGGGACAATTGCATGGGGGGAGGTATTATCGTCATCTCTATCCTGCTTTTCTACTCACCGTTCTTCTGGCAATCTCTTCTCTTTTAACCAGCTTCTCCTCTGGCTGTGGTACCACTAACCTTTCTGAAGAGGTCAGTCTTGAATGGGCTAAAGCTGTGTGTATCTGGTTTAGTGATGTTTTATCTCCCCTTCTCCAGAGTATCATGAGGGTGCTCAAGCCTCCAGTATTTGAGTGCTTTCCTCTTGGGTACCACAGTTACGAGAGCAATGCCAGCTCTGTTGTGGAGCATTGTAAATCTTCTTCAGATTTCCAGATGAAGGGTTTCCTATCTACATGCTCTTTAATGTTGATGGTCCTCTCCCAAGTCCAAGAAAAGGGACTTCAGTGAAGCATAATTACGTGTGGAAGGAACTCACATCAGGAACCCCATTGATTTGAACAGCAAAACTGAAATCTGCAGGGGGGCAAAGTGCTGATCATGTACATGTTCAGGACCTTCGCTGCAAATTCAGAAGCTCTGGGTCTAATTAGGAGTCTCAGAATGCATACAGGTTTAGTTTGCCATTTGCTAGAGATTTCCTCTCAAGATACAAATAGGGATCTTAGTTGAAAATCCTTCCCTTGTTGAAGCCAAAGACAGAATACCCTTTCCCTTAGGTAGGACTAGGATTTCCAGCCATGCAAAAGCCTATGTTTGATCTCTGCCTACCTTAGAGCATCCAGGAGGTGAAGAAAGCTGATCCATAGCATACCAGACAAGCTGTAGGTCAAGCCGTTAGCAGAGAGGCACTTAAAAGTAGACAGTTACCCTCTTTCCCATCAAAGCCATCTGGCTCTCAACTGCCAAGCCAGTGCCAAGCCCCAGTGACCTTTCAGACTCATCACTGTGCTTAGAAGATTTACAGTGGAAAAAGAGCTACTTCTTGCGAGGAAACTCTTGCTCCTTCCTCCCAAGAGAGCATCTAGCCGCAATGACTCATATGTTCATCATCCTGGCTTCCCGTAACTGTCTGACAGTGGCTACAAAGCACAGGCTTGGGGAGAATCCGTGCTTGCTTGCCTCTGAGATAGTGTGATGTAAGCTCCTGCTCTGGCTTCTCCCGGCTTTTCAGACTGTTCAAAGTTCAAAGCTTTAGTCTCATCACTCCGTCACCCAGCAGGCGAACCCTGGCTCCAGCACTGAGTTGCCTCTCTTGAAGTGATGACATTTTCAAAGGGCTTTGGAATGATGAAGGTGCCAGAGCCCTGGAGGAAATGGAGGTAAAGCTCACTGATAGACAGGACCTGAGTTTCCAGAAGATCTGCCCAAGTCACTGTCTGCCTGTTTTCAGGCAGAGCTGCAAACTACATTTAGCATTTGGCGTGGAGCTGCTGTGAAGATTTTCATTTCAAGATGCAAGATGTTCTCTACAAGGTACCCTGTAGAGTAACCCTTGGAGAAGAGATTCTGCGATTCTGGTATAAATGGAAAAGTAAGTACACTGAAATTAGGAGGGAGACGACTGCTTCTCAAGTAAAAGAGAGGCTGAAAAATGAGCTGGAGAGATGGATACAAGCCCTGAAGTTGCAATCCTCTCAGATTTCAAACTCCTCAAAGATCCATAAGTGGGTTTGTACTTGAACGCCATTAGAAAGTTCAAGGTTTCTCAGAAAACTGGAGGTTGGGTTTGGATTTTGAAGTTTCCTGCTTCCACCAGATTTAGACATTCTCTGCTCTGGGGCTTTGTTCAGGCCTGTCTCCGATTATGGAGCCGTGAACAAATAGGTCTGAGGGAGCTGCTGTGTTGGCTGGTCTGTGTGAGCTACTGCCTGCCTTCAAATAGATCAAGGGACTCAACAAGAGTTTTGTGCTGGAGAACATGAGAGCAGCACCAAGGCATTTGACATGAGGCTGTTTGAATGTCAGTGGTTTTTGTCTGTGGGACTTGTGTCCTCCTCTTTTAAAATTCTCAAGTGTTTCTCTGAATCCAATCCATGTGGATTTTTTCCTGGTGTCACGTAGATGCAGTTAAATTCTTCCAGCTATCAAGTGCAAGGTGAGATCCCAACAAGTATGTGACAGGCTTTTTTGGAAAAGGCCCCCATCACCTCCAGAGCTCCCAAGGAAAAAATAGTTACCCATAAATTTCCACAGCAGGCTAAACAGACTCAAACCAAAAGCCTTGATGTAAATCTGAACCATGATTTTCACTGGGTTAAACACTGTCCTTTTATGTAAAAGGCTGGGTCTGAGAAGTGCATGAAAGCTGAATCTGAAGTTAGTGTTAATGAAAACTTGCTGTGCTGTTGTATTGCTTCTTGGCCTTTCCCTTCATCCTTCTCCCTTGAATTTCTCTACTACTCAACCTCTGCTGGGACATTTGCAAGCTATAATCCTCCCTGTGACATTTCCAAGAGATCTAGGTCTACAAGGAGAAGACAATTCTCTGCTGTGGGTTGGTTCTTCATCTGTGAGCCCTCAGTTGGTGCCAGAAGCATCAGGGAGGCTCCAAGCATTTGTGGGATAAGGAAAGTTGTCTATAATGTTCCTGGATGCATCTTCTTGCTCCTCTACAAGGCGAGCACACAGCATAGGCTACCTAGAAAGGATGAATGGAAAATAAACAGACATTGTGGAATATTTTTTTTTCCCTGTGGGATGGGTGGCTGCCAGGCAGACCTTCATTCTGCAGGACTGAAGACCAATCTATGCCTTTTTTGTTCCCACTCGTTTCAAAGGGTTTCCATTTAGGCTTTCAAGTGAATGAATGTGCTCCCTGGAACGTGGCTCACACGTCAAGCTGGCTTCACAAGGAGCACTTCTCTGGGGTAAGGACACTGTGGTTGCAAGCGGTGCAGCCCTGTTTATTTGTCTGCCTCCTGCCAGGCAGGAGCTCAGATTACCCTCACAGGCAGGCAGAAAGAGACCCAAGAAGGAGGAATTAAAAAAAGACCAAAATCTCCATTGCCCCCAGATCAGGTTTGAGGCTCCCAGCAATGGAAAGGGAAAGCCAAACACAGCTTTCCGAAGTGGCTGACTGATGCTGGGGAGATTCCAGGGGCTGATTTTACTCAAGGACAATTGATTGTAGCAGCTCTACTGATGGCTCCCACAGATTTCCAGCTGCCCACTGCAGGTTCATTCTCTTACCTTTGCTATTGGTGGGAGCCCAGCTGGGGACCAGTCAGGGAGGGAATTGCAGGATGTTCTTGATTAGCTCCAGTTACTCCATTACAGTAGAAGTTTGAAGGCAGAAACTAGTACCCACCAAAGCACATGGGAACAGAGCAGGGCTTTTCTTTCCCACCACATCTCTTGATTTATTATGTGTCTGCTCAGCAAGGAGGAATGCTAGTGCTGCAAGGATTGCTGTATCTGGGTTGTGCTGTTAATGAGGCCATCGTGTTGATTAAGCATCAGCCTGGAACATTATCTCGCCTAGGTCCCTCTCTCCCTCTGCAGTGACTGACACTTCTCCCTGAACAGACAGACCAAAGTTCTCAAGACTTATTGTTTGGGACTAAAATAAACAGCAGTTGAGGTGGAGCAGGGCTGGTGGCAGATGTGTACAAAAGATTGCACAACTTCTCGCCGCTGAGGACAGAGCTGTCCGATTAAAACCAGATACAGATGAGGAGATGGGTGGATGCATGAGAACGTTCATTACAGATAATAATTAGGCATGAAATGCCTAGGAATGGCTCAAGTCTAGGGATGCAGAGGGAGTGAGTGGGAGAATGAATGGAGAAGGGATCCTGTTTAGCACTCCAGGCTTTACTTTTCGGTACGAAGCTGGCAGCGTTGGCATTAAGAAAACAGGTGACCTGGGAAATTGTTTTATTTCCTTTCCTTCCCGTCCAGCTTTTTCCCCAGTGGCAATGATCTGCCAATTCAACTCTGAGTAAAAGCGACACATCTGGCAGTTTTACCCAGGAACTCCAGCCCAAATCTCTTTGCTTTGCTAACAACTCAATATTTTGTCATATTCTGGGCCACCCGTGAACCTCAGAAGTTAGAAATGCCAGCAAATCTGTCTATCTAGCTGTGCCGGCAGGGTCTGGTAGCAATGAAGGTGATCATGAGCTACAGCTTGTGATGGTCCCCCCAACTTCCAGCCGATGGGCACGATCTAAGTGGAATTGTTGCTGGCAGTCAGAACCTCTGTGATGTGTAAGGTCGTGATATTGAACGTGGCTTCTGGGAAGGACAGAGGCAGGCTTGTCAGGAATTGGGCTTCCATGGATTTTAGCTGTTCGAGGGAGTCTATGGAGGGGCAGAGGAAGGTTGCGATCTGTGTTAGCATCTCTGCAGATGCCCATCACAGCTGCTTGGGAATTGTCCCTTCAATTCCCTCTACCCTAAGTATGATAAGAGAAACTAAGCTTTCCTGGTGGGCCCTGCCACCCGTACATCCTGACAGCGTGCCTCTCCCTGCAAGATGCAACAGCATGTTTTTCGTCTCTAAAGGGGACAGGGCAGGACAGGATAGACTCTCTTCTAACTGGGAGTTTTAGACCTGGCATGCCAACCTCTGAATGCCAGCTGTGACAGTCTTTGACTGCCCTGGAGAATTTAATCTGACTTACTAGTTTTGGTGATAATTGTGGTACACAGACTGTCCAGAAATGTATCTTGTTCACATGGGTGAGCAGAGGTAAATATCTACAGGAGACACTAGCATGTTGGTACCGTAATGCGCGTTGCAGAAATAAGTCTCCTAAGCTGTCCATACGGTGTTCAAAGGATTTCCACCTGGTTGGTTGATGGTAGGGTGGGCTGCTCTGTGGAACCAGCTTCAGGGGGTGGTAAAGTTGGGGAGGGAACAAGTTTGCCACCCAGGTTTTGTGCTGGGTAGGCATGAGTGCAGGGAAGGCAAGCTGAGGGTGCCTGTTCGGGGCTGAGGATGGGTCATCAACACGTGCTGAAGTCATCAGTACTTGCTCTGCTTGAACCCAACAGCTTGGGAACCCACCTCAAACTTAATTTCCTTGAAAGTACCAGATGTTGAACCAGGGTTGAGATTCACGGGGCAAAAGAAACATGCTGTAAGCAAAGATTTGCTAAACACCAACATTGTGAAATGTAGGAATGCCAGCAGGGAAGGCAAACCTGCACCTCGTGCAGTGGAAATACTCATGAGACACAGGAGAGAGAGACAGATGTGAACACCACTCACTTTTCAAACTCCTGATTCTTAAATCAGCTGCAGCAGATGCTCTCAGTATCCAGGAAGGGATGCTGCTGATTCATGCAGCTTCTTCCATCCGAGCCTCTGTCAGCTGCAGTTAAAGGGGAAAATGAAGTGGAAGATGTTCATATGCTAGCAGCGTGTCCTATGCTTGCAGACATACAGCTGACATCTGCAGCTAACCCTCCAATTCTCCTAAAAATCAACAGCATCACCTCCCTGAAACAGAAAATCTTGAAATACCTCCTTATTTGAACTGTCCCTAATCTCCAAACTATTTTCCTTGCCTGCATTCACCAGTGGCCCGCTACAGGACTCAGAGAGGTTTTACATTTTGTTGTTGTTTTCCGGTTTTGAGGTTTTAATTTTTTTTTTCCTAAAGCCTATGAAGTCCCGAAGCACCTTTGGAGGGTCTCTTTCCTAAATGGAGAGTAGTATGTTGATCTGGTCACATATCAACCAGGAAATACCAAAAAGCTGAAGATGGACCCTTTACAAACAGGCTAACCAGCTTCAGATGTCCTTTCATTATTGGTATATGGAAGGTAATAGAGAGCACATGGGCCCTGTAAATAATGAGATTATTTACAAATACATAGAAATAAAGCCATTTGGCTGCCTTGGTGAAACACTGAAGCCATTGGTTTCACCTAAAATCTCTTAATTGCCCTGTACTGGGTAGTTTTCCTGCATCCTGTCAAGATCTGAGGTTCTGCACTGGGTTTTGCATCTCGTGCACACCACAGTTTAATCCTATACTTTCCTTCAGTAGAATGGCCGGAGGAGAGGCTGGGGCACAATAGAGATGCTGCTGCTCTTGGGCACGAGATGTTAGTAGGAGAAAGAGTTGGGTTAGGGGAGGCCAGCCTTACCCCATGGTGTGGTGCTGAGAGCATGGGGCATCATTAACGGGATTAGAGGAGAGTCCTACAGCTTCTTGCACTTTGGGTGGGTCCAGCCTCAAGCTAGAGTTGCAGACAGCGTTCCTGGGCTTCTAGAATGGAGCAGGAGAACCACATGCCTTCATTCTGAAAGGGAGCAATGGGCTGTGCAGTAGATGGTCCTTAGACCTTTCATTGTGATGCTTCAGCATCACTATTTGACCTCAAGCATTTGAGCGGGGAAGTTTTAAGTCATTTTTAGCTGCCTGGCTGCAAAGAGGAAGGGCGGGAGGAGGGAGACAGAAATACCATGCGGTTAGTATTATATCTCCGACACAATAGGAACTTTTATTAGCAATTTTCCATTGTGTTGTAGACGGCAAAGATCATGGTTATATTTGCATGTTTGAGACTGGCCTGGAGAATTAGCTTTCCCCTGCGATTGGGTAATAGTTTTCACATTGCATTAGCTTCAGCCTTTGGAGTGAGATACAAAAGCTGCAGCTGAAGATTGCCGATTCTCCTGCCCTTGGAGACCTTCATTCTTACCTGGCAGTTCAACCCAGGAAGAAACAGATCATAAGAAGCTTGATCTCTGTGGGATAGAGGAAGAGAAGGTGGCAGGTGGGCAGTACCTTTGCTCCAAATGTATTGATTGCACTTCTCAGGCCAATAAAAATGCAAGCGTTCCTGGCTAGAATAGCAATAAGGATGTTTCTTTGCTTTAGGGTAAGTCAGGATTTGACTAGATTTATGCTTGGCTCTGCAGAGGACATGCAGCTATTGACAGCCTGAAAGAAATTAGGCCAAGAAAACAAAACAGAAACAACTGGGAATTGTTGCAGCTTTCAATTTGCAGTGTTGGACCGGGCGCTTTGACTCTGGGCCATGGTTCTGTTGGTTTTTTTTCTCTCTTTGAGATTTTGCACAGTTCTTTCTGTGAGAGAGTCCTGCTCTGTGGTCTGGATGAAGCTGTGATGTGCGTCTTCCCTGTTGTGGGCAACAGTCAGCAAACCACTGGCTGATGACAGGAGGGAGGCTCAAAGAGCTCTGCCTCTCCTTTTCTCCCCCTGCGTGGCCAAGTATGGCTTAGGCATGACTGTGATGCCAATGGTAAAGGTAAAAGTCACTGCAGTACTGTTACCTACATCCCTGATCCTTCTCTTCCAGCTCTTCACAAGCTCCCTCTGCACCACCACTATAACAGAAATCCCCAGTTAAAGCATGGGAAGCTGTTTCTGCTGAAGGCAACATGCTCCACTAAGCCTTGGTGCCTCTTCTTCCCAAGAGAGACAAACGAATATTTTTATTATGTGCTTTCTAGAAACCAGCAAGTTAACCCACTTGTCCTCAGAAATGCTGTTAAACTGATGCTGATCCCAGCCTTGGGTCTGTTTTCTCTTCTTCCCCCAGAAGACCTTCTCCTGTTTTTAGAAACTACTCTTCAGTAATTTTAGGGTTGTACCAAACACTGGAAATGACATCCCATCCGCTGCAGACAGGAGTTTCATCCCAAGGCTGAACTTTGCGCCAGGGCTTTCTGAAGGGTCTTGAGCTTCAGAAAGAGCTTCTTGGGCTTGGTACAATACAAGACCAGGCGCAGTATGAATAAGGTCCCCTCCCTACGCTCTGCTTTGCTAGTCCCAAACACTCTCTGATGCATAAGCCCAAGGGGGAAAGCATGTGTGTACTGTACAGCGTGAAGATCAGAATGACGTTAGGGCTGCAGAGCATCTATTTGTCCATTCTGCTCACAGAAAAGGCCTTCATATTTTCTTACCATCTGGACAGCAAATGTGTCCTCCTCCGGGAACTTAGTTTTGACCTTTGCTCACTTTGTTTAAGAATAAATATAAAGCAAACGTGTAACATTTGCACTAGGGATCTCCTGTCAGCACTGCAGATAGGTCAGGAGAGCTGACTTGACTGTTCTACTTGTGTCCTGTGTTTATGGTACGTGGATATAAACACCACATATTTGAGTTTATTCTTTGTAATTGGCTGAAACTTTGGAAGACAGGACCTCTATTTGAAGTAAGGGCGTTCCTAATGTTGTCATTATAGATGTGTGATTGTTAGTTTTAATGTGAACTACAAGTCCCACCATATGTCGAGAGCTCCATACAATGTGCTCCTTCATGGCTGTAGCGCTATCATCATCAGGAGACGAGTGTATTTGCTGTGGGTCTTTGGATGCATGGCATCTATGGCATGGATCATGACCATTGGTTAATCTGATTTTCTGCAGACCATGAACACGTTGTTGCTTGTTTCATCAGTCATTAACACAGATGGGTTGTATTGTTTGGTGATCTCTGATATTTGGGCTGTTCAGCTGGTGGGCTGGTGACTGTTGGTCTTGACTGTCAGTCATCTTAAGTATGATGGAGTAAACTAGGATGAGTTCCTCTCCGTAGCCATTGGCTGGATTTAGCTAACAAGACCTGGAGCATGGCCAAGACCCCTGCCTGCAGGACTTTCTTCTTCTTTCCTTTTAGAAAGTCCTAATATCCAGCAGAAACCCAGCATAACCTGTAAGCAAAGACTTGGAGGTTTTTTTTTGGAGGGGGAGAAAAGGTCAGCCTACCATTTATCAAGTGACCTGGTAGCTTGTCACCAAAACAGACTGAGGAAGCAGAGATGAGTGCCCAAACTTAAAATAAAGAGGTCTAGTTGGTCAAACATCTGTTTAAGATTGGAGCTGTTGCTGTCAGGGCTGGGGTACCCCACCCTGTGTTCACCCAGCTTTGTAGAAGCTCACAGCAGCCCTGACTGACTCTATCCAGGGCCCTTCAGCTCCCTGCAGGATCCCCACAAGACTCTGCTGCTCACTTCATTATTTGTAAATGGGTTTTGCCAAGATTAAATTGGAAAATAAACCCCCACAGCTCAGGCTTGAGCTGTTGAGATCATGAAGATTGATCAAATAGCACAATTAAATGCATTTATTAAATAAATGGGTGGTTTATCTTTCTTTTCCCTTGCACCCACAGGGCTGATGCTCAGCTGCTTGTTGCTGGCTTTAAAAAGGTCCCTCTGCACAAATGCTAGCACAGGCGAGGGCTGAACAAGCTTTTGCTTTGGACTATTGAGCTAGACCAGCCGGTTTCACTTTTTTGGGTTGGTACATGGTTTCACTTGCCCATTTTCTCCAGCTGAAAAGCTGCCCAGCACGGGTTCTTCCAGACAGGCCTGGGGCTGTTTCCACTTGTGCCAATAAAGTTCGGCTTTGACAGTCAAAACAGAACAAAACAAAACAACATCATCTCTCCATCCTGTCACCCTCCCCAATAAATTAAAAGGCATTTCTCTCTCTTTTTCTTTTATTTTCTTTTGGTTTGTAACATGACTTTGGCTTAAAATGGCAAAGCCTGTCCCGCATCTCACCCGCTCTCACAGTGTCCCTTTAAAATCTGATTTTGGCAGTGGGTTTGGTGGCTGTGGTTCCTGTCCTGAACAGATGGCTTTAGTTAGGCCAGATTTGGTGGCAGGTCTTCGGGATGCCGAATCACTGCCTCGTTTGCTCCTTTCTTCTGTCATCAATAAAGCCATTGAGAGAATCTTTAATAAATAAACACAAAAACATTTCTCAACAGACAGTGGGATGGAAAATGACTCATAGGAAAACAGGGTACAAGGAACGCTCTAGTATTAGGTATTACATGTGTCGAGTTTCTGTTTGGGGTCCAAGAATGCTGTGGCTTTTCTCTAAAGATTATGCCATTGTGGAATAATGTCGTTGTGGAGTATTTGGTCAAGATGAGCTGTTTGGGTCTGGTGGTTACATACAAATATACATCTATGTGTTTTTCAAGTGTTTGGAAAATCTGTGACAAGCACTTTTTTGGGATGCTATAGGCAACCATTGCCATCACTGTTTCCAACCTTGTTGAATGCCATGAATACTGCTGGAGTCATGCTTTCTCTCCTCCTTTCCTTTTCTTCATTCACGTAGGACCTAGAGTTTTTTTTCCCTTGGGATTGGGTGCAAACAAATTGGGCAGGATTCTTTGTGCTGGCTTAGACATACCAAAGGGCTGATCCAGTCCTAGAGAGAGGCTGGGAGGAGCATGCATGATATTATAGAATCATAGAATCACCAGGTTGGAAGAGACCCACCGGATCATCGAGCCCAACCATTCCTATCAAATACTAAACCATGTCCCTCAGCACCTCATCCACCCATCCCTTAAACACCTCCAGGGAAGGTGACTCAACCACCTCCCTGGGCAGCCTGTTCCTCCATATCGGTGTGAATGAAGCAAAGTCTTTAAGAGATAGAGGAAAAGAGATGAGAAATATTCTGCACAGAAACAACCACGCTGAAGTTGGGGACCCCCAGCAGTGCCAGTGGGACTTCGGTGGTGGTCATCAAAAAGGCTTTTGGAGGAGAAAACGTAATCCGCTAACCCTTGCTCATCCTCTGGGAGCATTAATGGATGCACTGGGAAAAGAAATATTTCAGTTGACACTTGTATTTGTTCCAGAAAGTTATCTGTGGAGTTAAGGAGGTGCCTGAGGAGGGCTGATGCCCAGTCTCTCTTTCCTTGTATTATGCACCCCTCATTTTCTACAAATTAGACCCTAGAAACTCTGCCGTATCTGATTTTGGCAGGAGGTGGTAGAATGTCATTCTTTCTTCCCATTAGTCAAGCGATCTGATGACTGAAAACAGCGAGGAAAATCCTTCTATAGTTTGTTTTTCAGTCTCTCTGCAGAAAGAAATGCGCGTTACAACACTTTTAACTCTAGAAATTATAACTACGTGATCCTGTTAGCTGTTATCATCGCTTCTACCTCCCTGATCTACGCTGCATGGAGTTTTGTCAGCTCAGGGTCAGCACCAGGCAGCTCCTAGTTGAGGATCATTAGAGAACAAAAAGGAAGCATCGAAGGATGAACTCAAAGCAAAGTGCTCACAGTGCAGGCTCAATTAAATATTTATAGTCCACTATATACACAGCCACAGACAGGCTTTAAAAATGGGAAACACTTGAAGCAAAATGAGGCCATTTAGATACAGAAGGTCTCATTTTCTAGTGTTTCCTAGAAAAAAAAAAAAAGGCAGCACAAACACAAAGAGCTGTTTCTAGTTTTGCTCATCTGTCACAATCCCTCTGATTCACATGCACTGCCTTCTTTTTGGTTTGTTTTCAGCAGTTTTTGTGACTAAAGGATGAAGGGTATTGTGGGAGTGTGTACATGCTTGTGGACCTCAGTGGAGAATCCTGCCCAGTGGCCAGAAGGAAAGTGGAGGTGGCCTGGCAGGAGGTGGTTTTGTTCAGCAGCTCATTTTTGGGAAGGGCTGGTGAATTTTCGTACTGTAAATTGCCCCTGAAGCTTGTACCTGGAGCAGATATGTGTGGATGCTGAAAGAGTGGGTCATTATCAGTTTTATTTTGCTTACCGTTCCAATCTCTATTTACCTACTAAATAGTAGAGACACCTGCATTAATATTAGCTTAATGCGAACCGTAAATAAACACACAGGGTGTGTTTATAAACAATGTAAATCTATTATATATTGTGTTAACATATAAATATAAGTGCATATTGATGGAAAAAAGGAGTGACAGTCACTAGCTGAGCATCTCTAGGGGCTTCCAGTGCCCAGACAAGGTCTTGGTATTTCCAGGATGGGGCAGCACCCAGGCAGTTCGGGAATCATGTGGCCCAGGGACCAGCATCAGCTGGGGAAAGCCCTTCTAGCCACATCACATCATGACGATGGCATGTGCCATTCCTATGATGCGATTATTCTTCATAGGCTTGTTGACCTGAAACTAAACTCTTGGGAAAGCAGAGATTTGAGGCATCCTTTGTCTGTCCAACTGCAAACAGGGAGAGATGGGGCTCCAGGGGAAGGGGCAGACGTGGGGGAAGCAGGCTTGCCATTCCTGTGGATGTTTTTAGGGGATTAAGAGGGGAACAATCACTCTCCAAGGCTCTCTCAAGGTTTAAGAATTACCTGGAGGGCCTGCTGGAATCCATTTTTGGGTGACTGGAGATTTTTTCCGATCTGCAGTGACAGAAAGCGAGTCCAGCAGTCTGGAAACAGCCCTCAAGCTGTCAGAAGAATGATAGCTTCTTTCTGCAACTTGGTGGAAAGCTGACCCATAACAGGCTGCAGCAGGAGCTGGGGGGCAGCTTGGCCACGCTGCCCATCACCATGGGCAGATGAGCCGCGGGGGAGGCTGGGGACAGGGGGCACCCTGCCATAGAAGGTATATCAAGCTGATCTCTGGTTGCTCTACCACTTGGCTTTGCAGAGGAATGAGGGAAGAGGAGGAAGTATAGAGAGAGTCCTGCTTTGCCTGAGGTTAATTGTTGCTTCCTCTGGTCTCCTGGAAATGCCCAAATTTAGCATGGAGAAGATGGTGGTGGAGAGGAGCAGTTTGGGTCCTCACCACTTGATCTTCCCAGGCCTGGGAACACCTCCCAAGGGGCTGGCTACTAACTAGAAAGACTGGAAGGTATTTGGGGAAAGAGCCGAAGTCTGGGAGACTACAAACTAACTAACTCTTAACTCCTGACCTAACTCCCACCACAGCATCACCTCAGCTGGAGGAAGATGCATAGCTTGACAGAAAGTCCTTCCCAGCCCCATACCTGAAGAGGGCAGACATTGGCTTCGCTAACACAAGTGATGTTTGCTCTGACTTCAGCTTTCTCTTCTAAGATTTCTTAGGTGCTTTTCACTAGTTGCTGGTTTTTTTGCTTATATCCCTGGGTAAAGTGATTAGTAAGAAAACAGAGGAGCAGTAATACAGATCTTTCTGTTTGCTAACAAAATCTCTTGATGTTTTTTTGGGTTTTTTTTTCTTCCTGAAGGTGCTCTGCAGGAGTTGAGAGGCTGGGACTGAAGAGGGAGCACAACCTAGTGCCAAGGCCTTCCTAGGCAATGCTGCTGCCTGCTGGAGTGTGAATCTGGTCAAGCAACGGTAAGGAAGTGACTTCTTTCTCCTGAATTGGTAGATCAGTGAATACAGTGCAGACTTTGCCTGTGAAGTTTTGTTTGCTTGAAGGCATCCCAGACACATCTGGCTACTCCCTGGCTCCTACAGCCATAAAGGTTGCACAGTCCCTTCCCTGTTTACATAAACATATGATATGATGCGACTTATAGGGTGAGCTACAATTATACTGCAGCATCCGCAATAATTCTTCTGTAGAAACCAAATGTTCAGGCTGTGAAAGCCAGCACTCAAATCCGACATTCGGGAAGCAGGGTAAATCTTGGGCAGCATGGAGATCTTGGCCATCGAGGTCGAGTGTGTGACACTGTGCTTTGTTTCTATGGTTCCTGGATGGTCTAGGAGAGTGCAGATCTTAAGTTCCCAGCTGCATGGGACATGCTCTCTGCCCTCCCTTAGTTTTTGGCAGTGGTAGGATGATGTTACAGCCCAAAATCTGACTTGATTTTTTTCTTGTGTTGGATCTTTGCAAAACCAGCATCACGGGCTCTGATGGCCTGGTTTCCAAATTCAGGACTTTGTGGCAGTTCTCTCCTGTGGGGATAAAGAGCTAGAGGGAAAAAAAATCCCTCTAGAAGGTCAACAGTACTGAGCAGCCTTGCTGTAAGGGGTGCCCCAAAGCAACCCTGCAGTAACAAATGGAAGAGAGATGTCCACAGCCCATAAACAGAGGACCAGCACTTGCTGTGCAAAGGTTTTCACCGCCCTTTTTGTATTTGAGCAGGTCTTGTGGGCAGCCCTAAAGAAAAACACAAAACCAATATGCAGATGGGAGCAGGGTAAAAGAATGTCGTAAAAAAGAAATATATTTCATTTTGCAGCTGATAGGAAGTTGGAATTAGTGTGGAAAAACATGTTGTTAGTTAATACTGATGAATGATATTCTGGCAGCACCATAAATCAAAGCTAATCATAGGAATGGTTCTGGGGAGAAAATTTGTATGCACTGGTTTTGATTCCTGTATAGAATAAATGGTTTTATCAGTTTCTTCTATGGAATTTGACAAGCACCCAGTAGCCTGCTGTTTTCTTGACTTGTAATGACTCAGGAAAATCTAGAGAGCTGAGCAGAAGTTTTGCTGGCATTAAGAGCTTGAGTTAATACTTCTAAAAGCAGCTACAGGAGTCAGATGTGTACCCCCGCTGACTCTTGATGTGATTTTTACCTGTGACTTTTAGCTCTGATTTTTGTCTATTTACTTTTGCTGAGCATATGAATTTTCAGTCCGGGTATTTCTTTGGGACTTGCGATTCAGGGAGGATGATTTATTCCTTTTCATTTCCAAGCAATCGCTCCATGAATGATCCTTCCTACAGGGACTCTGCAGCAATTACACATCGTGTCCCGCCTCCTAAATGCTGTGTTTGGATGTGTAAAGGGCCCTTGCTTATTCGTATCAGGAAAATTACTCTTCTGCTTACCTGCTTTGCAAAGATGTTTCTGTAGTGCAGGTGTGATGGAAAAGATTGGCTCAAGCGCTTTATTCTATACGGGTCCTATTAAACTCCCCATCCAGGAGATTGAAGAGTGATTTGAGGTCACAAGCTCCAGATGACTAAGTGGTCAAATCTGATTTTATGAGTACCCTAAGTTTCACAGACATCTTTATAGGCCGAGGAGTGCCAGGTGAGCACTGTAAATAACCACCAACAAGCTCGGCGTGAGGATCCCTCTGTGCAAATGCTTACACCTGCTCTCCAGGACGTTGAATTTATGCAAAAGTTGAACAGTTGTGTGTACTTTTTGTACGGATTTTCTCATAAGGGCAAAATGAACATGAAATTCATTAGCGAGAACTGAATCCTGAATCATCTGCTTAAAAATGTGGACTATTGCCAATCTGATAGAAAAGAAAACCAGAGGAATAACAAATTTATATCCCATTTTATACTGCAGAGTTGCAAATGGTTGACAAGGACATACATGTGCCTGAGCCACCTTGCTTTGCAGTTGCAATAATGGGAGATGAAATGCAAGGGCTGGCCAGCAGCTGAGGATGAGCCAGTGGCCATCAATAGTTACACCAATCACAGTCAACATTAACATTTTTTATGTGGTGTTGGGACTATGATGCAGAAGAATAAGAAATCAGAGAAGGCAAATGCATTTCTAGTGCTTTGGGAATCCCCCTGCCATTGCAGCATTACCTCTAACCAACTCCTAACCCATGCCCACATCCTTCTGAAAGAGCCATTATGTACGTTATGTGTCAGCAAAGTCTCCTATTTGTTTTTTTTCTCTGTCTCAGTGCTTCAGATAACTTCTTGCAGTGCAGTTCCCAATGTTTATTTTCTCTCCCTAAGAGCTGATAGCTAAATATATTCCCAATCTCAACACTTTGACTTTTGCCGTTTATTTAATGACCTTCGCTCACTTCAGTATGATTAAGCTCGTCTGTGTCTGGGTAGTTTTGTTAGCATTAAATTCCCTTTATTTTGGGAAGTTCATTTCCACACCATGCTTTCTCCCAGTTGCCTTCCTGTAAGTGAAGAGGGTGGGTTTTGATCCAGGTCTCCCCTCCTCCTCAGTTGTATTTTGCAATTTTTCTTTCCTGGCTTTTGACCTGCTTTCCTCTTGGAGTGTGAAAATCCACCCTGGAACAAGACGCTTTCTCCAGCAAAACAAAAACCTTCTGCTGCCAGGGGACCCGACACTACCACGAGGAAAGGTGCTCAAGACTTGCATCCCTTCATATCACCTGCTTGTGATATGTCTACAATCCAGTCCTTGGCAGAACATCCTTTCTGCCACCATCAAGGGATGGTGGTGGTGGGTCTCATTGTGTGTTCATCAAGTCAAGGGACCTCTCGGCTTCTGTTTGTCTGTCTTAACAAGGAGTGACTCAGAGCACAAGATGACATTTAGGATTTGTGCATAAGTGGGGTTTTTTCTCTCCTTTGCGACATGGTGACCAGTTTGAGGTCCTGTGGCCACAGCTGCACAGCTGGGAGAGCTGAGCTCAGTCCTGCAACAGCAGCAGAAACAAACGCTCCACCTGGAGGTGAAAGCAAATTATAACGGGGCTCGGTGGGCAGCTGGGATTTGTAGCTGAACCAGAAAAAAAACAAAGACTAGATACGTACACTGTGTCGGCATGAACTGAGGAAAATAATTCATGGCTTAAAAGAAAAGTGATCTGGAACTGTGCAAAGCCATTCTGTGTGAGGGAAAGGCAGGGCATGGGAGGAGATGCTCCTACTCTGGGCTGCATCTCTCCCAGCATCTGTCTCCAGCCCTGCTGCCTCTGTCATGAGGGGCCACTGAGTTTTCTGGGGCCAGAAGCAAGGATTTGAATGAGGGGATCTCCCCTCCCAGGGCACAGGTTTCTTTCAAGCTTGGCAACTGAGGCGTTTTTGCTCCTGCCTCTGCATCCAGCCAAGCCTCTTCTTTCCTGGCACTGAGCATCCGCATCCTCATCAAATCGTACTTGTTTAAAACATACGTTTTAAATATCCCATTGAACTCTTAATAGTCACCACTCAACCTGCTCACCAATAGCTTGTGGTTTACAGAAACAGCATTTTTCAGTTATGAGCCATTTGCTGAAATGAAGTCACCCAGACTAATTAGAACTACAATTCCAAGAGCTCAGGACCTTGGGGATGTTTGGGGCAGTGTTTGAGGCAGGATCTATGTGCTTTGGAATAACAGCTCCCTGCTTGCTCAGATGAACACAGAATTGAACGAGACGGTGATTCGATCCACCGGGCATTTCCACTGTTCCTTTAAATAAAAAGAAACCCTCTATCGTCTCTGAGGATATTTTGCACATAAATAGTGCTCCAAGGGAAATTAGTGCTGAATATATGTGGAAAATCACCAAAAAATATAGTCATACATCTTGCAAGGCTTACAGGAAATTAGCACAAGTGAATTACCCTAAACAAAATTACCCTGCCACAGAGCACGTGTGTTCCAAGGAAGAATTTGAAAATCATTTGAGAAGGCTTTATTTCTTTGCAAACCTAATGGATCTCATAATTTTGTACAGCCCTATTGGAAATAGGAAAGAACCTGCCTTGTCCAATTAAGAATTAGAAGTAGAGCAGCAACAGGGAGAAAGATTTCTATTTAAAAAAAAAAAATAGTGAATTTGTCCCCAAGCTCCATGAAATCCAACACAGCAATATTTGCTGGTACTAGAAAAAAAAACCCACTGGTATCTTATTGCCAAGATTTCACATAAAAATGCACCACAACGATGCCCTGTGCCGTGGTGAGAACTGAGGGTGGGTGGGGAGAAGTGCTGTGGGCGATGGGCAGCGAGGGGCAGCTCTTGTAGAAACCCTTTTCTAAAATATGAGTAAAAGCACAGTGTCTCCTTTAGCATATTTAACTATTTACTGCTGTCTCAGGAAGCAGGAAATTCCTACCACTATGGGGGAAAAGTTCAAGCTGGACAAATAGGGAGGATAAAAGTTGCTTGGAAAACATTCTTGATCCTGATGGGTTCCAGCAACCTCTAGTTAAATGATTATTTATCATCGTGAGGGCATGGGGATATCTGATGGCTCAAGGCAAACTGGTCCAGCTGGTGGGTTTGGAAATGCAAATAGCACTTGTACCCGGTGCTGTGGCAGGAAGATGCTGCAGCCCTGGCTGCGGAGAGGCTGCGCTATTCTCAAACAACACTTTGCATTATTGTAAAAATTGAGAAACTGGCTTCAGATAGGCTCAGGCCTTCAAGTTTATTAGCTGTGTTTTCAAGCTGGGCTCCAATTCCTTCTGCTGGAGTGCATACTGCTGTATTCTCCTCACCATCTCCTGCTGACTGTAATGAGCTGTCAGAGGGAAGGAAAGGTCAAACTCCTTCAGCATCAGGTGTGAATGGGGATACATGGAAAACAGATTCCTGTTATCATAGCAACCAAAGCTCTGCCCTTGCTGGGCTGGAGAACAGCCCTGAAGTAGCAGCACAGGTGATGCAAATAGGGAGGGTTGCTGTGACAGGGGCATGTTGGAGATGCCTTGCCCCCATGCATAGGCTGAAGCTCTTCTAGCAGCTCATATCATGTTCTCTGGTGCAGGGAATCCTTTTGGTGTGGAAATCATTTGGTTTGCAATCTTCGCTGTAGAAATTGTGATAGACCTGCCTTTTTTTTTGGCAACCACTTGGAGATGTCAGCAGGCTTGTGCTGCTTTGGGATGGATGAGTTGCAGTGAGTGAGGAGCAGACAGACAGAGGTTGAATGCATTTATGTTTGTTGGGATCCAGGTGCCTCTATCTAGGGAGCACAATAGGGCAGCTCTGCCCATGTTATTTTAGTCATCTTAGGGCTTGTCCTAGCAAGAGAAAATGCCAAGGTAAGAACAGTTCAGTAGGCAATACTGAATATTAATAACCACGGGGTTTATGGTCTGGAAGGGAAAAGATGTGCTTTCTGTTAAAGAAAGCTCAGAGCAGTAAAGGACCCTCACATCCCCTTTTGTGGCACTGGGCTTCCTCAAAGGCCAGGGCAGCAAAGTGTCTTGCAAAACCCCTTTGCATCCAATGGCTGCAAAACACACCCTGTTGATGTCCCAAAGTGTTTCTGCTGGTGTTTTATAGAATCATAGAATCATAGAATAACCAGGTTGGAAGAGACCCACCGGATTTTGTTTCTTTCCCTGACATTTCTGAGCAAGGCTTGCCGTGGGTATCTTAGGACTTAGCCAGGGCTCCTTAAATCAGCAGATCAAGGTGTTTCAAGACAGGCTTTTGCAAAAGCTGAAGGCACGGTTCACGTGCTGTGAAGTAAGCTCAAGCTCTCTGCTTCCCCGCTGTAGCGCAGCACTTTCTCTCCTAGAAACAGAGTGATGGGAGACAATAAGAGTGAGCTGGGAAATGTACTTGGGCTTTGACAGAGTCTGGACACCAAACTGCTGATAAGGGAGGGAGACTTTAAAGATTCAAATAACCATTAAGTGAGAGGCACCTCTGCTCCGCATGGGCCTCTTCCCATCCCTGGGCCCAGTTCCCAGCACACTCTGTGTTGTTCTCTGTTCCTGGATGGGAAACAGCATAAAAAATGTTGATGTTTGTAATTTTCTGCCTGGGATTTGCCATATGCTGCTGGACCTTTGTTCTCCAGACTGGCTGCTGCAAAGCCTAATGCTAGAATGATGGGGTGAGCATCAGCGGTCTCTGAGCTCCCCACCCAAGCAGGGAGGAGATGCAGGTCCTCGCTGCAAAGCTGGGCTGTCAGCTGCAGCTCAGACCTCGGGTAACATACTTTACCAAAGTGGCTGATAGTAATCAAAAGTCCGTCTAAATGAAGAGCTTTTTAAGCTGCAAGGAGCCTTATGTGTGAATTCTGTGAGTCAGCACAATGGGAGCAGTGGCCTTGTTGTTAAATAGTGCCATGTTGGAAACTGTCTTGGCTGTTGGCAAATTCTGGCTGGAAAAAAATGAACTGCTGTTAAAACCAGAACACCAGAATTTGTGGTTGTTGCTTAGCAGAAACCTCACTCTTCCTTAGTGTCCCCAGCATAGCTCTCCTTTAGCTGGGAGTCGCCCATCCTCTCATGGCAGGAACCTGGTGCTGGTGACAGATGATGATGATGGTAGGTGCTCCCTTCACACCCGCCTGGCTGAGGAGAGGAAAGCACTTCAGCCCCTGTGACAGCGCTGTGCCTGCCACCAGGTGAGATCTGTCAGCTCCAGTGTTGCAGGTAACGGTGATGATGGGTGAGATAACAGCTACTCCTAACTGATGGGTTATTTTTCTCCCTGTGCAGTTCACTGGCAGGTCAATGCACTCGAGGGGCTTTCCTTTTTTGCTGTCACAGTGGGGAGTTTTCTGGCTCAGCTTGTCTTTGCTCCTGAGTGATAACTCCTTAGCAGATGAAATGTGGATTCACCTGCCTTACCTTAGGCATCTAAAGCTCAGACACCTAATTCTGTGCTAATCACCCCCTTAATAGCCATAGAAAGGCACCTGGCATGTCCTAAAACAGGTGTCATTGGGGGTTGCACCAGCACCTCGCTCAGGCTGAGGTTTTATGACTGCAAGTCCTCCTCCTCTGCCTCAAATTACCCTGGAGCGCATCTTGAGTTTTGCTCTACTGTGGCGACCAAGCTGATGCTCAGCAGAGGACTTAACGCATCCTGAACCCCACTCCAAGGGAGTGCAGGTTCTCGCCTGGGTGCCCCTGCGATCCCTTTCTCTCCTCACTGGCCAAGGTCAAGGCGTTGCAGCTCCACGGGGCTGAAGGGGGAGGTCGGAGTTCGCTGCAGACAGGCGCGCTGTGCTGTTAGGCTGAGCCCAGGCAAGCTGTGTGCCTTGAGACCCCAGGGTGGGAGATCTGAAAGGTCACCACGGGAAAGCTGTGTACTCTGGTTTTCACATGTTTGCCTTTATAAGTGTATCAACTCCTTTGGAAGCAGAGGCCAAAGGTTTGCATACACTCTGGCACCTTTTAAAAAGAGACCTTTGCATAACCTGAATCTTTCTAAGCAGTAACGGGTGTTTTCTTGACATGCAACAGCCGTCCAGAAAGCACACAGACCTGCTTTAAAACAGCCAGATGCCTGCACTGGTTTATGGAAGCCCTGCTGCAAAACTGTCAGGCTCCCACTTATGCTCCTAGTCACTCCAAATCAGCTGCCGAAAACCAGCAGAGGTTTTCATGTTGCTGTCAGTCAGGATCTCCAAGTACCTGGGGGATGAGTGACTCCACTGATGTCCCTGCAGTGCACCCATATGCAAGAGCTGCATGGTTCAGCTCTAATTTCTTTGATATTAGGTGAGATGACATCTCGTTCCACTTTTCTGCTCCTCCTCAGGATGCATTGCCTTTTCTTTACAGCCAGTTCTCTCTTGCAATGCAAATGCTCAGCCTCCAGCTGATCCTCTGCACCCATCTCAGTCCCCACTAAACCCAAACAAAGTTGTTAAGTGTGAGAGCTGCATGTGCACGATGAACCCGGCACATCCCTGCTGCCCACTCTGCTATACATCTGCTGAACAAAGTTGCGGGGGGGGGGGCTATATAAATTGAGGAAAGCTGGCTAGACCAACCCAGGACATGTCCCTTCTCAGGGAAGTTATCTGTCCGAGGAGTTCTCTGGCACCAAAATGTGACGGTTGGAGATGAAAATTTTGTCTTCAATAGAATCATTTGACTGTTGGATTGGATGGGGTGGGTGGACTATTATTCCACCCACTCTCTCCGTAGTCTTCTTCCCCCAAAGAAAACCTTCCCCCAAACAAAGAGCTTTGTTATGTCTTATTGTCTTCTCTGGCGCTTGAAAATGCAAGTTTTTCCCATCTATCTTTTGGCATCTGTTCACTGTCTCCAGGACTTTGTTGGTTTTACTGTGATTCTTGCTCTGAGACTTGACTTCAAGACCATGGGAAAGGCTTTATGGCCGTGGTGGGGAGCGTTATGTCTGAGTCAAGGCATCGCTCACCCTGCAGACCCTGGGCTGCATGAGGACCACATAGGCGGTGGGCTGCATCACACAAGGGTCTGATCCAGGCTGCCGGGAGCCTGGGGAGGAGTAGGGAGGGAAGCCAAAGCATTTTATTTCTTTTTTTATTCTTCAGACACACCAATCCATGCTTTGGCATAGTATATAGCCATGATTCATCCATGTCCTTCTCATGGGAGAAGTAGGGGCAAAATCCTGACTGGTTCTGGGCTAGAGCTTTGTTATATCTGTGAAAAGAACTATGACATGGTTTTCAGCATCAGCAGGTGATGCAAAAAGCCCCCATCAATCACGCGTCTCCTGTCTAGGAGATGCAGTGGGTAAAAAAACATCCCAAAGCAGAGCCCCAGTCACGAGGCAGGAGTAGCATCGGTGGTGTTTTACATGTCTGCAAGGAGATAATATGACATCTCCTTCAAGAGAGGAGAATTGGGCAAAATATCCCACTCCCTGTAGCCTTTCTTTCCGACCTAGAGTCCTTTCCTTAAGCTAAAGAGAAAGGAAGAGTTCGCATGAGGAGAGCATTATCCGTGCACAAAGCTCAGAGTGATGCTCAGAGTGATGCTCCTGGCCCGGACCGCAGCTTTCATCCCCATGCAAACCTTGACAATACGTATGTTTCTACTTGACTCTGCTAGTTCACTGTTGAGGTTATTACCAATACGGTACATTTTTTAAAGCAAATGAGGTTTCAAAACGCCTATTGATAAGATCTTTCTTGCCCTCAGTGGAGTCATTAATTCAATATGCCGAAATACCATTTTAATTAGTTTGCACGATGGTCCCAAGAGCAATGAAATAATGCTCTTTATTGTGTGAGTCTGTACTGTGCTGTGCATAATCCTGTTCTTTATCTCTTGTCTTCTGTTCTGTCTTACTGGCAAATATTAGTGCATCCTGTCTCCCAGTTATATCCTTGTGCGAGCATGCCAGCAATCTTGTGTTAAATACTCGATGTTACATTAAAACAACATTGTAGTTATTACTTGACTGGCAGAAAAATCAGAATTAAAGGCTGCCTTTGATTGCTTATGTTGTAGCCAGGTATTATGATGACCCCCATGTTGTGCCTAAGTATCACTTATCCTTAACCCCTATCTTCCTCCTCTCAGCTCTGCTGGTTGTTGCTATGCTGTACTAGGGCCAGGAGTAGGACTTATCATAGAATCATTTAGGTTGAAAAAGACATTTAAGGTCATTGAGTCCAATCCTCAACCTGGCACTGCCAACTCCACCACTAAACTATGTCTCTAAGCACTATATTGACGTGATTTTTAAATACCTCCAGGGATGGGGACTCAACCACTTTCCTGGGCAGCCTCTTCCAATGTTTCATAACCCTTTTGGTGAAGGAACTTTTCCTAGTATCCCATCTAAACCTCCCCTGGCACAGCTTGAGGCCATTTCCTCTCATCCTATCACTTATTACTTGGGAGAAAAGACCAACACCCACCTCGCTACAGCCTCCTTTCAGATAGTTGTAGAGAGCATAGAAAGTCTCTGCTCCACACAGTGTGATTGGAGCATGTACCACCCCAGTGCTAGCTTTGCCTTGGAGGAGACCAGAGACTGAGGGGGTGACCCAGGAGATATCTCTGGTCACTGTGAGGACCTCTTGCTGCATTGCTGGAGCTTCTCCTGGGGACAGCTCTCGTTTTGCATGCCCAGGTGGACATGGCATATTCCATGGGTGACACCTTGTTGCCTTTTCTTCTCCTAATCTGATCCATGCTGATGAATGTGATCTAGGTTCGCTGGAATTAGAGCAGCATGTTGTCCCACACTGATGTTACTGAAGGAATGCACTGAGCTGTAAGGGTAATGGCAGATGGACATAAATCAATTTGGCTGCTCATTTGCTGTTCTCCTCAAGCAGAGGGATTTTTGCTGGTAATGTCCTTGGTATGCATTTTGTTAAAGGTTATGTCATTTAATGGATGTCATAAGGCTGTGGTGAAACCCATTCATCAGACTGAGTCCTGCTACACTGAGTTTTACATTTAAAGCTGCTTTCCATTCTGATTTAGTTATAGCACCATTCCTTTATCTCTTGGGCACAAACCACAGGTCCTGTCACCTTCATGCAGTCTGGCTTCTGCAGACCTGTGTTGTCCAGGGCTAACCCTCTCAGCATCAGCAGCAGCTGAAGCTCATCTACTGTGAATGGTGAAAATTGTGGTGATCTTGCAATTCACCTCTTCAAGAAGACATGATAAAAACCAGAGATCCAGATTTAGCCCAAGAAACAGATAGATTTGGATAAAATTATAAATGCTTAAGTATGTTTTCCTGCCTCGTTTTCTTTAATGCCTCTTGAAAGGTCTTTGAACACAATTCCAAGCTCTCTAAATAATCCCAGATCCTCCCTCTTCCTGCTTTGATGCACCTGAGCATTCATCCAGCATAGTGTCCTCGTTCTTGCGGCTTGTTTCCAAAAATGACTGCTGAGAGATCTTCTCTTCCCTAACTTTCCCCTCCTTTTCCAGATGATTCTTGCTCAGCCCCAGCATATGATCCAGGCATCTCAACAGGTCTGTTGTTTTGTTATTTCAGCACTGGAATTCAGATTTAAAAAACGTTTTGCCTAAACGGTACCTGTGTTTCTGGCTGCTGAGCTTCCAGAGGCTCATCAGTGAAAAAAAGGCAATGAGAAAAACAGATAAGCTTCACATTCAAGAAGTTTTCAGTAATAAAACATAGACATAAAATATCCTCAGTGACCAAACAGAATTCACAGGCGTTACGTAGGCTCCAAAAACCGTCACAAGATCATCACGTTTCTTGTAAGCTAATCACATTTTTCATGGAGTATTGTAATAAGCTTGAAAATCTATTGTACAAAAGTAAAGGCAGAAGAAAATCCTTAGTCTTAAAAATCAGTTGAGGGTTGAAAACCAATCTCATCTCTGCTCCCCTTGTGGTTGTCTTCTCTTTGTGGCTCTTAGAATCATAGAATGTTTTGGACTGGAAGGGACCTTAAAGCCATCCTGTTACAACCTCCTCCTGCCATGGACGAGGTGCTAAGGGGCATGGTTTAGTGTTTGATAGGAATGGTTGGACTCGATGATCCGGAGGGTCTCTTCCAACCTGGTTATCCTATGGTTCTATGATTCTATGATTCTATGGGCAGGGATACCTTCCACTGGATCAGGTTGCTCATCCAACCTGGTCTTGAACACCTCCAGGGATGGGACTTCCACAACTTCTCTGTGCCTGTGCCAGTGTCTCACCACCCTCATACTGAAGAATTTCTTCTTAATATCTAATTTAAATCACATTTCTTTCAGCTTAAAACCATTACCCCTCATCCTACCCCTGCAATCCCTGACAAAGACCCCTCCCCAGCTTCCCTGGAGGCCCCCTTTAAGTACTGGAAGGCTGCTGTAAGGTGTTATTACTGTCCCATTGCTTGCGTGTGATGAATTCCCATTGCAGATTAAAAGACCTGGACACCCTGGCTGAGGTGGGAGACTCACCTTCAAATTTCGTAGGTGTGTGCACTCTCCTTATAGACTGTAGAAAAGCCTTGAAGTTGGTATTGCTACTGAAGTGCCTCTAAATCAGGGAAGAGCTACTTCTTTCTCATAGAGTGTAATTTGCAAACCATGAGGAGGTTGGTTGTGACTAAAGAAATACAGTCCATCAGATAAAGTTGAAAAAAATGGAAACCTCTGAGTTACTTCCAGGTTATTGCAGGAAAGAGGAAGGACCAGAGCACGATGATGCGAAGGATGCCTTCTGTAGGTTATGAGAAGGTCCCTGTGGGGACACAGCTCACAAGTAGCAGGGTATATCAGCTGTTGAAGTAGCAAGCCCTGGGGTTTGTCTGGAGAGATCCTGTTGACCCAGTGAGTCCCTGTGTGATCTTGCACCAGATGCCAACACTGCTGAAGCAGCGAACAAGCTTTGCTGCTTTTGTGCATCACGTGGTGCAGGCTTGTCCCAGTCAGATGACAAGATTTATCTGCACACAAGCCCTCGCCCCAATACCAACAACGTGCGTTACATTAAGACTGAAATGTATATTAGTTGTTGTCATCCTCCCTCAAACCAATACAGATGGTTTTGCTTTCTGTTTCAATCATCTGGAAAGGGGGGGTGTGCCCGTCACCGGAGAACATCGGGAATACAAATGCTGTTCATCCAGGCTCTGTGGGGCAGGCTGGGAAGAGAAATGCACCCTAGCTTTTGGTCGATTCAATTTGGAGCCACCTGAAGGATCTTCTCCTGACTGCCACTTCTGCCCCGAGAGAATTTATCAGGACAGCTTTTGTTTCAGCATCCCTATGGGTAACCTCACTCACCTCTTTGCAAAATGAGTTTTTTCCCCCTTTTTTTCCCTTCCTGCACAGAGGATGTTGGTGGCTTTAATTTGTAAATGGTGTAGGAAGCACCACTGACTCAGAACGTCCTTTCTTAATAATATCCAATATCTTCTAAAGCATTACCTCCAAGCTTGGAAAGACAGGCATTTTATTACCTACTTGCAAAATGATTATGGTTATTAGCTTTACCATGTATTGTAAAAATGAATAGTGGAATTTAACCCAATTGTGATAATATGGATCAGCAAAGAAATCCAGTTATGTAACGTAGCCTGTTCCTAACCAGGGAGGGGGAACCCTCTGAAATGTTATTCTTCCAGTAGGATGGCTGCTTTCTAATTAAGTTTATTAAGTAATATCAAAAGCATATGGAAGTGGAAATGCCATTGGTCCATCATGAAGTGATTAAGTTTGTTAGAAAGTGAAGAGCCCAGACAGACATTTCTCATAGCTGGTGCTGAAAAGATAATATCTACCCCAGCTTATCTGCACATCTATGTAGTGCCTGGCTTCAGCCAGCCTGTTTGCTTGGCTTATACCTTCAAAGCTGTTCTGCCATTATCCTGGGGATTATTTTGCTGCCAAAATGAGAAGTAATCCAAATATTCCCTTGACTGAATCTGGGAAGTTATTAGGAATTTGCCTGCACATGTTACTTTTTTAAACTTTATTATCCTATGGAGATCTTTCCTTTAAGGATTTTGCTGCTAAACAGTTTTGTTCATCACAAACCTGATCCAGCTATAGTACCTGCTCTAATCTAAATAATGCTTCTTGTTTTAAACCTCTTCCTCCTTTATGCTTAATCAGTCTTTGATACTGCTTATCCTCATGAGCTTTAACTCTGGTTTGCTGTAGTGCACCTGAAACTGTACTTATCTTTAAGCAAGTGTCTTGGAGCTCAGATCTGTCGGTGAGACAGGCAACATAGGCAAAGCAGATAGCACTCAGTTATTTCTGGCCTCAGCAAGTTCTGTTTATGTGTGCTTTAGTGAGCTGGCTCCATGCAGCTAATTTAGGGAGGACAAAGTGCCTGCCAGAAGGGAAAAGTGTAGGGAATTGCCTGCTGTAGTGTAATGAAGGGTGTTGTGCGGTAAAACCAGAGCAGTTCTTAATTGATGCTGCACTAATGAGGTATTCATACACACACCATAGCCTAGGCTGTTTGTGGCTCTTTGCTCTTTCCACACCATCAGGTTATTTGCTTTCATCATTATTGTGGCTTCATTTATTTGTTCTCTATCTGATGACAACCTTTGAATTAAAGGACCACGTCCTGAGGCTGCACCGCATCTCTCGGCGGTGGCTGCCACACTCAGCAGGGGAGGGTTTGCAAAAGGGCTCACTGGGCACGGAGTGATCGCTGGCTGCAGAAAGCAGCTCCTGTGAATATCTGTCTTTGCAAACAGATTCTGGGTTTATTTATTTCTTATAAGCAATGTCTCACAGTCCAGAAGATTCCTGTTTCACAGTTGCTATTTGTCTTAATTGCTTCATATTTCCACACCTCTGCCTTGCTGGCAACAAGCATGTTTCCACCAGAGCTTCTCTGCCTCTCAGCTTTTGAGGGAAGCTTCTGCCTTTTCTCTTGGGCAGTTCCTGCTGCCTCCATGCAGGCTTTTATGGAGATGATTTCAAGCCAGTGAATCCTTCATCTTGTGCACAAACACTTATTCCTGCCCTCCTGTTTTGCAACCCCAGCTCCAGGGAGGAACGTGGGTGGAGAAGGAAGATGCACATCTAGTTGTGGTTATCTTAAGTGATAAGAATGTGCAAACCTACTAATGCATTTATTTCTGGACAAGATTTGCTCAAGCATCATTTACACTTAGTTTGTGGCTGCTACCAAAGGATAGGCTATGGCTATGGATTCAAGGTGCTGTGCTTTGGACCCGGGCCACGTGTGCCATGCCCAAAAGCTGCTCATGGCTGCTGCTTGCATGAACTGCCTGGCCAAGGAAGCTTCTGTCCCATCCAGAAGCTGCCTGCACCTTCCTCAACCATGAGCCCCTTCCGCAACTCCCCCATGTCCGTGAAGTCAGTGCAATGACTCATGTGATGACTTTACATATTTAAGGAGAGGAATGAACTTAAGATTCTGCTTAACTTCAGCTAAGCACTTAAGTATTCTCCTGGGTGAGGGTTTAGGTTATGAATCCTGAGCCTGCTGAAGCTAAAAGTCTATTTTCTAATCTCTGATATGGTATGCCTGTCTTTCTTTCCCATTTCTGGGGCGCTTTTGTTCCAGGAAAACTTTCTAACTGAAGTCTCAGCTGGTGCTGCAGAGCTGTATGCAGGGTCATTGCCACGAGGATTTTTGTGCTTGTCTCTACTTAAAAGAAGAGGCAGCAGGGAGGGAGAGATGGGAATAAGTTGCAGATCAGATGATGCAAGTCTATAACCTAACCTGAGACGTCACTGCACAGACTATTTATTTCAAAGATTCACCCTTTACCATGGCAACTCAGAGCCAAAGGCACATGCTGTACGAAGGAAAGTGCCCTGCTAAAGCCATTCACGTTGCTGGCAAGGTCTGGTTACAGCCCCTCATTGGGCTGCTGCATGCGCCCAGGCAGCAGGAGCCTTTCCAGCCCCTCGGCACTATACATCTTTCCATAGGAAACTTTCCTCCAGGGCCCAGTGCTCACTCTGAGTTTTATACAACTGCACAGTCCAAGGGCTGCTCCTCCAATTATGAGAAGGGAGAGGTTTTTATTTTATTTTATTTTTTCCTCCCCTTTTAAACAAACTGGTCCAGGTCAATGTTGCAGTCATCGCTTATGGTGATGACTGCTAGCTGGGGTGTGGGGCTGCCTCTCCATCCACAGGCCACCACGATGGCTGCACTCTGCAGTGGAGATGCTGCTGGAAGCCAGCACAACATCTTGCTGGGGGAGGAGGCGATAGAGGGGGGCACATCGCTTTTGGAGAGGGGGGGGTTTGTACACAGCACTGCCACCAAGGCCAAAGTGCTGGGTGACACCGTGCTGCAGAGAGGGAACACCCAGGAAAGGGGCAAAAGCAGATGTGAATGTAGATGAGGAGATCTGGAGGGTAAAATAGGGAGGACATGGGCAGTGCCCCCATCTGCCTGTTCTGCCAGGCTTATCCCTTCACAGGGGGGATCCCCACAGGGAGAGTGTGTGATGCAACCACTGCCTCTTTCCAGGCCACTGCAAGGCCTCAAGCTGATGTTTACAAAGGGTTAGTCTAGTCCTGGGAGAAACAGGCAATATTATTGCTATATTATATCCCTTAAAGTACAGTCCAGTCTCATAGAATCATAGATTAGGAAGGGACCTTAAAGATCCTCTAATTCCACCACCCTCCCTGCAATGGGCAGGGACACCTCCCACTGGATCAGGCTGCCCAAGACTCCATCCAACCTGGCCTTGAGCACCTGCAGGGATGGGGCAGCTACAACTTCCCTAGGCAACCCGTTCCAGAGCCTCACCACTGTCGTTGTGAAAAATCAGCAAATTTTGCACCTTTCTCTCAGCCCTCTGGCTGAGCCAAGCACGGTGCGTCACCAACTCATCGGTTGATTGTGGAGATGCGTGCGATGCACAAGATGCTGGTTTTTCAGTGCTGCCTGTGGTTCCAGAAGCAGGTGGCACATCTCCCCGTCCTGGTCCTTATCCAGCAGGATCACACTGATGATTAATGGGCTCGTAAGGAGGGGCTTCCCCTTCCCTCCACAATCTCCTTCCAGAAATGAGCTTTAGACCACGTCTCTTAGCGTCCCGCCTTAAACCAGTGCTTTTTCACAGGCGTTTAGCACTGAACTTGTCCACATTTATAGGCACAGATCCTAAGCCAAGCGTCTCCTCACAAAGGCAAAACTTCTCAAGGTCAGGCCCATCAGGTACAGCTTTTGCTTCTGACAGTGCATTTTGTGTAAAAGAGACAATCTTTCTCCAATCTCTTTTTTTTTTAGTTAAAAAAAGACCCTTGGCAGTGACCGAGGCGCTGTTGTTCATTTAGTTAAACAAAGCATGTGTCTGTTTGTATAGATATTATTCCTCTAGAAACACTGGTTTTAGTTAATCACCCTGTGGATTCTATTGGATTTTGTGTTTATATATTCACCAAAGCCTCTTTCTAGGCCTTTATGACATAATTTTGAAGTGTTGAAAAATCAAGTTATTCTCTGCCTGCACAGGCTGATAGTTTGGAGCAGGGATCTTTTCCCCCTGTGAAGAAAATCCTCATAAACTACCTCATTCTTCAAGTGAAAGAACAGCTGAAAAAAAGGGGGAGGAAAGAAAAGGATCTTTTCTTGGCTGGGGAATGCAGTAGCAAATCCATCTCATTTGATAAACCAGAGGGAGAAGTGAATAAACCAGTGTCTGGTTCCCATTAGAGTTGTTTAGGAACGATGTGCCCAAAAACGCTGGTGCAGGTTGCTTGGTGATTTGAGCTCCTCGTGCCAGGCAGGGTTGATAATTTGGCTTCTTGCTGGTGTTATTTTATTCTGCATTAATAAAATATTCATTGAAACGCTGTTTTCTATACCCAAAGTGAATGCTTGCCCACTGAGGCTTGTGGGACCCAATGGTGATGTGTAGGTGTATTTTTTTCTCTCAACCCAGAGCATCGTGCTCAGGGATTGGGTCAGGCCAACCCTGCAAACCAACAGCAAATGTAATTAGAGAGCTGCATCTGTCGGTACGGCTTAAGCCAAAAGTTTAGGGTTTTGTAGTAAAAAGGCTTTAGGAAAGCTAACAGGAAATCAAAATATTTCCATTACCACTTCATTTCCATTAAAATAGGTTCTGAAAATCCATAGGCAGCTTTAGGGACATGCACACAGTGGCTTTCGGCCGGCATGCCAGAAAGAGAGGAAAAATGATGATTAGAATAGGTCAGCTATGGGAAAAACATTGACAAAAAGGGCCTTTTACCATTTTGGAGCATTTTCTGCTATGCAGGATTTAAAATGCTTTTCCTTCTGTTTGGTTAAATTCGCATTCAGGGGGGATTTTTGACATTTCCCCCCCGCCTCCTTTTGCCCTTTTTTGTAGTAGCTAGGGGACTGGCAAGAGTATTCGAGGAACCTCCTTCCTTCCACAAGGTTTAAATATTTTGTTTTTCCACTATGTAACCTTTTAAAAATTCTTCTACCATTAGAAATATTACGATGTTTCATATTTCCTTGGCCAAACTGGATCCTTTCTGGAGTTCAAGCTGTTTCTTTGAAGCCACAAAAGGCTAAAATGAAACAAAGAATTCGCTACCAGAAAGGATTGAAATCTCCCCCTTCTCTGGGATGTTCCCTGTCAGATTCAGAAGCAAAAAAATGGGAGGAAAATTAAAAGGGAGAATAACTCTACATTCGAGTCCCAACAAAACCAAAGAATATTAAGGTAAAAGGGAAAATTAGAAAAGGTTTACGAGTATTTTAAGAAAGGTCAGTTTTACAGGGTTTCATCCCAAGAAGGTCTGATTTCTATTATAAGAAAGCCGGGAAAAAAACTTTTTAGCAGGTCCTGAGGTGGTTGATACCCCATCCCTGGCAACATCCAAGGTCAGGTTGGGGTTCTGAGCAACGTGATTGTGCTGAAGATGTCCCTTGCTCACTGCAGGGGGCTTGGACTTGATGACCTCCGTGGCCCCTTCCAACCCAGGCCGTTCTGTGATTCTATGAATTTCAAAGGGTTGACCAAGAATAAGCAGGCAGAGAAAACGGTTTCTGTCTAGTTTTGCTGAGCTAAAAGCAAAAGGTAGAAGCTGTAGCAACAAGTGGTGAAAGATACTATACATTTTTCATTTCCTGCAATTTCATTGGTTTTATCTGTTGCTGTCTGGAGATAAAAGCTGGTGAGACCACTTGTTCAGATACATTGTGGAGATGTTGGGATGTGGCTATGACTGACTTTCTTTACACCACAACTGGGGCCCATCCCAAGACATCAGTAAATAATCTGAATTAGTGTAATAAAATCCACAGCCAGGCAAAGTTCAGCCCATTTAGAGTTTAATTTATTTATTGGAGAGAAAGAGCAGGGTATTTCTGTTTCCTAACACCCCACCGCATTGTTTGCTTCTATTTTTATATCAAAGCTAGATATTGTTAGATACTTTGAAAGTAGAAGAGTATAAGCATCTCCAACTCCAAGAAACACTTCTTATATCGGCCTGGGGCAGTTTTAGGGTATCAGACCACCTCTGAAAGATGTGATGCCATCATCTTAGAGGACGAATAAAGGGGCATTTTGGAAATACCCTCTGCATTGCTTCATTTTCCGTGGGAGAGGGGTGTGCTACTCCCCTGGGAATTAGCATCCACATCCTTTGTTATTTATGTGTGTCGATAATTACGTCTGTACGTGGCTCTGCTCTTTCTGCCACTTCTTCTGCCTTTTCTGTTTCTCCTGTTTACACATCCTGGCCAAGATAACATATTGATGCAGGCTGCTTGGAAAAACATAGACCATGTGAGGGTGGTTGCTGGAGGCTCCTCAACCTTCCTAGATGTCTTGTACTAGCACATAGGTGAGATGTTTTCCATACATTTGACACACATCACAGCATAAAAATACATTGTATTCCATACAGATGTCTTGGTTTTTGAAAAGCCCCACACAGGGAGCCCTCACAAAGCACTAGGATGGGGCTGCACCTGCTCACCCCATCCTGCTGGGTCAGCAGCTCCTCATTTTCTGCCCCTCGAGGGTGCTTTCCTTGACTCCCATTCTGCAGCTTCAGTTTTTGCTGCCTCCCATTTGAGGGCAGCTTTGCTAAGCTTTTCAGGATAGGAACATTTTTCTGTTTATATTGCCCAAATCAGAACATGGATAAACATGACAGTCACCGAAAAGCCAATAATGGCCCACAGCAGTCCCAGCATTGCTCTGGCTCACAGCCTTCTGCTGCTGGTCCCTCTTCTAATATATCTGAATATTTTGTAGTTTGAGAAGCTCTGGCATCTGTAATAGGCATAAAACTATGGTCTGGCAGCTCTGCCCTGGTGCCTCGCTGCAGCGTTGCTTTCTCCCCGGTAGCAGAGTGCTGGTGGGACTTGTTCCTCCCAGCCCAGCCCAGCTCCCCACCAGCAGAAAGCCAGATTTCCCTTTAGCTTGAGCTCAGTTAAAAACACACAGTGTGGTTCTTGGAGGGGAAGCGGCTGATCCTTTGTGAGTGACATCCCCTCCTCTCTCTGACACCTCGTAAATTGAGTGCCTGCTCCGAAGGCTGGTTGCGAGACGTTGGGGATGTCAGATGTGGCAGCTCCATCACTCCTGCTTTGGGGTTATTGATGCTTTCCCTGTTCTTGGGCAGAGATGCTCACCAGTACATTCGTGGCATTCTGGATGTGCAACGGCATTGCCTTGGATGATGGTTTAATTAGTTTCCAAAACATTTTGTATACAAGAAGTGCTAAGGGCCAAATCTGCTCTTAATTACCTTGTTTTGATTTTCCTGGAGCTTGCTTAGGCTGTGACTTGTAGAGCTGAAGGAAGCTGGCGCTCTGCATTGCTGAGTTTATTGCACATATCTAAGGGCACAAGGATGTTTTGACAAGCACACAAATACGCAAAACCTTCCTGGGGATATCAGGACCCAGAACTGTTGTGCCCTGGCCACATCATGGTGGTCACAGCCCAAGCTTTGCTTTTATTCTTCTCTAGTAACTTAAGGTGCATCCTGAAAACAATTCCTTTGCTTTTCTCTTTGGCTTCCCAAATTTTTTCCAACTCCAGCTCCTCAGGTTTGATGGTGCTGTGGTAGATGACAAAAAAATAAGTTCAGGGAGAGGAGCTGCAACACTACTTTCCCCAAAACAGTCCCAATGGGATTTTGTTCCTGCTTTTATCTGAATTCTCAGACAGTCTTGTCCATGCTATTCCTCCCCAGCCTGTGCTGACACTATGCAAATGCTTTCAGGAGATAAACTGGCATTTTTGGGTGAGCTTGGGGAGAGGATATTTGTGGAAAGCCTTTGCATTTCAGGGTGGAACTGATACTGCTTGAAAATAGCTCTGGAAAATAGCTGCAATCTCAGCTTGAGACCCAATTTCAGTTCCACTGCTCCTCCAAACCACAGAAATCCACCCGGCATCTTCATTTTACATCAGCAGGGACTCCGCTGCTGCAGAGCGTGCATGCCTCTGGTTCTTAGTGGCTATCGGCATGCCAAGGGATGGCAGCCACCACCCTCCTGCGATCCCCACCATCCATCCACAGGGATGTAGCATCCCCAGTGTTTCTATGCCAAATAACCCTTCTATCTGGGGTACCAGCTGCCTCCTGAACTGTCCTAGGAGTGCTGGGCATGGGGGAAGCTCAGAGAGCCTGCAGTCCCTGAGCGTGCATGGGCAAGAGTGGGTTTGCTGCAGGGGGAGGGGGGCTGGCAGAAAGAGCAGGTATTGAAACATAAAACACACAAAGAGGCTTTTTCAGGTTGCCCAGGAAACGGCAATTGTGGGATTCCTAACTTTGCTTTTACATCTTTAACGTTCCTTTAATAACATTGGTGATGTGTTCTCATGGGTCTGTGCAGTCAATGGTTTGTAAAGCAGCGACAATCACTCGAGCTTTGGGATTGTCAGAGGGTAGGAAGCCCTGTGTAAACACAAGTGATGATGTAGCATTTGCTGCTTTCATACTTTTTCATGTAGAAACCTACAAGTCAGAGGGTTGAACCTGTAAGCACTTTAAATGAACAGTTTATGGGTGGAAATCCTGCCTCCTGAGGCGACTGTTGCTTTTTGAAAGGGGATCAGTTTGGAGATTACCATGTCTTCAAGAGGGAAAAAAAAAGAAGAATCTGATTCAACTTGTTTTTGATCCCCTCAAATCACATAAACCTGTCTCGCATCTCCCTTCTGGCATGTGTCACTGGAGCAAAACCCTGATGACCCCAATGCCTGACTCAATGCATCCCGTATGGAGCCCGAGGAGCTTCTTTGAGCAAAACACAGTACAAGGCAATGGAAGAGAGGTCTCTCGGCTGCTAAAATGTTTTCCGAAGGGCAAATCCTATGCAATGCTGAGCCAGACTCTTTCAGTGACACCGTTGCAGTTCATCTATGCTTTGCCATTGCATTTGGTCTGGCTAAAGGCTGAGCTGGAGCTCTTGCACGTTCTGCTTTCCTCCTCGCTGGTGCGCTTGTTCTGTTCTTTTTATGGTTTTTATTGTAAGCAATCACGATTTGCACATTAATATAATATCATTATGATAATCTGGCAGCGGGCAAAGCTGGATGCAGTGTAGGAAAGTTCCTTCATCTCCTGTTTCCATTTTTCTTGGAAGGGAGGGAAGAGCAAGAGGCGGCGTCCGAGGCACGATGGGCTCGAACCCAGCGGCCAGATTTCTGGCCGAAGCCCTGGATCCAGCAGCCGAAAGCAGGGAAAGAGATTTATTCCCGATTGTAGGCTTTGGCATGGAGGCTGTGGTTGCAATAGGTGCTGGCTGGACCTCTCTGGGGAAGGATTCCCCTCCAGCCGCAGGTAGAGCACCAGAGCAGCAGTGCTGGGTGCTGCAGCTCAGCCCTGCCAGCAGCCGGGTCCAGAGCAGGTAGGGAGAGGGACAGAGCAGAGGAGTGAGAGCAGAAAGCAACCCCTATAGCAGAACTGCAACTCCCTCAGCCATGGGGGTGGGACCCCAAATCCTGCAGCGCCCTCCAAGTCCCTTGAAGCCCCAACAGCCGGGGGCAGGGGATTCACAGAGGCTTGCAGGTTCATTTAGAATAAAAATGATGTAACTGGAAACCCACAAAAAAATGCTGTAAGACAGAGGATAGAGACTGGAATAGAAAATCAAGTCATTTTTTTTTCCAGTCTAGTTGGTTTTAAGTCAGTATCACTTTGCCTTTCGAAATCTGACTCAGGACTTTTGCATACTTGAGACTGGCAAGGCTGGCTGTGGTACAAAAATGTTTGCCTCCAAGAAACCCTGGCAGAACATCTGATTTCAAAAAAAAAAACCAAACCCAAAACAAAACAAAACAAAAAAATCAAGCTGATCCCTTTATATTTTCTGTAGCTCTTACTGATCTGCTCCAGCACAATCTGTCTCACTTGGTTTTATTGCCTGTCTAGGTACATTACGGATCTGAATTGCCTCCTAGCATTTAAGCCGAGTTAAAATTCCTTCCTAACCTTGGGTTTATCAAGCTCCTTTCTCAGGTTTGGCATGTGTCAGGCTGCTAAAAAAAATTCCACGTGATGCGACTTGTTGCCGAAGCCTTCAGGGCAGACAGGGGAAGCTGGAGCAGGTGGGACTGGAAACAATGATCAGGGCAGAAGATGCTCACGTGAAATCACAGAGCCGTGGGCTGTTAGAAAATTCAGCGGTAGCAGACTAAAAAGGAGGGGTTTGGCAGCCAGCCACCGCCGACAGACGCTCCTGAGCTCTGTGGAGGTACCTGCCCTTTCGACTCAGCTTTTGCAGTTTTTCACCTATGTGCCAATGAAAAGCCGATGTTGGCTTTCCAGGCTGAGCACCTGGAGCACGCTCTGCCTCTCCGCTTCTCCCTAGGAAGCGCAGAAGCCCTTGCCTGGTCCACAGATGGGATAGGCATGTGTCCTAGCAGACAAATATTTTCTTCCAAATATTTCCCAGGTGGTATTTCTGGTGCTAACTGGGACTGGTTTGCCCCTGGGGAAGGGGGCATAGGATTTCCCGGCTGCCTGTGGTCGATGCCTGTGCGGAGACGCAGCTGACAGCAGCAGCGCCCCAAACAAGACGACAATCCAGCAGCGGTCAGATGCTGGGGCGGGGTCAATGTCTCGTCTTTGCGTGGTTCAAATCATGTTTATATCTGGAAAAAATAAAGCAAATTGGGGCAATGCCCTGGAATTCGGCTGCTGCCTTGTAAGGCTGAGGAGTCACTTAAGATCTGTGGGTCCAACCTGGTCCATACTGCATGTGGCTTCTAGCAAGAGAGGAGGGCTTGGAAGTGGGGGAATATTTATTAGCAATAAAATAACTAGGTAGCAGAGGATGCAAAATTGGCTCCGGATTCCAACAGGACCCAGAGCCTATCTAAACCTGGCATTTTTTTATAGGGACACTGCCCTGTGTGGTGGGAGGTGTCCTCTTTTCACACAAGGGAACAGACTCCCAAATCCCACTCCAAAAATCTCACTGGGGCTTTCCCTTGAGGCCAGGTTAGGTGGGATTTGTAAGTGAGAACACCTCATCTGACCAAGCTTTAAGTTTTCATTTCCTTTGTAAAATACGAAAATAACTCCTTTTTCATTAGAAATCAAATGTTCTGACCTAGCACTGTTCTCAAGCACCGAGTTTTCCCTCAGCGGTGTTGCTGTTGTATGTGTCAAAAAGGAGCAAAAAATCCAAACCAAACCTTTAAAAAATATCCCAGAAATGGCTTTTTTTGGCTGTATGTCTCCCGTGAGCTCCATCCAAGCTGGCAGGAAGGCAGGGAGGATCTGCTTGAGAAGTATGGATGTGGATGAATGCCGGAGTAAGGAGGAGACCTGGAAAGTTTGGGTACACTTGGAGGAAAGCAGCTCTTTGGGGTCATGTATGGAGGGAAAAGCGACTTCTGCTTGGGGTCCAAATGAATCTGAAAGCTCTGAAACTCATTGGGCCAAACTGCCACTAAAGAAATCATTAAGTTCCTCTGGTCTTAGTGGTTAATAAGCCATAAATAAACCCCTCTCCCTGCTACGGTTGGCGAGCGAAGACCAATGCCTTTGAAAGACGCATTTTCTTCACTTTGTGCTGGAAGATTTTGATTTTACAGCTCGGGCCAGCCACAACAAATGCTTTTTCCCTCTTCTTCCCTCTCCCTAGTTTCTATTACTTTAGAGGGCTACAATAATCGAAGTCTTTTAAATGAAATTATACCACTAGTGGGAGAAGATCCAAGTGTATTGTGCCAAGCTCTGTACAAACAGCCCAGCAGACTTGAACTACTCCAGGCTGCATAATGGAAATCACCCATCTTGGCTGATAATCTGTGCATGATTCACGCTCTGGCAAAACGTGTTGTAACTGTAGGTGTCGGTTAAAGTCAGGCCCTTAAAGCTATTTTAACACGCTCCTTTTTAATGTAATTTCCTTTGTTTTTAACAGGAGTATTCATTAGAAAGCTGCCAGAAAAAGAGGAAGGGGAGGGCTAGCACGGCTCTTGGGTTTGAAAATGCTGGGAGGTGGCTTTTCTCCAAGGTCTGAGCCCATGCAAGGTCTATCCTACAGCAACGCAAGGTGCTAAGATGAGGGAAAAATGCCTTGGCCAAAGCTGACTCCACAGCACCTGCTTGGATGGTGGCATTTTCCACCCAGGAAAGACAGCTTATTTCCCAGGGCATCCTGGTTATGAAGAGTTGCACTGATTGTTAATATTTTACAGATCTCTGCTTGGATGTAGGAGCCACAAGAGGTGGCTTTTCCCGAAGTATTGATGCTCCAGCACCTATAGTGCTCTAAGCTCCTCACTGGCTCTGGTGACTCCAGGAGGGAATTCGCACCCATTTGGTGTTATGGCTGGGCTTAAATGCTGTGCAAAGCTGAGTCTGTGTGGCAACAGGGTCCCTTTTACTACAAAGAAAATGCACCTTAGAGGCCAGCAATGAAACTTGAGGTGCTCTTTATGTTATTTTCTTTAAGATCGTGTCTCTCTGGCTGCCTTGGGGATACGTTGTGACTGAACACCAGGAGCTAAGACAGGGCTAATGGAGAAATCCCTGGGAAACAAAGGGAAAGATGAGAGTCCTGAGGAATTCAGCCTGTCCCTTCACGAAGCAGTGCAAATAGACAGGAAAGTTGGGCCAAAACAAATTTTGTAAAATGGAAAAAGGAGGACACATAAGCAGGCTACTGCATAGATCCTACTCCGCTTCCCTGAGCTGCTTACCTCAGGGATTAAAGGGAAACACATCCTGAAATATCTGAAACATTTCAAATTCACATTTGGGAATGGGAACACCCTCACTTTCCTTTGAAAAGGCCAAACCACCACAGTAATTGAGATGGATCTGGTCTGGATGATGTACCATGCTCACCCTGAACGAGATTTTTCCCACAGCTTTTCAGCTCATCAAGCCTCCAATTCTTGCTCTGAGCTAACCTCAGAGTGCTTCCCCCTTCCAGGTTGACTGGAATTTGCAAGGATGAACCAAAAAATATCAGCTCTTTTTCCAGTCCCCATCTGAGACTGGGATGATTAACTGAGTGTTGGGGTTAGCAAAGTGCTGAGTGGTGGTCCTTGTGCTGGAAGTCACCCTTCTCCATGGGAATGGGGCTTCTCAGCAGGTATTGGTATAAGTAGAAAATCTCCATTGGTTTATTAGTCTGTGTTGCTTTTACCCAAGGATCAGCATCTCCCTGGCTGCTCCCAGGGCTTGTGCTGGGTCCCAGAGCTGCTTTTGCCATGTCAGGCTCCTGCATCATCCCTCAGAGATAGGGGTTTTTTTGATAAAGCCGTAAGTATGATGCAGGTTTGAATAAGCAGGACAGGAGAGGGGATTGTGTCCACTTGGTTGGGTAGGAAATAATCTGGCTGCAGGTGTTTGCAAACTCCCTTCACTCCTGTCAGAGACTGCAAAAAAATAGTTGCTGTATTGCTGCAAAGCAGCACTGCAAATCGTCAAAAATGTCACTGCAGCAAAACAAAAAATACAAGAAATCACCCAAAATCAAACTTACAACTATATTTTGCAAAGCAATATAGAATTTTTCCAAACATTTTGCCAGCACCTTCCAGACAGCCTTCAGATGATGCTCTACAGCAACAAGCTGCTGTCTTAGATGATACAGGAAAATGGCATGGGACAGGGGAAAAGGGTTTTCCAGCTTCCAAAGAGTGATGAATATGTGAAGAAAGTTATCCTGTGACTACTGAAATCACAGGGGCCGGGAGAGGTGACTCGATCTGGCTGGTTCTCAGTTAAATGGCTTTCCTTTCTTGGCCGCTCATGAGGCATTTGGTGATGCTCAGGGCAGCAGTAGCGTTATGAGAAGGGGCGGGATCCATCCCTTCATGGGGTTTGTTTACATTCATCTGGAGCAAAGCACTGCCTCTTCACTTCTGAAGCAGTTTGGGAGCGTTTCCCATCATGTCCTTTGCTGCTGTTTATGGCATCTGCATTTTTCCTGGTGACCCTCTGCACTGTCTCAGTGGCCTCTGCTCATTCAGTCATCCCTATCCCCTTGGCAGAAATGGTGTCAACAAAACTCTGCTCCCAAGAATGCAGCTTGACAGTTTTCTACCCCATTTTGGGGGCTATTTCTCCCTCCCTGCTGTCCCAGGTTACTGAGTGTATGGATCTTGTCTTTGATGTTGATGGTTTTTCTGGCTCGTGCCTGCGTTATAGCTGAAGACACATGCTGGTTATCAAGCTTTTCTCAGGGAGGCTTGTTTTGGAAGCACAGTGGGGCTGCCTGGGAGACCCACTGCTCAGTGGATCATGCTGATGAGAGGCTGGGGTCAGCAAATAAGGCTGCACCTCGTTATTAGGGCTCTGTCACAAATGGTGAGAAGGGAGTTACTGCCAGAAATATTCCCCAATAAGATCTCTCTAGAGACAGGGAGGAGGAGGCTGGATGGGACAATTGTGCATCTGAGGTCAGGTCTGACCTATGGAGCTGCTGTCTTTGGGACGGAAGTCCTGGGCTTTGTTGGAGCATGTGGTGTGACACCCCAACCCAGTCTTCGCCAACCACACCGCATTGCTGGAGGAGCACATTTCTGCTCAGATGCATGTTTGGGCTCTTTGTACACTCCAGCAGGGCTTTTCTTGTCAAAGCAAAACTCAGTGTCTTGGTGATGGGCTTCCTGTCCATGTTCAAGGCTCTGACGTCACTTGCACAAGTCGCTGTGACTACTGTAGCCATGCTCTTGAAGGCTCACCATGGCATTCTGTAGGAGAATCTTGCCCTAACTCAAAACATGGGAAGAACAGATGAGGGCTGGAGGCAGCACAGCCAAACTCTCTGTTCTGGAATGACAGAGCCAGTTGGTGGAGTTGAAAGAATTCGGACTGGGATGAACTTTCTACAAGAGGGTGGAGGAAAACATCTGGGGAAGGTGGAAAGGCCCCAAAGCCTTCAACTTCCTCACTGTGGTTTGCAAGAACAACTGGGAGATTGTAGATGTACAAAATTAGAGAACAGTATCAAACATCTGGGTCTCATATCTTTGTTTACCGTAAATGCATTTAAAGCGACGTTCATGGCATGTTAAGTCATTTGGCATCCTCCATTAGCACAGAAGATGCTTTCCTGCAGAAGAAAGTGGCTTTCTTTGATTTGCAGTGTTTGCATAGGGCACACCCCACGTCTCACTTGTTCTTTTGCACACTCTGGCTGCAAGGAGAGATTAAAAAAAGCAAGCTGTGTTGATTTCAGCATTGTACTTTCCCATCATTTTTTGTTGAAAACCATGACTTAATTAACATTCTTATATGTTTATTATTTAAGAAATTGTGTGCTTTTTTTGTGTGTGTGTGTGTGTGTTTTACCCGATTTGTGTATTTTGTGAATTAGTTGAGTCATATTCCATGGTATTCCTGTAAGGGGAAGGAGGGATGGATGGAGAGCACCCACCCATCCCAGCCTGCCTGATTTGGGGACTTGGCGGGGCATCAGCTTTATGTGATTGGTGCCCACACATAGAACAAGTCAGGAATTGCTGCTGGGCTTTAAATTCACTCTCTCTGCTAATCTACATTAGCTCTCACCGGACCTGCAAAGTCTATTGTGGTGACACTACAGATGGAGGCTGGATGTGTGCAAGGGCTTTCTCCCCCGCTTATGATCCAACACTGCTGGTTTAGGCAGCATTGCTTTGGGTTTATGGTTTTTGATTTGCTGTTTCTTGACTTTAGGAAAGGAATTGTTGGGAGCTACATGCTTTCAAATGGGGGGCCACCCAAAACCATGAGGGAAATCAAAGTCAGGATGAAAATATATCTGTCATAGTGGTCTCGGCAGAGCACTCTGTGCTTTGAGATGGGGATATTTATGGGTTTGCAAGCTGTAAGGGAGACTGCCAACATGGTCCCTGATGGGATGTTCCCATCTGCAGCAAAAGATGGTGAACGAATGCCCTGCCATCTGCTCCAGCAGGATGAAATAAGGTGTCACCAGTGGCCGCTTGCTGCTTGGCAGTAGAAGAGGATCTCAGGGCTCCTTAATCTCTTCTGAGCAGAGCTTGACATGATTCTGAGGGTCCAGCAAGCCCTGCTGAGGCTCCTAACTTGGTTCTCCTGGAGACTACTTAGTCTGTGGGAAGGTCAATGTATTTAGACAGACAATTTGTGCCAATGACTGTCCAAAAAGGCACAAAGCTGCGTACTGACTCTGGGTACCGAGTGATCTCTTCAGATGACAGAACAGAATTGGGGCTATTCAGAGCCAGCTTTAAAGTCCATTTCTCTCTGCAAGCCTCTGCTCAAGCCTCTGCCCAAAGAAGGTGGTGGTGGTTGCAGGGAGCATTGCTGTCACATAACAGTCCCTGGGGTGGGGGCTTGCTGTGTTGTGGCCTTGGTAAAATTGAAAAAAAAAAAAAAAAAGGAAAGCCATTTTTAATTCAAGCCCTTTAAGCACATGCTTAACCTCACGCCAGCACTGGAGACTTTACTCATTGCAAAAGTAAACATGTGCTTTAGGGCTCTGAAAATAGATAAAAAAAAATCCCACCCTGAAGGAGCAGGATAAACATTGCTAAAATGTTATCATTTGTGCAACTGCACTCTGGGTGCTGGATACGGACACGACCGCAAGAGTTTCTTCCACGGCACAGGAGAATGCCTGGGAGTTTCACTGGGACCAGCTGGAGCAGGGAACAGATTTGTTTAGCATCCTCTGCCCTTATCAGCACAAACAGAGCCCCCAACTTCTAGGGGGGCACAATAACCAAACAAAGCCTGGCTCCCAGCTCAGGGGTGGTTGTAAGATGGGTGCTGGTGGCTCTTGGTCCCATCAAGCCATCTATCTCCAGCAGTGAAATGGTTTTGGAATCCCTCCTCTCCTGATGTCCTGACCAGCTGCAGCTGGTCCCATTTCCATTGGGTCTCTACATGGGTTCCCATGGGCTCCAGCTGGGTGGGCACCCAGTGGGTGCATCCCAGGGAGACCCCTGTCCTTCTGGAGCCTACGCAGGAATTCTTCTTCTGGTTAGTGCATCAAACATGTGCTTGGAGCTTGTCCCACACTCCTCTGAGACAAGCCCTAGGAAGCAGGGGAAGGTATATATATAATCATAAAAAACATAGGCCTCTGAAGCCTAGACCTTATGGTTTTTGCCAAGGGGCCCTCGTCCTCTCTGCGTCTCTCTCTGGGGCTAAAGATAGTCGTGTCTGCAGCTGAGCTGTGAATCAGGAGTAAAAAATGTGGGTCACCTCCTGTGCGAAGAAATGAACATTCGGAGACTCATCTGCTCCTGACCTCATTTTGTTGGGTATGAATCAGGCCTCCAGCCCGACGGACCCCACAGCTGCTTCTGCTACAGCAGCTTCAGATGCAGTTCCCAAACCCCACAGAAGGCCTTTATTAAAAGCATTTTGGGGCCAGTTTTCTCAGTTATAACGAAAGGGTGTTAATTGGGGAAGAGTGCAGGCATGGCTTTTTTCCTGGAAATAGAGCTGGTGCACCAAGTAGGGACCCAAATATTTAAACCCAGTGTGCACCCACGTGTGTGCACAACTGTGTGCCCGCGGCTGGCTCTGCTTTGCTGTGGCACCTGGATGTGCTGGGACACCTGCACCAGCACCATGTGAAGGTGAACACAGGCACATGTGTCTGTGCAAACACTGATGGGCACAGGGAGCTGTGCACCAAAATGCTGTTGCCCACGATCATGGGTACGATGACGGGTACACGCAACCAGGTACCGATGCACACAGCCAGGGAAAACTGCACATGCATTTAATGCAGTCTCTCTTCTTAAATTCATTTTTTTTCTGTCCCACTGTTGCAAAATCCACTCCTGTTTTTATTTTGTTAAAGTAAAACCTGACATGGACTCCAAACCAGCTAGAAACCCAAAGGAAAAGGCACAAGGCTGGCACCTGCGAGCCCTGAGCAGAGTCCTCATCCCTGCCACATGCTCCAGGTGTGCTCTTGGAGGAGCTGCTTTACTTTTTTGTGCCTTGCTTTCCCCTTTCCTAACCCAGGAATTAGGCAGTTTTTCTTCCCCTTTGAAAATCAGCTCAGCTCCCAAAGTACGTGGGGGCAGCAGTGGCACTTCTGGAGGGTGGCACGCCTGGGACCCAGCTTGGTCACATCACTCCAACTCGAAGGGACATTTGATGTAGTGTCACAGGTTAATAAGTACATGAACAGCTCTGCCTGAGTTGTCTTTAAATAACACAATTACGGGGTGGGGAATCTCATCCCTGAAGGTGGAAGGGAGCTTTCCTTTCTGCATCCACCTACGCTGAAAAGTCAGACACAGCAGAGGAGCATTTTGCCCTCATTAGGCAGATAAAACTGGAACACATTCAGAGTCGTACGTCGCAGGCATGACCTGCAAACCCTAACAGCGCAAATTGCTCTTGGATGGAGGCTGGGGCTGCTGCATGCCGTGGCTCGCGTTTCTGCTCCCATTCAGGTTTTGTTGCCCCGCAGATTTTCATCTTTCAAAACTGTGGAGTCAGGAAATAGTTAAATGCTACAGTATTTTGATTAGCAGAGCCTTAAAGTCAGTAAAAAAGACAGTCAGAGAGAACTATCAGGAGCATGCTAATGAAGTGAAGTCATCACCAGACACTAGAGAAGTATTCATGCCTGCTCCACACCGGACGGGTATCGTCGGATCCCAGCAAGGCGCGTGCAGGTGGAGCAGAGCTCACAGGGACCTGGGGCTCAGTCATCCTGCTGGATTCACTCCCTTCCCTTTGGATATTGTAACGCTTTCCCTGGGATTTTTTTTTTTTTGCTTCACTGGAGTTTAATGATATTTCCAGCTCTGCGGGAGCTGCAAGAAGACTGGAGATAGTGCAGTGAGAGCCTAGAAAGACAGCAGCTCCCGGCTCCGCGGGAAAGGTGAGGGCATTCTCTTGGAAAATCCCTTGGGTTTCTCTGTATCGCCAGCAGCTGGGTTGTGCAAATGCCAGGGGTGGGGAAAAGGGGGATGTTTCTGGAAACACGTAGATGGTCCGTGCTCGCTCTGCAGTTGGAAAGTTCCCTGAGTGGTGTCAGGGGACGGTGATGCCCTGGCAAGCCCTGCCTGGCCCCCGCATCCAGGTATGGACCTCCCAGGAGAACAGGGCAGGAAAGTCGCTGCTGGGAACGGCAAGTAAAGCAGAACCCAGCTGCTTTCGGTCCTTACCCTCTAGTCCCCCTTTGAAGAATATGTGGGCAGTTTTAATAGCATTACAAATTATTGTTCTCTTCTGAGGTGTTGCAAAGAAACCGTGTCAAGGTTTTATCACTCTTTCTCTTAGAGGCTGTGCACGTTAGCATCAGCAAATCACAGGCTCAGGTCCTACCTTTTCTATAAAAAATGGCGCTTTTTTGGAATAATTTAGAAACTTAGGACAGAGCAAAGTTTTAGTTGAGCAGCTGCCTTAAGGCTAGACCCAGTAACTTATGCAGATGAATCCACGCTGGAGCTGATGATTTGACAGCGCTGTTTAATTTATAAAAAGTCACACCATGAAAACATGCATTTTTGTTTATCGTAAATGAAAGAAAAATATGCAAAGAGGTTTTGCTCCTAACCAGATGCAATTAACCCATTCCAGATGAGTTCCTGGGACTGTTCCTGGGATAAGACGGGTGTATATCGCTTTACAGCGCTTAGAAATGAGCTGACAACTCAACTACTGCATTGAGCTCAGCACTCATAAAAACCCTCTGCCTGTCTTCAGGTCTGTCTCCAAATTTGCATTTTCTTCCTTGCAAGAGTTTTAGTTTTCCTATTGCAAAAGCATCCAAGCTTGTGACACTCAGAGTGTATTTTGAGGAAGACAGACACCCAGCTTCTTGGTTTAGGTGAACTCCTGCAATACTTTGTTCCTCATTACAGATGATATGCCCTTAAGAAAAAAAAAATCCTTGATTTTATCCATATGGAGATTAAAATTATATCTTTTCTGAATTTCGGGGGCCTAAGGACTCCCAGCAAGACTGGCAAAATGATCGCCTTTCTAATCCTATATCAGAAGCATCTTATTTCCTCATATCCCATTATAGCTGGAAAACTTTAATGAGAGTTACCCTAAAGGCAACATCTCTCTATTCAGCTCTATCCTAGCCCAAAGCAGACCCCTGCAATCCCCTGTCACTGGGCAACGGAGGGGCGCAGATAGGTGTCTTCCTGCCATGACCATGGGAACAGCTTCCTAGGAGGCTTCTCCCTTTGCAGGAGCTCCCTGCGTGTGAGAAATGCACCTTCATCCACGTGCATTGCATGCCAGGATGGTACCTCGGCGAGCTCCTTGTGATGAACTCAGCTCTGCATCCCTGCTGCACCTGGGGATATCACACCGGCTCCTTTTTTTCTGTCGCAAGCATGCTTTAATTAAGAGCGAATTCAAGGATTGCCTCCTTGCACAACTCCCCATCCCCAAAATCTTGTGTGCTGCCTGTGGTAGGTGCAAGCACCCATGGAAGGACCTTTGATGCAGGCGGAGGTGACCCTGGGTACGGTGTTCTAGGTGCTGCAATCTGCTTCTGCACAGCCTTACAGCTCAACGTGCCGCTCCAAGCTCTCATGGTGACCTTTCCTTAATATGCCCTGAATCATTTAAAATTATGAGACAGAGATTCACCTCACATGCCCTCCCAGCAAGCTGCCAGCAGGGCTCGTGGCTGAATTGAGCCACCCAAATAAAAAAGCTAAGATTGCCAGTTGCTCTTTTTCACATGGATTTGTGCTCCACGCTTGGCAGCAGGTCCAGTCACAGCTGCGCCAGGTACAGGTGGCAAAGCCTGGCTGTCTTCAATGGGAGGTGGGATCGTGTTTTCTGAACATGTACCACGCCTCATCCCACCAAGGATGTGGATTTTGTCACTCTCCCGAGCCCTGTCTCAGCTCAAGTTGCACCACAGCCAGCTGGTTGTGCCTCCAGTGCCAGTGAGTTGCTAGTTTTTATGACTTTTGCTGCAGATTTGGGGGGATTGTAGCAGCCAGCGACCTGAAAGTCAGCCAGCAGGAGCTGCCTGCAGGTCCCATGGGCGTTAAACACCCTTGGCTCCTCTGCCGCCCACTTGGGCTGGTTGTCCTTGGAGGAGAAAGGTGTGAAAGGGCCCATGGCCCACTACTAAGCAACAGTTACCAACAACCTTAGGCAAATAAAATATGTGAGATTATGAAAACAGGGGAACTGCAGCTGATTCCCAGCATCTCTGTGGTGTGAGTCAGTAGTGCATGTCTGCTGCTCCCTGCTCGTTCCTAGATGACAGCATCCACACATCGAGTCTGCCGGCCCTTGGAGATTAGACATTGCCGAATATTTATGATGGTTTTGAATAGTGTGTGTTTCACTGGCTGCTAGATAGACTGAGCAAGAAGCAGGGATTTACAAGTTTCTGTTCTTAAAGCTTTTTTTTTTTTTTTAATGCTTAGTTACAGAGCGTTTCAGATGGTGCGTGCTATTTCTCTGTGCGTTTGGGGCTACAGCTTTCTGCAACAAGTGCAGCTCGTTGTAGATCAGGTCATCAAGCCTTGACCACACACAAGCTAAGAGAGAGGGAAATTCAGCTGACAAAGAAAGGATGTTATCCGAGTAGTGTTCATTGCTGGGTTTTTATGCAAATCCTCTAGCTCTGAATTGCTCAGGGAGTATTTCAGGGAAGTCTCCTTCCAGAGGCTGGCTGAGTGGTCTACGGGAGATGCCTGAGTTCCATCCAAAGGTGGGAGACTGGGAACCATCCCACCACTGAGGTTCAAGGGAGTAACAAGTGAGCACAAAGCTAACATTTACTCTGCAAACTTCTGTAAAAAAGTGGTTTTATCTAGTGCACTTTTCCAAGACAGCTTTCCCAAGGTGGCCATGCTGCTAGCAGAAGGACTGGAAGCCATTGCACAAGCAAAGGCATTTTACACGTGCAGGTAGATTTATTTCAGTGCTGAGCTTTTGCTCTCTGGTGTTATATAAATAACTGTATAGGCAGCCTGTCTCCATGAGCAGGTGATGATTTGTCCATGCTCGTCTTTAGAGGTGTTCCCCAGCTTTTCTGGCAAGCTGTGCTCCCAAAATCTATCAGAGTTTGGGGATGGTAAGTCTCACTGCAAGGAAAATTCCATGTGTTTGAGCTAAGCAGTCATTGCTAGGGCTAGTTTGTCATCCCATGAGCTGTGCTGCAGACTTTTCGGTGATGCTGGTCACTGTGGAAAGTTGAGGATGGGAGGATTTGGGGTTAGTAGAGGGCACCTGTCTCCTGAGCCTGCAGTGATTTGATTGCGACCTCAGATCACTCCTGTCCCGTCTACAGGATGGGTCTTCTGGGATGTATGTTGTGACTTAGCCTGCAAAATACAAATCCTTGCAAGAGAGGCACTGAAGACGGTCAGAAAGTCAGGGAAATCCCTTTAAGAAGAGAAATGGAGCTGCTTTTCTCACCCTGCTTTTAAACTCATCCTGTAGCACAGAGCCCATTTCACATCACCCTGGGAAATGCTTTCTTTGCCTGAAAACTACCATCATTTTTCATCTTGCTGCTCTTTGCCATGCCTGCGGGCACTCCCTTGTGTTTACAGCCTCCCCTGTCCCAAGACCTGCTGAGGCTCCCTTTGAACTGGAGGCTGTCACCTCCATAAAGTGCACACCTTTCTCCGAACAGATGACATTTGTTAAAAGAATGGAAACCTATCATCCCGGTACCATCTGGAACCCTTGTCCCCTTCCTCACCATCATCTGGCATTGAAACGTTATCTGTCTGTGGGAATGTGGCACTGCTCCGCAACTTGCTCAACACGTCCTCCGCTGTGGGAATCTCCTACCCAGTGGCACAGTGAGGGCAAAGATTGAAGGATCTTCTCCCTGAGCCTTCACTTTTCCTTTTGAAGGATAGGGAGTATAAGACATAGGCTTCAGTGCAGGGATAGGGTCTTGGTTCAGAGAAGGGCTCCAGTGACTTCTGATCTGCTTGTCTGGAAAAGCAGGATGCAGCGATGCAAAGCCCTTGGCAGCTTCTGCTTTCATGGAGGTGTTGGGTGGCCTCGCTTCAGGTGCTCCAGAGGGCATGCAGCCAGGGGCATGGGGCAGACAGTGGCCACGTGCTACTGTACCAGCATCTGCCCCAGCACTGCCACCTCCACTCTTGTGGCTGTGATCCCCTCTGTACCCCTTGTCCATGTGCTGCATCCCTTGGGGACACACAGAGCAACCCCTGTGTGCAGAGGATCCAGCAGCGGGTGCTCTGTTCCCTTCAAGATGAGGAACTGCTCTGGTGAGGTGTTTTCTTGCCTGTCTCCTGTGAGATCCTGGGGGGCTGCACCTGCGAGCAGCAGGTACAAGAAAGATAAGCCTGCAGCATGTTTATCTTCTCTGCTCTAGTGCCTTGTGTGCACGCAGGTCCCTGCAGACCTGGGCAGTGCAGGTATCTGCTGTAGATGGAGGTCATTTTACAGGGCAAGTCCCTGCTGTGCTGCTAGAATTCTTCCCTTTGCTTGAGATATACCATTGTGAAGTCCCAGGTCTTCCTAACTGCAGATCCTGCATCCACAACCACAGGATGATGCAGCTTCCCCAAAGCATCCTCTCTGCTCCCCTTGCAAATCTTACTTTCTTCTTCGTTTCACAGCTTAAGGGAAAAATGCACTTCCAGAGGACCAACTTTTTATCCCTTGCCTTGGTTAAAAGGAATGGAAAGAGAGGCTTTGGCTTGCGTTTATTTTAATTAAAGTGAAGGAGAGAGGTGCATTCATCACGGCATCGCTTTCGTTGGTTCTCAAAGGCATCCTGGGGGGTGGGATACGTGGGGCAGTGAGCCTCCGAGAGAGGATTTCTGACAGCAGCTGGGTTTTGGGGGCTGGAAGCTGTAGTCCTGGAGTACAACATCGCCACCTGTTTGCCACAGGCGAACATACAGCAGGATAAATCCCGACGAGAGAAATCCCACCAGGATGAAGCCCAGTAGGATGTGCACCCCAGCAGGATACATCGCATTGGGGTGCAGCCCATCAGGATGCACCCCATGGGGCAGCCCTGCAGCAGGGCTCCCAGCTGCAGCACGCACTGACTGCATGCCTGAAGGCAGGACAAGGAGAGGATGGAGAATCATAGAATCACAGAATCATAGAATCACCAGGTTGGAAGAGACCCACCGGATTGTCGAGTCCAGCCATTCCTATCAAACACTAACCCATGTCCCTCAGCGCCTTGTCCACCCGTCCCTTAAACACCTCCAGGGAAGGTGACTCAACCACCTCCCTGGGCAGCTGTTCCAGTGCCCAGTGACCCTTTCTGTGAAAAATTTTTTCCTAATGTTCAGCCTAAACCACCCCTGGTGGAGCTTGAGGCCATTCCCTCTCGTCCTGTCCCCTGTCACTTGGGAGAAGAGCCCAGCTCCCTCCTCTCCACAACCTCCTTTCAGGTAGTTGTAGAGAGCAATGAGGTCTCCCCTCAGCCTCCTCTTCTCCAGGCTAAACACCCCCAGCTCTCTCAGCCGTTCCTCATAAGGCCTGTTCTCCAGCCCCTTCACCAGCTTTGTTGCTCTTCTCTGGACTCGCTCCAGAGCCTCAACATCCTTCTTGTGGTGCGGGGCCCAGAACTGAACACAGGATTCAAGGAGCAGATTAAGAGCTGTTGGGGCAGTGCAGAGTGTGCTGCTGTGCCAGTACCACCTTTGCTGCTCCAGACTGTTGGACCTCCTGCTTCCACAGGCACCAGTGTGTGTTTCCCTGGAGCCCTTCACTGCCAGGCTCTTAATGTTCTTTTTTTCCCCATCCACATAAAAAGTTTCAGATAGGTCTCTGAAGCCTGATATGGGCAAGACTAAGTCAGTGAGACCAGAACATCACAGCGCTGTGTGTGACTGAGACAGCCTGTGAGCTGTCGGGAGCTTAATTGGGTACCTGTGCACTGGCTTACAGCCAATGGAGCTGCTACATCCTCCTGGGAGCTTGTTGGAAGATTTGACCTGTGATGGCAGCTAGAAAATGCAGAGAGCTGGAGCAAGTGAGGCTAAGCTGCTGTTGAGGGATTCCTTCTGCTCCTCACTCTCCCTTGAGCTAAACAGCTATGAGGACTATGTCTTTCCAAAATACCCACGAGGGGCTGTCTTGGCGGGCAGCTGAACCAAGCCAAGGTGCATGCTGCATCACGCTGGAGTCAGTCTGCTGTGAAATGCAGGGTCTGTTCCCCCAAACCAGTTGCTTCTGCTGGAAAAGTCTCTAATCAGGAAGATGCCTTGAAGAAGAGCAAGCTGAGAGTTTGGGCTGGCTGGAGCAAGAGCTAGGGCTGAGCATCAGGGCACTGGGTTCATGCACCTCCTTGCTTTGATTTTGGTGGATTTTATTGATTTTCAGCAGATATTGAGGATAACTGGCAAGAGACTAAGGATTCATCACAAGTTGAGTTTATCCTCCTTCACCTCAATGCTAAGAGCTATTTCGTGCCTACACAATGCATAGGGGACATTTATTTACTTTGGACAAATGCTCCCGTGCTCCCCGTTTTCACGAATAGCGTGTGTGTGGATTAAGTGTCAGGCTTTTGTTTGAAAAAAGTCTTCTAGGAAATGACTCAACAAGACATTTGTATGTTTAAATTTGTCAGGATTTGAAATATTTAGATTCTGCTTACGAATATTGAGTTGGAAGCCCTGGCTGCTGTTTGCAGAAGGGAGATGTGTGCACACACTCACACACATTTACGCGCACACTAATCTCTTCTCATTTGGAAAGCAGTAATGAGAACAAGCCAACATAGATAGTTCTGTTAATGGGAGTTTATAGCATAAATCTGCTACTGTTTTGTCAAGACAAACAGAAATAAGTGGGCTTTTAGTGCTGGAAAAGCTGGCCATGGGGCTGTGGGCTGTTTACTAGCAAAGAGCAGCTGCTCAGAAAGGGCTGCAGGGTAGCAGAGGGAATAAATGGCAAAAGATGGAGACAAGAAGAACCAGGATTTGGTGAAGGAAGAAGTGAAATTGGGCACATGGACTCCAGTCCCTTATCTACACTCCACTGAGCACATTTACTCCCTGAAAGGTTAAGTTGGTGAACTCACTGCTCATTTTTCCCTTTGCTGTGTATTTCAAAAGCTGCTTTCTGCTCCAAAAGATGTGTCAGTGTTTATCAAAATGTAAATAACTCTCTGTGCCTTGGCTGCCCTCAGTGGAGAACTAACATCACCATGGGTCCAGCTGCTGCATGATGGAGATCCTTCTCCAGGAGATGGAGAGGTGCTGGACTATCCTGCTCCTCTTCAGAAACACATGTAAAAAGAGTCTCAGCCTCTGGGGCCGCTCCAGGATTACCCAGGCTGGATGCTGTGATAAGGAAGGTTGTGAGCAGGTTGGGCTCATGAGAAAGAGTGGACACAGTAAGACGAGTTTGAAGAGAGATGTCCAAATTGGTGTTTGGTGCAATATGGGGCTGCAGGGCTGCAGTCTCCTTCAGTTCCACAAGTCATTTTTGTGTGACTGAAACAGCCTTGTCTTCATTTGTTTGACATGACTTAGATTTGTACCGCACGGTTTTGAAGCCTTTCAGGAGCATTGGCCAAAGTCATGTTCCAGATGGCTCTCCCAAGGTTTCTGCTGGTCTCTGTGTCAGCAGAAACAGCTTTTCTGGACAAAGCTGCCACACTCCCGCCATGACCCTTCTTCTTCCCACTTGGAAAGTGAGAGACCTTTCTCTTCTTCCCATAGAATGTCTTCTTTCTTTCCCTGAACCCTATGCTACATTTATAGATAAATATTCCTGCATCCTGCATCTCCCAGCCTTGTGAAGCATCTTGAGCAGTGTCTGCACCCGTAGTCTGCCCACCAGTCTGTGGCCTCAGGAGCTTGTGCTGGTACCACAGGTGATGGCTGGAGACACGTTGGTGCATGATCCATGACTGGGTCGGAGTCAGAGGTGTGAGGTTATTGGAAGGTCCTTATTTGTGTTGAGCATGAATACCGAATTGTTCTCCCTGTGGCGGTTGTTATTATGCAAAGCCAAGTCCTAAAAAAATATTGAATTTCCTCTCCCATAATTTTGAGGAAGAACACTTATCCAGCATTAAACAGCAATTGTGAGGCGTCCTTTCATATCAACGCACAGGGGAGCTGCCGAAGCACCTCATGGTGAGACTGCAGCCCTTTGCGTCAAGCAAAGAGAGGACCCAGACCTGGGAGCAGTGGCTACAGGCAAGGGCAGCAACCTTGTCCTCCTCCTAGTCTTTTTTTTTTTAATTATTTTTTAATGCACTTGCAGCTTGAAACTCGGTGAAAAGATTCTTTTTATTCATGCGCTCAAGTAAAATTCAGGCTCAACTGCTGCATCTACACTAAGACTTTAAAGAGAGTTTATGCCGCTTGGTGTGAAAAGGAGCTGGGAAAGAGCAGAGTGCAGGGGGAAAGCCCAAATGGCATTAAGAGACTCCAGGATCAGTCCCACGTCCTCAAGTCCCTAGTGCACCACCACTGCAGCTCTGCACTGGCCATGGCAGAGCAGGCACATCTCCCTCCAGATGCACCACAGTTAACTCTGGGGTGATGCCTGCAGGCCTGGGGATTGTCTGGGTCAAAGTTAGATAAAGATGATGGTGTTTCCTGCGTCAATGTTTTTATTCAATTCACAATACAAAAATAAAGAAACGAGAAGGATTAATCTCCAGCTAGGTTTGTGGCCAGCTGGGAGGCAGGAACAAGCTCAGCAGTTCTCCTGCCTTTGCAGGTAACACCCCAAAGTTTCATTTTGAAATTATGAAAATGGAAAATCCAAGCCTTACTCAGTTGATTGCAAATGGAAAAATAAAGTTACTCGGTCCTGTTGCAATATTCAGGACAGTCTGTGAAAGAGCAAGATGAAGAAGCAGGAGAAGTAGGTGTGGTGACACCCTCTGGGCAAGTGGCAGGAGGTGGATGCCAGGCTCCAGAACACGCTGTGGCTGTGCCCTGCAAAGGCTGCTGCCTGACTCCTGAATCATTCCCAGCTCTTCTTTTCAGAGCATGCCCTGAAACAAAGGTCCACATCAGGAATCCCACTGCACGGATGGAAATGCCATAGCAGGGACACTATGGCCACCGGGCAATGCTAAACCTGCAAGAAATGTGGATCCTCCTCCTGGCAATGCCTGCAGCCTCTCCTGCAGCCATGCAGACTCTCAAACCTCTTCAACCCAAGGCCACGGTTTGTAGCTCTGCTTTCTGCACCACTCACCTTGCCCAGAGCCACACCTTTCTGCCTCCCAGCTCTTTGCCAGGGTCACACCTGCAGTAGTCGTGCTCTTACCACGGTGGTGGAGACAGATGGACACATCCTACCTCTAGCACAGGATGCTGCAACTCAGCAGCTTCTCATGATGTGCATGAGGGCTGATGCTGGGGGCACGGGGAAGGGAGCAGGGAGCCTGGGTCTGACTGAGCTTCGTCTTTGCAGCATCTGTTCAACCTAAAAATTATAGGAAAGGTTTTAGCAATAGGCAGCTGCCTCTAAGATGCCTATTTTGGCATAATCACAATCTTTCTACATCTAAATAGGCAGAAAATTGAGCCATTGAATTTCACATTTGCAAGGTCAAAACAGTGCCGGAAACCTGGATAAACGATGTGTTTATGCAGGGAAGGGGGCAGCAGCCCAGGTGCCGGGAACGGGAGGATGCACCGGCCGCTCCCCAGGCACCACGCTGGCACTCGCCTCCTGGATTGCATCAAAGAGAGAACATCGTTCTTCTAGCAGGCATCGCACATCTTTCCAAATCAAACACAAGCCTGCCTGTGGCTTGGTGCTGGGAGGAATGGGGGACAGTCCTAGGGCAGAGCAGCAACCCTGGCAGTGGGCAAGACAGGGCTTTGAGACCCATGCCAGCCTGGTGCCACCCCTCAGCAGTCCCCTTCAGTTCAGCCAGTGCCACCAGTTCCTCGGGGTGACGTTTAACTCCTTTCCATTGCCGGGTCTTGCTTGGTTTCTAGCCACTGGGCACAAGGTTGCAGTTTTTCGCCTCAGCAGAAGAGGCAAGGCAAGCTTTGGTTCTTTTATTAGAGTTAAAAAAGAAGCTTTAAAGCAGGCGTTCCTTAGCGTCCCGAACCAAGTCCGCACGTCACTGCTGTGCCAGCACAGCCAAACAGCAAAATCCTCACGTCTCACACCAGCTGCAGGGAGCCAGTGTTGCCCAGCAGCTGAATCCCAGCCCCACGCCAAAGCCTGTGCTACTCTAAGGGCATCCTCCACCAACTCAGCCCAAGGCACCGGGACAGCTATGGGCACAAATACACTTCTGTAGCAGAAATATAAGAAATTGCGGTCTGAGTTTGACCTCATGATGTTCTGGGAGGGTAAAGAGCAGCGTGTCCTCGGAGCCAAGACCCCACATAATGTTTCTTGGTTGAGCCTGTGGCAATTCAAGCTGATCTAAAGGGGCTCCCCCTTTGCTGTCACCAGCTCTTGGGGGGACATCACCTGTCTGGGCTACAAAACTGTTATTCTGGTCCTGTGACTGTCCTAGGTTCGTGCCTTCAGTCATCACAAGCTGTTCCAAATGTCTGGTGACTCAGAAGGAGTGTCGAGAGTACGGTCCTATTTAATCTGGCTTTTGCTTTTGGAAATGACACCCCCATTTAGCTTCCTCGTCTTGCACTTCTGCGCGCTGGGCTGGGCTTATGCTTGTGGCTGCCAGGAACAGAGATGGTTCGTGTACCCCAGCACTGCACCCGGGCAGGGTGATATCAGCCCTGTCCCAGGTGTAAGGGAGATTTTGAGAGATGGTGTTGGTCGATAGAGATATTCTGGATCTAGATTTTGGCATTCCAGTACTTTTTCACTGTGTAAATGTGCCTGTTTGCAAGGGAAGAAGAGGATGCAAAATCCCAGTGGGAGACGGCGCGTGTCTCCTGTCCACATCTGGCCCCTTGGAAGCAATAACACTGCTGAGACCAGTGTCTTGTACGCGGGAGCTGCAGATGTTTAGCGAGGAGAAATGTCTGAGATGCTTTGAGATAAGAAGCCAGATGGGATAAGGAGGGTGCCCAGTGAGGCTGAGAGAGCTAGCTCATGGGTCCAGGGCATCAGTGCTGGGTCCGGTACCGGCACCGCATTCTTTCTCCCACCTGCAACCAAAGACACATGATTCCTGGGAGACTCGCGCTTCAGTTTCCCCATCTGTAAAGCAGGGGTGGGAGCGCTGGGGTACAGACCCCAGGTGGCTGCACTGCTCAGCCCAGGGCTGACAGTGACCTATTTACCTACGGCAGAACTTTCTGCTCTACTTATTTGACCCGGCACCTTTCTATTTGCTTAAAGCCGGGAATGTTTCCTCTCGGCCAAGCTGGGCACGCACGCAGGTATGTTTGCTCGAGAGACAGACCGCTGCTCTGTACTTCCCCAGCTCTCAACCTCGGAGGAATTCAAACCCTTGTGCTGTGATACCGTTGCAAAATTTCCCCAAAAAAGCTTCCAAGTTTTTCTTTCTCCTCTTCTCCCCATCCCTCTCAAGCTGCACGGTCATCATCTCAGGGACAGGCAGTGCCGGGGAGTAGAAAGGTGACATTGTTCTGCCCTGGAAGGCCGTCAGCATCCCAATTCCCCGGCTCTGTAGCTGCCTCAGTCATGCATGTTTGCATATGTTAAAAATATTTAGTCCACTGCTAAAAAAAATATTATGCCCGAGATCTGGGGCCAGCTAAATATAATGCCATCTATGTGTCCGTGGCACTGCGTGCCGGAGGCACAGAGGGGTACTATTTGCCTTCAGAGAAGTCCTCGGCTCTGAGCAGGGATGCCAGGAGCGCTCCTGATAGTGATGTCTGCCAGAAATGTTTTTCTCCCTCTTGGAAAGGGATTTGGGACAAGGAAAGCTCTTTGCTGGGGCATGGGTTGTGGTGGTGCAACATGCTGTCCGTGCAAGGGGGCTTCCCTGCACCCAGGCAGCCTCGCTGTTTGCAGGCAGGATGCACGGGACAGGAGGAAAAAAATGGCCAAAAAGAGATGTCGACTCTAAGAAAAAGTCACAAAAATGAAAGAACAGACTGGGCTAATTCCTGGATTCACAGCCGGTGGGACGGGTGGAGCGCAAGGATGAGCAGGGATGGCCTTGCTCCCCAGACTCTCCAGTGCACGGGGTGGTTTCATGGCACAGACACTGGCCACGCTGGAGAGGGCTGAGACCTCCCCAACTCATTTCGTGCATGAGAGCAGGTTATGGCTTTTCCCAGCCTTGCCCAGGCTTTTGCCCATGGCCTGGAGGTACCCAGAAATGCTCGGGCTGGGGAGAAGCTTCCAAATAAGCTTCATACAAATAATTTCAAGCCAGCTGAAAGTGTGGGAGGGAAAACGTTTCCCGGTAGTAATCTGCCTATGTGAGGGACAGGAGAAAAGAGTTTGTTCTGGCCACAGGAGGAAGACAACAGGGAGTGAGGCCACAGGATTTTTGTGCAGAAGCATTAAGGAATCATTTCCTCTGCTTTTTTCCTTATATATTTATTTTTGGAGTGGGAAAAGGGGCTGCAGGAGGGGTGGGGAGGTGAAATAATCCCAGGCAGAGAGTGTGAAGGAATCTTTATCCCCCTGCTTTTTCTTTTTTGGCTTTTTTCTTCTTTTTTTGCCCACCTCTGCAAGTGTTTTGAGAGGCAGGGGAGTGAGCGACTCTGTACACTGCGACCATTCATGGCTCAGCTGGGGGCGTGCGGGGCGCGTGGCTGGGTGGGAGCGCACCATGCCAGAGAGAATAATTTGTTCACAATATAGAACAGGGTAAAATAGGCTGGTTGTCTGAGCGTGGATGTAGCATAATGTATAGAAGTGCGAGCATCAATAAGTCTATTTATTAGCAGAGCCTTTTGCCGAGCAGGGCTGTGAATAAACTATACAGCTCATACAAAAATGTAAATGTTAGTGATCCCTTAGAGACATAATTACAGGAAAAAATAAGGACAGCTTTTCAGCATTTGGGAAGCCGGCCTCCTTCGTCCCCTTTCTAACTGCCGATATGCATATTATTTTCCCCCTGTGGGGTGTCTGCATCCAGCATGCCGCGTCCCCCCTCTTGCAGCTCCTCCATCGTCCTCCCTGCCCGGTAATTAAAGGAAAGTTGTGTCTCCATGTCCCATGAAAAGTGTTCGCCGCCTGCTTTGGTGTGCAGAGCTCTTGAATTCCTCAAGCCTGTGTGCCACTGGCTCCCCTGGACCACAGTGAAAGGTTTCATTCATCCCTCTTCTGCTGCCTTCTAGAGTTACCACACCCTGGGCCTCTGCTCCGCAGCTCCTCTCTGTTTTCCTTTCATTAGCAGGATTCCCAGATTGAATGGCTGCGAAGAGCTGGGAAGAGATGCTACTACCCTGTTAGCATAAGAGCTCTGCAAATACTTGCCCCAGATGCACTCCTGCCATTTGCTGTGAGGTCTGCAGAGCAAGAAAGCCACTGTCTTTGGGGTCTGGTGGTTTTGGCTGTTTTTTTTTTTCTAAAATTCTATTATAAAAGCAACAATAAGTGTTGCCCTGACTGCTCCATGCCTCAGTTTCCCTCAGCATTTCCACCCACCACAGCAATGAGTTTGCAACACTTTCTGCAAGCTGACAGGAGAAATGTTGGCAGGACAGGCACTGCCCAACCTGGGGACCCCTTAGAAGATGCTTTGGGATCTTCTGGTGCTTCTTTGGCTGCATCCAAGCCATGGCAGAGCTCCAAGGCTGCACATCAGGACTGTAGCATAGCATACACGTGTGTCTTAAGTACCACAAGCTTTATGGGCTTGGCTCTCCTTGCCTTACCCTCCGTGCCTGTGTGAGCGTGCGATGAGCAATGGATGTTGACCCCCAGCCTTAGCAGCCCATTCAAATCTTCGATAAAAGGGAGATGGACAGAAGAAACCCATCACAGATATGGGTGGACAGCAGTGGGTCTCCCTGGGCAGAAAGCAGGTTTGGATGATGTCAGCATTTCTTTTGGAAGTCAAGCTGATGAGCAAGCCTATACTAGAACAAGATTAGAGGCAAGTAAGAAAATTAGTTCCTAGGAAATCCACGCTGGGGCGTGGGGGTTTGCAGAAGGGTTACAATGGGGGAATATGCTTTGCGACAGAAGAGCAAGGTACTTTGGAGCAGCCGTGGCTTTTGCTGTCCCCTCTGCCACCCTCCAGATGAGATCAGCCCACAGCCCTGGCCTGGCTCTCTCACTGAGCTGCCACTTTTATGGATGAGCTGGTGAAGCAGATTAACTTTTGATGAGTTTTGCAATGGAAAAGTGACAGGATTTTCAACAGAAATTGATAACAAAATGTTAGCTTTGCTTTGACCATCTATCGTCTGCAGCAATTTTGAATCTTATTTGGGTTTTTTGGCCCTTTTCAATTATTCTCTTAGTAGTGGGGACCCATCCAGGGTCAATTTAAGTTTTCTGAGTACTGATTTGTATCTTTAGTTGCTATTCTAGGAGTACCGGTAGCTCAGAGTCCTCAGTGGTTCATTGTGTCTTATGGAAGCCCTTTGAGGCCAGATAGGCTCTTTGGGGCTGCCATCCCCCATCTTCCTGTTGTCTGATGCTGGTAGTTTTCCATTCTCCATGGAGGGGTGCAAATATGAGGGCTTGTGGTGGGGATACCAGGTAATGAGCACACAGGTTGGAAAGGGATTGGAGAGGTGCTGTATGTTCACCAGCAGTGGTAACTTTTTTCTGGTGCCCAGGACCCTGTAGATGCTCCCTACAGCTTGACGTGTCCCCTGCAAACTTAGCTGTGGTGGGAATGGTGTTGGCTCCTTCTGTCCCATAGACAATGTGTCCTCACAAATATGCTTTTAGCAACAACACTATCTACTGCATGCTGGGGATTTGAAATCTGCCTTGCAAACCTTGTTGAACTCTAAATCAAAAGTACTTTTGGCTATTTGACCTCCTCTTCCCATTGAGCAGACAGTGCACTTCACTGGCTGGATTGCCCAGTCAGGGGCCACCATCCAAAAAAAACTGTCCTAAGAGTCCTCACAGCCAGGTCTGCAGATGGTTTTGCATCAGCACTCCTGATGGTGTTGGCATAGAGACAACTTTCTTACCTTGGTCTCTGATTTCTAGCCTGTAGTTGCTTGGACTGTGGCTTTAAGTAGCCTGAAATAAAGAACAAGCAGATGGCAAAAATGAGTGATGCTGCATCAGCTTCTGACTTGTCTCTGAGGTTGGATCCTCAGGACCTTCCTTGGGACCATCTCATGCAAGTCCTTGGCCAGCTTGTGTGCTCCAAAGCTGTGGAGATCCGAGTTGTGAATTCAGATCAGGATCAGACATCCTTGATGTGTTCTGTAGTCAGACCAAAGTCTATTTTCGCCCCATTGCTTGTGCAAACATGAGGTTCATGTTTGCAAGGAGGCTGGTGTGGTGAGGAACATCCTGATGGTGCAAAGGAGCTCTGAAGATGGATTCTGACCCAGCTCATTGAAGCAGGTCATGCCAGTGGTCCTGCAAGTTGCCCGGCCTGCAACAGCAAGATTCTGAAAGCCTTGGGCTAAAAGGGAGCAATGCAGGGCAAAAATCTTCTGTATCATCTAACATTGCAGTGTATTAATAGTATCTAATTAATACTTACTTAGAATCTTAAGCTATTTAAAATAAGCATGCAGCCAGACGTATTTAATTGAAAACATCATTTCCTTGGACGTAAGATGAGAATGGTTTCAAGCCCATCAGATTTCCAGGAAATTTGGATGTGATTTAGATATCATGGAAGAAATTCAGTGTGAGGAAGAACAGGGCATTTCTGGTATCTAATGCATCAAAGCTGAGGGACATGGTTTAGTATTTGATAGGAATGGTTGGATTCAATGATCCGGTGGGTCTTTTCCAACGTGGTGATTCTATGATTCTATGAAATGGTGATGGGGTCATATCCACCTGGGTCTGAAAAGGGAATTCTGAGACCTTCAAATGATAGGCTGGGTTTTATTTTGATGCAGTCATATATGTATTTCAAGCAACATTTATTAGTGATGTGCCTTATGCAGAAAGATGCACCTGGCTTTGATTTATGTTACATGAGAAATGTCTTGGCCAAGGCAAAAAGCACAGAACTGGGGGGGGGGAACACAAAATGAAATTTTTCTTTTATTATGCATAATGAGAAGTTTACTCTGTGACAATTATATAAGTGGTTTCATGTTAGTGGGCTCAAAACAAATCTATGAATCCAGCATGTATTTTAAAATTCATTGTTTCACCCTGTGAATGAGTCTTCTAAAAAAGTCCCCGCCTGGGAGCCAGAGCCAGCTCGCTGATAGACTGGGTTCGATCCGTAGTAGCTCCTTTGGCTTCAAGGAGGTTCCTCCGGACTTACCTCACTAGCTAAAATGAGACTTTGTCCTCCTGCATCCCTCCTCCTGGATATGTGTGTGCTCTGTTGGGGATTGTGTAGTGTTTCACAGTGGGATTTGCCAAATGGATGCTTAAGGCTGGTACCCTTCTTGTTGGAACACGGCATGCTTCGGATTCATGGAAGTGACTTGCTATTCAGAGGATGGTTTAAGGTGTTTTCCCCAAGGAAAGATCTGCAAAAAGCCACGCATAGTCTCACCTTCAAAAAGCAAAAGTTGAGGCCATGCCAAAGCCTTCACAGCTCTGGGAGGGTGATGGGAGAGCCAGGATTCCAGGTGTGAGCAGGCAACATGGGCAGCACCATCAGCCTGGACTGGGTCACCCATGTAGAGTTGAGTTCAGGTTTGGTGGGACACGCTGGAGGCAAGTTGAGCAAAAGTAACGTTTTTCAGCCCCATAGTTCTGGTTTTCATCAAAATAGGCCTCTGCTGAAATTACACAGGCCTTTGGAGAGCTTTTGGTCCAAACTGGTGTGTATTATTGCGTACCGTGTTTCTGTAGGATATTGGACATCAGGAGAGCAAAAACCACAGATGGGAGGTTGTCCGTCGTACAGGGCACAGCCCAGTGATGCCAAGAAACGTTTGTTCACTTCTGGGGCTGAAAAAAGAGAGAAGAAAAAAGATGTTAAATATGAGTAATTTAAAACTGCATGAGTTTTTTTGTAAACCAAAAAAATAATGTCAAGAGCTGGTGTAGCCCCGTTATTTGCAGCCTGCAAGAGCCAGATTGACTTTTCAAAGGCAGATTGAAGTCGTTGCTGTAAATAAGCATGCGCTCTGCCAGGGGCTGCTCCATTCAGAGCTGCTTGGATGGCATCCAGTCCAGGGGTTTTATTGCAATTCCACTTGATTGCCAAGATTAGATGACAACTCATTCTCTACACTTAACGGAGCTTCAGAAATAATCGTCGCAAGATGAAAAATGTCCAACGGTCTCGTGCTATGGAAAGTCGTATTGACCTCAGAGCGGGTTTCAAATAGTATACCTGCTGCTGTCAGAGGAGAGCAAAGCAGATAGTCCTCTTGGTCTTTCATTCTTACAAGTTGGGAGAGTAGTGCCTTTTTATTTTTTACCTTGAGACATGAGCAGACCTGAGCACGGAGAAAGGCCAAAATCTCCTTCCACCGGTGATGCTGCAGGTAGGAGCAGCCCAGCACTTTGCCAGGGCAGGGCCTGATCCTGCTCAGCCACAAACCAGCCCCAGCTGCCTTGAAGGTGGCTCTGGATTTACTCCGGTGTAACTGGGAGCGGGCTGCTGGTGTGGAGGATGTGTGCCTTTGATATTGTAACCTAAAACTGGCAGCTTTCCCTGCTCTGGCAAGAGTTTAGAAGCATTGCCATATGAGCTGGTTTTCCAGAGAGGCCTGAAAATGCAATCCATTATCTGATATTTTGTAGCAGCTTTTTTAATTAAGGCTTTGGCTAAAGGGCTGATTAAAGAGGTGTGTGGGGTTTTTTTGTCCTTAGGGACTTGGCACATCCTTGCGGCTGTCACCCTTCTGCAACTACAAGACTCACTTTTCCTCCTGTGGCATATTCAGTGTGTAGCGCTTTTTCTTTTTTTTTCCCCTCCTTTTCTATCCTTTCCCCCCCTCCTACCAGAGGTGCAGATAAATCATTATAGTCTCTGCTCAGCTTGTCTCCTTATCCTGTAGCCCAACTTCTGTGTGCTACTGGCTGGTGCGGCGCGGAGGGGGCGTGAGCAGCACAGCTCCGTGCCTGTGGTCAGTAATGAAGACTTCTCTTTTTATACACAGATTACGGAGGAACTGCACAGGGCCAGACGGCAGCTCTTAATTTCCCGACTTTTTTTTTAATTTTTCAGCTCTCGTGGAGGAGAATGCAGTCTTCCGCTCTGGCAAACGTATAATGAGGTGAGTAAACACCCTTTTGTCATTTAAGACTTGCTCCCTGATGTCGTGTAAATATTATTTTGGTTTGGTTGAAGGACGGGGTGGGGGGGAAAGGAGAATGTGCTGTTTGCCACATGTCAGCGTTGGGGGTTTAATACCTCCGCTCCAGTGATTTCCTAGGGTTTGTTTGCCTCGCTGAAGGCTCCTGCATTTTTGCTCTGCGAAGTCCCTTTAACAGAACTTTTCTCCCTTCTTCTTCTTTCTTGCTCATTCAATGACTCAATGAGGTTTGTCAGAGCTAAAAAATGATGCTTCTTTGCTGCAAAATATTTAAGCGATTTGTGTCATCTCAGAACTTTAGAAGAAAAAAATATTACCATTTTCTTCCCCATCCCCAAAAAGCTGCCCCTGGTTTGCAGCTGGCAATGCCAGGACTCCCCTGCCCTGCTCCGGGCTGAGGTCTGCTCTCCGTAACCACCCCGGAGAACTGGGTTCTGCTTTCCTGCTGTCATCAGCTGTGACGATCCCACCCCTCCTAAGAAAGTGTCCCATCCCACCTCTCCTGAGAAAGTGTCGCCTCTGCCCCAGCCAGTTGACCCCCGGGAGATAAAGAGTTAATCCCCCCCCCCAATTTCCCTCTGACTTCAGCTGCAAAAAATATGAAGTGAAGATAGATCTGCTCATCTGCTGAGCAGAGAAGTTGCCTTTGATGTCAGTCCTTCCTTTCCTCCTTCTCCTTCTTCATCCCCCCCTTAACCCTTGTGCCGGTGCTTGCTGCCTCCTGGATGGATTTAGGGAGCTCCCCCTACTCAGGAGCATCATGTGTGTGGCAGAAGGTCATGGACACGCGGGGACATCGTGGGGTGCTGGCATCTCCCCACCCACTTGGTCCCATCCACCCCACTGTTGGGATGTCCATCTTCCTGGGAGAGGTCCCAGGATGGGGCTGGGGGGACCTCGGTGGGGAGAGGGGATCAGAGGAGCAGGGTCGCGAACGAAGCATCTGTCACCTGAGGTGACCCAGACCGTGTCCCCACAGATCTCAGCCTGGTCGTATTGCTTTTTTTGGGGGGTGTTGGGGTATTAACCCCTTTTCTTCGCCATCAAAGAAAAGCGCTGCTGCCGCTTTAAGGCAGAAGTCCCTTTAAGTGACTTTCCATTTGCTGCTTCGGAGAGCTGAGAATTTGGTTTCCCAGATTTCCTTTGAATTGTGTGCAATAGTCAGAGGGAGGTTAAAAAAAAAAAAAGAAACGACAAAAACTACTGTACAGTCAGGAAGCCTTCAGGAGCAGCGAGACATGGGGAGAAAGGCAAAAAAAAATGAGATTTAGGGGGAAAAAAATGAGATTTAGTGGGGAAACTGAGATTTAGGGAGGAAAAGTCATCTGGTACGATTTCCTTTTGCCTTCCTAATGCCAACCCATTCTCCTTGTGTGAGGAAGGGAGGAAGGGGGCAGTGGTAGATGGGGAAGGTTCCCCACTGGACGTGCGAGTACCGGAGGATGCTGTGCCTGGGAGGATGCTGCACCCCAGTGTTTGCAGCCACTTGCCCTGGGTACCGATGGGGTTAATAGCCCTTGCCAGCTGGGGAGCATCATAAATTGCCATCCTGCCCCACCAAATTAATTTGCACTTTCTTTTCCTCATATTTGCTCTGGGAAGAATGGAAAAGGATATAAAAAAAATTTAAAAAAAAAAAAAAGGAAAAAGAGAAGGGGGAAAAAAGGCCCTAAATAAATAAGCAGCCTGGAAGGGGGCTGGGGAAAGGCTCTGTTTCCTCAATTAGCTGGGACTTGCCTTCTCTTGACGAACGGAAGGCAGTGCGTTTTAGCTTCTGGATTTGTGGAGCTTTCTCAAAGTGCCAAGTCTGGTTATACGGGGACTTGGGAGGGTTAGGTGGAGGAATCTGAGTCGTGCTAGGCTCTATTAACTCCTTCAGGGCTGAGCGATTTGGGGAACATGGGCCTGGCAGCACCAAATGAACCTGCAGCCCCATAGGAAGGAGGTTTGGGGCACCTGAGTGCTTGGGAGAGGTGATTCCTCCAGCTGGGACCTCACCAGGCTGGGGGTTCACCTGCACAAGGTACGCTGATGGAGAGAGGCCATGGGGACAGACAGACTTTGGGATGAGTTGAGTCTATTTGTCATAGTTGTTAGTGGGCGACTCGCAGGACCGTGGTTAAAGAGCAGCTTTCGGGGTTCTGCAGAAGGTCGGGATGGATCAGCAGTCCTGGGAGGAGAGGCTGAGGATGCGGTTAGCTTGCAGCGAGGTGCCAGCATCGCAGCACATCACACCTGTGCTGTACCCTCCCAGACATCACTCTTGCGGTCAGCAGACGTTGTACATGCGGTAATGGCAGGAATTGCTTTTGGCACCATAAAAATAGAGTCATATTTTGGGATGAAGGCAAGAACAGCCTTGAAGAGAGACATCCTAACCAGGCTGGTGCAGGGAAAATGCTTTCCGGCAGAATAGTTACCTGTGCTGTCAGTCGGACAGGGTACGTGAGGAAATGCCTTCACCTGTATGGGGAAAAAACCTCCTGGGAATTTAAAATTTACCTTCCAGTCTGTTCTGTCCTCAGAAAGGAGGCCTTGGCCATGTATGGATGTAGTTCCTGCTGACCTGCCATGCCTTTGCCCAGAGATCCTCTGTCCCCAGGACATTGGCCCTCGTCACACCCCACGCCAGCACGGCTGCAACTGGCACCCTAAAAAAAGTAAAAGTAAAGCCACTGAGCCACTTCATGGGTGAGTGAGGACAGCACAGGAGGGGCTCTTGCCTGCCTGCATCTGCCAGGGAATCCTGTCTGCCTTGCAGTCACACTAAGGTTCCTTTACCCCTCACTGGAAGCATAAAGGGGCCTCAAAAAAGGAAGCAAAAGTGACTTAAATTTAATTTACACTCACTTAGAGACTTCTTTACATGCTGGAGGAGCATAAAGGGGCCTTAATGTAGCTGGGAATCAACCCCTGAAGGTATCTATGCCTGACTACTGGGCATTCATTTTGTAGAAGCTCACCTCAGGCTGCAATCCAGCTTTTAATTCCTGCCAACGTACAGGGAGCAACAGCATCGGCCCTGATGGGGTTAGGTCTCATTTACACATGAGTAAGCAAAACCAGAGTTGAGCTTCCAAGGAATAACTCGCGGGATGCATGGCCTTGGCTTGCCAACACATTTGTGCCACTCTCAATTTCTCCATCATCTGCTTGGGATCAAGTGAAAGGACTTCCCAGTTGAAATTCCTTCTCCAGAATGGGAAGGGACTCTCCCCTCCGTGCTGCCGAAGAGCAGAGGGCCAGGGAAGGGGAGCAGGATCACTCTCAGAGGGGACAGCCGATGGTGTTCCTTCTTGCTTAACACCCACTCGTGTAGATGTGGGAAGTCTGAGCCTGCCCTTGCCTTTCTGTTATCGTAAACAAAGCAAAGATTGATGTACTGTGCGCTGCATGGAGGAAACCACATCGTGGCTGTGCGCCCCAGGAGACACCACAGAGTCGTTCAGGGTTTTCCTGGTCCCCTACAAATCCCAGCTGCTGGCCGGCTAGAGCCCCTACAGCAATCGTTGATGAAGTGCTGCTTGTTTCAAAGCCTTAACACCCTCTCCACAGCCCAGTGAAGGGCAATGGTTCGCAAGCCATTTAGGAGCATCCTCCGCAACACCAAGAATCCCTTTGCTGCTGCTGTCATGGACTCTGCATCCCAGAGGAGCTGTCGGAAGCAATGTCCAACCTCAGGTCTGGTGAACCAGAGCCAGGATTCAGGGAAACGTGGCCCACGTCGGGTGGCACGACTGCTGGGAGGGAAGATTCGTGTGTCTTGCCCCCTGGGCAGCCGGGGCACTCCTACCTGCCTGCACGTGTGGTGTGAGTTTTCCAGAGTAACACCCATCAGGTGTCCGAGAGCTGGAGTCTCCCTTTGGAGCATTGCCTGAGGGTACTGGGATCCAACACCTCTTCTAATTTGTAGTCCCAAAAGCCTTGAAGCAAAGAGCCTGTGGATGAGGCCACTGGTGGAAGAGGCTGAAAACAATAACTTGGCTTATCTTGGAAAAGGACAGGACATTGATATCTAAGAAAATCATCCAGATTTAGTGCAACTCCAGTTCAGAGGGGAATATTTAACCTGGAGCTGTAGGGTTGTTGTTAATGATGATCAGAGCTAGCATTCCCATGGATAGCGTCCCTCTTGGGGCCTGTCCCCTCCTCCTTCACTACAGAATATTCTCAGAGGCATGGGAACAGACAAAACAACCTGAGACCTGACCCTTTCTCACTGCTCCTGTGCTCACAAAGCTGCTGGCACATCAGCCCCCTGCACCGTGGATGGAGGGATGCAGGGGTGTGTGCATTTTGCTCTGTGAGGACACACGTCCACTCCTTCTCCAGGGTCTCGCAAACACTGGAAGAAAATCCAGCAGGGAAGGACCAGTGCTTATGCTGTCCCCTGTGCTTTAATCAGGATTTTTTAGTCTTTGTTTTTAAATGCAGTCACCTGTTCCTGACCTGGCGGGGCTGGTAGGAAGGGAGCAGGACCAGGATTGCGCCTCACGAGTACCAGGTGCTGGCAGGGTGATGGGCAGGTATTTGTACTGCGTTTTGGCCTTCTTGCAAGCCTAGCTTCCCCCGTGCCAACCCTTGCTGCCTGCCCACCTGCCTTTCAGGCAGCGCTTTGAAATCCACCTGGCATCATCTCCTTCCCCTCGCGCAGCCTTGCCTGCTGGCAAGATCTTTCCTCTTGATGCATTACCCAGCAGCCCTGCCCCAGTGCCCTCTGCATGGGATGCACTGGAGCCACTGGGAATCATAGAATCACAGAATCACCAGGTTGGAAGAGACCCACCGGATCATCGAGTCCAACCATTCCTATCAAACACTAAACCATGTCCCTCAGCACCTTGTCCACCCATCCCTTAAACACCTCCAGGGAAGGTGACTCAACCACCTCCATGGGCAGCCTGTTCAGTGCCCAATGACCCTTTCTGTGAAAAATTTTTTCCTAATGTTCAGCCTAAACCTCCCTTGGCAAAGCTTGAGGCCATTTCCTCTCATCCTGTCCCATGTCACCTGGGAGAAGAGGCAGCTCCCTCCTCTCCACAACCTCCTTTCAGGTAGTTGGAGAGAGCAATGAGGTCTCCTCTCAGCCTCCTCTTCTCCAGGCTAAACGACCCCAGCTCTGGGCATGGTTGTGTTTCCAGATGCAACACACAGTGAACTGCAGGACTCAAACCAGCGCATCCTCCTCATGTGTCGATAGATCTTCAGAAGGCATGTGAAAAATGCAGCCACAGGCAACCATCAGTGTCCCCTTAAAAAAAAAGAGCCTGTTGTATTTTGTGTTTGGATACGCTGCTTTTTAATGAAGGGGAACAGCCTGGCCCTCCCTATGGCCACAAGAAGCTGCCCAGACAAATGGGGTGGCAGAAATTATTTAACACCCCTTCCTGTCAAGCTGTCGTGTTTAATTAGCACCCTCCCAGCTCAGCCCAGCTTAAAACCAGGCTGCAATAATACCGGGTGCTGGCTCAGGACTTCCCACTCAGTAACACCTCCAAAAACACCAACCTGGGAGGGAAGTGTAAGGAGACCCCCACATTTCTCCCAGCATTGCACGGTGCATTTATGTTTCTTCTTAGTTGGAAGTCGCAGTCAGAACTCCCCAGACTGCCTGCAGATCCAGAGCCAGAGACACTCCACAGCCCAGCAAAGGGGAAAGGCTGCTCTCCAGTGCCGTACAGCCACAGGGGTATGATAAGTTAAAGCAGCTTCATGACACTGCTTGCCACATCTGAAACCACACAACCAAAGATGCAAACTGCTCCTCTAGACATCTCCTGCCAGCCCAGAGGTGTTTGGACAATGCTACTGAGCTCACTTGGCACCAGCTGGCTGGTATTGCCACTTGGAGAAGTGTTAGTGTCTCCCTGGATTGGGCCTCGCCTGCCTCTGACAGCGTGAACACTATAACTCCTGAGCTCTTTGGAGGAAGAAGAGGAGGAGGCAATCAGGGAGCAATGATGCACATGAGGTTCAGAGCCTGTTGTGGCCACTGCTGGGGTATCACCTTCACCTTCCCTGCCCACTCCACCCAGCCTGGGGGAATGATTTTCATATGCCAGCGCTGGGCTGCAGAGGATGGGAAGGAACCCTATGCTCTCCTGGTACTTATCAGTGGCCAGGAAACAAATTCTTCTAATTGACAGCAAACCACAGCATTTTACGGAGCAGAGAGAAGGCTGGCGATGTATCAGGCATGCTGTGAAACCAGAGCAGGACAACATCCAGACCCGATGGATGGAGCAGAGCTGACCTGCCTTGGCTGGCTTCAGTCTAATAACTCAATCGTGTTTGCATTTAATTACAAATTCAAAAAAACCCTTTCTTTTCACAACAACAAAGCCTTGAACCACACTTCAAAGTTGGGTTTCTGGGACAGTTGCATACCTTTTAAAAATAGCCCTCTGAGCGGTGCCAAGTGCTAAATGGATTGCAGAGGGCAGGTCCCCCACGTGGGGCTTCAAACAGCCCAACCAGTGCTGCTGCCTGCTCAGCTGCTTGCCTGTGACTGCTGCCGCTCCCCCGAGACCCTCCCAAAGAAGAGCAAAAATGAAGCTGCAGATCGGCTTTCCTTCTCTTGGGCTTTTCTTCATGAGCATTGCAAACGGGGAGATGGCAAGGCTGAAGCTGCCAGGCAAAGCCCGTGGACAGTGTTTGGGAACAGTGTGGAAATGCCTACCTGAGCTGACACTCTTGGAGCCAGCGGTTTATCATCTGGGAAGTTCTATTTGGAATATCCATGGCAAGGAAAAGGCTGGAGGGGAAACTGGGACAGCACAGCTTTGGGTCTGGGTGTCCTCCTGCCCTGTGCTATTCTCTGCTGGCACCTTTCTATCTTCCCAGGAGTCTCCTGACCCTTCAGTCCAACCTTGGTCCTGCTCATGGTCAAATGTCCTCAAAGCTGGTGGCCAGGCCAGCTGTTTTAGGGGTTTTTTACTCCAAAAGAAGGAATTGTGCTCCCCTGAATGTTCTTCTAAGTGTAGACTGTGTTTATTTTCTCCCTTGCTCATTGGCAATGCAGAAATTGTAGCATACAAAGTGGGAAAGAGGAGGTCTGTAAGCAGAAAGCCCAGTTCTCACGGTGATTAACTGAGATAAACACAAATCCACCCAGCAGCACTGACGTGCCCTGGCTCAGAGCATCCTCGTCCCTGCCCTGACCTCTCTCAGCAGCGGCGTGGGCAGAGCCCTTCCCGTGGGACCACTGCTGCCAGGGATTTAGGCAAGGGCTGCCTCCTCGGAGCCTGGAGCCATCCCAGAGAGGGCAAGTTGTCCAATGTCAAGGTGCAAATTTTAAAGATGGGGGTTCTTACTGCGAGGAAGCAGAAACTGTGTCTCTGAGGAGCTGTGATGCAGAGCCAGGAGCTGAGGATTTGCTTCAAACAAATTTGTTGCATCTTTCTGGGGTAGCATCTCTTTGCCTGTAATGCCTGAGGGGTATGTGGGGGCCTAGAAGTTGTTGATGAAGATGAAGGAGTTTGACCTGTGCCATGAGACAAGGCTTCAGTTTTCTTCTCCATTTGGCTTTCCCAGAAGCAAAGTCAAGGAGGATGAGACCTAGTGAGATGTCAGCATCTCATAGCATCCTCTGGAGCTTTGGGATTGGTGTGGCTGATGTCCCTAAGTCCCCCGGGGCCACACCGGCACCATTCAGATGCTCCCATGTTCAGTTGTGTCCCACAGCAACATCATTCCCGTCACCACAGAGGGTGCTGCATTTTTCCTCTGTGGAGAAATGCCACCTGGGATTAGGCTCCTCCATAAAGTCCTGCAAACACAGCAGAAGCAAATTGCTACCTACTGGAGTTGAAACCTGGCTCCCAGGGCAAAGGAGACTGCGTTTAAGTCCAGGAAAAGCTCTTTGTGTCGGAAGTGTGCTTTTCTTGGACCGCTTTGCTGTATTTATGCAGGCTGGTATGTGGGGAGTAATTAGAACCTCATCTCGAGCACTGGACGAGCGTGTTTTCCATTCTAGATGTTGACAGGTCAGGTTATCCGGCTGTCTCTCTGTGCCTAAAAATGTGGACATTTTATCTTTGCTAAAACCTAAACAAGGAACCGGGAAGTTCTTGGGCTGGTGAAAGCGATGTGGTTTATTGACAGCCTGCCGGTGGTACGCACGGTGCTTCACACGTGTATGAAAACACCAGGCTCCCTGCACCCACACCTAATCCTGCTGGGGAGATGGGAATGGGGGAAACAGGCTGTCCAGAGAGGTGGTTGAGTCACCTTCCCTGGAGGTGTTTCCTATGGGGGGACGAGGCGCTGAGGGACATGGTTTAGTGATTGATAGGAATGGTTGGGCTCAATGATCTAGTGGGTCTCTCCCAACCTGGTGATCCTATGATTCTGTGATTCTATGATTCTATGAAATGGGAGAAGCTGGCCCAAGTGTCCATGCCAAGGGGTTGGGGCTCTCACAGTTGCCAGGGAGCATGGGACAAGGATGCTTGACTGAGCAGAGTGAGGGTAAGCTGCTCCTGGCTGGAGTGGGGATGAGAGAATCTCAGAGCAGCCACCAGAGAGTCCACACTGCTCTGAGAGGGGAAGCAGGGAGAAGTGGGTGCTTTGAACCTCCAGAGTGGAGGTTTCAAAAAGAACCCAATGTCTAACCTGATAAGACAGAGATTTGAGGATGCCAGGGATATATGCTCACTCTTATCTCTCTAAGAGACCTTTTAAAATCTACAGGGAATACCCAGGAGACAGCTTGGGCTGGGAAAGCTTGCAAAGCTGTTGGAGGAGGCTTTGGGGAGTTCACACAGCCCCAAGCGGCTGAACTAAAATGACCTTATTTGAGGTGATTTGTGAAATGAAGATGAAAAATGAACCCATCAGGAACTGTCCCCTCTACCCTTGCCCACCACAGTTCCAGTGTCCCAGCCCATGCCTCGGGTGTCCCTTTCCACCCCTCCAAAGATGGAAAAGCCTCCAGAGGATAGACCAGGAGGGCTGGGTTAGTTCCCCGGTGTGGGATGCCTGTTCTTCAACAAATGGATTAATAAAGGGGAGGGGAAGGAGCACACTGGGGTGGGAGCACCCCCAAACCCTGCCTGTACATCCCAGTGACCTGAGGACAGGATGCTGGGTGGAGGAGATGGGATGGAAGGAGTGGAACTGGCTGCAGGCGAGAGCAGCAGCAGTGGCATCGCTCCCATCCTGCTGATCCCCGTGTTTCAAAGCAGCCCTGCTCCCGTTTGGGGCCATCACTCACTGCCAAAGCATCATGTCAAGGAAGGAGGATTATTTTCCTTCTCTGCGTTTGCCTTCCATGCAAACCAGCCCTGCCGTGTAATGTTTCTCATTTCCTCTATACATTAATGAAGGCTCGAAGTGAAAAGCTGCACACTTAGGCTGCCCTAACCCTGAGCTAAGCCGGCAGCCGGAGGGACACAATGAGCCGGCTGTTCAGTCCTTGCTGGCACTGGCTCCTTGTCTGCTCCCAACACAATGGTATTTTCCTTGGCCGGCGTTCAGAGGCGCGGGAGGGAGATGGTGACAGGGAGGATTCCCACATCTCCGTGCCGAAACTTCCCAACACCGTGGTGTTGTGTCACCCAGACACGCCATGGAGCCCGTCCTTGGTGGTGCGACCCTGCGGTGCTGACCCTCACTGGATGTGCAGGGAGGGAAGTGAGATGGGCAGCACGGCTGAGTATGGCACGAGATGCCACCGACAGAGGACCCAGTGCTGCACAAGTGGTATCTGGGTGTGCAGGGTCTCTGTTCCATCCATCCCATTGGCATCTTCTTCAAAATATAAGAAAAGCTAAACTTGGTGGTGGAGCAGTGCTCTTGAAATGGAAAATCTGGGCTTTTTTTGCCCAGCTTCTCAGCCAACACTAATCACCAAACAGCTCTGTTGGCTCACACCTGCTTTTTGCTGCAATAAAATCTTTCTCCATGATATTCCTCCCTGCTCTAGCAGTGCAGCAAGTTATGTCTCCCCAGCAGCATTTCCACTAAGGCCAGCACTTTATTTCATATAAAGTCCTTGTGAACATGTTTCAGCAGCTTCTTCTCCCTCCAGGCCAGGGAAGCATTTCATTGCACTTCGCTGTGACACAGTGGAGGAGATCGGCTGCCCTGGCCAGCAGCAGGGCAGCACGGTGGCTACACGTACAGCACCTGGGTGATCTCGTACACGTTGCTTTTCCATCAGCTCAGCACATGATGGGGACATCGGCATAACAAGAGGCAACAATCCATCACGGCCTTGCGGAGCTCATCACCATGTTGCGCATCTACCACTTTATATTAATTCAAGCCCTATTTCACCTGCACACATCACAGGTGGAGAATCTCCTCCAGAGGAGATGAATGTTTTAATGAAATCCTGCTCGAGCTGTCACTATGAGTGCTGGGGTCAAGCACTGGCTTTTCATTGCCCTGAAGTCCGCTCGGGGTGAGAGGAGGTGAGCTACGATCCCAAACCTGCGTTCCTCAGCTGCTCTAGCCGCGATGCTACACGCCAGGGAGTAGTACCAGGTCTTTGCCAACCACTGCACAAGGGGCTCTGCTTCTCATCCCAATGCTTCATCACCCCCTGGCTGGATGTCCAAAGCCCTTTTCCTGCCTGCCTCCACCTCAATTGCAAGCAAGGAATTGCAAGCAAGGAATTGTAAGCAAGGCAGTTGAAAGCAAGGCAATTGCAAACAAGGAATTGCAAGCAAGGTGGGTGTTTCCCAGAGCATCCTGGAGGGATCGCTTTCTTCATCTCGCTGCTTTTTGCTCTTCAGGATTATTTTATTTAATTTGGAACCAGCATTAAGTGTTGCTGCGGATGCCGGTGGATGCCGTGAAGGTTGGCACAGTGGCAAACACCAGCAAATCTTCAACAGCAAAGCACCTGGCTCATGTGTGAGCCAAAGCAGTGAGCCCTGGGCTTGTCACGGTGCTCTTATGGGAGCTGGGTGCAGTGATGCCAATAGATTCAGGATGAGATTTAAGTCTGGTTTTAGCACAAAAAAATATGAGAATCCAGTTCATTTTTATCAACTTGTTGAAGAGCAAGCTAAAAGGGCCTTGATTATAGCCTGAAATGCCACCCAGAGGGAAGGCACCTGGTGGCAGAGGCTCTCCCATCACACGCACTGCAGCACTGCTGGCTTTGCTGCTGAAGCTGCAGGCTGAACAATTCGAGCAGGAGGGTTTTTAGAAGCGGAGATAATTAATTTTGGAAGAGATTACGAAAGCTGTGGTGAATTCTCTGTCACTTCAAGAGCCCAAAGCAGACTCTGGACGCTGGTGTAAAATATCTGCTTTCATTCAACCGCAAGCTCTCGGGGTGAGGCCAGAATCCCTCGGTGAGACTTTTCTGGCCAAGGCTGTGCTGGAAACCAGTGACTGGCTGATCAGAGGGAAGAGTAGTAATCTTAATTTATCACGTACTTTTCATCCCAAAGCACTTGAACAGTCTGAGTGATCTTTGCTGCCAACTGGTTGTAGCAATCCTTTCAACTACCCGAGCTGAAATGTTTCCTGGGCTATGACGACAGTGAGGGCTGTCAGGAGGCAGACGCAGGTTGTTCTGAATAATCTCTTTTTCCAGTAGAGAGAAATCCTTCCTGGGAGATGCACAAGCTGGACAGACGGAGCTCCCCGGACAGGAATGTCGGCCAGGGAGAGTTTCACAACCCTGAGTTCATGGCGAGGTCCTTGGGACAGTTACAGGGCTTGCATGGAGCGGATCTGGTCTGCATCCCGATGGATTTTTCAATATAACATCCCTCCCACAGCTGTCAGGGTGTCTCTGCCGGCAGCCCTGGCTCACAGGAGGAGCAAGCTGGGAAGTTCTGCAGCATCAAAAGCCACCACACTTGGCAAGAGCAACCCTGAGACAACAGCACCAGTTATGCGAGGGCTCAGCTTGTGGAGAACATTTCAATGCAGGGCTGCGTCCTGGCTGAGATGGCTTCTCAGTGGCACTGGATAAACCCTCAAGGCCAGGAAGGGCACATCTGAGCTTCAGAAATTGAGGTCTTAGCCTTGTTCACCCACGACAGCTCTAAGTTGGGATTTTCCCTTTGCGGCTCTGAGGTTAAACAGGAGCTGCACACCCCGATGTGTGCCACAAATGTGGGATATACACACCCAATGGTATGGTCCTCTGGAGATCATCTCCCTGCCACTCTTTTCAGTCCTGATCTCTCCCATGCCGTAGCCTTGGATGCACTGAGCACCAACCTCTTGGCTTGGCGGCTTTTGAAGTGATTCCCTGGGCAGCCGCTCCCTACTTCCTTCACAGCCTTGCTGGGGACTTACATGAAAAGGTCATTCATAAAACCTGATGTTTTGTTTCATTGTGAATGCCCCGGCGAGGGCCTGGCTTGAACTCTGCTTTTATTCCACGCGGCTTCTATTTATTTCTGAGATGGATTAGTAAATCGCCGCTGTCGCTAAACATTAGCCCAGCTGTTTCATCACTTGCCCTGTGCGAGCTGACAGTTCATTAGAGCATGGTACCCGTCAGGATGCTGCTGCCACCTCTCCCTCTGAGCAGAGCTTTGCTTCCAGCCTTGGCAGTGCCCCGCACCATCCCTACCAGCTGTATAAACACAAGCAGCGATGAGTTAAAACTAACACAAATAAGAGGCTCCCCAGGTAACAAGTCCTTATCCAGTTGTCATTTTTAGAAAAGCTAGGGGAAAGCATGAACAGCATGAAAGGGGATCATTACCAGCGCTTTTCAGGCTCCATGACACGAGACAGAGGGAGGGTTGGTTCAATTTAGGGTTTGTGCATCAGGGGGCTGCACGGTAGCCCCCTTTGAAAGGTTTTGTGCCCTCTCTCAACTCCTAAGTAAACCTCTCGTCCCCCTGTCAGCATTGATTTGCAACCGTACTTGTGGCATCTGGTTTTCATATGAAGGGTGGAATACAGGGGATGCTGTCTGCTCGCTTCTGCCCAGAGCTATTCATCTGGGGCCGGCTAGCCAGAAAAAAAAAAAAAAAACGTTCCTGAAAGGCACTAATCATTGCGGAGGCGGAGGGCAGAGAAAGGATCCGCTGTGCCTGCGGGATGCGGGATGCGAAATGAGGGGCAAGAGGGTGAGGAGGAGCTGTAGCCCACACAGGTCCAGGCTTTGCTGCAGCCGCTGCCTGCACGCGGAGCAGGGAGCTGGGAAATGCATCCCAGAACGTTCGGGCAGAGGAAAGGATTGGTTTTCAGGAAGGATTTCAGCAAGGATTGATGGTAAGGGCGCATGGCATGGCACCACATTTGTGGTACATCTGTCCCCCTATTTGTCCTCAGCACCCTTTCTCCATGTTCTTGGCAGCACTGGGTAGCACAGGGCGGGTCTGAGCATCCCAAACACCTCCAGAGCAGCACCATGGGGTCTGCTCCAACCAGCCAAAGTGAAGCCCACCCACACAGCACAGGGCTCAGGGCATTCAGGCTTTTGCAGGGTCTTTGAGGTTTTGCTAGTGAGTGAAACAGGATTGTTTCAATGTGATGTGGTCAGAGCTTGCTTTATGAAACGGGCAGTCTGCTTTTACACTGCCTCTCTGCAATGGCATTTGCAAAGCCAGGAGGAAAGGCTCTGCCTAGAGTCAGCTCAGGGCACCAGCACTGCCCATGGCTTCTTCTTGTGTTGGTTGGCTTTGACTCTTTATTGCACACGGCCGTTTTGTGCCATTTCTTGGAACTTTGAGACTCCCAGCAGGCCAAGACGGACACTGTCCTGCAAAATGCATTAGGAAATGCCAGGCTGGCCATCTGAGAGCCACAGAGGAAGCAGCACCATGCCCCTTTCCCTCAGTAGCCATGCAGGACCAAGGGCATTTGGAGAAGCTGTGGGCAGAGCTCCCTGCATGTGCTGCAGGGATGAGGACATCTCAGGTGATAGTTTGTTCTGCATCCACACACGGTGGTGGCTTTCAGGCATCCCCCAGCCCAGAGAGCCCAGCCTGGCACAGTGTCCTGGGCAAGGAACTCCCAGCCAGGTGAGATTCACTCAGTCTCGCCTTATTATTGGAGCTGGAGGGTGAGATGAGGCTGTTCTGCAGGGTGGCTTCCATCAAAGTCCGGATCCCAGCGCCAGCATACCAGAGTGCTGATATCAACCCCAGCAGGGACTGGCCAACAGGGAACACTTAAAACGGGGAGGATCGCAAAGCCCACAGCCGTGCCTGTAGCTGGCACAGAAGCAGCCTTAAAAAGAGGAGTATCTGCCTCCAGCTGCTGAGGCACCAGGGGCACGGGGTGCTCTCAAACTCAAGTCCTGCCAGGGACATCCTGCACTGGGTCATGAGTCCCCATGTGTGGTTGAGCGTCCTGTCTCCAGCTGCCTGCTCCATCCTGGGCTGTGTTTGCTGCCCTCCTCTTCTCGTTTGTCCTCTTTAGGAGAGGAGAAGCCAGGTGCCACAGCCCTACAAGGGGCAGAGCTGGATGTACCCTGGTGTGCAAGACCAGGTTCAAACGGTGCTGGAGACACGTGCACTCCCTTCCCTTTGCTAGCAAACCACTTTCAAACCCTATAAAGCCATTAGGGAAGCAGGCTTCAGAATTATCTATAATTTTAACATGATCGTCTTCTTTTCTTAAACCAGTAGCTGATGTTCCACAGCAAGGAATGCTCTAGAGGAAGCTATTTTGTTCTCCCTCCCCTCACTGGACTTGATGCAGCCTTTGATCCAGACTCCTGATGTTATCAAATAGGAAGCTGCAGCTCTTTGAAGTGTGCTTCATGTAGCGCTTTAAACTTCTGGACATTTTAAATCTTCAGCATTGGGTGCAGCTTTGGTACAGATCACTCTGACTTCAGATTTGAGGACAGTAGCCACCAAGGGCTCAGTTGGGACCATTTGCACCCCAGCTTGGGAGACTGCAAACATGACATAATAATAGCTCGCAGGCTGCTCAAGGAGATAAATCTTCAGGGAGATAAATGCTTCAGGGAGCCCAGGACTGTGGCCTGGGTAGGTTTGGGTGCTTCACTGCTGATTTGAACATCTGGCCCTGCCGCTTTGACCTGGGGCTACGGAAATGGGTCACATTCTGATTCCAGAGAAGCTGCATGATGTGGATCTTGGGTTGGTGTTTTCAGGTTTGCACTTGTCTGGGTCATTGTTAAATTCCTTCTGCATTGCTCCCATGGCTGCCTTCCCAAAATTTCATGCCACAAAGGCACCCTCACATCTTGCTTTGGAGATACCATGGATCTGGCTGGAAGCAACAGCATGAAGTTTTCCCAAAGCAGCAGCAAATGACTCCAGGATGGGACCTGCCTCCAGCAGCCGTTGCTGGGAGCTTTACTTACCTTTATCATATTAATAGGGATGTGGACAGGCTTGGTTCAGTTTGCAAAGGAATCCCACAATGCTAACAAGCAGCACCCATGATCCCCGAGTCACGCAGCCACCTCCTAGGACATGGGGATGAAGCAAGGTTGATTCATGCAATGCTTTAAACTGGGCTTAAATTGTAACTGTTATTGCTTGTTTATACACCTATATTTTTTGGCATCTAGGGCAAATTGTGCTGGGGTGATGCACAGAGCAGGAAGGGAGTTTCTGTCCATCAAAACAACCTGAATACTAGCTGAAATAGTGGAGGTTCAAAGAGTAGGGCCAAGGAATTTCAAGGTGTTTGCAGGTGTTTGCAAGCAGCTCTTCCCCCAGCACAGGGTGAGGAAGGCACGGAGTGTTGGGCTATGACCAGAGAAACTTTGCCAGCCTGGTGAGCATCCCTGTGGGAGGCAATGGGCTGGAGAGGAAGACTTGGACATAAAGTACAGTACAAGCAAGGGCAGAGACACTGAGAGCCCCCGTGGATCCATCTTGAGCCTTTTTGTCCTTGTTCCTCATCACTCAATTAAAAAAGCAGGATAAAAATAAAGCTCAGAGATGAATAGGCTGTCAGGCCAGGAGAATGTGGCCTGCATCCCTTGGCATACGTCACCTCTCAGATTCTGGGAGCCAGAGCACACAGCCCTCCCAAGCCTTGCAGGACCTGACAGCACCGTCAGAAAGGAGGGCAGACTGCAGGCAGGAGAGACAGCAGCACATGTCCATCTTCCCCTGCTGTCCCCTTAGTGGTCCTGGCTTTGGCAGCGACAGCACCATGGAGCTTGGATGGGAGTCCCCTGTGAACCCTGACACAACATCCCTTCCCAGACAGTCTGGGAGGCTCTTCCAGAATCCGTGCACTGGCTTTTCTGAACAGCTTCTCTATCAGAGCTTCTCTGACATAGCTCCTGTACTTTGGACTCAATATCCTAGGATGACAGGATGATGTAGCTGCAGCGATGGCTTGGAGCCCATCTCCAGCATTCCCCACTGAGCCATGTTCCTTTCTTTTTCCACAGATCCAGCACCCGGTAAGCAGCTTTCTGCCTTCGAGTGGCACAAGACCAGCACAAGTGCAGGAGGATCTGCCCAGGACAGTTGGGAATGGCCTCTCCAGCCTTTGGGATTTTCCACACCAGGGAGCTCCAAATGTCCAGAGCTCGTGAGGAGCCCAAATAGGACAGAGGAGTCCTCAGGTGCCAGGTAGGTGATGGGGACACAGACACCCTCTTTAGGCAGGAGACACAGAATGGGTGCCCAGAGCATGCTCACAGCTTGGCAGAAGCTCTGGGCACTGGTGAAGGATGCACACAGCCTTGGGGCGAAGTGCATGGGTCAAGCACGGTTGTACAGCACCAAGTACCATCTGTTGGTCCTACTCCTTCCTGAGACAGCAGCTGCTGTGGGTGCAGACTGCAACTGCCACCTGTGCAAAGGCTGGAGGGAGGACGGAGGAGAGAAGTAGTCTAGATACAGGTCTCTGACATGGTAGACCCAGAGCCAAATGAGTGATAGGTGCCCCAGACTCCCTTGCAAGGGCCGTCATGCCATACCAGCCATTCAATTGCTTCCCATCAGCTCCCTCAAGGGATGCTAATGAGGAGCTCCCAGGAGGGGCGGCCAAAGGAGCAGGCTCTGCCCTGACCGATGTCCTGCTGGAGGAAGGGTTCTCTCTGGAGGACCAATCTCAATACCTTCTGCTTGCCACTTCATGCTGAGGTTGATCTCCAATGTCGAGGGTGGGTGATCCCAGCACCGCCGCCTTGCTTACTAGAGGAAATTCCCTCAGGTTTCCTGATAGTGTAAAGATGATGGACATTGCATGAGCCCACACTACTTCTTCTTCATTCTTAGCATCAAATCTAAAGCCTCATGTGGTTTTTCAGGACAGAAAATCATTCTTTTTCTCCCAAGACAAGCAGCATCTTCAGCTTCACAGCAGAGTCAGGGACTGAACTTTTGTCCTGCAGACAGAAATGGCTTTAATTGTGCCCCCATAAAACAGCTCAAGCTCTTTCCTTCAGGAAGCTTCATGAGGAAGATGGAAAATAGGCCTTTAATGCCCTAAGAATTTTCCCCTCTTCCCCAGCCCATCTTCCTTTCCATCAACTTTTAAGCTCATCCAAAAAACTGCAGCTCTCAGTTTCTATACATTGATGGCAGCACAGGGAGGCTGCAGCTTTGCCATCAGCACAGGATTTCCATTGAGTTCTAAGTGGAAGCAAATGGTTTAAAAGGAAATTAAATTTACAGCTCTATAAAAAATGCATTTTATTGCTTTGCCTGTCGTTCAGTAGGGGCAGGAAGATAAAGGAATGCTTTGCATTTGTCTCTTGCCTCGGAGGCAGAAGGCAAAGAGAAGGAAACCCACTGATCGTGCAATGGCCAAGTGGCCAGATTCAGTCACGGCTCCTTGAAAGTCCATGGCAAAATCCCAGCAGGGGGATGCTTGGAGGTGGTGCTCACAGGGGGCTGTGAAGCAGGTTGCTTCATGCTCTTAAACGTTGGCTGGATGCAGCCTGAGTTTGGCTTGGAGGGCACGTTCTGCCCTAAGAGACTGAACCCCAAATCCCAGCTAATCGCTGCACTTTCTCCTTGCAGCTGCCCACGTGCACACAGCAACACATAAGGGCTTGTTTACAGGGAAACATAGCTTGTCTCTAGAATTTATTCATTAATCTCTTCCCCATGATGTTACAGCGTTGATGAGGTGCTTAGAATAAATGGCAATAAAATAGCTGCACTGGACATCTATGAAAGCAAATAGCGTAAATTCTTCAACAGAAATGGAAGGAAAAGGAGGGGTTGGTGCCTTCCTGTTAAAAGCAGAGTGGCACAGGACTGGCCAAGGAGCTGGGCTCACCTGCTGGGTCCATCAGAGCCGGCATTGTGCCGTGTCCAACCAAGCCAGGAAGATACCGCAGGACAGGGGAAAGCAAATGCCAGAGGCTCGTGCATGCAGGAAGCTTGGCACAGCATGGCCACTGGTGCAATTTCCCCAGGATTATAGGTGCCTCCCCGGCTTGCACACGGATGAGTGCAGGAGGAGTGATCGAAGGCTCAGCTGGGCTCGGTTTGCACAGCACAGCACCAGCAGCCACAGCTTTGGGGTGGCACATCACCACCATCCTAGGAATGATCCTTCCTGGGGCTGCCAGCTCTGAGGGGATCCAGTGGGAGAAGGTGGGGTGATGTCTTTCCCCACTGCCACCTCACTCAGAGCCCCAGCGTGGGCCAAAGGATACTGTGCCTGTGCCCAGCTAGTCCATGTGAGGTGGGCAGAGGCTCTTTGTCTCTTCCAGCACCACCTGAGCTACAAAGTAAGTGTGCAGAGGCTCTTGGCCCTCCAGAGGAGGAACCTCCCTCAGCTCCAGGCTTCCCAGCTGTGTCAATAGAGGAGGAAGAAACAAAAGTGCTCTTTCTTCGCCTGTTGTTTTTGCAGAGGGGGACAAGCCGCTGGCAGTTGCACTGTGACACTGGCTGCTGGGGACAGGCGTGTGCTGGGCTCAGCTGAGCTTTCCACAACCTTCAGGGAAGCATTCAACAGCAGGGTGCAAGGAGGGGAAATCCAGAGGCTCTGCTTTTGTGCATATATATATATCCTTTTGCTTGGGACTTTATTGAGAGTAGATTATTAAAGAAAGGAAGGGAACGGGCTCTCTGGCCTTTCTCTAGGGCATGACTCATACAGATTTTATCCCAAGCAGCATCTTTGCTGTCACCAGGGCTAGAGTGGTGGCAGATCCCTGGACTGTGCTGGGACACCTCTCCCTTCATGGCTGTTCACGCAGGCCTCACTGTCTCCATGCTGCTGGCTGCACGCAGGCTCCCCATCACACGCCTTCCATCCCCACCTCCAAGTAACCTCCATCTCAGGCTGTGTATGCAACACAGCCCAGGGAAGGACGACTGAGGACATCATGGGGATGAGACCAGGTTCTGGCCAGTCCTCTCCGTTCCTTCAGCACCTTCCAACGTGTAATCCTGCAAGCAGCTCCTGGAGTGCTTTGCAAGACACGGGTGGCTCTCCATGTTGATGACTTGCTAGAGAATCACCTAGCAATGCTGCCATTCCTCCCATGCTTCCATGGGAGCTCAATAGGGTTTCAGAGCAGCAGCTCATCCCTGGAAAGCCTCCTCTGCACATCCCTGGGCTGCAGATACAGGAGCCTTCCCATCGGCATGGGTCCGAGACAAGCCCAGGTGCAAGCAGTGGCAGCCACAGCTGCCGGCCAACCCTCTGCTGCATTTCCTCCGCGGCACAGCTCCACAGCAGCCTCTTCAGACCTGACATCAGCTGTGAAAACAAGAGAAGCCGCTTTCCTGCATTGTGCAGGAGATGTGTCCAACTCCTCTGATAAAGCCCCTGCCATCACTGTGGTGTGGAAAGACGAGGACTTGCAGTATCGGGCACACTGGCCGTTTCAGCCTTTGCAACAGGATGCCCAGACCCATTTCCCAACTGTTAAACATTACATATGTTTCTAGGACTGAAACTATGAGATGTGAGCATTAAGCCACCATGTCTGTTCATTTTAAAGGGCGTTGCCTGACGTCAGCTGGGAAAGACCAGGAGGAAAGCCAAGCCCTGGTAGGAACACAAAGCTCCCCTAGTCTTTCTCCCTTGATTTGCTCCCACTTTCAGAACACTTTAAACCTGATGTTTGAGTATTATCATCCCTCCTTTTGGCACCTCCCGGTGCTGCAACTGGATAAATCCATGGAAGTTTCTTGCAGCCTCAGGGCTGCTGAGCATCTCTGGGAGCTTTGCTTCAGCTTAGACCCCACAGATGTGGCAACATCTGCAGGCAAGAGAAGGAGAGCTGAGGTAACTCTGCCCAAACTTGTGTCAGATTGGGAACACCTTAGGGGTTTTTCTCTTGGTTTCTCATTTTCTTCATATACAATGATGGAGTTGGTGGAGGCACCATTCCTGCCAGACGCTGTGAAATTCCCAGTGCAAAGCCAGTCCAGTGGCCATGTACATCTGTCACTGTTCTGTAGGAAGCCCAACTCAACACTCTGAGGATGAGTCACACAGTAAGGAGATAAAGTAAAGTTGAGTAGAGCTATTCTGATTCACGCTTTCCCTTGAAAAGCAGCAGATTTATGCTCAGCGTTTGCAGGGGCAACGTGATATAAATCAGCTGCTCTCCCATGTCAACTCCATTGCTGCTGCTGGTTCCCACGCCTATATCCATTGTAATCTTCGGGCTGACAGGGAAAAATCATTCCTGGCTGTTCCTGAGGCAATCCAGTGTGCCTTGGGCAGGAGAAAGGGAGTCCCAGAGGGAGGAGAACAATGTTGCTTAAAGAAAGACTCTTGCATCAAGCTGATATGTATTTTGGTGGCTCCTCCTCCAGCTGGCTGCTCTGGCCAGGTCTGCCTGCTGCTCTGGACCCAACAGGGCTGTACATCTGTGATGGGTCAGCTTTGGGGTGCCAAGCCTGTTGTCCCCAGAGCTGTCTGTCTACATGCATCGCTGAGGCAGTGATACTCCGAGGATGCATGAGTGGGGAGTGCCGGCAACCAGCGTGCCTGGGTTTCCATTGCGGCTTCTGATGCTTAGCTGGTTGTTGGCAACTGGAGCCAGGGAGAGGAAAACAATATGCAATTGCACTGCAATTAAACAGCCTCCTAATTGTAGCGCTACATACGGCTCTTCCGCTGCTTTCTAAGTTTGGTGGCGTAATTACAGCAGCAGACTAAAGGCAGCATCTGTGTTCCCGCCGTGCCAAGCCCTGCCTTCCAGGGATTTTGGATTTGACCGTATAAATCCTGGGCTGAAACCTGGCATCTGATGAAAGGGAAGAGTAACCCCCAAACTCTCTCTGGGCTTGGCACGACGGGCAAAGTCCTTGCATCTCCTGCAGCCCCCATTGTGCTTGCTGGCCCGGTCCGGGGGCAGAGGGAGGCAGCACGTTTTCCTCTTCATAACGTGTTTTTGCAAACCAGCTTTAAAAAGAAAAAAAACAAAGTCTTGCTCTGGTCAATCATTGTAACTCTCAGTTTAGAAACAGGCGGTGAGGAAGATTAAAGGGTGGCTTGGGGGAAGGCAGGCTGGGTGTCAGGACTCTGGGACGTACTGGGAGCAGACACGGGTGTGAGGGAGCTGTCCTCTTGCCGTGCCTCCATCTCCACATCTCGATTCTTTCTTGAGAGGACCCAGGACAGTAAAACCATTTCCCCCTGGCTGATCCCAACGTCAGTTTGTTACTGTAGGGCTGCTTGTGCACCATGATATGGTTATGGTTATTATGGCCTCAAGCTCCGACAGGGGAGGTTTAGGCTAGACGTTAGGAAAAAATTCTTTACAGAAAGGGTCATTGGACACTGGAACAGGCTGCCCAGGGAGGTGGTTGAGTCGCCTTCCCTGGAGGTGTTTAAGGCACGGGTGGACGAGGTGCTGAGGGATATGGTTTAGTGTTTGGTAGGAACGGTTGGACTCGGTGATCCGGTGGGTCTCTTCCAGCCTGGTTATTCTGTGATTCTGTGGTTTGGAAGAACCACCACAGCATCCCTGCACACGAGAGGCACCAACCACTCCGGAGGGCGGGGGCATTGCGATGGCCAGCAGGGCACATGCAAACTCCCAGGCCTGTATTTAATTATTTTTTATAATTTTTTTTACACCGTGGGTTTAAGGAATCCCGAGATAAATGCCACTTTCTGTGTTAAAAGGAGGACGTCTCGGAAGGCAGGGGAGGGAAGCTGAATCGCAGCCTGTGTTTTCGGCTGGAAACGTGTCTCGGGTCCCGAATGTTTTCCGTCACACAAGCAGGTTTGTGTGGGTTCACCTGGGCAGGAAGCGGTGGGGTAAAGCGATACCCCACGGGGCGCAGGCGGCCCTTCTCCAACACCCCCTTCCCTAAACCCGATAGCAGACGGCGGCTGTTAATGAAATAAGCAGCCACTTTACGGCAGCTCTCACACCATGTGCAAAAATTATTAGTTGCAATGTTTAGTTGGAAAAACCAAGGAAAAGGAGCGTGGCAGATGGGAGATGCATGAAGTTATTTGCTCGGAAGCCCCATCCCCACGCCAGCACGAATATCCCTCCTGGCTTCCCCCTGCAAATATCTCCTGCCTGCTTCCAGCAGCATTAAATCTCCAGGTGAGGGAAAAAAATACCAAAACCTCTTGGTCTGTGAAATCACTGTAAAAGTATGCAGGATTTAGTAATACTGCGCTACCACTGGTTCGGTCATTGCTGAATAGCTGAGGGAAATAAATAGTTTCCGGTGTCCTTTGCATTAGGTATTGTCTGGGAGGCTTTTTGCAGAGAGGGAAAATAATCCTGGGCTAAGCATGGTCTGTCAGGCAGGGAGTGATGTCCTGACCCCCTGCCCTCTCCTACCCGCATCTGCCCACCACCGGTGTCTGAGAGAAACCACTAATGAGTGGGTTTCACCTGCTTTTCAGAAGCAAGATTTTACAGAAAACCCTTGTCACTGTTTGGAAGAATTCAGTTTTCCAGTCAAAATATAAAAATACACTTTTTTTTTTTTCCCAGGCTACTAGAGGGTCGGTGTGGTGGCGGGAAGTTTTGTTCTTTTTCATTTTTGCTTCAGTGGCTGAGGATGAGGAAAGGGATGGAGGACACAGGAAAGCATGGAGCCTGGTCCCTGGCGATGCTGCCTGCCCCAGGCAGCAATGATCAGATCCCCATCCCATTTCAGTGCTTTCCAGCCACTTTGTGCTTGTAGCATCACTGGTATTCAGCCCCAGGAGTGGCTGCATCTGCATTTTGCCTGTGGGAAGGGCAGCAGCATCCTTTCCTCTGACCTGGGCTTCCTGAGACAATCCTCCTCTGCCTGAAAATGACACCCCAAAGAGAAGGGAAATTCCCAACCCTTGCTTTGCATTTTGCAAGCACACACAAAGAAGGGATGTTGTCCCGGACCCGTAACTGAAGTGATGCTGCAGGGAGGGACGAGGGCTTCAAGTGCTTTTCCACCCCGTGCAGCACCAGCAAAAGGAAGATCTTTGCAGGATGCCATTTTTCAGCCCTCTGAAATATCCTCTGCTAATTTTTTTGACTAATGAAAGAAAAATATACTGGTATGAGGAAGGGGATTTTGTCACTTGGTGTGTCCCTGGAGAAAATGTTCCTCCCGAGCAAACAGAGCCTGGGCTTGTCCCGGCAATGAATATCAGCATTATTCAGCTACGCTCATTCACAGATGGTGCCTGGTGAAAAAGAAAAAGAAGAAAAAAAAAAGCAGAAGAAATAGCATGGAGCCTCTCTGTGGGTTTTTCCCACCTTGGTATTGCCTGGCTTGTGCCCTCTCCTGCCACGGGTGAGACACAAGGATGTGTCCCCACATCTGCCACCCAACAGCTGGACCAGCAGGAAGGGCTGTGTGTGCCTGGAAACCCATCGGCAAAATGCTTTTCATTACTCACTCTTTGAAGTTTCAGGCATGTGCCAGACTCGTGTTCGGCACCTGCAGACAAACCTGACCCAAACAGCTGCCCAGCTTTGATGTTTCGTGGCTCAGGAGGGTCTCCACTGCCCCGGGCTGGCATCACCCTCCTGGAGAGGGGCTGGAAGGGACCAGACTCATGGGAGGAACAACAGAAAGTGTGGCTGGATTTTGGACCAGCTCCTCCTCGCCCCACAAACCAGGGCGTGCAAACCCATCCCACTTTTATATTACTGATGCTTTGACATGTCCACACATCACGTTGGCAGGATGAGGATAACCAAGCTGCCTGCTGCTCTGGGTACTGCCCACTGATGCCAACCATTCTTTGCTCTCCAGCTGGGGTTGCCAGGGCCATGTAACTCATCTCACTGCACCAGCATCTTTACGAAGCAGCCAATCGAAGCTGGCCATGAATATCCCTCTGTTCACCAGCCTTTTTAAAGCTCTGCGCATTTTTCTCGGCTCTGAGCATTTCTGCTCCCATTGAGAACAGAGAGCACATCTCAGCACCGACACCCACAGCCAGGTGTGATGGGAGGGGCTGCACCAGAAGCTCTTTTTTTGGGGGTCCCACTGCCCAAAATGCAACATTCCCAGTGTGCCTATGCCCTGGCATGGGCTAAAAGGTGCTGAGGTGCTGAGGGGCATGGTTTAGTGATTGATAGGAATGATTGGACTGGGTGATCCTGTGAGTCTTTTCCAACCTAGTGATTCTGTGTGTGATTCTGTGTGTGAGAAGGTCATGCTGGGGTGTCCAGTGTGTTTTGCAGCTCAGACACAACAGAGCTCTAGGAGCTCTGCTGAGGAACTTCAGTGATGCTGGAGTCTGACATTGATCCCTTTCATAAAACTCTGACCTCTGTGGCTTCCTGCGTGGCACATCCCTCCTGCCTTCAAAGGACCATGAATCCCAGGCAAGGAGGTGATGGCAAGCTCAGCTTCAGGCAGCAGCCCCAGCCAAAGGAAGACAAACTGGATTGTTCTCCATCAGAATCACAACGCCCAACTCCCACCTCCCATGGGCACAGCTCCAGTGGTGAAGCAGTACCCACGGGTGCATCCCAACCCCACGGGTGGGAAAGGGAGCCTGAAGGGGGGGACACTCCAAAATTCCCAAGCTGCCTTTTTGCTTTCTGGGATGCGATTCTCTCCTCACAAGCACTCCCCTTCCCTCCAGCCCATGAGCTGTCTGCTTCCCCATCGGCATGAGGCGCGTGGCAAGGTGCTGACACATCCCTGCCAGAGGTCTGTGTGCCGGGGGCACAGACAGGATAGGACCGATGGGTCACTCCAGCCACAACTGCACCAGGGATCAGCCAAACCTGCCTGTCCCAGTGAGAGACATCCCTGTACAGGGCATCTTCCAGCCAGCCTTTGCATTTAGTTCAACCTCTTGTTTGCTTTCTACCTGCCAAGCCGAGCAGCAAGGCTTTTGCAGGGACAGTCTGGGGTTAAAGCAAACCTTGCAGTGCTCGTGGTCTCGGGTTCTTGTGCAGTCTGCAGGATGTTTTCAAGCAAAGCCATGCATGGGGCTGCTCCCCCCTGTGCTATGAGTGTAATCAGATCTGTCCCTCGCCAAGAAAGCATTTGTATTTGTAGCGTTTTCTGAATATTTTGCATTTGGGAGACACACGAGGAATGTCTGCTGGGGAGGGCAAACAGCCTGCAAAAGGGCAAGGCACTGGTGCCTGCCTGTGCTGCGTGCTGGGAACCTGACTCCCTTCTCCAGGGCTGTCCCTGCTTTGGTCCCGCTTCAAATCCCACAGCGTTCCTGGTGCAAAAATTCATTTTTTACAGTGAAACGAGAAACTACCATTTCTACCAACATTTTCCCACTGCAAACTCCCCCTGGGATCAGTCTCCCACAGAGCATCTCCTGGTCTCCACCTTGAGCCCTGAAATAGCAGCCAAACATTATTTGGGAGAAGGTGGCTGCTGGAGCATCGCTCAGTCTCACCATTCCCAGCCTTCTCCTCCCTGAACGCCCCCATCCAAAGTTGGCACCGCGCCGGACGGCTGCTTGTAGACACCTTTGCTTCCCTCTGCAGGAAATCTCCATAAATTGCAAGTCGGCCTCTTGGCATCCCATTATCCCAAGAGCTGGACCCCATCAGAGATGGAGCTGCTGCCAGGGGGACACCAAGTTCGTGTCTGCGCAGCATGGCCTGCTAGAGCCACTGGCTACTTTTATCTCCATCACTTGACTATTATACTTAATCAGGAAGGGGGGATATAATGATTTTTTTAAATCCACTTTTCTTTTATACAGAGCAAATTATAATCACTTTTAATTGAAAAAAAAGCTGATAATATTCTGAGCTGAATTTCTGGAAGAGAATAATTAACAGTGCAATAAATCCCCAAAGGAAATGCTCATTAATCTTGTCTTTCAGAAGCAAATTTCAGAAGAGAGCTTATTTAAAACATTGCTAATAATTATAGGAAAGTTGACAGCTTAAAAGCTCCCAAATCTAGCTGCAGTCTCCTCCTATCAGATCCTGCAGTAACTGGTTCAGGCTGGACAGGAACCTCTCTGCTTTCCGGGCTGGGGTGGCTTTTGGGTTCCACCAGGGATGGGTGGGACTCCTCTGGGTGGTGCCAGGTGGGCAACAGGGTTTGAGGGGTCTGCGTCACCAGGGCTGGGCTCCCATTGAGGGCCATCCCTCCTGCTTGAGCTCAGGGAGAAGCACAGGGGGTGACAAGATCACCTAAACCAGCTCGGTGGGTGCTCTCAGAGCATCTGTGCTGGGGCTGCTGGCTGGTGCCATGATGATCCCGTGCTGCCCGTGGCCTGTCTAAGCCCCGGTGTGAAACACCACACTCTGTCTGCCAAAACCAGGTCTCTGTGGCCTTTGCACCCTTAGGATTTCACTGCTTCTGCAGAGACCAGCAGGGAAGGTAGCAGTTCCTCTGTTTGCTGGGGCTCAGCAAGACTGGTGTCACCGGGACTCAGTGGCATCATCAGGATAAGACCTGAAGGGAACCGTCCTTCCCCAGTTGCTCACATATGGGACCCCGATGGGTGAGGGCTGGATTTGTGCACTTGCTGACATGCATCCAGCCAACCCCAATTAAGTCTGTGAGTGCATTAATTGCAATGAGCCAATTAATTTCACTCAGTGATGTGTGTGTGTGTGTGTGTGTGTGCAGGTCTGCCCAAAGGAAGAAATGGCCAAATGAACGTGGGGCAGATTCTGATCTGCTGTCGCACCCCCCATCCCTGAGCAGCCGCTCTGGCAGCCACGCTGTTGAGCAAAGGGGAGGAGAAGGAAGCCAAAAGGACAATGAGCTAAATGAGGCTCGGGTGAAAATACAGGCAATGTGCTCATTGCTCTCAAGTTTCCTGTCCCTATTTGACCAGGACTGGGAGTGGGAGCAGAGGGGAAGGCAGCTTGGAGCAGACCCAGGCTCCACCAGGAGAAAGGAAACATGATATTGGCCTGGGAATGCTGTCATTGCTTTTGCTTTTTTATTCTGTTTTGGGGGGGTCAAGAAGGCTAGGAGGGAAATGCTGAGCAGGGCTATATCCCAGGGAAGTGGGGCGAGGGGGATGTGGTGATGTGGAGCACTGATGTGCCATGCTATGGCAATGCCCAGGGGGGTCAGCTGGGGCTGGAGGCATCCAAGGTGATGCTATTGGTCTCCCTTTACCCCAAATCCATCCTTTATCTTCATCACTGGTGGCACACATAATCATTTCTCCCCATCTTCCACCAGCTCCCCTTCAGCATCCTATGCACAAGGGTGTCGATGGATAAATTTTTGTTAAATTTAGAACAAGAGGTAACTTCTCCCTTTTGGCTCATGCAAATCCACTCTGCTTTGATAACGAATCTGCCCAGGTCACACAGACCTGGGGAGATGGTGAGATTTCATCGCAGCAATATTTAATACCTCTTCAAGGCCCCAGTGTAAGAGAGCACTTAATCCCACGCTTAATTTCATTTCTGTGCCTTAAAATACTGAGTGGTGTGCTCATCTCAGAAGTGAGGGCCTGGGCCCACTCAGGCACGCTGCAGTTCTCCAAATAAACAGGGCAGCAGCCAGATTTTGGCAGAGAGTCGAATCCTGGCTGCGGTCCATCCCGCTCTGTCCATTTGTGCCCCAGCAGGATGCGAGCTGGTTGCCGGGGCGCCTGCAGGGTGATGCAGGCTGTGCTGGTACCCAGAGCCCTTCGCCTCCCCCAGCACCCGACGGGACACCAACTTGCTTTTCTCCTTCCGATCTTCTGCTCCAAATGATGTCTAGAGGAGTTGATTTTGGGGTGGGGGAGGTGTTATTTTTTTGCCGTGCTCCTCTGCCCGTGTACCACCCAGGTCCTGCTGCATCAGGGACCCCGGGGGCTCCTGCGGTCCCCTCCCTCCTGCTCTTTGTCATCCAGAACCATCATTTTCATTAGGCAGTTGCTCTGTACCTCGCTGCCCCACGCGCCTTTTATCTGCATTCTGTTAAATGATCTCAAATATGTGATATGATAAAAGACAAACAAACACCCGTTCAATTTAGTTCACCCTAATGCCAGACTCTACTTTTACCAAAGTAATTAAGATTAATGCAGTTGATAATTTAGGAAGCATTCTTAAATGTACCCTTCTGGCAACATCTAACATGTAATTTTACCTTAGAAGATTTATCGGAGCACTTAGGTAACAGATAGTTCCTTAGCAAACAGGAGCATTTAGAAGGAAAATGAAAGATTAATATATCTTAAATAAATGTCAAAATAAGTCATTCTTTATTAGAGTCCTACAAAGATGTCGTTGGCAGGCCCAGCCCCTCTGCTGATTCCCTGGGGGAGATTAAACCCGCCGCAGTCTCGGGGGCGCAGCGAGCTGGAAGGGAGGAGGCCTCAGATGTCCGATGTCTCTGTTTTTTCAGGGAAGCAGATGCTTTGAAGGGCTTTGCTCGCCCATGCCAAAAATCCACCAGAACCAGGCCAGGCCCTTGCTCTGGGGGTGCAGTTCAGGAGGTGACCCTGACCTTGCTCCAACCCATCCCCATTCTCCCTGGCAGCTCCCAGCCCCACTCAGCACATCCCAGCTGCCTTTCCCACTCTGTAATGGTGGAGAAGCCGAGCTAAACCTCGGGAGAGGCTCGTCGCTCTCTGTCACCAGCCATCTTATTTCCTTTGGAAAAGACTCGGAGACCGTTGGCTGCAGCTGGGGATGGGACGGGAACGAGTGGCTGATTGACACCCAGCTCCTGTGACCGCCCAGCCAGGGTATTGTGGGATTTGCTTTGCCAGGTCACTGTGATCCATCCATCCCTTTTCGTAAAGACATCAGGTTGGGATGACCTTCAGCTGAGGTTGAGCCATATCCTGTATCTTCTCCTCTCCTCCCACCCCAGCCATCTCATCTGTGCAGTCTCCCACGGGGCTTCCTATCTGCCAGACGCACAACATCCTCTCGCAGCACCTCAGGGTCAGGTGGTGTGAGGATTCGGGAGGGAACCCAGGCGCTGCACCGAGACACTGGCTCACAACACCCTCATATTTCACAGGGTGCCTGGGGAGCTGCCAAGATCAGCCATGACCACCCAGGGACCTGCCCTCCTCCACTATTATTCATTATAAACTGAGGAAGGATTAAGACTGTTTGCAAACTCTGGATCCTGAGCAAAAGTTGGATTCTTACCAGCTTGGAAATTCAAACCTATTCAGATCCAGAAAATCAATTTTGGATCATCCTAGGCAAGAAACAAACTTACTGAATAACCTTCCAACTTCTCCTTGGGCCAGAAATTCTGCTGGAAACCACTTCTCATGGTGCTCCTTGCCCCAGTGCAGTCAGACCAGACTATCCAGGAGTGTGTGTGTGCGCACACCCCCAGCATCTTCCCAAGACACTCTTTCAAAGTCCTTTTCAAGCTGTTGGCACCAGGGCTCAGCTCCTTCCTGCTGTGGTTTCTGCCCAAGGGATGCTCCAGCCTCCCTCCAGCCTTTCTCAGAAAGAGCCTCTGTCCATCCCCTTTGCTCCTGGGCAGTCCCTATGCCAGCCTCCCTCCTCAGGGACAGGCAGGGACCAGGGCTAGCAAGGAAGAGTCACATCTCTCCTGGTGAGATGCTCCAACCTGCTGTATCACGCCTGGGCAGGAACCAGACCTCTCATCCTGCTCTTCTCTTTGCTTGACCGGCAAATGGGTTAATGTCAGGACAAGGTTTGATGTGTCTGGATATGACCCACACGCTCCTGGGGAGCAGCAAGAGTGAGTTAACTCCAGGCTGGACCTGGGGCTGGCAGGAATCCCTTCAAATCCCTCCTTTTTCCCACTTCCAAGGTGCAATGGAGGCAAATACTGTTTAAAGAGCGTGGCCTGAAACACACTGTATGGGATGGAGATGGAGCAGGAGGTGGGTTGCTCCTCCACCTCTTGCCTACCTGCCTGGGACTGGACGTCATGGGGATCAGAACATCACCACCCAGACGGGGGGCATTGAGGGTTGGAGATGGCAGGGGGGACCTGAGCTCCTGGCTGGGTGCAGGAGCAGGTCTGGCTGGGAGCAGGCTGGCAGCAGTCCTGCAGCTGCTCTTGGCACCTGCCAGAGGACCTGAGCGCACCTAGGGCTGTGGTTTGGGGTTTGGCTGTCCTCAGTCTTCCCTTCCTCCTCCTCACACCGGAAAGGCCGTTTCCTGCCTTTTGGGACCAGATCCTGACCGCAGCCACAACGAGCCCCTGCAAGGCTTTGGGGCTGCCGGACCCCAAGAGGTGGAGGCAGTGGCTGGGATGCAGGAGATGGAGTCAGGGTGCAGAAGAGAGGGAGGCAGGACCCCCTCTCCATCCGTGCCTCAGTTTCCTCACTCCCACAGCACCCTACAACCACTTGCCTGGCCAAAGCCACAGAACTGGGGGGACTCAGCTGGGGGTGGCTGTGATGGGGCATTTTGGGGTGGATACCCCTCTTTTTGGCAGCTGAGCTTTCCACACGCGCCGTGGTGCTGGCAGCCAAGTCAAACACAGATTCCTGACGTGTTTTGTTTTTTTTTTTTCTTTCCTTTGCAGCCAAGAAATTCATATTTCATGGGAGGTGGAAGTGAGTCCCGGCAGTAGCTGAGCGGCAGAGGGTGCCAAGGTACGGCCAGCTGACAACACAGGGTCGGATGCTATTTTTGGGAGCCAGATACTTTTCTCCTCATCCCCAACAGGCTCAGGGAATGCCCCCAGCCCTCCCAAGCCCCAGATGCAGGGATGCTCAGGGACCTCCCTGGCTGCTCTTCTGGCCCTGCAGCAATCCGGCTGCAAGACACAGAAAGTTTAAAGAGGCACCAGGCTTTGAGAATGGGCTAGTTCACAAGGGAGAGGGATTTTTCACATTCCCAGCCAAAGTTGTGGCTGGATAGGATCGACCCACCTGGGTAGGATTTAAATCCTTTAGGCAGTAGTTATATGCTCCTTTTCAGGTCCAAAAACCCTAAGCATGTTGAGAGTCATCTCCACATCTCCTGAAGCTGGTGAAAGCCTGCAGAGCTGGTGGGGTTCATTTTGGGACCCCCTCCCAAACCCATCTCCCTCCCACCAGCTGCAGCAAAGGGGTTTTTCCTGGGGGACACCATCCAACCCACATCTTGATTTTTCTTCCTTCCACCCACTCCCATGCCTGTCCCTAAGCCTCTGTTGCCAAAATCGCTGTGCCTCCAGCCACAATACCCTCCCAGATAACAGCAGCTCCAGCCTGGGATGGTTGTTTATTTGCCTTGCACGAGCAGCCTGTGAGCTTGCCCATGTCAAACCCCAACCCGAGCTGCAGTCCCGGGATCCTCACCCCAACCAGTGCCCCTTACAGCCAGCCCTGCACATCTCCCAGCCCCGTCAGGGTTTCGCTGGACCAGGCACTGTACATACAAATAGCAAGAACAGTCCCTGCCTTGCTAATCTCAACAGACGATACAGAGAGCAGATAGGCGAGGGGAAGCATTATCGGGCCTGATTTACAGATGGAGGGCTGAGTCACCGTGATTAACTGACTTACCCAAGGTCATGCAAGGGAGAGGCCAAGCTGAGTGCTGAACCCGGCTCTCCTGAGTCCCCCAGCAAGGCCAGCCCTCTGCTCCCCACCACGAGGAAGGAGTTTTGCCTTGTGCCCAGAGTGATGCTTGGCTGAGCCCAGGCAGAGGCTGGGCAGCAGGGCTGAATCTGCCTCTCTGCAGGCAGCGCCACCATTTCAGTCCCCTCTTCCTGCTTTCCTTCATCAGCTGGTGGGGTTTTCTTGTTGGTTGTTGGGTTTGTTTTTTAGCTGTTCATGCAACCATTTTGTCCCCTTGCCACTGTTTCCACTGGAGCAGAACTTTGCCCTGGCGAGATGCTTTACCTGCTGCTGCCCTGCCCACGGTGGGGATGTGGTTGTCCCTTCGTTCTTCATGGTGTGGGTCCCATGCAATGTTCCAGCTGAGATACAAGGCTTCAGCCAGTGGGATTCACAGGTCTTATCTCTTGGGAATTAGATGCTGTCAGGGCTGGGTGTGATGCAGTCCCCCAGGATTTGTGTGCAGGAATAAGTGCTAACAGGGTGGAGAAGTGCTAAGGTGCTTGGGGAGCACAGGCAGCCCCAAGGGACCCTCAGCTCTGCCCCTTGGGCACAAGCAGTTCTCAGAGCATGAGGAGCCGAGACACTTGGCTCTGGGTACTGGAGAGCCAGGGTGGTGAATCACAAGCCGTTTGACACATTGGGGCTCCCAGCAGGATGGGATCTGGCCCACAGAGCAGCAGGCTGGGCTCTGCCTCACTGGCCAGGCTCCTGCCATTGCTGCTCATCTTGTCCCCTGTGTCCCTGAGCCACAGCAGGACCATGAGAGGCTGTGGGCAGCCCAGTGTTGCCCCAGCATAGGAAGATGCTCTGAGGCTGGGTGAAAAGGCTGAGCACCCAGCAGGGCTCATGATTGCGCATGAGGAGGACTCTACCTGCATCCAGGCAGCGGGTTACTAAATACCACCTGCTTTTTTTTTAAAGCATAACCTTCCTTTGCCCTGTCCCATCTCATCCAACCTCTTCTTCCAGGAAATGAAACATAAAACCCAAAGAAGTGATGCCTGTGGTAACCCAAAGAGGAGTCTGATCTCAGGGACAGGCTAAGGAGTGGACTGAGGGCTTGGAAAATAAAAGGATAAAATGGTCCCTATTTTTATTTTTTTCTGGGTTTCCCATCCTGCAAAGGGCTATCTATGTTTGGGCTGAATCTGTAAAGCCTCAGGTGATGGATGCAGGCAGCTGCCTGGGGAATATCACTTTAAATCAGCACACCCAGCCCTCCTTATCGAGCACCCATCGGGAGCAGCACTGGCTGAGCTTCACCAAGAGGCCCCAGATTTCTGTGCCGCACTGCTCCCAGGGCTGCATCTGGCCACTGGGATTGCAGAGTGATGCCCTGTGGCCACAGCCACCCCCACGCAACGACAGGGACCTCCGAGTCCTGGTGTGGAGACCAGCATCAGGGTTTTTGGAGAACGAAGCCCTAATTGACACCTTGCCCTTATCCCTACGCACCATCTATAGTTTGCATGGGATAAATTCATACCCATCTCCTGCCCGGGCATCCTGGCATGGCCCATGGATCCTCTCAATCAGCAGGACAATCTTGCATGCCACCAGCTCTGCTTTCCTCATCTCCACCACTCTTCCAGAGCAGGCAGCACAGTGTCTGTTTCTCCTGGCGCTCAGCGCTAATGCACCAGTAAACCCCGTCCCTCGCCATGCAAATCCTGCAGCTTTACGGATACACAAACAAGCCTTTCCTTCCAAAAAAAAAAAGGGCTCCTTTATGTGGCTGAAAGAGCACGACTGTGATAATGTAGCAAGTGCTGGCCTTGGGTATTTTATCTTGGCAAGGAGCCTTTGCAAATTTAAACAGCAGCAAACAGGCTTCGCAGTTGTGGCTGGAAGCAGCATAAGTGGCGCATTGTTTTGCAAGCAACCCCCTTGCGTGCCAAAGGGCCGCGTGTGAGCTTTGGCCAGGGCGTGGGGAGCAAGCGTGATAGGGCCTGGCTGTATCAGCCCAGGATTCATTTCACTTAACGGGATGTGAAATTCTGGAGGAATTTGAGCCCGGCATCTCGAAGCAGAGAGGAGACCTTGGGGAGCCCCCTCTCCGGCTCTCCTCACTGCGTTGCCTTCCCTCCCTGCAAGGGCTCACAGCATCTTTGCAGAAGGAGCAGGGGGATGCAGCCAAACCCCTGGTCTCTCTATATATACATAATAATATGCATATTATGTGCTCGTATGTGCTGTAGCGGCATCATAGACTGCTGGGTGCTCACCCCAGCTGTTGTGTGCATACAAAGCATCAAACGTGAACTGAGAGAAAACCCGTGCACATGGTAGAGAACCCAAATAGATGCAGGTTGCTCCCCTTTCCATGCAGAAAATCTCATTTTGTGCTCAGATCTCTGCTGGGCAGGGAGAGCGAGGCTGTGCAGCACAGGGTGGACCCTGAACAAGACTGGGGATCTGTAAGAATTACACCCAGGAGAAGACTAATAAGCTGAACTTCATGCTTCTTTACAGCCAGGTCGCTCCCTCCCCGGCTCCCAGCAGTATCCTGCCTTTGCCCCCTGCGGCAGACAGTAAAGAGGCATTTCTAGTGAGCAAGGAGAAAGAAACCCTTTCTGTTTCCAACAGACTTTTTAAAAGAGACTATTTAAAACAGAAGTTTACTCTTCTTTTTAATATTACCTGTGTCTGCAGCTAAAATCCCAGTGGTACCTTTTAAAAGGCTGGGCTTGACTTGTGTTTCATGTCTAATGCCCTGAGGTCCTGTATCGTAAAATCAGCTGGTAAAGTCAGGAGTTAGTTTTTATTCTTTCACCTACTTAACAGCGTCTAAAATTGCAAGGGCAATTTGCGGGTGATGTTAAAGTTAAGACAGAGGAGCAGAAGCTCGAGTCCTTTCTCCAGGGGTTTCTGAGCAATGGTTTGGTAGAGGGGCAGTTAGGCCAAAAAGATGTGCTGGGAGGGAACTGAGGGTGGAAAAAAAGTCCTTTTGCTGCACATTCCAATCTCATGGTCCCTCCAGCTGCGGGAACTGGGACACGGGGACATGGGAGCCCTTCCCAGGACTCCTCTCCCAGCCCAGCCTGACAGCCCTTCCCACTAATCCGTAGGTGGAGCTCTTCTGTCATCTTTTTCTGCTTATGTTGCTAAGTAGTAACCCAAAAATAGCTTCCCCGGGAGGAAAAAAGTGCCTCCCTCAGCAGTTTTTGCCAAAGGTGAAATGCTCCAAGCATCCTTTGAAGAGCCAAAAGCCGGAGGACCACCCCGGGGCTGTTGGGGGGGGTTGCACTGTCCCTTCCTCCACCTCTTCCCCCTCCGTGCCAAGAAAAGGGGTTGAATTATCTCCTCTCCTCGGCTGACAGCTGCCCTTTCTCTCTTTCGTCCATCCCAGGTCTGAAACGATGCAGCAGAGCCCTACCGGCACTTGGGACCCTGTGCCACCCCGGCCTTGGGAAGCCACTGCGCCTCTCGCCGCCCCGGTGCCCACCAGAGGAGGACCATGCCTGTGACGGAGGGACAGCAGCTCACAGCGGGACAGGAAAACGGGGCTTTCTAGCCTTTCCCCCCACCTCGGTATCATGACTGGAGAGACCCAGCATGTTTACACCATCAGCGATACTGAGGCCGGCCCCAAAGACGCCAACAAGGACTTTGGCTTTGAAGGCTGCAGGGGGAAGGATGGGAAGGCGCTCGGTGGGGAGAGCACGTCCTCCTTCCCCAGCCCCAAGGACAAGGAGCCCCACAGCCAACGGGAAGCCGTGATCCGCCCACAGCAAGCAGGGAAGATCGACTTCAAATCCCTCCACTGCAGACCCAAGTTTGGCAACAATGACACCTGGGGAGAAGTCAAGGGCGGCCCCCAGTCCCCACCAGGGAAGGGGAGAGCCCGTGAGCGCAGCCGGCGCTCGGGGAAGGGTGAGCGGGGCCACCAGCAGCTTTACCGGCTCAGCATTGCCGGCACCCGGCCGAACCCCACCATCGGCATTGCCTACCCCCAGCAGAAGGTGATCCCCCCCAAGAAGCCAGAGGCGAATCACGGCCCCGTGGCTGGCAGCTATCACTTCCATGTGCCCAGCATCCCCCAGCACGAAACCGAGCTCCGGCAAGAAGACCTCAGCTTTGGCCACTGCTTCCCCGACACTGCCGCCGGCCGAACATCTGCCAACTATACCTCACAGCCCGCTCCACGCCACAGCCCCAAGGGGCAGCCTCCTGCCGCCGGCATCCCCCTCAAGAGCCCCGGCACCAATGGGCAGCTACATTACTTAGAGTTTCAGGCAAACGGAGCCAACTCCTGGCCTTCCCCAGAGAAGAGTTTTGCCAGTGCTAGCTATGGGATCTCGGTGCAGAAGCCCAACACCTTCCCCGAGGGTGGCAAAGCCAGTGCCCACGGCCTGGGGACTTTGCCATGCCAATACTCCTTCCAGCTGCTGCACGACTCGGGGAAGGAGCCGTACCGCAGCGACGTGGGGAGCCAGGAGTACCTGGACGTGGGGCTCGCCACCGGCCAGCTGGCTCATGGCGCCTTCGCCTTCCACTCGTCCTCCGGCGAGTGGCAAGAGGAGGCACTGAGCGGCAGCTCCTATGAGACCGTGTCCCCTGAGGGCAGGCTCTACGGCTTGCCGGCACCACCGCCGCCGTTCCTGCATCCACCACTGGCCCCACACCACAGCCCACTGCAATGCTGCAAGGGCAGGAGCGAGCATCCCACCAACCCCAATGGTGCTCTCTTGTCATCTGGTGCTATCGACCAAAACGCAAGCACTTTCCAAGAAAACCAAACTGTTTTTCCGTCTAGTTTACACTCACCTAGTATGCCAAAGCCAGTCGGTACGAGGCAAGCCTCAGCGAAAGACAGTGTCCCCAGCCCACGGCTGCTGGTCCAGAGCAGCCCTCTGAGAAGGAGCGTGCCACCAAACCCTCTCTCCCAAGTGCACTTTCAGAGCAAAGCCTATTGCAATTCCCCCACAGGCAGTGCCAGCGCAGGATCTGTGCCTTTTGAGACAAGCATTCCCACTACAGCACCCACCCACCCCAGGCTTGTGCAAGCTTGGGAAGGTGCCACTAAGGCGTTTTCTCCCATGGACCAGAATTCAGCACCTTATTCAAACCTTGTTGGAAACCAGTTCTCATTCGAGTGCCAGTCTGGCCCCGAGCAGAGGCAGCACAGGCAGAAAAATGCCAGGATGCCTTGGCAGCAAATACACCTCACTTCTGCAATGCCCGGTCAAAACAGGCTAGAGTTGTCGAGACAGATCACCAGCCAGAAGCTCTCCTTCCCCCTGGGCACATCGGAGTGGGAGGGGAGTGGGAAAGCCCAGAAAGGCCCCACCGTAGGTAACCCTCCAGGGTATCACAGCAAAAAACTCTTGTCAGGAGAGAGTCTTGGGGTCCAGAGGAGGGAACTCAACTCGACAGGCGCTTTCTCTTTTGAAAATGGGAAGGAGCCAGGGTCTCCCACCTGTGAAACGAGAAGCAAAGCCCTCTTCTACAGCATGGGTCAAGCAGGTCCTCCTCCTGCCTCCAGAAGCTCATCGGGCTCAGCACTGGTCCTGCAGCCATCAGCCTTGGTAGCTGCCTCCCCCTGCGAGTCTCCGCTGCCGTCCCCTGTCCCCAACCCCACCTGCAGCAGCACCTGCTCATCGCTCTCCCCCATGTCCAGCAGCCCACTCAACCCCAGTTTTGAAGACAGCCAAATGTCTGGAGCTCTGACACCCTCTCCCTTCCTCCAGCACCACTGCCGTCCCAAGGACAGCAACAAAACCTTCCACCTCTCCGACGTCCTGAGCTCCAACTCACTTCATTACCACCCTCCAGATTCCATCAAGTCTTTTCACTTCCTTCCTGATGCCCTGAAAGATGACAATCTTCTGAAATGCACCCTGGTGAGCCCCTTCCACAAACCTGGCATGGGAGCGGCCAAAGGATGCTCAGATGGGCTGGATGGGGAGCAGCCCCCACCGCCGTACTCCTCCCATCACTTGCTGGCCAGTTCACTCAGCAGCGCCAGCCTGGACCAGCTGGACGTGCTCCTGACCTGCAAGCAGTGCGACCAGAACTACAGCAACCTCTCCTCCTTCCTGCAGCACCGCCAGTTCTGCACCTCCCATCCCACTCCCCAGGGAGAGAGCAAGGATGCTCCTCGGGCAGCCGAGGGGCGGAAAGCACTCCCCTTGGAGGTCCCCAAACCCCCCAGTCTGGGACTCTCTCCGGACACCCACACACATTTGTTGGCTTTAAACAAGAGTGATGACTTCTTGCTGGATGGGGAAAGCAAAAGCGAGGGCAAGGAAGATGCTCTGAAGGGCAGCCTGTTCAACGGCCTCGCCGCTAGCTCACTGCCACTCACTGCCTCAGACCTGGACATCGATGATGCCAAGCTGGACAGCCTGATCACTGAAGCCCTCAATGGCCTGGGGTACCAGTCCGATAACCCAGAGATCGACAGCAGCTTCATAGATGTGTTTGCTGATGAGGAGCTGACAGTCATGAAGATGGCTGGCATTGGGATGTCCCACAAGGCAAAGGAAGCCCTGGCTTCAGAGTGCAAATCAAAGCAGGCAACGGCAGAGGAGAAGGCAGTGGGCCAGCCCAAGGCCGGTTGTTTTTACAAGGAGAGCCATGCAGATGGGGAGGAGGAGAAGACAGGGGAAGAGAAGCAGCACCTTCACAAAGGGAGGGCGGCGCGGAGGTTGGCAGCCCAGGAGCCAGATCCTGGGGTCGTAGGAGCAGAGAGTACAGCCAGGCTGCGGGTGGGCAGGAAGAACAACATCCCACCAGGCACCACCTCCTCCAAGTCCACCTCCAGCCAAAAGCATCCCAAGAAGCACAGCCAGGAGCATCTAATGAAGAGTGAGGTGGGGCTGGGCACTGCCACCAAGAGCTCCAAACAATCTCGGCTGTCCATGAAGGAGATGAAGAAGCGGAAGCCCCGGAGTGGGACATGGAGCAAGGAGCTCATTCACAAGATTGTGCAGCAGAAGAACAAGCTCCACAAACTGCAGGTGAAAAGCAGCAAGCAGGCACAGTTCACCCAGGTCACTGAGAGGCTGATGCCAGCTGCCAAGGAGGGCAGGTTTCGCGAGTATGACTACGTCTCCGACTCAGATGATGATGGGGCAGAGTGTAGGAAGCTCCGAGGACGGAAGAAGCGAGGCACAGGATTCATTGGAAGGACCAAGTACAACTTTAGCAAGAGACGCCCAGGAAGAAGTGGGAGACCAAAAGAGAAAGATCCAGCCTGGAGCTACAGCCAGAAAAGGGACAGTCAGAAAAAGGAGACACAGGAGCACAGGGGTCTCCAGGAAGATGGCAAGAAAGAGAATTGTGCCACCAGAGTCCGAAGGCGGAGCAGACAGTCATCTACTGGCAGCAACCACAATGACAGTGTGAGCAATGAAGTGGGTTCTAGCCCACCCTGCACTGATGGCGCTGGCTCAGGCAGCGAGAAGGGAGACACACAGAGAAGGAGGCGTGCAGGCAGCCCAGCACATGTGCAAAGGACTCCACTCAGGCTTACGGAGGACAGGAGCCCAAAGAGCCAGAAGAGCAAAGAAGACCTTCCTAGGGGGAGCAGGCGGTTTGGCTCAGCTCAGCCTTTGGCAGCAGGCTCCAGGACCCAACCGAGTACTGAACCAGGTGTTGTTGTGATGGACTGTGCAAATGAGGAGCTGTTACCACAGCCCCAGGAAAGTCAGCTGCCCATCACGGCCACACCAGGCAGGAGCCCCGTCGGGCACTCCTGTAGGAAGGGGGCAGAAGAGCCCAAAGGAGTAGTAAAGCACACAAGGGAAGCAGAAGAACCCACCCTGGAGTCTCAGGACTCACCCGAGCTGTCCATGCTCCACCAGAAACATCAGTTTGTCCCTTTCACAAGTGATGGACCAAAGTACCACGCAGAGGAGCTAATTGCTCCATCCCACAGCAGTAACGAAACGATTCCTGCCTACTCAGAAGCAGGCATCAAATACTTGAAGGCACATGGGCTGTCTGATGGTCAAAAGGACTACCCTGCTCCAGTTGTCCCCTACGGAGGGGATGCAGTGGGTATGATGCTCACTGCCAAGGCGCCCAATCCATATGTCAGCAACGACAATGAGTTCTTTGATCCCAAAGGCCTTCCCAGTCAATACAATGACAACCTCTTCTCAAAGCCCCCAGCTTTGGACTCTTCACACATGGATGACATGTACTTATGCCAGGATAATATCAACACCAGTTCCTTCGAGCAGAAGCACACCAGCATCTCCCCCTATGCCATAGAAACCCCACAGGGCAAGGTCACTTCCCCTCTCAGCTTTGACTCCTCTTCAATATTTGGAGAGCTTCCTGTCACCGAGTTTGATCCACCACTATATGAGAGTGTTTCTGTGAGCAAGGACAGTTACGTGACAACATTTGCCTGCCCCAGCAATCCCCCCAGCAAGTCATTGCCATTTGAGCAATCGTATCCACCATTCATGCCGGAGAAAGACTGGTCCCTCATGGAGGAGGTGGCTCCAATGATGCCAGATGACGTTACTCAGTTCCACAGCCTTGCGGTGGAGAAGCCACTAACCAAGAAATTCCCCAAAGAAGGACCCACCAGCCAACTCTCCCTGCCACTACCAGACAGGATAACGGATTACAATGTGACTTTTATGAACAACATATCTGATGATGAGCTGGAGATCAAGCAATTAGTCACAGAGCTGGAAAGTCAACTGCAAACCAGCAAGCTGGATAGTGATGCATCCATCACCCTTCAGAAATCCGAGCAACACATTGCTGCCCATCTACAAGGAGAGGTGGCTGAACGGTTCCCACCACTGCCAGCTGAGCAAGAGACAGGTCAGGAGAAAGGCCTGTTTTTGGTAGAAGAGCTGAGCAGTTCGAGCCTCTGTGTTGGAGAAAGGCAGGGAGACGAGAAGCCAGCTGTTGTGAGCACCCATGGGGACTACGAGACACCCAAGGAGCCCTGGTCATGCCCGGTGGAGGTGGGCTCGATGGAGGCAGGGATGTGCACACCAGCCCCACTTGCTTCAGAACATTTCTGCTCCAAAGACAGTGGTGAGCAGCACCAGGGAGCTGTGGCTGCTGAGAAAAGTGACCCTGGAAAGGTGGAAAATAGGTCTTCCTCCAAAAGTCTACCTGGCTCATGCACACCAGATCAAACAGAGGTTCCCATCTACACAGACCCTGTGACAAAAAGCCCCCCTGTTGTCACCATATTTCCAGAGACCCTGGAGGCAGCAGAACCAGCTAAAGATCCTCTGTCATGCCAGCGTCATGCCAAGAGCTTTCCTGTGTCAGGGAAAGCAGATGAAAGCTTTGCTGACACTGCAGAGCTGGAGAAGATTGATGCTCATCTTCCAAACCGTAAATCTGAAGTTGGCTTTCAGCAGGGTCCAACCCCAGCCTTGGATCTTCCCTTGTCACCTCACCTCAAAGAGGTCCCAGATACAGCAGAAAGGCCCTTAAGCAAGCCCAAGTCACCCAAAATGGCAAAAAGCACCATGGACTTCAAAGGGGACGGTGGTGGCTCTGTGCCGGTGGAAGAAACTGAGGAGAGGAAAAGCCCCACCACCTATCCAGCCCCCGGGCCCAGTGACAAAACCAGAAAGCAAAAAGTGCTGCTGTTCAATATGCTGAGTCTGCCCAAGGGGAGTGACTGCACCTCCCAAGAGATGCTGGCGTCCCCGGAGATGGCTGCCAACCCTCTGCAGCAGCTCCAGCTCTTTGTTGCCCGAACAGTGAAGAGCAACGAAGAGGAGCTGTTGATGCCATGCTTCCCCATGCTTCTTGCTCCCAGCCATCTCTCTGCCACCACCCATGCGCAGATGGAGCAGAAAGAGGAGAGCGGCAGTGCCTTGGAAGGAGAGAATTGGACATACTGCCCTGCCCAAGGGGAAGAGAACACCGCTATTGGAGGCAACATGGAAAATATTACTGTTCCAGCAAAAGAGGCTGTGGTTTTCCCCAGTGGGTGCGAGCAGCTGGAGTCATTCAGTGCAATGAACGCTTATGGTGCAAACCAACCCAAGTACACAAAGCCAGAGCTGCAAAATAATGCAATGGAGCTGCAGCACTTAGCAAATGAACATGCGGAGCAGAATGACATTAATATCCATGCAGATGGTGTTTCCCAAGAGCAAAATGACCTCTCACCACTCAAAAACACAGCTGTGACCCCACTGCCAGGGCAAAGAAAGAAAGCCGATCAGCTTGTGGAAGATCAGGAGCAAGATAAAAACACATCGACCTTGGCATTTAAAAAACATGAGCAATCCCATTTAAGCTGTAGTTTGCTTGAGAGAGAAACTCTGAGCAGTGCAGCAGGAGAGAGGCTGGAAAGGAATCAGGTAGGGCAGGAGGCACAAACCCTGCACAGTGCTCCTGCAAGTCCCACCAGTCCACCCATTCCCTCCAAGGAGGAGCTCCACCAGGATCACTACTTGGTGCCAGAGATGAAAGCCAGCACAGTCAATCCAAAGGTTCCCAGGGAAGGAAATGGCAAGAAGTCCCTCAATGGCTGTCACTACATGGGGGAATCTCCAGCCAGCATGACCTCACCAATCAATTTTTCTCACCCCAAATGGTTGCAAGGCAGTGGGGTTGAAGGAGCAGAGGTCCCTGGCTTCAGCACTCAGCTCTTGGATGAGAAGAAAATGAGTGCATCCCTGCTTAACTCGTCGAGTTCACTTGTCATGAAGAGGTGTCCTCCTGAGGCCAACAACTATCACATCCAGCATTGCACCACAGGCCCCACAGAGCAAGGGGCATGGAACAGGGCACCCACCTTTCCTCCCTCACTGCATCACTGCGAGCCTCCACAAATGGAAGTAATTGAGGACAGTCCCTGTCACCTCCCCGATGGCGTTTTGGGTCACTATGGACCACTTGAAAGAGAAGGAATGGCAAAACCCTGCACTCTGCTGTGTGCTGGTGCTGTGGTGGGCTCTGCGCTAGAGATGGATGGTCCCCAGAAGCCACATGGGAAGGACTGCTCTCTTCCCTCCTCACCACCTTTCCAACAAATGGGTGTGGGGAAAGAGGTATCTGAAAGCACAAGTGCTGTGCTGTCAACCTCTTGTTTTAAAGAAAACCAAGCATGCACCATCACAGATATGGTCATTAAGTCCATTCCTCCGGAAACCCAAGATGACCCAAACCAGTCCACAATGGATCTTCTGCCAATTAGAGAAAGAGAGGTAAACCTGATGGAAGAGAACAAGCTTGAAAGCGTCTCCGATGATGGCAATAAGCTTCAAAGCGAAACAGAGGCTTTGTCTAATGGTTTTATTGTTCAACAGGTGCCAGCTGCTGTCAGTAGAAGTCTTACAATAATTGGAGATCTTGGTCCCGCTGAATTAAATGGCCATGAGTTTTCAGAGGCAGCAGAGGCGAGACTTGGTCTTTCCAAAACCACAGAGAGTTTAAAAGGGGAGAAACCCAAAAGCCATGGCACTGGAGAAGCTAGGAGTTGTGTGTTAAGCAATATGGGACAAGGAGAGGAAAACGCATGTAACAGTGCTCCAAATCCTTCCCAAAATGAACTTCACAAAGAAAAGGGGCTGAATAGGCTCCCAGCAACCTGTGACATCTGTTCAGCTTCTTTCCGATCCAAGCCTGGCCTGACCAGGCACAAAGCTGTCAAACACCAGGTGAAGAACGGTGGCATACAACAGCCTGGTAAGACTCCGAGGTCCACTTTGGTTCCTGCAGACAAGACATCAAAAGCAGCCCAAAAGGTGCCCAGAAGGAGTTTGAAGTCTTCAGCCAAAGAAAAAACCTGCAGCTCACAGATGCCAACCACCGATGTTGACCACTTCTCCAGCAAAATATGCCCAGACCCGGAGAAAGAGCCCGGCACTCAGATGCAAGACATGGTCAGCCAAGTGCTCAGTGACCTCAGCGTTATCTCCTTCAAGATGTCCCAGGAGCTGCACCACACATGTATTCTTCAGAGGGAGATGAAGACACAGGGGCCACACTCAGAGACAAACGGAGCAGAAGAGGCAGCAGCTGGGAAAATGGACCTGGGACAGGAGGCCAAAAAAGGACAAAAGGGCAGAAGGAGACAAACCAAAGATGCTGGAGAGGTGAACAGTAATTCTGAAAACAAGCTAAACAGGAAAGTGAGACGAAGGAAAGCAAAGGTATTTTCCAGCAGAAATGAGCCCAGTGGCCCATGTGACCTGGAGAACAACACAGGTCCTCCTCCTGCTGTCCTCAGCTCCAGTCTGCCTGGGATCATGGAGAGCTTGCATGAGCCAGGTGATTGCAACTCCACAGAGGAACAAAATAGGTCCAACTCAACCCAGCACTCTCAAAAAGCTAAATTGTCCCCTTGTGCAGCCGAGCTCACAGAGGACCTAGGTGACGGGATGTTGTCTTCAAAAGAGATGGTCAGCAATGAGTCAGTAATGAGCACAGTTGCCTGTCCCAGGGAGGTGGAAGATCTGAATGGAGTGGAAGACACGCAGGCTTGTAAAAAATGGGTTAGCAGGTTCGTGAAGCAAGTGGAGAAAGAAATAGGCAACGTAGGCAAAGAGCAGCATCATGGCGATGGTGGCAAGGAGGAGGCAGACGCTGAGACAGAAGACAGTCCTGCAGCAGGCAGTAGCACTGGGAACCAGGGTGGTGCCCTGCATTGTCCCACAGCTCCTGACGAAGAGGGTCTGCTGCTGGAGACTCATGATTCAGAAAGCATCCGAAAGGCTCCTGGGCAAGGTGCTCTGCAAATCGTGCCAGGAATCAGCCCTCCTCCTGCAGAGCCAAAACTCTGGACAAAGGCAGGTCTGCCACCAGACAAAGAGCACTGTATGGAAGGCACATCCGTCTCAGACCTCCAGAGCTTGTTTGACGATGACTCCACGTTCTCTCAGCTGTTCCCTCGGGATGACCAGTTTGTCCGGAGAAAGTGCAAACGGGTGTATGGGAAGCGAAGCAAGAAACCCAAGCCTGCCAGCGAGGTAAACCTCCAGCCAGCAGGTGCCATCGACCTCTTCACAATCCAATTAGCTTCTGACCTCAGCGAAAACACTTCTTTTGGTGTCACCAGAGAGGGCCCTTGTGAATATGAAACCATCTCTGTTGACGATGCCTTAATGCTAAATATGAGTCACGGCAGCAAAGCAAAGAGCAGAGATGCTGCTCCCAGTGGATCTAAAAGCACTGGGCCAAGGTTGGACTGTGAGAAGACTGATCAAGGGAAGGAGGACATTGACCTGGAAGACAACATGCTAACCTTCCTGTGCCAAAACAGCCAAGTAGACAACATCTCCAGCCTGAATATCTGGGGGAGTCTGGAGAAGGAAGGAGAAAGCCTCTCTGCTGAGGACATGCTTGAGCCTCTGGTGGACCTTGAGGATGAGCACTTGCTCAGAGAAGCAAGCTCTGGGACCCCTGGCCTGGCAGAGGAGCCCTACAATGGCAAGGCTGATGAAGATTCAGACTCTCCTGGATTTCATACCATCGATATTGAGATGCTGAACGCAAAGCTAAAAATGAGAGACGTGTCCTTCTTCAGCCCTTGCGAAGATCTTCCTGGCCATGGGGAGGACAACACTGTGAGTTTCAAGCCAAAGCCGGTCCAGCACAGCAAGCACAAAAATAAGCTAGAAGATGGGAAGCTGGGGAAAAAACGCAGTGAGATAACCACCAAAGCCAAAGACAAGCAGTACAAATGCAAAGTCTGTTTCCAGTGGTTCCTGACATTAGGGGAGCTGGACTTCCACAAGCTCTCCCATAACCCTTCCCCTCCACCTACCTGCTACATGTGTGTCCAGCGTAAATTCAGCTCCCGGGAGCAGCTGAGGGACCATCTGAAGGAGAAGCACGCCAAAAATAAAGCTGGTCTATGGGCTTGTGGGATGTGCCTGAAGGAGATCTCTGACGTCTGGATGTACAACGAGCATCTCCGGGAGCACGCCACCCAGTTTGCTCGCAAGGGGCAGGCACAGAAGTCCGTGATGGGCCTACCAGCCTGCTTTGGTGAGGACAATGCTGCTGTCACACACTTCCTCAACACCATCATGTATCAAAAGCCCAGCAAGTCCTCCCGGCATGTCAACCCCAGCAGCAAGCATGCGGTTAGCCGACGGAGCAAGAGCCCCAAGGAGCTGCCTCTTGAGCAGGAGGCCAAGGAGACGAAAGATCTCTTGGAAAGCAACATCAAAGTGAAGCCACCTGCACCCAGCTCCTCTAAAGCATCCAGCAGTCCATCTCCAGATCATACAGCAAAAAGTGAAGGCACCTCAAAATCTGTCCCCATGCACCCAGACTGCAAGGATCCTTCCAGGGACTGTCATCACTGTGGCAAACAGTTTCCCAAGCCCTTCAAGCTCCAGCGGCACTTAGTTGTGCACAGTTTACAGAAGATTTACTTGTGCCACAAGTGTCCAATGTTCTACCAGGAAACTAAAGAGCTTCGAAACCACCTCAGCCAGGAGCATGGGATAGTGGAGGAGCAGGAGATCAAACACACCACCCTTTATGCCTGCGAGCTCTGCGCAGACGTCATGCACGTTATCAAGAAGTCCTTCATCTGCAGTATGTGCAACTACACCTTCTCCAAGAAAGAGCAGTACGACCGGCACATGGAGAAGCACCTAGCGGGAAGCAACAAAACTTTCAAATTCAGAGGGGTCATGAGGCCTGGAGCTGCCTCCAGGGAGGGCAGGGAGAAGGTGAAAGAGGACAACTCTCTCCGGGAGGGCATGCCACCAAGTAAGAAGAGGAAGGTTGCTCACCGCAGCAGTTTACTCCCACGCAGCTTGCCTGTCCACCTGGACCACGCTAACAACCTTCATCCGGCAGAGGCTACAAGCTCCAGCCTGCAGGCTCCTACTGACTCCTTCCCTACAGCATCCGGTGACTCAGGAGCACCCCAACCTTCTGTGAAAACGGAAGACCTGGTGGGTGACTTCTCTGACCTCCTGGCAGAGATGGAGAAATCCCAGTTTGATGCCCTGCCTCCACCCCCCTGCCTCTCCCCATCTTTGCCACAGGGCGCAGCAAGCAGTCCAGAGCTTGGCCATATCACTGCCCTGTCTATTGAAGAGTTGGAGAAAGGAGCATTTGATGGGAAACCACTTCCTTTCTTGGACTCACCTGAGTTTACCATTGACCTTGCTGGGTTGGCTTGTAACCAGACCACAGACCAAAAACTCTCTCCTCCACACCTGACTGAGAAACGTGGTTACACCGACGCCCATAAAAGAACAAGTGTAGGCAACAAAGACGAATATTCAGCAAGTGTCCTGGAAGATGCCAGTGCAGCCTCTGACACTGTGGATGAGATCTCATTTCTCCAGCTTGCCAAGAAGGTCTCGGAGCTTCCTTCCCCACAAGCAGAGGTTCCACTAGCCAAGGAGACCCATAAGTGGGGCAACCCAAGCACCAGCGACACCTCTTCTTGGGAAGATGCATCTAAGGCCACATCTCCAGAAGCTGCGCACCACCCCCTGCCCCTGAAGGACAGGACGGCATCGCCCACTCTGAACACGGCTGCCAAAGATTCAGTCCCACACAAGAAAACCACTGGTAGCCAGCCTGGCAGTGAGGCTGCTCCCAGCACAGGCAGCCCTGGCAGCAGCACCGAGGAGGGTCAGCAACATGTGGGGCAGGAGAAAGCCATGTCTGAGGCCAAGGACAATAGAGCTAACACGAAGGACCAAGGCGGCAACCCAAGCAAATCCACCGGCCACCAGCCCAGAGGTGAGGTGGCCAGCAACACCATGAGACACAGCCACATGGAGCCAAGCAAAGCCACTGGCAAGCTTCACCCCAAAAGGAGGAAAGAGCACAAGTCCTTGAGCCATCGAAGCAGCTCTGGCTCCCGGGAGAACATGGAGGGAGATGGGAAAAAGAAAAAAGCACGGAATCCTTGCCCAGGAAGGAGCGAGAGTGCCAGCAACCTCAAACGCACCGGCTGGAGCAACGCCGAAGCTTCTGCCCTCTCCCCCAGGAAAAGGGAGACACACTGCAACAAACTGGTACCCAAGCCCAAAACAGGCACCCAACTAAAGAAGATGGTCCTGGACACGTATAATCAGAAGAAGGGAGAACTCCATCATGCCAATGGGGACGTGAAACGCAGGAAGGCCATTCTGGGAAAGAGCCTCCACCAAGTATTGGCCAAGGGGCCAGCGACATCCCCGCGTGGCTCCTTGCACAGCCCACGCGCCGCCCGGGGTGCCAAGCCAGCCAGCTCGGCCAGCTACCGCACCGCCGAGTCCCAGAACAACCTGCTAAGCCAACTCTTTGGGCAAAAATTAACTAGCTTTAAAATTCCTTTAAGAAGAGATACTTCAGAGTAATTTATGGAAGTGACTTATGGTGATCCTCAGCTGCTTTCATGGGGTTTGCAAGGGAAAAATTATCAAAGCATTAAATTCGTTTGTGTAGCATGATTTCTCTGTCTAGCTTAAATGAACTTGCACTGCAGCCTCTGTGAAATAGTTTGCTTTGTGTCTACTAATCTACTTTAATTCACCTGATTTATCATGCAAATGCTAGAACTTTGATGTTGCTGATGATTTTCATGAACTGAAATTGTAATCGCTTTGGGCAGACTGAGTCGTCGAGAGCAATTGCTTTATTGCAGAAGTGCTGAGGTTATAAGGATACTTGCAAATCTCAGACCCTTTTGAGACTGTGTCTGTGTTATCTTTGTACAAAGTACTTGAAGAGATGAACTTCATTCCATAGACGTCTTATTCATAAGGTGCAGTACACTGTAGAAAGCAAATTTTTTTTGAAGATTTTGCACAAATAATCCCGTACGATTCATTTAATTGGGAGCTGGCCTAAGAGATGATACAATTCAAAAAAATATATTAAATTAAGAATCGAGTGTCCTATATTTTGACAGCCATCCCCTATGAATTTGTTTCTACATCATCAAGAGAATAACGAAGCGACTCCAGGGCTGTTGGAACCTTTCAGAGGATGCTGCCACTCTTTGACCACTGTAGACGATGTAACCGGAGGAGAGCGGCCACCGCGAGCAAACTGCACCTTGACACTTGTGATAAACTCTGATTTTTTTAGTGGGGTTTTTGTGTGTGTGTGTGTGTTTTCTTTGTGTGGGTTTTTATTTTTTGCGCAACAACAAAACTGTGCCAATTTACCACACCGAACCGGTACTGTCCGAGTGCCCTCAATGGTATCACTTCTAAACTATCTTACTGTATTGAGTTAGTGGCTATATAGGTATCCGCTTTTTACTATGCAGTTACTGGTGCTATTCTTGTTTTGTAATGTGAATACAGACTTCCTTGATTGAAAAATAAAAGGGAACCATTAGGAAGTAGCCATTACCTGTAAAAGAAAAAGAAGCAGGAAAAAAAAATCTTATAAAAATCCAACTTTAGGGGGAAAAAAAAATCCTGTATGCTGGTACTCCATAGTGTCGAAAGGTTAGGTCACATTAAACGAGCACGTTTTACAGCTGAACTTTTGAATCCAGAAAGAAATCTCAGGTGCAAACGAGGACATGGAAGATAATTAAAAATACTATTGAAATACTCCCAAGTCAAGGAGGTGAAGTAATGCACTGATGTGATATGAACAGTCAGAGTACTTTGCGTCTGTCCTGCAATTATTTTTTGTTTTGTTTTAGATTTAAAAGGAAAAAAAAAAAGAGGCTTTATTCTGTTAATATGTATCTTTACAATCCTTTGTATTGTATAAAAATATTGTAGGTAATTTACCTTGGGTGCAATGTGTTCTGTCAAAAGTTTTTATTTTGATATTTTGTCAGAGAAACAGAGAGAGAGAGCAGGAAACGCCATTTTATGATGTTGTATGTGTGCTTTTAAAGTGCCTCTTTAATATTGTTAAATAAAGTATGAGATGAAAATATGGGGTGGTACTGTAAAATCATACGTGATTAATCTTTTCAAATATATTCCAATATTTTCACAGAAACTTCCTGTCTGTGTGATGATGTTTGCGGGATGTTCCTCCCTCGCTGTGTCCCATACCCGCCTCCCACACACATCTCAAACCAGTGATATATCTAATCGATGCTTGGATGCTCTGTACGTCTTTGTGGTGTCCTCTGCAAAGTGGCCATAGGAGCACGTTGGTGACGCTGCCATCACCTTGCAATCAATTGCAAAGTGGTGGAGCTTCTCAACAGTGAAGGTGGTGGTGTTGGCCCCGTTTGGTCGTTACCAATTGGTGATGGAGACGGTGATGGCCCAATCTAGTCATCACCAGTCAGTGATGCTCATGGTGTTTTCCCACTTTGGTCATTGCCACCTGCTGATGGTGATGGCCCAATCTGGTCATCACCAGTCAGTGATGCTCATGGTGTTTTCCCACTTTGGTCATTGCCACCTGCTGATGGTGATGGCCCAATCTGGTCATCACCAGTCAGTGATGCTCATGGTGTTTTCCCACTTTGGTCATTGACACCTGCTGATGGTGATGGCCCAATCTGGTCATCACCAGTCAGTGATGCTCATGGTGTTTTCCCACTTTGGTCATCACCAATTTGTCCTCAAGCTGACCTCTGCCAGCACGGCGCTGAGGTCTGAAGGTAGGAGGTTGACACAAAGCCAGGCATATTATATTCTTTAATTACTGTTGCAATCATAACATTTAAACGCTGTCAATGAGAGATAGCTCCTAACTGCGGGCTAGAATCCTTGCCACTTGGGGCTTGTAACTAAAACTGCAGGATTAATTTGATTAATTGATAGAATTATTTTCCAAACTACTCTTTTGTTTATGAAGGCTTAAAATGCTTGCCGCCTGCACCCTCCTGGTGTGTTGCAGAGTGGAGATAAAGTGGCTGAAAATAATTAGCATGGCTTAATTTAGGGAAAAAAATAACCTCAAAAGAATTTTGCAGAAAATTTAAGGCAGCACATTTTACTTTGTTTTGGCAGGAAATATTATGGAACTGGAAATGGGACTTTTATGTTTTCCCTCCACTATATTTCACCAGGGCAGCAAACCTGTGGGGCAGAGGAGTATTTCATGCCTGGGTGCTGCTGTAGCTCTCCTGCAGCTCTAGGTTCAGAGACTGGGCACCTGCAAATGAAGTCCCCTGGGAGCCTCAGGTTGAAATATTTCATTCATCCCTTTCTTCTCTACATGAGAGTGTTGGGAGGGGTTATTCCCCCATTCTCTCCTGGTTGCTGTCACCTGCACCCCCCTCCCACAGTCTCAGTGCCTGCCAAGCACACGCACCCCCCCACCACACCACCCCCAGTCCCTCAGCCCCCAAAAGCCCCCAGGTTTGCCGAGTCTCGCATTATCCAGCAGTGCTTGTCAATTGGAAGACTGGAGGCCCCCATCAACGTCATTCCAGCAGGGAAGGCAAAGCCAGGCGACTTCTCTCAACCGCAGATTAACTCACTGCTCAGCAGGTGCCCATAAATCAGGGGGGTTACCCACAGGACCCGGCATGTCTCAGGGCTGATGCACAGCTGGTTTGCACCATACTCATCCCCAATCCACACCCTCTGTGCATGAGGATGGCCCCACAGCAGGGTGGCTGGGTCTGAACAGAGGGTGCCCGACACGGCGTGGAGCCCCTTAGGGTTTTTTTGGTTTCTTGCCTCCACCTTGAATTTTCCTCAAGCTTCTCTTTACTTTTCAAGCCCCCCCCGCCCCAAATCCAGACAGCCTTTCTTCTCAGCCACATACCCAAGTTTCTGAGCTGGATGTGTTTTTGAGCTGGACACATTTTAAGCCTTTCTGTAAAGCCCAGAGGATAACAGGATCCACCATGGTTGTCATACTGCTAGAAGGGCTAAAGATTTATAGAGGTTTTTTCTTGCACTGGAGTCAAATCTGGCCATTCCTTGCACAGCAGGGATTTAAACCCTGGCTCCCACATTCCCCCAGCCATACGTGTGTGATGAGGACTACATGTGCCCAGAGGATCCTGTATCCCTGATGCTGAATCGCCTTCAGGTGAGGAAACCCTGAGCCTGGGCAGGTGTGGGAACAGGAGCACTGGAGGAACCAGGGAGATAATGCAGCTCACACCCAGGAGCTGCCGTCCTGCCAGCAGCAAAGCCCCTCCAGCTGCAGCCCAGATTCATTGCCCGACTCCCAGGGACGAGAGGATCAGCCTGTTTGTGAGTTCGAGCATCGTCCTTGTACCAGGAGATCAATAGTTATGGGGGCCGGGAGGGGAATAAGTGCTGATAAAATCCAGCTGGAATACGGGGTACAGGGACCACTCGTCTGCACGTTCCCACCGGGCTTCGGTAGCAGCCAGCATCATTTGTTTTAACCCACAAACAATGGTGCCACCACAGTTCCTGGGAGCCCCAAATCCTGCTCCACACAGGACATGCCCAAGCCATGCCCAGGCAGCAAAGGGACATGCCCGAGCCGTGCCCAGGTTGCAGAAGGCCTTGGGGTGCTGCCAGCTGCCACAGGCAGGTGACAAGTGACACCCAGGCCAAGTTCTCCTGCCAGTAGGTGGCAGGTCCCCTCCACAGCGCACCCAGCCCTGCAAGCTCTATCCTGCCCACAGGCAGGGACACCAAAAAGCCATTCTTATCAAGGCAAAAGAAAAAAAAAAAAAAAAAAGCCCTACACCATGTTTTTCCAGCTAGAAAGAACCACTTCTGCAGCTCCAGTGGAGCCGTGTCAGCCCTCGGTGATCCCTCAGGCACCCAGACTTCTCAGGGCAGCACCCACAGAATCACTAGGTTGGAAAAGACCCACCGGATCATCGAGTCCAACCATTCCTATCAAACACTAAACCATGTCCCTTAGCACCTCATCCACCTATACCTTAAACCCCTCCAGGGAAGGTGACTCAACCCCCTCCCTGGGCAGCTGTTCCAGTGCCCAATGACCCTTTCCATGAAGTATTTTTTCCTGATGTCCAGCCTGAACCTCCCCTGGCAGAGCTTGAGGCCATTCCCCCTTGTCCTGTCCCCTGTCACTTGGCATCGCTGCCACCCTCCCCTCACCCAGGAAATATTGCCGAGGCAGCGCCTTCTCTTTTCCCATTTACATTCCTCCACCGACACCTCCTCTCCCTGTGCCTCTAATAATATCACCCCAGATTAATTGGCACTAATACAAATGTACACAGCTCCATAAAAAGATGTCACCACGCTCACAATGGGGGAAACGGCTGCTCGCGCATTATCTCTGCTCTGCAGGCGTGTAATTCACTCCTCGGGAAAACACGCTATTTATTCTGTTACCCTATAACAATCTCTCTGCAAACACAACGGGATCGGGTGGAGGGGGAAGAAACACCCAGCCATGCTGCTGTCACCAGCAGTGTGTCGGTTGTCCCCAGGCAGGGACACCCATGGGTCCCCCCCATGACGGGGTGGGATGCTCAGGGAGATGCAGGGCTCGGGGATGTCCCCAAGCTGGGTATCCAGCCCTTGACCCAGCGCTGTTTGATGCCACTGCAAATTCTCAGGCCTGGGGGGGAATCTAAAAGGCTTTGGGATGGTGCCAAAGAGGTAATTAAAAGGGCACTGGCAAGGAACGTGCAACCTGTTTCCCCTCTAGAAGCTGGGCTCCCCTCCCCGGGGCAGGGCTGCACGTCAGCACTTGGCTCCTGACAAGGCTTGGTCAAGGCTTTTTTTGGTTTCTTACAGCAGAAGTGAGATGCAGCCCCCACCAAGGGTGTGACAGCAACCGGGGTCTGTGCCCTCGGCCCCTCGAGGGCTGCTGTCACTGCATTTTCTAGCATAAAGAGCCAGGAATAGACAACATCCCCCTGCTCTGTTCTAGGGAAAGGAAATTTGAGCACCTTATTTGTGTCCACACTCCCTCAGCCCCCTATGTCCTTGCAGTTATTGCTGCTGCATTTAATTAAATGGCTTGTCTAATCGTCTCGGCGTAAGCAAACGTGCTGGGTAAATAACACAGTGTCAGCAGGTGATGCCGTGGATGTGCAGGAGGAGCTGGCTGGGTCTGCAGAGCCAACCCCAACCCCAAAACACCCATGGATGTGCTGGGTCAGGGCGGAGAACCCCCCGTAACGCAGATTCTCAGCTCCCCATCACCCAAGGACTAACGGAGCCAGCGCCCATCGTGGCTGACGCAAAGCAGAGGCCACTCGAGCCTCCTTGGGTTGGACTCTGCAAAGCCATCGCGGGCAAGCGCTTGATTTCATTACGCGTGTGAGTCGCAGTGGAGAAGGGAAAAGCTCTGGAAGCAGAGCTGCCTGCCCTGGGGTGTGATGGTCTCCAGGAAGGCTGCGATTTGAGGCCAACCAAGGTGACAACCACCGTCAGGACCATTTTGGGGGGCAGTCAGCCAAGCAGGAAGAGAGCAAAGCTTTGTCCTCAGCAACATCTCCCTCCCTCAATGGGTTAGTTTTATTTTCTCCCCTGGAACTCTTCTTAATTCCTAACTTAATTTCTTCTGACATCCTCATTGCCGGCTTGACCTCTTTACTGGAATCATGTGCTGCTTAAAACTCATTATCCCACCATTGGAACAGGAAGTTAATTAAAAACCCTTTGAAAAGAGAAAAAGAGAGGGGGGGAAAAAAAAAACCACAAAACCCCACGTCCAGGGATAGATGGAGAGGGAACATGGCCAAGCTGCCAGGCTAGGCTGTGCCATGCCAGGCTGTGCCATCTCCTTGGATCCCACCAGCCCCCTGTTCCCCCACTGATCCAAATTTGGGAGCCCCAGTCATTACCACTGGCAAACCCCACCCCAAGCTGAGATCAGCCACGGCCAAGAGCCAGCTTGGGCAGAAATGGTTATTTTTGACAGCAGCGATACTCCTGTCATGGACCCAAGATGTAAGTGGCTCCTGTTTACCCCCCAATTAGCCCCAGAATTGCCACCTGGCTGCATGCTCGAAGCGAGGAGCGGCTCACGTGGCTGGGATGACGCCAAGGGAGACCCCAGCACCCCAACACCATCCCCAGCACACCCTGGGGTGCTCCCTCTCCCCAAGTCAGGGTGACAGTGACCATGGAAGTTGCAAGCAGGAGTTTTTGGACTGTCTACAAACGAGCAGGATTTTAAGAGACTCTGAAGAAGGGCCTGGGAACCCCATGGGAAGGTTTGAGGGTTCCAGAGGAGGCTTTGGGCACCTCAAAAGGGTGGTCTGGAATGCCAGTGGGGGAGGCTGCGGCCCCAGAAGGGGACGATTGGTGACCCTGCAGGAGTCTGGGACCTTCTAGAAGGGAGGGTGAGGGAGCAAAGCCTGATAGGCAACCCAATGCAGGGACACCAAAGTAGGGTTGGGGGCCCCAAAGGAGGAGTTGGATCCCAAACAAGAAGCTTCAGGACCCCAAGAGGGGGTTGAGGTCCCAAAGGAGGAGCTTGGAGAGAGCAATAGGAGGTTGAGGTCCCAAATGGGTAGCTGGGGGACCCCAAGAGGGGAATGGGGACATGCAGGAGGGGTGGGGAACTCCAAAGAGGGAGTAAGACCCCAAAGGAGTGGGGCTCAGAGCCACAAGGCAGGGGCGTGGGGTCATGACAGGGGAGCGTGGGGACCCTCAAGCGAGGTCGGACCCCTCAGAGGTGGGCTCCGGGTCCCACGAGCAGCGGCGTCACGGGGGGAGGGGGGGTCGTGGGGACCCCGAAGCGGGGCTGGAGACACGCGGGAAACTCTGGCGATGTGGAACTGGGGAAGCACCGACCGCCATTCAGGGGCCACAGCCCCCTCCACCACCCCCCAACCCCTCGCCCGGCCCGGCTCCGCCATCCGGTGGGCGGGGCCTGGTGAGGGGAGGGCTGTGGGCGGGGAGGGGGCGTGGCCTCAGCAGGCGCAGCCTATGGGCGTGCGGAGTGGGCGTGGTCTTACGAGGCGCAGCCTATGGGCGGGGAGGGGGCGTGGCCTTGAGAGAGGCAGCCTTTGGGAGGGTTGGGGCGTGGGCTTGGGCGGGAACAAGGGGGCGTGGTCTTAGGAGGAGCAGCCAATGGTTGTGCGCGGGGGCGTGGCCTGCTGGACAGTCTATGGGCTGCCCTGGTGGGCGGGGCCTTGAGGGGGCAGCCTATGGGCGTTGGCGGTGGGCGTGTCCCTGGGCGGGGCAGCCAATGGGCGTTCGCGGTGGGCGGGGCCATCGTAGGGGGCGGCCTATGGGCGGTGGCGGTGCGCGCCGGCCCCGCCCCCCCCCGGGAGCGCTCGGCGGGTCCTCTCGGCCGCGGCGGCGCCCATTGAGAAAACCCCGCGGCGGCGGCGGCGGCGGCTCCGCAGCGCCCTGCACGGCCCCGGCCCCGGCCCGGCAGCGCGGGCGGCAGGGCGGGCATGCGAGCAGCCGGGGGCCCGCCCGCCGCCAGCCACCTGCCGCCCGCCCAGCCGCCAGCCGGGGCGCCGGGCTCGCCCCGAGCCGAGCGATGTCCAGGAGGAAACAGAGCAACCCCCGGCAGATCAAACGTGAGTCGCCGCCACCCCGCGTTGCCGACGGCTCTTCCCTTTTCCCTGCTGACCCCTTCCCTTTTCCCTCCTGACCCCTTCCCTTCCCTTTTGCACCACTTCCTCGCTCTCCTCTCGCCCCCTCTCCCCGCCCCGGTACCCCCCGGCATCCCCTCTCTCACCCGCCCCGTAACCCCTTCCCGCCTCCTCCGGTACCCCCTATCTCCCCCCTTTCTGTATTCTTCCCTCTCACCCCCCGCCCCGGTGATACCCCCGCTCTCCCATCCCTCCGGTACCCCGTTATCTCAAACCCCCGTTATCCCCCTATATCCCCCTCTTATTTTCCCCCCTTCCCCCCACCCACTTCTATCCCTCTGGTACCCCCCTATCCCCGGTTCTCCCGGGTCGGTGCCGCCGCCCCCTCCTCTGCCAACGCGGTGGCTCCGGTACCGGCTCCCGATGGGGACCCCGATAAGGCTTCGAAAATATTCCGTTCTGCAAGTCCCATCCTGATAACATCGCTCTGTCGGGACGGCCTGAAATTGTGATCTTATCTCTCCTCCCGCTTGCCCTCCCATCCAGAGCCGGGAGCCAGCCAGGGGGCTCGACTAAACCCCCCCAGGGGGCTACCAAACACCCCCCCCCCGGGGCTACCTATCCCCAACAGCACCTCCTCACCCTGCTAGGGGCTCCCCTTTCCGCGTGGGGATCCCCCACTCGCCATGGGTGCGACTGGACACAGCGTTCCATCATCCAGACCCGCTGGTTGCCCTCGTCCCATCGCTGGTTGCCCTCGTCCCATCGCTGGTTGCCCTCGTCCCATCGCTAGTTGCCCTCATCCCCACTGACCCTGCTGGCCACAACCTTTCCCCCTGCCCAGTGGCCCCCCAGCTCCGACTTGGCACCCCAGCAGGGGCGAGATGTTGGGTTGACAGCATGAGGAGCCACCGTGGGGTCCCTGGGGACGTTAGCCACCATCCACCGTCTCCGGAGGGTCACGCTCCCTGTGTTCTGGTCCATGGGCTGAGATCCGGTTTCAATCCGTCAGGGATGTGCCAGCCTCGCTGAGAAATTCTGTAAAGTGCTGGAAGTTTTTTTATTTTTTTTTAGGTGACGAGCTTGGCTTGGGTTTTTTCCCTTCCTTTCTGGTGTGTGTGTGTGTTTTTTTTCTTTCCCCCTCCAGTCGATGGAAGCTGGCGATAAGAGGGAGATGGGAGGATAGGGAAGGCTGGCCACCATGTGATAATCTAGCTTTATCTTTCTCCTGAAATAATTGCAAGGCTGAGTTGCACCTACCTGTTTCCCTGCCTGGGGTGATTGCTCTGGTGATAAAGCTCAGCTAGACTTTTACCTGGGTAGAGTTAAAAATAGTTCCAGCTGCCTCTTTTGTTGTTGTTTTTTTTTGGTGATAGTTTTCTCCTCTAGCTTTATCCAACTTCTTTATTCCGGCAAAAAGCCCGGCTGCCGGGCAGTCCCTCCCTGGGTAACTCCAGCTCATTCAACCAGGAGCGTTTAAACTGGAGCGAGCGGTAGCGTTGCAGTGGCTGGAATAGCAGCGCTGATGTAGGCGATAGCTGAGTGCGTGGGGGACTAGAGGATGGCAGGACACTCGCCTGGTCCCTATACCCACTGGCATGGACCTTGGTGAGGAGAAAGACGGGGCTGGACGAGGCCGTGACAGCTTGGCAAGGCGAAGGCGGCTCGTATCTCCTTCCTCTGCTGCTTCTCTGCAGAGATGTGAAGAAATGATAAAGTGGGAGGCTGATCTCAGGCCGCTGGCGATGGCCAAAACTGATTAAAAGCTGAAAGCTTGGAACCCTTCCTGTATGTGTCAACATGAAAACAGTCATTAGAGGCGGCGAGCGCGGCGAGAGCGCCTTTGCCGCTGCCTCCGACGGGCCGAGGGAAGGTATGCATGAATCAGGGCTCCGGTAACCAGACTCCTCTCATGTACAGACCGGACCTGTTTCCACAAAGTCTATCCTTTTTATCATCTCGGCTGGAGCATTAAAAACCTCCTCCAGATTGGTATCTGCTGATTTTATTTTCCCGGGTGACGCTATGTTCTCGCTTTTGGCTTCGGCTCTTCTGGGGTTGGGGTTGGGGTTTTTTTTTGAAGCTCAACGCGATGCGCAGATAGGCTCGCGGGGGAGATCGCCGGGAGAGCAGGCGATCGCCAAGAGCGATAAGACAAAGATCAGACACCGGACTATATTTAACCAGCTGCTTTAACCACCACCACCTTCTTCTTCTTTGCTCTTTGGGCTGGAGCATCGCAGCGACGGAGGGGGACGGGGGGACCAGCGGTGTGGGGGTCCCTCCAAGCCCCCCTGGGGACACGTGCTCTGGCTTGCTGTGCCGAGGCTTGGAAAGTCGATTGCATCTTGACGGTGGCTTCCAATAACGGAGAAAACACGCGGAGCGCTTGCTTATTAAATATTGCGAGGTACCTGCTGGGGGGGCACAGTTGTGTTTTGCTCCCCGTTCCATCCTTGGCTGCGAAACCAACGTCCCTGCAGCTGTGGCTGCTTTGTAGGGTGGGGTTTTTTTTTCTTTCCTCTGTGTATTTTTTTTTTTGTCTGTCTTTTGTTCTACTGGTAGATAGATGTGAGGGGCTGATAGAGAGCAGGAGCTGATCTCCAACCCAGATAGCCTGTTATATTTATTAACTTCAAACATGGGAGTGCGGGCACACGGCTGATGAGCGAGGCTGCTGGCAGCTGCCTCTGCGTGCACTCGCAGCGCCGGGTCTTCCGATGGGGGAAGCTGATAAGCAGGAGATTGATCTCGTCTTGCTGATGTGCCTCTCCCTCTGTTGTTGTTGTAATATATACATATTATTTTTTTTTCCTGCCGAAATTAACTGGAAGTGAGCATTTTTATAGTAGTTGCTGGGGCCTGCTTGTGGTTTTGTTTTGTTTTCTTTTTCTTTTTTTTTCCCCTTTTCCCTTTCTGTTCTGCTTTCAGCTACGGCAGATCTGAGCTCCAGATCAGCACTGGCCTGATCTCCATCCTGATAGAGATTGCCAGGGCAGATAAGGGCCACTTATCTCTCCCACCAGACTGGAGCAGGATTCGCTACAACAACAAACACAGCAAAGAGGGGCAAAAGGGCTCCAACAATTTGTTCCATTGCAAATGTGATTAACGCAGGCGCTTTAATTATCTGATGGGGGGCAGCTGCATATGTGTTTTTTATTTCTCAAGGTGTTTTTTTTCCCCCTCCCTCCCATATAGTCTGTGAAACAAGCTGGGCTGAGAAGCTGAGTGCTCCCCAGTGCCTGTTATCAGCTGCAGATGTTGCATTAGTTTGATGAGAGCTTCAACTTTCTTTTTCGATCTTTATCCGCTCTGCATAGCAAACGCACGGGCTGGGGCGTGGGGAGTAGAAAGCACCATCATATTTTTGTGTGTAGATTTTCTTTAATCGCTATTAGATGGTGTTAGATAGCGAGCGTGATCTGCACTGGTAAGCCCTGCCATCTCTTGATGGGGTGGTATGTCTTGGTTGTTTTTTTTCCTTTCCTCTTTTGAAGGTTTTGCTGCTCCCCGGTCCCACGTGGGCTCCGCAGTGATGCCAGGCAGGGGGTCGTGGTGCCAGCTGGGGGGTTGTGGTGCCAGCTGGACCGTGGGAGCCGTTCTTCCCAGGAGATTGGAAAATTGCATTTCTTGTAAAGATGACAGTGGCCAACCCGGTGTCTATTTTTAGCGGCAGCGTGGTAAGCCGGTGTCGTGGGATGCTCCAGGCACGCCTCCTGCCTGCTCCTCTCCTGCTCCCTTCGCTTGCTGAGTCGCTCCTTTCCTTTCAGTCCGTGCAGGTGACTAGATGCCTCCACTTAATTTTTTTTTTCCCCCCCCTCCTGCCACTCTAATGGTGCTGCGCTTTTCCATCGTGCCAGCTTCCGTGCCTCAGTTTCCCCATCCATACCTGCCAGGGAAGGGATGCTCAGGGGTGGGCAGTGGGGTGTCTGGGGAGGCACATTACCCCAGGCTGCTCTGCTGGGTGGGGTGGGTTTGCTGCCTGCTCCCCAGGGAGGACCCCAGGGTTGAGCTGGGCACAGGCAGGGCCTCCTGTCTCTGCTTCCAAACCCAGAATTTGCTGTGCCTCCCCAGGGGCTGCCTCGACGTTGCAGCACCCCTGTGCCTGGACCCGCTCCTGGCATCCCGGGGGCGGCATCCCCGATTTCCACGTGTCTGCTGCTCCCAGGGGCGCTGCCTGCTTGTCTGCCTGCTTGCCTTGCCTGCCAACCCCTCCCCTCTTGTGCAAACGCCCCTGAGGCATTTGCCAGCCCTGACTCAGTGGCATCTCGAAGTGGCAGCTTCTTGGTGCTGACAGGGGTGCAGGCAGGAAAGCTCCATGGCACATCTGCCTCCGCAGCAGCTCTGCCCATCACAGGAGCTGCCAGCATCTTAGGATGTATCGTGAGTGGCATCGGGGGACCCCAGAGGCAAGGACCCACTGTGGTCCCCTCATGGTGGGACACACCGGGCTGGGCTGGCGATGCTGTGGTGCTCATGGGGCGCATCCAGCAGAGCCTGCAGTTCCCTGCGGTGAGCTCTCCTGGGCATTGCTGGCTATTTCCCACCAGTAACTCGGCAGTGCTGCACTCCTGCTCTGTGTGAGGTTTGGTCCTGGAAGAAGTTTCTCTCTTCTTCTATGCCTGGTGGTCCCGATGTGAGCATCTCAGCAGGCTCCGCATCTGGGAGAGGGGTCAGCACTGTGCTGGGCTGGCCAAGGGGACAGGTTGCCTCAGCCTCTCTCCAGAGCAATATCTCCATTTATGGGGCTCTGGGCTGCCAGCCCTGTGCTCCAACTGTGGGACAAGCGGCTGGGTGTTTCCCTCAGTGCCAGTGTCATTCCCCAGGACAGCCCTTCCCAGCCATCCCCATCTCCTCATCAGGTGGAGAGGATGCATGCGGGATGCTCGGAGGGCAAGTGCTAGAGCCCGGCTGGCCGTGGCCACACTCGGGGCACCCGGCAGTACAGAAGAACCTGTTCTGTGGTACATGTGGCTGCCGACAGCCACAGGGTGGGAAGGCAGCGCTGGCAGCCACGCGGGCGAGGGAGGCTGCGGCGGCTCTGGCAGGCAGCCCGTGGGTGCTGGGGTTGGCTTGGTTTGTGTCTGCTGCCGCTCTTCCACCTCTTTTGCCCCCTGGAGACACCCCTGCTCTGTCTACCTCCCCAGGCACCCCGAGCAATCATGGAGCTATGGCAATGCCCACACTGTGGGGACTATCCCCGATGTCCCATGCTGGAGCTGGAAAGCCACCTCCGGCTGGGATTTACGGCTCCGGCTCTGAACTCGAGCAGTTGGGCAAGGTCTTATTTTCCGTCGTGAATCATGAGGCCACCTAGCAAGCTGCAGGTTCCCCTTTTGCCAAGTTGCAAGCCAGCCAGCTCAGCAATCGGGGCTTGGGAAGAAAGCAATCCTTTCCCCACGGGTGTTGCAGCAGATTGCGCAAGGAGATAGGGCTACGGTGCCGGTGATCTGTGGTTCCTGGAGACGGGGCAGCCCCGTCCCTCACGGTGACCCAGCAGAGCCAGCCAGCGATGGCAGCGTCTCAAAGAGAACATGGTGCGAAGTCACTGGGGAGCCAAGTCCTCTGGCATCACCGTGTCCACACGCACTGGTGTTAGTGGATTTGGGGTCAAATGCACCCATTCTGGGCAAAAGAAGAGGATGTTTTCCATGCGTGCTGTAGTTCTACTGAAAAAAATCTATGATCTGCTTTGGAAAACGCTGTTTGGGGTGATGCTGCTGAGAGAAAACCAGCCTAGACCTTCTTCCACAGCAGTGAAGCCGGGTTCCGGGCCTCGAGGCTTCTCAGTGAGAGGGATGAGCAGCTTGAGCACCAGTCAAAGTAGCTGGGGAGGACAGCAGGAGTGTGGAAACCTCATGCTTTTAAGATTTCTTTACGAAGAAAAAATGGAAAAGGCCTTTCTGACAGCCCTGCATCACCCTCCAGCTCTGCAAGTCTTGCGGCTGCACTAAGGGCATGGATTTTTCTTCCTGGGGGGAGAAGAAATCAACTTCCCTCCTACTGGAGAGGAGCAGGAGGCCAATGCCTTTTTTTTTTTTCTTTCTGCGACACGTCCCATGACTGTTTTTGTTGCCTGACTCAGGAGTTTTGGACACTCTGGCTTGGCCGGGCTGCTGTCCCACTGCTTATTTTATCCGGAAAGTTCAAGTGTTTCAGGGGTAATACAGTTCCCTCTTCCGATGGCTGCCCGGCAAAGACTCTGCATTGTTCCTGCAGCAACATGTTTTTTTGGAAGGGATGAAATGCCGAAAGGAATGTAACTGCTGACCTTGGGCTGCAGTGGGGTTAAGGAGTGTGTGCCTATGAGTCACTCCAGATAAGAGCCTTCCACGTTTTTTTTTTTCCTCCAAAATAATTCTTTATCTCCTCTTTCTCACATCAACATATTTTCTTGACATCTCCCATTCGATAGCGCGTGGAGGAAATGTGCTCCTCTAATTTGTTCATCTGATGAAATATAGATGCATTGTTTTCTCATGTCCTTGGTGAGCTGGGGGTCATGGCCTCACACTTTGGGGATGCTCAGCAGGATTGGTGCCTGGTGCTTTAGGGATGTGCCTCGGGGTCAGTACTCAGGGCTTTAGGGATGCTCAGTGGGATTGGTACCCGGGGTGCATGGGGCTTTAGGGATGTGCCTCAGGTTCAGTACCCAGGGCTTTAGGGATGCTCAGTGGGATTGGTACTCAGGGTGCATGAGGCTTTAGGGATGTGCCTCTGGGTCAGTCCTTGGAATGTGCAGGAGGATGCCCAAGCAGGATGAGCATCACTTCGCCTATCGCCAGCTCAGGAGACCATGGGGAGGAAAAGCTGCTTTTTGCGTTCTCCCCGTGCTCCGCTAGGAAGTTCGGCCACTCGCTCGCTTCTCCATCTCCCAGCCGAGGCCTCTCATGCTACTTCCAGCTCCTATGATAATGCGGAAAGTTGAACTGGCCCCATTACTGCGCTGCGATGGTTGCCTCGATAACGCCTCGATAATGGCAGCGATAGCGGCAGCTCGGTAGCCAATGGCTCTGCCGCTCCTCCCATTAACATTCCCCACCACGGACCAGCTCGGAGCTGCCTATCTGCTCTCCATTTCCACTCCTCCGCTAGATAAGAATGGAAATACTGACTTCATAGCTCACTGATTAAAGTGTCTGGATTTCTTGATAATACACAGATAAATTATGTTTTTCAAAAAGAAGGTAGGGAAGGGAGTGTGAGGGGAGGGAAAAACCTACAGTTCTTTTTTTCTTTTTTTTCCCTTTCCTCTTTCTGACCATGCCCTGTGGACTGGGTTTTTTCTGCTCCAAAACTGCTCTTTCCAGCCCTCGCCCAGGGTTGGCAGCAGGAGGGCAGAGCCCTGCGCGGTGCCCTCAGAAACAGGGGGTCGTGGTGGGCAAAGAATTTTTGGGAGCCTTGTGGATGGGGTGTATTGCGCGTGCGGTTGTGTCCCAGCCCTGGGATGGAAGTGCTGCCCTCGGATGCCAGGGACCTACTCTCGTTGCAGGGATGTTTGGCTTTGCCAGCTGCCGCAATGCTACATGGCTGCGGCGTGTGGCTGGGATCCCGGTGCCGGCTGCGGCATCTCATGTGAGCTCTAGCTGTTCCCAGGGACCAGAAGCCAGTTGGCAGAGCCTAGGGATGCTCAGGACGTTATACATTCATCTCCAGCCTGAACCTCACTGGTTCTGCTTTGAGATGCTGCCCTGCCCAGTGGGGTTCTTTGGGACTGGCCTCATCCCAGTGGCCCATCCAGGCTTAAAGATGCCCAGTGGCCTCAAACAAGGCTGGGTGATGGGAGCAGGCACAGCCCTGTTAGCATTTGCCTTCCTAAATTACACTTGAGTTTCCTCCCTTGTCCCCGCCGGAGCACACGGGGCTTCCAGACTTTTTGGTTCCTTGCACTGGAAAAGGTATCGCCCACAAGAATCTCAGTTTGATTCATCTAAATATAAAACTAAATAGCAAATGGTATAAAGTTCATTTTTTAATGTGCTGCCCCATTCCAGTTGGGCTGCTCTCTTTATTTTTTTTAAAGGAACTGTGATAAAAAGCAGTGATAAAGCCAGGACTGTTTTGTGTAGGAGTCGGTATCTGCGTTATCTATCTCCCTTTTTCACTCTCCGAGCAGCTCTGTTGTTTTTTACTCTTATCTTGCTCCACCAAAATGCCAAGAACAGGAAAAAAAAAAATAATTAAAAAAAAAAAGAGGCAGGACAGGCACGCGTGTTTGCACAGAGGGAAACTCAGGGCCCGTAGAGCCGGGCATGAATGGCTATGCCGCTTGGAGTTTGAGAAGGAGGAGAGTTGGAGGTGCCAGGTGAAGGTGCTGGTGATGGAGGGGCTGCAAAGGGTGGTGGATGCATGTGCTGGTCCAGCAGTGGCTGGAAAGGGTGGGCTATAGCAGTGGGGTTTTGGGGGGACAGCATTGTCCCAGCAGCCCCTGGTGACCTTCATCTGCTGGGCTCAGTGCCAGGAGCCCACCCAACTGTGTTGTACCTTCTTAGGGTCCTTTTCTGCCTGTCCAGCCCCTGCTCATTTCTGGAGACCCTGAAGTGGTCCAGGATGGCACAGGGAGCTGTAATCAGCCAAGACACCCCAGCCAGAGCATCTTAGGTGATGGGTCTGCTGGCCTTCTGGGCCAAATCCACCATCGTGTTGTCCCCACCCCTCCATCCTTCTCTCCACCTGGTGCCAACATGGACTGAAAGTCTTGGATTTGAGGCTGGAAACTGTCACAGTTCCCTTCCTGGTAGCTTTTAGCAGTGGGGTGGACCTGGTAGGACCTGAAATCGCCTCCCATGGGGAAGGCGATGGCTCTGGCGCAGCATCTCCGGGGTAATTTGTTGCTTGATTAAGAAAGAGCTTGACCTCTGGCCTCGCCGTCACCTGGTATTGATGGGCTCTGCGTGTCGTGCTTCTGAGTGAGCATCCCTGCCCCCAGCCATTCCCTACTGGAATGGCTTTATTCCAGGTGGGAGAGAGAGTACCAGAACTGAGGGATTTTCATCTAGAAAACTCCTTTTGGCCAGCAGTGATGAGGTACTTGGTGCAGGAGCAGGGGTGGTAATTAGCCCTCCATATCTGTGCCACCTTGCACAGTTGGAGCCTGATCTTCCTGGATTGAGTTTCCTTCTGTCTTATTTGGGGTACCCAGCTGCTGCCCAGCCCTGGACTTGCACCAGGCTGCTCAAATCCTGCCTGGATTGGCATGGAGTTAAACGTCTCAAACTGCTCTTGGATGGGGATTGGGAGGGAGGACGCTCCAGGATGCCCCCAGGAAGGACCAGACCCTCCTACTGGCTGCAGAGGGGCCCTGCCAGCTGCCTCAGTTTCCCCTCTGTGCACCGAACATCTCCTCACACCAGCTCCCTCACGAGCCTGGAAGGCAGGACCGCGTTAAGCATCGTCTCCCCTTCTCACAGAGCAATCTGCTCCCATCCATCTGATGTGCCGGGGCTGGGGACGGCTCTATTAGACTCTCTCCTCTCTTAAAATCTATCAGGGTGTTATCGACCCCATCTGAAACGTAAAGTCACTTCATTGTCATTGTCCCTGTATTTTCTTTCTCATTATTTTCCCGTGCCCCGCGTGGCCCGTTTCCCCCCCTCTCATCCCCAGCCGCTGTTTGATATGATGCGGGCTCTCTCGCTATTAGTATTAGTAATCGCGGCCCCTGAAGTGAAACAATCTCCTGTAATCTATCAGCGGTTTATCGGCCCTATCTGAGCGCCGGGAATGGCTGGGCTCGGCGATGGCGCCATGCTCGGCCGCTGATAAAGTTACAGAGTTCAGGCGGTGATGAATGTTAAGTAACTGCACCCCGCACAGATAGGATATGGACTTGGCAGGGGGAGCAGCTCCGGCTGAAACCAATCTCTCCCCTATCAGCAGGGCTACTTTTTCTCAGGCTCTGCTTCTCCCCGGCTCTTTTCTTTCCCCAACAGCTGCAAGCGGGGGCTCCCCGTGGGGTAGTTGGTGCCGCGGAGCAGGGAAGGTACTCGGGGTGCTGCATCCCATGGGGGTTTTGCTTCGCTGGGACGGGGATGCCAGCCAGGGTGCTTTTTTACGGTGATCGGGACGCTGCGGGGTGTGGACATGAGCATCCCCCCGCCTGGTAATTGCAGCATCTCTGTGAGCATTCTCAGCATCCTCCCATGTCATGAGAAATCACAGCGGCCCCCGCCACCCTCCTTTTCCCCTCCTAGATAAACAAGGCCTCAATACATTATAAATTATAGAATCATAGACTCACCAGGTCAAAAAAGACCCATCAGGTCATCAAGTCCAACCATTCCTATCAAATACTAAACCATGCTAAATCTAATCATAAATTATTATAAATACCCACCCTGAGCACTTGCAGCACTCACATCCCCCCATCAGTGTCCACCCCTTCAGTATCCCCCTCCATTCTCCCACTATCCTTTATTCCCATCCTGGACAAATTAAGACTAAGTATTTATTAATTTAATAATAATAGTTATTATGAATACCCCCCATAAGCAATTGCAGCGTCCTCCACTACCCTTCCTTCCCCTCCTGGATCAATTAGGCCTAAATACTTTATAAATTATTATAAATCGCCCCAACGAGCAATCGCAGCATCTCCTCCCTCAAACAGTTGCAGCATCCCACTAGCAATTTTAATATCTCCCATTACCTTTATTGCCCTCCTGGATAAATTAGAGAGAACTTAATAATAAATTATAATAAACACCCCCTCCATCTACCCCAAATTCTGTTTTGTTTTAGTTTTTTTTTCTTGCCCTTTTAACACAGGGCACCGCAGGAAGGGTCGGGGCAAGTTTTATCTGGGGGCAATGGAGAAGGGCCCCGAATTAGAGATAGTGGTTGGGGCCAGACCCAGTGGTACCTATCGGCTCCGTGCACGGGGCTGATATTTAATGTGGTGATATCCAGAGGGGGAGCCTGGCCCTGGGATGCTGCAACCCGTCTGATAGGGAAAAAAGTTGATTTGTGCTCAAAAAGGTCTGTTTTCCTCTAAAACCAGGGTCTCAAGAGGAGAGTCTTGCCCCTGGACCCCCATGTTTGGAAAGCATTGCTATTTGCTACTGGATCCCAGCAGCATCAGCCAAGGGCGGGGAAAAATAACCTGCTGGATAATGTGACCTTTGAGGACCAGCGTCATTTCCCTGCTGCTGAAACCTCATTTGCCCTCGGCCACAGCACTTGGCATCCCCAATCCCCGAGAAACGGGCTTAGGAGCACCTGAGGTCATCAGCAAAAGCAAACATTAATACATACTGGGGAAAGAATTGGGCGAGAAGAGGCAGGCTGTTGTCCCATCAGATACTGGTGGGTTTTGGATTTGTAGCTTAGGTTGCTCCCTAGGCATTGCTTGCTGCAGGGTGGACATAGCACAACCTTGCTACCAGACCCTGGGGAATCCCTGGGCTGTGCTGGACCTCGCTGAATCACCGGAGATGGTGCAAGGAAGCATCAGGAGTGGCTGTGATGCTCTCCAACAACGTATTTCCCTGGGCAATACCAGCCCTCATGGCTGCAAAATTTGGAGGAAAATAGGGAGGTTTAGGGGCAGCGGCACAGCCCTGAGGACGTGATGCCTGGACTAGATTCGTAGAATCATAGAATAGTTAGGGTTGGAAGGGACCTTAAAGATTGTCTAGTTCCAACCCCACTGTGATGGGCAGGGACGTCCCACTAGCCTAGGCTGCCCAAGGCTCCATCCAACCTGGCCTTGAACACCTCCAGGGATGGGGCGACCTGTTCCAGGGCCTCACCACTCTCATGGTGAAGAAATTCTTCCTAATGTCTAGTCTAAATCTGCCCCTCTCCAGTTTATACCCGTTCCCCCTCATCCTATCACCACAAGCCTTTATGAATAGTCCCTCTCCAGCTTTCTTCTAGGCTCCTTTCAGGTACTGGAAGGCCGCTATAAGATCTCCTCAGAGCCTTCTCTTCTCCAGGCTGAACAAGCCCAACTCTCTCACCTGTCCTTGTATGGGAAATGCTCCCGCCCTTGGATCATCTTTGTAACCTCCTCTGGACCTGTTCCAATGGGTGGTGTGGAGCCTCGCCTGGCTGCTTTGGATTTATTGAGTGGTTTGTGGGTTTTTTTTTGCTTTATTTTTAATCAGAAGATGGATTCGGGGTCGAGGAGGAACCAGAAAGATGAGAGCCTTCGTTGTGCTGCCTACATAGTCCCACCAAGCCAAGTGAAGCTGGGGACATCCCCAGGGTCCCACCAGTGCTGAGTGGTGACACCCCAGAGCCAAGCACTCTGAGGACTTGCTGTGCCACCTCACCACCTGCCCAGCCTTTGTATTTTTTAAAATAAGAAGTTTTTGTAGTTGTGTGCAGGCTGATGAATGCCAGACGGCAAAGGCAGGTTGCCCCCAGCTTGCACGTGTTTTCAGTCTACATCCCGCTTTCCTCCATGGGGACTTCTCTCCTCCTCCTCCTTTTACTCCTCCTCCCCACTCCAGAGCTGGTGGGAAAGTCTGGGGCTGTTGCTATTTTCTGTCTGTTATCAAGGCCTCTTATCGCTTTGCTCTTGTCTGCATGCCGGCTTTTGGAGCGTCCAGGGTCTCACTCTCGGCAGCCTGGAGAATTGCCCCCCCTTTTTTATTTTCTATACTATTTTTCCTTTTATTTATTTACTGGTTAAGTACAAAGAATCAAGGAAAGGTTTATTATTCCTGCGACAGGAGAACTTGAATTTGAGTGAAATGGTCAAACCATTAGCTGAGTAAGGATGGGTTTTCCTACCGCTGGAAAAGCCCCAGGGATAATTACCCTTGCGCCTGCCCAGGAGCCGCATCCCCAGCCCGTGCATGGGTGACACAGGCACATTGCCTCCGCTTCCTGCAAGTTTTTACAATTGCTGTAATTTTTTTAAAAAAAGAAGAAAAAGAAATCCTTCCCTGTTATCAAAAAAAAAAAAAAAGAAGGGAGAGGGAGGGAGAAGAGTTAATCGTTGAAGCGGAGTATCTTGGAAGGGAGCATTTTTTGGCTCTTCCCCTCTCTGTAAAGCCAGCCTCAGTAATTCAGTTTTAAAGCATGAAAAAAGGGAGTTGATGAAATTCCACTATCAGCACTGAACCAATATGCAAAATATCTCGCCGAAAATCAAATAGCTATTATGTTTTCATTTCCATTTCAGCGTATTTGCTTAATGAAGAATAGACAGATCAGGCAAGCCGAGGGAGGCTGTGTGCGGTGATAACTGTGCAGGGCTTCCAGCAATCCCGGAGAAGTGACGCTCCGCTCCCTGCTCCTCACTCCCTCTCCCTCTCTTTTTTTTTTTTTTCCCCCTCATTTTTTTTTATTTTTTTTTTAAACTATCCAGTAGTTCTTTTAACACACGCAGCCTAGAAGCACTGGTGGCAGAGAATCCCTGCCCTCAGGGGTGGGCAGGCGTGCTGGGAGTGGGATGCTGCAGTGGGGCAGCCTGGATGTGGGGACGCATCCAGGGACTGGGGTGACGTAGGACGGCGATGTTGCTAGCCACCCATCATCCCTGTAGGCGCTCATTGATGCTGCGGTACCCGAACCCCAGGTTTTGTACAATTGCATTTAAACAAGCCATTCCCAGCCAGGGCTCTGTGTTTGGGGTGGGATGCGGGAGGTCTGGGCACCCCTGGGTGTCATCCATCCCTCCCTGGCTTCATCCATCCTTCCCTGGCTTCCCTGGCCAGGCTGGAGATGATACCAAGCCACGGAGCAGCCAAGAGTTGGGTTAACTTTATCAGAAGCCCAAGAGCCGTGAAGGCGTGAAAGAAGAAATTAGCCTAACAATGTTTCATTTACAGCGAGAGAAACGATTTGTTAGCTGGCGATTGTTTCTGAATATTATCAGAGCCTTTTTAATTGTGCTGGAACTGAAATTAGCAGAATTAGAATAAATTGCCTTCCCTTCTCCGGCAGCCTCTTTATTCACGCTCATTGTTGTCTGCTTTGTATAGATTATGGGCTCTTTGTTCTCCTGCTGTAAATATACATGCCTGGAGTCACAGAGAGCAGCTGAGGTCTGCAGAGGGTTTGTCACCGTGCGTTCCCCTTGCCTGTGTGCCGGGTTTGGCGGGGTGGTACTGGCTGGGGCACCGGGCATCCCCCAGCAGGGCTTCGTGCAGCACAAGCCACATGCACCGCTCTTTCTTTCACGATTTCAGTGCAGCTGGGGATGCTGTGTTGCCGTGGAAACAGCACTGTGGGCTGGCAGGGCTGTTCAGGGGATGCTGCTGGGGTGTCCCCGGTGTGCGCCTCATTTGCACCCATCCTGCATCCTGCTTGCACCCGCTGCAGCATCCCCCGATGTCTGGGGCTGTGGGCGCAGCATGGGGGCTTCGTTGCGTGTCCTGTATCAGCCAAGGGGTGCTGGGCACCGTGAGGGATGGTCTCTGGGGTCTGTGACCCCTTTAGGACAGGTGCCAGGGGGATTTGGTTGGGAAGCATGGGTGAGTGGTGCACACAGGTCGCTGCCGCTCGCTTCCCAGGAGAGCGTGGGGGTCATTCCCAATGCTGTCTGTGAGAGAACTGGGCATCCCTCGGGGAACACCCCAAAGCAAGGTGGTGGGTCTATAAACTCCTCTCTGCAAGGGTACAAGGAGCCCCAGGGTGATGCTGAACCCCAGGGCTGGCTGGGGACAGGAATCTCCCTTCCTGTGGTGTGCAGAGCTGCAGGGCATCTCTTCTGGGCCCCGTACCCATGATGGAGTGGGGAAGGACCCTTTGCCACCAGCGTGCTTTGTTTCCCAACTGGAAAAATACACCATTTTTTTTCCCCTCCCGTTCATCCCCCCTAACCACCCCTCTGTGTGCCAGCAGGTTCCCTGGCAGCAATGGAGGAAGGCGAGGATGCCACAGCGAGTGAGAAGAGCCCCTCGGAGAGGGAGGAGGCGACCTCGGACCGCGAGGGCTCTGCTGAATGCGACACCTCCAGCTCCCCCAGCAGCGAAGGTGAGCCATGCCGTGGCAACGAGTGGCTGCCTGTGGTGTCCCCCCACCATGGGGACGAGCTTTGTCCCCAGAGCAACTGACTTGAGACACAGGCATCCTGGGCATCATCTCTGCTGTCTGTACATGGTGCTAGTTAGCAAACGAAGCATCCTTCCTGCCTATCAAGGGGGTAGGTTGTTGGTTAAGCAAGACCCCCTGCTCTCCCTGGGGTGCTTCACGCCTCCGGGAACCTTCTAGCCAGCAGCTGGTGATGGCAGTGGATGGTGGTGAGCAACTGGCCAAGAGCAAGGATGCTCCCCAGCACAGAGGGGCTCCTTGCGTCTGGCGCAGGAAGGAGCAGCCTCAGCTCAGCCAGGGGCAGCCGCGTGCTGAGGGGGGCCACAAGCTGGGGAGCTGGAAACCAGAGGCGGGTTGCTCATCGCGATGGCTGCTAATCGTAGAATCACCAGGTTGGAAAAGACCCACCGGATCATCGAGTCCAACCATTCCTATCAAATACTAAAACATGTCCCTCAGCACCTCATCCACCCATCCCTTAAACACCTTCAGGGAAGGTGACTCAACCACCTCCCTGGGCAGCTGCCCAATGACCCTTTCTGTGAAAAATTTTTTCCTAATGTTCAGCCTAAACCTCCCCTGGTGGAGCTTGAGGCCATTCCCTCTCATCCTATCCCCTGTCACCTGGGAGAAGAGCCCAGCTCCCTCCTCTCCACAACCTCCTTTCAGGTAGTTGGAGAGAGCAATGAGGTCTCCCCTCAGCCTCCTCTTCTCCAGGCTAAACACCCCCAGCTCTCTCAGCCATTCCTCATAAGGCCTGTTCTCCAGCCCCCTCACCGGCCACCCTGTAGCTGTTCCATCACCTTTCACTTGCCCCAGTGCTGAGCCGGCAGCAGCACTGGAGGGATGTCGGGGTGCAAAGGGACTCCTTGGGGTGCAAAGGGACCCCCCCAGGGTGCAAAGCCACCACCGAGGTGGCAGGTGCTGGCACCGGGAGCACTACGGATGGGGCTGGGGGCCAGGGCCGTTGCTGCTGCTTCCTGCCCGCGCCACCGCCTGCCTGCCTGCCGCGCCATGCCATGCCCCACCCCAGAGGTGGCTGCGTTTCAGGGCTGGGCTGAAACAGTCCCCAGATATCCTTTAAGTTCCTTCCTGTGGAGGTGGGGGCAAATCCTAATCAGTTAATGTTTGCAGTGCCCTTCAAGATAACCACAGCAGGGCAAGGCTGTGCCGGCTAATGAAGCCGGCCAGTCCTCAGCAAGCACCCGCTGCCTTCATCCACCGGCAACCAGGGAGCAAAGTGCCCCCCAAAACCACAGGAGCCACCCTGTGATTCACCAGGGAAGGGGGTGATCCTTGCTGGCACCCGAGGGCTGTGGCAGGGTGGGCTTGGCAGCAGGGAGAAGTGAGCCGCTCTTATCTGATGGGGGAGCCGGGCTGGGGGCGAGGGAGCCGGGAGCCCGGGCGCGGAGCTGCACCTGGCACTAGTCTGCCTCGATAAAAAGGTGATAGCAGAGATAACGCTGAGCAGCAATAACGGCCACTAAAGCTTTCAGCGCGATGGATAAAAATCGATATGCCAGGCACTTTGATTTATAGCCAAAAATAATAGGACTTTTATACCCAGTGATTGATTTATTTGATGTTAATCATTCCGCTTATCACCTGTATTAATAATCTCCAATGCCGGTGACGTCACCCCTGGGTGTTCGCTCTGGCGCCGATCGATTGGGCTCCGTGCTGGTTATCCGCCCGGGACGCCAAGGCAAACATGTACTTTGGGCGCTAATCTTCCACACTGTCATATGCAGATAGGCCTTATCAGCTGCATCTCCAGCAGCAGTTAATGGAGAAAATAATTGTTATCAAGTTGCTATGAATACGCCACAAATAGAGCCATGACGGGAGCCGGGCTAAACCGGGTAACATGGGGCTTGTGGTGGGATGGGAGAGAAATCCATGGGGAGGATGTGTAGGTGGGCTCGGCTCTCCTTATGGATCATCCCACGGGACAAAAGGGACCATACAGCTAGGCAGTGAAGGGGTTTGGACATATGGATTTTGAGGGGGAGCTCCCTCCATGCACAGGAACGTGCTTGAGGGTGAACCCACATGCATCCTGTCCCCAGGATGTCACCAGTCTGCTGGTCCTGACCCCCATGGGATGCTGCCTCTGAAATTCCTTGTGTGTGAGCTTCTGCCTTCCTTCTCCTGCTGCAGAGTCCAGAGATGCCCCGGAGAGCCCAAAGGAGACGGAGAGGCCAGATCCTGGAGAAAACCCACGGGAGGCAGACAGTTGGAATGGACCAGGTGAGTCCCCAGTGTGCGACTGATCATCCTGCTCTGTCTCAGTTTCCTGGCTGCACCACGGGTGGGAGCAACCAGAGCAGCCCTCAGGCATTTACCACCTCTTTCAAAAACCAGTATGTGGAGGACTGGGAGCATCAGGTGCTGGGCTGGTTGCAAGCACCAGCACTTCTTCTGGGAAAGGCGGTGGTCCCCCATGTCCCCTGAGCCACAACTGAGAACATAGAAAGTGATCTTGGAGCAGTAGGGATGCTGGCACCGTGGCTGGCATCACTCTTCCCAGCGCCAGGAAGGTATGGACCCCATCCTGCATCGCCCCGTGCTTGCGAGGGCACTTTGCAAACACCCTGGCAACCACAAGAGCGACGCTCGAGCGGTTTCGTGATGGTTATCAAAACCCCAAGGAGTGAATACCGCCGTCTATCTCCCTCTAGGCATCTCTGTGCCGGGGCCGCCAGCGCTTTGGCAGCCTGGCGAGGCTGGGCACGCCGTGTGGGTACCCCGCGCCCTATCACCCCACTATCTCCAAACCGACCCGCTGATGGGGTTACAGGCAGGGCATCTCTGTGCTGATTGGGTTTGCGGGCACGTGTCCACTGAGGATGATGCGGAGCAGGAGGATGGGGACGGGACCGGGGGGAACAGAGAACTCCCAAGAGTGGATGTGCCACATTCCAGGCCCCACATTTCATGCTACCCACACCCTGCTTCTCCCAGGGGACCTCCAGGATCTAATTTTGGAGCAGTCCTATGGAGCAGCTCATGATGAGAAGGGGTGACCATAGTGCCGGACAGCGATCACCCTTCAGTGATGGACGCGATGGAGTGTCCGTGGTGTGTCCCCAGAGCCTTCTGCATGGGCTGGGCGATGGAGAAGCCCTGGGAAATGCTGGCTGCCAGCGCACGTGCTCCTGCAGCTGCCGAACTCCCCACGGCCCCGCAGGGAGCCATGGCCCCGCTCCCCTTTCCTGCCCCATCCGAGGGGAAGCGCTCATCGGCCCCGCTGATATCCCAGCCCTTCCTGCGTGCCGGGCAGGAAGGAGCTGCGAGGCCACCCCCAGCTCTTCCTTATCTACTCCCTGGCCCTTTGCCCCCGGCAGTGCCGGGCTCCCTGCTCCTGCATTGGCATCCTGGTGCAGGGCAGGAGGGGGCTGCGGGGCCAAACCCATGGGTGTCCCCATACCCTGGGGGTCACAGCACTGTGCAACCCCATATTTAAGCAGAACTGGTGGCTATGGACCACGAAGCTCTGGCCATGCTTTCCCTTCCCCCTCTTCCCTCACTGGAGCGGGTTATTTGCATTCTTTATGTAAAAGAGATTTTATTATCGCCTTCTCCCAGCCCATCTCTATTCTGGTAATTGGAGTGGTATTAATTTCTGTGTGGCTGGGAGTTGATGGCGGTCCGGCGATGCTGCAGCGATAGGGTGTTCCTTTCGCACCAACCGCCGCGATAGCCCGTCTATCAGGCACTCTGCAGGCTCTGCACTTATCAGGGATGGAGCTGGCGAAAAGGGAAACTCTGAGCAGCCTGAATTTTCTTTTTTATCTGGCAGGATCCGCCGTATGTCAGCAATGGCAGCCGCGAAGATGCGGCATGGCGGGGGGGGCAAGCGGGCTGCTCCGGGTGTCTTTGTTCATACGTGTGGGGTCTCGCCTTCCCTTGGCACCTTTCGGGGGGGCTGTTGGGTCACCCCCACTGTGGTTGTGCCCTCTGGGTCTCCACAACTGCTGCCCAGTGGGTTCACCTCTGTCTCAGAGGCTTGGTAGCGCGGGGATGCGGTGTGCCAGGACCTTGCCGTGGTGCATCTTGGCCCCACGTGCTGGCAAGGGAGAAAGAGTATTTTGTTTTATCTTTGAAACGACCTTGCTTGCTGGAGGGGGCTGCTTGCCCGACTGATATGCAAATCCCTGGGAGCTGGAGGCTGTAATCCTCAACTTGGGAGCCTTTACAGATGTGCCACCCTTCAGTCACCCCAACTCAGTTCTGCCTTCTGGAGGTATCCTAGGATGGAGTATGGCCACACTTCACACCCGCTTGTGCCAGCTGCTTCATTCTCTGGCAGGGCAAGAGAGGGCACGTGCATCTTCCCCAAACTCCCCAAGCCATTCCCCGCAGCACTGCCTGCAGCTCTTGGCTGTGCCCCAGGTTTCTGTCTTTCCCATCAATTTTTATTTGCTCTGGGGTGGGATATGTGGCAGAGACTTTTGCGAGCACCTGCAGCCTCCGAGCTCTCCTCCCACCCCATTGCTGCCCAGAGAATCTCACCATGTCAGGCGAATTTTCCTAGAGGAATAAGGTACAAAACTCTTAACAAATTTCATGAATGTGAAGTTAGGGTGGGAGAATGAAGAGAGCCGAGCCACGTTGAGAGACAGGCTGCTCAAGTGCATTATGAGACACTGGAGAATCCCCACCAGGGAGGCTGCAGCTTCTGGGAAGCCTAGCTGGCGCTTGCATCTGTGCAAGGTGGGATGAAGCATTTTGCTTTTGTCTCTGTGGGAAGACCAAAGGGCTGATGACAGGGAAGGGATGGAGCAGACTGAGACAAACCCAGGATAGCTTTTGCCCTGTCCACTCTGGACCGAGTCCCACCACCCTCCCTAAAACAGCAGCAGTCACTCCTGGAGGGTTCCTCACCCCCTTTCCTACATTGGCTTCACTATTTGGGTCCTCACCAAGACTTCTACCTCACTAAGCCCCCAGCTGCCTGCTGCTGGCTTGTTCTGAGTTTATTTAATTGCTCCTGGGTGGTAATGATGACTCTGGATTAATTATGGAGTATGGTTCAGGTCGTCCTCTCCCAGAATCAAGAACCCATCCTCAGCACCATGTGTGCAGGATATCAGGACAGGACAGGGCAACTTATTATATTTTTGGTGCATCTAATTAAAACTGCAAACTTTTTTTTTCCTTTCCCCCTCTTTCCCCACTGCCTCCCCCTTCCCCTTTGCCTCTTGCTCGCCTTCGGTTGTGTTTATCTGCGCCGCAACTCCTGCCTGAATAATCTCCAGCTGCCTGGAGTTTGTCTGCAAACCTCAAGGTTTATTATCGGGGCAAGCAGGGCACGGCGAGGAGGGACGCCTTGTCCGGATGGCCAGCACCGCGCCGCATCTGCCCCATCGCTCCCCCTTCCCCTCCGCCCTGGTATGTGTGGGTGGGAAAAATTATTCCAGCTATTTCTTTTTATCGCTGGGAGCCGGGCTGAGCAGCAGATAGTTGTGTTTGTGTTAGATTGCTGGGGGATGGGGAGAAATTGGGGGTCAGGGAAGTAGCCCCCTAAGTTCGGGGGTTCCCCAGGATGCTGACCACACCCCCCCCCAGCATGGCTTCTGTCCTGCAAAGAGGAGCAGGACAGTTGGCATCAGGCTGGGGATGGAGCCAGCAAGGGCAGTGGCACCTGTCCTGGGTTGGGGACGTTGAAGGGGACATTGTCCCTGCTAGGGTCTGGACCTGCAAGTCCCTGCCCTTAGTTCAGTCTCTGTCTGAGGACAATGCAGGGTGGAGAGATGCTCAGGTCAATCTGGGGACACTGACAGGGTGAAGGGATGCACAGACTGATTTGGGGATATTGCTGAGGAGTGGAAGGATGCTCAGGGAGGTGGTTGAGTCACCTTCCCTGGAGGTGTTTAAGGGACGGGTGGATGAGGTGCTGAGGGACATGGTTTAGTGTTTGATAGGAATGGTTGGACTGGATGATCCGGTGGGTCTTTTCCAACCTGGTGATTCTATGATTCTATGATTTGCAAACAGTGCTGGTGTGGAGGGATACTCGGGCCAGTCTGAGGACACTGCTGGGTGCGGGGGATGCTCAGGCTGGTTTGGGGACACTGCTGGGGTGGGAGGACATCTGGACTAGCTTTTCCCACAGCCTGGCAGGGACACCTCTGTGTTGGGCAGTGCCCCAGGCTATTGAGATGTGCAGGCAGTGTCCCCCACTCTGTCCCCATCCTCCGCTCGATTTTCCCTTGGGAAGGAGAAAAATTTCTTGCACGTTTCCAGCGAGAGCCCTGAGGGCAATGCTGCGGGGCTGACAGAGACTGACAGCTGCCAGTCGCTGCTGCTTCGCCCCTCTGCCCTGGGCTGGATATGAGAACCGGTGAGTTTCAGGGCTTCGTACGAAGTGAGGTCCCACCCTGCTCCCCCCCTTGGGGGTCCTCCCTTTCCCCTACAGGAAGGCCCTGCCTGGTGCTGCAGCAATGACCCCCCGTGAGGTCCCCTTCCTTTTCCGGAGGGGATATCTGCCCTCTGCATCGGCTCGGGGGGCCCCTTTGCTCCCTTTCCTCCCCCCTTGGCTTCCTGCCCCCCGCCGTGCACCCCTTCCCGCTGCCGGGCACCCTCAGAGCCACAGGGTCCCTGCAGGGGACTGCCAAAGTCTTCCTCTTTCCCATCCTCCCTGACCTCTTTCTGATATTATTCCCATGTTTATTCCTGTCTGCCTCCCTCCGGGCACAGCTCCCGTTTATTTCCCACGACAGGGACCCTCTGGGGATGGGGTCCCCAATGGGGACACAACCCAGCAGGATACAGCAACACCCCGAATGCAAACATGCCAGGGAGGCTTATCGGGACAGATCCTGCTTGGGCAGGGCACCCCGGCCTACGTGGGGTGTAAGGGAAGAGCAATATCTGGGTGACGCGTGGCACGGCTGGTGCTCGCCCCGCTGCTGCCACCACAGCTGGCGAGCGGGGTGCCCGGCCCTTTCGGGGTGCAGCACCTCCTGGGAGCCATCGCTCCCTCCCTGGCCCCTGGCAAGTTCCCGCTTTGCTCTCCAGGGTAGGTCAGAGCTCCTCTATTAACGGGGGGCAGGGTTCAACCCGATAAAGATTTGCTTTTGTACTCTGTCAAAAAAAATCAATACATCGCCAGCGATGGGTGGGAGCGATAAAGGCAGAGCTCTCCCCTTGGCTCCCACCTCTCTGGGGCAGGGCAGCAGGGTGCACCCCCTGCACCCCAAAACCAGGGGACAGAGAAAGTAGCAGCCCAGCTCTCGCACAGCCAACCCCCCTTGGTTCACGGCAGCTCAGCCAGAGCAACCCCAGGCTGAGCCCAAGCAAGCGCAGCCCAGCAAGGCTTGAATTTAAACCCTTCTCGTTCCTTTGTCGTCCCCAAGGCTGCCCTGATTACTCGAGCACCCAGGACGGCAAAGCTGGGATAATCTCCTTAGCCCCTTTGGAGAGATTTCCCTTTGTGAGCGGAGGTGAAGAGTGGAGATGCTGCGTGTTCACAGCTTAAGACTCTTCCCAATCGGCTCCCTCCATCTTATCGGAGCGGTGCCATCACATCATTTCGCTAGTTGAGTTGTCAGGATTTATTCCTTCCGCCGCGCACTCGCCGCTTCTAAAAACAGCAGCTGGGGCGTGCGGAGAGGCCGGGCTGGGGCTGCCAGGGGACTCGGAGCTTCTCCGGCTCCGCTTTCCTCGAGTGGGAGCAGGAGAGCCCCAGGAGCTTGGGTACCGATGGATGGATCCATCCATCCATTCATCCATCCGTCTTCCCTCCCTCTTGGGGATTCCCATGTCGTGGAGACATCTCACCCATGCAGGGCTGGGAGCAGGGACCACCAGTTCATCCCCATTTCCCCAGGCTCTGTATCACCAGGGGCTGTACCTGGTGTTGTGCCCCACCAGGGCCGGCAGTCCCTGGAACCAAGCGCTGTATTAACAGGAGCAGCGCACAGCGCTGGGACGCCGTCCCATGACACCCTGATAGCAGTATTTATCCAGATAGTATCCAGGCAGCTGCAAACACTCCAGGACCTCCAAGCCCAGATCCCTGCCCAGAGGCAGAGCTGGATCATTCAGATTTTATTAAAGTCACGTGGGTGTAGTTGGGGCAAAGGAATGTGGCCAGTAGCTTTGACCAGGCCCCCTCTCTGCCCTTCCCTCCTGCTTATTCCCACAGAAGAAGTGAAAACAGGTGCATGGATGCGGTTGCACTTCCAGAGCATCCAGGAGCAAGGCCAGGCAGCTGCAGGAGCTGGTGCAAGCTCCCAGCGGTGCATCCTTGCCCGGCTGCTTTAGTTCTATAGAATCATAGAATCACCAGGTTGGAAAAGACCCACCGGATCATCGAGTCCGCGTGATGTGGGTCACCTGGCAGATGGACTCTTCCAGAAGTTCATCTTCATCGCACCCCAGGCCTGCGTTCACCTCATGCCAGGTGGAAGACGCAGCCACGAGGATGGTGATGCCTCAATGATGTGGTGCAAACCCAGAGCCTTCCTCCCTCCCCGCGTGCCCACCTGGGGACCCTTGTGTCCCTGGACACTCCAGTGCCACCTGTGCTTTCTCACCCATTGATCACCCGATGCGCGGCCACCGTGTGGTGACAGGATTAATCTTTGCTCTCCGGCACAGCTCAGCCTATTTCTTTGAAATCTCTCAATGGGGAGATAAGCTGAGGTGCAGCGCGGGGCGAGCAGGCGCTATTGGTCGCGGGGGGCAGGGAGCAGCCCCAGCACCCGTGTTTTGGCAGTGGCAGAGCACTGGGGTCTGTGCTGTGCCAAGCAGGTCCACCCAGCTCACCGGGGTCTTTTTTTCCCCCTCCTTCCTTCCTTTCTGCCCCTTTTCTTTGCGACCCAAAGCAAACAGCTGGGTCCCTGCCCAATTTGGTTAATGATCTGGGAGATAAACCATCCTGCGATAAGGACAGGGCTGGTGGGGCCTGGCTGAGGACCGATGGCCAGATGAGATAGCCGGGGTGGTGTTCACCTGCCGAGGGGGATCCCGCAGGGAGGGAGCCCATGCCTGCAGACTTTGCTCCTCGCCGCTCACCAGGGAGGCTGCTGGGTTGTCACTCAGGGCGCTCCTCGGGCTGGCACTCGGGGCACCCCGTGGGCTGGCACCGGCTCTTCCCAACCTCCCCAGGTTGTAGGCAGGGTGGTGCGGCCAAATCCGTCACCATCGGAGCAGGGGGATGGGATTGCTCTCTGCTGTGTGGTTGTCCCCTTGTGGGGACGGGGCTTGCTTGCTCGTTTTGGGCTTTATTCACAAAGTGCAGACAGCTTGAACACACAGTGTCTCCTAGCTTACCCCATTTGGGCTCAGCATCTTTTGCCCCATACCAGGGAAGAAGCGCAGCAATGCCACATGTTTAATTCGGAAATTGACTTTTTCCTCCTCATTTTTCTGGCTGTATCAATGTGGGGGCAGCCAGGTAGCACAGGGCCTCGGGCAGCACCCCCAGCAGGGCACATCCTGATGGAGAACCCCTCAGCACCACTGGCCAGGGTTCACCACAACCCTATTTTTGGGGTGACATTGGCAGATCAGGCTGCTGGCCTGTGCTGTGGCCATCGGATGCTGGTGGGGAGCGGGGCCGGCTCTGGCAACACTATTTTTGTCCCCCTGTCTGGAACGGTTTTCTCTTTATCAGCGCCTGCGTGTTTTCTCTGCTGGGGATTGATACACAGAAGATGAAGTGCTCTGACATGGGAAGTGTCAGGCGAACGTTCTTATCTCGGAGACATGGTCTCCTGACCCAAACGCCGCTGATTACCAGTGAGACGGGGGGAAGGGGGGGGCAGGAGGCGGGGGCGCAGCACTGGGAGGTGGCAGTTGGGCTCTGTTACCCAAAAGCAGCCAGGTTATATGGGGTGGCAAAGCCAGAGAGGAGCCACTACCATTGAGGCTCTCCTGAGGAGTTGAGGATTTGCTGTTCCTTACCTAGAACTGGGTGAGAACCAGTGGCCTGAGGATGCTTGGACCTCAGTGGAGGGGTTAAAGGCAGCCCAGCACTCCTGCAGCACGGGGAGTCAGCCAAGAACTGGGTGTTGGAAATGGGGAGTAACATGCACTGTGCAAGGGTCCCACTGCCCTGCTCAGCCCTGAGACTCTGCTGGTAGCTGCATCCTGTCCAGCAGCTCTGCTCCCTGCCTGCACACCGACTCCTTCATGGAAAGGAGGGACGAGCCAAGTGGGGAGCTGCTGCTGCCCCTCTTTGGCGTGGGTTCGTGCCAGGGAATAAATCCCTTCAACTCCTCAAAGGACTCAGCCCCCTGCTCTTCTCCTCTTCCCTGGCCTGAGACAGAGCCGGTGGGGGCACAGGCAGGGGTTGTCAGGGACGTGCGGTGGACAGAGCTAGTGCCATACACATGCCGGGAACCACTCCATGGGGGATGAAATCCCAGCTAGAAGTGGAGCTGGGATCCCTGCAGCCAGGGTGGTTTTCTGAGCGTGTTGTCTCCATGCCAGCACTGAGCTGCTGCAAGCAGGAGGTGCCACGGGAAGGGGAAGGCAGGCAGCCTGGACCCTTCAGGGGCAAAGTAGTTGCTGGCAGAGCAGATCTCTCCATCCGCTGGCCCACACTGGGAAGCTGTGGAACAGAGTTGCATGTTCCTGAGCTCTGAGTGACACCAAAGGCCTTGGGGACCTTTGACGCCTTCACAGACCTGGTCTCCGGCCCACCTCCTGGCAGGCTGCAGGTTTTGCTGAGGGGCACTGGCTGCTCCCCTGGGTCAGTCTTGGAGCCACATCCCCGGTGACACAGGGCTTCCTCTGTAGACGGAAGGGACCTGTGGGTGACAGTGGGACCTGGGCGACCGTGAGCACTGCCAACCCATGCTCACCACCCAGTGCCTCCAGTCACTCACCTTAACTCACCCCAGCACCAAGAGGATCCAGATGTCAGCCCAGCTAGTAAACACATCAGATTTCAATCTCCGCAACCATGGGATCGCTTTATCCTCCCTGCGCTGCCAGCTCTGAAAGCAATTTTGCCTTCAGACGAACACAGCCTCCTCACCACCCAGGGAACCTGGGCACCAGCTGTGTCTGCTGTGGTGCCCTCAAAGGACCAAGGCTCCAGGCACATGGCTTTAGGGGGGCTCTTTTCCCTGGCATGGTTGGGGGGGTCACTCCACTTCTGCCCTGGAACACCCTGGGGTGCCAGCAGCCTTCCCAGCCACATACGGGTGTCCTGGTGCCCCTGCCTTGCTGGTGGCCAAGTGTTTGGCTCACAGTCCTCAGGGAGCATTTTGCTTTTCGGGGTGCAGCATCCGGCTGCTTCTGCTGCCTGGCAAGGGGTAGCCAGTGTACATCCATCTGCATATTGGTTACCTGCCATCTTATCTGCGCTCCGAAAGACAAAGGCACAGTTAAAACATTTTAGAGCAGCCTTCATAGCGTATTAACATGTTATCTAACCCATTAAACCAGAGGCTTATCAGATAATCAAAGCCATTAAGCCCTGAAGCTGTTGCAACTTTGGGTTGGGGATGGGAAATGCTCCTTCCGCTGTGCCGCCGTGCCGTGCCCGGACCCCCGTGCTGTGCTCAGACTCCCCAGCCTGGCAAGCAGTTGGATCCCACCAACCCACCACTAACATGCAGCCACGGGGCACCCACCAGCAGCTCTGGGCTTCCCCACCTCCCTGGGGAGCTGGAGCTGCCCAAGGTCCAGCTGGAGGGCATCGTGCTGATGCTGTGCCTGTCTCTCTGCAGATGAGCTGGATCTGGCCATGCAGGAGGGTGAGAGACAGGTGCGAACCCGCAAAAGCCTCCCCGAGGGCTTCTCCTGGGGACCCTTCCAGGGCAGTATCCACAGCGAGCCGACATCACCAGAGCATGGCGAGACGGTAAGGAGCACCGCTGCAGGCTGCTAGGGATGGTGGCAGGGAAAATCCTGACGAAATGAGTTGTTTGAGAAGAGGGCTCTGTTCGGAAGGGATTTTTCCCAACCTGAGCTCGTGGGAATCTCCCGATTTGAGTTCCCAGAAGGTTTCCCTGCGATGCACTGCCCACCACCCTGAGATCAGAGCGTCCACGCAGGCAGGAGGATGGGGTGCTGGCTGTCCCCTCCTGCACATGGCTGCAGGCTGCTTGTTGGTGCGTGTGTCCTTACAGAGGGGATAGGATCTGGGTTTCCCACCCCGAGTTTACTCCCAGGGGACTCTAGTTGTGCGTGGAAAGTGCCAGGGCTCCGCAGCCCATGGGGAAAGGGCAGGAGAGGAGGTGCTGGGGGCCAGTGGCTGCAGGTGGCAGGAGGATGCCATTGGCTACACACTGCACCAGGCTATGTGTGTGCAAGGGTGTGCCCACAGGGGGCAAGGGGGAGGCGTGTGCGCACATGAGGATGTTGTAGGTGCTGGATCCTCGAATCCAAGCCACATCCTTCCCTCCGCATCCGCCCCCAGAGCTGCAAGCAGGCAGCTCCAGCCCAGGGTCTTTGAGGCCAGAGAACCTCCCCTGTGCTCCATCCCCACCTCCTCCTCCTCTCTCCCTCGCTCTTTTTCTTTTTTTTTTTTTCTTTTAGCTGAAGCCCGTTTATCTTTACCGAATTAAATCCTTGATTAACCCTTATCTGCCCAGTTTGGCTCCCTATCTCCTGGTTGGCGCCGTGTGTCCAGACACCCGGTACAGGATGATTGATTTCTTAAAGATATGCGCAGCTTTTTTCTGATACTTCATTTATTGTCTAAATATTTTTGCTCCCATTTCAGCAGCTCCCTTATCGAGCCCGGCTGATGATTCCCAGCCCTGCTCTCCTCCACCACTCGCCTCCCTCCCTATCTCTGCTTGGGGAAGCGAGGAAGGAATCGCAGCCCCATCCCTGATAGGAGCTGTTGCCCTTGGGTCGCTTCATCTTTGTTGCTGGTGGCAGGAGGGATACAGGGGGTCTCCCCCCCAATCCTGCACAGTTCTGCTTTTTGTCTCTGAGTGGGAGATGATCCCATCCTGTGGTTGTAGTGCAGACTGGGTACACTGGATGGCTTCAATGCCTCTGTGGCGTGGAGCATCAGGAGTGCCCGTCGCTGTGCTGATGAAAGAAAAGGAGAAGGAGGATGAGGAGAGGAGAAGGAGGGGAAGGAGGAGGAGGAGGGTGCCTACTTGCCCCCCTAGTTGGTTCCCATGGCGTTCCCTAAAACCATCCTTGCTCAGGAGGGTGTGCAAACCCGCTGGCAGCATCAGCCCAGGAGTGCCAAGTGGAGCCCTGTGTGCCAGCTTGCCCTGTGAATGCCCCGCCCTGCTCCATCCCTGCCCCATGTACCCCCCCCAACCACCCAGCCCCAGGGCGATGCCCACAGCAAGGGTGCAGGGCTGCCCCCGATAACGCCACCCCGGCGGATGTGGAGCAGATAGGGTTTCTGATGGTTATCAGGCTGGTGCAGAGCAGAGACACTGACCTCTTTGTTCCAAGGAGAACAAGGAAAGGCTCGACGCAGGGGCTGGGGCCACTGACAGGAGCCGGGACGGGTGTCTTGTGGTGCTGGGAGCACCCTGGGGTGCTGCAGGTTGCCTAGACACTGTAGGGGCCTCCACCAGGGGCTTTCCACAGGTCCTCCCATGCAAAGAGCAAATCTTCAAAAGCTCCGCAGAGACCCACCTCTCCCTCCTTTTTGCTACACAGGACACGGAGGAGCTAGCGTGGTCCGCAAGGCAGCTCAGCCAGCACCCTTCCCTGCGTCCCATGCAGGGAGGTCCCTCAGTCCCCAGCTCCCCTGCTCGCTCTCTGCAGGGGCAGGTGGGTTCTGGCAGCCGCAGCAGCGTGCGGGCACTGCGTGTGCCCCCACGGGGCGTGCGCACGCGTGTGCGAGTGCCTGCACGCGCGTGGGGTTTATCATGCTGTCGGCACTTTGCTCTTGGCGGTGATAAGGCCTCAACTGGCTGCGACTGTCAGACTGAGTTGGAGGGTTTAGAAATATTGGGACGAATAATTAGATTTCATATCGTTACCGCAGCAGCCATCGGAGGATCAGGCAGATTAATCCCCCCCCCCCACTTTCTGCTCATTAATATGCATTAGAGATGCAGGAAGGCAGAGCCAGGCACCGCAGGGAGCACAGCCAGCCCCCCACCCTGACCCCAGCCCCTCGTGGGGAGCAGTGCTCACCCCGCTCTCCCTGCCCTCAGCAGAGCCCGCCTGTGACGCTGGTGCTGGAGGATGAGAGCTGCTGGCTGTCCCGGCTGCCCCTCGTGCCTGGAGAGCCCGACGCCAACGCTGTGATCTACAGGAAGGGTTGGTACCGGTGCCGCGCGTCCCTGTGCCCAGAGACGGGGCTGGGGGTGGGTACCAGCTGTGGCCACCTCGGCGCTAGGGTGAGGGAAGGGGTGCTGACACCGAGGGGTGGATCCCTGTCCCCATCCATCCCAGCACCAGCCGTGTCCCCAGCCCACTGGCAGTGCCTGACCACTCCGACCAGTGCCCGTGGCACCCCACAAGTCCTCTGTGACCACCACTGGCCGTCCCTGGGGCTGGTCTCAGCCTTTCCTGGCTAGTGGGACGTACGGGGAGGGTGTCAGCATGCAGGGGCTGGTGGAAATATTGCTGCAAGTGTTTGTTCAAGCATCACTGCATGCAGGAGGGGCAAGACCAGTGCGAGCATTGGTGTAAGACCCGGTGTGAGCGTTACTGCACGTATTGGTATGAGACTTAACGCAAGCATTACTGCAAGCAGCAGTGCAGTGTTGGTGTAAGACTCAGCGGAAACACCAGTGCGATCGTTACTGCACACGACAGTGTAAAACAGCACAGGCGTTGCTGCAGGCATTGGTGCAGGTGGTGGTGCAAGCACTGGTGCATGGCTCAGCACAAGCATTGGTGCAAGCATTACTGCGTGCATTGGTGTAAGGCTCAGCACAAGCGTTGGCGCAAGCCTCAATGGAAGCGTTATATCCACGTATGAATGGAAGCACTGGGACAAGCCCGAGGCTGCGGGCAGGCAGGGCCGTGCCAGGCAGCGCACAGGCGTGGGCAGACATCGCCATCTCCAGGCAGGCTGGGCTCAGCCAGGGCCGGGAAGAATCGTAGAATCACCAGGTTGGAAAAGATCATCGAGTCCAACCATTCCTATCAACCACTAAACCATGTCCCTCAGCACCTTGTCCACCCATCCCTTAAACATCTCCAGGGAAGGTGACTCAACCCCCTCCCCGGGCAACTATTCCAGTGCCCAATGACCCTTTTTGTGAAAATTTTTTTCTAATGTCCAGCCTAAACCTCCCCTGGTGGAGCTTGAGGCCATTCCCTCTCGTCCTGTCCCCTGTTACTTGGGAGAACAGGCTAGCACCCTCCTCTCCACAACCTCCTTTCAGGTAGTTGGAGAGAGCAATGAGGTCTCACCAGTGCCGAGTCCAGAGGGAGAAGAACCTCCCTGGACCTGCTGGCCATGCTGTTTCTGATCCAAGCCAAGGTGCCATTGGCCTTCTTGGACACCTGGGCCACTGCTGGCTCATGTTCAGTCGCTGTCAACCAAAAGCACAGGACTAGGGCAAGGGGGTGGGCAGAGCCATGCAGGCAGCAGCACAGCAGCAGGACAAGGGTCTGGGGGACTCCATGCTGATCGCTGTCCCCATGTCCCTCCAGGTGACAGCCTGTGGTGCCGGACGACACGTGCCCTGCGGGAGGACGAGGCCATGTGCGCCTTTGTGGTGGCAGAGCCACCAGCCATCCCCAACCACCACGTGGTGAAAGCAGAGCCAGGCGACTCACCATACCCTGCCGCGCTGCATTCGGACATTCAGCTGCTGCCACAGCAAGCGGGCATGGCTGCCATCCTGGCCACCGCTGTGGTCAACAGTGAGTCCCCAGGGACGGAGAGCATGGTGGGTGGGATACAGGGCAGGGCATGGGACTGAATCATAGAATCACCAGGTTGGAAAAGACCCATCGGATCATCAAGTCCAACCATTCCTATCAATCACTAAATCACATCCCTCAGCGCCTTGTCCACCCATCCCTTAAACACCTCCAGGGAAGGTGACTCAACCACCTCCCTGGGTAGCCTGTTCCAGTGCCCAGTGACCCTTTCCATGAAAACTTTTTTCCTAATGTCCAGCCTAAACCTCCCCTGGCGGAGCTTGAGGCCATTCCCTCTCGTCCTGTCCCCTGTCACTTGGGAGAAGAGCCCAGCTCCCTCCTCTCCACAACCTCCTTTCAGGTAGTTGTAGAGAGTACAAAGGGAGAATAACCTCTCTGGACCTGCTGGCCATGTCATTTCTGATCCAAGCCAAGATGCCGTTGGCCTTCTTGGCCACCTGGGCCACTGCTGGCTCATGTTCAGTCACTGTCAACCAACACCCCCAGGTCCCTCTCCTCCAGGCAGTTTCCAGCCAGGCTTCTCCTAGTCTGGAGCTGCTCAGGGTTGTTGTGCCCCAAGTGCAGGACCCGGCATTTGGCCTTGTTAAACCTCCTGCCATTGGTCTCAGCCCAGCGGTCCAGCCTGTTCAGATCCCTTTGGAGCCTCCCTGCCCTCCTAAGGGTGCACTCAATGCCTTCATCCAGGTCATTGATAAAGACGTTGAACAGGGCTGGACCCAGCACTGAGCCCTGGGGGCACCACTTGTAACTGAGACCATGCTAACCATCCCCAGCCCATCATACAAGTGATGTATTTCCCTTTCCCTTCACAGAGGATGTCTTCCCTTGCAAGGACTGTGGGATCTGGTACCGGAGCGAGCGCAACCTGCAAGCCCATCTGATGTACTACTGCGCAAGCCGGCAGAGCGCCAGCTCACCTGCCCTGGAGGAGAAGCCCAAGGAGACTTACCCCAACGAGCGCATCTGCCCCTTCCCTCAGTGCAAGAAGAGCTGCCCCAGCGCCAGCTCCCTGGAGATCCACATGCGGAGCCACAGCGGTACGGCACAGCATGGCACGCTGCTGCAGTCTGGGGACACCAAGGCACATGGAAGGACCTGGGTGGAGGGGCAGGGAGGCTGCAGGGCTGCACAACAGGGACCAGTTAGATGAGGTTCTCCCCGAGTTGGGTTACTGGTTTGGGGCCACTTGCTTGTAGGTCTTCCCAACCCAGCCCTGTAAAAGACAAAGTGAGCATCCTGCTTCCTGCAGCCGGTGTCCTCCTGGCCAGCACAGCCCCATGGGGTGTCTCTGTGGTCCCTGTCCCCACTTCCCTTGGCACTGAGGCATCCACCTATCCGTCCATCCTGCAGGAGAGCGGCCGTTCGTCTGTCTGATCTGCCTGTCTGCCTTCACCACAAAAGCCAACTGTGAGCGTCACCTGAAGGTGCACACAGACACCCTGAATGGTGAGCAAGCACTGCTCTGCGCCCCTACGAGGACAATCCTGTCCCTTCCAAAGCAGCCTGGGGATGGAGTCCCACTCCCCACAGGTCTCCCCTTGCCCCTCTGGGCATTGTCCTGCCCGCTCAACCCTGTCTTGTGTTCCCCACAGGCGTCTGCCACAGCTGTGGCTTCATCTCCACCACGAGGGACATCCTCTACAGCCACCTGGTCACCAACCACATGATCTGCCAGCCAGGCTCCAAGGGAGAGGTGTACTCACCAGGGCCAACCCTACCTGCTGCCAAACCCCTCACTCCCGGTGAGTGCAGGGAAACACATACCAGTACCCCACGCAGAGCCTTGTGTTGCCACCGAGGGCTGCGTCCCCAGACAGCTCTGGAGGCAAGGAGTGGGGTGAGCATCCGCGCGTCAGGGATGGCAGGTAACACCAGTGCCTCTCTCCTCTCGACAGGGCTGAGCCAGACGAACAACGCACCCCTGCGCAAGTGCAGCCTGCCCGCGTTCCTGCCCGAGGGACTGCAGCCACTGCCGCAGCACATGGTGCTGCACGGCCCCCTGCCCGCCCCACTGCCCAGCCCTGACACCGTGGCCCCCCCAGCCCCACCTGCCTCTCCCTCCAATGCCAGGGCCGGCAAGCTCTCACCACCCACCCAGGCACAGAACGGGGAAGGTTCATCATCATCCTCCTCCTCTTCCTCCTCTTCCTCCAACGAGGCCGTCCGCATCAAGGAGGAGCCTGCCGGCAGTCCAGCAAGCGAAGCAGAGGGGCTTAAAAGCAGTGGCCCTGGAGAAGGTGGCAGCCCCGATGCCTCCTCTCGAACCTCGTCCCCGCGCAGCCTGCCCTCAGCAAAGGTCAAGTCGGAGCTCGCTAGCCCCACGCCGGGCTCCAGCCCGGTGCCCAGCGAGCCGGGGATGGGCACAGCTGGTGGCACTGTCTTCCTACCCCAGTACGTGTTTGGCCACGAAGCCACAGTGGTGCCACAGGCATCGGAGATCCTGGCGAAGATGTCAGAGCTGGTGCACAGCCGGCTGAAGCAGGGCCACGGTGGCACAGTGCCACCCGCCATCTATGCCGGTGCGCCGGTGCCAAAGGGTGCCACCTGCTTCGAGTGCGAAATCACCTTCAACAACATCAACAACTACTACGTGCACAAGCGCCTTTACTGCTCCAGCCGGCACCTCGTTGAGGATAGTCCCCCTGGGGCACGCAAGCTCAAAGCACCCCCCGGGGCCCCCAAGGGTCCCCCTGCCCCAGGGACACTGCTGTCCCCGTCAGCGGGGGATGGGCAGGGGACGCTCGTAGGGGACGGGGATGCCAGCCGGGATGCCACACCGCCAGCCGCCCCGCCGGAGGTGAAAACAGAGGAGGTGGGTGGCAAAGCGGGGTCCCCCGAGGCGGAGGGGCGGTTGGGGCGATGCAGCGAGGACAGCCAGAGCCCCGGCAGCTCGGTGGGGGATGAGGGGGACGAGGACCCCAGCAGGACGCTGTGTGAGGCGTGCAACATCCGCTTCAGCCGCCACGAGACCTACGTGGTGCACAAGCGTTTCTACTGCGCCTCCCGCCACGACCCCCCTCTTCGCCGCCCGAACGCCCCCAAAGTCCCCTACGTGCCGCAGCCTCTCCGCACCCGCAAACGCCGCAAGCTCTATGAGATCCATGGGGCTGCTCATCGCCCCGCCGAACCCCCGCCAGCCCCCGAGCCACCGCCGGCCCCCGAACCCCCAGGGGCTGCCCCCTCGCCCCGCTCCAGCCCGGATACCGATGGTCCCATCGACCTGAGCAAGAAGCCGCGGCGGCATGGCGATGCGGCACCGGCACCGCTGCTGCAGTTGGCCGACTACCACGAATGCACCGCCTGCCGCATCAGCTTCAACAACCTCGACAGCTACCTGGCCCACAAGAAGTACCAGTGCCCGGCCACCCCGCTGCAGCCCCGCACCCTCGAGCAGCTCCAGAAGATGAAGGCGGCTGTGCCCACCCCCCTCAAGGGCCGCCGCAGCCCCAGCAGCCCCGGCGAGGGGGACCCCGAAGGTTTGCGGGTGAGGGCGGCTGCGGCAGCAAGCCCCAGCATCCCCTACCCTGGTGTATCCGGGGCGGACTCGCTGCAGCGTCACCCCAAGGGTCCTCTGCCACCCCTGGGGGTGAAGGGACCTCTCTCGGCCTGTCCCTACTGTCCCCTCAACGGGGCCGTCAAGGGCGACCTCCTCGAGCACTTCCGTAACGCCCACGGGCTCTACGTGGCCAAGCCAGCGGCAGCTGGGCAGGGACTCCCCGATGCCCCGGCACTCGGTGCCGGCAGGACACCCGAGCCCCCACTGCCCGCGGCGTCCCCCCCTCGCCCTCCTGCCCCCCACCTCCGCCGGGACAGCTTTAACGGCAAGGAGGGTCGGGATGGCAGCGGCAGCCCCCGGCCCCCCGGCTCGCCCCGACCCCCCGCTTCACCCGGAGCCCCCGAGGGACTGCGAGAAGCCGCCCGCAAGCCCCCCACGCCCCCCACCTACACGGACAGGGGGGTGCAGACGCCTCCGGCGAAGGCTGTGCCAGGTCCCGTGCCCAACGGCAACCACAGGTACTGTCGCCTCTGCAACATCAAGTTCAGCAGCCTCTCCACCTTCATCGCCCACAAGAAGTATTACTGCTCCTCTCACGCTGCTGAGCACGTCAAGTAAAGCCCCCGCCGCTGCCTCGCCACCATTGCTGGGTGGGGGGCTGCAGGGCCTGGGAGACCAGGAACCAATGGCCAACATCACCCCCTTGCAGGGGTCAGAGTGATGAAGGACCCCCAGGAGGCTCTGCCAGGGCAGCGTCAGCATCAAGAGGCCCTTTGGTGCCCCCAAGCTTTACCCGAGGCTGGGGGTTCTGTGCGTCCGAGGCTGAGGACCCTGCGGGAGAAAGCAGAAGTGCTGATGGTGGGGGGACACCTGTCCTGGCCCCTGGTGTGTGTGGAGCCCCTGCTGTATCCACAGCTGGTGCTGCAGGGAAACTGAGGCAGAGGGAAGGTGCATGGCTCTGCCTAAGCCAGGGGGCTGCGTGGGGGGCTTTTCCCGCAGGCAGACACTACAGGGACAGGGAGGGGGCTCAGCATGGCTGGGCTTGGCCCTAGGCACCCTAAGAAGAGTGTGGGTGCCCCCTGCTGCGGAGTGGACTCTGCAGAGAGACAGCACTGAGGGTGAGGAGGAAGCTACCCTGGGAACCGTGTGTATAAGTGTGTACAGAAATAAATATGTCTAATAAAGCTGGGCTGCCACCTGCATGCGGGTGGGAGACACTGCAGGGCTGGTATGGCCACCATCACCCAGTGGAGTTGGGGAATCGTAGAATGCCTAGGTTGGAAAAGACCTTTGAGAACCTCAAGTCCACGGGGACGTGGGGTCTGCATAGCCGTGGTGTGGCAGGAAGAGCCTGCGGCAACAGGACAGAGCTCGCTGTCCCCATGCTGCCCCTGGCACCTTTGCTGACACCCACATCACCCTGGGTGTCTCGTTTGTGCTATGGGGTGATGTAGCCGACAGCCCCTGGGCGGGGCTACGGGCTCATTAATTATCAGGCTAATTAAGCCCCCACAGCCACAGGTGGGCTGTGCTGCCAGGAGCCCAGCTCCAACCTCTGCTCCCATACTGGAGCCCCGGAGAATTGTGGTGGGGTCCCAGGTGAGTGCCACTCAGGTCCCTTGTCCCCTGCAATGTATAGGGGACCCCTAAATACCCTCAAAGCCTTCCTTCCCTCCCCCCCCAGCTCTCCCCAGCACAGTTCAGGTGGGCAGGGGGGGTCATTCCACTCCCTCCCAGCTTTCCTATCTGGCAGGGCTTGTGCTTCAGAGACCTGTCTGGGCTCCCCTCCATCCAAACTGCCAGCACCGAGGTTCACCCCAGGCTGTGTTTTGTTTCCCAGTCTGGTATCCCTGGAGCTGGGGGGCTGTTGCAGTCCCCCTGGGGCACGGCTCGGGCAGCACCAGCCTATGGGGTTGTGCAAGATGAGGCTGCCAATGGGGCCAGGGGGCTAAAACACCCACCCCCCAGCTCCATGCCCGCTGTGGGTGCAGGGTTTGGGGTGAAGGAACTCCTCTGCCCCGTCTCCTCCTTCAGCATTGCCTGCACTGGCAGGAGGAGGGCTTGTCTCTGTGCCAGGGACTGGGGACCAAGCTCTGTGTGCCAGCCACGTCGCTGGGGTGACAAGAAGATGATGAAGGCAGCAGGTCCCTTGGGGAGCAGTTGCAATAGGTCCCTTCCTTGCACGCTCTTGCACCACCACCCAGCACAGCCCCAGCGTGCCAAGCAGGACAAGGGGCTGAGCCCCTACAACCCCCCCGACCCCGCAGAAAGGAGACAAGACAGAGCTGGAGTCACAGGAGCTTTACTTAAATAAATATATTTACAAAGCAATAGATATTACAGAGAAGAGCTGGCTGCACGCAACCAGGAGAGTACAAGGAGAGGCTGTGCCAGGCACCATGGCAGCCCCCTCCAGGCATTGACCTAGCAGGGTGCTGGGACCCCCAGGGATGGGAGGTGGTAGACAAGTGGGGACTGGGCATTCAGCCCTCAAAGCAGCATTTTCCTGCAGGGTAGGGGTGGGAGGCTGCAGGGCAGGAGGCTCTGCAGCACAGGGCTGCCCTCCACCTCCTTGGGCTCCTCAGTGGCATCCAGGAGCTGTTGCATGTAGGAGGAGGTGCCAAGCAGGACATGGCCAGTGGCCTGCATGGTGAAGAGCGTCCAACGCAGGGCTTCCCTGGGCAGGAAGAAAGGCAGTGAGCAAGGCAGTGAGCATCCCTTCTTGCACCTCACAGCGGGTGTGGGCAGAGGGGCTGCTTCCCCACTGAAGCTTCCCCACTCCCGGGGCCATCGCCAGCCCCTCCAGGACTCACTTCATCAGCCGCTTGGCCCCGTAGCAGCGCAGGTCATAGGACATGCTGTAGGTGCCATAGAGGGTGGCTTTGATATTGAGGCAGCCCAGGTCCCGTGGGTTGGTCTTATAAAGGTCAAAGGTGACACAGGCAACGTCGATCCTCCGAGGGGGCTTATGGGACCGGCTAAGCTGGTAGCCAGGCGTCTAGGAATAAGCAGGACTGGGGTTACCCACCCTTCCAGTCCCAGTTCACCCAGCATTCCTGTTACCTTTCAGCCCAGCACCATGATCCCAGGGTGGGATGCAAATGGGACAAAACAGGCTCCTTCCTTCCACTTACCTTGGAGGCAGACCAGGTCTGCCCCTTGCTCAGGGCCATCAGCACCGTGCCCTCCTCCAGCGTGCGGAAGAAAGCCTCCGTCTCCACCGCGGTGCCATCCTCATCCAGTACCAGGGAGACGGGACTCAAGGCAAGCAGGGCGCTCTCAGCCTGCAGCGATGCTGGGGGTGAGCAGGGCTGGGGGGGTGGGCAGACAGCCCCCACCCAGACAGCCCCCCACTCACCTGGTGGAGCAGCTCTGTGAGGTTCTGGGCCATGACTCCCTTGCGCAGGCTGCGGTCCCAGTTGCAGACACGGTAGGGTCGTGGCCGTGGGGCCGGGCTTGACAGCAGCTGCTGGGTCATGGAGGCACTGGCAGAGACACATCTGAGGAGAGATGGAGGGATTGGGATGTCCCAAGATACATCACCAGTGGCAGCCCCCTAAGTCTCAGTAGGGAGCAGCGTATCTATGAGGGGACTGAAAGGTGCCAAAGCAGGGAGAGCTCCAGTGTTCCCCACCCCAGGGACAGTGGCTCTTCAACACTTACTTGGAGACGGGAGCAGCCAGGCGGAGGCTCAGGGACTTGGCATAATCCATCTTTGCAAGGAGCACAGTCCAGCCTGCTGGGAAGGAAGGAGTCAGCCCTGGGCAGAGTGTTGTCTCCAGCTCCTCTCCGCTCCGGGAGACCCTTTCCCACATCACCTCCTGTGCTCGGCTCCAGTAGAGTGGTGAGCCAGCTCCCCAGCACGGCTGCCTTTACCCAGGGGCCGTGCCTGCCCTTTGGCCAGGGCCAGGCTGGTGGCAGACGCCGGGCAGAGTCTGTCTGCCAGCAGGGCTCTTGCGTAAAGCAGCACGTGGGGCACTGAGTCAGTACTGGAGCAAAGGTGAGACACAGGCACAGGGCTGCATGCTTGCTCCAGCCCCTTGGGAGAGCAACGAGGACTTTGGGGAGCTGGGGGCACCCATCGTGGCTCCCCCAACCCTGTTGCTGCAGGGACACATCCAGACAGGAATATATTGGGGAGTGGAGCCATTGCCATCCTCATTGCCATCCCCTCACCTCATCTCCAGCAGACATCAGCACCTCTGTGCCCATCCCCATCATCCCCTCACCTCCAGCAGACACCAACGCCCCCACGCCCATCCCCATCATCCCATCACCTCCAGCAGGCACCAACACCTCTGCGCCCACCCCCATCATCCCATCACCTCCAGGAGACATCAACACCTCTGCACCCATCCCCATCATCTCCTCTCCTCCCGCAGGCACCAACGCCTCTGTGCCCATCCCCATCATCTCATCTCCTCTCCTCCAGCAAACACCAACACCTCTGCACCCTTCTCCATCATCCCCTCACCTCCAGCAGACACCAACCAATGTCTCTGCAATAACACACTCCCACCCATCCCACCTCACTTTATATACCTGTCACAGACTCTGCCCACCCAGTCCCGCCCCTCCTGCCTGAGCCAATCCCCTCCTAGGCTGCTGGCACAAGGCGGGTGGCCAAGTGCAGAGGGCAATGCCTGAACTGATGTCATGGGGTGATGAAGGAGCATTCCCAGGGCTGTCTCTAGGGAGCATCCTCCAGCCCAGACCCACCGGCATCCCCCAGGCTGCCCAAGCGCTTCTCCTCAGGGCTGCCCCCTCCCAGTGTCCCCCAATAAGCAGCCTCCCTGTGTCCCCAGTGAGCCCTTTCCCAGTGCCTCCTATAAGCAGCCTCCCTGTGTCCCCAGTAAGCCTTCTCCCAGTGCTCCCACTAAGCCCTCTCCCAGTGCCCCCAGTAGGCAGCCTCCTGGACATTTCGCATCTCTGGGACATCGTCCCTGCACTTCCCAGAGCTGAATTTGGCCCCAGGTTGGAGAGCTGGGAAAGGTGAGGGACTCAGGGGGCTGTTTCGACAGTCAAGGCAAGGGGCACAGCATTTGGTGCCCTGGGGTTGGCAAAGCACAGCTGGAGCCCAGTTGGAGCCCAGTTGGTTGGAGGGGAAAAAACAGACAGGGTTCCCGGGTGGGCTGTCACGAGGGGGACCTGGGGTGCTGGTGGTCCAGGACCTCGAGGCACGGGGCTGCTGTGAAGAGCATGGAGCCAGGGCCTGGGTCAGGTGGGTCACAAAGGTGCTGAGCACCCCCAGGGTGTGGGGCCACATCCTGAGCTGGGCAAGGAGCCACAGGCACCCACATCCTGCTAAACCAGCAGCGTCGGGGAGGACCAGGAGCGCAGGCACGACTACAGCCCTGCAGGCACACATCCAGCATGGGCACCAGCCCCTGGGTGGGAGCACTAATGAGGGGAGCTCATTAACGCTGTTGTTAATGGGGAGGACAGGGTGCTGAGCAGCCTGGCAGGGACCCACAGCCACGCTCCAGACGCTGGTGTTTGGTCCCGTTGGCATCAGGGAGAGCAACATTGGCAAAGTCTGTGAAAGATAACAAAAAATCTTTCTATAAATATATAAATAATAAAAGGAGGACTAGGGAGACCATACAGTCCCTATTGGATGCAGAAGAAACAACAGTGACAGGGGCTGAGGAAAAGGCTGAGGTACTTGATGCCTTCTTTGCCTCAGTCTTTAATTGTAAAGAAAGTTGTTCTGTCTGTGTACAAACCCAGGAGCTAGAGGAGCAAAATGAGGCTCCCATGATCCAAGAGGAGGTGGTCAGAGCCTTGCTAGCCCGACTAGACACCCACAAGTCTATGGGGCCGGATGGGATTCACCCAAGGGTATTGAAGGAGCTGGTGGATGTGCTGGCCAAACCCCTTTCCGTCATCTTCCAACAGTCCTGGAAGACTGGGGAAGTCCCACTGGACTGGAGGCTCATGTTGTGCCCATCTACAAGAAGGGTCACAGGGAGGATCCAGGGAACTACAGGCCTGTCAGTCTGACCTCAGTGCCAGGGAAAGTCATGAAGCAGGTGATCTTGAGTCCTATCATGAAGCACATGCAAGAGAACCGGGTGATCAGGCCCAGTCAACACGGGTTCACAAAAGGCAGGTCTTGCCAAACTAACCTGATCGCCTTCTATGACAAAGTGACTCAGCTGCTGGATGAGGGAAAGGCTGTGGATGTATCTTCCTGGACTTCAGTAAAGCCTTTGACACAGTTTCTCACAGCATTCTGCTTAGGAAACTGTCACCTCTGGCCTGGACAGACGCACACTCTCCTGGGTGGAAAACTGGTTGGCTGGAGGGCCCAGAGAGTGGTGGGAAATGGAGTGAAATCCAGCTGGAGGCCAGTGACAAGTGGGGTTCCCCAGGGCTCAGTGCTGGGTCCAGCCCTGTTCAATGTCTTTATCAATGACCTGGATGAAGGCATCAAGTGCACCCTTAGCAAGATTACGGACGACACTAAGCTGGGTGGAAGTGTTGATCTGCTGGAGGGTAGGGAGGCTCTGCAAAGGGATCTGAACAGGCTGGACCGCTGGGCAGAGTCCAATGGCAGGAGGTTTAACAAGGCCAAATGCCGGGTCCTGCACCAGGTTGGAAAAGACCCATCGGATCATTTAGTCCAACCATTCCTATCAAACACTAAACCATGTCCCTCAGCGCCTCATCCACCCGTCGCTTAAACACCTCCAGGGAAGGTGAATCAACCACCTCCCTGGGCAGCCTGTTCCAGTGCCCAATGACACTTACCGTGAAATATTTTTTCCTAACGTCCAGCCTAAATGTCGCCTGGTGGAGCTTGAGGCCATTCCCTCTCGTCCTGTCCCCTGTCACTTGGGAGAAGAGCCCAGCTCCCTCCTCTCCACAACCTCCTTTCAGGTAGTTGGAGAGAGCAATGAGGTCTCCCCTCAGCCTCCTCTTCTCAAGATTAAACACCCCCAGCTCTCTCAGCTGCTCCTCTTGTTCTCCAGCCCCTTCCCCAGCTTCGCTGCTCTTCTCTGGACTCGCTCCAGAGCCTCAACATCCTTCTTGTGGTGAGGGGCCCAGAACTGAACACAGGATTCGAGGAGCGGTCTCACCAGTGCCGAGTCCAGAGGGAGAATAACCTCCCTGGACCTGCTGGTCACGCTGTTTCTGATCCAAGCCAAGATGCCATTGGCCTTCTTGGCCACCTGGGCCACTGCTGGCTCATGTTCAGTCGCTGTCAACCAACACCCCCAGGTCCTTCTCCTCCAGGCAGTTTCCAGCCAGACTAGTCTGGAGCTGCTCAGGGTTGTTGTGCCCCAAGTGCAGGACCCGGCATTTGGCCTTGTTAAACCTCCTGCCATCGGTCTCAGCCCAGCGGTCCAGCCTGTTCAGATCCCTTTGGAGCCTCCCAACCCTCCAGCAGATCCACGCTTCCACCCAGCTTAGTGCATGTGCATCTGTGTGGCAGGCATGCACTTCCCTCGCATGCACGTGCATGCGCCTTCCACTGGTGTTGGTGTGGGGGTGTGTGCGCCTTCCAATGGTGTGTGGGGTGGTGGTGGGGGTCCCCTTGCCCACGCGTGTGCACATCCCCCATCTTCCCCCCTCCCAGCCGGGGTCGCGGCCCCTTTAAGACGCGGCCGGGACGGCGGCGCATGCGCGCGCGGGTCGGGGAAGGGGGGGGAGCGGAGAGCGCGCGCGTCCTCGCGCCCCGCCCCTGTCCTCCCCCAGGGCCGTCGCGCCCGGATGACGTCACGCCATGGCCGCCCTGCGCCGCCGCGAGTAGAGGCCCCGTCCCGTCCTGCCGCCGCCGCCGCCGCTGCTGCTTCGCCGCTTCCTTCCCTTCCCCCCGCGCCTCGCTCCGCCCACACGGCCCGGCCCGCCGCCACCGCCGCCCAGGTGAGCCGCTGCCCGCGCCGCCGCGCTCGGTCGGCGCCGACTGGGGCCTAGCGGGGACGGGGGGCGGGCCCCGGCGCCCGCGGAACCGGAGGGAGCGGCCGGGGTGTGGGGGAGCTGGGGAGCAGGAGCATCCCGGGGGGAGTGAGGGGTAGGGGGCACCTCTTGAGGGTTTTGCGGTGGGGGAAGCAGAGTCGTCCGGAGGGGGGCCGGGATGGTGGGCAGTAGTGGCACCTCTTGATGCGGGGGGGAGCAGGGGCAGCCCCTGAACTGGGGAGGGGTTAGGGAATGGTGGGGAGCAGGGGCACCCCATGAGGTGGGGAGGGGTTAGGGAATGGTGGGGAGCAGGGGCACCCCCTGAGGTGGGGAGGGGTTAGGGAATGGTAGGGAGTAGGGGCACCCCATGAGGTGGGGAGGGCTTAGGGAATGGTGGGGAGCAGGGGCACCCCATGAGGCGAGGAGGGGTTAGGGAATGGTGGGGAGCAGGGGCAGCCCCTGAGGTGGGGAGGGCTTAGGGAATGGTGGGGAGCAGGGGCACTTCTTGAGGTGGGGGGGGAAAGCTGGGGCACCCCCCGGTGGGGTGGGGGATGGTGGGGAGCAGGGGCACTTCTTGAGGTGGGAGTGGGAGCAGGGGCACCCCCTGAGGTGGGAGGGGATGTTGGGGAGCGAGGGCAGCCCCTGAGGAGATGGGGGGCTGGGGAGCAGAGGCACCTCCTGAGGTGAAAGCGTAGGGTTGCTGGGAAGCAGGGGGCATCCTCTTGTCGGGGGCAGGGAATGGTGGGGGGCAGGGGCACCCTCTGGGGTGGGGGGATTGTAGGTCATTCTGTTTCTGTGGTCTAGGGAGAGCCACCCTGTTTGGAAGGGATGTATGGGGATACAGGCATGTTTTGGGGGTAATGTTGAGGTAGGGGGGAGCCCCAGCTTAAATGGGGGCACACCGGGAAAGGGAGGGGTGGCTCTTGCTGGGAATTGGGCAGGAGGCTCAGTGCAGTGGGGGGCAAGTTTGGGAAAGGGGGTGTGGGGAGGGAAGCGCTGGTTTGAGGTGATGGGAGGGCAGCAGCCCCAGGCTGGGCAGGGGGTTACTTAGTCTGTGGAGGGGACCTGATCCAGTGGGAGGTGTCTCGACCCGTGACGGGGGGTGGAACTGGATGGGCTTTAAGGTCACTTCCATCCCAAACCGTTCTGATTCTTTGATCTGGGGTGGGCTCCCCCATTTGGAGGGGGGAGTTGAGGGTAAAGCCCTATTTTGAGGGGAGGATGTTGAGGTAGGGAAGCCTCAGCTTAGATGGTGGCATGCTGGGGAAGGGAACAGGACCACCTTAGGGGGAAGCTTTAGTTTTAGGTGGATGTTACAGAGAGGGATTGTCTTAACTGGGAGTGCTGGGGGGGAGCTTGCCTCGTGGAGGTCAGCACAGGGGGTGATTGGACCCCAAGGGTGTAGGCAGCTCTGACTGTGCTTCCTCACCAAGCAGGTGGGAGCAGGGAGAGCTCCAGCAGCCTTGGCCCCAGGGGGCACAGCAGAAGGACCTCAGCCTGGCAGGAGGCCCTGTGAGGTAAGGGAGGTACGAGGGGAACTGGGGGCCAGGGCAGGGAGAGGGACTGGGAACCCGCAGTAGCACCAGGTCCTGGGGGTCTGTCCCGTGAAGGGCGGGTGGCTGTCCAATCCGTGAGGGTCCATTCTGCAATGGCTGGTTACATTGCTCATGTAACACTGGTTTGTATTGTCTGCCTAGCACAGTAGAAGCTGTGAGGACGTTCACTGTTGGGAGCTGCCATTGTCTTTGCAAGTGTTTTAGCACATAGGTGCTGCAGGTGGCTTCCATCCCTCCGTGAACTGCTTCAGCAGGGTTGTCTCTTCTCAGAGCTGTCCTTTTGGCATCCACGCTAACTATATTGTCTTTAACTGCCATCAATAACTCAGCTCTTCTGAAACAACTCATAACTTGTTGTGTTTGTAGCAAAAGCAGCACCTCCAAGGTGTGAATTCTTTCTCCTGACCTTCCTAAGTTTTGCCTAGATGAAGGAAAAAGGTTGTGATCTAATCAAGACATGTCTTTGCAAGACATCTGCTCAAATGTTCTGAGCAAAGTTAGACTCTTGAGTGCAATTGTTCATGAATCCTACAGAATACAGGAACAATCGCATTTGTTTTCTGTCATGGGAACAAGGCGCCGAGAGCTGCAGGAAGAGCTGTGTGTGCTCCAGCAATAGGAATATCAGTTACACTATGAAAGCAAAGTCCAGCTCATAGCACTGTTTCTCTTCAAGTTTCCATCCTAAAGTTTGCCTGACAGAAACCAGTGGTTAACATCGTGGATCAGAGCTCTCTGAGCTCTCCTCCAAAAATCAGCTGGCTGAAAGTGGCTGTCACCAAGCAGTTCTCTTAAATTAAGGCTGAAAGGTGGCTTTCTGCACTGAAAGCTTCCTGACAGCTGCTAGGTAATTGAAGTTTGCTATGCATCTTCAAAGTCACTGCTTCTCTAAGGGTGGCAGTTAAGTATGTATTTAGTTAATTAACCCTGTTAATCACTGTAGTTTCATTCAAAATAAAGGACTGGGGCTTTACTTTGTTCTACATGTGTTTTCACCTGATGCTCCTTTCCTGCATCATGAGACATTTTATTTCCTTATCCTGTTATTCCTACTTTTCAATATTTTTCCCTATTGTGGTTCCTTCCCACTGCTTCTCTTTTGTTTCTGTTTTGCAGTTCTTTGTTCCCGAAATCTTTTTGTAGATTCTTTCTCTTCTAACCTGTCCTATCAGCACTAATTCCCATTCATTTTCCTGAACTTGCTTATCATTCTTCACCCATCCCTGTGGCTTGACTTAGCCCATGTTCCAGAACTTTTGTTCTGCATTGACCTCTGGTTTTCATGTATTTGCCTAATGGAAATGCTTTGAATTTGCAAAAAGCTGTTTGGATGTCGAAGAATAAAACACTTCCTGCTATCGCAGAGATTTCTGCCTGACACAAAAGGTTCCTTCTTTCCTTGGCCTCTGCCCTGCAGTATATGTCCCATGAACATCCCAGAAGCTGTAAGGTCCCTGCTGGGAGGGTGCACATGTTGTATGTCAGCTTGATTCCTGCCGTATGACTGACTATTTGTAAGATTTGAAGATGGAAACTACTTTTTTCTATGGGATACTCAGTGTCTTCCTGTTATCAGAGGTGCTGGAACCATCTGAGCCGTTGGTTCCCATACTGTATCCAAGGTGTTTTCCTTGTTCACTTGGAAAAAGCTTTTTGTGGCACACAAAACACTCTTCCTTGGAGAGGAATTTAATGAATGGTAGCAATGCTTGCCAGGAGTATTTTTGACTTGGTGGCTGTTTCAGATTGTATCTTAACCCACAGCGTTATCCTATAGTTGCTGCAGTGGGTTAGAGTAACCTACCACCCTGATGTAGTCCTTTCCATACTAGTTCCAGTTCACCTGCTGCCAAGACACTACCTGCAGCAGCAAGTCAGTTGTACACAGAGCTTGATTATTTGGCTTAATTGAAGAGGCAGCTCAAACTTCCCATGAGTTCTGATTGAAAACAGCACAGCATAGAGTAATAAGGAGCAGAATTTGAGCCTCGTGCCAGCAATAGGCACTGTTGAGAGCCCTGATCCAGAATGTGTGTCAGTGAAATGCTGCACTGCCTTTGAGCAATGTCCAAGGTGCACGTGTGACCACAGACTAAAACCTGGTTGGTATCTCGCCCTTCTAGTTCTGTACTTTTTGGTGCTGCTCATTTAATAGAGAGTAGACATTGGGCTTGATCTTGAAAACAGACTTGCTGCTAAGAATTCCAGAGCTCTAACTCGTCTACCTCTTGTCTTGGGCAGATTGCTTAATAAAAATGTAAGGATAAAGATATCATTTAAAGCTTTTCCTAAGATTACCTGGCAATATTGAAGTTGCTTTAAAAAGCAACTTGCATAGGAAAGGGCTTTTTTCTTATTGCCCTTAGTGCTGTGTCAAGGCTTCTTAATCTCAATGCTGTATTTTAAGTTTAAAAAAAGTCTTGAATATGGTTAAGCTTTGGAAAAAATATATTATAATGTGGCTGTAGCCAATGGATTTAAATTTCCCTATCACCTCATCAATGTACAGTGCCTTTTTATCTGTGAGTGGGCTGGGGAACAGTCTGTGTAATTTTGGGTGTTTGCAAGACTATGAGACTTAAATGGGAACAGAAAACAAGATGACCCCCTTCATTATTGTATCCAAGTCCTTGCAGGTGACGATGGCCACGTGAAGGTCTTAGAATCATAGAATAACCAGGTTGGAAGAGACCCACCTGATCATCGAGTCCAACCATTCCTATCAAACACTAAACCATGTCCCTCAGCACCTCATCCACCCATCCCTTAAACACCTCCAGGGAAGGTGAATCAACCACCTCCCTGGGCAGCCTCTACCAGTGCCCAATGACCCTTTCTGTGAAAAGTTTTTTCCTAATGTCCAGCCTAAATCTCGCCTGGCAGAGCTTGAGGCCATTCCCTCTTGTCCTGTCCCCTGTCACTTGGGAGAAGAGGCCATCACCCTCCTCTCCACAACCTCCTTTCAGGTAGTTGTAGAGAGCAATGAGGTCTCCCCTCAGCCTCCTCTTCTCAAGATTAAACACCCCCAGCTCTCTCAGCTGCTCCTCACAAGGCCTGTTCTCCAGCCCCCTCACCAGCTTTGTTGCTCTTCTCTGGACTCGCTCCAGAGCCTCAACGTCCTTCTTGTGGTGAGGGGCCCAGAACTGAACACAGGATTCGAGGAGCGGTCTCACCAGTGCCGAGTCCAGAGGGAGAATAACCTCCCTGGCCCTGCTGGTCGCGCTGTTTCTGATCCAAGCCAAGATGCCATTGGCCTTCTTGCTTCTCTTGCTTAGGATGCTCCTCTTGCTTAGGAGCATCTCTGTTTCACTGCATGCAAGCCACAAAACACAGACAAAGTTAAAGATATGATAATTCCTCATTCCCTGATTTGAAAAATTCCAGAGCTCAATTTGTGAGACTTTAGTACTGCCTCTTGTTGCGTAGGTATTGGGTACTAAAAGCTTCTGTTTTCCACTAGACATGAGACTGTGCGAACGAGCTGCCTGTGAGGCCAATCAATGCTGTGTGCTGAACGAGCATGTGGCTGTGCCTCTTCCAGCAGTCTGTGTGCATGCAGGGAGTGAAGTGAGGGTCTGCAGGGAGAGAAGGCAGGTTTGTGCCAAAGAAAGCTGCAGATGGCTGCAGCCATGTGTCTCCTAGGACACCAGGCTGTTCTAGTCTTTCTCATTTTGCTCCTAGATGATGCTAGACATGTCTCTTCAGAGAGCTTCCTGTCTTTCTGTCATTTCTAGATACCCGGTGACTGAAGGGCCAAACCTAGGTTTGCAAAAACTGCCAAGTATTCTCAGTTGTAGCTGGGTGCCGCTGGGTTCTGTTTGGGCTGCTGAGCATGATGCGAAGGCACTGCTACTGAAAACAAGATGATGAAGTCCCAGGCCTCTTATTTAAAGGATTTTTTCACTTTGTATTTTTGCTTAGCTGTCTCTAATACTGCTGGCTCACAGTACTGGCTTAGCAACCTGTTCTGAACTAGTCTGCATCAGGCATGCAGAAAATGAAAATTTCACAGAATCACAGAAATTTGACACCCTTTGAGCAAATGAGGTCAGTTCTGTAACGGAAGGGGTTGTGCAGCTTTGCCTAAAGTCAGTTTTGCCTGAGCTGCCTGTAATTTTAAAGATATCTCTGAAGATAAAACAGTGCTAGATGCAAAGTATTATTATATACCTGATTCTTGCCCCATCACCCAAAGCTACAAGTCAAACAATCTTATCTGTAGGTTAGAAGTTAAATTTTTGCTTTTATAACTGTCCTTGAAGACAGTAAGAAACTGGCTTGGTTTTAAGGCACAAAAACGCTGAGCTTATGATGAGTGGATTTCTGCTCTTATGTCAGTGTCGCTCAATTTGAAGTAGTTCCATGTAGTCATTGTTCTTAGATTTTTCTGGTGTTTGTCTGTATGTGTAACTAAATGAGTGGAAAGAAAAAATACCCAAATAATCCACCTGCAAAAACGCTTAAAAAAAATTTGTGGTATTCCAGAGATTTGGGATCAGCTGTGATTCACAGATTATTCTGAGACAGCACTTGGGACATGCACTTTAAACTGGAGCTAAACTTGCAGACTTTGCTACTGTGCAAAGAATAAATCCTTTGTAGTTTGAAAGGAAGCTTGACTGCCTAGAGCAAGCACTCTAGCACTTTTTCCTTTCATAGCATTCCATTATGTCTTTTTTCTACAAATGAGTGACTACAAATAATCCCAACTAGTGATAAGATGTTCTCCCGTCTCGGACCATGTTTCTGCAATTTTACTATGGCCCAAAAGCTGGTTATTGGGGTGCTATACCTACTTCCCCTCACTCTCCTCCTGTGTTCAGAGCCCTGGGGCTGCACAGGGCTAAGGCATGGCTGAAGGAGGTGTTATTATCTCAATCTCCCCTGTGAATGGAGGAGTTGCTGTGGCAGGGAGAGACTAGCCTAACTTTTGGACAGGTGTTAGAGCAGTAACTTGCCATCATGCAGCAGAAATGCTATCTAGTCCTGTTCCACTGTTAGTCTGACAGTTTTCTTTAAGGTCCATCTCATTTTTTCCCAATTTTGATTTCACCTTTGCATTTCGTGGGTTTGCTTTGGGACATTTCCATACTCTTGCGCATAAGATTGAAGGAAAAACCTGGTTCATTGGGTTTTGAGTATCTTTTGTTGTCTACTGGTGAACTTGGAGCAACAGCCCTTGGAGACTGACTGAAGGAGTGGCTTCCAGAGGGAGCTGGGGTTGTTTAGCCTGGAGAAGAGGAGGCTGAGGGGAGACCTCATTGCTCTTTCCAACTACCTGAAAGGAGGTTGTGGAGAGGAGGGAGCTGGGCTCTTCTCCCAAGTGACAGGGGACAGGACAAGAGGGAATGGCCTCAGGCTCCGCCAGGGGAGGTTCAGGCTGGTCATTAGGAAAAAATTCTTCATGGAAAGGGTCATTGGGCACTGGAACAGGCTGCCCAGGGAGGTGGTTGATTCACCTTCCCTGGAGGTGTTTAAGGGATGGGTGGATGAGGTGCTGAGGGACATGGTTTAGTGTTTGATAGGAATGGTTGGACTCAATGATCCAGTGGGTCTTTTCCAACCTAGTGATTCTGTGAACTGTGGCTCTCACTGACATCATTCAGCATAAGAGGTAGCATAAGTGCCTCTGTGCATGGCTTCACTGCCTGCACAGAAAGAGGTGCCAGGGAGGATGTAAGGCCCATTGCTGAAGGGAAACTTGTAGGGAAATGTGCACCAAAAACGTGCATATTGTGAGCCCTTTTCAGTTGGGCTGTCATTTATTGTGTTTCTTATAATTTCTGCTGGTGAAAATTAATAGGAAATTATTGTAACTGACGGATGCACTGGATTTTTTATAATAGCTTTTATAGTCGTTGGTAGAGGTGAGCGTTTTATACTTATCACCTTAGCTGGTGGTGCGATTGCGTTCATACTTGGTTTTCCCCCATCCCTCTAAGGGTCTCGATACTGAATGCAGAAAGGCATCTAGTTCACTTAAACACCTTTTCTTTGATGCTGCTTATTTGCAAGAAATTAGAAAACAAATTTCCTGAATACATGTGCACTTGACAGCTTTTATGTTCCTCCTGGCCTCTTAAGGCTGACCTTTCATTTGTAATATGCTAAGTTGTTCTGTGCACATGCAAAGTGTAACTTCTCAGGCAATTAAAACTGTTGCCATAAAATTGCTCTTCAAGCCAGTAACAATTTGTGCAAGCATTTATGGACTCAGCATCAACCTTTATATACTCACTAAGAATATAATTTGTTTCAGATTGCATTCTATTTAACTGCCCGGAGCCACTGTCACCAGGAGGCCATCACCATCTTTTAATTGGGCTTTTAAGTTTTCAGTAGAATTATATCTTTGGATGTGAGCATGAACCAACTTCTTCAAATGTGTGGAGAAACAAGAGCAGTCGGTTGGAAGCTCAAAATGGGATGTTTTTGCTGCTCAGGCCCATTGAATGTTTAGATCCTCACATTTATCAATTAGCTAACATTTGTGTAGCGCTTTGAAGACATGAAGTAGAACAAAGTTGTTGAGTACTAGCAGTTAGACTTGCATGGCTTCTGGGAATGCTTTTTTATTTTTGAGAATCGTTGTTAGCCCTTCTGCAGACCTCCTGTAGCACAATAGGCAGCATTTTCTTGAGTGTGACTTTCATCTCGACAGTTTGCTGCAAATACCAGATAATAATGTCTTCACAACAGTGAATGCGAGAGATGTTATCTCAGTGATGACACTCCATCTGGCAGTGTACGAGACATACATCCAACAGCCCTGGTTCTGGAAAGTTTATGAAGAAGCAGACGAGTAGCACAGGTAACAAAGTTGTTTGCCTTCCTGATTTCCAGCCCTGGGTACAGAAGAGATACCTGGTGTTCCCTGTGCTTACCCTCCTGCTGTATTTCAGCACTGAGATCCCCAGGTCTGTGCCGCCAGAATGTTTTGGGTTTCAGATGTTGTGAAGGCTTGGATTTGCTTTGATCGTTTTCGGTGCGTGGTGATTTGTTTGGATGCTGTGGCTGGGTGTGCCTTCTGCCTGTTCTTGCCCTTGGATAATGACAACCTTTACTATCCCAAACCAGTCAGAGGAGCATTACAGGGAAGAGTCACAGAGTAGGTCAGGAAAAGGTTAAGTATCCCAGAGCTGCATAGTTTTAGTAACTGTTATTTCAGGAAGGATTGCTCTATTTAAAGGAGCTGCCAGGGTCTTGGTTTTGGAGCATTTCTACTCCAAAGGTCTTAAAAATAGCAGGTAAAAAATCAGGTGATTTATGCTGTGTTTTTGTTACACCAGTAATCCTGTTGATTTGTAACCTCGTGGCTTTCCTTTAGCCCTATATATGCATCTGTAAGCCTTGAGTTTGTCTTCAGCTTTTCTTTTCTGTCTGATGGCTGTCCAAGCTTGTTCCTGTACGAATCTTTGGGTCTGGAGGAGGAGGAGGTGGCATATACCCAATGGTGAGTTTAGTTCTCCGGAAAGATACCACCTGAAGAGGAGCCGATGCCCTTGAACTATTCCCACTGCAGATTGTGCTTTTATTTCTCTGCCCGCTGGCCTCCTCAGTGCTGAAAAACCTGATGAGACACCTTTCTCAGCCTAGGTTCTTCAGAGCTAGCTGGGCCCTGTTGGTTACTGCCAAGGGATACAAGGAAGGAGTTGCCATCATTGCTTATAGGGCTAAGGATGCGCTGCAGCAAGACGCCACAACTGAAGAATAAGAGTTTTTAATCACCAAGAGCTTTTATCTATGTGTAAGCCAGTGATCTTCCTAGTAGGAGACAGCTCAGCCTGTTCCTTTGGTCAGACAGTTCTTCAGTAATTTGTGGGGTTTTTTTTTGTTTCCTGGAATAAAATAAATAGATGTATGGGTTGGGATTTTTATCTGCTTTACATCTTGTCTCTTTTTGTTGTATTTATTATGCTTATTCTAACCAGACATCTAGTTTTTAACTTATTTGTGCCAAGCACACATTCATACCGTTGCTTTTCTAGCAAAAGCGTGTGATGTAGACAGGTGTGAAGTTGATCTGCTTGTGTGTGCACTGTCTAAATTAAACCTGATAAAAAAATCCAAGAGTTGTCATGAATGTGTGCTGTCCTTGCTTTCATTTCTATTCTGGGTGCAGTGTAAAAAGTTCTGTAAATATATGGGCTGGTTTTCCAGCATCACTGTAAATTGTGGTCCTGTGCCTCTTTGAGAGTCCATGCAGTCTGTGGTGCCCTGTGCCTATAGTCACAAAACACACCTGAAAACCTGGCCCTATGTTCTGAAGCTCCTTCACTTGTTCACAGAAGAAATGTCAGTGCCTATTGTGCATGGGGTGAGGAGACTACCTCAGCATTCTGATGGTGATTTGGTGGGGGTACTCGTGGAGCCTCCCCTATTAGACGTTGTAGATGAAATTCCAACCTCAAGCTCCGTCATTGTATATGAAGGGTAGCAACTTATCTAGTCTAGGACAATACTGGAATCGGTCCCTTATCCAGTTTAAACTGTTTCCTTCTTAAAAGTGCTATAATAAACCATGTTCATGAATTCAAGCAACTTCTTTAGGAGGCAATAAGCAACAGTACGAATTCTGCAAGGTGAGCTTTTCTTGATTTCCCAGCTTTTTCCCCATAACAAGTGTTGTTTTCTACCCTCTGCAGATTATTGGGTACTGATGGATGTTTCCGACAGCCCTGAGCGAAACCCCTGCTCTCCTGATAAAGAGGACCAGCAGCTTTCCGATGATGAAGTCCTGAAGGAGAGTGGTTCAGACCGGGAACTTGATGGAGAGGGTGGACAAGGCAGTGTCGTGGGAGAGGAGGAAGAGGATGCTGCCAGGGCACTAAGTCATGGTGAAGAGGAGAACCACTCGGATGAAGAGGACCGCTTAAGTGAAACCAAGTCTCATGAGTCTGACAACAACGAGCAGAGTGGGGAGCTGAAGAGCCCTCTGCCTCACAAAGGAGAGGAGGAAGACCGGACAAATGACCTTGGTGATGAAGCATCCTCTGTCACCCGTGAACTAGATGAGCACGAGTTGGACTATGATGAGGAGGTTCCTGAGGAACCAGCTGCTGCTGCTGCAGAGGAGGATGGCGAGAAAGCTGCTGGAGAAGATGATGAGGAAGAGGAGAAAGGAGATGATGCCCATGAAGATGAGAAAAAGTCCAGCAGTAAAAGTGATGATGAAAAGGATGGCCAGGATTCCCTCAAGGAGAAGAAGAAAGAAGAAGATGATGGAGAAATTGATGATGGAGAAATCGATGTAAGTAGGAGCTGGTCCAAGGTGGGCAGAGTCCTGCAGGGAGAGACCTGTCCTAATGTTTCAGAACTGTTTGGCTCTTAGACTGCCACGCCTTCTTTCTTCTTTGACAATAATATCTCTGTTAGCTGTGTCCCCAGCGTGCAAGTAACGCACTTTTTCATTGGAGGTAAGACCATACTATGTACCAAGTCCTAAACTCAATAGCTGGCATGTCTAGTGCCATGTACTGTACCAAACATTTGTGCTGGATATTGTCAGAGCCATCATAAATAAGCTTTGTTCCTGTTGGATATGGAAGGGCTCTAGTGCTTCAAGAAACTATTCTGCCTTCGCTCTCAGAGGACTTTTGAATGTTGCTGACAGTAAATTACTTAGCCGTGGATGAGGCATTCATAAGCTGTATCATTAGTTAAGACTGAGACTGCCGTGTGCCTGAGGCATCGGGCATGTGTGGGAAGCCTGTGACCCTGAGCTGTTTGTTGGGCTTTAGCAGTGTCTGGGGGCCTGGAAGAGGAACGGAGGGTGCTGAGCTTTGTGGGAATTGCCTTACCAGCCCTTGCATGTGGTTTGGGTGATACGTGCAAGGATGTGTAGTCACAGTAGTTACTGTTTCACAGAATAAACACACCTATTTGGCAAAATCAAAAAGTGGGTTTAAGTGTGTTAGTGGTTGGGGCAATTAGCACTTTGAATCAATGTTTCTTTCGGTAGGAAGCACTGCAGTACAGCAGTTGTATTTAATACAGCTTAATACCAGTTTCCCTCTTGCAGGCAGAAAACAGGACAAAGTGATTCTAGCAGTAGAATAGAAACCCTCCTGTGGGTTCCTGGTCTGGTGGACACCTTACGTGAGTCCAAATAGTGAGAGAGCAAAGCACTGCAAAGTGAAGTTGCCAGTCCAGAGCACCAGTCTGGCTCTGCTCCTCACTGTCTGTGCCAAAAGCGCTCCTGCACAGATAGATGAGGCTGAGGCAGCATTGTGAGAATATCCTGGTGACCAGGTGAAGGAGCTGTGAACTGTGGATGGGATCACTGGTGGGGCTTCTCGTTCAGGGAGGGGAGGTTTCAGACTTGGGAGATGTTGTTGCCTTCCAGTCCTCGTTGCTGTGTAGCTGACCTGACCACGTGCTCAGAAAGCTCGCGGGATGTCGTTGGAGAGACCTTCCTCCCTTTTTATTGAAGAGTGCTATATTGTGTATGTTTTACTCTAATGATGCTTTGCCAAGTTCTGTTGCCTAGAAAAGATAATTTTAGGAAGGTAATTTTTCATTATACCTATTCTGGCAGGTGGTTTTGTTAAACACATTTTCCAAAAGTTTTGCGTATTTGATTAATTTAAAGGAATTCTAGTGCGTTGCAGGATCATCCAGGCTGGGATGAGGGGGTGGGGCGGCATTCCTGGAGTCCTGAATCCATGCCTGCTTCTTGATTAAAATATGAATGCTTTCCTTTAGAGGCTAAGGCATTCTCAGGAGCACTCTCTTTACAAAGCACAAGATGAATCTGTAGTCTGGTTTTCATACATTAACTCATAACAGGATTCCCAGCTGCCTGATTCCAAGGAGACCTCACAGAAATAAATACTTCCCCTTTTGTTAAAGTACAGCATTTGCAAAGACTTCACACAGCTCTTTTGAAAGGAGCAGAGTTGAGCTGGTTATGCCATTCACGCGTCACTGAATGCCATCGCCAGCTTTGGGGGAAACTGTTAAATCTCTCCATTTTATTCTGCTTTCAGACTTCTGTCTTGGAGGGTGGGGAATATTAGTGCAAACTTTAATTTGAATTTTTGTGTAGTCTTTTAAATCCCTTCTTGTTCAGGAGAGTTCTCCTTGTGCCCTCAGAGGAATGCAGCAGAAGAGGCTGTTAACCCAGCTCTCTGTAGATCCTTTATTTATCTACAGCCAAGTGATGGTTTTTTCCTCCTTTCCAGCTGCTAAATTGATCAAAGTACATAACTTTCCTAATCATTTCCATGTAGACAACTGCTGTCGCTGCCACAGGGTTGCTGCAATTACCACACAAGGGGAAGGCCTCCACCAGATGCTCCTTCAGATGTTTCATACACTGAAAACTTCTGTGGTAGTGAAACAGAGGCAGACTGAGGGACAGACAGCATGCCTTGTAGGATAAATAACCAATTTCCTTGCCAGATAACTCTGACACTCTCTGATCATGTATGCCTTTGCCTTCTGCATCACCATCTCCTTTTAGCTCCTTTTGACTTTTCAGATGCAACCTAATGAAGCCAGGGAATGTGCTTTTTCCCCTTGGAGAGCAAAGGCTGATAGTTGAAAGTTTTAACAACTTTCTTCTGCAAGTGTTTCATGGCTGTTATTTCACACTCATCCCCTGTGTTTTCTTAATCTTTGAAGCAGCTTCCATCTCCCAGAATTTCTTCCTGGGGCTGCAGTGCCTTGGGATGATGTAGAGTTTTTTTGGAGCTAATTCACAACTCCTTTGTGGAGCTGAGGAGTGGAAGGGAAGATGTCAAGTTGTTGCCAGAGAGGACTGAAAGAAATATGTATGACTTTTTTTCCCAAAAAGCTTGTTTGTGAGATTGTCACTCAGCACTGCAGGAAAGCATTTTATAATTAGTTATTGTAAGAGTAGCCATTCTTCAGTACTTGATGTATAGATATCTGTGTGGTGACTGTACTGGGTTATTGTGTTAATGCAGGAGCAGTGCTATGTATTTTAAATTGATGAACAGAAGGAATTGGTTTGATCTGAATAGGGATGACATTGAGTGCTAAGCAGGAGATGGTCGAGTTTGAAGGCTCTGAAGGGCAGTGGCATTACTCGCACCAGCAGAGCTTTGGTTGTTGATGGTGTGCCTGCTGTTAGCCTGCAGGAAGGAAAGGTAGCACAATTTAGTTTGCCTTGGAAGTGCCTGAAGCCACTTGTAATTGCCTTGCATTTGCTGTCGGCTCAAAGTGCACCCCCAGCCTCTTTCAACTGACAAGAGCTAAATGCACTGGACCGTTGATTTTGAACCTTTAAATATATATATATATATATCAGGTAAAATGATACAGCTTTAAACTTTGGTCTGTGGTGCCTGAGGGATTTTGCATTCACCTTTGAAACACAGAAGTTGATGGCCTTCCTGTTTGTAGTAACACCTTGCGAAGGTGCTATAGGGTATTTATTGTAATTTATATTGTTTTTCTCTTGTGTTTTGCTCCAGGGTGTGTTTTCAGTGACTGATATTTGACCATATTGTGAAATGTCAAGTCGCTGCAGAAAATGCACCACGTGAAATGTCAGCTTGTCTGTCTGTTCCAGGATGATGACTTAGAAGAAGGAGAAGTTAAAGACCCCAACGACAGAAAAGTGAGGCCACGTCCCACCTGCCGATTCTTCATGAAAGGTAATGACAGACTGTAATGGTGGAAGAAAAACAAAGATGCTGGAATTTTTCTTGTTTGGTTTTGTACCTGTTAAGCTGCTGTCTACACGATAAACTGTGCCTCAGGCATCCTCCAATATCACCATTCTGTTCCTTGGTGGCCAGAGGCTGAATTTACATAGAACCAATATTCAAAAATTGCTTTGCCCTGAGTGTGGTGAGCCCAGTAGAAGCAAATTAAGGAAAACTTGCCTAGTCTTTTTAAAGCAGCATGGTATAAAACTGATCAGGCTGATTTAACAATCAGTTATTGCTTAGATGTTATTCTGTGGAAAACAAAAATCGTAAATACTCATTATTTCTTATCACGCTCATGCCTTGCCAAAACACAGCTGTTTCTTGCAATCCCATATCCAACTGACTTCCCCAGTTATTCAGGGGCATTCACTGATTTTTTTTTAAATTGAAAGTAGGGCTACAAATACTGTTTCTCTGTAAGAAATATTGATGTGACATCGTGTTGACTTCTGCCAAGCTGCTGCAGCCTCTGCAAATGCATCTGTTGACCAGGTTCCTGCAATACCTGCGTAGTGGTTTCAGGTGTTAGCAGCTCAAGTACAGCTGTTTTCACAGCAACCTAAAAACTTCAGCAAGACGATGTGCCTGAGGAGTGACATGGGACCTAATAGGGTGAGATGCGCTGTAGCCAGTACTTCCTTTGGGCTGAGGAAATGGTCAGCTGGAATAAAAAATAATTCTCATGTAAATAGAAGCTTTTTCCTCAGGCTGAAAGATTGCTTCCAGCTATATCAGATACCACCTTGCTGAAATATGATTGGGATTGTCAGCCTCAGTTGGAAGGAGCGGGAGTAGGAAATGATAAAATGTATTTCTTGCTGTGAATGAGACCCAAGACTTGAAACTTTTAAATCTACCCAATTGGGCTTTTTTTTAATTCTTCCTAATGGGACAATAACTGAAGTTTGTACAACTGCAGAAGAGCTATCTTAGACTACCTTGCAACTTTTTTAGTGTAGAGAGTAGGTTTTATGAAGGTTTCTTCTTTACACTGATTATAGCTCTCTTCCACTTCCTTCAGCTTCATCACACCTAATGTTTACTCATTTATTGGTTTTATTTACAATCACTCTTGAAACGATTTATGAGAATCTGACATTAAAAGAAGGGTGGAGAACAGGGTGGAGTCTCTTATTCCTTGTGTCAGGCAACTGCTTAGGGGCTTTCCAGAGACATGACCATCAGATATCATGGTCTTGGTTTCCTCAGTGTCCTCCAGAATCAATTTTTCTCCCTAGGCTGAGACAGGGGACGTTTTGGTGATGATGGTAAAACAAGGAAGTCCCTCAACAAGAAGAGTTGTTTGTTCCTGAATCCTCAGCATGACTTATGCCTCCATGCAGCATGGAAATATTTGCGTGAATCAAAGTTCGGACTGCAGGATCTCCTGCCACAGATGTTTTTCTTCGATTTGGCCTGGATTTCAGATAACATTGACGTCCTTAAAGGCTTTATTGCCACCAGGGACCTTTATTGCTCACTTGAGACCTTGAAGGCATTAAGATTTTTGTCCTTGCTGCATCTGAGGAGTGCTCATGTGGCTGCATCTTTCCAGTAGTAGGAATAACTGGCTTGCAAAGTCTTCCAGTGAAGTAGCTTGATATGTAGCCACCTTGACACATGTAGAAGGGCCTCTTAATCACTCTTCTTGACCCCTCCGTAGGAACAGTAAGCATTTGCGTAGGTGTCTTGTCAGCCCCTACGCCTTCTGCACAGGCATTAGAAAGGATGTGCTGCTCTGTGAGCTGGTGTGCAAAGGGATTTGTGCTCTTGTGATGTTTGACAGTGCAAAACCACTCGGTGTTACCTCTGACCAACACCAGCTTGTGGTTCATCTGGGACTGATGAGGAGCATTTCCAGAGATGCAGGTGCAATGTGAATGGCTGGCATGTTGCCCTGCCAGCTGAGATCTAGGATTCCTCCTTGGGCCACAGCAGCATTTACTGCTCCATTTCTGCTAAAGTTAAGGTGCTAATGCCTGATGCCGTGCAGAATTAGTGAGGACTTTCTGATGTGTTTGTCTGCTGGGAAACGTGCAAAATGTCATTTGCCTCATCTTGAGTGGATTGTCAGAAGGAAAAAGAAAAAGGATTTTGTTTCTAAGGCAAAATAAATTAGTTGGGAATTTACTTCCTATCCTGTTATAGATATCTGCAAGTGCTCCCATCTATTTAATGGCACCTGAAGCTAATGAGCAGCTTCACATTTGTCTGCTGCCCTCCATAGTGATGTTTCCTTTCCTGCTTTGTGCCGGCAAGCCTGTGGAGTTGTTTGGAGAGAAAAAGCTTTGATGTACTTTGTGCCTCACCAGAGAGCTGTTTGTTTTGAATGCACTGTGATCCCTTATTTGGTGTCAGTTTATATCGTTGTTTTCTGTAAAAGGTAGAGCTCCTGACTTGAGGTGTTTGTCATTAATAAGACTTGATGAGCTCACAGGCTTAATACTGCATTTACTAAATGGTGTGTTTGTGTCCATCCCTTCCTTTTCCCACTGTAATGAGGCTCTTGTACGTTCATTTATCTGTGACTGTGTTTGTTTGTCTTCCTGGGGAAGGTGGAGGGGGTGGCAAGTGTATTTCCATGTGAATGAAAACAGGTAAATATCAACAAAGATGGAGAGAAGAAAAGTCCTATGTCTCAAACAACATTTTTCTTTGGTAGGTTTTCAATGGTTGTGGAGCTAAACAAATGCTTGCTACGGGCGTACAGGGGTCTAATAGAACTGTGTTTCCACAGGTCACTGTACTTGGGGCATGAACTGTCGATTTATTCACCCCGGTGTGAATGACAAAGGAAACTACTCCCTGATCTCCAAGCCTGAGCCCTTCTCCCCAAACGGTGCCCCTCCTATCGGCCCTCACCCACTGATGCCAGCCAACCCTTGGGTACGTGAATATATGCCTTCTGCACATAACTTTTGTCTCCTGCTCTAGGAGAAGTGAGGATTCTATTTGAACTAGTACTTTTGCAAAATTCAATGCATTTATTGGATATGTAATTTTTAAAATGTGATCTTGAAGATGCTAGGAGTGTATCCCAGCTCATGTCCTGGTGATACACCTCCGGAGTATCTGGAGGTACTCTGGGATTACTGCTTACAAAGCTTGAGTTTACTACTTAAAACTAATGTCAAGGGTCTGTCTCCTTCCCCTTCTCACCTTCCTAACAGGGTGGGCCAGTCGTCGATGAAATCTTACCTCCACCCCCTCCAGACCCTCCAACAGAAAGTGCCTGGGAGAGAGGACTCCGCCACGCTAAAGAGGTAAATGGCATCGTCAGCAAGTAGACTGTCTCCAAAATCCAGTGGCCTGTTTCAACAGGAGCGGGGTGATAGAAGCTCTTTTTTGAGCATGTCTTGTTCTTTTTAAGGAGCATTCTTTTTGCCTTTTAACCTATTGACTGTGCCTTGTTGTATATATATTATACAGTCAAGAGAAGCTAGCATCCAGGTTAGTTTTTTATATTAACATGAGCTATGGCGAACCTGTGACCTTGACCAGTTCAGGGATGTTGAACTCGAGCCCTCCACAAAGCGAAAGTATTTAAGATGATCCAGTTTCCCTTAATTCAGTACCTGTTCCTGTAGCACCTATAGGATCCATGTCTCTGATCACTTCAGAAAATGGGGTGAGCAAGTGTGAAACTTACTGCCTTTCTGCTGCTGTTCTGAACTGATGGGATAGTGAAATACACTTTCTACATCAATAAAAGTCCAGTTTCCTGCACTTTCATGAGACCTGGGCAGAAGAAAGATGCCTTAGTTGAAAAAGCAGGTTTCTTCCAAGTGAAGAGCTGCTAACGCTACATTTTCCTTTGCCTCAGAATTCTCTTCATAATGCTTTTATGTTTGTGTTATGGCAGGTGTTAAAAAAAGCAACTATGAGAAAAGAGCAGGAGCCTGACTTTGAGGAGAAAAGGTTCACTGTGACTATTGGAGAAGATGAGCGTGAATTTGACAAAGAAAATGAATTTTTCCGTGACTGGAATTACCGCATCACCAGAGACGTCAGAGATCCAGCGTAAGATGCAGTCTTGTTTTTGCCACGTGTAATAGATGGGTGGGAAATGTAGCGCAATATGATAGTCTTCAGTTAACTTGTTGCTCCAAATTGGAAGAATTCTCACCTCAGGAAGCAGAAACAGCTTGCATTAAGCAGTGTGTACACTAGTTAAAAACTTGAGCTGCCTCCACTCACTCCAGTTCAGCACTACCTTCCTTTACTAGTTGTCTTTAAACCTTTCTACCTTCAATGTTGTTGGCATACTGGTCCCTGAAGGACACCGTCTAGTTGTGCATTGCCTGCCTCACACTAGTGCATTCTTCCAACTTCTGTTCCTCTTGTTTGTCTTATTACAACCCATGATAGTTTTAAAATGCTAAAGTTGGGGCTGCAAAGTTAGTGTGTGCTCAGTGTCAAAGAGCTTCAGGGTAGCAGTTGTACCATCTCAGCCAACTGGGTGTGTATTTGCAAGGACATTGGTATAGTAGCTGGTCTTAACTGACCAGTCACAGATAAACGATTTAGTAAGGCCCTGGTCAGAAAGCAAACTTGTTAGCTGCCAGGGCATGGCCTGCACCAAAACAAACACCCTAAACTTAAGCATTTAGGTCATTGTTTCTTTTAGGGAGGTACAGCATAAAATGTTGGAGACTTCACATACTCCTATTGTGACTGAGAGCAGGCAGGAGAAGGTGCAAGGATGGATAAGTAGCTCTGAGAGACTTGCTAGTTCTTGAGCCAAGAAATGAAATGGAGAAACAGTTTTTGAGGCAGGCTTGTATTCTGCTGGAATACAGGTGAATATCTGCTACACTCTTGCCTTCGCATCCACTGTTCTTCCTACAAATACAGATTATGGATTTTTTCTACTCACAGAGAAACTGTTTGCAAGGCTCAGTTCTGTCTATTTTAGAGTGCATGAACTGCAAAAAGAAAAGTCTGAAAAGGGGCAGGTTAAGCTTTCTTTCAGTAGTCTTTGCTCTGGAGTGCCATTCCTTTCCCCATCTTACAAAGAACCTATCATCTACTTAGTTCTGCAGGCTGTAACAGAACAGTTGCACCATATGAATTTTTTCCTGTGTATAAATTGGTCTTGGTGGTTTCTTCCTCTGAGAAGGCTTTCAGTTGGGCCTGGGACATGTTATCACCAGTGCGCTGTGGTCTGACCATGTAGTATCTCGATTTTATGATTGTGATGAAAACTAGCATCAGTGTTCTAGTTGTTTTATACAACTGCTTCACCGATGTAAGAATTGCGTTAGGAACAGGACTTCCTGTTTTTTCATATAGTCAAGGAAAAAATGTATTGCATGTCGCCAGTGTTAAATAGAAGTAATGGAACAAATGGAATTGCTGAAAATGTAAGCACCTTTGTGTGTAACCAGGTTGTGGTTTTAAAGTATCTTAGTTGTGTGTGAATGCAAAAGTTATGACATTGCTGCTGCTGTCAGCTCTAGAAAAAGGTGATTTTTCTCACACACACACACTTACTGTACAGATTGACACCTTGCAGCAACCTAACCACTGGTGGTGCAGCTAGAATGTTAATAAATGCTTTTAGGACTGTCTTGTTGACATATGAAGATGTCTAAATAGTTCATGAATCCCTTTTTCTTTTTTGAAAAACTATAGGGAGGTGGACATCAAAGAAAACATTAACTATGGGTAAGCAGGTCTTTGATTCCAGTACTGTTGCAACTGTAAGAAAATATTCCCTTTCCTTTCTCCGTTGCACTTCTAAAAACTTCCTAGGCCACAGACTGCTGTCCCATCAGGTGTAGTGGGACAATTCCTTAACTGAATGGATGTATTTGATTTTTTGGGTGATACCAGTTATTCACCTAAGGATTTAAGCACTAAATTCTCTGAATACACAGCAGTAATGCTTGTTTAAATGAATAAGAAGTTTACAAATATTATAGGAAGGGAGTGGGGAGATTTGGACTTGAGGCTGGGTTAAAAAGTGAAATGTTGCCTTTTTTTAGTGTGGCTTGAAATTTTTGTCTCTTTGAACACCTGATGTTGCTGAATACAGACTGTTGTCTGGTTAGCATCAGGAATTTGCTGAATTAAGTATCAGTATCCAAGATTCCCTGATACCCTTTCCCTTGACTTATAGTTTCGGACAAAAATAGAAATGCTAAGCCATTTAAAAGCCTTGAAAGAAATACAACTGCTTAATGTGCAGGGCAGCACCTAAGTCTTATCCTGTTTTAGATTATTTGGCACTTTTTAAAATGGAAAAGCGGGCCCTTTCTTTCTCTTTTTGTAAGTCAGAGTTGCATTACGCATAATCTGGAAATTGAGGGCACTTGCTTTATATTATAATATTAGTTCTGCCACTGAATCCTCTGTGGCCCTGGAAGTTTCTTGTTTCCTGTACCCACCTCCCCATCTTTACAATGGATCTGATGTTTTCACTCCAGGTGGCTGTCAGGGATTGAATATTGTCGAGTATGTAAATTAAAAACATCAACTAATGTTAGTAGAAGTCATCAAACTGAGGAAACATTGGAGATTGAAGGAGGGTGGGGTTTAGATCCTTTTACTGCAGTTGAGCAGGGTGTGCTGTGTGCTTCCCAATTCACTTGTGTGCTGGAGGGCCAGCGCCTGTTTTCCACTGGAGAACATCAGCTGTGGGTTTGGTGAAATTCCAGAAGTAGGGGCAGAGTGCTGCTGGCCTGTCCCCAAAGCTTAGGTTCTCCCAGTGGAAAGCTCAGCAACAGCTCATGTCCTGTGCTGTCAGCACTGGGGTAACACCCATCACCTCTGGTGGCAGAGGGGTAGGAGATCATGATCCATTCCACTTATGTGAGGATGCGCGAGTTTAGCTCTGTGTGCATGGACAGAAAACACGGCTCTAAATCAATGAGGCAAAACATGTTCTGTTACATTTGCATACATTTGAAGCAGCTGTAAAAAGCAATTGGCATTTCCACATTTTTTACCGCATTGATTTGAAGGCTGAACTTGGTTCGTGGCATTTCTCTTTGTGTTTATCAAGAAAGGTTTGTGCTTTTCTCTGATAAGCTTCACTTCAAGACCGTTTCTGACTGTTTGGGATATGTAGAAAATAAACCACTTTGTACGGCTGTACTCTGAATGTGTTTTTTCCTGTCAGTGTGCAGTGACTGAGACCTAACCTAGAATATGTAGTGTTTCTGTATGGCAACAAGGTGATATTTCCCTTTCTAACCTTCCTTATTTTTCATTGTAGGCTTGATCCCTATACAGATCCCTATTATGACTATGAAATAGAACGGTTCTGGCGTGGTGGGCAGTATGAGAATTTCAGGGTTCAGTATACAGACCCAGATCCATACCGTAACTACAGAGTAAGTAAGGTAATACCCCTTTCCGCGCTCTTCCTTTCCACTTTCTTCCAGGTACTTCTGGTGTTTGTCATGTTTCCAGTGCAGTGGTTGAACTGGGACTTTCCATGTATGTTCAAGATGCTTATATTTACAGGTAGTTAAATCCTGACCTAATTACTGCACAGAACACGCTCTAGATACAGGAACAGGAGGATGTTCTGTTTCAGTGTGATGAAGGCAAAAGCATGTCTGAGATAGGAAGGTGAACCCTCTTTGTTTGCACTGGCTGCTCCTCTGCGTACATGGTAGCTGCGCAGTGCTTACCATTCTTGGAAACATCAGAGAGAGAGGGAGTTTCCAGGAAATAATGTGACTGAGGAGTGGTTTGCTTATTAGGTATTGAGACAGTCAGAAAGGATTAGATTTGGACAGGTGTGCTTTGTGTACAGGTGGAGCCTCTAGTGTGAGTGTCCACTGCTGGTGGAGTTGCACATTAGTTACTTTGAGTCAGACAAGGAAAGTACCCAGCCAGTTGCTGAAATCTCAGATGCAGCCAATTGGTGTTGCACTGCTGGAAGGTGTAGAGCTCCATGAAAATAAGATTATGACCCTTTTCATCCTCTTCCTTTTGCCCTCATGCAAACTGTTGTGCCTCAAGAGTGGTGGCAAAAATAATAAACTCTGCTTAATGGGGAGCTTTCAGTGCTATTCATCACATCCTCTAAAAGGTGGCTTTGCTTTTGCTGTAAGCCCAGTGCATGAACAGGGGCCTGTCCTTGCTGTTGTTGCACATGATGCGCCATCAATTATTTGTGTTGCTTGTTTGTAAAGTTAATTAGCTTGTTATAAACTTGATTAGCAATGACAGTAAGTATTGTAAACATGAATACATTTATTTAATAAGCATAATAACCCAAATGAATTTTTGACTGCTGCCTTTGAACGTGACAACTGTGATGAATATGGTGTGGTGTTTTGTTCCTCTCCACTTTCTAACTGCTCAGCAAACAGTGATGGCCAGCGAGCTCCAGATTATTTATCTCAATAGTGTGCTCTAACACGGGAGCACGTCTGTGATTGCTCAAGGTTCAAGACTTTGAAACCTTGCTGCCCACTTTGTTACGAGATGTTACCCCAGTGTCACGATGATTTCTCTCCTTTTTAAAGGAAAGAGAGCGAGAACGGGAAAGGGAAAGAGAGAACAGACAACGAGAAAGGGAACGCGAGAGGGAGCGAGAACGGGAGCGAGAGCGGCGCCAGCGGGAGCGAGAACGAGAAAGGGAACGCGAGCGTGACAAGGAGCGCCAGCGGCGGAAAGAAGAGTGGGAACGCGAGAGAGAACGAGTGAAGAGAGATGAAAAAGACAGGCAGCACAGGGACCGGGACAGGGACAGGGACCGGGACAGGGACAGGGACCGTGAAAAGGAGAAAGAAAAACCAAAGCCCCGGTCTCCACTGCTACCAAGGTAAGTGTTTGCTGGAATTCAGACTTCACATTTTAGTTTATGTTGTTTTAGCTGTGGATCATGGTCCAGACTCATGCTGATCAGAGTGGAGAAGATCCCTACTGTCTGCAACTCTTGAGTAAAGCAGTAGTTTCAAGAGGAAGGCAACACTTTAAATGAGCCTTGCTGGCCACTAAGTGGAGCTAAAACACCAGTAACAGCTGAGTGTGCATAACCTGTCTGTGAAAGGAGGAGAGCATCTCTTCTGTATATATGGAGATGTTCAGCTTATCCCTGCTCCCTTGAGGCTAGAGTACATCTTGGAGGCTGGCTGGGTCCCCACGGCTGAAAGACCCCTGCAGATGGTGCCAACTCGCTTTGGGGTCTTGACAATTGTCCTTTGACAAGAGTCAGGGCTGGTTTGGGAGTTCGTGGACAGCAAAAGTGTCTGAAGACTTACTAAATAAAACTCACAAAAGAGGCTGGAAAATGTAGAGGCATCGTATGCCTTGAACTGAGTGTCTGCCAGGTGTAACAGTGGAATTGCATTGTGGAGGCAGGTTTTTGCTTCTTCCCTTATTTTATGAAAAAGGGCCTGTTTGAAAGAAATTGAACCAAACAGTCTAAAAGTCTAGGAATTTCACAAGTTAATCCCATTTTGCTTCTCTGTCAGTTATTTAAGTACCGTGGTTTACCACAGTATAAGCATTGTATAAATATCACAGTTGAATATAGAACTTGGCTTATGGGAAGTTCTTTTCGTTCAGAATCAGGGAGAAGTATCACATTTCTTCCTGAAGGGCATCTCTGGGAAAACTGATTAGCAGTGTCAGAGTTTGGAAGACAGGGGCAGATGGAATCTTCTGATTGTGTGTCAAAACCGTGTGAAGGCACAAGTGTGTGTATGTGTGTGTTGGGGCAAAGAGACATGCAGTGAGGCTGTTTCCCAAGGCGTATTGTAGCTTCTCCTTCTGCCTGATGTCTGTGTTGTTTCTCAAACACTAGAGAAAGGTGTGAAACATATTGAGTTGGAGGAATTGTGTGTGTTTTTAGTGAAGAACAGATCTAAGATGGCCTGAAATGAGGTACCACATGCAATTGTGTAGTTTCAAGTGGGAGCAAGGTTTAATGTTGAATCTGACTCAGAGTTTTTATTTGCATTACTAGCAGTTTTTTGATGGTGACCCTTTTTTTTCCCAAGAAGCAGTCACAGTTTCAGAGCAGTTTGAAGATGTCTTGTGGGTGCTTTGGTGCTGTAGCAGTGTTAGAGTGGTTATAGTACACTACATTTAATTACAGTCTTCACTTACAGCCATAATTTGTGCACCTTAATTACCACGTTTGCTGTCGATTTTTGCTCCTGTTTGGTTAGTGATGGAAGAGATGGTGCTGCCTAGAACCATGTGATGATGATGATGATGAAAGTGACATCAGCTGATTGGCTGTTAGTCATTAACAGTCACCATAATTGGGATCACTAGGCACAAGGCTAAGCCTGCTGCTTGCTCCTTCCGCTGACTCTCTTGCTGGGTCACAGGGCAGGGCTTTGTGGGAAAGTTTTCACTATTAGTGCTGCCCAAGGTTTGCTGGGTAGCAGTAGTGGCCGTGTTTGCAAATCTTAGATTCGTCTCTCTCTGTGTAACCATCTGTGTGAGCTTAGAGATGGGATTTAGAGTATTTGTGATGTAAGCTTTGTGAATACAAGTTCCCTGCTTCTCTCCTGTACTGCACTCTGACCTAAGCACTACTTAAGGGAGCTGTGGATGCATCTTCAGTGTCCAAACCAGGCTTCTTAAGATGAGTCTTGGAAAAAGAAAAATAGTCCTTGATACACCTCTCTGGTTTTTTGCTTTAAGTCTGCTATTCTTTCTAGAAGTGGATTGTAGAGAATCTGCTGTTGAAAGTGTCCTCAGGCTTGTCCTCTAACGCAAGTGCTGATGGCTGTAGGCCAGGCAGAGAGCTGGAGGGAGAGACAGCAAGCAGGGCTTGCTTTGCCTTCATTTGTGCAGGTCTTTAAAACCTGGTGGCAAGAAGTGTTCATGGTATTTGTGCTGAATAGGGAGCTAGTACTGAGCAGAAAGCTTTAGTATCTCAAAAAAACCCAGTCTTAGATCAGCACTTACACACAGAGTCTCAGAGGAGTGTGGAATTAATGGGAGCACTTACCAGTAAACCTGAAAGCCCTACGTTGTTGAAGGCAGCTCTCCAAGTACTCTTAATAGGACGTCAGTTCCTGCTGTTGAGACCCATGTCAACATGAACACTCTTCAGCAGCATTTACAGGTATAAGGATGTTGTCAGAGAAAAAAAATGTAGGAAAAGCTGTTTTAAAAAATGCAAGTATATTTCAACTTCTTTTCCCTTGGAGAAGACATCCCTCATCCAGCAGTTTATGTTTCCATACACTGCATTCCACAGAAAGCTCCTTCACAGTTATGATATGACTTGGCTCTGGGCTGTGCCTTTTTGTCCCACAAAACCTCTTTGACAGGCTCCAAACTTCCTTGTGGCAGTGCAGCTGTTTGAGCTGTCTCACCTTTTCTCCAAATACCTTTGGCACCTTTGGATTAAACAGCTGCAGAGGTTGTTTAACATGTAAAATGCTTGTGATTGCTTTGTGCTTCCTGGGCAGCAGGATGCATGGTAGTGGCGTAGCAGTCACCTGCAGGTCTATTTATAGGCTCCGGGCTTTCCCTAATTGCTAGATCCCAGCTTTTGGCAAGTCTGGCCTTCCCAGGTGTCATGTGGCCCGTGCCAGGCTGCAGGTAGCTGCCCGTTAACATTCCTGCACCAAAGGCAGAGCCGCTTACAGCCAGAGCCCACGCGGCCCTGCTCTTCCCTTCCTAATGAGCCAGGGAGACTGGAAAACTGTTCCACAGAGGTTGTGCAACTGGCAATGAGCTTTGCTAAAGGCAGAGCTGAGGATGTCTGTAATTACAGGTAGGAGCCAGGCTGTCCATCAGCATATGCTCTCCCTCCAGTAGAGGCTGGAGGAAGGAACACACTGACATACATAATGTGGAGTTGAAAGGGATGGAAGAGATGAAAGAAAACTCAAAAAGCAAATAGCCAGCAACATGAAAACAAATTCCCTTTCCATTATATTGAAAGCAGGAAGGCTTAATCTGATCTCTGAACAGCAGCAAAGTAGCTAAGGCTAATAACACAGAGAAGCCAAAGGTCTTCTTGATATCAGTGCTTGCTATTGATGAGGGGGATTAGAATTTAACAACAAACAAAGACTGTAAACTCTAACGGACTCAGCAGCAAATGTTTCTCCTCAAACCTTTTAGAAGAGGAGGCTGCGGTGTTTGCACTTTGAGTAGAAGTGTCACATGGGAACTGGGCTTTTTGGAAGGAACATGCAATTGCTTCTTTATGCTTTGGGTTTCTTTCCCAAGCTTAAGATGAGCACTCCAAAAAATTTATAATCTGAGATTGCAGTGCTAGTAAAATTGTTCCTCCTCCCTCCTCGGGCATTGAACACTTAAACAAGCCAGGACGCTTTATGATCAATTAGAGGGATAACTTGGCTGGCTGTCCTTGTGCTCCTCATCTCTAGAACGAGTTCTGATGCCCCAGGCTGTGACTGATTTTGCTGAGTACAAAATTTGTTCTTTATATCTCTTATCTTGCCAGTCTAGCACACTGTTGTGCAAAGCATTTCATGAATAAAGTGGCATGAAATATTTTATTTGAAGAGACGTAGAGCAGTGCAAAATATTCTTACCCAGGCTGCCGGCCTTTAGATCTGAGTCAAGGTCCTGCACACAGAAATAGTAATTTGCTTTAATCCTCCTATTGTTGCACAGGTCTTTATCCCACCATTATCCAAGCAAATCCGATTGTTTCAGGAGTGCAGTAAGCAATGCAGTTAATGTTACGGGACTTGTTAGTGGCTGTATTTCCAAAGCATTCAGGGACGCTGAGGAATTGGACCCCCTGGTGAGGGCAGCAGCCTCAGTAATCCCTGCTGCGTTTACTGGGGTAGCACTAAGTGGTTGTCAGCCAAACGAGGAGCAAGAAGAAGTAGTGATCCCATTCTGCAGGTCTGTGAGATGGGTATTGGTTCCTTTTCCACCTGGGTTTCCTTTGTGGTGGATGCTGTGGGCTCTGATGAAAAGCGGCATGGTAAAATGAACTGTCAGATGAGGAACTTGTCACCTCCAGTTCTCAAGGAAGTTTGTCCTGGGGTCTGACCTAAAAGCTATTTCCATGCAGACACGTTTGATTAGGGCCCATGATACAGACCCCAAAATCTGTGGGGTGCTGGTGCCAGGTGTGGTGGTGAGAAGGCACTTGTCCTGAGATGTCCCAGAGTCCAAACAGGAGGTTACAGCAGCTCTGAAGCTGCAAGGAAGGAGCAGTGTCCCGGTGAGCTGTCCTGTGATTATTGCACACACAACAGTTTTTTGGAAGGAAGTTTTCTTCAGCTGGGCTAACGACTGCTGATGGAGTGCACTTACGCAGCCATTAAAAAATAAAAATAACACCTGCAAGTAGGGATACAGCAAATTTAAAGCAATGTCAGAAAGGACAGCTATTCCGCAGCACATCATAAATCCTTTGTAAAACCTTTCCAGCTTCTGTTGAGGTGACAGTAGCCCTCAGCTCTGAGATGCTATATAATGCTACAGACCCTGGGACAAAAGGTTACCTGCTCCCTTGGCAGAGCTCATCGTTGCGTTATTTTTTTCCAGCTAGTTCAAGTTGACTTTGTAATAAGTCATTGTTACCTCTAGAGTGTGAATGAACCTGGTAACCGGGAGTCCAAAATCAATGAACACAGTTTACACAGGGCTTGCAGGTTAGAAAGTGTTGGAATGAAGTTGATTAGATAAGGGAGTGGCAAATGGAAGGGAATACAAATGGAATGATTCATGATTGTGTGTGTGTGTGATCACCAACCAACTGAACTTGTTCTTTGGAAGAATCTGTAATTCCAAGTGTTCTTGGGTAGTCGTTGTCTTTCCAGCCGCTGGTGGTCTCCCTATGCCATCTGCTGGATCTGTTCTCTATTTTATGCATGCAGGGGCTCTATATGAAAGCAGCTCTTGCTCAAATAGAGCTAGGTGTTTTGGTGGTCTTAGTAACAGCATCTCATCCTGTTGTATAAAGATAGTGTGGCAGGCTGGTGAATTTTATCTTCTCTTAGTTTTCCTCATGGAAATGTCAACTGTTTCTTAAAATATATCCTTCATTTGTCCCTGTTTGCCCTGCCACGGGAGGAAGAGCAGGCAGGGTAGACAACTGTGCTCTTCCTGGTTTTGAGTGAGGCATCAGTAAGACTGTGAAGCACTCTGGATTAGTCTTATATCCATGAGAAGTTACTGAGGGGGGAAAAGCAGCCTCTGTCAGGTTTGTTGTCCAGGTGTGTGCACCTTTCCTGGGTGGCTTCTTGGTGTGCAGTGGGTTGAGAAGCGGGTGGCCTCAGGCTGTTGAATTTCCTAGGCTGAAACAAGGTTTATCGTGTCCAGCTGGAGCTCTGTTCCTCCTGCACACACCAGGCCTGCTGTGCTGCCTTCAGTGCTACACCCTGCAGCACTGATCAGAAGAGGATTTCCCTTCACCCCGCATATAGAACATGCCCTGTGCTGCTCTGTGGTTCTTTAGACCCGTAGTCAAATGCAAAGTAGTGTAGGTAAACACTGCGGTGATAAACACATTAACTTGTTTACATCACCATTTTTTGTGGTGCATCTTCCAGTCAGAGCAATGGAACCTGGTTAGACAGCTCTGCTTTCATTTGATGCTCCCAGTTCATTTGGGAAGTTAGCAATAATAGAATCTCTCCTCAAACCAAATCAGCCACAGTTTTCAAAGTTCTCCACAAAGCATTTCTTTTGCCTGGAATTTTCATTGGTTTTCCTTGTTGTTGAGGTTCTGCCTCTGCTTCCACAGTAAAAGGAAAAGGGTTTCATAACTGTAAATCAAGATGAAGGGTATCGAGTGACTCAGATGTTGATCTCAAGGAATGTATTTTCCTTTGGCGTTTCAGAGATGGAATTACTGGAGAGATCTCCCACACTGGATTTGATTAAAACATTGCAAAGTCTGGGACAGAATCCCTGCACGCAGGTACCTCTCACTTAGAGGAGGCTCCTAAGGCGTCAAATGCTCAGCCCTTAGGGTAGATCGCATCTCAGGTATGTTTATCTACCTGCTGTGATGATTTCATACTGTAGGTTCAGATTGTATCGCCACTATTTAATTTCAAAGCCTCTCCCCATCAGGCTTTGAAGAAATCTTTTCTGTTTTGTTTTTTTTTTTTTTAAGCAACTGATAACTCTGCTTTAGATCGAAACATCTTGAGAAAAGCATATCCTTTGCTAATATTTCACCAAGATCAATTAGCACCGACTCCAAGGTTCAGTGTTTCCCATCGCAGCTGCGTGTAGGTAGCTTTTGGGAGCTGTTGTGCCTCTCTGGCCACACAGGTGACTTTGTTGTACAGAGAGAGATAAATCTTCCACTGTGCAGCACACTGCTGGAGTCTATTTTGCAGCAATTGCAGGTCCCTTCACAACTGCCTTGGCACACGTGGCTCCAGTTGTTCCTCGAGTCTGCTTCCTCTGGAAAATTCCACTGACACTGAAGGAAAAATCGCTCTGGCACTGCTGACGCAACACTTGCTTTCCTGCAAGAAATGAAAAGGCTTTTAAATCATCGGTGGACTTTCCTCTTTCAGAAAAATGAGCTGTAACTGCCGCCTAAAACAGTAGCCCTGGAGCCAGACTGACGTCACCGGTGACTGTGGGTGATAAGGTTTGCGTTACCTGTGGGAGTTGTGTCCCACGAGGAGGGGGAAGGAAGGAAACACTTTCTCCTGGAAGCTTATTTTCCCCTCCAAGATTAGAAATGCTTTAGTGTCATTTACATAATACATGAGGAGGGAAAGTTGAGCTGTGTGGCTCTGCTTTTCCCCTTCCAAATTCTTGTCAAATTCAGTGACGTGCTTCAAACTGGGTTTATTTGGGAGCCAGAGCATGTGTGGTTGGGAGCTGGCTGACCCATGCTGTGGTTTGTGTTGCCAGCTGGAGCTGCCTTTGTTCCTCCTCTCACTGCCAAAGCCACGTTCAGCTTCAGTTCTCCACTTGATTGCTGTAATTAAATTCCAGCCAAATATGCATTAACGTGTTCGTTCTGGAAAATAAAGCATTTTGTTATTTTAAGGTTAAGATGGGCTCTGGAAATAGCTAAGCTCTGCAGACCTTGCTTGTGCCCTGGTGACGCAGGATGCTGCTCCTTGGGGCTCTGGAAGGAAATTAAGCTGCTTTTGATCAGTCCATCTTGTCAGTCTCTCTTACTCCCTTTATGTTTTTTTTTTAAACGTTATGGCATGGGCTTACCTAATTAGGGAGTTAATTCTCCAAGATTTGAAATGTTACCTAAAAGCTGGAATTCGGTGAGCGAGGAGACCAGGACTCATACGTGTGCTTTGCTAGCATATGACTTTTTTTGCCAGCCACTCTCTATGCCGAAATGTTTGCCAGTCACATGGACTGCACCAGACTGAGTAACTGTGCTGGGCTGAGGGTGAGCTCGTATAAAGTGCTACGAGCTAATCTCAAGGCTCAACCCCTCCAAAGCAGCCAGGATTCTTCTCTCCTTCTCTCCTCTGTTCGCCATGGGTCAGGTCCCACAGTTGTTCAGATGCTGCCATGGGCTGTTTGGACTCGCTGGCCCAACAACAAGCTGCTTTTATTTTTTTTTTCTTCCTCTCTACGTTGAATGAACAAGTTATTTTGGTGCATAAAGAGCTCCAACAAGTGCCAGATCCAGCACAAGATGGGAAGTGAAAATTACCAAGCTGTAAGAGTGAAAGTGAGGAGAAAATCTCCCCCTTGTTGGGGTCAAATATGTCACTTGATCCACCCAGGACCCCAGCTATGGTGTTTGGCGTAGCTCTGGGCAGCCTTCCTACCTGATCTGGGCCAAGAGCCACAGGCTGGTTGCCTGCTGCCTCTTCTCAGTGGGCTTTTCCCTGTGTGCCTTACAGCTTCCTCTGGTTTCGTCCCAGCAACTGCACGGTATCAGTGTGCGGGAGTAAATTTGATTGAAACACTGGCTTTTTTGTGGGCTGCTGGTCTCTAATAGTCTCTTCAGTGAAACTTGTGCAGGCTGTAATTGAGATGTTAGTCTAAGGCGGGCGGTGAGGATCTTGGCAGTTGCTCTGGCTTACTTTCAATTCTGACTTCTCAATTCCACTGGAGGAGATGAGCCAAGCAGCATCAGATACCAGTCCCTTGTACTAAGTTGAACAAGTTTATTTGGTGATTCCACATGTTGGGCGTGCAGGTAGCTCTTGAGGAAATACTTTGAAAATGTCCTGACACGAGCATCTTTCTTGGCTGTAGTATGGCAACGTATTTATTGCTGAGTCAAAAAGCCAAAGCGTATCTAGAAAGGAGGCTTTCTGTTGTGGTTTTCCTGGGGAAAGAAAAACCCTTTCCTCTAGAAAATGACTTCATTGAGAGAATTGCATCAAACCAGGTAATAGGTACAAGTAATGAGATTTGCTTTCATAGTCATCTTTGCTCCAAGCTTGCACCCAAGTTATGGAGTTCAGTCTAAGTTGCTCTCACGTGGGGTCTGTGCTGAGGTCCTGCTCCCAGGATGTGCTGCTGTTAGACGTGAGCAAGTGGAAGGGGTTTTTGAGAGATGGAGAATGAAATCCGTAGGAGCTTTGTTTTTCTGAAAACTATTGCAGGAGGGAGTTGAGCCTGGAGCAAGCAAGGTTGTTCATTAGTGTTTTTCACATTTGTCTCACCTTGGACACTGCAGTGAAAAGGTTCTCAGCAGGCGTTATCTAGGTCTTGAGGCCCTCTCTGTCCACCTGTGCCAGCAGAATATTCCCCCTGCATCTCCCAAAGCATGCAGAGTGTGGTCCCTTGGGAAGGGACATCTGAGTGTGACATAGTCTAGCACTATCCACGAGCATCCTTGTATGGTGTTCTCCTTTCTGCTGCTCTTTAGCCTGCCGCTTGATGCAAGGCGTATAGACTGTTCCCAACCTTTTCCTTCCTGCTTTGCACTTAATTCCTTTGACGATACTTTAGCGGCCAAGATAGCTTCAAAATGGGTTTGTACTATACATTTGCTGGCTGAGAGCTTGATCCTGACTGTGACTATTTAGCACTACCAGAGTATAAGTAATGGGTCCAGTCTATCTCAGCCCTGTATTCGATCATGGTCTTTTTTCATGATTAGGTACTCAGATGTAGTTGTGTCTATATAATATGGAAAACTAGACCAACTTACTGCAAATAACATGCTGTGTTAAATAGTGTGTGTTAGAGCAGGGTTGGAAAGGTTGATGATGCTAAATGAAGATGCTGGTGAATAATGCTGAGCCATAACCCCGCTTGGGACTCCCTTATGAGGCGGTCAGCAATTTTATGTGCTAATACATAAGCGTGTTCTTCTGAGGCTGGATTGAAATTTGTGGGATAGGTGAACGTGAAAGAAGAATTTCTCCTCCAGTAAAATTCTGTATATGGTGAGATAAATGTGTAAAATTGCTGCAGTACATCAGCGAAGATAAGGAAAGTAGGATGCTGCACTGGATTTTAAAGTGAGCACGTACAGATTCTGGAGTTGGGGAAGAGGTGAGAGGCTGTGTGGGAGTTTTAACTGCACCGAGACTGTTTTTTAATACTACCAAGCAAGGAGGGGATGAGACTTCTTAGTGACTAGTGAAGCCTTCAAAGGGCAAAACAGGCTGCTAACAAAGTGCTTTAATTATCCTGTTGTTGGTTGAAAAAGTATTGTGGCAAGAAATGCAATCCATAGAATCATTAGAAAACTTGGAGGTTTCTTTTTTATCTCAAAAGGCAGAGGAAGTTTTGTGGGGAGTGGTTGCTTCAGTTGTGTGACTAACGGGGTGGTACTGGCTGAACACAGAGATGGAAGGTGCCTTTCCTCCCCCAGATTCTCAGAGCGAGAGGGTTCATTATTTTGAGAAAAGGAATAAGCACATCATTGTACTGGTAATTTGAGTGCAACAGACTTCATAAACCTTTAAGTAAGCACAAACTTGGCCTAAAACTCAAGGGAGAAGGTTGTGAGCGGGTAATTGAAGAGTCATGTGCAGGTTAGAGTAAGGGTGAGGAAAAATCCCAAGTTAAATCACCCATAGATAAGAGATATAATAAAGTCTAGCCTGGAGTACTTGAGGAACTGTGGTGCAGGTACTGAGAAGCTAGGCCTGAATTATTTTCAGATGATTATGGAGGAGAAGGTAAACCTGGAGAATATAAGAAAGAGGGGAAACACAACTAGAGCCCTTAAAAGGGAAGGGAGGACATGGAAGGTATCTAGCCTGACTCATCACATGTTCGTGGTTGTCAACAACAGAAGAGCGCATTTGACCGTGTTTATAAGTACCTAGAGAACAGTAAGGTAATAAAACAACCTGGTGAGGTGACTGTCCCCTTTGTTAAGGTAAAAACAGATCGATGCATCTGGGCTGTGGTAAGGTTTGTGATGCCCTCCCACGTGATATTCTGATAAGGGAACTGTTAGGAGAGTCTCGTCTCTTGCTACTTGTTTGTTGTTTCCAGAGCTTGCTATGTCAAGAAAGTGTTTCAGATGCATGCTCAAAGTCTCTCCTTAGTCTAGATTGACTTAGTATTTTCATTCCCCTGAGGTCTCTGCCTGCCAGGTTTGGGATGCTCCAGCTCTAGCTGCTTGGCATAGGTGTAGGAAGAAACAGGATTCCTCTTCCCTTCCATCTTGCATGTGCTTGTTTCCGATCCTTGGAGGCCAAAAGCCGAAGCTGAAATCTGCTGGCAGGTCACTGCTCGGTCAGTGTGACAAAGTAGTTCTCAAAACGTGCAGGTACTGCTGCTTCAAAGTGCTTGCAGTCACTGATTTACAAAATGATAGCTGTTCTAACCCTTCATCACCCCAAAATGATGCTGAATATCATGCGGTGGAGGTTAAGAGCTACTTACTGATATGAAGGATGAATTCCTGAGCTCTTTTCCTGGTCCTGTGTTTCCATTAGCCTTAGTATATAAAAAAAGTCCCAGGTATTTAACTCTTCTGTTTTACAGCCGTCAGCCTGAGCCACCAAAGAAGGAGAAGGAGGCAACCACAATTGGCACCACTCAGTCGAAGAGAGCAGATGAATGGAAGGACCCCTGGCGCCGATCCAAGTCCCCCAAAAAGAAACTCGGAGTCTCTGTTTCTCCTAGCCGTGCGCGTAGGCGCCGAAAAACCTCTGCTTCTTCGGCATCTGCTTCTGGGTCTTCAAGGTAAGTGAAGTTGGAGAGCAAAGTATATCGAAGCCTTGTAAGCGTGTCAGGGAATGTGGTGTGACTCTTTATGGTCAGTAGATGATGTTGAGAAGCTTGGGAAAGCAGTTCAAGGCTTGCTGCTCAGTAACAGCTATGAACACCAGCATGTAGCTAGTGAGATGGAAGCTAAAGGGGACACATAGCTTTTAATGCTGTGATGTGATCTGTTGAAGATAAAGAAAAGACAGGGCCTTGGAAAAATCACTCTTCATAGAAATGAAGACTTGGAGGCAGTCCAGATGATTAGTAGCTCACCTAGATGAAAAGTGACCTTACTAGGAGCAGAAAGAGCTGGAAGTTGTAAAAATTGATGCCTCTTCACTCCAGGAGTGCTTGGGTGAGGAGGTGAGCCCACTCCAGGAAGGGCATGGTGATTCTGAAGGGGCAAACTGGGGTTACAGAGGCTTCACAGAGCCTTAGAGGGCTGCAGCAGAGCTGGGAAACCAACAGGCGTGAGATAAACACTTCTCAGAAAGAAACGCCCTGAATCTAGGAGAATTGAGGCATAAGCTGTATCCATTTTCTTTAAATGCTTGAACTTGAAGTTCCTGGAAAGAGGAGGGGAAAAGTATAAGAGAGGAATGAGGAACACGCTGAATTGAAGATATGCATCTAAAACCTAAAGTCCTCCTGAAGCAGATAGCTTTTCTTGCTGGGATCACTGCACCTGAGATTTTTGTGTTTTCTCATACCTGTGTGACTCAAGCTATCAGAGGACTGTCTGGTGAAAAGGCATAAAAATGCATGGAAGGAGTTCCCAAAAAGGGATGGAAAGTCAGTAGCTAAGGGAAGGGAGGCCTATTAAAGGGCACAAAGGGAGTAGAAACAATAGAATCCTCTCAAAGGGGGGACTGAGGAGAGGCTGTAGTCCTGACAGGTCACTGAGGAGTAGGCAGGTAGTTTTGGGAGCAGAGTTTGAGAACTTGGGAAGAGTGTGTTGGAAACAAGACCTTGGTCCCTTGAGAGGTGCTAAATTTTAATCATTTTCTTTCAGGTCCTCTTCTCGTTCGTCCAGCTATTCTGGTTCAGGTTCCTCGCGATCTCGTTCCAGATCATCTTCTTACAGCTCTTACTCTAGTCGCTCTTCAAGACACAGCTCTTTCTCAGGCAGCAGGTCCAGGTAACGGCTCCTTGGATTTGAAAGTAATGGCATACTGTTTCCCAAACACTTGCTGACAGCTATTTTTCCTGCTACTTAGAAGCAAATAGCCAACTCTTGAAATAAAATATTCAAACCAATTTCCCGAGGGAGGGAAATACGATAGACTGCAAGGCAGACTGCTGTTTTGCTTGTTAAATGAAGCTGATAAGTCAGCCACCCCCTCCTCTCTCCAGTACCCCCACCCACAAGTACTGTACTGTTGTGGCTGGGCTGTTTCCCATGCTTGTGGTAGCTGAGCGCTGTAGGAGCCTGGCTGAGATTAACATTTCCATCATTTGCATTTTATGATTGGAAGAAGTTACTGGCATCTCTTCTCTGTTGCATTGGAACTTCTATTTGAAGAGGCAAATCACATTTCTTTATTAAAACAGTTGTGCAGTTGTGTCTTGTGATGGTCACGACACTTCAAAGTAGCAGGTCGGTGTCCCATGCTGATTAAACAGAGGCATGCTTATTACTCTGCCACTTCCTTGCCCCTGCAGACAGTTTCTCAAGTCTGGAATATGCATAGTAGAAGAACTGGCTCCCTAGATAGGCCCCAGATACCCAGAGCAGATCATACGGTTGATGGGAGCACACAGTGTCACTTTCAGAGAGGTGGTTTCTCCAAGGAAAGGCTCCAGTTGATCCTGATGCAAGCACGAGTGTTTCTGGGGCAGCAGGCTGACCTTTCCCCACCCGCCCCCTTTCAGGCTCTCTTCCTTGCAGGACAGTGCCAAGCGTAGGTGACACACTTTGATTAACATGCCTCTCTCTGAAGGTAGGAGGGTGAGAAACACCCAAGTGCATAACTGTTCTTCAGAAAGCCAGTCACCCAAGTGTCCAGCTTTCTGAAATGCTGGGCTGCAACAAAGGTACTTCCAGTCTTGGTAGTGGGGTGAATCACTTGAATGCCAGCATTTGGTGTGCTGTGTAAATGGTTTGACTCTTTGGTCAGTCCTCATTTTAGGAAACAGCTCTCGCCCTTTGATCTGTTGGCTTTGATATACTCTGCTTTATTTTTTTCCTTGTGTTTCAGAAATTGGAGATATCCAGTTAGATGTAGGGGTTTTTGTGTCTTTCTTCCAAGATTGGTTTTACTGTTGTTTAAAGAATTATGGACTGTACTAGCAGTTATATAGAGCAGGTTGAAAAAAAATCATGCTGAACTTGCAAGTCAAAATCCTACCTGATTTCCTGTAGATTTAATTTCCCTAAGGAGAGAATACAAGGAGTGCGGTGGAAGCCTTGGCTTTTGGTGTGAAATACCTGAAAGAGTGTCTCTCTTGCAGTCAATCCTGTGGGTTTTTTCTTTTTTTTTTTTTTTTTTCCTATGTCGGCCACTGGTCTGGTCATGGAAGTGGGTTTTGTTGAGCAGAGTTCAAATATAAAAGTAGGATAATCGCGGGACCCGGGACTAGTTCCTGAGATGTGGTCAGTAGCCAGAGAAAGGAGTTGTGGCTGAATGCCCTGAGAGCCAGGAAAGCCTTCTGCAGTCCCACAGACTGAGCTGAGTGGTGTGTCCTTCCTTTCTAGATCACGGTCCTTCTCATCTTCACCCTCTGCTTCTCCAACACCGTCTCCACACAAGCCGCTTGTGAAGGCTAAAGGGGAGTTATTACCACCTGCTGGTAAAGGGTAAGGCAGCTTTTCTGTTTTGGTAACATGGTGAAGAAGAGGCTCCAAACAGTAGCCTAGTGTCCATGTCAAACCCTTCTGACCTGGTTGACAATTTAAGGAAGAAACAGAAAATGCAAAATACGACCTGTATAGAAGAGTGCTTAGCTTTGTGTATTTATTTAAATTATGACGATTTCACCTAATAAATACAAGTTAAACTTTACAGGTATCTTTAAGAATTATATAGAATCAAAGAATCATTTAGGTTAACCTAACAGTACCAAGTCCACCACTAAACCATGTTCGCAAGTGCCACGTCAAGGCCCCCATCATGTATACATGAGAGTTTTAAACGTAAGCATGATGTGTTATTTAAACATTCTGTGTTTGCAGACATGTTTATGCAGGAGTTATAAGAAAATATAATTAGTTCTTCTACTGTAGCTTTTGTTAATGCACAGCCCTAGAATAGAGAAATTGTTCAGCCTCATCTACTTTCATATTGGAGACAAATTAAAACACTGCTATAGCTATGAAGCTGTTGGTTTGACAGATTATGCTAGTGCTCCTGCCCTTTTGGATGCTTGAAGTTGCTATTTCACAAACTCCTATAATGCATAGTAAATTATGGATACGTTGGAGGTGACACAACACCGTAGTGATATCACCTCTTAAGATGACCTGCAAATAAATTACACTGTGGGAATCCCCTTGAATTCTCCAAAATACGGGACAATCCCCTTTGCCACGCTTCTTGTACCTAATTGATCTGCTTGGTTTTGTTTTCCTTTCGACTCAGAGGGTTGAGCCCTTTAAGGAGACACTCCACCTGCAGTGATGTCTTTACACCCTTCTAGTGTTTGGTAACTCACACCACCAGCCAGCAGCCTGCACAAGCACAGGGATTTTTTGCTGCGTAACATTGCATGCACTTAATCCTGTGTTCTGCAGGGGCTGAATACAGATATTCTTAAGCACAAGAGGAGGAATTAACAGACTCTATTTTCTTATGCGGGCAGCCACCTCCTCCACAGTTAATAGCTGGTGTGTTATCGGTGCTGGGGGTGTTGAGCAGTAACCAGCTATTAGAGCAGAGGTTGGAGTGCTTTGAGCCCAGAAGCGAGCAGTACTGGAGAGCCAAAGCAATTCCCATCTTGCATAGTGGCTGCTAGATGTCACGAAGGTGTTGCGTAGCGGTCCTCTGCAATGGTGTTACCTGTCAGGTGTTCTGCAGGGCAGCGCATGCCACGGGACATGTGCACACCTGGGCTTTTTGCACCCTGCTAATCCGTGTGAGAGAAGAACATTTTTGCATAACCTATGTGCATTTGACTCTGAAGCCTGACTGGCAGATTTTAAGTAGCAGTTTTGGATAAGAATGGACAGAATCAAATGAATAAGAAACAGCATTTCACACAGTCCACTTTGTTAGTTAATCTATAAGTTGAATGTCTCCAAACCTGGCTGCTGTACGTAATTTCTCTCTGAAAAGGTGACCTGATTTGGAACATGGAGAAACAGATCCATGTGGTTTGGTGAAATAGCTGTGTGTCTATAGCTACAGCAATCATATCTATATGATATTTAGTCAACAACAAACATGAATGTGTTTCATTGCCTTTGAGAATGTCTGTGTTCTGTATCTATCGAGTGTGATCAAGCACGTGAAAATTTTAATTTCTGTAGTGAAAAATCTGTGAAGAAACTAGCTGCCCTTCCAGTCCCTCAGCCACTCACTAAAATTACAACAGCTGCACCAGAGCCCGCCAAACCAGGGGATAATCGAGAGGCAAGAAGGAAGGAACGTCAGACAAGGACTCCACCCAGGAGGTGAGAAAGCTGTGGCATGGAGTGAGGCTTGATCTCCTGGAAGACAGAGCAAATTCTGGATTGCTCTCAGGAGTACCAGCTACAAGGGCTCTTCAGCCTCTGAAGGCTGGTTGGGGATAAAGTAGGTGGAATATGGGAGATGTGTTAAAAGGTAGGGTCTACAGTGCATGGGGGGAGGGGGAAGGCATCTTTGAGACCTGCTGGTTGTGGAGGCTACGCAGCAGGGAAGCAGAGGTGCATTTGGTCCAGAGAACAGATCTGACCTGTTGGAGAGTCAAGGGGTCCATGGTGTTGGATTTGGGCCCTGTTTACTCTAAACATGTGCCAGTATGCAGGGAGTATTTCTGTGTGGTCCCAGTTGGTTTGTGGGCCTCCAGCAGCAGCTGGAGGAGAGGAGGAAAAGCTCCCCAGTACACCCTTTGTTGGCTCCTGTGCTCTGCTTTCTCTAACTGGCTTCATCCTGTGTGACTAGTCTGAATCTTTCAAGTGTTTTCTGTCTGTCCTTTAGTTGTCTTTGCTGTCTTTTTCTCCTCCCTTTGCATTTGAATTGAGAGGCTTCTGATAGCTCTCAAACAAGCAGCACTTGCCTGCATTTAAGTGTTTCGCAGGCTTAATCCACTGTACTGCATTTTAAAATGTTACAGGCTAAATGCAGGTGTCCTTAGAGGGACACAGAGTCAGCTAAGCACAGCTGAAATACATCAGACATCCTTCTCATGTTAGAAGTTTTGAAATAGCAGTGCAGTTCCTGTGTGCCTAGTCTATGGAAGCAGTCATTTGGTGCATAAGAAATGGATTTACTAGAAACATCTGTTTTATGAGGACACAAGGAGGCCTGAGAATCTTTTATGCCTGCAGTAAGGCATTTATGGTTTTCTTGGATTACTGGATGATGCTTTTTGCCAGTATGTTTTGAAGATGGCTGAGAGTCTGGTTTCCCTTCAGGTTTTCAGAAGCATCATGAGTCAGTTCTTAATTTTGCATGGGATTGCATCTCCTGTTTCTTCTTAATAGCTAAAGAAAAGGCCTCTGCTGAGCAGATATGTCTCCACAGGTGAAAACTGATCACGACAGCTTCTTTTCCCTGGAAACTCTTGTCAATTCTTGTTTCCATTTTGCTTACTTTCACTACATCTTGGAAGTCTTTAGTGACCTTCCCTTATTCTGTATTCCAGTTTAGGTTTTTTTCATGCTTAACCCCACACATACCCCACTGCCCTACATTCTGCCTGCTGTGCAAATGACAAACAGCTCTATTTAGGTTATTACTGGTGTGTTAGTCTCAAAAGATATTTGTGATTATTTGTATAGCCTGAAATACAAGGTAGTCCCAATGTTTATGTAGTTAGCAATGTTTCTTTGTAGGAGGCATTTGCTTCTAGCATCAAAGTAAGATATGAAGGTGCTTTAGCTCATTCTTTGCCTGGCTCTCATTAGTATTATTCAGTCTTGCATAAAACATCTACTGTTCAGAAGACAGATGTTTCCTCAGCACTGGGAACACAACGTTGAGAAGAACATCTGAAACAATTACATTTACAATACAGGGCAAACAGCATCATGCTCAAACTGTCCCTGAACAGTTTCTTCTCGCCCCGTTTCATGGCGAAGCGCAGCGAGGTGAGGATGTCATTTGCTGTCTTGCAGGCGAACTATCAGCGGCAGCATCAGTGGCAGCGCCAGCAGCTACAGCGGTTCCAGTTCCCGATCTAGGTCGTTGTCTCGATCTCTCTCCAGATCTCATTCCAGATCGTCGTCTGCCTCAGTCTCCCATTCTCCATCTGGGTCCAGGAAATCCAGGTACAGCCTTGACCCTTCATAACCTTTGTTGAAGTAGGAGGAGATTATAAGTATTCTTAACTGTTAGTTTATTGCAGTTAAAACTCTGGTTGCCTTCAAGTTTCAGAAGCTGTAGGTAACCAGCATATCTAACAAGATTGGTTTTGTGTGGTGTTACAAATCCTGAGTCCTGAATCATGACAGTAGTGCAACATGGGTCATGTCCTTGTGGCTTATTCAAGGAGATAATCTGTCATGTGTGCTGAATTGCTCTTTTTTACCTAAATTGTGACCAAAACATCTTGTTATGGCCAGAGAGATCCCACACCCTAATTTATTTACAAGGTAACAGTTACAGGCTACAGAGCTTGATCCTTGTAAACCTCTCCTACCTCTAGTTACCGAATGTCCTCGGGGAAGATGCCTGGCCTGTGAGGAGAGGTAGGTCAGCAAATGCCTGAAAGGCCCAGCTAATGGTAGTTTCACATTGCTGGTAAAGTTGTATGGTCAGTTCCCTTTGTGTTTAGCCCCAAGTGTGAGATTTGTAAACAAGCAGCTAACTCCCTCCAGTAGAGAGTCATGAAATAAACCTCTTTCAAGTCCTTCATTCTGTTTTGGGTTTGGGTTTGGTTTTTTTTTTTGGCATCAGTTTGCTGACAGGGATCCCTGAAACCTCACAAGCAGCCTTGAAATGCAACACTTCCCTGTGATACAGATTTCAAAGTAGAAGACCAGTAGTGTAAAACCTAGTGAATTAAGTAGGGCTTGGCTCTGACCAGCAGTAATTCACATATCTGAACTCTGAAACGCCAAAATTCAACATCCGCATTATTTTACTGAAATACAAACTTGTTTACTACGTGCTTGTCGCATTCATCAGATCAGGCAGTGTGGTGATGCAAGAGGTTCAGAGAGCTCTTGGGCACGCTGGCTCTGTGCTGCTCTGATGTAAGGGGCTTGAGAGGAGAAGGTGGGAAAAACTTGATGCCCGTGTTGCTTGTGTAGCACAAGGACTATGCATGCTGCTTTTACAGACGTGTGGAAAAGGATGAAACGTAAGAAATGCAGTCGGTGCCTAAACCAGATTTGCTGTCACAACCTTGTGACACGGAGCTTTTCTGGAGAAGCTGTTTCTGGCTCGTCTAGTTGCTGTTGCAGCAGTCAATGCAACCTCTCAAAACTTATCTCTGTCAGGGTGCCAGCGGGTAGAGACTTTGCAGCTCATTCCAGAGCTAATCTGTGCTGAAGCTGCCGCAGCCTGCTCAGTTTTATGCAAGCCAGCTTCCAGCGACAGGGCTTGGACCTTGCTGGCAGGGCAGTCGCTGGAGCATGGAAGTCGAAGTGGAGTGCAGAAGCAGCTGAAGAGGCTGCCTGAATATTCATGCAGCTAGCGCACACCTGGTCCCCTGTGGCAGTGGCTGCGATACCAGCCGGCTCCCAGCTAGCTGGGATTTTTGGAGCCTCTTCAGTATAGTGGAGCTGCAGGGTGGTGTGGCCCTTGAGGGAAGTCTGATGCATAGCCCTGTATGTCTGATACATTTCTAAGTAGGAAGTCTTCCTTAATGTGATGATTGTCTAGCATTTTAATGTTGTGAATCCATTAGAAGATAGCCATCTTGAAGACACTATTTGAAGATAGTCATCTGATAGCCGGATTTCATGTCGTTATCAGTCGTGACAATGTGTGCGTCCTCAAAACAGGCAGCTGGGCTCTCCTGTACCCTGGGGAGGAGCTGGGCAGGGCCTGTGGGCTGTAGGACTCCAGGGCTTTTAAAGCCTTCATGAATAAATGTGTGTCAAACAAAAACACTGCCAGGAACCCTTGACTTGAGCCATAACACTGACCTGTATATGATAGCGCACGCCCTGCTTTCAGTTTTTGTTTACCTGGGGAAACGGTGACCTGCTTACATGTTGCCTTAATCCTGTTTATAAATAAACAGAACTTTCTAGACTTACATGTTTGGGATTTTTCATATCTTCTGTACCCCGGGAGAGACAGCTTTAATCTCTTCCTGGTTGTTGCCTGCCTTAGCAGCTTTCTGACATCTCAGCCACTCAGGAGAATTAAAACAAAGCTGTCTGTCTCATCACTGCATGGCTGTTGTTGTATTCGTGACTGTAATGGGCTGTTGGCTCTTTCCAGGTCCCTGAGCGTGAGCAGCGTTTCTTCTGTCTCTAGTGCCTCCTCTAGCAGCAGCTCTGTACGCAGTGCCGACTCCGAAGACATGTACGCAGACTTGGCCAGTCCTGTTTCCTCAGCCAGCTCCAGATCCCCAACCCCAGCGCAGCAGAAGAAAGGTAGAGGTACCTGGTTTGGTATTTCCTTCTCCAAGGGGTCCTGGGAAAAGAGGGGAGCACAGATCTGAATAGAACTTGCTTGGTGATACTGTTGCCTCCAGGAAAACTGTTGAGCAGAGGCAGACACTTGTGGCTGGTGTAGGTTAGAAGGAGCCCAGAGGTTTTGCCCGAGGAGGGTGAGACCCTGGAGAAGGGTGACTGTGATGGAAATCTGCATTCCCATCCTTCCATCCATGTGTCTCTGTCTGTAAAAATACCTTTTCCTGCCTGGCTCAGTTCTACCTGATGGCCCCTCTCTTAATCTGTTCTCCTTCACCCTTGTGAGGTGATGCTAAATCTTCTGGACAACTCCAGTGTCATGTTGCTCTATGCCTGTTGTTTTAGACCACAGCAGAATTGTCGGCAAGAGCCTTTTGTTCTTTATCTTTTATGTTAAGTGTCCTCTTTGTGGAAATTCTGGTTTCCTCAATCTTTTAACCTTGAGGCCACGTGCTGTGCTAAGTGCTGTGGACTTATTCAGTCCCTAGAGTATCATCTTCTTGCCCTGCCCTCCTTTTGGAGGGCAGGCAAAAGAAGTTGGTTGCAAGTCACTACATCTGCTTTCTGATTTCAACAGGAAAGTCAAAAAAAGAAGATGGCGCTAAAGAGGAGAAGCGGAAACGGGATGTGCCCGCTCAGCTCCCGAAATCAGCCAAGGCCGCCCAGGGGAGCAAATCGCAGCAACCCCTCCAGACCCAGCAGGCCTCAGCCCCCCAGTCTCAGCAAGGGGGCTTCAGTGCTCACAAAGAGATCAAACTGACACTCTTGAATAAGGTGAGAGGTCAGATGGGTACAATGCCCTCCACACAAGGGGTCCGAGGAACAGATGGGATCGATACTGGGGCTTAATGCTAGTGGAAGGGGAGCTCCAGGCTCCGTGCTGTCAGGATGAACTCAGCGAGGTAGGTCTGCAGCTGGGATTGAAGGGCAGCAGACAGAACCAGTCTGGCAGCACACGCCCTGTGGTGGCTTGAGTTTGGGACCGTGTTGGCGGCTCCCCTGGGGCACATTCCTGCTGCAGCTTCAAGGGTTCTTCCATGCTTTCTCGAAGGCTACAGCTGGTGCACCAAGGCGAAGGTGTGTGCAGTGCAGTCCCACATGTGCTGGGGCCTTGCCCACTGCAGGCATGCTCCACACACGCTTCTGAGCAAGCTCTCCTCCCACTGCCTGCTGTAGAGTGAACTGCTGACGAGTCATTACCTGAGTCAGGAGGTAAAAGTGGCGATTGCCTCACCTCTCTCAGGTGCCCGCCACCAGCCACGCTTTCCGCAGGGAGCCTGATTCTTTCCCCTTTACGATTCAGCCCAATGTCCCAGTTTTGGTGCCTTTGACTGAGATTGCAATCCAGATCACGTGGAGAGTTTGGCCTTGTGGGTTTTGTGCCAGAGCAGAGTGTTGGCCCTGATCACGTGGGTAGGTTCCTGGTTGAAATTCTAATTTTTTTTTTTCTGACAATCCAAATTCCCCTTTGCAGTCTGAGGCCACAGTTTTCTCTACTTCCCTGTGCTATGACGTGAGGTGCCTTTATCAAGTCTGTGAAGCATACTCCGTAGGGAGGAGTGCGCGATTACACATAACTACCTGCTGGCACGGTTGGGTCCTGGAAGAAGGCACGCCAGATGCCTCCTTGACATTTGCTATCCTTGGTGCTGCTGAAAAAAAACCTACAAAATGCTGCTATTTTTCTGTTTCTGGCACTTACAAAAATAGCCTGTGAAACACAGTGCAGCAGGGAGCCCCAGTGCCAGAGGATTTTGCTGTTTGCTTACAAGGGTAGGGGAATTACCTGATACCAGTGATGGTTGGGACTGGTATGCACAGAATTTAAGAGGAGATGTGTTTGCATGAGCCAGCCAGCATATTACAGGCACCTGTCACAGGAAGGAAGTATCTGCCTGCTTCCCTCCCCAGGCGGAAGTGGCTGCTCTGCTCCGTTGTCTGTTTTAATTCCATTTTAGGCAGCTGACAAAGGAAGCAGGAAGAGATACGAGCCAGCAGACAAAGACAGGCCGACCTCTCCTCCAGCCAAACGGGCGAACTTGTCACCTGACAGAGGTGAGACAGCAGCTGTCCCAGGGACTCCTGGCCTGGCTGAGTTCCTGCTCTGCCACTCGAGGCAGAGCTGTAGCAACAAGTATCTCGTGAAAGTGTCTGCCGCAAAAGTCCACTTGCTGGAGAGGTTAATTGTAGGCATGTGTCCTTCAAAAACCTCAGGGTGTGCAGTTGCCACCAGATGACATGGGTGTATTAGCCATTCTGCTGAAAAAATACAGTAGAGATGAGAAACTCTGGTTTGTGAAGTAAGTGAGGTGAGGTCAGCTCTGGGCAAGACAAACCTAGCCTTGCCTAGCTGTCTTGTGGTGCATGTTGCGAATACCTCGGCTCCACTATGTCTGCGTAACTTCACTGCAGGGAAGAAAAAAAACCCCTTGCTTTGAAGAGGCGGCATGCTTGTCCCTGCTATAGGTATGCATCCATCCCGTAGCGGCCTTCTATTCCCCAGTGATGTCATTGGATGTGGTTGTGGGAGTCATAGAGTTTTCCCTTACTGCATCCTGGAGTCTCCTCTGCCTTGCATTTCGGTGCATTGCAATGGGTCGTGGTTATCCTGATCGAAAAGCTTGTGGCAGTGCTTAGAAAGGGAGTGCATGCTGCCGAGACTCTGGGATGGATGCAGTAATTCGCTAAATCACTTGTCCTGCAAAGTGAGATGATATCCCTACTTGTGTGCGACACAGTCTGATCTGCCCTGTATATATAGAAAGACGCAGACTTTCCAAGTTCTCCTGTGTCTGAACCCTCAGCAGCAGGATGAGCACCTCGGAAAACCGAGTTAGTATGCTGTGTTGGGAGGGACCTACATGCCACACTCCAGCCTGTGCTACCACTGCTGAAAAACAAAGCAGGGGGGAGAAGAAGTCATCAGCCAGAGGTGCCCGATTTTGACGTACAAGCCCACACTGACACGTGATGTTGTTTTCCCTGTTGTCTCGGCTGTAGGTGTATCTTGTTGACACTGGGTACCAGCCAGAAAAAATTTCTGTGCTAATAGCCTGGTTGCATTCAACTCCTGCAAAGGCAGCATGGAAGGGACTGGGTGAGGTTGAAGTTCACTGCTATCTAGTTCACAACTACTGCTGAGCTGCAGACATGAATGGGCCGACCTAGCAAACTGTGCTGATGTTACAGATGTAAATGTAATTATATGCTTTATTTGTTGCCTGTCTAAAGCATTTTTAAGCCGTGGCAAATGGGACAAACCCTGAAAGCAGTTCAGCCTCACCTCCCAGTGGCAACCATACCTTTGACTGAATCGAGACTGCGCAAGAGGCACCCTCTGGCACGTGGCTTGCACTCCAAAGTCGCAGCACAAAGCTGTTCGATGTTTGTGCTCTGGGTCTCGCTTACCTGTTCTGCAGCCTTGCTGGGATCAGATCTGAAGTGTCTGCGGCTTTGCCTTTCTCACAGTGTTGGTCCTCAAGAGCAGAGGGCTGCCCTGATCCACACACAGGTGCCTAGCACTCTGAGGAACTGAGTGCCTTTGATCTCCTGAGCTCCTCTCCTCTAAAGTGAGATCAGCAGCCATCAGCATCACTGTCTTGGTGCAGTAGAGCAGGGTGTGCTGCTCGGCTCATCCCTGGGGCTCATGGACAGCCCTGCTGGCACACAGGCTGCCTGCCAGCTAGAGCTGAGATGGGAGTGGATGGGAAACTGACTGCAGCAAAGCTATGTAACGCTGTTGCAGGACCCCAGCGGGGCTTCCCACCACCAGCAAGTGCCCACAGCAGCTCTGTTCAGGCAGGGGACAATGGATCAGTCTGTGCTGAACAAACGCAGGAGTGATGCTACCATGGGTTGGCCGCAGGTGGCTCTGAATGCAGCAGAGCTGTGCTCACCCAGTGCTCTTTAAGCCATTACACCCTGTTACCTGGCCAGTGCAGAGCCAGCTCAGATGCTGCTGTGTCCTTTGTGCACAGACCAGATGATCTGCCGGGCAGTAATGGAGCACTGCCTCTGTCTGTGAGGACTGGCCACCTTCTGCAGGTTTGCATGCAAAGTACAGCCTAAAAGCGTGGTGGAGGAGCCTTGTCCGGTAGCTGGAGGGTGAGGAGAGGGCTCATGCAGCTCCCTGCAGGTGACGTTTTGTACAGCTGACTTGAGGGGTCAGAGCCTTGACTAGTTTTTCTGCTCTCCCTGAAGATGAGGTGCACAACAGTAGGTTCCTTTTCTGGCTGCTGCTGGACTTGGCTTTTTGCTCACAAAATCTGGTTGGTCTGAAAAGAGCATCCTCGCACTGCTGAGGTGGTACAGCAGGCAGGAGAGCGACCTGTACCTTGACAGTGAGCAAGAATGTCGCACCTTTCCATCTCCCAACAGGCTCTCGTGACAGGAAGGCAACTGGGAGAGTTTCTTCACCCAAGCAAGAGCGACAGAGGAGCCAGAACCCAAAACCTTCTCCTGCACAGACAGACAGGTCAGTGCCCACTTGTTTTTACAGTCTCTCTCTTGGACGGGCTGGGGTTCACACTTCTCTAGCGGTTCAGTCCCTTCTCCCAGGGCAGTTCTGAGGTTCTCCGGCTGTAGTTTCCCATTGCCATGGAGGCACAGCAAGGGGAAGGACGCAAAGCTCCCTGAGCAGGAGCCCTGTGCGCTTGGGGGTTCATGTGGAAGCCACTGGCTAAGTGTTCCAGCTCAAAAATGAGCCGGAGCCTGAGGGGTTTCTTGAGGTCAGTCAACTGGATTAAGTGCAAGCTCAGTCATGCCAATGCTTCTGCCTCTCACTGATGAGAAAGAAAGTACAGCCACAACCCCTTCACTTTGCTGCCACACGCCTCATGGCACCTGGCTTGGGTGCCCGATTCCCTTTCTTTGGTAGCCTGACATACCTTCAGCTGCTTAGTTTGCTGCTGCAAGATGTTAAAATTCGGCCTGTGTGTGAGACTGAATGGTGACCGGCCCTGGCTTTGTGCTTTTCCACACCCTCTGGTGACGAGTGACCAGCTCATGTCTTATTTCTTGGCAGCCTCCACCCGCTGCCGTGCTGAGAATATCTTGCTGCAGAACTGGTGCGTGGCTCCAGGGGCCTTGTGCTGTGCTCTGCTCGGAACCCTTTGGCTGAAGGGCTGTGCAGCACCTTCTGTGACACACCTAAACCTTCCTCAGTCCTCACTGTCTGTAGCCAGCTGATGCTACTTTGCATTTCTCTAATGTCATCTCTCCTAGGATCTCTAAGCAGACACAGCCCTGTCCCGCACCCTTGGCCAGCAGGGCTCCTGTAATCCTCTCTCCACAGCCTGGGGCCCAAGCAAGCCTCAATTTCTGTGTATCAGAGCCTTCCCAAACCAAAACCTGACCCTGGCTGCCACAGCTGTGTCCTTCTTAGGCCCTAAGGCCCTATTTTCTAGGAGTGAAGAGGAACCTCAGCCTTTCTAGACCAATGATGTTTGACCCTCCTCTGCCTGCTGCTGTTTGGGTTGGCAGCGTCACATGGTGGGTTCGACACGGCCTGTGCTCAGACAGGAGGTGGTTAAGGCCACCTGGGCTTCTCTAGGGCAGCCGAACGCAAGCGACAATTTTGGGCTGGAGCAAAGCAGCATCGGAAGAGACTTGGAGTGCAGCGCTGGCTGTTTGTGAGCTCCTCCCGATCTGCACCACAAGACCCAGGAGCGCTGCAGGGCAGGGCCTGTCAGTGTTTGAGTCTGGGCACTCTCCAGCACTGCCCTGTGCTTGTGCTTTTTGCTAGTTTGTCTGTGAGCTCCCTCGCAGATGTGCATCCCCCCGGCGAGCTGCTCGCAACAGCCACAAACCCACACAGTCCTTGGGTGCTGCTGGTAGGGCAGTTGTGTTGCTGAGGTTAAATTTAGGGATCCCCCTGGAGCAACTGATCTTTTCCCTGTTTAAGTCAGTTTTCCAACCCCAAGCCGTGCATCCAAACTGTTTTCTTCTGATACTTTCCACAGGAGCAGATGCAGGTGGGGTTTGTTTCCAGCGCAGCGTGTTGCTGGCACGTGCCCTCTCACTACTTTCTCCTCTTTTTTTCCTTGCCAGGAAACGCCAGCTGTCACCTCAGTCCAAGAGCTCCAGCAAAGTCACGAGTGTACCAGGCAAAGCATCCGAGCCAGGCCCCACGGGTGCCAAGGCGGGCAAGTCCAGCACCCTGTCACGACGGGAGGAGCTCCTGAAGCAGCTCAAGGCGGTGGAAGATGCCATCGCTCGCAAGCGGGCCAAAATCCCGGGGAAAGTATAGTGGGCTGTGTGACTCTGCCCTTAGTGACTCTTCATGTTTTTATAAATAGTGTAAAAGCGGCCACTTTGGGATTTTGCAGTTCTGTCTTATTTTGGCTGCGATTCTTTTTTCAAAAAAAAAAAACCCACACAAAAACAAAAAAAGATTGAAGTTTTGTCAGCTGAGACGCCCGTAACGACTTGCTCCGGCTCCCGAAAGGCGAGCGGGGCCAGCCCCTGGCTCTGCTGCCGCCGGTTCCATGTAAATTCTGCACAGAGGACTCCAACCCGTCGGATGCTCTCACTATTCCTCTCTTTCTCTCTGCCCTCTCCTCTTTGCTAGCCTTGAGTTGTATTCTAGTTAGCCCTGCTGTGTGTTGAGTGTCTTCAGCAATGCAGTTCTATATACTGTGTAACGAGAGAGCCGAAAACTGCTGTGAACTACTGGCAACATCACCTTCTCCCCCTGCCCTCCTGCCCCAGGAACAAAAATATATATATATTCTTGACTAAAGTCTGATTGGGAAAATGACCTGTCTTTTATTTTAAGCATCAGATCATTTTAGTTGATTTAAAAGGAGCCCTGAAGGTGTTGTGGGGATGTCTGTCTAACAAGGAGGGTCCTTTTTTGCGTTCCCCCACCCCTTTTTTTTTTCTTTTGAGGGATCTCCCTGAAATAAAGTATTTTGATAACCAGTTCTTCCTTTCTCCGCTCTTCTCTCCTTGCCCCTCTCCTCCCTCTCCCTTGCCTTGGAGGGCCTGTCCCCTCTGCTCTTTGGCTGTGTAGTTTATTTGTCCTGCTCTCCTGATGCCCCTGTGGTCCCACCTACGTGAGCAGCCCTGCGGAGCTGGAAGTTCTGCTCTATCTCTTGAGGGAGTGCCGCATCCCCTTGCTCCAGGAGCCCTGAACCCTCCTCTGCACACCCTGTGCTCCCTGCACCCAGTAGTAACGGGGATGCCACCACTACTACCTGGGAATTTGCCATCAAAATGGGTGCAAATCCCATCTTTCTAGTAAAAGACCAAAGCCTGGTCAGGCCTGGTCCCGCAGCCTTCCTTGCAACTGTCCCATGTGCTTCCACAAGGTGCTGTGCTTCCTGCTGTACTGGGAGCACTGGGCTGCTGTGGGGATGGAGGCTGAGACCCTGGATCCTTTCCCTGCACACGGATGTAGCTGAGCCTGTGGTGCAGGGAGGAGCATGGTGCCCGCAGGCTGCTGCAGTCCAGGTGAGTCCGTCAGCCAGGAGCACAGGTGAGTCCAAACCTGGCTCTGCAGCGGGATGGGGTGCAAAGGGAGGTTGTTGAAGGATGCAGCGCTTCATATTTGCATGGGAGATACAAAGCAGAGGAGTTTAAAAAACGCCTCTGCTTATCCTCAAACCAGCTCCTCTGGTCCCACCACATCCTCCTCTTTCTGCTCAGGGCCGTCGTCCTGGCTTTCAGCCTCCACACCTCCGGGACATCCCTTGGTGCTGGACTGGGAAGCGTCAGAGAGGGTCAGCTGGAGCCTTTCAGTCCTTTCCAGCGTTGCCCAATTCGGGATTTCTGCTGCTGCAGCCCCGGGAACGCGATGGTGATCTCACCATCGGGCTTACGCAATGGGGTCAGGGCTGAGGCCTCGGCCTGGGGCGCAGGGATCCCATCCCCATGGGCTGCGGGAAGGCTGGGGAGATGACGGGTGGGTATCCAGGGCATCCTGTGCCCTCTCAGCAGTGGGATACCTGTCCTGGATACCTGCCCCCCAGCACTCCTGCAATGTGGAGTGCGCAGACCCACGATGCTCTGTGCCCATCGCCAGGGCAGCCAAAGGAGTGGACAGCCCCTTCCCTACGAGTCTGGGCGCATCCATCCCCATCGACTCCCACCACTCCCCAAAATTTTCGGGGTGTCAGGAGCTGATTTCCGGGCTGGAACACGCTGGGTTGAGAAGGAAGTATGACGGCCCGCAGGGAGGAGGAAGGCAGCCGGAGCTGGAGTTTCCAGGTGTGTGTACATCACCTGCCCAAGCCCTATATAAAGGCGGTGGCGGCTGCGGTGCTGCCACTCAGCCGCCCGCATCCCCAGGGCAGCAGTTCATAAAGGGCCCCCCCTCGCTGCGCTCCCGCACCAGCAAACCTTCACCTGATGGTAAATGCCTGGCCTGGGGGCTGCGAGTGCCGCAGGTGTGGGGTGGGAGCAGGGGTGGCGTGAGCTGGGGGGTGCACACACGCTGGTGATGCAGGTGGATGCATCGGGGAGGCAGCGCGCGTGGGCACGTGTGTGCTGCCGGGCGCTTGGGTTTGCACAGGTGAGTGTGTCGGGGAGCGGAGCGCTCGATACGTGCGAGGGCTGGACAGAACTGGGAGTGCACACGCATTCCCGGGTCCACGCACGTACCCTGGTAATATGTGTGTGTCTGGGGGGTGGGGGTGTGTTAGTGTCTGCGTGCACGTGGAAGGTCTGTGTGTGTGTGTGTGTTTGCACATCTGTGTGTCCATGTGCGTGCATGTGTAAGTTATCTCCGGGGCAGGTTGTAGATGCATGTGCTGATACCTCTGTGTGTGAGCGTGTGTGTGTGTATATACTCACGTCTGTGCAGAGACGGTGTGTGGGGCTTAAATGTGTGCTTAGAAACACCCCTCTGCACGTGTGCGTGCAGTCTGGTTCTAATGTGTGTTACACGTGTGCTGGTGTTCTCTGTGTGTGTGTGTGTGTGCGCACATGTGCTGGTGCTCTGCATGCCTGTGCTGATGTTGTGTGTGTATAGACTTTATATATGTGTGCATATATAGCTATTCCCTGTGTGTATACACTTTATATATGTGTGCTATACACGTATTCTGTGTGTATAGACTTTATATGTGTGCATATTCACATATTCCCTGTGTGTTTACACTTCATATGTGTGCATTGAAGAGGAGGCTGAGGGGAGACCTCATTGCTCTCTCCAACTACCTAAAAGGAGGTTGTGGAGAGGAGGGAGCTGGGCTCTTCTCCCAAGTGACAGGGGACAGGACAAGAGGGAATGGCCTCAAGCTCCACCAGGGGATGTTTAGGCTGGACATTAGGAAAAAATTCTTCACAGAAAGGGTCATTGGGCACTGGAACAGCTGCCCAGGGAGGTGGTTGAGTCACCTTCCCTGGAGGTGTTTAAGGGACGGATGGATGAGGTGCTGAGGGACATGGGTTAGTGTTTGATAGGAATGGTTGGACTCGATGATCTGGTGGGTCTTTTCCAACCTGGTTATTCTATGATTCTATATAGGTATTCCCTGTGCACATAGACTTTATATGTATATGCATACACATATATTCCCTGTGGGTACAGACTTTATATATGTGTGCATATACAGGTATTCCCTATGTGCACAGACTTTATATATGTGTCTATATACACATATTCCCTATATGTATAGACTTTATATATGTGTGCGTATGGTTTAGTGTTTGATAGGAATGGTTGGACTCGATGATCCGGTGGGTCTCTTCCAACCTGGTTATTCTATGATTTTATGATTCTATGATATATAGGTATTTCCTGTGTGTATAGACTTTATATATGTTGCAGTATGCACAAGTTCTCCGTGCATGGATAGCTGTGTGTGTTTGTGCTGTCACCGTGTGTGTATGTGTGCACGCTACAGCTTGGGGGAGCGTAGTTACATACGTGCTAGTACTCTATGCGTGTGTATATATGTCTATATGCCTGTATATACATAAATATATAGACACACGCACATATATATGCGCATCGACACTCCACTTGTGCCATGGGTGCCGTGTGTGTGCGTGCAGGCTCACGCTTTCAGGCTACAGCTGCCGGCACACATGCTGGTGCTCCACATGCCCGAGCACCTCAGGGCCATGGATGCTGGGGCGGCCGTGGGTCCCTGCTCCGGGCTGCGTCCCCAGGGGGGGCAGGGTTGGGTGCCAGGGCAGGGTGCCAGTGTCCCTCTCTGACCCCGTCTCTCGCGCAGCGCTGGCTCGCTGCCCTGGCACTGCTGGGCGCCCTGGCGCTGTGCCGCAGCCTGCGCCGCCCCGGCAGCCTCTCGCACCACTCCCACGTCCACTGCTACAGCGCGGGCGAGCTGCGGGACGGAGAGAGCCCCGCGCACCTCCTCGGACGCAGCCTGCGCTGGGACCACTACGTGCCGGTGCAGCTGGTGCCACAGCTGGAGCGCTTGCAGGAGGCCAACGCCGGCCACCGCCGCCACCGCCGCCACCGTGAGAGCATCTGTCCCACGCTGCAGCTCCGCACCAGCCTCCACAGCGAGGCCAACGAGCGCTCCATCTCCCCATGGCGCTACCGGTGAGTGCCTCGCTTTCCCCAAGCATCCCTCACCTGCTCCTTCCCATTGTTGGCGCCCGCTTGGATTTAGGCTAAACAGTAGGAAGAAATTCTTCATGATGAGGGTGGAGAGGCCCTGGCCCAGGTTGTCCAGAGAAGTTATGGCTGCCTCCCTGCTGGAGGTGTTCAGGGCCAGGTTGGATGCAGCTTTGAGCAGCCTGATGCAGTGGGAGGTGTCCCTGCCCATGGCAAGGCTGGAACTGGATGAGCTTTGAGGTCCCTTCAACCTAAACCATTCGATGATCCAGTGTGAGGTGGCTTGGGGGGTGCAGGAGAAGGGGCTCACTGACTGGGGGTGTTTATCCTGGAGAAGAGGAGGCTGAGGGGAGACCTCATTGCACTCTCCAACTACCTGAAAGGAGGTTGTGGAGAAGAGGGAGCTGGGCTCTTCTCCCAAGTGACAGGGGACAGGACGAGAGGGAATGGCCTCAAGCTCCGCCAGGGGAGGTTCAGGCTGAACGTTTTGAAAAAAATTCTTCACAGAAAGGGTCATTGGGCACTGGAACAGCTGCCCAGGAAGGGGGTTGATTCACCTTCCCTGGAGGGGTTTAAGGGACGGGTGGACGAGGTGCTGAGGGACATGGTTTAGTGGTTGATAGGAATGGTTGGACTCGATGATCCAGTGGGTCTCTTTCAACCTGGTGATTCTATGATTCTATGATTCTATCCCGCCCTCAGCATCGACGAGGATGAGAACCGCTACCCGCGCAAACTGGCCTTCGCCGAGTGCCTCTGCAGCGGCTGCGTGGACGTCAAGACAGGCCGGGAGACGACGTCTCTCAACTCGGTCGCCATCCACCAGACCATGATGGTCCTGCGCCGCAAGCCCTGCCCGCGCCCCGCCAGCCCCACGCTCGTCACCTTCGAGGTGGATTACATCAAGGTGCCCGTGGGCTGCACGTGCGTCCTGCCCCGCGTTGGCCGCTGAGCCCTCCCTGCTCCCACGGAGCCCCGTAGCGTGACCGTGTCACCGCGTCCATCCCCCGACCCGTGCTTGTTTTAGAGCACTCGCCCAGCACTGGGTGTCCCCCCCGCCACCTTAAACCCTCACCTTCTTATTTATAAGTTATTTATGAGCCTTGCTGCTGGGGGACGTTTTTTAACCCGTATTTATTGCTGACTCCACCCCGCCAAGGCTGTGACTCCGGGTCTGGCATCACCCCATGGTGCCTGAGGCCCCACGGCTGGACCTTGTGAGCTCTGCCCAGGAGCTCACTGATTATTTATTCCCCCCAAGAGCTATTTATTATCTCCTCTCTATGCGCTATTTAATACTGACAGCGTGCAGCCTGCAAATAAAAGCTGACTCCTCCAGCGTGGTCCTTGCTTTGTTCCCTGCCAGTGTGGTGAGAATGCTGGGCAAAGAGTGGGTTGGGATGCACATCCATGGGTGTCCGGGGGCGCGATGCTCAGCTGGGGGGCATCTCTCTGTCCCAGTGCAGTGGACAAAGCACCAGTACACCCAGTGTGGCAGGGCAGGACAAACTGGGAAGTGATAGAGAGGGTGGCAGGGCAGGGGGATGCTCCACACCACCAGCCCCCAAGCCCTTGCAGCACCCACCTCACCACCCACACCTTTCCCACGGCTCTGCCCCCCGGAGAACCTGCTGGCACCACCCCACCTGCCCTCCAGCACCCACGGGTGCCCTAGGGTGGCTGCAACCCTCACCAAAATAGTGTTCACGCGAGGAGCTGATGCTGATCACGCACTTGAGGCACAACAACCCTGTGCAGCTACAGACTAGAAGTCTGCCTGGAAAGCTGCCCAGAGGAGAAGGACCTGGGGGTGTTGGTTGACAGCGACTGAACATGAGCCAGCAGTGGACCAGGTGGCCAAGAAGGCCAATGGCATCTTGGCTTGGATCAGAAACGGCGTGACCAGCAGGTCCAGGGAGGTTCTTCTCCCTCTGGACTCAGCACTGGTGAGACCGCTCCTCGAATCCTGTGTTCAGTTCCTTATGAAGAGCGGCTGAGAGAGCTGGGGGTGTTTAGCCTGGAGAAGAGGAGGCTGAGGGGAGACCTCATTGCTCTCTACAACTCCCTGAAAGGAGGTTGTGGAGAGGAGGGGGAGCTGGGCTCTTCTCCCAAGTGACAGGGGACAGGACGAGAGGGAATGGCCTCAAGCTCCACCAGGGGAAGTTCAGGCTGAACATCAGGAAAAAATTTTTCATGGCAAGGGTCACAGGGCACTGGAACAGCTGCCCAGGGAGGGGGTTGAGTCACCTTCCCTGGAGGTGTTTAAGGGATGGGTGGACAAGGTGCTGAGGGACATGGTTTAGTGTTTGATAGGAATGGTTGGACTTGATAAGCCGATGGGTCTTTTCCAGCCTGGTGATTCTATGATGCAGAGCAAATGCTGATGCCCAGCAGGGTCAAGGCTTTGTCACCACCACACAGCATGTGGCTGCCCCTTGTCCTCCCTGTGTCACACCCAGGGAGCAGCCAGCACCCCTTCCCACAGGAGGGAAATGTCCCTCCACCATCCCTGCTGGGGGTCACCCCAGGCTTTGGGGGCTCCTCTGGGGCATGTTGTGCAAGGTGGGTGCAGGTCCAGCCCTGGGGCCCACATCTTCACCCCAGCCTTGGATCCCTGGATGTCCCCCCTGCCCCATGTCTCCCCGTTCCTGGCTCCCTGCTCGCTCCCACCCCAGTTTCAGCCACACTACAGGGTTTGCCCATAACTGAGCTGTTTGTCCTTAAACCACCTCAAATTTAGCAGCCGCAGCCCCCGCCCGGGGGAGGGAGAGGCAAGGGGAGCCAGCGCCTTTCCCACCTTTTATTGCAACAGCAACGAGAGAAGTGACAATAAACAGCAAGAGCTGGTGCAGGGAGCGGAGCTGCCTGATCCCACCCCACCCCTACGGGGCTGCGGGGCCTGAGAAACCCCTGGAGAGCTGGGGTTCCCCAGGGATTTGGAATCCCGAAGGCTGCTTGGAGAGCTGGAGAGCCCCTGATACCTGGGGATGTCCTGACACCTGGGGATCCCCTGGGGAGCTGAGCAATCCCAGGGATTCGGGGACCCCCAGCAGCCGAAGCCACCTCAAGGACATGAGCATCCTTGGGGATCTGGAGGTCCCACAAGAGCTGGGAAGCCCCACAGGGAGCTGGGGATCCCCTGGGAAGCTGAGCACCCCCAGAAGCTGGGGCAGCCTCAGGGAGCTGAGCATCCTTGGGAATGTGGGGATCTCCCTGGGAAGCTGAGGATGTTCTGGCAAGCTGAGCACCCCCAGGGATTCGGGGATACCCAGGAGCTGGGGCTGCCTCAAGGAGCTGAGCATCCTTCATCCTTGGGAATGTGGAGATCCCAGAGGAATTGAGGATGCTCTGAAGAGCTCAGCACCCCCAAGGATTCGGGGATACCCAGGAGCTGGGGCTGCCTCAGGGAGCTGAGCATTCTTGGGGATTTGGAGATCCCCGAGGAGCTGGGGACCCAACAGCGAGCTGAGCATCCTTGGGGATTTGGGGATCACTTGGGGAGCTGCAAAGCCCAAAAGGAAATAGTGATCCCCAGAGACTGGGAGATTCCCAGGACCTGAGAAGATGAGCATCTCTAGAGATCTGAGAATCCCTGCTGAGCACCCCGTTTTCCCCGCTGAGGGGCCAGGATGCAGCTGGGAAGCAGGAGCACGAGCAGCATGGCAGCGGCAGGAGGAGCTTCCCCCATCACTCAGCCTCGACGAGGATGGGGTTCACCTGCCCCCCGACCTCCACAGGTTGCTTCTTGCGGGCTTCAGCCGGGGGCCGGGGTGGGGGGTTGCTGGGCGGCTGTTTGATGGTGTCCCCCATGTGCGGCCGCTCCCGAGGCTTCTGCTCAATGGGTCTCCACTCCTCCCCGCGTACCGCTGCCTGCAAAACCACGGGGGCCATCAGGGGGAGGGTCCCCTCCTCCCAGCCCCCCCCAGGACCCCCCAAAACCGCTCTGCACTCACCAGTAGGTAGATGCCACTCGCGATGCCCAGGCAGACCGTGCCCAGGATGGTGGAGAGGAGAAAACCAGCAGGGACAGCCAGGCTGTGTGAGAAATTGGGAGTTCAGGGAGGGCCAGGGTGGGGTTGCACCCCAGCCCCAACCCCACACCCCACTTACGCCGCGTGCAGGATGGCTCGAACGTAGTAATTCCTTGTGAGGGGCCCAAACACCTTCACCACCGCTGTCAGGTACTTCTGGCCACTGCAGAGCGACACTGGAGGGGTTAGAGGGGCTGCCCCCTCCCGAGGGGGCACTCCCGCAAGGGACCCCCATCCCCACACGGTTCCTGCATGGGACACCCCAGGGAATCCACACACGGGATCCAGCCCTGCTCCCACCCCACTGCTCCCAAACCCATGTCCGTGGGGCTGCGGGGGGGGACCAGGACCCCGAGTCCTGGGGGGTGAGGAGGGGGGACCCCACTTACCACCTCTCCATGGTGGAGCCCTTTATCCGCTTGCTCCTGGGGTACTCGAGCAGGCAGACCAAGACGCCTGCTGCGCTGCAAGGGGGTCAAGGAAAGGGGTGCTCGGGGCCAGGGTTAGTCCCTAGCGCAACCCTCAGCTTAAAAAAAAAGGCTGATTGGGGCAGGAAGAGCCCTTTGGGCTGAGCCAAGGGATGAGGACGGTGTCTCTGCCCCTGTCCGTGCCTCCCACCCAGATCGGGGTAGGATTCTCCCCGCAGCCCAGCCCTGGGCATCCTCTCCGCAAGGATACATGGCGTATGCCGCGAAGTACCAGCCCTTGAACTGCCCCGCCACGGCCACGATCCCGCCTGTCAGCATGACTGTGGGGACAGAGACAGGTTGGTGGGGTCCCTGCCCAGGGACACAGCCCCCGAGCCCAAACCCAAATCCAGGATACAGCCCCCAGACTCGGGATCATGGCCCCATGGAGGGAGGGAGATGCTCTGTGTGTGGGACCCACTTGATCCAGGGAAGTCAAACTAGGGGATTCCAGGCCAGGGGGTGTTCTTTGGCCCCGTGGGCAAACGTCACCTCCACCCGGGAGCTCTGCTCCCCCCGGCTGCCCTGCGTGGGCAGGGAACCTGGGGAGAGGGAGAAAAGGGATGGGGGGGAAGAGAGGGAAAAGGGGCTGGGAACAGGGGGAAAGGGAGGGGGAAGAGGGGGAAAGGGAGGGGGAAGAGGGGGAAAGGGAGGGGGAAGAGGGGGAAAAAGGAGAAGGGAAGAAAGGGGAAAGGGGAGAGAGGGAAGGCAGGGTAAAGGAGAGAGAAGGAAAGGAGGTAGAAGGGGAGAAAGGGAAGGGAGAGAGAAGGGGAGGGTGGAAGACGGGGAAGAGAGGGAATGAGGGGAGTGAGGGGGAAAGAGAGAAAGCAAGAAGAGGGGAAAAGGAGAAAGAAAAGAGGGGGGAAGAGAGAAAGAAAAGAAGAGGGGGAAAGAGAGAAAGAAGAGAGGGGGAAAGAGAGAAAGAAGAGAGGGGGAAAGAGAGAAAGAAGAGAGGGGGAAAGAGAAAGAAAAGAGGGGGAAGAGAGAAAGAAAAGAAAAGAAGGGGAAGAGAGAAAGAAAAGAAGGGGAAGAGAGAAAGAAAATAGGGAGAAAGAGAAAAGAAAGAAGAGGTGGAAAGAGAAAAGAAAGAAAGAAGAGGGGGAAAGAGAAAGAAGGAAGAGGGGAAAGAGGAAGAGGAGGCTCTAGCCCTTCCCGTCTCCAGCGGGGCCGGGACTTCCCGGTCGAGCCCGGCGCCTCCCGCTTGCGCCACGCCAGGAGCCCCCGGCGCCCCCCGGTCGCTTGGGCCGGTTCCCCGGGGGCTGCCCCGCTGCCCGGGCTCCTCGCCCCGCGAACCGGGGCCGGTGCGGCCAGGAGCGGGGGGCTCGGGCCCCTCTGCAGCCCCATCACTCACTGAGCCCGGCCGCCAGCGCCTGCTCGTTCGCCCACATGGCCCATTCGATCTGCCCCATGGCCCGCTCCGCTCCGGACCCGCTCCGGACCCGCCCCGACCGCTTCGCTTCGGCCCGGCCCGACCCGGAAGGCGGACGCTTCGCGGCAATGGAACCAACCGACAGCCACGCCCCCTCCCCCAGACCTCGGTTACCTGAGGCCACGCCCTCCCGAACCATATTTGGCTAATGCCACGCCCCAGCATCATATTCGGCTGAGGCCACGCCCCTCAGAACCATATTTGGAGTACACCACGCCCCGCAAACGGCTGCTAGTTGAGGCCACGCCCACCCAAACCATATTTGGTTGTGGCCACGCCCCCTCCCATTAATCATCTTGTCCGAAGCCACGCCCCCAGTGTATGTCTCATGATAGGCCACGCCCCCTCACCATTGGAGGCGTTTCTGAGGCCACGCCCCCTCCAGTTAGCAGCTCGGTTGAAGCCACGCCCCCTCCCATAGACCTCAGTTGTCAGAGGCCACGCCCCTCCCGAACCATATTCGGTTGTGGCCACGCCCACTCGAACCATATTTGGCTGTGACCACGCCCCCACCCGGTTAATCGCCCTGTCCGAAGCCACGCCCCCAGAGCATGCCTCCACGCTAGGCCACGCCCCCACCAACATCTATTCTTGGCCACGCCCCTCACCATTGACAGCCCATGCTGAGGCCACGCCCCCTCCAGGTGGTAGCTCACCTGAAGCCACGCCCCCTCCCCATTGGCAACTTATCTCGGAGGCCACGCCCCCTCCCATTGACAACCTGTCCCCGCGGCCACACCCGGGCACCGGGGCCGGACAGGGATGCGGGGGGCCAGGGGATATGTGGAGCGATGAGGATGGTGCAGGGGGGGGCCCAGAATCAGCCCCCGCGGGATGCAGTGAGGGACGGGGCCACGTGGTTGGGACAGGGGTCTTGCAAGGGGGACAGGATCAGTCCCAGCAGGGACACCTGAGGGATGGGGGACAGGGTCAGTCGTGCGAGAGACAAGGCGGGGACAGGGGACGTTCAAGGACCATGTGGGGTGATGGGGGCTGTGCAGGGGGACGAGATCAGCCCCACAAAGGACACAGGGGGACAGGATCAGTCCCAGCAGGGAAAACTTGGGAGCGACAGAGGACAGGATCAGCTCCACAAGGGACACGTGTTGACAAAGGCCATGTAAGGGGACAGTATCAGTCCCAGCAGGGACAATTAGGGAGACAGGAGCAGACCCGTAATGAACATAGAGGGGATAGATGGAGTGACAGGGGCTGTGCAGGACAGGATCAGGTACAGCCATTAGGAAGAACTGTCCCTATCCCCAGCCCACACCTTTCGGCCAGCAATGGCCCCCCCCCAGCACCACTCACACAGCCCATACACCCCAAAACAGCGCTGCAGCCAGAAAACCTCTATTTCCTTATAAAAGAGTAAAAACGAGCCCTGGGAGTCACATCCTGCCCCGGGGCTGGGGACAGCGTTGCACCAGGTTGGATTCAGCACCCCGTGCTCCCTAGGTGGCACGGCCAGAGCCCCTCCAGCCACGTCACAGCCGTCCCTGGCGGTGTCACCGTGGCTCAGGAACGGCAGCAGGGCAACCCATCTGCTCCCAGGAGGTGCTGGCTGGCATCCTCCACCGTCTGGGGGCCAGGGCCAGGCTGGGGGGCAGGAGAAGGGTTAGGGACAGCAAGGGACAAATCCTGGCAGCAGTGAACACCACTGCCTGCAGGGACACCCCGCCTCGGGGCTGCGGGGCAGCTTTGGGCCCCACAGACCCTAAAATGCCACCCCATAGGTCACATCACCAGGAACACATCTAGGGACAGGGTCCTGCACAGCCCTCGGCAACAGGGACAGGAACGGGGTCTCACACACATCACTGGGGATGGGGACAGGTCCCACACGCATCCCTGGTGACAGGGACAGGGATGGGGTCTTGTGCAGCCCTGGGGACAGGGATGGCGTCCTACACAAGCCCCTGGAGATGGGGACAGGGATGAGGACCAGTGCACCCCTGGGGACAAGGATGAGGTGACACACACACCCCTGGAGATGGGGTCCCTCACAGGCCCCTAGGGAAGGGGACAGGGATGAGGTCCTGTGCTCCCTTGGGGACAGAGATGGGGTCCCACACACTCCCCTAGGGATGGGGACGGTTCCCCCTGCCCCATGGTCCCCCACTGCCCCCACTGCCCTGTACCTTGGTGTGCAGGATGTACTGGATGGCCCCTGGCACTGGCTCCATCACCACAGCCGTGAGCAGCTCCTCTGGCAGCGAGGCCGAGCCGACGGGCAGCCCCCGCAGAAACCTGCAGCACGGCCAAGGACTCAGCCCCCAGCTCCTCGCCACCGCGCTCCCCCCAGTAAGAGATGGGATTGCCCTTACTGGTCCCCGTTGGTGGCAGGGGGGAAGCTGCGCCTCACCACCTCCACAAACTCAGCCACGGTGTCAGCCAACGTGAAGATGACGGCATTGGGGCCGGCATCAAAGGTGTAGGCTACCTACAGTGGGACAGGGGAGGGTGAGGATGGGAATCTGGTGAGGGACCACAGCAAACCGGGAGCCCTGTGGAGCTGCTTGGCTGCCTGGTACCTTGGTGCGTCCGTGGTGGGCATTGAAGCGATGCACCAGGGAGATGATGCGCCGCGAGATGTCGTTGAGGTAGAAGATGGGAGGGAAGGTGTCGAGGCACGTGGCGTGGAACTGGTTGCTGTCCTTCATGGTGAGCTGCCCGAAGCCCTCAAAGTCCCGCTCACGGATGTGCTGTATCATCAGGGCCAGGCGCTCCGGAACTACCACCTCCGCTCGATGCTACCGTAGCAGGCGGGTCACGGTCACGCCAGTTCGGAGACAGCCACAGCACCGCAACGCTTTGGGCTTCACTTGGGTGGCATCGTGAGTGCCACTCTCCATGCCCCCCAGCATGGAGAAATGCCCCCCCCAAGGGGAAACAGGACCCCAAACTCTGCCTGCAGGCAGGACGCAAGCAGCAGCCCAGGGCAGGATCAGGCCCATTGCTCCGTACCTTCAGCAAGGGGCTGGTGTCCACACTGGTCTGCATCCCTGCCGTGCTGCCCACCTGCTTCTTCTCCCCACTGACCTAGGCAGGCACAGACAGTGGGACGTGAACCTGCTGGGCCCCCGGCCCCAGCGAGGAGCACCCCTAAGCCCCAGGGTCTGCACCCACGTGGGGTTTGGATGCTCCCAGCATTGTGCCCCCAGATGCCATCCAGCTAGGTGTGGGGGGCACAGCCCTGCCCCTCCCTATGCCCCTCACCACCAGGATGAGGATCCTCAGCTCCGGCCAGTGCGTCTCAGGAGCCACTTGGTGGGCGAGGCTGTCCCTGCCGTCCGTCCGCTCACCCCGCTGCCACTGCACAAAGCCCCCAAACATGCTGCGGCAGGCGCTGCCCGAGCCACGCCGCGCCACCTCCGACAGCTCGCCCTCCACGCCGTAGAGCCGTGCCAGCGCCGACACTGCGGGGACAGGAGCGGGTCAGGAGGGAACACGCTGCCACCATCACCTCAGCCACCTGCCACGCCCCCGCTCACCCACCCAGGCAGGCGTAGCCAGCAGCGGAGGAGGCCAAGCCAGCGGCAGTCGGGAAGTTGTTCTCAGTGGCGACGTGGATTTTGTAGGAGAGGTTGAGCGGGGCTGCATCCTCAGCGCTGCCGCCCCGGCGCTTACGGGCCAGGCGCCGCACTGCGAGGGGACAGTAGCCAGGTGTGGGGGTCAGTACGGGGACATCCCGCTTGGCCTTCGGAGTGCTCAGGATGGGGAATGCTCACCCTCCCGCAGGCAGGCTTGCAGCCGGGGGTGCCCCACATCGGCCTCCTCCCCATTCAGCCACAGCCGGTCCTCCACAAAGTCCCGACTGGCGGCGGCTGTGGTGGTGGTCTTCAGCTGCCAGGGAGAGGGGGGTGAGTATGGACTCAGCATGGGCTGGGGGCAGAGGAGCACGACTGTGTCCCTGGCCTCACACCCACCTGGTCCTGGTGCAGTGTCACGCTCAGGGAGGAGTTGATGGGCAGGATCAGGTCATTGTCCCGCTTGCCCCCTGCAAGAGATGGCATCTCAAGGCTTGGAATAGCACGGCATGGCACAGCTTGGCACTGCTGGGAACAGCACTGCGGAGCAAGGCATAGCTTGGCATGGTACGGCTGGGTACGGCACGGCACAATATCACTTGGCAGGGCATGGCACAGCTAGCACAGCACCGTATCTCTCGGCATGGTACAGTATCACTGGGCATGGCATGGCACAGTATCAATTGGCATGGCATGATTGGGCACAGCATGACACAATATCACAGAATCACTAGGTTGGAAAAGACCTGCCGGATCATCGAGTCCAATCATTCCTATCAAACACTAAACCATGTCCCTCAGCACCTTGTCCACCCATCCCTTAAACACCTCCAGGGAAGGTGACTCAACCCCCTCCCTGGGCAGCTGTTCCAGTGCCCTGTGACCCTTGCCATGAAAAATTTTTTCCTGATGTTCAGCCTGAACCTCCCCTGGCGGAGCTTGAGGCCATTCCCTCTTGTCCTGTCCCCTGTCACTTGGGAGAAGAGCCCAGCTCCCTCCTCTCCACAACCTCCTTTCAGGGAGTTGGAGAGAGCAATGAGGTCTCCCCTCAGCCTCCTCTTCTCCAGGCTAAACACCCCCAGCTCTCTCAGCCGTTCCTCATAAGGCCTGTTCTCCAGCCCCCTCACCAGCTTTGTTGCTCTTCTCTGGACTCGCTCCAGAGCCTCAACATCCTTCTTGTGGTGAGGGGCCCAGAACTGAACACAGGACTCGAGGAGCGGTCTCACCAGTGCCGAGTCCAGAGGGAGAAGAACCTCGGCAGGCCTGGCGGAGCACGGCCTGTCCCCCCTCCCCTCCCGGCACTCACAGTACTTGATGACGGCGATGTTGACGGGGGCCGTGCAGGTGACCAGGGCGACCCCGCGCTCCTCCGCCATCGCCCCGCGCTCCCGCCACGGCCCCGCCCCCGCGCCACCCACGTGACCGTGGAGCCCCTGCCGCCTCCCGCTCTGCCATTGGCCGACACCGCGGCGCGCGGCGCCCCGCGGCCAATGGGAGCGATCGGACCACGGCGAGGCCACGCCCCCTGCCGGCGCGGGGAGGGGAGGAGCTGCGCGTGCGCCGCCGCGGCCGCGGGGTCCTAGTGCCCCTCCAGGGCCTCCAGTCCTCCTAGAGCCCCTCCAGTGCTCCCAGTGCCCCTAGTGCTCCCAGTGACCCTCCAGTGCTCCCAGTGCCTCTCCAGTTTCCCAGTGCCCCTTCAGTGCTCCCAGTGACCCTCCAGTGCTCCCCAGTGGTCTTCAAAACCCCTCTACTCCCAACACCTCAGTCCAACTCCCCGTGCCCTCAGTATCCCCAGTACTCACAGTGAACTGGTGCTCCCAGAACGCCTCCAGTGCTCCCAGTGACCCTCCAGTGGTCTTCAAAACCCCTCTACACCCAACACCTCAGTGCAACTCCCCGTGCCCTCAGTATCCCCAGTACCCACAGTGAGCTGGTGCTCCCAGTACCCCTCCAGTGCTCCCAGTGCCCCTGCAGTGCTCCCAGTGGGCACCAACACCCCTCTAATAACCCAGTGCTCCCCAAACGCTCAGTATCCCCAGTACTCCAATGCACCAGTGCTCCCAGTCACCCCAGCAATGCCCCAGTGTACCCAGTACCCCACCAGTGCTTCCAGTGCCCCCAAACCACTGCACCCCTCACATTCCAGTGCTCCCAGTGTCTTCACAGCCCCCACTACGCCCAGAATCCCAACATCCCAGTAGCTCTCCGGTGCTCCTGTAATGAGTAACAGAAAATAATTTGCTGATCAGGCTGACTAAACGGACACTGGCCTCTCTGTCCCAAAGCACGGGAACATCTTGTTTGGTATCTTAACTAAACGCTAAAAGTTACCATGATAACATACATTTTGTATATAGATAAGTACCTACTGAATTTACAACCAGGCCTTCTGAAACCTCCTGAAGCAAGAGTCAAGAGCAACAAATCACCTCAGGCCTCAGCAGATGTGGATTAGCCAGCTCAAAGAACGCGGCAGATTAGCCACTAGAGAGGGAGAACATCCCACAAGATATACCTCAAGTCTTTATTTGGAAGAGAAAGGAACAAATTGCCCAGAAATAAGGAGAAAGGGAGGAAGGGGAGCTAGGAACTGTTTGATGAGAAACAGGACTGCAACCTTGAAGACTGCTGAACTGAGACAACTCTGTAAACTTAGCTGATTTATTATCTGGCCGTATGGAGATTGCATGTACCCTAAAAGAACGGGTTGGGGCATCTTCAAAGATGTGAAACGAACTCGGAGCGGGGTATAAAAGGGGTTGCTCAGCCTACCTAACTTTGCGAGCCTTGGTGGAGCTGCGAATCCCTGGCCGCCCAGCGCTGCTTTTGCTTTCCTATCTAAATAAATAGTAAATTGACCCATGTTTAGACTTTGTGTTGTTAACTCAACTATAACAATTTGGTGCTGTGACTCGGATCCAGACAGTTAACTCGGACCTTGACTCTGGGAGGGCGCCCCATCTTCGGATGGTCCCGACGGAGAGTTCCGATCAAACTTACCTGGATTTTCCGAACTGAGATAGGAAAGCAAAAATTAAAAAGAAATACTGCAGTTCCCCATAATTTTTGTGCACGAAGAGCCAGGATACTGGCTGGTCAAACCAGGTGAAGACCCAGGATCGGGTGAATATGTTTGGATACCGCTTGGTCAAGCCAGGAGAAGACTCAAAAAAGAGTAAGTGGATACCGCGTGGTTGAACCGGGTGAAGACTCGAAAAAGAGTAAAGTGGATACCGCGTGGTTAAACTGGGTGAAGACTTGAAAAAGAGTAAGTGGATACCGCCTGGTTGAACTGGGTGAAGACCCAGGATAGGGTGAGTATATTTGGATACTGCTTGGTCGGGGATTTTGGGTACCCGGAGTGTGAGTGAGTGAGACGTCCAACGGACTTAGGAGTCCACTGGACGAAGTGAGTGTGGACCTCCAAATCGTGCGGTTTCCATTGTCCGCGAGGACGTGGGCCATGAACGGAGGGACGTGAGAGGATTGTGTGTGAGAAGGCACTTTCGGAAGATGGGCCAGAAGAAGAGTAAAGTTTCTGGTCCCATGCAGGAGAAAAGGGGTGGGCTCCCTGATACACCCCTAGATAGCCCATTAGGATTAATGATTAAGCATTGGGATAGCTCCCCTCTTGAAGAGGGAAGTCCAAAGAGAAAATGATTCATTATTGTATGGAAGTATGGGGAGGTAAGCAGATAAGAACAGGTTTCTATTGGCTGATTTACGAGTCTTTTAAAGACTGGATATGTCAACAATTAAATATTTAAGTTGACGACAAGCAATCCTTTAATAAAGAGGAGAGTGAATATGCCTTTTTATGGATCTTGAGTACAACTCAGCAAATTTGTTCCCATTAAAAGAGAAAAGGAAATGGGGCGCTTATTAAAAGACCCACTAGGGGTCGCTGAATGTTTTGACCAATTTCTCGGTCCCAATATTTACACCTGGGACCAGATGGAGTCCATCTTAAAATTTTATTTACTAATGAAGAGCGGGGAATGATCAGAACCGCAGGTATGAGGCACTGAGACCAGAGACACCAACACGGTCCTATCCCTATCACGGAATATGATAATTCAAGGAATCAGGGATTCTGTACCCAAGAGACAAAATATTATCAAAGTCTTTAGTGAACAAGAGAAAAAGGATGAAACTCCTACCGAGTGGTTGGAGAGATTAAGAAAAAGCTTACAACTATATTCAGGCTTAGACCCCGATAGCCAAGTGGGTCAAGCTCTTTTGAAAACCCAGTTTGTAGCAAAATCCTGGGTGGATGTAAGGAGAAAATTAGAAAAGATAGCAAATTGGTAAGAAAAAGGATTGGATGAACTGTTACGGGAAGCGCAAAAGGTGTATGTGAGGAGAGAAGAGGAAAATCAAAAAAAGACAAGCCCAAATTTTGGTAGCAGCCGTAAGAGAGGGGCAAACCCAAGAAAGAAAATTTAACCCAGACAGAGATTTAATCAGGAAAGAAGGAGAGATATCCTCCGAGAAGGCCCAGTATATCCCAGGAGAAGTTTTGGCCCCTTGGCAATAGAATGTTTCTATTGCCACAACGAAGGACACCTGCAGAAAAATTGTCGTAAGAGGCTGCAGGATGAGGAAATCTTTAAAGAAGATTAGAGGGGTCAGGGGCTCTATTTGCTGGGGGCTCCTAAAGTTTCAGAGCCCTTGATAAAATTGAAATTGGGTCCTCAGCATGAGGTGTTTTGAGTTCCTTGTGGACTCGGGTGCCGAAAGATCAACTGTTCAGAGGTTGCCCTCTGGATGTGTCGAATCGAAAGACAAACTCCAAGTAATTAGTGCAAAGGGGGAACCTTTCAAGGTACCCCGATAAGGAATGTTACTATAGAAACTCCCAATAAATATGGAGTGGGAACATTCCTCTTGGTCCCAGAAGCCAAATACAACCTTTTGGGATGAGATTTAATGGTAGAATTGGGAATCAGTTTAGAAGCAGACCAAGAAAAATTGAAAGTAAAAATTATGGGTTTTTTGACTGCAGAAGATGAAGCCAAAATTAATCCAGACCCTTGGTATAGTCCAAGATCGGTGGGAAGATTAAATATCAAACTGATCACAATCTCTATAAAGGATCCGGACCAACCAATTAGGATTAGACAATACCCCATTTCTAAAGATGGAAGAGAAGGGTTGCAACCAATAATTGAGAGACTTTTGGCTCAAGGACTTTTGGAACCCTGTATGTCTCCTCATAATACTCCTATATTAGCGGTGAAGAAATCGGATGGGTCCTATCGCTTAGTACAAAATTTGAGAGCTGTAAACGAGCAAACAATTGCCTGTTTCATGTAGTGGCAAACCCCCACACTATACTAAACCAATTAAGTCCAGATTATAAATGGTATAGTGTTATAGCTTTAAAGGATGCCTTTTGGGCTTGTTCTTTAGAAAAAAAATGTAGAGATTATTTTGCATTCGAATGGGAGGACCCTAAATCACATAGAAAACAACAATTGCGATGAACTGTATTGCCCCAGGGGTTTACGGAATCCCCAAACTTGTTTGGACAGGCTTTGGAACAATTATTAGAATCTTATGAATTAACTGAAGGCCTGATCTTGATACAGTATGTGGATGATTTACTGGTTGCCGGGAGGACCCGAGAAGAGGTTAGAGGCAAAAGCATCAAATTGTTGAACTTTTTAGGCCTTAAGGGGTTGAAAGTCTCCAAGTCTAAATTACAATTTACTGAAGAAGAGGTAAAATATTTGGGACACTGGCTTACAAAGGGATACAAGAAATTGGACCCCCAAAGAGTAAAGGGAATACTATCTCTAACTGCACCCAGTAACAATAGACAGATAAGACAATTATTAAGATTATTGGGATATTGTCGACAGTGGATAGAGAACTATAGTAGCAAGGTAAATTTTTTGTATGAAAAACTGACCAAAGAAGGGTTGATAAAATGGACTCCCGAAGATGAGAGTCGTTGGGAAGTGATACAAAGAGAGTTAATAGAGGAACCTGTCCTTCGTTTACCCGATATTCATAAACCCTTTCAACTTTTTATCAATGTAGACAATGGAACAACGTATGGGGTTTTAACCCAAGGGTGGGCAGGGCAACCTAGTGTGAAGGTGTGAAGGTGACTCAACCACCTCCCTGGGCAGCTGTTCCAGTGCCCAAAATTGCAATATTCCAGTGGGATCTGCTGTGGGCTCTCCTATGTGCGTGCCAGCGCCCCAGCCAGCCCCGGCTGTGCCCACGTCCCTCAGGTCCCTCCCGGAAAGCCGTCAATGTCAAGTCTGGATGGACGGCAATATTGCCCCCATCATTTCCGACAAGCGGAGAAGCCGGCGAGGCCAGCAGCAGCTGGAGGTCCCATCCCTACCTGTGTGGGTGCGGATGTGTCCCTGGAGCAGCCAGGGCCGGGAGAAGGTTTTGCCACAGAGGCAGGGCAGGGGGTGGGTGCGGAGGTGCAGCTTCAGGGCACTCGGGCTGGTGCACGCACGGGCACAGAGCCCACAGTGGAAGCTTCGCTGCCACCGGGGCAGCTTGAGGGTCAGAGTGTCCTCCAGGAGGGTGCCCAGGCTGTGGGTGCTCATCAGGATGGTGGGAGCCTTGGCATCAGGGAGGGAGATGAGGGCGAGGAGGCAGCCGTGGTCCTGTAGGCGAGGGGGAGCAGGGGGTGCAGAGGGCTGGTGGCAGCCAGCGGGGAGCAGCCCCCCGCAGTCACACGAGCCGCTGAGCTCTGCGGGAACAGGGATGGGGGGTTAATGGCTGAAGGAGGGCGGCTAGGCTGGTCCCCAGAGCCTCCCCTGGGGTTGTGCGTTTGGCAGGGTCTCACCTGCATCAGGTCCCACTCCGCTCCCATCCCTGTGTGTGGCAGAACCAATGCACCCACTGCAAAACAGAGCAAAAACTGTCCTTTCCCCCACAAAACAGGAGTCCCAGACACCCACAGCACCTGACAGAACCCAGCTGGAGCTCAGGTGCTAGCTCACCTGTGGCTGGACACACCCCAAAATCTGGGCATCCCCTGGGGCAGCACGGCTGGGGGGGCAGGCACTGGCACCGTGCTGGCAAGCACCTTCTAACCTATTCCTGCCGCCTCCAGGCCCCCAGCAGCACAGGGACCCCCACAGGGGTGTATTGGATGCGATTGTGTTGGAAGATTCCACCCTGCACACCTTGCTCTGGGTCACCCCAATCCATCCCCCCCACCAGCCATGTCACCAGCATCTCTGCCTGGCTGGCCAAGCCCCCTGGGAGGGAGCCCCCCAACCCCGTGGCACAGGGCACCACCCCGAGCCTGGCCAGGGGGCCCCCTCCCCACCTCTGGGCATGGGGCAGGAGCAGGAGCCAGGGGTCCTGGGGTGCCCGCTGTGGGTGCAGCCACGTAGCCTTACCTGGAGCGCAGGTGTTGAGCTGGCCATAGCTGGGGACGTGGGTGCTGGAGGGCTTCTTCACCAGGAAAGAACGGGGCATGGCTAGTCCCCAAGACTTCTACTGCTGCCAGGACAGGAGCTGCACTCTAGCCAGCATGGGGACAAGGATGAACCCCCCTATCCCTGTGAAAGACACCAGTGGCTGCTCCCAGGATCAGTCCCCCAGGTACGCAGACATAGGTAGAGTCGGTGCCCAGCCTGGAGGGATCGGCTGCATAGAGCCAGCCCAAGTCCCTAGGGAACCCCCACAGCCCCACAGGGGCTTGGAGCCAGGACACTTCCCAGGGACACCCGGAAAAGAAACACCCACCGCATTCCCCTGGCCAGTACCCAGTGGGGTTTTAGGGACAGCACATGGTGCCAAGCGTCCTCCCTGTGTCCTTCCTCTGAGTGCCAGGATTCAGCTGGCAGGGAGAGGGCATGGTTATCGGCAGTGGCATACGCAGCTGAGGGGGATTCCCTCCAACAGGGGAGGTTGGCAAAACCCAGCACTGGGACAGGGGTCACTTATCAGGGGGGAAATACGGGCTGGGGAACGTGGTGACAGAAGCCTAGGGCAGGGAGAAGGGACAGAGTAAAGAAATAGTATTGCCAAAGCCTGCAGCAGCACCACTGCCCGTAGCAGAAGTTGACGAGTCAGGGATGAAGCTGTGAAGACAAGCCCGGAGTGCGGGGAAGAATCAGCCCAAATAAATCAGGGTGGGAGGCACCCAGCCACGTCCCGCATCCTGGAGCCATGGCAGAGACCGCGCAGCGAGGCCACCCGTGGATGAAACTGCCTTTATTGAGAAAAAATGGTTTGCTACAAATATGTCATTGATATTATTTTTCTTCAGAAAACAGTACATCTCATTAAAAGTTCTAGTTATGCAAAAAGTTGTGAGTAACACACTGAAGAGCACGGCCGGTGGCAGCGGGCAGAGCCAGACCTGACCCCGTGCAGAGCAGTGGGAGGCAGAGGCTGCCCATGCAGCTCAGCGCCTGCCTGCGCCCTCGCAACCAGGGCCGTGAAGTGCTTTACAAAAGCAGCTCTTGCTGCCCCTGCTCTGGTGTTGTGGGGCAAAAAAGGAGGAGGAAAGAGAAAGAGGTTAATAGTGCTGTCCCAGAGGAGAGGAGCCCCCTGCAAGCGAGAGCTCTGATGGAGGCTGCTCTGTGACCCCAGGTACTGGCTGAGGATGGGACAGGGAAACCCTCCTGGGTCCCTTTTGGGAGATGCCAGTGTTTGCCATCCCCGCAAGGAAATTCCCCGGTCTTGGCAGGTGCCAGCAATGCTATGCTGGTAAGAGAAGATCATAGAATCATAGAATAGCCAGGTTGGAAGAGACCCACCGGATCATCGAGTCAAACATCATCAAACCCTAAACCATATCCCTTAGCACCTCGTCCACCCGTAGATCCTATCCCTCCTCACTAGCCTGTCTCAAGGGAGAGGAGCAGAGCAGCTCCAGCCCTTTCCCTTCCCTCTGCCAGCAGAGCAGATGGTCTGCAGGCTCCTTGTAGGGCTGCCGACAGCACAGGGGAGCTCACAGCCCCAAAAGCCACGCAGTACTATTTAAATCAAAAGTAAAAAACAAGATGGTATTGCTAGAGCAGAGCTGGAGCTGGAGCCATGTCTCAGATAAACCACACAAGGGCACCTCTCCGAGCAGGGACACACAGAGAGGAAGCGAACAAGGGGGACAGGTCACCAGGATGCTACAGAGCATCAACATCTGCCCAGATGTGCCCTATTCCCAGACAGAGACATGGGAAGGGGAAATGCAATCCCCTATTTCAGAGGACAACATGCTCAGCACTGGGATGGGATCTTACCCGGACAGATGTCCTGCCCACACATCCATCGCCAGCTTGCCACAACTAACCTGCCTGCTCCTTTGCTGGACACGCACAGACAGAAAACCACCACTCCACGTTACACCGTGCCTGCAGCCACATCCAGCACTGTTGCAGAGCTCTGCCTGCAAGGTTAAACCACCCCAAGCTCGACCACACGCCCTGGAAAGGATTAGCAGCTCAGAGAACACAAGCAGGGCTGCTAATCCTCAAAAAGGCAGCCTGACAAGCTGCTCGGCACCCACTCCTCCAGCCAACAAGGAGCTGCTCTGACCCGTCCCCTCCTGCATCACCACCTGCCTGCGGAGAAACACGCTGACAAGGGAAGGGAACAGTCAGAAATAACCAAAGAGGACACCCCACACACCTGGGGTCCAGCTCCTCCCTCCCACCTGATTTCAAATCCACAGCGCGTTTATTTGTTTGGGTTTTTTTTTAAAAAATATACTTTCCTAATAGTGTTCCATAAAAATACTCTTGTCCTCGGTGATGGATATTGCAGTGTGAAGAGTAACAGCTTCTGTTCCCGCTCTATAAAACGTGGAAAAGGCATCACGCCAATTAATGTAGAAAAATGCAAGAACTCAGTATCATAAGAGCCGGTACAAAACAAGGAATGTGAGAGGTTCGCTGGACGCCAGACGCCATCGCCACAGACTCCTCCAAACCCGTTGTTGTCACGGGACACAGGAGGACAACTGTCTTGCCCTGGGATTCAGCCTGGCCTGTGCAGCAGCAGGTAAAGGAGGCAGCTCCAGCCTGCAGCACGGGGGACGGGACAGACTGAGGTCTCTGGAAATAGCCTTGTAGAGTTTAAAAAAAGATGCTCTGTGCTGTCATCTTCCTTTTCAAAAAGGACATGGATAACTGCAGTTTCAAACTAGGGCATTTCTGCATAAAATGCATCATAGTTTTACGTACCTATTCAATTGCAACAATAGAGCATGAAGACAAATGGTGCCAAAAAGCATCTAATAATAAATATATCTGGATACAGGTACATACTCCGTATACGGATATGAAATGCCTAACTGAGGAATGATCCCAGCCCTTCGGCACCAACTCCTCTCTTCTCCTAGCAGTGGATGTCTCTGCTCACTCACCAGTCCAGCACGATGCTAAAGAGACTCCACCTTCTTAAACAAGGTGGGGTTTGCCCAGAGAGGAGAGGGAAGAGAGGTGGCGGTGGGTCTCCAGGGGGCTCCATGCCTCCCCAGCAGGAAGGCCGAGTGTGCAAAAGACAACGGGGTGTGAGGGAGGTCCGGAACAATGCTCCGCAGTCACCCTCAGTTCTCAGAGAGTGACAGTGCCAGGGCAGCCTGCAACGCTGCCTCCTCATCAATGTTATAGTCCTAAAAAAAGAAAGGGATGGTTAGGAGAGATGGCACAGCCACGCCACACAGCCTCCACCACGCAGAGGGGGCAGCCATGGCAAGAAGCCCTTCCTGGTCCTTATTGTCCCTCCAACCCCTGTGGCTGCAAGCCTCCATCTCCCCTGGCAAACAGGTCCCAGGAACATCACAAAACATTCCCATGAAAGAAGCTGCGGCCAAAGGTCAAAGCTTTCTAACAAGGCCACGGGCTTCTCCAGCACTTTGGTTTGGGTTTCTGCAACACAGCAATCACTCCCTAAGTGGGGATACTTCTCTGTAAATAGCTGGAGGTTCCTTTCCCTGAAATGTAGCATCCCTGCAATAAAAGCTGGATGCTAACACCACCTCCCCTCAGTCCCTGCAGCGAAGGCTGGGTGATCACACCCTTACTCCCCAAAACAGGATGGGTCAGCAACTCCCCACCAGGGTGGCCATGGATGCCCCCCCCACACAGCAGCCAGACCCCCATAAGCACGGAGGCTGGGCTGCTCCACTCCCACTACTTGTGAAGCCTTAAAGAAAAGGGCTTTTGTGTTCCAGTTCCTCAGGGGAAGAGTTAACGGACCACATGGAGGAAACGACCCATCTTCATGGAGAGTGGTAACATTTCTCTCTCCTATTCCAGAGACTTTTTCCTTGTGTATCTGACAACGGCCCTTGAGGCGTCTCCCAAGTGGGGCTACACGTGTCCTGCATACCTCCCACAAAGCCCAAAGGTGGATCCAACCCCTTCCCCTCCCAAGGGGCAGCACAGCAGGATGGGCTGGTCCTGGCATGGGAAGGGCTGATGTTATCTCCCAGTTGCTCAGTGCGGAACATGGGGAAGATGACTCAATTTCAACTCTGGGCTGTACTCACCACAAAGGTGTCGTAGGAAAACTTGTGCCTGTGGAGAAGATGCTGGAGGAAGTTGGCGCTTTTGTAGCTAGGGTCCCCCCAGGGCATGGCTGAGCAGACCGGGCACACCTGCAGCAGAACAGGGGAACGGTGACTCCTCTGCTTTCAGCTGCTCTGGGATTCTGAGGCAGCCACAACAAGAAGGAGAAGGGAGTAGTAGTGTCCTGCAGAGGATGTGCTAAACGGAGGGTCATCCTGCCCCCTCCAAGCAAATCCCTTGGTGCAGAGTCTCTGGCACGTGGTCCAGGCTGCCTTGAGCCCGATGACAAGTTACATGCACACGTGAGCACCTCTGGAATAGCGCCAGAGCTGCAAGTGCTCCACGTTGGTCAACCCAGCAGGGATGGGGAAAGGAAATCCAGCACCACCCATGTTGCAGGCACAGGGGGACAGAGGCAGCTTATTCCAGAAAGCCCCTAGAAAAGCAAACAGAGGCAGGTCCCCACCTCCCACCCCAGGGATTTAAAACAAACTAAACCAGTTGGAAACATAGCTGTACTTTAGGCACAGTGGCAGCTCTGCATGCTGGTGGCCCTGGATGTAGCATCAGCTATGGTTTATCTGGATTTCCAAGAGTTACCCCACACAGAACCAGCCCGCCCCAGTGTTGCTCACCACTTTGTTGGGGTCGTTGCGATGGTTCTCCATGCAGTGCTTCACCAGCTCCTGCTGGTCCAGGTTCCGGGCCCCGCAGTACGGACACACAAATGTTGAGCGATTTGGAATATTGCTGAAGAGAGCAAAGACAAGTTTAGATCCCCCAGGGAAAGGACTGGATTGACTCCTTACAAACTAACCCAGTCACCTCTGCTTGGCTTTGCGCCACCTACCCACAGTGGAAACCTTATCAGCCTGTTCCCACCCCAGACTGAATCACTCTGGTTTTGTCAGTCCTCCTTCCCACAATATGCTCTTGAAACACAGGGAAGGAAAAGGGCTGTGGATGCCAGAATGCAAAAGATGCTGATGTTTCTCACTGTGATTGCCTAGGGGAAAGTAAAATGCATTCTTGGATGTTACAGTTTGTAATGAAGACAGAGGGGAGTGCGGGTGCAGTCTGCAAGGAGGAACACATTTCCCCACTCCACGTGCCGCAGTACCTGGGGATAGGCTGGGAAGTGGGGACAACTGGAACGAACTTGGGGCAGTTGGCCATCTGCTCCTGCACCTTCGCACAGGAAGAGACGTGGGAGCGCATTTTCGCGAGGGTCACCTGGAGAACAAGGAGAGAAGAAACATTCCTGGAGGCTGCAGGAATGCGCTGGAGCATGAAGAGCAGTTTTGGCCAGTCAACATCAGGGCAAATGCTGGTCTCTGCAGGATGACCCACATCAGCAGAGAAACGCTGCACCAGCCTGTCTTTCTGCACAGCACAGAGATTTGGGGCTGCACGTGTCACACACCAGAGGTCACACACAAGCCACCCAGGCTGCATTACTGCATCACTAGCTCCGTTTTCCTTTGCAAAAGAGGAACTGCTCGGATACCACACAGAATCGTTCACAGACTGCAGCCAGGAAGTCACAAGAAGATCCCCAGAGTTAAGAGAAGACAGAAAATGCAGGAGCGGAGATGCATCGTGAATCAGAGCTTTACACCCAGTCCCTGAAGCTTCCCAGACCAGACTGCCCTAGGCTGGGCCAGGCCACACTGCCAGTTCAGCTCCCCTGCAGCCACTGGAGTCACGGCACCTTAAACAAGATCTAAATCCTTACCCTCGTTTAGGAGCAGCAGCAGAGCTGGTTTGTCTCAGCCTCTCTTGTGTCGCAGGAAAACCTCAGCCTGCTTTTGAAGGTCCCCACTGTCTAATAATAGCTCCAGCCTGCTGACAAAGGCAGCGAGGAGAGACCGCCTTCATCCTCACACAGCCCCGCTTACCTGGCTTGCAGCCACAGCCGTGACACACAGGGGACATCACACCTCACAGATGCTTTTTGAGGACCCACCAAACAGGGTACTCTGCAAATCCAATCATGGACAGCAAGCAACCTCCCTCCCCTGGAGCTGTGGCTGCAGGATTGGCAGCCAAACGAAGTTGTGCCCACACAGGACAGGGATAGGCAGGTTTCCCCCACGAGTTTTACCTTCTTGTTGCAGCCTCTGCAGGGAGCTTTGTAGGATGAAAGCTGCTTTTCCACACTGGACGCCTTCTCCACCTTCTTGGGGTCGAAGGGCATGCGGCAGAGCGGGCACAGTGGGGATGGCACTTGCAGGCAGGGCTGAAGGCATTCCCCACAAAACCTGGGGACACAAGGAGCAGCGCTGAGTGGTCCAGTGGTGACCCAGCCCAGAAGGAGGAGGAGGGGGAGCAGGACCCCAGCCCCAGGTCTCCACCCCCAGGGACTCCTGTGCACCCCAGGCAGCTCTGAAACCCAGGGATCAGCATCCTTAGCTGGGAGGAACTGGACAGAACTAGGAGCTTGAGAGAGGGTGTGGGGAGGTGCTTTTCCCAATTAACGAGGCATAGGATGAGAGGAAATGGCCTCAAGTTGCACCAGAGGAGGTCTACACTGGATATCAGAAAAAACTCCTTTACTGAAAGAGTGGTGAAGCACTAGAAGAGGCTGCTCAGGGAAGTGGCAGAGTCAGCATCCACGGAGGCGTTCATAAAAGTGGCACTTTGGGACCTGGTTTAGTAGGCACGGTGGTGTTGGGCTGACAGTTGGACTTGATGACCTTAGAGTTCTATTCCAACCTTAATGATTCTATAATTCTACAATTCTACGAGGTCAGGCGCAGCCCAAGCCCTGAAGTTGCTGCTTGGATGTGCCACCAGGGAACAGACAATGCTGTTGCTCCAAGATCTGCAGCCAGCAGCAGATTTGAACGAAGCCAAACAAAAACCAGTGCTGAACATCCAGGCCACACAGTAATAAAGCAAGCGAGCGCATTAGAGCCCGGCTCACCTCCTTTGAAGGTCCTTATGCCTGCAGCAGCACAGATGAGAAATCAAAGCAGCAGAGAGGAAGCACAGGAAGGCACCCCTGGGCAGGAGGCACAGCGGCTCGGTCCCCACAAAGCCGCCTGTCACAGTATCCCTGTCCCCTGTGCCTGCCTACCCACCTCATGTCATGCAGAAGAGGGGAATGAGATGCTGCCAAGCCTCTGCTGCCACGTGGGGAGTGGGCATGGGGGGCACAGGCATGGTGCCCCTTGTCCCCAGCATCACCTCTTCCCCTGGGAAGTGTCCCCAGCCCCAAATGAGCTGGAGTTGGGGAAAGAGCGAGATCGCACTGGGGCACCAAGAAAAGCACAGCCTCAGTGGGAGACCCAGGTGCCCCAAAACCAGGCTGTGGGCAAGAGGACGAGGAGATGTCACCATAGCGCTGGGTGACACGCACGTCCCAGCTCTGTGGCAGCACCCCAGGGGCTGGGGTACAGCACCATGGGAGTGCAGGGCAGGATTCCCAGTCAGGGTGCTGGGAGCAGAGCCTCGGGGTCCTCTGGGCAGGAACTGGGTCTGGGTGCAGAGCAGGAAGCGAGGTTCTGGGTGGCCAGCAGGGGAAGAACATTGGGTAGAGGCATCACCCCACTCCCTGGGATGGGTTCTCAGCACCGGATGGGTGGGAAGGGATCCTGGTGCCGGTGCCCAGTGGGTGGGAAGGGGTCCCAATGTCACGGGTCACAGTGCCTGGGATCCCAGTGTCCAGCGGGTTGGAGGATTTATGGTGCCCAGTGGTCCCAATGCCCGGTGGGTGGGATGGAATCCCGTGCAGCGAGTCCTGGTGCTGGGGGTCCCAGTGCCCAGGGGGTTGGAGGGTTCCTGGTGCCCTGAGCATCCCAATGCTGGGTGGGAGAAATGGGGTCCTGTGCCGGGGGTCCTGGTGTCAGGGGTCCCAGTGCCTAGCGGGTCAGAGGGGTCCCAATGCCCAGGGGTCCCGGTGCTGGACGTCCCAGTGCCACTGCCCAGGGCTGGGATGGGTCCCAGTGCCAGGGGGTCCCTGGGTCCTGCTGGGTTTGAGGGGTCCCAGTCTCAGGGTCCCAGTGCCTGGGGGTCCCGGTGGGTTAGAATGGTCCTGGTGCCCGATGGGTTGGAGGAGTCCCAGTGGGTTGGAGGGGTCCAGGTGCCCGAGGGTCCCAGTGGTCCTGATGGGTGGGAGGGTCCTGGTCCCGGTGCCCGGGGATCCCTGGTGCCCAGTGGGTCGGAGGGGTCCCAGTGGGTTGGAGGGGTCCAGGTGCCCGAGGGTCCCAGCGGTCCTGATGGGTGGGAGGGTCCTGGTCCCGGTGCCCGGGGATCCCTGGTGCCCAGTGGGTCGGAGGGGTCCCAGTGGGTTGGAGGGGTCCTGGTGCCCCCAGGCGCTGTGGGTCATGGTCCTGGGGGTCCTGGTGAGTGGGGGGGTCCCGATCCCGGGGGTCGGAAGGGTCCCAGTCTTGGGGTCCCAGTGCCCGGGGGTCCCTGTGCTGGGGGTCCCAGGTCCCGGTGGGTCGGAGGAGTCCCAGTCTCAGGGTCCCGGTGGGTTGGAGGGGTCCAGGTGCCTGAGGGTCCCGGCGGTCCCGATGGGTGGGAGAGTCCCGGTCCCGGTGCCCAGGGGTCCCTGGTGCCCAGTGGATCGGAGGGATCCCAGTCTTGGGGTCCCAGTGGGTTGGAGGGGTCCCGGTGCCCTAAGTCCTGGTGCTGGGGTCACGGTCCCGGAGGTCCAAGTGGGTGGGAGGGTCCCTGTCCCGGTGGTCGGAGGGGCCCCAGTCCTGGGGTCCCAGTGCCTGGGGGTCCCGGTGGGTCGGAGGGGCCCCAGTCCTGGGGTCCCAGTGCCTGGGGGTCCCGGTGGGTTGGAGGGGTCCCGGTGCCCAAGGGTCCCGGTGCTGGGGATCCCGGTGGTCCCGGTGGGTGGGAGGGTCACGGTCCCGGTGCCCGGGGGTCCCTGCTCCCGGTGGGTCGAGGGGTTCCGGGGTGGGGGTGAGGGGGGGGCGGTGTCTCTGGTCCCGGTGGGCCGGAGGGGTCCCAGCCTCGAGGTCCCGGTTGGGGGCGGGGGGGAGGGGTCCCGGTCCCGGTGGCTCCCCAGCCTCGGGGTCTCACGTGTGTCCGCATCCCGCGATGCCCACGGCGCGGTGGAACACCTCGAGGCAGATGGGGCAGCTGAACTGCGCCTCCAGCGCCTCGGCGGCGCGGGGGGCCGGGGCCCGGCGGCCGAACATGGCGGCGGCGGCGCCGGGCGCGTCACCCGCACGCGACGGGGCCGCCATGGGCGACGAGGGCGGCGGCGGCGGCGGCGGCGGGGAGAGGGGGCGCAGGTGGGACCCGGAGCGCCTCGGGAGGGCTCGGTATCCCCCCACCCCGCGGGACACACGGCACCCCCTCGGTGCCGGACACCGGGCCCTTCGGTATCCACCCCCCACCCCTCCCCGGCACCCGCGGGATCCCCTCGGTGCCGTCCCCTGGGATCCCTTCGGTAGCACCCGTGGTACCCCGGGATCCCCTCCATGCCATCCGCCAGTACCCGCGGGATCCCCTCGGGGCTGGACACAGTGCCACCAGGAACTCCCCAGTGCCATCCCCGGTACCCCTGGGATTCCCTCGATGCCATCCCTGGTACCCCTGGGTTCCCTCAGTGCCATCCCCGGTACCCCCGTGATCCCCTCAGTGCCATCCCCGGTACCCCCGTGATCCCCTCAGTGCCATCCCTGGTACCCCTGGGATTCCCTTGATGCCATCCCTGGTACCCCCATGATTCCCTCATTGCCATCCCTGGTACCCGCATGATCTCCTCAGTGCCATCCCCTGGTGCCATCCCTGGTACCCCTGAGATCCCCTCAGTGCCACCCACAGCACCGCTGGTTTCCCCTCAGTGCCATCCCCAGTACCCCTGTGATTCCCTTAGTGCCATACCTGGTACCCCCGTGATCTCCTCAGTGCCATCCCCTGGTGCCATCCCCAGTACCCCTGTGATTCCCTCAGTGCCATCCCTGGTACCCCTGGGATCCCCTCCATGCCGTCCCCCACTACCCCCATGATTCCCTCGGTGCCATCCCTGCTACCCTCGGTGCCATCCCCAGTACCCCCCTGTGATCCCCTTAGTGCCACCCATGGTGCCCCTGGGGTCCTCTCAGTGCCACCTCTGATAACCCCGTGATTCCCTCAATGCTATCCACAGTACCCCTGGGACCCCCTCAGTGCTGTCCCTTGGGATCTCTTCGGTGCCACCTGTGGTACCCCAGGATCCCCTCAATGCCATCCCCTGGCACCCACGGGATCCCCTTGGTGCCACCTGCAGTACCCCTGCGATCCCTTGGTGCCATCTCCCAGTATCCCCTCGATGCCACCCCCAGTCTCCCAAGGATCACCTCAGTGCCCCCCTCGCGAAGTTACTCCCAGTATTCCTCCCAGCACTCCTCTGGTACCACCCTGGTGCCCCCGGTGCTGCCCAGGGACTGGGGTGACCACCCTCCGGGGCTGTGTTGGGGGCTGGTGCCCCCAGTACTGCCCCGTGACCAGCCGCGCTCCCACAGCCACCCCCGAGCCTGCGTGAAGTGCAAGGAGGGCTCTGCTGCCCTCATCATCCGCGTCGGGGACGCCTTCTGTCGGTGAGGGACCAGGGATGGGATGGGGACCGGGATGCAGTGTGTGGGGACACAGGGCTCAGGCATGGGGGGACTGGGCACATTTGGTATGTTAGGTCTCAGGGACATTGGGTCTTGGGGCCATCAGGGCTTGGGGACATCAGGTTTTGGGGACATCGGGTCTCTGGGACATCAGGGCTTGGAGAGATTTGGTCTAGGGGATGTCTGGTCTTGGGGACAATGTGTGTCTGGAACATCAGGGCTTGGGAACATTGGGTCTCAGAGACATCAAGGCTTGGGGAGAGCAGAGCTCGAGGGCGTTGGGTCTTGATGATATGAGGGCTTGGGGACGCAAGGTCTTGGGCATATCTAGGCTTATTAGACAGCAAGTCTTGGAGAGAGGGGCCCGAGGACTTTGGGACTTGAGGACATTGGGTCTCAAGGATATCAGGGCTTGGAGACGGGGCTCAGAGGCATTGGGATTCAGGGACATGGGGGCTGGGGGACACACCGTGGCTCAGGGCTGTGCCCCTGTGTCCCCACAGTGGTTGCTTCCATGACTACTTCGTGCACAAGTTCCGTGCGATGCTGGGCAAGAACCGCATCATCTTCCCAGGAGAGAAGGTACTGGGGGGACATGGAGGGCACCTGGGTGGCACCACCAGGGCAAGTGACAGTCCCTCCTGTCCCCACAGGTGCTGCTGGCACTGTCGGGAGGGCCGGGCTCCAGCGCCATGCTCCGCCAGGTCCAGGAGGTGAGGGCAGGGGTGCTGGGAGGGGCTGGGGGTGGGGGGCATAGCTCATCCACTCCCCTCACCCTGCGCCTCTGCCAGGGGCTCAGCCGGGAGACAGCCAAGAGGCTCCGCTTTGTCCCTGGACTCATTTACATTGACGGTGAGGATTGACCCCGCTGCCCCTTTGCTGCTCATTCCCTGTCCAGCTTCCCATTCCCAGCCCAGCTTCCCACTCCCTGCCCCAGTGCCCATTTCCAGCCCCAGTGCCCGTTCCCAGCCCCATTGCACCCTCGCAGGGCTGGGCACTGCCACCAAACCCGGTGAGGCTGTGGCACAGATGTCCCTCTCAGCGCTGGGATGGGTGTCCCCTCCTGACCGAGGTGGTGGCCCCGGCGCTGCCCGCCTGCCTTGCAGAGGGAGCGGTGCGAGGGCAGAAGGCGGCCCAGCGGGAGCAGAGCCTGGCCCACATGGAGACCCTGCTGCAGGCCACAGGCTTCCCCTACTACCTAGCGCACCTGGAGGAGGTATGAGGGTGAGGGGGGACACGCTGGGGTGGAGGGACGCACAGTGGGGTGGAGGGACGTGCCTGGCCGTCCCCCCAGCCAACCCCTGGTACCAATCTCTGCTCTGCAGGCACTGGAGCTGCCCGCATCCATCTTGCGGCCAGGGCCAGTGGGGTCCAGCGAGCCCAGCCCCTCCTACAAGGAGGCTGTGGAGGGCTTCATCCAGCAGCAGCGTCAGGATGGGGATGGTGGCACTTCAGTGCCCAACCTTGGCACCCAGGACACGCCAGCAGGGACCCCGGCCACCCCCCGCCTGCCCACAGCTGCCCAAACCCAGGAGCTGCAGCGGCTCTTTGAGGCCGTGGAGACGTCAACGGCGAGAGAGGAGCTGCTGCAGATGCTGCGGTGAGGGGCCGATCCTGCCCAGTGCCGGCACCAGGCAGGTGCGGTGGCTCTGAGCCGGTGTCACCTTGTCCCCCAGGATTCATCTCATCCTGCAGACAGCCCGGACCAAGGGCTACGCCAAGGTGATGACAGGCGAGAGCTGCACTCGTGTGGCCATCAAGCTCCTCACCAACCTGGCACTCGGCCGTGGCGCCTTCCTCGCCGTTGACACGGTGAGCAGCCCCACCAGCACCCTGTCCCCAAACCAGGGGTGGCTGTCCTCGCCCGGAGGGGTGACACGATGCCATGGTGGAGGCTCTGCCGCTTGGTGGCAGGGCAGTTCCTCAGCAGCCGTGCGCCTGCAGGGCTTCATGGACAACCGCCACGGTGACGTGACGGTGGTGCGGCCCATGCGGGAGTACATGGCCAAGGAGATCGCCTTCTACAACCACTTCTTCAATGTCCCCACTGTCATCGCGCCACCCCTCCTCACCAAGGTAGGGACATCTGTCCCCCACGGAGGGGATCTCAAGCTCCAAATGTACTGGGCAGGGACGGAACCTTCCTATCCCATCCCTGCCCTCTCTACTCATTACCCCAGCGCCGGGAGAAGCCCAGCATCCACCGCCTGATAGAGCGCTTCCTTTTGGGGCTGCAGGAGGATTTCTCCTCTACCATCAGCACCGTCTACCGGTACGGTGTGCCCTGCACAGGGGCACCCCAGGATGAGGGGGTTGCGGGGGTTGCAGGGTGCACCTGCTCACCCCTCTGTGTTGGCTGCAGGACAGGCGAGAAGCTGAGCCCGGATCCAGCCAAGGCGAGCAGCGAGTCTGAGCGCTGCCTGCTCTGCCTGTGCGCCCTGGACATCGCTGGGGGTGAGTGACTGGGGGGCATGTGGGGGTGGGGAGGCAGCTGTGCACAGGCCTTATGAGGAACGGTTGAGAGAGCTGGGGATGTTTAGCCTGGAGAAGAGGAGGCTGAGGGGAGACCTCATTGCTCTCTCCAACTCCCTGAAAGGAGGTTGTGGAGAGGAGGGAGCTGGGCTCTTCTCCCAAGTGACAGGGGACAGGACGAGAGGGAATGGCCTCAAGCTCCGCCAGGGGAGGTTCAGGCTGAACATTAGGAAAAAATTTGTCACGGAAAGGGTCATTGGGCATTGGAACAGGCTGCCCAGGGAGGGGATTGATTCACCTTTCCTGGAGGTGTTTAAGGGTTGGGTGGATGAGGCACTGAGGGACATGGTTTAGTGTTTGATAGGAATGGTTGGACTCGATGATCTGGTGGGTTTCTTCCAACCTGGTGATTCTATGATTCTATAATTCTAATTGCACCCCTGCCCTCTGGCTCTTGCAGAGGAGGAGTTGGCCCTGGAGCCCACGCTGATCATGGATGAGCCGGAGCCGGTGGGAGACAGGTGCTGGCAGGATGCCCAGGCAGTGGGGTGAGCGTGTGGGGCAGGGGGAATGCTGTGCCGGCACCGCTGAGGGTTCCTGTCCCTACAGGGCCGAAAGCAGAGCTGCCTTCATCCCGCTGCTGTGCTACAGCTGCCGCCTCACCTTCAAGGAACTGGTAAGGCTTTTGGGGTGCAGCAGGGCAGCTCTCCTTAGGGATGGGGGTCCCCATCTACAGCCTCTCTCTTGCAGGGTCCCCTTGCCACGCTGCCGCCCTATGTGCGCGCCGAGGGTCAGTGCAGGATCCGCAGGTAAGGGGATGGGGGTCTCCTGCCTGCCAGCTCAGCCCCCGATTTCACATCTGTCTATCCACACCGTGTCTGTCCCTTGCAGAGCAGAGATGGAGCAGCAGAGCCAGGTGGTCCTGCAGGAGAATAAGGAGCCCATGCCCACACGCTCACCCCCACTGCCCCTGCCGGCCATCCTGCAGCACCTGTCCCTCCCCAGCTCCAGCCCCATTCAGCATCTATCCTCTGGGTTCCCCAGGCGGCTGCCGGTAAATCCCTTTTTGATTACAGCCAGAGGGCAGGGAGTGCCCCCAGCCCCTGTCTGGTGGTGCCAGTGCTGGCATTCCAGGGCAGCAGGTCCCCAGTCCCACCCCACTGTCCCCCCCTACTCTGCCCCAGCTGCGCGTCAGCCAGGGAGGCCTCAGCTGTTTTATTAGATAATTGTATAAATAAACCATTTGAATTAATAAAAAAAACCAAAACAAAACAAACAAAAAAAAACCAAAACAAAAAACAAAGTCACAAGAAGTGTCTAGAGTCCGGCTGGGGCTGCCAGCCCCCCTCCCCAGCTGGAGGGTGGGTAGCAGACCAGGGCCCCCCATCCTGGAGCTGGGGGGCTATTGCTTTTTGAGTTCAACCTGGATTGGGAGGAGGGCTGGGGAGAGTGGGGATGGGGCCGGCTCCTGACAGCCCACCCAGCAGCAAGGGGTGCCCAGCAGGTGAGGAGGGGCAGCTCCTGCTCTCTCCCTGCCCCAGGAAGGCACAACGTGGTCTCTGCAGGTTGGATGGCTTCAAAGCAACATAAGAAAAACATCCTTCCTAAAAGTGAGTGCGGAGCACCCTGCGTCCCACTGCCTCCCCCAGCAGGATACGGCCCCAGCTTTCAGGGGGGAGCTGGTTAAGGCATTGGCGGTGATGTCCCCAGGAGCAGGGGGCCTGGAGCCCCTTCCCCTTACTCCTTCTCCCGTGTCCACTTGATCATGGTCTCCGGGGAGCGGTAAAGGAAGATGAGCTTGGCGTAGAGCTCCTCCTCCAGCTCCAGCTCGCCCGTCTCCCGCACCAGGAAGATGTCCTGGCACAGTTTCAGGATGCGGTCCACGCAGGGCAACTCCTCAAACATGATGGAGTGTGATATCTCACTGAAGAAACCTCGCACAAACTTCCCAATCACCAGCACGATGGAGACGTACAGCCCCATGATCCTGCAAAGGACAGGGGGACAGATCTTGTATCCCACCTGCCCCTGGCTCCGCACCTCTTTTGGGGTGCGGCCAGGTGAGGGGTGCTCCCCACAACCCCCTCCACGTACCCGTAGCCAGCCAAGAAGCCCAGGCTTGGGGGGCTGACTTTATCGTTGAAGATGATCATGGGGAGGATGTTGCCGTCACCGGGGTCGGGGTCTTTCAGCCGCACCACCCACCACTCCAAGAAGTTGTCAGCCCCTCGGCCAGCGCGCTCCCGTTTCAGCTGCACCTCCACATCCAGGTAGCTGTCCTCCCCGTCTGCCAGGAGAGCGGCACCGTCAGGGCACAGCACAGCTACCGCTGTGCCCCCAACACTGATATTTTTTGGGGGAGGGACACGGTGGGATTTACCTGGCAGCAGCTGCTTGACAGGGTTGGCTTCGGGACCGTTGGGCGCTCGGATGTATTTGGGGAAGAGTTTGGGCACTTGCCTGCAAGAGGGTGGGGTGAGCGGGGAAGGGGCACGGTCCCGCTGAGCCCGGGGGACCAACCTGCCCTGGGGACACTCACACAGGGGCGTCACGGGTGCCCTGCAGCAGCTGGGCCAGCTCCACGCGCTGGGGCGTGCCGGGCTGCAGGTCGGTGGTGTGCTTGTCGAAGGTGTTCTCCACTGTCCCCCCTTTGCCCAGGTCCCTGCGGGCAGAGCAGGCAGTGGAGGCTGAGTGTGTGTGGGAGGGTGCAGGCAGGGCTGTCCCCACCCCACCGCACACCAGCAGTACCTCTGGAAGGTCCAGGTGAGGCGGAGGGTGATGTCGGAGGAGCCGTTCTGCAGCTCCCGCCGCATCTGCTCCCGGCTGGGAGGACTGATGCTCCAGAGCGAGCCCGAGCTGCCCTCGATGCGGGCCCTCACGATGTCCTCGTAGCCATACAGGGTGATGAACTGCATGGCCACCTGAATCATAGAATCAGAGAATCACCAGGTTGGAAAAGACCCACCGGATCATCGAGTCCAACCATTCCTATTAAATACTAAACCATGTCCCTTAGCACCTCGTCCACCCATGCCTTAAACACCTCCAGGGAAGGTGAATCAACCACCTCCCTGAGCAGCTGTTCCAGTGCCCAATAACCCTTCCTATGAAAACTTTTTCCTAATGTTCAGCCTGAACCTCCCCTGGTGGAGCTTGAGGCCATTCCCTCTCGTTCTGTCCCCTGTCACTTGGGAGAAGAGCCCAGCTCCCTCCTCTCCACAACCTCCTTTCAGGTAGTTGTAGAGAGCAATGAGGTCTCCCCTCAGCCTCCTCTTCTCCAGCCTAAACACCCCCAGCTCTCTCAGCCGTTCCTCACAAGGCCTGTTCTCCAGCCCCCTCACCAGCTTCGTTGCTCTTCTCTGGACTCGCTCCAGAGCCTCAACATCCTTCTTGTGGTGAGGGGCCCAGAACTGAACACAGTACTCGAGGAGCGGTCTCACCAGTGCCGAGTACAGAGGGAGAACAACCTCCCTGGACCTGCTGGTCACGCTGTTTCTGATCCAAGCCAAGATGCCATTGGCCTTCTTGGCCACCTGGGCCACTGCTGGCTCATGTTCAGTCGCTGTCAACCAACACCCCCAGGTCCTTCTCCTTTCCAGCCAGACTTCCTCTGCTCTGTAGTTGCTCAGGATTGTTGTGCCCCAAGTGCAGGACCCGGCATTTGGCCTTGTTAAACCTCATGCCGTTGGTCTGCCTTTCCCTCAGCCAGTAGTCGAGTCCAGGGGAGCAGAGCTCAGCCCCCACCCAAGGACACCCTCACCCTGGGGCACCCCAGGCTCTGCTGGCTCCTTGCTGGGCTCCCAGTGGGATGGAGCAGAGGGGTATTTGGCCATGGACTTACCGGCTGCCTCTCAAACTCTTTGGTGAGGGCTTCATAGTCCTGGGGGGTGAAGGGCTGGATGGATTGCTGCTGGACGCTCATGGTGAACAGTGGCTGTGGGACAACGGGGCACCGTGAGCCAGGCAGAGACCTCGCTGTCCTGGCTGGGCAGCCCAGCATTCCCCCTGCATCCTCACCTCATACCCCCCCAGCTTGAGGGTGACGGTGACATCGATGGGGTGGTTCACAACGCCGACCACAGAGCGCACCAGCGACATGAAGAGCAGCGGGAACCAGATGATGGCCACGAGGAAGAGGATGATGAGGCCCCCCATGCCATACTTCACAATCTTTTTCTTCTTCTGCCCCTTGGGCTGGGGGTATTTCTAGGAAAGGGGAGGGAGTACACGGTGCAAAGTGGGCTTGGGGGGACTCCAAGTAACGAGGGGCTTACTCAGGGGCCCTTCCTAGTATGGTGGGGCTGTACCTTCTCTGTCTCACGGCTGCACTTGATGATGAAGATATTGGCGTAGATGTCTTCCACACACATCCAGTTGGAGAGGGACAACGTGGTGTCTGTCCAGACCCAGTCCATGACAGCCCGCAGCTCCACCAGGAAGGGCACAAGGCGAAACCTAGGGGACACATGGGGAGAGGGGACTGGTACAGCATTCTCCGGGTGCCCAGGGGTCCATGCAGACCCATACCGTACCCCTGGAAGAGGAAGAGGTTGAGGTGGTTGTATTTCTTGGTGAGGAAGTTGCCCAGGATGCGAGTAGGGTAGCCGCAGCGGATCTGGTAGGCTGATAGCGCGAAGTAGATGCACTTCACAAAGTACCATAGCTGGGCCACTGTGTTGAGGCTGAACAACCTGTGGGAGAGAGATGTCACCCCCTCTGGCCACCTCCCTGGCCAGGCTGGGCCATTATGTGGGCTTGAGGACACAAAGGTGCCACCCTAGGACTAAGCCATGCCCTTGGGGGATGCCAGTACCTCTCAGTGACAGCCGGCAGGATGAAGAACATCCAGAGGTGGATGCTGAAGACTAGGATGACCTGGAAGATGAGCTTGCCCAGCACAGTCTTGCGGAGGTAGAGTGCACGGTCAATGACCATGGTGGTGAACTGGATGAGCAGCATGACCAGGAAGGCCTCCGGCACTTGGTCATCCGACAGCGAGGAGGTGATATCAGCGGCCGCCGAATGTTTCTGGGGATGCAGGAGGGGTCAGGATACGGCCCAGCAGTGGGAGCTGGCTAGTTGGTGCCCTGTGGGAAACCCCTGCTCACCCCAAAGGCCCAGAAGCCAAAGATGATGATTATGAAGTCAACCACGTCAGCCAGGAACATGAAGGCATAGACATCAGTGGCTGCACGGTGTGGGGTGTGCAGGATGTCCTGGAAGAACTTGCACACTGGCTGGTACATGTTCTGTGTCCTGGAGGGAACACAGGGGACAGAGGGGCCAGGTGACCAGGGGATCGCACTCTGCATCCCCACCCCAACCAGCACTGCGGGTACTCACATGGTGAAGAAGAATTGCTCAACCCGCTGCCCAAATGCCTTCAGCTTCTTCTGAGCGTGGCTCTCTTTTGCCTCTTCTTCTTCCTCCTCCTCTTCTTCCCCCTCCTCCACATCCTCTGCAAGTGAGGCACAGCGTGGGTGACAGCCTGGGGTCCTGTGGGGCCTCATCCTGCCCGGCCCCAGCATCCCTCTGTCCGGGGGGATGTCAACCTTGCCCCTTGCTGGGGCACAACAGCCAGGAGCCAGCACTCACCTTCCTCCGGAGCCACCTCTGGCTGCTTCTTCCCCTGCTGCTTCTTTCTCCTGAAGCGAAGCTGCATGGCCTTGGTCCCGTCTTTGTGCTCCACAGTATCACCCTCCAGCTCCAGCCCCGTGGCTGCACTTGGTGCCCCTGGCTCTGACGGCACCTCTATCCCTTCTTCACGTGCTTCCTCCCACCTCTCCTCTTCCTCGTCATCCACCCGCCCTGCTTCTGCCATCTTCTTGGCGAAGGGGTCCTCCTCGTGGTCCCAGAGCCCGTAGGACTGGGGAAGGCCATGGTCAGGGGGATGGAGCTCCTGATGTCCCACACACTTCACCCCCATCCCACAGCATCAACTCCCAATGCATCCCAGGGACCCAACCAGCAACAGGTGCCTCGGGTGGAAACCAAGGCGGAGCCACCAAGCACCCACTGGGTGCTCTCCAGAGCCCCCGTCATCCCCAGAAGCACCTCCAGCTCCCGAGGATGCCCACCCAGGTAATGTTCGCAGCAGTGCTCATGCCCCGGGGCTCACCAGCAGCAGGGAGCGGTGGAAGAAGAGTGCCAGGAGCTGGACAAGGTCATACTTAATGTAGCTGTCAGTCTTCTCCAAGCCCAGGATGCGGGGCGGGAAGAAGGGCTTGCCCTCATTGCGCACCAGCATGGCATAGCCATTCCATGGGAAGAACCCAAACTGGAAGAGGTATTTCACCACCACCATCACCTGTGGGGATGCTGGGGTCAGCAGGTGGCAGCTGGGGGCCAGGTGGCATCGTCCTGTCCGAGGCCACCCGCTGCTCACCTCGGTGAAGATGATAGCGGTCATCCAGAAGCGCTTGGTGGGCCGGGGGATGGAGAGCATGGCCCAGAGGAAGACAAGGATGGGCAGGAAGAGTGAGATGACGGAGGCAGTCACCATGTTGTTGAGGATGATGATGAAGTAGCAGAGGAGTTCAGAGTGGGCAGTCACGCAGCGGTACCCAGCCAGCAGCAGCTTCAGGAACCGGTTGTGGGATTGATAAAACTGCTCTGACTCTTCCAGCTCAGGGAAGTACAGCCGCCTGTAGGGTGCAAAGAGGGGAATGAGCCGGACGCACCAGCCCCAGCATCAGCCCCACCGCTCCCACCACGTCCCCACACCTGCTCCGGAGGAGCTCGCCAGCAGTCCGGCTCCGATTCTCAGGCAGGGCCAGAAGCTCTCGAGACCCAGCCACGTCCTTCCGCGGTGCGCAAGTTGCCACCTGCTCCTGGCTGATAGTGTGCAACGAGCACGCTGACGGGATGGGGGCGGCTTCTAGGTGCCCGCTGTGGATGGCACAGGAACAGGGCTGAGACCCTGCCCACCAGGCCCTGCCCGCGGCGCTGCCGGCTGCCCCCTCGGGGGGTATCTATGCACCTGCCTGGAAGCAACGCCTTTTGGGGGGTCCACACCCCCAGCCCCCGGCTCCTCGGGGGGCTCCTCTGGCGGCAGCGAGTAGAGTTCATCCAGGACACCACGATGCATGTCCTCGCCCTGCAGAGGGCAGGGGGTCAGTGGCATCGCGGGGCTGCCAACCCCACGTGCCCTAGTGCATCCCCCAGACTCACCGCGGCCAGTCGTCGCGTGAGGACGTATCTCTCGAGGCACAGGACGGTGGACATCTCGGCGTGTTCCTGGGTGCAGGCATCCAGCCACTGGGTCAGCCCGTCCATCAGGGCCTGGCACAGCACCCACAGGAACCGGAGGGTGTTCAGCGCCCGCTGCACCACGTTGCTCCGCTCTGCCACGGGGAGGTAAATGAGGTCACTTTGCACCCACTTAGACCCCCCCCAGCAGCTCCCTACCCTGCAGGTTCTGCTGCCCACCTACCAGAGCCTTCCTCCTCCTCTTCCTCCTGGCCTTCAGCCTCTTCAGGTGCCTCCATCTCCTCCTCTCTCCCTGCACTGTCCCCTACAAAGGTCAGACCTGGCCCCAGGAAGGGGTAGCACTGGCTCAGCAGGCGATTGATATCGTTTCTGGCCCCTAGTGGGTCTCTCCCACTCATCACCCCATCCCTCGTTTTCTCCAGCCTATTTAAAAACCAGCACAGGCACCAAAAAGAAGAGCACGTGCCCAACCCCATCAATGCCATCAGAGTCCACACCTCCCTCCATGCCAAGAACCACGCGGAGGCAACGTGCCATTCTGCGATGCCGACAGCAGCCAGTGCGAAGGGTGGGCACGGGGCAGGCCCATGTCCCCTCTCGCCTCCCCCAGCCCCATTTTGAGGTAAGCCAGACCCACCTGCAGGGACCGCAGCTCCAGGTGTCTCCGGCTGCTCCTGCCTCCGCAGCGCCGTCCTGGTGTTGGTCACCCAGGCTTGGTAGGCGAGCTGGGGTGGGAGAAGGACCGTCAGTGCCTCACGGGCACCACGAGACCCCATCACGCCTCCCCCCAGCCAGGCTCACCTGGAAGGCGCTCTGCCTGCTCGGCCGTGGCTCCTCGGGCACCGCCGCCGCTGCCGCCTCCTCCTCCTCCTCGCTGTCCGACTCGAAGAGGAAATATTCCCCCGAATGCAGCACTGTCAGGGTGGCACGGGGGTCACGGCACAGCCGGGGCCGAGGCACAGGGCACACGGCGTGGCCGCTGACTCCCCAGGGCTCTCTGCCTGACACCACGGTGCCAAGGACACCGCGGGGATCTCCGCTGGGGACAAAGACTCAACTCCCACATCTCCAAAGCGGGGCCCTCCAGTGCTGCTATTCGGAGGCGACCGATGCTGGTAACCCCAAACGCAGCCGGGCACCCTCAGTCCAACACCCCGTTAGTGCTGGGAAGCGGAGAAGCCTGGGTTAGCGCCCAGCACGGGAAGGGGGGACATGCAGGGCGTCACCTCGCCGAAAGCACCATCAGCGCCGCTCCGCGCGGATGTTAGTGGTCCCTGGCGGAGGGACCTTGCCGAGGGGCTGCGCCCTGTTATGGCCCCCGTGCCAGGGCAGTACCTGCGGCGTGGTCTAACCAAGGCCGCCACCACCGCTCCCTCTGCTGGGAAGGCTCCGCTGGGCTGCCGGGAGCTGTGGAACGGCAGGTGGGGAGCTGAGCACGACCACGCTCGGTGCACCCACCCCCAGCACCAGGGTGAGGCATGGAGCAAGGAGGGGGATTCACCAAGACGCTCTCTTTGGCTCCACCGAGACAGCCGTCGGCAATGGGTCACGGTCACCCTGCTGTGCTCAAAGAGGGGTTGGGGAGGTGGGGGCCCCCCTTGGCTCTCACCTCGCCTGGTCTCATCCTGCCCCTCACCGGCGCTGCCGAGCAGCCGCTCCTGGTGGTACTTCTCCTGCTTGGCTCGGATCCGCTCCATCCTGCCAGGCAGAAGCTGCTGCGGAGCCCGCTCGCCCGGAGTCCCCGGGGCAAACCCCAACCACCCTCCCCACACAGGGGAGCCCCAAGGTGCTGGCAGCTGCCAAAGGGGGTGTCCCAGGTGCCCCTCAAAACCCACTCACTGCCGCTTCAGCTGGGCCAGCGACTTCTTCTCTGCTTGCTGATGGGAACGTATGCTCTTGAGGATGCTGGCCTTGAACAGCGCGACACCCCTGTGGAGACAGGGATGTCAGGAGGGTGAGAGGTCACTGGCACCCTCGCACTCGCACGAGGACCCGCCGGGACCCCAGCCCCACCTGGAGGCCTGCAGAGCAGAAGCCTGGAGATCCAGCATGACGTGCAAGTAGTAATAGCTGAGGAAGATACGGCGCTGGAGAAGGAGGAAGAAGAAGCAGATGCTGTCCCAGATGATGCCAGCCTCCTCCACAGGCAGCAAGCAGTCCTGATCCTTGCTCATCTCCTTGGCTGGCAGGCAGAGATGCAGGTAGGTCAGACAGCAGCCCAAACTTGCACCCCTGACCCCACCAGCTCAGGCAGGGGGGTCCCCAAGCCCCCAGCCCTCAGCTCACGGTTATAGTATCCCTTGACAGTGCAGACCAGGCTGAAGAGTTGGATGACCCAGCAGAAGTTGTTCTGCATCTGCTGCACGAAGACGCAGGAGAGAAGCTGCAGGGAAAGAGCGTGAGGTTTGCGAGAGGAAAACAGTACTGCCACCCATCCCAGCCCTCGGGAAAGCCCGGGGAGCGTTGTGTGGCTGGAGACCAGCGGCCCTCACCGACAGCATGTTCTTGGAGATGATGACAGTGATGTTGTAGAGGATGAGGCAGTCCCAGAGCACAAGACGAGCCCGCACTGGCTTGCGCAGCATGGTGGTGCCGAAGAGGAGGAGGTAGAAGCAGGCCAGCAGGTAGCCGAGGCCGAAGAGGCTGATGCGGGTGGCCCCAGTGATGAAGACCACCACCAGTACAAACCAGAAGAGGTAGCGAAAGACCACCACCTTTGCCATGTCCAAGTACGAGCTGTGGGATGGGGCACTCAGAGCAGGGTACATGTCCCCTCCCAGCACCCACGCTTGGCACTGCCTGGTTTTGGGGTGCAGCAAGGTGCTACCTCCCACCCCAGTCAATCAGCACAGTCCTAGTCCCTGCAGCCACCCAGTCTTGAGGATGAAGTGCCTTGTCCCAGTCTATGGAACCCCAGCGCCCGGAGGAGTCCTGCACCATCCCCTGGGGAGTTCTCAACCACTGCATCTCCTCAGTGGGACCACCACAGTCTCTGAGTGCTCCCCTCCCAGACCTGGGGTACCAACCTAGGGGCAGAGGGTCCTGTTCCAGCCACAGGGGGTTCCTGTCCTAGCCCAACGTCAATGAGAGGGCTTCCTTGGCCCAAAGGAGCTGGTGGCCTGACAAACCCATCCTAGGGGACCCCAGCCGAGCAGGTCCCACTGTCTGGATGTCCCACCTTGTCCATACCCCAAGGGGTCCCATCCTGGGCAGGGCTACTCCATCCCCATCGCCCCAGCCCATCGCAGCCTCAGGCACCCACCGGCAGTGGATGAAGTTGGGTGTAGGGTTGTGAGGGTCCCGTTCCAGGTTGAAGTGATCGGCGTTGTCCCCAGCTGCCCGCAGCCACTCCTCAGTGCGCTCGGCCTCAAACACCCGCCACTGCTGGGCCGCACACAGCAGCAGCACGAAGTCATCTGTGGGCACACGGCTCAGCCCTTCAACGTCCCAAAAAGGGCTAAGACTTCAACCAGACTCCAGACTTCAAAGTTGGGAGGGCTCTTGCCCAGCTCTTCCTACCAAAATGGGGTGGGCACCTACCAAACTCCACACATGATGGGGCAGCTCTTTTAGCTTCTCCCACCCCTCCTGGCTGGACCCCCACGTGCCCACGGACGGGATGGGGTCCCAGGGGCTGGAGTGGGGGGACAGGGCACCGCATGGGCAAGGAGGGGTGACAGGGGCTGGAGGTCGGTACTTACTGATGAGGTTGGTGGATTTGGGGGCCACAAAGAAGTCCGGCAGGTACAGCCACTTGATGAGCGCCGAGTTGATGGGGAGGGCCCGGCTCCAGCGCCACGGATAGTCTGGGGGGTGGGGGTGGGCACACTCACTGCTGGTCCCCCAGCCCCTCACCCAGGGTGGGCAGCCTGGCCACGCAAGGACCTCCCCCTCCTTGAGCGAGTCCAGAGAAGAGCAACGAGGCTGGTGAGGGGGCTGGAGAACAGGCCTTATGAGGAACGGCTGAGAGAGCTGGGGGTGTTTAGCCTGGAGAAGAGGAGGCTGAGGGGAGACCTCATTGCTCTCTACAACTACCTGAAAGGAGGTTGTGGAGAGGAGGGAGCTGGGCTCTTCTCCCAAGTGACAGGGGACAGAACGAGAAGGAATGGCCTCAAGCTCCGCCAGGGGAGGTTCAGGCTGAACATTAGGAAAAAAAATTTCATGGAAAGTGTCATTGGGCACTGGAAGGGAGGGGGTGGAGTCACCTTCCCTGGAGGTGTTTAAGGGACGGGTGGACAAGGTGCTGAGGGACATGGTTTAGTGATTGATAGGAATGGTTGGACTCGATGATCCAGTGGGTGTTATCCAACCTGATGATTCTATGATTCTTTGACCCGTGTGAAGGTTGGGTGTCCCCTTACCCACGCAGAGTGCGGGTGGCATCCCCACGCACAGCAGGTACTGGTAGAGGAGGAAGATAACGAGGAAGAGGCAGTACTTGGGCCAGAGGCGGGCGATGGCTGCTCGCCGGCGCCGTGTCAGGATGACGATGAGCCAGCAGCCGTGCAGGATCACCATGAAGTTCATCCGCTGCCCAATCACGTTCACAGTCATTAGGAAGCAGATCTGGGGGGGAAGGCAGAGGCTCAGCCTCGAGCTGCTGCGAGTGGTGAGAACCCCCCCTGCACTGCCTGCTCCCCACCTCCAAGCCAAACTTGTAGTAGAAATAGTTGAAGAAGTATTTGACACAGCTGCCGAGGCCGTCATCGAGGTGCTCACGGGAAACGTCCTCAAAGATGGTCTCAGTGACGGGGGCCACCAGCTGGTGCTGCTTGCGGTAGTACTGCTGGCGCCGGTACACGACCGCCTCGAACACCAGCAGCAACAGCACCAAAAGGTGGTTCTGGGGGAACGAAAGGATGCTCAGGACTACACAGCTTGCCACTGAGCACCCACCCGTGTGGTCCCCACAAACGGGGTGTCCCGACGCCCACCTGGATGTAGCCCAGGTTGGGGTAGCCCTTGCGGATGCCGAACCAGTTGGCAGGGTCCACGGCGCCGCGGTACAGCGTGGAGTTGCTCAGCTCCTCCGGGCTCAGGTTGGTGCCGTTGAAGTGGGGCTACAAAAGCAAGCACGGTTAGGTGTTTAGCACCCTTCACCCTGCCGCCAGACCCTGCCCCTCCACCCAGAGAGCCCTCCCTGTGCGCCACACGCACCTCAAAAACCGGGCATCCCCCTAGCGTGACTGCTCGGGTACCTGGGTGCAGTTGCTGGAGTATTCACTGGGGTCAACGATCTTGAGCTGGTAGAGCATCTTGCAGACAATGATGATGCAGGTCCAGACAGTGGAGAGACAGGAGGCCATGTGGCGGAATCGGCAGTAGGGCACGGCGAAGGCCCACAGCAGCACCAGCAAGAAGTTCATCACCGATACCTAAGGCAGCAAGACACATCAGCACCCCAGGGTGCCCGGCTGAGCCCCCCTGCCCTTGAGTCCTGGGGCTGGTACCTCCTGCAGGGCCACCCAGACGATGTACAGAGCCACCAGTTTGAGGATGTGAAGCTCCAGGAGGCGCCTCACGAAGACCTGCCCGCGGGTCAGCATGTCTGAGAAGGTCCAGCCCAGCACGATGAGGCGCTCCAGCACCAGCCCCCATTTGGTGGGTGCTGTGGGGACACAGACCATCATATGGACACCCTTGCAGTCACCCTGGCTCAGAGGACACCCCAACTCTTCTCTGTACCCTGTCCATCCTTGCAGGATGCTCCCATCCATCCTCACACCCTCCCACACTTGGAGGTCAACCCAAACCCATCTCCCTACACTCCCTGTGCCATCTTGGCTTGAAGGACACCCCAATCCATCCTCATACCCTCCCAGACTTGCAGGACACCCCAATCCACCCCTGCACATCCCCAGCCCATTCCTGGTTTGGAGGATGCCCCAACCCATCCCCGTAACCTCCCACACCTAGAGAACACCCCAATCCATTTGTGCACCCCTCCCACTTGGAGAACACCCTGACCCATCCCCACACCCTCCCATTCATGGAGGACACCCCAAATCCACATCCCTATCCTCCTAGCTCCTTCCTGCCTTGGAGGACACCCCATCCCACCCTGTCCTCCCACCCAGTACCCTGTGACGCGGTGTCGGGGTCGCCTGTCTCGGCGCTGTCAGCAGCGGCTACGTCCCGCAGCAGCCGGCTCCCCTGCAGCTCCTCGAGCCTGTGGGGAGGAGGGCTCAGCGCGGGCATGCGGCGCTCGGGGTGCAGGGGGGTCAATCCTGGCATGGGGACCTACCTGGGCATGTGGCAGGGTGGTGGGGTGGCGGCAGGGATGTGCTCCAGGTCAGTGATGTGCATGAATGGCTGATGGAAGTAATGGAGCTGGAGGATGCAGGCCAGGAGGAAGAATCCCGGAATGAGGGTGCTGGAGAAGAGCTCGGAGACGCTGAACTGCTCCAGACCCAGGTCCCACAGCCTGTGCAGGGAAGGGAAGGTCAGTGTGGGTCCACATCCATCCCACCTGGCACACTGGGATTCAACCCCAACTCCTTTTATCCTCAGGGAAACAATTTCCTCAGTTTCCCCACGTGCAATGCATCTTTTGCCTGTGTCCTGGTGCCACCACAGGCCTGGCAGCAGCAGACACCCTGCAGGAGGTTGGGGACACTCACTGCTCATCGGTGAGGCCCGTCACGTTCTTCCAGTACATGGGGAAGTCCTCAAACTGGAAGGTGTAGATGGCGATGAGCACCAGCATGGTGTACGCCACCACCAGCCACCAGAAGCCCTTCAGAACCTTGCGCCACAGGCTGTAGTACACCTGAGGGGACAGGGACATCAGTGGGGCCACGGCAGGCATGGAGGTGGGATAGGGAAGGGTCCCCAGCCCCCCTACCTGGAACAGGGTGAGGCAGAGGAGGAAGAGGAGCATGTAGACGATCTTGTAGACGACGAGGCGCCCAGCAAAGCTGACCACGATGAACATGCCAGCGCAGACGCAGATCCAGTATTTGGCATAGAAATCCCGCACCAGAACCCCCAGCGCCTTCAGCACGTCCCGCTGCCGGCTGGGCTCTGCGGGGCACACAGGGAGCTGCAGGCGGCCAGGCTGGGGGCACACGCGATCCCCAAATCCCTAGTGGCTGCACTCGTGCCCAGGGACGCTCAGCCCGGCACATGGTCCCTTTGGGTGGGTGACACCAGGAGTCCTCACCTGAGTCGGAAACGGTCACCTCCAGGAGCGGGGTGGTCGGGCACCTCCTTGTTAGCAGCTTCTCCTTAACGAACTGCCGCAGCAGCAGCCAGAAGGTGAGGGTGAGCAGGAGCTGTGGGGACAGGCGGTGAGTGGGAACGGCCGGGTGTCGGTGGGGACAGGGACGGGAACACCAGGGTTACCTTAGCCCCCAGCTCCAGGCAGGGATATTTGGGGTGCACCAGCCCCAGCTCCTTAAGGCTCAGGAAGTCAACACGGGTGGGCAGCTCGGGGACCAGGTCCATGGCCCAGACATACTGCAGGCTGCAGAGAGCGATGCCGTAGAGGACGAGGAAGGGCGAGCAGAGCATGGCGAAGTGATGCCGGCTCCGCACGGTCCAGATGAGACACGCCCAGAGCAGCAGCACGAAGGTCAGCCAGCTGTGGTAGGTGATGCTCCACACCTGTAGGAGGGCAGGACGCAGCGGCTCACGCAGGTTCAGCCCAGGTGGTGCCCCCGTGTCTGCCCATTCCTCCCCCCAGCCCCTTACCATCATAGCGATGAGCGCGCAGACGTAGCTCTGTTTCATGACAACGTGGCTCAGGGTGTGCAGGAGCAGCCGCTCTGCTTGACTCCTCTTGCCTGGCCATGGAGGGGGAGATGGGACTGTGAGCTCCGAGGCCATGGGCAGGGCTTGGGGTGGGGAGGGCAGCGGGTACAGGCTTACCTGGCCGTGGCGAGCTGGGCATGACGTGGACTGTGCAGTTCTCAGCACCACTACCTGGCTTCCCCGTGCTGGGGGACAGCATGGGCTGGGGGACAGAGAGGGCTCAGAGCCCACCTTGGAACTCTCAAAGCACCCTGCAACCATTCCCCCCCTTAGTCTGGGCATTGATTAGGGGGCACAGCCACCCCAAACCCACCTTGGTGTCCTCAGCCACGCCATCGGTGTCCTTGGGCCAACTCTCCAGCTCCACCAACTCCCTCTCCAGGTGCCTCGCTGGTGGCCGTGCCGGCGCCGCAGTTCTCTGCGAGGGGCAGGAGCCAACTCAGGGCACCCTGCGGCAGCCGCCGGGGGAGCAGGATCATGCCCCATCCCCCTGCCAAGGCACCTCCACTGCTCCCCTCCACCAGGCACCCCTGGTGCAAGGGCTGGGGCAGTCTGAGCAGTGGGACACACCAGGCATTGGCACGGGGTCCGGCGCAACCCCGCAGCCCCTCACCTTGTTGTCCAGCCAGCGCAGCTTCACCAGGGTGGTCACAGTGTAGTAGAGCAGGAGCAGGATGCCAGGGTTGGCGTAGACGGGCCAGGGGTGGTCGGTGTTGAGCACCAGGGCGTTGGGCTGGGAGCAGTTGCGATACAGGATGATGTCCTTGAAGCCAAACAACCTGCAGGGACAGAGCAGGTGGCATCATTCCCCGAGTCAGGACCCTCACCGTAAGCCAGGGTCCTATCCCGGGGCTAGCGCGGCGCACGGCTTCACCAAGCAGCCTCCAGCCACACTGCCCAGGGACCCACGGGGGCTGGCAGCGGGATAGGGGCAGCACAGGGACTCTCACGGCACAGCTGCCTCCCCGGGGACTCACCGTGCCCAGATGGTGGGGGGTGGGAAGACCCCCTGGACGAAGGGCGTCTGGTAGGCATAGAGGCAGAGGATGTGGGCAGCAGCGTAGACGCCAACAAGGACGCAGAGGGTATCGAAGGCCAAGCGGCTGGTGGGGAGGTGGCAGGCCCACCACGTGCACAGCCCCACGAAGAGCAGGTAGTAGATGCTGGAGGAGGCGGAGGGCAGGGTGATCCCTGGGGAGCAGCGTCCCGCAGGCGGTCAGTGTGCAGCTGAGCATCATCCACTGGCCAAGCACCCCCTCAGACCAAGCATCCCCTCCGGCAGCATGGCCACCAAGGTCCCCCTCCCCAGCTCACCGCACACCCCTGGCTCACCGCGGACACCCCACAGCCCGTACCCACCAGCCAAGGCCAGCAGCAGGATGGCCAGGCCCTTCCCAGCTGCCCACAGCAGCCAGTGAGCTGTCACCCGCAGCCTCACGCTGAGCGGCGCGTCCCCATCAGCCGCGGTGCTGTGCCGCTCCACATCCTCCTCTTCCCCCTGCCAGGTGAGGAGAGCACGGGGTGAACCTGGTGGCCAGCCCCAGGCTGCTGCTGGCCGTGCCTCAGTTTCCCCCGCTTGAGGGGGAGTGGTGAGGGGACGGCCAGGGCACCCTGCCCTGCGCGGTGCGGGCACGCTGCCCAGCACCTGGCCGTGTTTATCTCATTAGCCGCTTGGATAGCGTCTCCAAAAAGCGGCTGTTTTTCTTGGCGCCAGCAGCAGGGTTCCCAGCACTGAGCTTTTTTCCAGGCTGCCTCCCGCGCTGGCCCTGTGCTCACAGCAAAAGCATCCGCATCGCCCGGCGCTCCGGTTACAGCCTGGCCATAGCCGGAGCCGGGCAGGCAAGCGCCCACCACGACAGCCCAGACCAGTGGGGAGCACCCCAAATAGGGACTAAGCCCTGAGGGGTGTTTGCTGGGCTGAGGAGCGCCATGGGCTTGGGGTTGTGTCTATCTGGGTGACCCTGGCACAAACACAGCATCCCTGTGCCCCACTGGCACTGCCAGGCAAGGCTGGCACCTCATGGCACGGCACCCAGCACTACATCCTGCCGGCAAGCTCTAGCTGGGTACCAGCATCCCGTGATCTCCTGCCCTGCTGCCCTTCCTGAGCCCAGGGGTTCTGGAGCAGCGGTGCCATCCAGAGCCCGGGGACGCAGGCACCGCGCTCCCGCTGCCAGCAGGCAGCCCCACACCAAGCAGTGGGGCTGGGATGTTTGCCGGGATCCCTATGGCAACACAGGAGCAAACACAGGCGCTCCTCCGAGGCTGAGTCACCCTGGCCCATACGAGGTGCTGCAATGATCAGAGAATCATCGAATGGTTTGGGTTGGAAAGGATCTTAAAGATCATCCAGTTCCACTCCCCTGCCATGGGCAGAGACACCTCCCTCTGGATCAGGCTGCTCCAAGCCCCATCCAACCTGGCCTGGAACACCTCCAAGGATGGGGCAGCCACCACTTCTCTGGGCAATCTGGGCCAGCACCCCACCACCCTCATTGTGAAGAATTTCTTCCTTTATGCCTAGTCTAAATCTTCCCCTCACCAATTTAAAGCCATTCCCTCTCATCCTGTCACTCCCTGGCCTTGTAAAAAGTCCCTCCCCAGCTTTCCTGGAGCCCCTTCAGGTACTAGAAGCTGCTCTAAGGTCTCCTCAGAGCCTTCTCTTCTCCAGGCTGAACAACTCCAACTCTCTCAGCCTGTCCTCATAGCAGAGGTGCTCAAGCCCTTGGATCATCTTCGTAGCTCTCCTCTGGACCTGTTCCAACAGTTCCATATCCTTCTTATGTTGGGAATTCCAGAACCGGACACAGGACTCCAGGAGGGCTCTCACAAGAGTGAAGCAGAGGGACAGAATCCCTTTTCTCGCCCCGCTGGCCACGCTGCTTTTGACGCAGCCCAGGATCTGGTTGGCTTTCAGGGCTGTGAGCAAGCATTGCTGGCTCACCTCGAGCTTCTCACCAACGACCCAGCCCTCCACTGCTGCTGGGCAGCCAAAACTGCCCCCACCTGGGTGCCCAGCCGGTGGGGACATCCCGTGCCAAGCCCTCCACATTCCAGCCTGCATTCCCAGGAAGGGGATGGGGACTGGGAGGCTGGAGGGGCTCGGCAGGACGTGACAGGTGGGATGCTGCCGACCAAGCTGGGGTTGGCTCTTACCCGCTCAGGGGGCTCCAGGGATCCCAGCCTCCGGCCATGGGTGGCAGCGCTGGCCTTGGGGACAAGGCGGCGGCACAGGCACAGGCACAGGGACGAGACCAGCAGGATACCGACATCAGGTGCCACCAGACGCACCGAGTTGGGGATGTCGCTCAAGTCCAGCCTGGAGGGGAAAGAGGGGCAGGGGAGGGCTTGCGGGTGCATTTCCCTTGCTGCTGCCAGCCCCCAGCCCCACGCCGCCAGGACACCCTTACCTGGTGACCCCGATGTGCCGAGCGAGGACCTCCCAGGTGCTGCCTGCAGGGAAGCAGGGAGGCGCTGAGTTTGGCAGACCCCGCACGGGGAAGCTCCATGCCCACCCGGAGCAGCTTCACGCCCACCCGGAGCAGCTTCCCCATGGGGAGAGAGCCCCGCATCCATGGGGACCCAGGATGCCCAGTGCAGCAGCCACGGAGAGTGCGCCCTGGCACGGCACAGCATGTGGCTGTGACCCCACAGAGCCTCAGCAGCCCCCCAGCACCCAGCAGGTTGGGATTCCCACATCCCCATGTCACCAGCTTGGGGATCCAGCCCTGCACCGCAGGGAGGGGGCAAAGCCGAGGGAAAGAGAAGGGTGGGAGGGCAGGGGCAGTCATGGGCTCCCCCAGAAGCCTGTCCCAGTGCCCCGTACTCACAGCTGGGCCCCAGCAGCTGGTCCAGGACAGGCAGGGTGTACAGGCATATCTGGAAAACGAGGTGGCCTAGGAGGAAAAGGATGCTGGTCCCCAGCAGAGCTTTGAGGAGGCGGACAGTGTGACCTGCAAGACACGGGCAACCTGTTACCCACAGCCCGAAGTGAACCCAGGGAGCACCAGCGTCCCCAGCAGGGATCCAGCACCCTCAGGAAACGCTGGGAAGGGGTGCACTGCAGTTGTGCCCAGAGGTGCCGGGGGCTGCTCCAGGGACAGGGTTCCACCAAGACCTTTCATGTCTTGCCATGCACCCAGCATAGCCCAACAGCACCATTTTGACTGCATTGCTAGGGAAACAGAAGCAAAAGGCAACACAGGGAGCCAGAACCCAGGACCCCACTCTCTCCCCCTTGCTTCTGCAGCATCCTCCAACCCAGCTGGCACCGAGCACTTTCCTGACCTCATTGGAAGGGACCAGCATCAGGATGCATCTCCCCATCTCAATCCCTGGTGGAACGTCCTGTGGGGGTGCTGGGGGCGGCCCCCAGAGGATCCCCCACATCATGAACCCCATCAGACCTTCCACCAGCTGCAGCCGTGCCCCCGTCCCACCCAGCTCCCTGGGCCGCACGCCCACTTTCCCGGCCACAGGACAGGCAGCGAGCCCACCGCAGCTGCACAGCGGCCGAGGGGCAGCCCGAGGCCAAAAACTCTCCCTCTGCTTGTTTCTTTTTCCTGTAAAACCTCAGGAAAGCCATCAGCAGCGCCCGGGCTGTGGGGCCGTGCGAGCCCATGAAATATTCAGAGGGCAGAGCTTTTAGCTGTGGCTGTGCCAGGCGCTGCCGGCTTGTGCTACAGCGTGGCTGAGCCTGGCAGGGCTACGGGCACCCAGTGCCCACCGAGTAGGGACGTATCCCACACACCCCGCATAGGGGATGCACCCCCGAGGCCCCCAGCGCGTGCCTGTGGTGGGGTACGTGCCCAGGTAGGGCTCAAGGGCTGCTCGTGGTCCATCCCTGCCCACCTGGCGGTCACAGCCCAGCCCTGAGGTTTCTGGTTAATAAGACCGGGGCTCAAAACTGACTATTTTGTAGCTGGAGATCTATTAATAGCCGCACCAGGTTATAATTAACTGAGCGAGGTTGCCACGCGGAGCCACACTGCCCGGCTCAGGGGAAACCGCAGGAGAAGGAGGGCAGGTACTTGCAGCCCCTGTGCTGCCCACCCCACTGCCCACCGTGCCCTGCCCAGTCCCCCCACGCCAGCGCTCAGCCCCTTACCTCCAGCGGAGCACCGCGTGGGCCCCGGGAACCAGGGCAGGAGCAGCAAGAAGAGCAGGTACACCAGGGAGAGGACGTTGAAGCGGAAGATGCAGGCTGGGGGCAGAGGTACAGGCAGGGTTAGTGCTAGGGACGTGGCACTGGGAGGGTGGCACAGCCCACCCAACACCCGGCTGCATCCCCCCCGCCCCATCCCAGGGACCCCCGAGCAGGAGGCAAAGGAAACCCCAAAACAAGAGGCACCCCAAAAACAGGGGCAGTCTCAGACAGCGACTCTAGCACCCAGAAACACTGGTGGGAAGAAAGGGACCTGGGCAGGAGATCAGGCTGGGTCAGTCCCGGTGACCCCTATGGGGAGGGCAGGGGGGACACCAGAGGTCCCAGACGTGTGGGATGACAGAGGGACAAGAATGATGAGCAAAATCTGCCACATTTCCACATGCAAGACCACAGTGAGATCTGAGGACCCCATGGCTGGCTAGGGACCCCAACTCGCTGCCATCCCGGGGCTTGCACAGCCCCCTATATGCACCCAGCCCTGCTCCAGGCGCGCCACCAGCTCGCCACCTTCCTCCTCTCTTATTTTTAGACCTAAATTGCAGCTTGTTTGCGGGCATCAAACCATCGGAGGGGCTGGGCAGGGAGCAGGGCTGAGCCAGCACCCTGCAGAGCTGCCACCGGCGGGGTTGGGGACAGCACAGCGGGGACATCCCAGGATAGCTGCAACTCTGGCTGGGGACGCAGAGTTCCCAGGGGCTGCGAGCACACGCCAGGCAAGCAGTGACGGACACCGGCACATGCACCGAAGTGAACCAGCCCTGCAGCCCCCCAGCCATGAGGCCCCGATGATGGGCATGAAGAGCATCATGAGGGTCTGCATGGGAGAGCTGCTTTGCTGTTCAACCGTGTCACCACTCCAGGTGGTCCCAAGGCAATTCTCCATCCCCAAACCAGAGGGGCATGTCCCCGATTCCCCCCTGCAAGCTCCTCTGGGTAGAGAGGAGACCTCCTGGGACAGCCCAGGGAGGGGACAGCCACAGGGAACTGGTGTCAGGGATGCCAGCTCTGTATGGCCAGGGCAGGGACCTGCTCCACTCGGGGAAGGGACAAGGCAGAGGGGGCCAAGTGGGCAGCCCCTGGCCCCATGGGGCTGGGGGACAAGGAGAGGGGCAGGCCAGGTGCCAAGGGACGTGCTCAGCACCACCAGCCCGGCACAGCCCTTCCTGTGTTTATGTGGTTTCAACGGGACAGCACATTCTGGGGTGAGGGACAGCGCAGCCGGGGTGGGTACATGATGCAGCCCCAGCACCCCAGGGACGGCAGGAGATCCCCAAGGGCTGCGGGGGTGGTGGGAGGGGAGGCACCCAGGAACACACCCAGCAGCCCAGGGCACATCCCACGCAGAACCAGTCAGGGCTAAAGCGAGTCCCCAACCCCACAGCAGGGTCACCATCTGCCTCCCACACCCAGCGAGCGCAGGCAGCCCCCCAGCCCAGTGTGGGGGTACCGGGACCACCGTCCCACTGGTCGCCTCTCCACGGTGACCCCAGGATGCGTCACCTCCCCACACGCTGCCGTGGGCTGCTGGCTACGTTTCGGCAAACCATGATCTAATGGAGCAAATATTCCCCTTCCTGCGCCAGCAGTGACAGGGCCGAGAGGAGCCTTCCCGGTGCGGGGGCGAGCCGCCGCTCTGGCTTATGTGGGAGCCAGACACCACCTCCCCGCCAGCCACCAGCGACCCCTGTCCCAGCACGGACCCCACAGCCCATTCCTGAGCCAGGGCAGAGCCCTTTGAGTGCTTGGGGCAAACCAGCCCTAGCGCGAGTCCTGCTCACAGCCAACCTGTGTGTGCTGGTGGCACAGAGGGGACCAGTGGCACAGGAACCCCGCTGGCATCACCTGGGATGCGGGCTGCCCGAGAGCTGCGGGGAGGAGAGCTGAAGGGGCTGGAGAACAGGCCTTATGAGGAGCTGGGGTTGTTTAGCCTGAAGAAGAGGAGGCTGAGGGGAGACCTCATTGCTCTCTACAACTACCTGAAAGGAGGTTGTGGAGAGGAGGGAGCTGGGCTCTTCTCCCAAGTGACAGGGGACAGGACGAGAGGGAATGGCCTCAAGCTCCACCAGGGGAGGTTCAGGCTGGACATCAGGAAAAAATATTTCACGGAAAGGGTCAGTGGGCACTGGAACAGGCTGCCCAGGGAGGTGGTTGAGTCACCTTCCCTGGAGGTGTTTAAGGGATGGGTGGGCGAGGTGCTGAGGGACAGTGTTTGATACGAATAGTTGGACTTGATGATCCAGTGGGTCTTTTCCAACCTAGTGATTCTATGATTCTATGACAGGGATTGTGGGCACCGTGGGGTGCACTCATGCTGCAGGGAACATCCATGCTGGAAACCCAGCATGACCCACATATTTTATGCTACCAGTGCTGGGAACATCACTCCCAGAAAGGGGCCAGAAGAGAGCAAATATTGTGGCAGTAGCTCAGGGTCACCTGTGGCACCACGAAGGGCTTGGAGCAGCCACCTGCAAATGCAGAGCACTCTGCTGCACCCCAGGGCTGAGCCAGCACCCATGGGACCCTCCGGCCGAAGGCTCCCCCTCTGTCTCTGCTCAAGGCATCACTGGGAAAGCTCCCGGCACTTGGTCAGCGCTTGCTGCAGCCCTGGCTTCAACCAGCTTTTAAGTGCTCGAGGATGAAAAAGGGGGAAGAAGAAAAGATGCTGACGGTATGCCGGGCAGGGAGCAGCCCCCTGGCACGGTGCAGCCTGGTTTGGGAGCGCTCGCAGTGCCCGGCTTTGCACCCGCGCCCTCTCAGCTGCACCAGGGCACGCCGTGCCAGCGCTGCGTGGGTGCCCTGTCCTGCACAGTTGGAGGAAACCGGTTCCCCGCTGTGCTGACAGCAGGGAAATCTTGGAGTGGGGAGAAAAACCAGTTTAGCCCGTGGGGAGAGCGACAGTGGGGAGAGCAGCCCAGAGGAGTAACCCGCCCTCCCGCACCCATCGTCCCCACGGGGAGCCAGGCAGGTGGGTGCAGCTCCGTAGCACCCGCTGCTCCCCATGCAAGCAGCACCCAGAACCCACGATGACCCGTGGTCTCACCTCTACTGCGCACACACAGCAGGATCTGGCCCATACTGAGCATCCCCTTTTACCTCCAGCAAGGTTATCCCGGCTCAGCACCCCAATTCCCTCTTCCCCAGCCCCATGGGAGTGGAAGCAGCCAGCCCAGCTCCTGTGCTGCCGGAGAGTTCACGGCCACTGCGGCCAGCGCTGGCAGCCAGCAGCACTTGAAATATTAACGACCTTAATGTGCCGAGAGGAGGATAAATCGCAGCTCCAGGGAGCTGGGCCAGATGTGCCGCGTTTCCTTTAATCTCCCCTTGAGAGGCAAAGGGGGTCACAGGGGACTCCAAGGAGAAGGCAGGGACCTGGCAGCAAGGATGGGAGCAACGAGGCTGGGTAGAAGGGCAGCCAGGAGAGGGTCAGGGTCTCCAGCCCACTCCAAGCAAACCATCCCGCGCACAGCAAGCTCCTTCCTGGAGATGGATCTGCACCCCGCTGCACAGGAAAGGGGGGTCCCCTGCACCCCACCAGCAACGGGGAGCCCCAAACACCAACCCTGCAGCAACATCCACCCTGTGCCTGCGCACAGCCCCAACACCAACTGGCACCCGCGTAGCCGCCGGCTCTGTGGGGACCTGTGGCCGCTCAGGATTAATTAGCAGAGCTCTTTAATTCCCTGCCTGCTCTGCTATTTTTACCCAGGCCCGTTACCTGCTGCCGGAGCCAGGCAGCTCTGCTGAGCTGCTTCCCAACAGCCACGTCCTGCCTCCTGGCTGACAGCCCCCAGCTGGGGTCCCGGGGACTCAGGGACAGAGAACGTCCCCAAGATGTCATTTTGGGGACAGAGAGTGTCCCCAAGATGTCACTTTGCACCCAGGACCCTGCGCTCTGCAAACCAGAGGCAGGCTAACACAAACTCCAGCCACAGGCAGTCTCCTCTTGGGATTTCTCCCCATCCCAAAATCCGAGCAGCCTCAAAGCGAGCCCCAGGTCCATCCACGCCGGGAGGACCAGCCACCAGCGCATTCCCAGCTTCAGCTCCTCTTTCCAGAAAGAGGGAGCACAGCCCCACCGCTTCACCCGCCGTATCCTGTTTTTGTGGAAAGTTAATCCCGCTCCTGCCAGGACGGAGGCAGCGGCCAGCCCCGCTCGGCTGGGATGCCAGGAGAGCTGCCCCAGGAGGGCACCGGGCTTGCGGCCACATCTGTTAACCTGGCAAACCCCAGCACCTCCTGCAACGGGACATGGAACACAGTCCTTGGGGACAAGTGCTGGCTGCCACCACTGTGCCTGGGGACACCCCCAGCCCCCGGGATGCAATCCCTGCATGGGGTGCACACCAGGATGGGGACAGACGGTGACAGGGGGGCTGGAGCAGCTCCTGGGGCTCAGCACCAGGTTGCCCACGCACACATCCTGCTTGCACACCCACCTGCATAAACGGCCCCACGTTCCCATCAAACGGAAAATGATGGATCTGGGAATGTCCGTTTCCCATGGGCAGCTTGGGGCCAGGACAGTGTCTGCCAAGCAATCTCCAAACACCCCCAATTCCTCAGCCAGTCGCAACGGGCACCCCAGGATTCTTCTGTGACCAGCGTGAGGAAGATGCAAAGAGGTAAACCCAGCCATACTCAAGGGATAAAGCCCCTGCAAACCCAGCCTGGAGCAACCCCTCCAGGACAGGGGAGCCCCAGGGGCAGCACTGGGACCCGCTGCACCCCCGGGGAGCCCCCACGGCATCACCCACCGCAAAGCGGCCACGCAGGGGCTGCACAAGAGGCTCAGTCCCGAGGAGACAGGCACCCCGGCACAGGCAGAGCCCTGCAGGCAGCCAGCCCTGCACCTTCCATCCCCTGCACGCCTGGGGAGGAAGCAGAGTTATTGCTCTTGGAGACAGCAGTGGCGCTTTTTTTTTCTTTTTTTTTTTTCCTCCTCTTTTTTTATTTCTCCTCATTTTATAAAAAGCACCTGACCGCAGGAGGCAGCTGGCTACATCCCACGCTCCCACCAGTGCCCAGCTGGGCACCCAGGTCTGACAGAGAGCTGCCTGCTCCCCACTCTGGTCACCCCACGGGTGAGATGTGCCCCCCCCATCACCTCCATGCACCCCAGCATCCCTGCTGGGCAGGATGGAGCGGAGGCACCTCCCTGTGCCAGGAGGGGATCCAGCTCATGGCACAGCTGCGAACACGGCGTGGGGGTCCCTGCCTGTGTCAGCCAAGGGGAATCAGGGCCACCCTGAGCTGTGGCGCTGAGCTCCTGCACCTCCACCCGCCCGGAGCTGGATGGGAGCCGCAAGCAAACATCCTCCGGACGTTTGGGAAGAGCCTAATTGCTGGGGAAGGAAGGGATGCAGGCGGGTCATGCTCTGGGGCTCTTCCCACTAGGTGCAGCAGGACAAGCTCTGCCACCCCCTGTGCCTCAGTTTCCCCTTGTACCCCAGCCCCCTGGATCCCACTGAGTCAACCACACGGCTCTTCAGAGCGGTGGCTGAGCAGGAGGGAGCTGCTCTCCCAGGACAGCCCCAAAACCCAAGCGGGGCCTCAAATTTAAACAAGCCACCTACAGGATCACCACTGGCACCACCAGCCATGGGCGACAGCAGCTCCCCGGCACAACCCCCCTTGCTGGAGCTGGGGGAGCAGGGAAGGAAGCTTGGGACAATTTGGGGCCAAATCAGCATAACTGGGGCATGGAAGTCCACCGCAGGGGAGAACGTCAACGCCAACACCACCAGCAGCACCACCAGCCATGGGAGACAGCAGCTCCCCGCACAACCCCCTGTGCCAAAGTCAGGCGAGCAGGCAAGCAAGCTTGGGACAATTTGGGGACAATTGGGGGCCAAATCAGCATAACCGGGGCACAAGGGCCGCCTACGGGATCACCACAGGGGAGGACACCAACGCCACCAGCACCACCAGCCACAGGAGATGTTGGCTCCCCAGCAAACAGAGCAGGGTGAGCAGGGAAGCAAGCTTGGGAGAATTTGGGGCCAAATCAGCACAACTGGAGCAGGAGAGTGACCACAGGGGGGAACGCCAACGCCAACACCAACACCACCAGCAGCACCACCAGCCATGGGAGGCAGTGGCTCCCCAGCACAACCCCCTGTGCCGAAGCCAGGCGAGCAGGCAAGCAAGTTTGGGAGAATGTGGGGCCAAACCAGCATAACCGGGGCACGAGGGCCCCATGCGCACGGCCGCGCCCAGAGGCCACGTGTCACCCTGGGCACCCATGCCCCAGAGCAGCGGCTGCCACCCCACCGGCCAGCAGGCCTTGTGCAAGCGGCACAGAGCAACCTTTCCCTTCCCAGCCCCTGTTCGCAGACAGGGTTATAATTAACCTCCTCACATCCTGCACGATGCACTGAGTCACTCCTCGAGCAAAGCAGAACAAATAAAAAGAAACTTTTTCAACAGTCACCAACTTCCTCTGCCAGCCAGGCTCACCCCTGCGCCGGCGGCACCGGTGGCACCACGTACCCCAGCCCAGCGCCCCAAAACACAGCCGGGACAGGGGCTGCTCGCTGGACGCAGCTCCCGTTGAGCTTTTTTGGGGTGATGCTACCCCAAAAGTCACGCCGTAGCTTCCCTGGGCTCCGGATCCCTTGGCATGGGTGGCACGAGCCCGGCAGCGGCCGCCAACCCTACCCATGGCTGGGCACAAGGAGCCCGTTGAACAATCCTGTTTACGGAGAGGTATTTTTCCTTTAGGTAAACGGAGAGTCCCCGAACGGGGTCCCCCGAGCAGCCGGGGTTCAAAGAGCCAATTCTTGTTCTGCGCGTCCCAGGACACGGGTATTTTCCAGGCCGGTAGCCAGACGGTTGCCGCGGTGGGTGGCGCATCTGCCTTCAGAGCCAACGTTGCTCCAAACGGGTTGGGAGCAGCTGGCGAGTCACGACCCCACGGAGGCTGCTGAGCCCCAGGAGGTGCCCAGCACCGGCACACGGAGCCAGGAGGGGTGCAAGGTGCCCTCCAGGCATCACCCACCACAGCCACGCTGCCAGCTGGGCTGTTCCAGCACCTTCTTCGCCCTCCACCTTGCGAGAGGAGCGAGCGAGGTGACGGGACCGGGTCCAAATCGGGATGGTTTCAGACCCAAAAAGCCAGTGGGTGCTCGGTGCTGGGGCGCACTGGGTGTTCTCGGGGGGGGGAGAGGGGGGGGATAACAACATGAACCCCCCTAAACCCGCTCTGGAGGAGGAGAAGTGCCAGCATTTCCCAAGAGCAGGATAAGTCCCACATGGGAATGGGGGGGGACAGGGTGGTCCCGGGGGGGGTGAGAGGAGCATGCAGGGTGGGTTGGGCAGGGGCTGTGTCCCCCGTGGGGCTGGGGGGACACACAGAACAGGTCCTCGGGGTGGGGGGGTGGGGGGGGATGCAGAGTGGTCCCCTATGGGGGGGGGTGGGAGGGGGCACGAGCGCGCAGGACGGTCCCGAGTGGGAGCGGGGACCTCCCCCCCGGTTCCCCCGGGGCTTGTGGGGTGGACGGGACACTCACCGGCGAGCAGGGCGAGCGGCAGCAGCAGCCAGAAGAGCCCCGCGCACAGCGCCCGCCGCTCCATCCCTTCAGGGCCGGCCCATGCCCCGCCGAGCCGAGCCGAGCCGAGCCGAGCCGAGCCGAGCCGAGCCGAGCCGAGCCGAGCCGGGGCTGGGCAGGCCCCGCTGGCCGGTCCCGCAGCGCGGAGAAGGGACGCGCCTGCCCCCTCCCCGCTCCCGCCGCCCTCTCTTTATAAGCGGCGCCGCCCGCCACCCCCCCCCCCCCCCCCCCCCCCGGCTCGGCCCGCCCAGCCCCGGCACCGCTGTCACGAGTCGGCCGGGCTCAGCCCCGACGGCGCGGGCCCCGCGGCCCCGGCTACTCGCCCCGTCGCCAAGGGTTAACCCCGGGGCCTCGGTGTCGGGAGGGGTGTGCAAAGGGTTAACCCCCGACCCTGACCCGGCTGGGGTACGGGGGTGCAGCACAGGGTTAACTCCAGCCGGGCTGGGCTGTGGGGTGCAAAGGGTTAACCCCCCAGCCGTGACCGGAGCTGGGGGGGGGGGGGGGGTGGGAGTTGCAAAGGGTTAACCGCAGCTTTGCAAACCCGAGGGGTAAAGCCCCTGCGAGCCTGCAGCAACCCCTCCGCGCCGCCCGGCGGCGCTGCAGCCCCCACACTGCTGTCATGAGCTGTCGGGCCTCAGCTCCTGTCACTGCTGTCACGAGCTGCTGGGGCTCAGCCCCTGTCACTGCTGTCACGAGCTGTTGGGGCTCAGCCCCTGTCACTGCTGTCACGAGCTGTTGGGGCTCAGCCCCCCCACTGCTGTCACGAGCTGTTGGGGCTCAGCCCCTGTCACTGCTGTCACGAGCTGTCCAGCCTCAGCCCCGTCACTGCTGGCACGAGCTGTCAGGCCTCAGCCCCACACCCCTCCGGTCCCCGCTGCCGGCAGTATGGGTATTGGAGTCAGGGAAAAGAGAATATAAATAACAATAAATTAAAAAATAGCTGATGTGTTTCCTGTTTGCTTCGTGGAAATAAAAAAAAAAAAAAAAAAAGACCGGAGATAATTGAGGCTGAGCACTAGGCTCGGCAGTGCCTGCCCGGAGCTCTGCAGGCCTCCAGCAGCGCAGCTCGGGGCACAGGGCAGCCCCTCGGGGGCAGCCGGGCAGCCCTGGGAGCTGGGAGCGGTGTCCCCAGAGCTGGGCGCACGCTGCACACCCTGGGGAGCCAAAGGCACGGCCGCGCACCCATGGAGCTGGGTGCCCAGAGGAGGGGAGCTGGGTATGTGGTCATGCGCCCCAGGAGGGGCACGGCCACACAACCCAGAGATGGGGACATGGTCATGCACCCGAGGAGCTGGGGGACACAGTTAGGTACCCCAGATCTGGGCACATGGTCACACATCCTGGGAGCAGGGGACATGGTCACACAGCCCAGAGCTGGGGACATGGTTATGCACCCTAGATCTGGGGACACGGTCACACATCCTGGGAGCTGGGGACACGGTCACACAACCAAGAGGTGGGGACATGGTCATGCACCCCAGGAGCTGGGGACACGGCCACGCAACCCAGAGACGGGGACACGGCCACACATCTTGGGAACTGGGAACATGGTCACACATCCTGGGAGCTGGGGACATGGTCATGCAGCCCAGGAGCTGGGGACAGGGTCACACACCCCAGAGCTGGGGACACAGTCACACACCACAGAGCTGGGGACAGGGTCATGCCTCAGAAGCTGGGGACACAGTCACACATCCTGGGAGCTGGGGACACGGGCAAACACCCCAGAGCTGGGGACACAGCCACACACCTTGGGAACTGGGGACACAGTCACACATCCTGGGAGCTGGGGACATAGTCATGCACCCCAGAGCTTGGGACATGGCCATGCACCCTAGATCTGGGGACACAGTCACACATCCTGGGAGCTGGGGACATGGCCACACAGCCTGGAGCTGGGAACACGGTCATGCACCCCAGAGCTGGGGACATGATCACACAGCCCAGAGCTGGGGACACGGTCATGCACCCCAGAGCTGGGGACATGATCACACAGCCCAGAGCTGGGGACACGGTCATGCACCCCAGAGCTGGGGACATGATCACGCACCCCAGAGCTGGGGACACGGTCATGCACCCCAGAGGTGGGGACATGGTCACACACCCCAGGAGTTGGGGACATGGTCACACAACCCAAAGATGGGGACATGGTCACACACCCCAGAGCTGGGGACACGGTCATGCACCCCAGAAGCTGGGGACACAGTTACGCACCCCAGACCGGGGCACACGGTCACGCACCCCAGTGCCACACTCCGTGCCAGAGCCCAGGCTGGGAAGGTGCTGGGCACAGGTGGCAGCAAGGACACCGATGGCCGGTGGCCGCGGGGCAGCGGGCAGCACCCCAGCAGTGCCGGTAACTCCCAGCCCGGAGCAGGAACCATCGGGCTGTGAAATTCTCCACATTCTTTGGCTTCCGAGAGCGTTTGTTTTCTGAACACGCTTAATAAAGCGGCATCCAGCTGGCACGCTGCCCACCTGCTCCCCACCTCGGTCCCTTCGGAGCTCTCGGGGCTCTCTCCCCCATCCCAGACGTGACGCAGAAACCAGAGGCACCCAGACCTCGCCGCCCGTGGCGCAGACTGCAGGCAGGACAGACCTGAGGGCCCCAAACCTGTGTGTCCAGATGAGTTTCGCTGGGCGCAGCCGCTCGTGGGAGCTGGGATGGGCTCTGAACACCTAAACCACCCCAGAGCGCCCTCGGAGCAAGGACTTGGCCCCTCTGCCTGGTTGCATCGATCCACGTCGCTGGGACCCACAGGGAATCACTCATGGAAGTCAAATACAGTGTCACAAAGGCTTGTGGTGGTAGGATGAGGGGGAATGGGTGTGAACTGGAGAGGGGCAGGTTTAGTCTAGACCTAAGGAAGAATTTCTTCAGGATGAGGGCAGTGAGGCCCCGGCCCAGGCTGCCCAGAGAAGCCGTGAGGGGTTCCAGGCCAGGCTGGGTGGGCCTGGGGCAGCCTGGCCTGGTGGGAGGTGTCCCTGCCCATGGCAAAGGGGTTAGAACTGGGTGATCTTTAACACCCCTTCCAAGCCAAACTATTCTATGACTCCATGAATTGTAGAATCATTAGGTTGGAAAGGACCCACCGGATCATCGAGTCCAACCATTCCCATCAATCACTAAACCACGTCCCTCAGCGCCTTGTCCACCCACCCCTTAAACACCTCCAGGGAAGGTGACTCAGCCCCCTCCCTGGGCAGCTGTTCCAGTGCCCAGTGGCCCTTTCTGTGAAATATTTTTTCCTAATGTTCAGTCTGAACCTCCTCTGGTGGAGCTTGAGGCCATTCCCTCTTGTCCTGTCCCCTGTCACTTGGGAGAAGAGCCCAGCTCCCTCCTCTCCACACCCTCCTTTCAGGTAGTTGGAGAGAGCAATGAGGTCTCCCCTCAGCCTCCTCTTCTCCAGGCTAAATGTCAATTGTTGAATCAGGAATGTCTGCATTAATGCTACATCCATGACACCCAGGAATGGAAATTATCGCCGCCAAAGCCCCAGGCAGCACCCCAGAGCGGATCCAGGAAAGGGTGGTGTGTGGCATCCATGCTGGTGAGCTCCGAGCACCCACGGCACCGCAGCCGGCAACGGGGCTGGGGCTGGAGGATTGTGGAAGTAAACAGGGGCAGCGAACGGCACCCCAGAGCCCTGCCTCGCGCAGCTGAATCCGGCCCTGAGTGGCTGCGCTCCACTTTGCCAGCCTCGCTCAGGCTTTAAGAGGGAGATGCTGGAGAAGAGCATGGCCTCGTAATGAGCTGTGGGCACGGCCTGAGTGCCTGGCGAGGTGTTTTATGGGCGAGCAAGCTTCTCCTGCATCCGGGCAGTGCCATTAGCATGCGGCCACACTGCGGGGCAGGGGGATGCTGCCGGTGTCCCCAGAGCCCCACAGCTGTCCCCAACTAGAGCGACTTAGAATCATAGAATCACCAGGTTGGAAGAGACCCATCGGGTCATCGAGTCCAACCATTCCTATCAAACACTAAACCATGTCCCTCAGCGCCTTGTCCACCCGTCCCTTAAACCCCTCCAGGGAAGGTGACTCAACCCCATCCCTGGGCAGCCTCTGCCAGTGCCCAATGACCCTTTCTGTGAAAATTTTTTCCTAATATTCAGCCTAAAACTTGGACTTCTTGGAACCACAACAGATGAGGGGGAAGGCAGCAGTGGCCGAGCTCTTGTTGGGACTGTTGTCCTCAAGTTGCACCAGGGCTGGTTCAGATTGGACATTAGGAAGAGCTTCTTCATCGAAAGGGTTTTTGGGCACCAGCAGAGGCTGCCCAGGTGGAGTCCCTGTCCCTGGAGGGGTTTAAAAGACGGGCAGATGAGGTGCTTAGGGACATGGGTTGGTGGTGGATGGGTACAGTTGGGCTTGATGATCTCAAAGCTCTTTTCCGACCTAGTGATTCTATAGAATCATAGAATCATAGAATAGTTTGGGTTGGAAGGGACCTTAAAGATCATCCAGTTCCAACCCCCCTGCCCTGGGCAGGGACACCTCCCACTGGACCAGGCTGCCCAAGGCCCATCCAGCATGGCCTTGAACCCCTCCAGGGATGGGGCAGCCACAGCTTCCCTAGGCAAGTCATAGAACCATAGAATAACCAGGTTGGAAGAGACCCACCGGATCATCGAATCCAACCATTCCTATCAGCTCGGCCCCATAGGTGCTGGAGACAAGCAGCTCCGTGGCCCCAAACGCACTGGGCAGAGGAGATAAGAGGGGTGACCACTAGCCCAGGAGCTGGACGGGGCGAGCACCATCGCAGGCGCTGTTTGCCCTGCTGCCAGCCTGCTTTGGGGCCCAGCTTGCAACCCCCAGCACCCCGCGCCAGCCGGGGGCCAGGATCGCTCCACGCCTGCAGCAGGCGGGGGCACCAGCCGGACCCTGAACCGAGCAAAGAAACCCCTCCTGGCCCCGACGTGCAGCTCCGCTCCCGCCAGGCGCGGCGCCTTTAAGAGCCCGGCGCGCCAATTCCCCCCCCACGTGACCCGGTGAGCGCGCGGGGAGCTGGGACTCGGCCGCGCGGGTTCCCGCCAAGACCGGAGCGTTTGGCGCGCAGCGCGGCGGCCGCGCGTGTTGGAGCCACCGCCGGCCGCTGGCACCACCGGGGCCACCCCCGGAGCCACCACCACCGGCTGCCGGGACAACCGAGGCCACCGGGACCACCACCGGCTGCCGGGACAACCGAGGCCACCGGGACTACCACCGGCTGCCGGGACAAGCGGAGCCATCGGCGCCACCACCAGCTACCGAGGCCACCGGGACCACCGCCGGTTCCGCCCCCGCCATGTCCCAGCTCCGTGTCACCGACTTCTTCGGCCGCACGAAAGCGGCCACCGGGGACCCGGCCAAGCGCGTCGCCCGCCGGCTGAAGGCCGGCCCCGCAGCGCCCCGGGAGGAGGAGGAGGCGGCGGCGGAGGAGGCCGGGGGTGTCTCCGGTGCCCCGGCGGCGCTGCCCCCCTCGCCGCGCACACCGGCCCGCGGGGGCTGCCCGGGGCCGCGGGGCCGCGTGGGGATGAAGCGGGGCCGCGCCGAGATGGAGGCCGATCTACCACCCGGGAACCGGCCCGGGAAATCGGCGCGGAAGAGGCTGGAGCTGCACCGGGACGAGGAGCCGGGGCTGCCGCCGGCGGTAGGGGAGCTGCGGGGGCCGGGAGGGGCGTAAAACCGGGGGCTTCGGCTCCGGGGCAGCCCCCGCGAGGGCTTGACCTCCATTCCCCAGTGCGGGTCCCCCCCAAGGCTCCTCCCCTCTCCTTTTCTTTTTCCTGATACAGCCCCCCCCCCTCCTTTTCTGATGCTGACCCCCTAAAGGCTCAGCCCCTTCCCCAGTACAGCTCACCCCAGGTTCACCCCCCATCTGATGCTGAGTTCCACCCACCTCCCCCCCAGCCCCCATCAGGGCTTGCTCCTTGCCCCTAGAGCAGCCCCCCTGTGGCTCCCCTAAAGCACAAGGCTATGGGGAGAGCACAGAGGGGGTGTGGGATCCCGGTGGTTTCCCCCCATGTCTGGGCAGCCTCTAAAGCTCCTCTGCTCTCTTACAGGTCACCAGCCCGTCGCCTCCAGCCCCGGCTGTGCCCTCGCTGGACCCGGCAGTGCCCCCCTCGGCCAGTGCCAGCCGCTCCCCCAGCCAGGGGCAGGATGAGGGGACACAGCCTGGCACAGCGTCCCCCGGAACACCCAGGCACCTGCAGCGGGTACGGGATGAGCCTGATTTTCTCCTCTCGTGTTTTGCGTGTGTGGCTGCTGTGCGAACCCCGTTCTGAGCGTGTGCCCCCTCCCCACCCAGGAGGACCTGGCTGAGCTGCGGGGCCGCCTGCAGAAGGTGAAGGCGCTGGCCCAGCTGCCACCCGTCCCTGCCGGGGCCAGCACGGAATTGCGGAGCCGTCTGGAGAAAATGCGACAACTGGAGCTGCGGATCCGCCAGAAGAAAGAGGGAAGAGGAGCCACGCCGGCAGCTCCTGTGGCAGAGGCCGGGTGAGGAGCAGCTTGGATGGGAAAGCGGGGTGTCCCCGTCACTGCCGTCCCTGTTGTGCTGCTCAGCCCTGCAGCAGTTTTGCAGGGGTCTGCCCTCCTCCGTGAGGGGGTGTGGGGACCCTCTGGGAGCACTGGGTGATTCTGCTGCACGCAAAGGGCTTCTCCAAAGCAAAACCCAAGTGTGGTCTGAGCCGCTCCGACTCTGCTGTCGGGCAATCCATGTCCCCAGAACATGGAAGGTGGATGATGTGACCCAGGCCCCAGCACAGCTTGCTTAGAGAAGAGTTTTGGGATGAGGGGAGGAGAAGGTCTTCCCTAAACAGGGTGGGCACGCAGCTCCTAGGCCCTGAGGTGAGCCCTGTGCTGCTCTGTACCCCTGGGGCTGTTCCAGCACGGTGTTCGCTATGCTTGGTGATGCAGGAGAACCTGACCCCTCTGCTTTCCCAGCAGTGAGAAGTCCCCTGCGTACCAGCGGTTCCACACGCTCGCCCAGGACCTTCCCCCAGGGCTTACCCTGCCCTACAAGTTCAGGGTGCTGGCAGAGATGTTCCGCAGCGTGGACACCATCGCCGGGATGCTCTTCAACCGTTCCGAGACCATCACCTTTGCAAAGGTCAAGCAGGGCGTGCAGGACATGATGCGCAAGTAAGTTGGCAGTGGCAGGCAGCCCATTTCGGGATCCCGGCTGAGGCTGTCGGGGCCGATGCCCTGGTGTCAGCCCTTGGTGTTCCCAGCCTCCCGGGTGCTGTTGCAGGCAGTTTGAGGAGCGGCACGTGGGGCAGATCAAGGCGGTGTACCCTACCTCGTACAGGCTGCGCCAGGAGAAGAACATCCCCACCTTTGGCAACGGCATGAAGAAGTCTGACTACCAACTCACGCTGGAGCCGGTGCTGGGGGAAGGTGCGTATAGCATGGGGGGGCCCCCGAGAGCTGGGACATGTTTGGTCCTGACTGGGATCCCCGTATCTCCAGGGATGCTCTCTGCTTGGTCCATTGGGTGATCATCTCACGCATGAGGGTCTGAGTGCATTGGAAGCTTGGGGCGAGTTGGGGGATGATAGGGCAGCGATTCTGGCAGCAATTCTGCCCCCCAGCGCAGCCCTGATCCTGTCCCTCCTGATGATTTTGAGGTTTGAGCCCTGCTGTGGCGCTGCCATGATGCTGTGGGTCCAGAGAAAAGCAGCAAAGTTGGTGAGGGGGCTGGAGAACAGGTCTTATGAGGAACGGCTGAGAGAGCTGGGGGTGTTTAGCCTGGAGAAGAGGAGGCTGAGGGGAGACCTCATTGCTCTCTACAACTACCTGAAAGGAGGTTGTGGAGAGGAGGGAGCTGGGCTCTTCTCCCAAGTGACAGGGGACAGGATGAGAGGGAATGGCCTCAAGCTCCACCAGGGGAGGTTTAGGCTGGACATTAGGAAAAATCTTTTCACTGACAGGGTTGTTGGGCACTGGAACAGCTGCTCAGGGAGGTGGTTGAGTCACCTTCCCTGGAGGTGTTTAAGGGATGGGTGGACGAGGTGCTGAGGGACATGGTTTAGTGATTGATGGGAATGGTTGGACTCGATGGTCCAGTAGGTCTTTTCCAACCTGGTGATTCTATGATTCTATGCTCATATCTCTCCTTGCAGAGGAGAAAGTGGATGGCCGCCCACACTTGTCAGCATCGCGCTTGCTGCAGCGCAGGAAGGAATTCAACCGCAACCTGGTGAACATCGTCAAGCAGCACCACAAGGTGAAGCCCCCTTGGCACCCTTTGCTTTTGGGGTCTGGAGTTGCTCTGATCACTGTCCAGAGGAGCGGGTGGGAAGGAGAAGACTGGCATCCAGGCTGAAAGACTTTGCTGGTTCCTGTGTGATGCTCTTGGCAGGCAGGTTTGGGTGGGGAGGGTGGCTGCTGGAATCTCTCCTGGCCCAAAATTTCTGCCCAGCTGTGCTGGGAGTGCAGGGCAGCGGATGCTTCCTCCATATGTGACCTGCAGGTGCCACAATAACGGCTTTTGCCCTTCTCCAGGCATTCTTGGCTGCCCTCAACCCTCCCATGGTGGTGCCGGAGGAGAAGCTGACCCGCTGGCATCCTCGCTTCAACGTGGATGAGGTGCCAGACATCAGCCCGGCAGAGCTGCCGCAGCCCCCCCAGGAGGACAGACCCAGCACGGCCCAGGAGGTGCTGAGCTCAGCTCGGGGGATGCTCACCCCCAAGGTGAGTCGGGACTGGGCTCTGGCTCCGTCTGTGGCTGGCAGACCTTGAACTTGCTGTCTCTGTGGAAAGGTGTTCCAGATAGGGGTTGGGAAGGATCGCTCTGGAGCCACGGAACTCGGAGCACTGAGTAAGACGGAGGCAGGTGGGGATGCAAGCCTGGCTGTTTTGCTGCAGGTTGTGGTGCAGGACTGGTTTCAGGCAAGAGGAGGCATCAGTAGTGACTTTGGGGCTGGGAGAAGAGATGAAGCACTCCAAGCTGTCCTCGCACAAGCAGGATTGTCTCAGACGCGCTGGGGTGGGAGTGCTGGGCTGCAGGGTTGTGGGGGCGGTGGAGGGGAAATTTTTCCTTCCTTCAGGATGAGTTGCTCCCAGCTGTAACCCAACTCCTCCTCCTCCTCCTTCTTCCATATGAGCAGATGGAAAAAGCTCTTGCCAACCTGGCCTTAAGAACCGCTGAAGCCGATGCGGGGGAACCAGTGATTTCCAAAGCACCGTCTCCTGCCAGCACCTCCAGTGCTTTGAAAGGGGTGTCCCAGGCTCTGCTTGAGAGGGTGAGTAATTCAATCCTGGCTGCGATGCCAGTGCTGGGAGAAACTTGCCTGTGTCTCACCCATCTCTGCTCCCCAAGATCCGCGCAAAGGAGGCTCAGAAGCTGCAGGCGCTGATGACGCGGGATCCGCAGCAGGAGGAGCGGCTTACCATGCTGGGACGGCTGCCGGCCATGGCCCGCATCCTGCGCAACGTCTTTGTGGCCGAGAAGAAGCAGGCACTGACCATGGAGGTGGCTTGTGCACGCATGTCTGATAGCTACGATGTACAGATGCCTCCTGGTAGGAAAGCGAGGGCTGGTCTCACTGGTGCGGGAGGGTCTTGGCAGGAGGACGGAGCTGAGCTCTGACCCATCGGCTGCCTCTCTTTGCAGGTGAGATGGAGAAACACTTGCGCCTCTTTGCAGAGCTGCTGCCTGACTGGGTAGGGATCCACACCATCAGGACGGACACCTACATCAAGCTGGATAAGGGGAAGGACCTCAGCCTCATCACTGAGAGACTCAGTAAGGCAGCGAAGGAGGCAGAAGCCCTCTGAGACCTCCAAGGGTCAAGATTCTCCTTGTGCAATTTCCTCTAAATGTAGCAAATCCTGACTGCGCTCCAGGGATCGGTGTGGGCTGACAGGAGGGTCATCCTCAGGGATGTTTGAGGAAGAGCACAATCCCTGAACTTAATTCCTCTTCCAAGGTCCATGAGGACCATGGCTCCCCTAACCCTTAAGTTGAAGGCAGGTAGTCCTGGGTCCTAGGATGACGATGCAAGCAGTGAAGAGGAGACAATAACCTCTTGGCTTTGCTGTGCTCTCCTGAAGGTTTGATGCAGAAGGTTTCTTCCATTAACTGGGTTTTGGTGGGGTGGAAGCAGAACTGAGCAGAGTGAAAAGGTGACGGGCAGGAAGGAGCGAGAGAAAAAGTCACAAATTGATGGAGTTCTGGACCCTGTTCTGTTTTTAAGGGAGGGAAAATGCATCTCCAGCGCTCGCTGGAAACAACTACAGAACTTGTCAAAACATATTTGTATTAAATGTTTTAAATATAGCTGACTTGTGTTAACCCAGCGTTCTTCCTCCGAGAGCTGCCTGTCTGCGCTGTGTTAGCACCGTGGTTCTCCATGGCAATTGGCACCGGCCGGCACACGCAGGGATGGGCTGGGTCGTCATCCAGCTCCTGGAGAAAGACTTACTGGAAAAAGTGAGCGTGGGTTTGCAGGGAACTGAATGCAGCTTTTGTAACCGGGGACGGGAGCAGGCAGGGCTGGGGTGGGTGCAGGTGGGCTTTTTCCCAGGGGAAAGCCTGGGCCGCTGGGCTGAAGTGCTTTGGGAAGAGGGACAAAGAGGGTGCTGATTGCTGCAGAGGTGCCAGCCTGGCCCAGTGCCCAGGGGAGGAGGCGCTGCATGGGCACACCTCGCACTGCTTTCTGAGCCAAACTCAGCTAGTTTTAGCTTGGGACACTACGAACTCCCACAAAAAGGTAACTGTCCTTCATCTGTCTGCCTGCCTGGGGGAGCACGCTGGCCAGGGAAGCTCCCCCACCTGCTGTACCCACCTCGGTGGTCCCCGTAGCCCTGCCTGAAGGAGCTGGTATGCCCTCCTCCTCCTCTTCTTCCTCCAGAACCCTGCTTGCTGTTGTACAGGCCAGTTGGCTGACACTGCTGGCAGGAGGTGGCCCGCTTTCCAGGAAGGAGGGTTTAAACCCAGCCGAGACTGGAAGGAGGCAAAGCTGGGCTCTGGGTGCAGGCTGGGTTATTGGCCTCACCGCAGTGGAGGAGCTGCTTTCAGCAGCTTGGCAGGCACACACGCACCCCAGGGGAGCTCCCAGTGAGCTCCTGTTCAGCTGCTTGGGACAAAAACCCTTCCTCCTGCCTGGAAGCCACCCCTCACAGCCTTGTCTCTGTGAGTAATTACATCAATGGTTGCTCGCAGCCTGGCCCACGCGAAGGCACCGTCCCTGGGTTCCCTGATGTCACCCCTTGGCCCTGTGCACAGGCAGCTTTGGCATTGGCAGGGTTTACACTTGCTTCCACAGCACACAGCTGCTTTCCACAGCTCTTTGGGGTGGAACTACTTTTTCCCTTCTCCAGCTCACAGCAGGGACCCTCTCCTCGTGCCAAGTATGTGTGTGAGGCGCTGCCTCCCTTGGCTCCGTGCAGGGGCTGGCTGTGAAAACGAGTGCCCTGGGGTAGGTTTTTCCCAGGGGAATGGTGTTTCTCAGTGCACACTGAGCAGCACTGAAGTGGCTTTTCAGGAAATGGTGATAAAAATAGCTGTAATAGTTCTTTCAAATGTAAGGGCAGGGTGTGTGGCATCCCTGTGCCTGGGATGGGGAGGGTGAGTTGAGCTGTGGGGGGCTTGGTCTACACTCCCCTTGGCACTGGTCCCTTCCCCTGTAATCCAGGACCAGCCTGGATGCCCCCTCCTCCAGCTAGAGGTTGGTGCCAAGCATGGAGAAAAGACACCTGAACTGCTCAGTCCTGGCTAGGCGATTCCTTCCAAGCATTTAGGGTGGCAACGGGGAGCTTGTGCCACAGCCTTGCTCTCCGCTGACAGTCTGGGTTTGGAGGAAGACTCTCACAAGGGTAAGTAATGGCTTCAGATACTGCAAGAACAGCTCTGAGAGAGTTTAGAAAAAGTAAAAATACGTCAACATTTTATTTCACCAGTGAGTTGAGACCCTGCTCAGCCAGGGACCCAGCCCCTACGTTTTCAGGCATGTGAAAGTTTTGGCACAGTGGGTTTTAGCTACTTCTGTGACCAAACTGAGCCATGCTATCAGGAACAACTCCAACCTCTACTTCATCCATCACACAACTTGAGTGAGACAGCTCAGCTGCAAGCATAACACCTTTTCTTTCTTTCCCATGGCCTTATCTGACACCAAATACACCAACAAGAATGGGTATTCAAATCGGCATTGTCCTTTCAATATCCTGATGCTCCAAGTAGAACACAGCAGAGGGAAGCCAGCAGCAGAGGGAGTCAGATGTGTTGCAGTAGGTGGGGAACTTGTGCTAAACAAAAGCTGCTGGAGCTGCAGGATTTGGTAGGTGCCCATGCTGCTGGACAGAGGGCAGGCACGCAGCCCTGAGCCTGTGCATGGCCCCGTCCTCAGTGCCTGGTGCCCAGCTGTCTGCTACTTCTCATGATGTAGACTGCTCCCAGTTTTGCAAAATCCACTGCTAAGAACTACTCTGGGCTAAAGGAAGGCAGATGGCTTCCTACAACAGAGACCTTCAGCCTCAAGGGAAGGAGACCATAAGCCAAGCTGCAAGCCGACAGTGTGTTTGAGCTCCTCTAAACCAGCTCAAACTGTTGTATTGCCAGTAGCTGCCTCCTGATTTCAGCACACAGGGCTGGGCAGGCACTTAATTCTCCTTAACAAGCACTATCTTAAAGTAAGAGCAACCTACTCTAGTGTAAGAGACAGCAGAGAGCAACCAGACCATCCTCTGAGGTCAAGTACAGAGGAATTTATCCCTTAGAAAAATCTTGTGCCCACCTTCTGTGTTTCTTTGGCAAATTTTTAACGGGTTCCTAGGAGGCTGAGCAGGTGCAGCTCAGCCGAAGGGAAAGGCAGGGCCTCCAAAGCTATCAGATCTATTCTCCTTCAGCTGCACTTTGATCTCCTAAAAAGAAAATACACAGTGAAGCTGCATCTTGGTCTCCACCCATCAAAACAATCAGGCTGTTCCTTCCTCCCAGAAGGATGAACTGCAAAAAGGATCCTTGCATTCCACGCGCCTTAATCAGTGTCTTGGAAAATAAATGGGACGTATGATTGTACAGCATCTGGCCAGGATCAAAACTGTAGGTTCCCCCCCTGCCCACCCCCTCGTGACATCAAGAGTCACTGAATAAAGCCCTAGTTTGTATATAGTTCATGGTGTGTGTTCTCTTCTCCCAGCTCCTCCTCAGTCAAACTGCAGCAGAGAGTAGAAAGGGACAGACTTGAGCTTTTCCGACCCTTTCAGGAATTTTAACTCTATGACCACCAGGCACTCCAGGACTTCAGCCTTCAGCCTCTTCATCAGCTCACAGGCTGCACTCATGGTACCTGCATGATACAGAGGTTGAGCAAAACCATTGTCACTTAAGGAGCAGTGCCGAGGTAAGCTTCAAACCCCACGGCTGCTCCTGCTGCCACCAGCGCACGTGCACATGGGTCACACATGCTCTAACGCCTTCTGCTTCCCTCACCTCCAGTTGCAAGCAAGTCATCTACAATAACTACTTTTTGTCCCGGTTCCACAGCATCACTCTGGATTTCAAGTTCAGCCTGCAGGGTGGGAAGAGTAACTTCATTTTAGTTTTGTCTTACAGAGAAATGCTTCACAAACAGACAAGTCTTCAGCGAGATCAACCGTAACACTCAGCACCTAAAACCCCAAACCACACATACTCCAGCTGCAGGGGAATGCCACGGAAATACACAGCGTGTTAGGCGACTGCTGGGCCAACCCCCTGGCACACTAAGATCCTGAACATTCATCGAGTGAGTTATGGTCCCATCGTGAAACATTATCCCGCAGCAGTTCTCCAGCAGGGAAAATCTCCTGTAATGCACTGGGCTTGAGAGCTCTGCCTTGACAACACTATCAAGCCAAATCCAAACTGTCACAGGCACATGCTGTGTCAGAAGAACTTGTCCTATGCTGGGGTTGGCCCAAACAATCCTCATAAATAATGCCTAGATTTGCTGTCTCTGGCTGCCATTAGTCACCAGCAGTAGCACGTTACTAGGCTCACACCTCTGCTCTTTAAGCAGGGAGGCTGTGCTGTTAGGAGGCAAGCGCTGTTTTGAAGCCATGCAAGAAAGGCATTTACTTATAGCACTTACTGGAAGAGTGGGAAACACACTCCGTGTTCATGCTCCTGAATTCAAGCCAAAGAAAGCAATTTAGCACCAAGCCTTATCACCACACACAAAAATCAGAGTAAGGCTCACCGATACCAGCCACGCGTCCATGGCTCGGCCAGGGAGCTGCTGTACCACAGCACCATGAAACTCAGAGCTGCTCCTGATGCTTGTGCCAAGCCAGGCTGCCCATGGCATCAGTACTGGCTGCGAAACCCTGCTTGGCAATCACCCCGCTGGTTTTATCAGCCTGTCCCCTCACTGCACCCCCCACCTGCCCTCCATCAACCAGCATGGAAACCCTCTTGTTTTCCCCAGGCATTACCTTGCCATACTCAAGGGCGTAAGAGACTGACTCCGTTGGACCTGGAAGCTTCCCCTTCTTCCGTATCAGCACGAAGCCGATTCCCAGTCTCTGAGCCAGAGGGGGGCCTATGAGGAAGCCGCGGGAGTCCAGGCCTGGAAGGAGCAGAGCAGCGCCAATACTCAGAGTGGAGCCATTCCACTGGGGGTGTCTTTGCACGATACCCCAGGTTTCCCCTCCTGTGTTCAGAGGTGGGGTCTTGAGACACAATTGGCTCTTACAGTCATGTCTGTGGGCTGAAAACACACACCACCCTCCTGCACTGCCTGTGCTCTCCCAGATGTGCTGCTGATGGCAGAGGCACCGCAGAGATCCCCCAATCAGCTCATTTCACCTCCTCTCTAGCTTTCCCTCTTAGAGATAAGCTCAGCTAAGCCCCAGTATCAGTCTGGCCACACAGCCAGGGACTTTGCACCTCTGGGGAACCAACTTCCATTATCATGAAGCACTTGGACTGGGTCTGGTCTAGGCTCCTTGAACTTCAGGCTATTGCCCAGCCCAAGCAATGCCTTCCTAAGCACTTTCTCAGCCTCCTTCATAGGTATGTTGCAACACGTTATCACCACAAAGGCTTTTTCTGAGAAGGAAAACATGCTGGAACAGGGTTTGCCTGCACAGGGAATGTGTGAGACCTGATACGCATGGCTGCAAGACTTTATGTCAGATTTTCAGTACTCCCTGACTCTTTTATTAATGATGAAAGCAATGAACCGTGAAATTGGCACTGAAGTATCATCAGATGGCATCTACCACATCCCAAACTGGTATTTCAGGAAACTACAGAAGGAAATTAAGGGTATAACCTGTCCCAGTGTTACTGTACGATAGAGGCCAACATCCAGGTGATTATAATGTCCGAGGGCTACGGTATTTCCTGCCTCATTAGTAGGAGTCTCTCCACGCCTCCTGCCTGGGCAGCCTGAGCACGTGGTGCTCTGCACTGGCATTAGCAATGTTTTAACCAACACTCACCTGCAATATAGTCGATTTTGGGGAAAGATGCCCTCAAATGATCTTCCAGAAGATCAATCAAAGTCCTGAAAGCTACAGGATCCTTCAGCAAGGGGCTGATATCACTGCAAAGACAGGGAGAGCAGTCAGTGGGTTGTCTGTCTCTCAGGAGTGCACCCGAGCAAGCTCATAAACCCAGAGGAAGTGGGTCCTGCCTTGGGCTGACAGGAGCAGCCAAGGTGAAGGATGGGAGACAGGTGGATGGAGAGGAGCTGGCAGCAAGCCTCTCCCACCCTTTCCCCCATCTCCATCCACATCCCTGTCTCCAACTCCATCCCAACCCCATCTCTACTGCATACCCATCCCATCCCGTGTCCCCATCCCATTCCCCATTGCTACCCCTGCCCCATCCCATCTTAACCCAACCCAACCCATCCCGTTCCCCACTCCATCCCATTCCCCATCCTCATTCCATTCCCCATTCCCCATCCCTATCCTATTCCCTGGCCCTATCCCATCCCACTCCCCATCCCATTCCCTGGCCCCATCCCATCCCAACCCATCCTCCATCCCCATCCTCCATCCCATCCCATCCCCTATCCCTATCCCCATCCCTGGCCCCGGCCCCATCCCCATCCCAGTCCCCACTCCCCATCCCATCCCATTCCCCAGCCCTGGCCCCATCCCGTTCCCCAGTCCCCGTCCCATCCCATCCCATCCCCATTCCCATCCCATTCCCCAGCCCTGGCCCCATCCCATCCCCATTCCCATCCCCATCCCCATCCCCATCCCATCCCCATCGCCATCCTCCTCTCCCTCCCGCACCGGAACAGCACTCCGGGCACGGGGAAGTCCGGGAAGGGCCGCACGCGGTCCCGCACCAGCCGCAGCCGCTCCTCGCCCATGGCCGCCCCGCTCTGCGCACCGCGCGCCGCGCACCGGGCGGAGCCGCCGCCTGCACCGCCCCCGGCCGGGGAGGCAACCGGGCACGGGGCTCCGGTCACCGCGGGCGTGGAGCTCCGATTCCCCTCACAGAACCACAGAATCACCAGGTTGGAAAGGACGCAGTGGATCATCGAGTCCAACCATTCCTATCAAACACTAAACCATGTCCCTCAGCACCTCAGCCACACGTCCTATAAACCCCTCCAGGGATGGGGACTCAACCGCCTCCCTGGGCAGCTGTTCCAGTGCCCAATGACCCTTTCTGTGAAAAAGTTTTTCCTGATGTCCAGCCTAAACCTCCTCTGGCGGAGCAATAAGGTAGCCAAGAAGGCCAATGGCATCTTGGCTTGGATCAGAAACGGCGTGACCAGCAGGTCCAGGGAGGTTATTCTCCCTCTGGACTCGGCACTGGCGAGACCGCTCCTCGAATCCTGTGTTCAGTTCTGGGCCCCTCACCACAAGAAGGATGTTGAGGCTCTGGAGCGAGTCCAGAGAAGAGCAACGAAGCTGGTGAGGGGGCTGGAGAACAGGCCTTATGGGGAACGGCTGAGAGAGCTGGGGGTGTTTAGCCTGGAGAAGAGGAGGCTGAGGGGAGACCTCATTGCTCTCTACAACTACCTGAAAGGAGGTTGTGGAGAGGAGGGAGCTGGGCTCTTCTCCCAAGTGACAGGGGACAGTGCGAGAGGGAATGGCCTCAAGCTCCGCCAGGGGAGGTTCAGGCTAGACATCAGAAAAAAATTTTTCATAGAAAGGGTCATTGGGCACTGGAACAGCTGCCCAGGGAGGTGGTTGAGTCCCCATCCCTGGAGGTGTTTAAGGGACGGGTGGATGAGGCACTGAGGGACATGGTTTAGTGATTGATAGGAATGGTTGGACTCAATGATCCTAAAAGTCTTTTCCAACCTAGTGATTCTATGATTCTGTTTCCTGCTTTTCTGTTCCTCATCACCTCTTGTGAACCCCTGCAACTGCATTTTGTATTTGCTAAGACTGTTGGCTTGGATTACCCTCCTGGGGGATGATAACACAGCCAGTTGGAGTGCCCTCGTCCTGGGCTAACAGCTCAGTAGCTCCTGGTGTCACTCATTCATACAGCAGGTCAGGGAGCTCTCAGACAGCTCCTATCTACCGTTGCCTGATGCGTGCATAGCTGTTTGCCCACGCAGCATTCATTGTAGGCTGGGGACGAACTGCTGAATGAGTACAGATCTCCTCTTACGTTAGCAAATATGGCTTGGACCTGGTCCAAATGCATCTGGGTACAGCCTGCTGCAGAAGCCAAAGGCAGTTCCAGCACGCAATACCCCACGCCGAGCTCAGTGCCTGCTGGTGATAGCTGTGATGGGAACAGTTTCAGCTCCGCACCCTCTGGACAGCCATAAGGGCTCATCTCTGAGGCTTCTGACAGTTTGCCAGCAGCTCTGCAGGTATTTTGCAGTGATTTGATGAGGACTCTGTGCACTGGGTGCTCAGGGCTGCAGTAACCTGGTAACTAATGCAGAGCTTTTCTTCTGCTCTTGCTTGATCAGTCACTCCCAACAGCCCTGTGGGTCCTTCCTGCTTTGAGAGGTGGCTTTCACACAGGAGGAGCAGCCAACAGGAGGGGAAGCCGGTCTCCAGCTTAGCCGTGCTGAGCTTATATGCACAGCATGGCTTGAGAGAGACACAATTCTGCCTGCACCACAGCATCCAGTACATCCTGTGTCATTATGTAGTTCCCTGTGCTCGGTGAAAACCCTTGGGGATCATTTGCTCTGAATTCTGAATCCTCCACTGCTCTATTTTATTCCTGATTTATCTATAGACAGCAAAAGACTCCTGTTTAATGGGTGTCTGCCTGAGGTGCAAAGGGAGACAAGCTGAAGGCCAGTGCAAAGGTTGCTCCCCTTCTTGTTAAGCTCTCTATTGCCAGAGACAGCCTGCACAGGAGGTCAGCGTGTATCCTTTTACAACCATTCCCTTACAGACTAAGATTTTCCCTGAAGTCAGATTATCTTTTTGGCACCAGAAAAATCCTCTCTAGCAGCTGTTCCAGTGAAGCAAACATGGACAAAAAACATAGTCTTCCACTGGAACAGGGTCTTCACAACACCCTTGCTCCCTCAGATGAGCTGGAAGAGTTTCTTTTGTAACCTTACCAACCACGACAGCAGACAATGAGCTATTCCAGCAACTCCTCTTCTTCCTGGTGGATGGAAGCAACGGAATTTATTCTGCCTACCCATGGAAATAAGTAGGAGCTGGGAGAGGGCTCTTTCGCAGTCTGCCTGTGGTGCAAACACCAAGCACCCCTGCCTTCTGCCTCTCACTAATGGAGGAGCTGTAAGCTGGGGTCTTCACTACACTTTTCTTGTTTGTGACCCTCCTACACAATCACCACTGTTACCTGCAGAAGACATCACACATTTTTCTTGAGGCTAAGTGAGATTCCCAGTCCCCTCATGCCAACTGAGCCCAGGCAAACCAGCAACTCTCACCAGAACAAGCTGCTGAGGGCCTCCGCCAGTCTCTTCGTGTCCAGCAGCCAGGTGAAGAAGCAGCTGGAGGGATCACTCCTCCTCTGATGCGGGATCAGGCCTCTTAGACACCATCAGTTCTGCCAAGAAGAGCATAAACGTTACACCAAAATGGATGACCACTGATACAGCTGCCAGAAATTATGCCACGTGCCAGCTCAGGTTTAAAAAAAACATTTCTCACTTCTCTGTCAGAACTTCACCTCATTAATTCTCTGTTTCAAAGGATGTGGATTGCACCTACCAGTACAAACTGTTTTTTAATGTCCAAAGTAAATTAGTTTTCCCTGTAATCATTCAACCTTTCAAACAACAGTGCTGACTCCTACTGCAATTTCCATCTGAAAAGAACTTTCCTAGGACCACTTTCCAAATGTGATGTCAAAGGACTTCGGCTCTGGAATATCAGTGAGGAGGTGTCTCAACATCCGCTTGTGGCTCAGAGAAGTTTAGGGCTGTTTTGTGCCTGGTGGAGGAACCACAGGGGTCTGTTGCGGCAGGGGGACACTGGCTTCACTTCTCTTTTGGACACGGAAGTAACCAGTGATTTAAAAGTGCTTTAAAAGCTTGGTAAGAGAGATGTTATTAGCTGGTGAACATAGAAATTGGGGGTATTTTAGCTTGAGAGCTTGCTCTAATCAGCTTAACCAGGCAATTAGAAGAGCTGTGCTGAGCATGGAAGTTTCTGTTCCGTTAAGGATTTTAAAACTTCAGTGTGAAGTGGAACAAAATGCCCAAAATTTCAACATACCCACAAGGGGAAATGAGAACTAAAATTTCCTTTCAAATCCACTGGAACTTTTCATTTCAATTTCAGCTTTAGAAACACATGCACTTTAAACCCATTTTTTTAAAAACAGATTTGAAATATCTTATTTCAACAGCAGAAGAATGCAGTTCCCCAGCCAGCTCCCTGGGCTCGGGACTGAAGCATCTGTACTGAAAAATGAGCTAGCTTTGTCCCCGCTAAAAGAAGCAAAAGCATTGTGAACCAGATCTGCCCTTCCACAGCATCCTTGTTTGCACAGAACCAAACCCAGTATCTCCTGCTCACTGCAGCAGGATAGATCAGGCTCCTGGAGAAGACAGAAACCCCTTCTCTTTTGGGCCAGCCTGGTGAGCCGGGAGGGGATTTTGAGTTCAATCCAGAGCAAATGGATTTGGCATACATTCCTGACTGCTTGCAAACAGGCCAATGGGCTTTTCAACCCTGATCCCTCTCTGATGGGAATCGTGCTACCAACCTACATATCACCCAGAAGGATATTAAGTGACTCCAAGAGGGACAAAGGCATAGAGGGCTGCCAGATTGCCTCTCTTGAGAAATTGGATGGAAGGTTTTTTTCATTCCTAAGAGACCACAGCCTTTTGGCTAGGGATCCACTTTTATCTAGGATGTATATAATCCAAGCTAGACTTCATGCAACAAAATTATAAATGGTGGAAGGAGAAATAAAGAAAACAGTCAAATGGAGTCTTTTCCTGGTATTTTAAATAGCTTGTTTCCAAAGCAAAAAAAAAGTTCTTCCCATACAACTGTTCTCAAAACCTAATAGTTTAACTCAAGAGGCACTGCTGTGTCGCCTTCTGATAACATATGAAAACCTCACATCAAGTACTATCAGAAAACAAAAGCAAAATTCTATTTCCAAGTATTGTAACTGTTAAGAGAAATGGAAAACAAGCCACTCTAACTGCAAAGCAGTTACTTGGATACTGAACAAGTGCTCAAGAGCAACTCTTGGAGAGTACAGGTGCATGTAGTTTGTAAAGTCTCCCAGTGCTGAGTACAACAGCAAGATCCCCAGGGAGAGATTTCTCCTCTAGCTGTGATGAAGAGGCTGCTGGCAACTCTGCAGACAATTAACACCCTCCCAGCTCTTGCCTTCCCCTCCAAAGCCCCAATTCAAACCACTCTCACCTTCAAAAGGTCTTTCTTCAGCTGCTGAAACTATTTTGCATGATGACTGCAAAGATGTCCTTACTAGAAAAAACAGTATTCTCCAACCTTCAGGAGATCCTCATCTCATCTGCTTCGCTTTATGTGAAACCAGGAGGCTTTTGGAAGCTGTTCACCATGTTTGGGTATGGCTTGACTTGACAGGTACTGAGAACTGCCAGCTTCCACACAGCAGCGAGTGTCCCCAAGTTTCAGCGATATTAGTTCCAGTTTCTTTAGTAAAAGCCCACTGTCATCCTTAGCACTTGCCTGAAAACTCAGTCCCCAGACACACTGTGACGTTTTATTAGCAAATACGTGGATATCACTTGCTCTCGCTCCGAACTTGCCCATTTTCACTTTTAATGCTGTGTTCCTTGGCTTCCCACTTGAAATGCAGAGGCATGTTATCTTTCATCACTGCACTCAATACAGTTTGCAGGGCATTAACCTTGGCTCTAAGTGTTTGGAATTGATCTTCTGGTTTCCAATTCCAGTGTTCAGATCCCCAAATTGTTGGTCCACAGAGACTAATTTGCCACCGAAATAATCCATTTGTCGCCGCAGGATTTTAAATCAAGGCTCCATTTTTGCAGCCATAGACTGTAAATGCAGTAGGACTTTTTTCCACGATTATTAGTTACATCAATTTCAGAAGCTTCTCTGCATGGAAGGTCGGATGATAACACAGCCTCAGGGGCACAGAGCAGGGAGACTTGAAAGGCTAGGCTAATTGGAAATTAAAGGCAAGAAGGAAATTCCTTGGACTCTTAGCCCAAGCAGATATTAAGCTTTTAGCACTTATCAGACATATTTAAATATAAAGAAAGAAGCATTACATAGCAGCAGTCTTAGACAGACATCATCTTTCCTTTAGCTCTTACATCTTGCAGCACGAGAAAGGAAGCCACCAACAAACCAGCTCTGCTGCTGCAGGTACCTGACTAAACTGTAAGCCCTACCAAACCCACTCGTCTGTCAACTGCCACTGCACACACAACCGCAGGCAGGTCCCACAGGCAGCCTTGGCAAAACCATCCCCTGCTGCAGTACAGGCAGTTCGCAAAACCAGGCTACTGTCATACAGACTGACTTCAGATCAGTGGCTCAGGATAATTAGGGCAGATGTGGTAACACACGCCAGCTGCTTTGTGATCCAAGGCGCGTATCGGTGTTTTTGAGCTGCCCCACACTATTGCTGCAGGCTGGCAGCGCTCAGTCCCGTGGCTGCACTGGTGGATGCAGCCTCACCCGCTCCCCACACGAGCCTCTGAATTGCACTTGGGCAGTTGTGTGGGCTGGGAAATTGATCCACGTTAAAAATAATACAGGAAAAACAAAACAAGCTATTTTTAACCCAAGTCAGTCCCATGATCTGGAATGCATCTGTGAGATTGTCCCAAAGCAAGGTGTTATTCAGTTGTCTTACAGGTGCGCACAGACAAATGGTATAATGTATTTCTGATAATTTAGTTTATTTTTCTTCATTAATTCTTCATCTCACAACTTTAAAATCTGTACATCTTTGGGAAATTCATTGATTTAAAATTCTTCCTGGCTATCCAGCTGTAAAACTAATAAATGGACACGAAGTAGATAATAAACAGACATCAAGTCAACTCACTTATAGCAGCCAGCTCTCTAGTGCAAAGTTTACTTCCAGTATCTATGCTCTGAGAGATTACTCCAATGAGGAATGAGGACTGGGTGCGCTGGGTAACCTGACAAACACCATGTGTGCTAAGAACAGGATGGCTTGTCTAAGCAAGTTGCACAGATCGGGGAAAAGCAGTATCATCAAAACTGCAAGCTGAGAAAGAGTAAAGATCAAAGTGGCAGCCAGGCAGGCAGGCGACACGGGGTAGCAGGCATCCAGTAAGCTCACGATGCGTGTACTGCAAATGCTACAAACCGAACGTGTCCAGGCTAGCGCTCAGACGATGAGCAGCGATCCTGTGATGTGACCTTTTAAAAACAGCATGTAGAAAGACAAAGCGCTGTTTCAGTTTGCAGCAGACACGTTCGCTATTTGAGGGCTGACGAGGACTTTCAGGGAGTTGCAGTGACAGACTCCCTCCTCTGGTGGTATCTTTATCTGCTGATAAACATAGAATCATAGAACAGTTTGAGTTGGAAGGGACCTTAAAGATCATTTAATTTCAACCCCCCTGTCACAGGCAGGGGCACCTCCCACCAGACTAGGCTGCCCAAGGTCCATCCAACCTGGCCTTGAACACCTCCAGGGATGGGGCAGCCACAGCTTCCCTGGGCAACCTGGGCCAGGGCCTCATCGTGGATTGCAGGGCTCTGAACAATTCTAGGGGACAGAAGCACTAAAGCAGAGGTGGACCAGACCCAGAAAATTGGAAATTATGGGGTTTGTCCAGCCTCCTGTGCTGACAGATGCACACAACTGCTGCAGAGCCTCCTGCCAGTCCTCCTCACATAACATCACTGAAGAACAGGCTGATTAGAATTTTTTAAGACTTGAGCTATCCACACTATGTCAAAACAAGGAGAATTGTTACGGATAAACTGAAAATGCTTTGATATCCTGGAAGGACAATTAGGACCATCATAGGGCAGCTAAGACATTAGGACTATAAACAAATGCCATTTACAGATGTGCAAGCAGAGAGATTCAGAGGCTCTGCCAGCTGATGAAACGCTGGCTGTAATTTCTGGTAGGTGGAACAGTAAGAGCTGACTCAAGTGCTGTTCTTATTGCAATCTTATAGGATTACCCAGCTTCATGAGATATACAGTAGGAATTACTGTGGAGGGGATTACAGGTAGCATAAACCGTGGGAAAGGAGAGAATGAGAGCATTTGGGATTACAGGGAGGGTAAGAACAAGCAGCCGAGGAGCCTGTAGCAGGCAGCAGCACAGCAGTTACCACAGAAGCACAGCTCTCAACTCATCTGAAGCAAGCCCCAAGCTTTACTTGGGAAGGAAATAGGGCTATTTACAGGAATAGAGTAGTTTGACTTTCCCAAAGCAGCACAATGCCATGCAGAGAGCGCCTATGGAGTGAATGAAACACTGGAGGGGTAGAAGTGGAGCTGTTGGTGGTACAATCAGCATTTCGGGGTTGCTTCTATCTACCCCTCTGAAGCCCCACAGTAACCTTCCTCGGCTCTGTTCGAGACACATTTGTTAGCAATTGTAAAGGGCGTGAAACAGGCTCAAAAGCAGATGGGAAATTTGCAATGTGAAATTGTGCAAAGGATCGGCATCTACCATGAACTCTTTTTAAAGAAGCGCTACACCCAGGCTATGGAAAGTTTGCACAAGGAGAATTCCTCAGAGAGCACACACTGGAAACAGGGTCAAGAGTTAACATCTGATGTAAACGGGCATTTATGAGCCTGCAGTTGGCTGGGCCCAGATCATGAGACCAGAAGCGTGACTTAAACCATATTTGGACCCAGATTTTTGGAAATGAAGAAAACCCTATAAATGAACAACTAATGCCCAGCATCCTGAGAATATCCTGCACATCATCAATGAGACAATACTTACATGAGCACAATTTTCAAATTACTTTATACTATTAACTAAGGAATGTTTGCAGCTACAGATCGAAGGAAGACAAGGCTGCTCTCCTCCATGGAGCCAGTCCCTTTGTTGAGAACAGAAGGGAGCACTTGTTTGCACCCAGCAATGCACAGCAGAGGTCTGGGCCATACAGCTGCACCCAGTACTCAAAAGTTTAGGAAGAAAGGGAAAACAAGTTGGTGTCCAAAGAGTTCACAATGGAAGCCAAATGTTAAAACAACAAGTTACAGGCAAATAAAACAAAGGCAGTTTGGGCAGGGCTTTCTGGCGGCTGCAAGTTTCCTGAACTTTCCCCATGACTGCTGTTGGGGCATCCTAACGAGCAATGACTTGAGAGTAGGTTGGGTGGAAGGAGGAAGATAAAAGGTGCATCCATGGCATTTCGAGGGTGACAGCAGAGTTCTAGTTGTCCAGAGAGCTTTCATAGTTGAAACAGTCTGCACTGAAAAGTTACCATTTACGGAAACAGCTGAAACAGTACAAGAGTATAGGCTAAACCCGGAGCACTAGCAATATAAACACTGGCCCTTTTGGAAGAGCAAATGATGATATCATACATACATCACACCCTTCCTGTGTGTACAGGAGTGCCAACATGAGAAGACATGCACTGTAAACTGTATGTCCGGCTGGTTATAGCTTTTCTGTGTAGCTTTTGAGGACTGCAGGGAAGATCAATGAGGCCAAAAGCACTTCTTAGGCTCAGACTCAGGTGGCGTCAGGCACTTCCCTAGCTTCTCACAGCCTGGGGGAGACCAATTCTGTTAAAAACAAACAAAAACCATACAGAAAAACAATTCACACCAAGTATTTGCTAAGCCCTGTACCCTAACCCACATCTTTTGATTTTCACAAAGACGGTCTTACGTCCTGCTTGAAAAATGAAACCCCTCTTGCAGCTGATGCTTCTGGGCTCATCAACTTCCTGATTCCAAACATTATTCAAAAAGAGCTTTACGAAAGACTACAAATTCTTCTGCAGTAGATGAGTCCCTCTTCTGGGATACAGTGCTCTCTCCTGTACAAATACAGTCTGGTGGGACTCTGGTGACCTTCCTCTCTTTCTTATAGCAGCATGGAGCAACGAGACCATGAAGTTTTGGGGAAAACTCCCACTTTCCTGGGATCCAGAAAAGAGTTCTTATTCTTAGTACTAAGATATCCATGCACTTTCTTGAGGAAATAAGAAAAAAGCAACAGAAGGCCAAGGGTGTGAGAGAGATAAGAATGCCTGTATTTTAAATGAGCATTTTGATGGATGAATTCATGAACAGATGGAGTAGGAGGCATTTATGAGACAACTACTTCAATGCATGTAGACCAAAACCATTCGCCTCCCTTGTTTCCATGTTTCTTGAACTTCCTTTCTCCAGTATGCGTGCAACAGAGAAACAATGTCAGCAAGGAAACCCACTGTAAACCAGCTTCCAAAGGGATTAATGAAGGAAGGAGTCTGAATAAAAACTTTTTCAATATCATGGGGTTTTGTCACTTAAAATTTGGTAGAGCAGTAACATGAATGGCAGGTTACAATTCCCATTCTGCCTTCAGAAATCTTTTATGTTCATATTCTTTTTCCTTCCTCTCTCAAGGTCTGTCCATCCATGGGAGATTCCTCCTGTCACCTATTGAAGGTCAGCTCAGCTCGGACCAATTGCCTTTTATTACTAGCCTTTTTATTACTACCCATTTATAACTACCCATTTATGTTTTCTTGAAATTAAACTCCTATAGACTAAAAGGAAAGCTTAACCCCAGAAAAAATACCAGAGCAGGCTTCTATTCCATACAGTCGACAACAGATGGCAGTGAGACACCAGCTATGACTGCAGAAGGAGCAGATCACAGAGGGAAGCTTTGGCGGAAGGCACCTCACTCCACTAAGAGCTCCAGATGGTTTCAGAACAATGAATGCTGTTTTCTAAATCTGTTTCTCAATTTTAAAATGCGCAACCACTGCTGGACATTTCAGATGCTTGACCACTCCGTAGAGGTAACAGAGATCCAAAGAAACAAACAAAATGTTTGTTCTTTTTTAAAAAAACCCAAACAAATTGTATCTGCAAGGTGGCTTTCCTGGATCTGTGCTTGAAATGCTGAGAGCCCTGAGGACACCATGTGTGCTGCAAGTCAAACACGCAGTCAAGCCAGCACGGCTCCACTGCATGGAGTAATTTCTCCTACACTTCCACAGGAGGGAAACACAGCAGAACCGGCTCTGCAGGAGCTTCATCTGCACTGCTGGTGGGATACACCACAGATGGGCCAACAAACAGTTCCCCTGCTCAGGAGGGCTGACGCTGCTGCGCTTACATCAATCCCAAGACTGCAGTAGCTACAAAACGATCCATCTGCTTTGCTTATGGATAAGTAAAGACAATCCTTCTCCTCTGCCACAGAAAGGATATTAAATACTGATATCAAATAAATAGGTGACAGAATTTAGAAGGTAGTGTTAGGCATAGTAGTAGTAGAAGCTGATATTTATCTCCACACATCCTCCAAAGATAGATTTAGGGCCCAGTCAGCCCCAGCGATGCTATCACTCCAAAAGGAACTGGTTATCTTCATTTCTCATCTCAAAAGGCAATAATTTGGTGACTGTTTATTTTAGCTTTGTGTCCGTGTAATTAGTCTGCTAGGAGTTTACACAGAATAGAGAATCTGGTGTAAAAAAGCTTCCTGCTGGGATTTGAACATTTCTCCTGGGATTAGAATAACCCCTGGTCCACCAGAGACGGGTTTTTTCCTCAGACAGCCTCAATGATCTGATTGGAGCTTGGCCAAGCACTGAGGCAGTCGTTAGCTGCCTCTGCTAGTAGACTTTGCAGGCATAACTGGGCTTGGCCAAGCCCATGGTCTGCAGAACTTCTAAGCCAGCTGAGATAGAACGAGGCATGTTTGGGGAAAAGACTGACTCTCAATAGTCCCAAGGAGAGGGCTGGGTTATAGGATGAAGTACAGGACCTCCGGTCCAGCACTGTTTCCATTATACAACCCAAAGACACTGTTGTCAAACAGGGATATCAGATGTTTTCACAGCACCTAAATGCGCTGCCCCGGGGTAGTCACAGAACAGCACAATTTACCTACAATTTATGAATCACTTTTGGAGCTGCAGTTAGCACAGAAGAAATGCCTTTCCAGTGAAGGTCTCTGGCAGCAGCCAGGCACTGGGGAGATTGCCTGATCCCAAAACGTCCCAGAGGAGCAAAGAAGAGTGTTTGTTAAAGGAAAAGTTGAATAATGAAAGAAAATAACACAGAAACAATGGTCCTTCAAAATTTTCCCTTTTAACATCCAAAACAAAAAGACGTTACAAAGCTAAATAAGATCTTTGCCTTTTTATTAAGCAGACAGAGCTCCACATTTTGTACTTTTCTATCTGTCTGGAGACAGACCCGAAGCAGCAGGTGCTGACTGTTTCAGAAGATTATTACAGCACCAGATCTCGCCTGTTACTATTTTGTGTCAGTTTACAGGCGCATCCCCTTAGTGTAACACACTCTTGTCATCTGACAACTTTACCTCCTACAAACTATCCAGTTTCTTTCCTGGGTTCTCAACAAACCAAGCAGCATTTGACAGGGAAGCCAAACCGTAACTTTCCAACATGCAACTTTAAATAGAATTGAAAATTTTTGTCATGTGTCAAGCCATAAAGAGTTTGAAAAAGTCACAAGTGGGTTGAATTGGAGGAGAGCAAGCGAGCCCAAAGATACCCCCCCCAACACTATAAAAACAGCCACTGTCCCGGTCCCACTACTCAAAACACAAAAGACTTTTGAGATTAGCAGAAAAGGAACAGAAAGGAGAAGGATCTAGAGGTGTAGATACTGCAATATCTCTAAGGAAGGAAGCCACAGCAGGTTCATAGACTTCCCAGACCTAATCCCACTCACTTTGTATAAGCCTTCCTATACCACTGTGTTCCACAGGTAACAAACAGCCCTTTCTTTCATGGAATGGCCAAACAGTCCTGCAAATGGGGAAGCATACATCTCTTTTCCATCCCTTCCCAGCATTAGCTGACATTTTTAAAGGCTTTACAATACATATTTTAAGCTAAGAATTCTTGGATGTATTTATGCTTTAACCACTCACCATGACGGCCTTGTCGCACACATTAAGCTGTGGCTCCCCTGGCACCAGGTTCGTTTTGTGCTGCTGGACAACAAAATATATTTGCTGCATAACCCTTTGATATTCATCGCTGGCAAAACTAGAATGTGAAAAACATACAGAAGTTATTAATGGGGCACAGCATCATTACAGTGTCTGCATCACTAAGCTAGGTCAGAAGACTCTTCCTGGGCTGCAGAGAAGGAGAAGAGCATGTAAACATGCGGTTGACACTAATTGCCCACGGGTCTGCAGGGGAATGAAGCATCTGGCCTGACAGAGTCCGTCCTGGCTGGGCCTGGAGGTTGTGAGTCTGAGATGCGCTGCTTAGGGCAGCAACGACACAGCCTGCCCTCCCCAGTGAAGAAGCACATAGCTCCTGGCAGATCACCTCTCAGCACAGGGCTTCGGCTTTGAAAAATGCTACTCTTAGCGGGCCAAAATTCATCATTTCATAGTCAGGCAGATATGCTGCAGGCACATGTTGATTCCCAAGGGAGATCTTGCTGGCAAAAGCTGCGTGTATACAGAAAGGCACTTCTGGGGTTGTCCTCAGCCTGTGCCCTAAACAATTATCAAGGAACACTTCCTAGACACAGGACAAACACCTTGCCAGATACGTTAGTCCATAAATAAGTTTGCCATGATGATCCTTCCAGTGTGTCACACAAGGGGTCACCCAGCTCTCTGCACATTCATCCTCCACTCTTTCAAGTGCTTTTCTGAAACATGTCCATTACACAGAAGAAATGAAGGTAATGTCAATGCTTTGTTTTTCAAGAGTGTTTGCAAGCTAAGAGTTTCAAATACAACTGTGGGCTAGAAAAACCTCACAATAACCAAGTAAGATGAACTAATATTATGCAAACAGGAAGATGAAGAAGAATAGAAGTGACTTGCCCAAGACAAGAATATCTCCTTAATTTCGCAACATCCACCCCTGGGTTCTGCCCCATCTACATTCTTCCATTACAGCTTTATTATTCCAAGCTGGGACCCATCTGTCATGCTCCAAGCCCTCATACAGGGTTATAAATTACCAGATTTTTATCCACCCGATTACTCCAGTAGGTACTTGTTTAAGTGGTTCAGAGTGCACTTCACTAATACCTCAAGTATTTCTAAAATGGAGAATTACTACCCAATGATCTCATTTTGTCCATAGCATTAAGAGTCACTTAAAAAAGGAGAGCAGCCAAGTTGCTTCTGAAGATAAAAGAAACAATGCAGCTTGGTTCTGACCTCAGGCTCCCTTTGCTTACAGTCCAAGCTGGCCACCAGCCCCACACTCCAGCTAATTTCCTTCTTTGAAAAACAATCACATTTTGAAGCCCAGTAATGTGCCAACAGTTTCCAGTAAACCCTATAAATATCACATCTCGGCAACCATCCAAGAGAGAAGCTGATTGTGGGGATGGGCCTGAGCTTTGCTGATAGAGAACCGGAAGGGAATTTGAAATGACAAGCTCGAGCAAACTAATCTGTTGCTCTCACACCCAGCTAGCTGTATCCTGGTGGAGAGGCTATCACCAGGACCACCCTGATATTCAGGCTTTTCTTCCAGAGCTCTCGAATTTGCCTGCTCCTTTCCTCATGCATCCCACCTTAGTTCTCACAGCAGTCAGCTTCTTACTCCTGCACTGCCCCAAAGCAAGTGCAGAAAACAGGGCCAGGCAGAAGTCTGGGAGTTGCCAAAGACATCTATGACTCACACCCTGGTGAGGACACTCCAGGCAGCAATCACTTGGCTCAGCGAGTGTTGCATCCTGGTGGCACAATAGCCTTTCAGTTTGGCAAGATTTTATCTGGTGAGATTTTATCTGGAAGCCCTCTGGTCACATTTCAAGTGCCTGGGCAGCATGCTTGAAAAATCAAACCAATTTTTTTTTTTTTTAAGAGGTGGAGAAGGTTTAAAGCTAACCTGCATTGACACACAGAGGACAGGAGAATCTGCACACAGAGAGAAAAGGCTTCAAAGACAAATACACCAAGGGAGTCTGCCTAAAAGGCGAGAGCCAGGCATGCACACAGCATGTTGGACATCTGAGCTGAGACTGGACAATACAGGGGAGCCAAAAATATTTTAAAGCCTACGCACTCCAGTGATGAAAACTGAGATGAAACGCAGTTTAGGGAGACACGTGTATTTCAGTGTTTTAGATTTCTAATGCACCTATTGTGCCAGGATTTGAAAGCTCTTCCAGACCTGAGCTAATCACACTTTATTAAGATTCTCATATTAAGGATTAGTATGACTTATTACATATTTTAATCAATTGTTAGAGTCTAACAGATACTCTAGATATCAAATCATTTAATGCCTCCTCCTGCTGCTCTTGTAACTATCAAATGTGTTTATTTCTGTCACATACTTGTGTCATCTCTCCAGCATTTAAGATCTTTTGCAAGTGGACCCGTAAGATGAATGTTGCTGCTAACTAATTAAACTCCACATTATCTTTGCAAATATTTAAGTGCTAAAGAGATAGCCTAATTTCATCCATCGAAACAGCTTTTCATACATAGGATTCCAAATTAGCAATAATCTGGACAGAGCAGTGGAAAACACAGCTGTGGTCTGGTTGAAAGATAAACAATATCTTGTCAGGACTGCTGCTTTTTGCTCCAAATATGCCAGTCCTGTTGCAATGAAAAAAAATCTTCTTGCTATAATCTTAACTACTGCATTTATCCGCAGCATTGTTGCTCATTAGCAACCTAAGACACGTGAATGCTGCAGTCTTAACAAAGTAGGCTGGAGTCATTCAAATCATCTTCTTGCTTTAATTCCCATGTTCAGGACACTCCAGGCTTTTTCAGCTAGCTCAGCAGTGACAGGAAATCTTGGCCTAACCTCAGCTCCTGGTGGTTTTGAACTGCTCTCCCCTGCAGCTTCTATACTTTTAGATTATTTCAGCATTTAGCATAGGCCAAATGACTTCCCCAAAAGCCTGGCACGTATAAAAGACTCACACTTCTCACAGAAGCACAAAGCTGGCTAAAGTTAAAGAACATGTATAGATTATGCTCCAAGTCGTACCACTAACCTATAAACCTTGTCTCAGTAGGGCTTAACATGCTCTTAAGCTGGCTAAACCTGTTGACACTAGCTTAAAACATATCCGATTGCAGCTGTCTTCCTTGTGTTGAAGTACATGACAGCAACGGACCCCGTGCTGTAAGGTGTCATTCAATACTGGAAGATCATCACAGATCGTCTTCAGATGCCTCAGTTGAACACATGAACTATCTTCCTTATCCAGACGTGTATCAAGTCTCCATGCATCGCAGGGGACCACAAGGCCTACAGGGTGACATCAGCCCCGCGGCTGGCATTCACGTGAAACTGGAGTCACCCACTGAGACAGAGCAGCCCTGCTGGAGGTGGGGGTTGGTTTTCCATGGAGATCCCCACACCTCACTCTGATGAGCTTGGGTTTTACTCAGACCTGTTTAGCTCCACAATGTGCACCACAATCCAATACCCATGCAACGATTTCTTAAGTATTAATATTTACTTACTGCATACGGGAAGGGGGGTGTGTGTGTGTGCGTGTGTGTGTTAAAGCTGTCTCCAGCCCTAAGCAAGAAATGCATTTTGAGACAAAAATCTACAAGAGAAGATTGCCTTTAATCTGTGTGTAAGATGGGGATAATTACTTCACGGTAATCAGTTTGAGTTGTTACCAGAGCTAGGAACCTCTCTTACTTTTACATGGAGTCCCATCATTTCCCTAAATGCATGTGCAGGACTGGGCTGCCAGGGCAGGGTTTGCTACATCCTCTGTTCAAAAAAAACCTGTGTTATCTATACAGGTGTTTGTGAATTATTGTCTGCATGAAGATCCAGAGCTCACTGCCTCCAGGGCACGCTGCATTTTGTATTCTAGTTCAACAATCCTGCAGAAGGAGAGCTGGGAATAACACTGGAAGAATGAGAGGGTGAGCAGGTGGTGTTGTGAGGAGTTTGCTAAAAGAGATCCCCCAGCGTACATGAAATTATTCCACACTCAGAATGAGCGAACGGAGTGGACAAAGTCCAGGGTCATTACACTAATTGACACTTTACCTCCAGGAAGTCTCTGGAGATCCAATCAGGGCTGGATTGAGAGCACTGGGTCCCAGGCACAGGTGTGGCCTGTGCTTCCTTCATTTAGTGTAATTGTGCCCTTGCAATCTGTTCCCACCTCCTCCCTCGACAAACAGCTCCAGTGTAACCTGCTCTGCTATTAACCCCACCATGCCCTACACTAAAATTCAGGTCTAGAAGAAGGAGGGTTTGTCTCACACCCTGCTTGCAGTGTTAGAGCTCTGGTTTAATCTTGCAGTTGTCACTCTTTCACCTTCAGCATCTTGAGCTGTACGGAGGAGGAAAGGGTGATTCTCTACCCTCATAAATGCACCCTCAAATAGATTGGAAACAGCTAATTAAGGAGCATTTTCAGCGTTTTAAAAACCCTAGATCTCGATGTTTTATGCTTCTTCCTGATGATTCATATACGGGCACAGCGCAGAACGTCTGTCCTGGGAGCAACAGGACTATGTTGTTATTGAGAGTAATGTAAGAAAATGGGTATTATATAGTGTGCTTCATAGAAATCTGACAGCGGGCTCTTAATAGCAGCTTTCAGATTTATAGTATGTTTTACCATGGAGCTATAGGAAGAGCATAAAACTTGGCTAATGAAGGAAGTATATTTTGCTTCCTTCTCCACTGGAATTATTTTAATTAAAAACATTATTTTTAATTGTGAAATACACTCAGATTCAGGTAATTTGATTTTATCAGTTATCAGTGCTTTGAGGCTGCTCAGCACAGTAGTATCCAAGTCTTGATCTTGTCCTATTATTCAGTCTTCCTCAGTTCCTCCCTTCTATCATCAAGTTTATTTGCAATTTAAAGTCTGCACAATACATAAGGCAGACAACAGTTTTGGGGCTCTGCTGCTGAAACACAGTAACTTGCAGTTACTGGGAAGATCCACAGGGCCAAAGGAAAACAAAAAAGGGAATCAAACAGAAGAACACCAGGCTGCTCACACCCTAATTCACCTTTCTGGTCCAGCAGCACCCAGAGGGCTCCCAGAGGCAAATGCCCCATGGGGAGTACTGAGGATGCCTCTAAGGGTGTCCACAATTTTCCCTGCAGTAAGATGTGATCCTGCAAATCCTCTACCTGATCACCTGTTTTCATGGAACTTGTAAGTCTCTGGTTTCAAGTATCCTGCCTTTCTGCTGGATTTCATTGTGAGTGACCACACCATTCATATGGCAGAGGGGATAAACACAGAGTGGCTATGTAAAGCCTTAGTATCTGCATGAACAGGCAACAGAAAATAACGACTATCCAGCTGATCTGCGTGTTAGTTGCTTCACTGGTATTTCTGAATCATAATTTAAGCAATATGTTCTTCATGCTACTCTCTGAGGCTGTAGCACTGCCTGGACCTGTCTCTGAAGAAAATGTCCATTTCAAACTGTCCATTTTGCATTTTTGAAACTGGTTCATGTGGCTTTTTACTTCAATATTTCTTTTCATATAGCATCATTCTAGTCTAGACAGTTACTCATCAAAATACCTACAGGCTGCTGGTCTGCCACGATTAAGCACAAGTTACAGGTGGAGCAGATGACATGCCACAACGCAGAGCACTGATCCCAGACTGGACAAAAAGCAGCTATTGATGTCTCAGACACAAGTTTGCCTCCATTCTTAGTCGCCAGGCTAGCACTGTCCTCTGCAGACATATTTGCCTTCAGCCCTCTTCCCTCCAGAACTGGCTGCGTACCGGCTGTCACCACCTGCCTTGTACCTTTCTGACAACATTTCTGCATACAGCACTGTGTGGTTGACGCTGGATATTTTCCACTTGCATCGCTGAGTCTCTTTATCCACAGCTCTCCACAGCCTCCACAGTTTTAGTTTTCCTCAATGCCACCTCTCCTGTGGCAGCAGCTAATTCGCCCCTGCAATGCAGCTGGTGCCATTTCCTTCTGTTTCAAGATGAGGAGTCAGACTCTCCCCGGGGCAAGATTCTGGCTCTGTTATACACTTCCCCCCCATCCGGCCCGAGCCCTGTTTTGCACCTTCTCTCTTTTCTCCATGGAGCGGTTTCTGCCCTGATCAGTAAGGGGAGACTGGCAACTTTTCTATCAGATCCTTTTCCTTTTAGCTTCCCTTCAGGAGCTTCTTTCTCTTCTTTTCTGGCTCCATAACCAGTGCAATTACCTTTCTGATGACTTCCTGGATTTTCCATCTGCTCGAAATAGACACTTGTGAGCTCTCTTGTTAATTAATGTGTTCTAAAATCATTATGTTCATCAACCAAGCCTTATCACTTCCATTTTTTCCATAATAGTCAAATCTATTGCCCTAAGTAAAGTGCAGGTATTTCGACGTTCAAAATTTAGTACATTCAGTTTTGAGCAGAGGTCGATTGCTCAAAGCAGAAGTCACTGCTAACCCGGAGCATCAACAACACGTGAGCATGCTGTACTTACTTGTTAATAAGCATTTGCACCTCTGGCTCAAACGGACAGAATTTCAGAGGTTTCTGTCATAAATTATTTTTGCAACTTTGGCATTTGACTCAAAACACTCCCTCTACTTCACTCTGCATTGAGTATTTTGTTGAATGCATTTTAAACTGTGCCAGCTTTTGCCACATATTATTATTCGTGTTCTTCCTGACTGGCAATGAGGTAATTTAGTAAAGCCACGTACACACAGCAGTCTGTGACTTGGACAATACAACTGACAACTGGTTGTGAAGAAGTTACCAACAGATAATTTCACTGCATTTGTCACATAAGGTTTGAATGCAGAAACAAGTTCCCCATGTGGTACTCAGCAGACACGCAATACCCCAACCATAACAGAATTTAGCAAACAAAAAGACCTATCACATCTTGTAGCTCTGCATTCTGATAAATTTGGTGACAAAGGCACCCCACTGTTTGAGTGTTTCTATGCGATGCAAAAACCCTCTAGTAATTGCATCTAGGGAGGAAACAGACTACTGCTTAGACTCAGAGAAATGCTTCTGCTTTGTGTGGTGCATAACACACAATGTTATTTATATTTTTAAGTGGAGAGCTATAAAAAAAGAGAGATCTTCTGTCCTACACCCTACACAGATCTAGTCAATCTCTTAGAAGACAAAAGACAGAAACGGTTCACTTCTCACTACACAAGGACTAGAAAACAAGGTGACTCTTACTTATATAAGTGCAGTTACATTACCATCTTTGGCAACCAACAGAAAGATTATTTACCAGCAACACTTCTTTAAAATATATTGCCCATGCGTACCCTGCTATTGCAGGTGTTCTTATTACAAGCACCTCTCCAGATGCCAGCTTTGCCTCATCAGTACCTGCAGGCACGTTCATGCTCTACCTCATCCTGCCACCATATAAATGTCGAGCTTGTCCTGGGGTGACAAGCTTTACTCAACACTAGGATCCCAGCATCCTCCTCTTTTTAGGAGAGAGGGGAATAAGAACTTTGTATTGAATGTATGTGATGCTAGTGCTGAGTCAGTCTCAAGTATTACTTACAGAACCAGACCTTGCTCCATCCAGCCCATTGATGTGACGATGTAAATAAGCCAACACCTGAGCAAGCTCAGGCAGTTTGAGAACTCATAACACACATTTTGCACTGCCATGAATCCCAGTAAACAAAATGCAAAGCCTGTGAGGCTCTTGGGTTGCTGGGGTGAAGTTCCAGACTAAGAAACATCAGCAATCATCTTTCAAGGTGAAAGGGGCAAACACAACTGTGTCCTTTGACGGAAGCTGTAGTGCAGGAAGCGGTTCAGTCAAAAACAGAGGGACAACAGCTGGAAGAAACAGTCACAACCCTATTGGGAGGGTCTGTACCTAGAGTCAGACATGCAGAGGGATGCACACACAGCCTTACATGAAGGGGAACATAAGTGCAGGGTGCCATATGGCTCAGAACTGCCAGACGTGTCCTCAACATGATGACAGGACTTGCCTGTAATTGCCTGACCAGTTTTTCCACTGCATGAAAAGCACTCCTGCGGGAGATCAGCTTTTGCTCATATTGTTTCCAGGCAGGCTCCAGGAAATGCAGTGAACTGTGTCAGGAAGAGGAAGGACTTGTCCTGCTTCACCACAAAACCCAGGCAACTGAAAGCTTTACACACTGTCTCTGGATCTTGAAGGACTTGAACCTTCAATGATCTCTTTAACAGCCAGTTCTCCAACAAAGACTGAAAAGGTTAAAAAGGCTAATTCCCATGTTCTGAAATGAATAGTAGCCTTGAAAAAGTCTCTTAGCGTCACGCAGCTCTTTGTGTGCACTATTTGATGACCTAAAGACACTTCAGATGAACATACCTGAACATTACCTGAACAGAAGCACCCTGCAAGTCAAGAATGTTTCTGCAATTGGCTGAGCTGATTGATTTCCAGGACGCCCTGGCTCTGAGATACCCTAGGATCCTAGAGGGAGCCCAAACATATAAGCGGTAAATATCTCCAGAGGTGTGTGTGATCCTGGCAATGAAACCTCTTACTGGTGTTTTTGAGTGTGATTCCACTCCAAACTAATGCACATGGAGAGCTACTACAGATTATTAAAATCATTTTAGGGAGAAGAAAAGGCTGCACTAAAATATGGAATAAATTAAATTAAAAATGAGGAAAAGAAGGCAGAGAAAACAGACCACTGGTGCGCCATGCTGCTCTTTCACAGCAGCAGAAAAATTAATATAATCCAGTAAAGATTTAACAAAGCAAAGTGGTGAAAGTAAATTAAATAAAAGAGGGAAAGGTACCAATAAATCAGGGGTGCAACATAAATTTTTCTAAATGCTTTGGCAACATAATGGCACACTAGAAGAGCCAAGCTGGTAAAAGAGCTCTATGATACACCCTGTTCCTCCAGGGCTGCCACTTCATGAACAGAGGAGCCTGGCCAAGATGGAGAGCAGTGAGCGCACACACACAAACCTTGTGCTGAAGCACAAGAGATATGTGCACACCCAGCATGTACAGACAGACAGATGCACGCTTGGAGGAGAATGCTGGATTGCCTTCTGAGAAACATTAGTGTCAGGACTCCCAACAGGCTGCCTGCCAAGGGGGATAATTAAGCTAAATAAAAATACACAACAGTAACAGCTCCACAAATGAGGATAATTTAATTACCACATTCGATATAGGAGACCCACTTCCCATGAGTTTTCTACTGTGACCAGAAAGGAGACAATAGCAAAAGAAAGTACTGCAGAAAGGAAGATTCATTTACTAAAAATAGGTTTTCCATTAGGGTCTGCATATTAAACAACATCACAGCTTTCCATAATCATGTCATAATCTTGCCATAAAATTCAGGCAAAGCAACAGCTTGTGAATGTCCAAAAAAATCAATGGAACCGTATGAGAAATGATTGCAGATGTAGCACTAGAATAATTTCAGTGCTTAATCCACAGTGGTGGTAGCAAACATCTAAATAACAGGGAAGCAGGTGTCCTGCAAACACCTCTTAGGGAAGAGCTCCTCTCCCTCAAATTCAGAGAAAATGCAAACATTAGGCACATGACAGTTCACCAAATACTACCCATTTCTTTGATTTTTGGAAAAAAGAGGTAACTTCTATTCACTCATCTTCCTAAAATAAAACAGTTGTTGAGCCAAACAGGGTATAGTCTTATTTGGAATCCCAACCCAGTAGTGCAGTTTCACTGAGGTGAATTTTAAATACAAGAGCTGCAGATTTGCTTTATTCATTATTGCTGAAACGCAATAGAAAGCGAGAGCTAATGTGCTGGGCTTCTGAAGAGCTCTATACACTGTGTAATGCACCTCTAGGGTGCTTGTCTGTTAAGTGAGAGAGAAGTGAAAATATTTTTCCTCCTTTTCTCTCTCTAGCGAAAACACTTAGTGGACAGCACAGGCTCTGTTCTTTGAAAGTAACGGAGCGAGTGTATCCACTCAATTATTTAAAACAGTTGAGTAATTGCAGGCTTGTCAGCTCAGAAAACATCTCTCTGTTAAAGCTGCTGCACAAAACCATTTCTGTGCAAGCGGTCACATAGCACTAGTTTTCTCTTTATTTATTTCCACACTCTCAGAGTCCGAGCCACTGGTGAGGTATGAGGTCGCATGCCCTGGTTTGCAGCTAGTTTTGCCGCAGGGTAAAACTCAGGCAGGAGAAGGGAGGAGAGAGATGGGGACACCTTGGGAGCTTTTTTGGACGTGGCACGTTTATATGTGGGCTGTGCTGGCTGATGACTACATAAATCCTTACAGAAATCTCTCAGGGCATAGTGTGTGCCGGAGATAAATATTACAATAGTAGGCTTAAAGGAAAATGGATTCAGACAGCTGGGAGAATTCAACGGGGGGAAAAGGACTGAGCAGAAAGCCCTCTTGCTAAAAACCCTCTGGAAAAGCTCCTTTAACAGGGTCTAGGAGATTGGAGGGTTACCATGTTTGCCTTCCACAGATTTCAATGCACAGAGGAAAACCACCACAGAATATGAGAAGATCACTAGACATTTCTTCCCTATCTCCAAAACACACGGGGAATCGGAAAATCACAGTTCCTGTACACACACTCACCAGCACCACTGCTTTATTCCATAGCTGCTCTGCACTTAGCCCCGTCCTGTTAAAAAGTGCACACTTTATCTCCTCTGTCAGGGGTTGCAGGACACAGAACAAGAATGATTGGACTGAAGAGTCAAGCCATGGACATGTGCGCACCCACTAACCATTTGAAAACAAAGATTTGTTCCTTTCTTTTTATTACTCTCACCAGTAATGGCTTTCTGGGACTATTTTCAAGCAGATTGCAAGAAACAGCTACCAAGGCAAATGAATTATATAAAGCATACATGGCAACGCTGAGAGTTTTCACATATTCATTAACTGGCTCACCTTAACGGGTACTTCTCTCCAGGGTCCCTCCCCAGGTGGAAAAGCAGCGGCAGATTACTGTGCTCCTCCTGTGTATGTGTTGTCACTCCAGAGACATTCTGCCCAGGACAGAAATCAATGCCCTGCAGCAAAAAGGAGAGAGGTCATCGAAGGTGAAGCAAGGGAGGGGGGAAATCTTAGCCTATGCCACTTTCTTCAGCAGCTTGTTCCAATATACCCACAAACCCCATAATTATTTTAAACTGAGAGCCCACTTCAATGGAATCTCATCTAATGGGGTAAAATAAGGTGACAATGTTGGCATTACACTGACATAAAAGCTGGAGCAGGTCTTGTATTTTTGCCTTATGAAAAAATAATCTCTATAAAATATTCATTAAAATGAAATGGCAAAACAAAAGAGAGAGGTGAAACCATTTAATTGTAAGAATTTTGCACACGGAAAGTATCTTCTCTCTTTGATTTTTATGGCTTTGAAATATACAGAAAAGATGGGATCACTTGGCACGTCTGATCTAAAAGCAACAGTGCCAGGGGAGACATCCAGCCAAATCCAGGGGCATCACACAGAGAAAGGGGATTTACAAGTCTTCCTGAAATCTCAGCCTGCCAGAACCTGACAGAAGACTTGAAGGACCTGTTTCACTGAAGAATGAAGCAAACCTAGTTAATTTTAAAGAAACGGGTGCATTTGTTGATCTGATTCATAGCAACTGAGGCACTCATCTAGGAACGACAGTGGGGCTGAAAGAACTGTATTAAGTCTGGGGACATTCTTGTCACTAACATTGAAATCTACGGGGCCAGAAGTTGGGATTTTCCCAGTAGTGCCAGTGGATGTGAAGGGCAGAAGTACTGGCACTCTCCCTTTGCTAGCAGCAATGAGTTAAAGCGCTCACTGGCCACCGAGGGACATAGTAAGTTGCCTGCTCCAAGTCCAGAGTGAGCTCTCCGCATCTGCCCTTGCCAGGCTGTGTGTCCCGAAGCCCAGAGGGTTATTAGCCAGGTGTGGAGCTTCCTGATGACCTAGCGCCTGGCCTGCCATCTCGAGGGCTAACAGAGCCCATTTAGCCCTGGGAACAGGAAAAAATGCAAAGCACTAATTTCACTGAACAGCAAATAAAGCAGGGGGTCACATAGACCAGCAAGGACTAGGACCAAATGGACTTGTTAAAGCTCAGTTTTACAATTCCAGCTGACATGCTGCGCTCCTTACAATACCTCAAAATGCCCTGAGACACGGACAGAGACGTGGAGAGAAGGTAAATGGGAATATTTCAAAGGAGGTGGGAAAGCAGCTGTAGCATTTGCTTATAAAACAAACAAACTGAAAAGGCTCTCTACAGATGTTGGTAGGATTTGATTGGCAAACAATTTTCTAAAAATATCCTGTGTTTTTAATGGACAGCTGGTCAGTGGAGCAGTTAATATTCTGCTTTTCAATAAAGCAAGAAGTTTAGAAGCCCATGAAATCCCATTTATCTGCACAGAGCTATAGATTCCTGAATCACTGACTGGAAAAATAAGAGAGTTGCCTGATAGGTTGTAGTGGCCTCCCAATAATGGGCTTTAAATGGATACAAAAATGATTGACCTTTCCACCTTGTGACACCACAGGCCTCTGAAACCCTCAGTGAAAAATAGTTGGGTGGGTTGTTTTTTTTCCTCAAAAGGAGCAGTTAATGAAAAGGTATCAAAGCCTATATAACGTCCAAACTATAATTTGGATGCAAATCAAACAAGCAATTTAATTAAGAGCCTGCTAATTGGTACAATGCTCTTTGGCTGCAAATACTTCAGTTTGAAAAAAGATTTTAGTCTCTTGGGTATTTGTTTATACATTGCTCTGTTTACATTTTATCTTTTGTTTCCTATAAAATCCTTGTAGCTGAGACTCCAGAACACAGCTCAGGCTACATCCCAAAGACTCCTAGGAAAGTGCATGCTGTGACAACTTGCCTGATGCCACCAGCCACAAGCTATCTGTCTTTCTAATCGAAGCAATCAATGCCCCCTTCAAAAGTAGTCTATTGGGGGAAAAGTAAAATACATTAAAAGAATAAAGTCAAGCATACCATTTTACGACACTGATAAATAACCCTCTTGAAATATGGCTGAAACCACCCTTTACTCGTCGAAGGCACTTCAGCTTTATCTCCACAAATAAAATTGACTATTATTATTTTTATGTACTGTGTGGCTTCCAATATTCAACTCACAGAGAGAGCTTAAAATATTTTCTACCTGCTCATCAACAAATGAGCAAGAAATGAGAAGTAAAATTACATCCTCATCCCCTTGATCAGGCATTATCCTGCATCAGAGTAAGTAATGCACTATGGATACAGCTAGAGGAGCCTAGTCATCTGTTCCTTTGACAGAAGAGAGTATTTAACTTATCACCCACAACCCTATCTCATTCTGCTTTGTAAGTCAAAGCACTTCCAGTTTTCAGGATGGAAAGAGAAAAATCAGCTATGCCAGTGAACTGAAAGTGTGGGATCCCCAAGTCTGGATTGCTTTTCTTCTCTGGAGCAAACCCAATATAAATTAAATCTGAGATCTGAGAAGTATGAGACAATCCACATTCTGGACAATGCCTCAGGTTGCTTGGAAAGCATGCAGATTTGGTCATGTGTGGTCATGGGAGGTGGGAAAGAGTGATATGCCAAAAGTCCTTGTGTATGTCTTAGATAGAGAGAAGGTGCTGCCCTCCAGCTCTGCTACCCGAAGCAGGGTGCAGGACAACAGGCCTGGTGAAGAAGGGGAGTCTCTTCTACATGATAATTTTAAATCATGCCACCAAGAGCACTGCAAGCTTAAGCAATAAATGTAAACGTGCCAAATTCCCAGCTGCAGCAAAAGCCACATCATTTCAGGGCTGCACGGGAGCTCTCCCCATTCACACTGATGAGGGATTGGCTTCAGCTCCCTGGCACTGCCAACAGGATGGCTGTGCCATGTGGGATACACGCAAAGAGACAGCTGTGCCTGCCCTATTCACCAGGACAGCAAACCTCAAACCAACTACCCCTCCATCTACTCTTTATGCTATTTATTTGGCAGACCATGCAAGAGATCCAAAGCCTGTTAAAGCACATGTCTAATATTTTACTGCATGCTGTCCAAGGTAATTTACATGTTTACAGGTAACACCAATCAAACAAAGCAGAAAGGTCACTCCCTGTGCCTATGCGAATTCTTGAATCTTTTCTCAATTGTAAAAGCATGAAAGCCAAACCAGAAGATCCAATGTAGAGCACCTCTGCTCTGTGCCTTCTAAGAGAGCCCATTAAAAAAAAGCATCAGATGGCAACCAGAAATAACTCAGCTCTTGCACCCAGTCTCTCACACAGGCACATGGTTTTGCAACACTGCAGACCTGTTTGCTGTAGGAGAAATTCCAGCGATAATACCTTTTTTTTAAAAAAAAGAAAAAAAACCCAAACCAAATATTTCCGGCACATCAGGTAGACCTTTCAGTGAGCACGTCTTTATGCCCTTCTCCCCAGCAATTGTGTAACCTGGATTGTTTTTCCATTCCTAAGATCTAGCGGCTATTGGTTGCACAGCTTATGCTTTAATTTCCAGAGCAAATGGACCACAGATGCTGTGTCAATATAGACATGAGACAAATACAGCCGGTTGCCAGTTTGGGCTCTCCGCCAAGTGATGGAATCACCACTTGTGTTAACGTAAGCCCTCTGGCAATTCATCACTGGCACTACCCCAGATCCCTCCGATTTGACAAGCGGCTGCAGATTTTGATAGTGGCGCAGCAAATCTGGGGTCTGTCTCCTGGTCATGTCTCCTCATTCCATGACACAAAAACCAAAGCAGCAAAATTCTATTAATATTGGAAGGAGAAAAGAGGAGCAGTTAATTAAAGTCAGGAACATTGTTTCTCGCTGTTTGCCACAGCACAGGTAAGTGGCCATTCTTACTCTCTTGGCAATTCCCAGCAAAAGCCTCCCAAACTGGAACTCCGAATGACAAGACACCTGAAAGTGTGACTGCCAAGCTTCAACCCTGTTGAACAAAAATTGCTTCTAATGTGTTAACTGTCTGGAAGAGACCCCAGAAGATGGGCAGATCAGCAAGCCTCCAGCGGCTCTCAAGCAGAAGCGATCAATGGTTAGCTCATATGCTCAGAGGACCACAATCAAATGTCATTATTTGTGAGGTTCTACTCGACTTCACATCCCCCTTGCAGAAAAGGCTTTATCGATCCCTTCACGTTGAGGAGGGCAATCAGACAGACTGCGGCAGGAATAACCCCTTTGGCATTTTACATTAAAACAATAGGGTCTTCTGGCAGGCACCTACACCAACCACTTAAAGACACAAGAGCCCTCATGAAAAGCCACTGAAGACTACTAACAAGATACTAAGCTGACAGCAGAAAGGTTGATGTTATCAGCCACTCTCCAATGAAGCAAAAGCAGCTTTCCACATTTCTTCTTAATTATTTTCTCCCCTTCTTGCACCACTGCTCTTGGAGGGCACAGTGACTATTCTCTGCTGGATAGTCTCTGTGGCAGTCAGAGAGAAGGAAATTTCCTCTCTCCTGCTAGCTCTTACTCCTGCCTCCTCTACATAGCACTAAGTTAAGCAGTTCTGTAAGTTAAAAGGGCAAAAAAGGGTTGCATCTGCAGGGAGGAGCAGACAGAACAGGTGACCTAAAACTCACCAACAGAGCATTCCATCCCATAGATATCATACTTGGTATGAAAGTTAAGGATCATGAGGGAAAAGCCCTCTTCTTTGATGGCCTGTGTCCAGTGAGAACCCAGTCCATCCTTCTGCTGGCTTAACTTGATTACTTATATAACTTGCATCCTTGAATAGTCAGTGTCACAGTTAGCGTGATGGATCCAAATCCATCTGTTCCTGAATCCAGTACCTGAGTCCAGCTCCTATCTGCCACTGTGTCCAGCCTTGGACTTTTCCCCATGCCTGCCCTGTAGCATCAGTGGAGAAGTAAAGTCATCAGGGGTGTGTGTGTGTCTATTTTACATATTTGTGAATGTTTTATTATATTCTTATTAATATTATTTCCTTTATTAGTAGTATTTTGTTAAAGCTGTTTTAGTTTCCAACCCATAAGTCTCTCTCCCTTGTTTTCCCTTTCCCTTTTCCCTCTCTGTGTGTGTGGAATTGGGACACAATTGCCTACGTTCAGCTGCTGACCACGACAGGACCAGGGCTAAACTGTGATGCTGACCTTTCAAGAATGCAAGTTACACAAATAATCAAGTTAAGCCAGCAGAAAAGACAGCATCAAGGTATCCTCTAGCACTGAAAAAGACTACAAGAGTTTATGAGAAGAGTCAGAGCAGAAAAAAAAAATGCTTGGAGGTTAAAAACCAAATAAACAAAGAAGTAGGAAGAAGAAAACAGCACGCTTCACTTTTGTGAAAGATGACAAACTTCAATGCGAGGCCATAAGGCAGAGGATGCAGACCAGTAAGGGCGTGCTGAAGTCATGGGAGTCTGAGACAACTGTAAACCTGTGTACTGCATGCGTGGGATCTTTCCAGTGTAAATATTCCGAGTGCCATATGGAGAGAAGCATTCATATCCCTGTTACGCTTTCCTAGGCTGCACTTTCCTTAAGCTGCTTCTCTGTGGTACATTTTTATTTGTATATACATGCTTTATAACTTAACTAACCTGCACTGCATTCAAATGCATGGCTTTCTAGATTAGAGACCAAAATTGCACACATTCTTTCTAGATAATCCTGGAAGGCATGGTAGTCCTAACAGGACATGCATCAACTTCTCATTTTCCAACATCAACATCAAACTGTGGTTCTGGCTGCTTTATAGTATAATCTCACCCAAAAGTAAAAAAAAGATAGAGATACATATCTATCTCAACAAAGTGTGATTTAAAAACAGAGCAAGTTTTCTGTATCAATGATTTCCCACCGTTAATTAACAAGGGAATTTAGAGAGTGAAAAGATACATGGCTACAACATGCCATGTATCTGTCAAAATAATGAGATACTCAACTACCCATAAAACAAACCTCTTAAGAAATTGCAGGCAGCTGTTCTGACACACCTGGCCAACTTCAGATCTCTTTCAAATGGATGACATGCCAACCAGATACATTTGTTTATGCCAGGTCTGAGTTTGGACCTTAGACACAGAGAGTTTCATATTTGCAAGTTTAATAAATCATCACATTGGATTCGCGATAAGGCAAGGACCTGCGTCAAGGATCATCTAATTAACAAGGCCTCATTAGCTGAAGTTCTACTGGGATGGCAAATCAAACTTATCAAACAACAAACCTGCTGACAGTCAGAATTCTTAACGCCACAAGCGTTCATGTATTTAAATACATTTCTTCAAATGAAATTAGTAAACAAATTCGCTGTTTTAATTCTAGCAGCATAACTGTAGTCCAATGTCAATACAGCTGAGAACACCAGTCACTGAAAGAGGCAACTGTGTCATAAAGTAAAATTAGAGAGATTACAAAACTCCTAAGCCAGGACTCAGACCTGAGGAACTGTTCTGCATTCTGATTTATTTCTATTTTTAAACTTGCAAAGCTCATAATTAATGGTTTGAGGACATGAGGAGAACTGGAACAAGTTTCAGTCTCAGCTTCCTCTGCATGTTGTTAATGGCTAGTCTGTCCACTAATGTGCTCCAATTTTACCCACATCAACCGCATGTGATACAAGCTGCAGGAAAGCAAGTGAATTTTTAATCATCTCTCTGATGTACAGTATAATTGCTGACTTTCATCAGACAGCAGTTAAACAAAGACTTAGAAACAAATAAATATTCCTTAATTGCACAACTGTCATTGCTTACAGTAGGAGAGCCTTTGAAATGAGTAACTGGTCCCCACTATCATGGCTACACACATTCTTAGACACCTACAAACAAGTTCAGATCAATGTAGGTGTTTATTTGTTTCCCAACTAGGCATGCAAGTGTGTTTTTGCACTTACATTCCAATGGAGAGCAATTATTCACGTGTGACTTTATCTTCCATGCACATGGGAAAAGCATGCCCATAAGTCCATTCATATCCCCATACACATGTACATAAAAGTTCCTGGTGTCTCTCACACAGGGAAAATTCTCCACGCTGTGCCACGTGTGATGTATGGGTTTTACTCACATACTAACCTAGACAAATATATTATCTCATTTTAGCTGCGCAGAATTAGCAGTGAGACAGAGCGCGCAATGCATTTCTGGAGCCAACTTTCCTTTCCTTCTTACTCCATGTAAAACAGAAACTTTGACTCCTGGAGCATTACAGTCTTAAAAAGACAAACGCAGATATTTACAGCCCTGAATGTAAATGACTCCCTTGGAGCTGATGTTTCCTTCTACCCCCAGGACATCCCAACGAAAGCAACTATGCACTTTTATATCCACAAATGTCATCAGCACTTATTTCTGCACCTGTGATGCCTTGAGGACCCACTCTAAGTTTAAAAAAAAAAAGAAAGACATTAAAAAAAATAAAAATCATACAAGCAATCCCTCCCCAATACCAGCCTGCTGTCAAAATTGCTGAGAGCTGTGCCATAATGCATTTAGTTCGTGTCTAAAGGTATAATCAGCGAGGCACATGTGTGAACCTGCCATTCAAGAAATGCCCCAGAGTTTAGTACCCAAGTCTGAGGCAAGCTAGATACAAAAGAAGAAAAATAACAGTGCTTAACATCCAATTGTGAGAAGATCAGCCAGGAAATTACAAAAGCTGTGCCTATTTGGCAAATAAAATGTAAAACACTTTATAGTGTGATATGGGCTTGCGAAAGTGCTGAGATAATAGATTAAACACATGTACTCTACTGTTTTCAACAGCTACTGTTCTTTCCACTGTGCGGTACCTACGGCTTTCCTTTTCCCTTTCAAGAAAAAAAAACCCAAACCCAAACACCACAGCACAACAAACCCGTCCCTGTTCCATTTAAATAGTTTAGGGCATCAGGTCATTTGTACTAGATATTGGGAGATACATAATTCATCGTTGGACTCCAAACTTTGTAAGGGTATACATGAAAGCTCAGAGTTCAGTAAGGAAAGAAGCTTAAGGGGCATTAAGTCCTGAGTAAAGGGAGCATATCTAAGAACAACTCAGACTTTGCTCATTTTCCCCTGCCTGTCTCTGACTTCAGTAGAAGGGGGCTGTGACACCAGTCCCCATAGATTTTGCAGTAGATCTGGTAGCTTTTAAGAGCCTGTGAATAAAAGTCTAGCTTGCAAGTGCATGGTGACATTCCCTAATGTAAAACTCTGCTTTAAATGATTATTTTTCCCCAGGAGAATACCAGGGTGCAGGTCGATGTCCCGTTACCTTGCTGTATTCCTCCCAGGAGTTGCTCCAGGTCCAGTAGTGAGCCTTATAAAGCCCAATTCTCACCGCCATCATCTCACCACCACGATAATAGAATATGGGCCTGAGAAAGAGAGCAAAGCTGCATGAGAAATGCCAATGTGACGAGCCCAGGCAGCCACTGCTGCAGCAGCCTCACTGATAAGGGAGACAAACACTTTAATGGCGTCTGACTTCCGATTCAGCTATCAGCAAGAAACAGGCTGCCTCCTAATAGTCTCCACTGCAAGGTTTTCAATTAACATTTTTTAAAGTGTTCATCAAGTTGAGAGCTCACATGGCACAAGAATGAAACATTATACAGCTTGGCTGCCACTGATTGTTAATCCTTGAACTATCAGACCCTGTTATTCCCTACAGAGCGTGCCGATTTAAACACCAAATGTCTCAGAAGTGGCGTGTGTGCACGAGAGAGACAGGGATTCACAGACTCTGTGCTGCTTAGTCTCCTCTTTATGGCAGCACCAAGCTATGTGTCATTAGTGTCACGCAGACAGGGTGGCCAGGGAGGACGCCAGATGCTGGCCTGTTCTGGATGCCATCACAGAAAAACTCCATATGGAAAAAACTGGCAGCCAGACATGCTTTATTTTTAACTCCATTTCAACCTCCCTTTGCATCATCTAAATGTACCTCTGAAAACAACATTTTTTTCCAGAGGTTTTCCTAATTTACAATACATTTGAGAAATGCAGTTCAACTCAGAGCATTTGATCTGCGCCCCTGTACACGTACTACTCTTTCCCTGGGCATCCCACAAATGTTCCCATCAATTTTCCCAATAACACGCTCTTGTTCTTTGAGGGAACAGTACAAAATTTTACTAAATGGACTGTCTGCAGTAGAGGGGTCTGATTTGTTGGAGCAGCTCATCACACAAGGGCATCAGATTTAGTCTTCTCTGCAGTTGCTTCAGGCTGCTGACAGGAGGAGATCCTGAAGCTGTTTATCGCTAGCGGTAGGGTACATATATCTTTGTCTTTTATTCAGAGATGCCACTTGGCGAAAACTGCCACTCTGGTGATGCCATCTTGAATAAAAGTGTTCCTAAATGCAAGATGAGATTAAAATCTCCACATCTGAATGTCAAGAGTGGCCTTAGATCTCTTCTATTTTAAAACAGTAGCCTCCCCTGCGAGTTCCTTGCTCAAACAATGAACCTTTCTCCTTTGTCACCAGGAACTGTGAACAAAGGGGAAATGCTGCTGGCAGCAGCGCCCGCTCCGGCATCCCTAATGAATCTGAAACATGGTAAAATACAGCTTGAGAGACCTGCCAAAGTGCAGAACCTGATCTACACCAGTCCCATTAACAAAATTAAAAGCCCAAAGAGATGTGCAACAAAATACACCACTCCTTTTTCCTTGATCTAACACTCACTATTTGACAAGCTATTATGTGCCCCTTTGATTGAAGGTGTAGGGGGTCATGCTTTGCCTTTTAAAAAAAAAAATTATTTTCCATCTTTGAAAGAGTATTACAGCCCGCACTCAAAATTCTGCTATTACTGATTTCTTTTTTCCTCATTCTTATTTTCATTTTTAAGGTTAAAACAACACAATAACTGTTGCACATCCCGGAAACTTTTTGGGGGTGGGGGAGAAAAAAAAAGGAAAAAGGAAAAAAAAAAGAAAGAATAGAAGGAAAAATATTAAGGGAAAAATTAAGGAATTAAAGAAAAAAAAAGCCATGATGCACCTTGAGTGACTGCTATTGTAACACAATCAGAACCAGTTCCAAGGGGCTGGTGTCTGCGATGAAATTCTCTTTTCAAACCACAAAGGAGCTTTACCAATTTCACAAGTAAAGACGGGATAGGCTGCGCTTGAGGAATATGCAACGCCTCAAGTCAGCCACTGGCTGAGCTCTCAGGTAATACTGTATGCAGTTTTGAGGAACAAAGCCTTATGCCCAGCACAGAAAAGAAGTCCAATGTTTTACATGCATGTGTTTCCTCACTGCCTCACAGAGAAAGAATATGTTTGTATTCAGATTTCCTGGGGTGCCAAATTCCTCAGAAAAATCACAACTACAGGACCTCTCCTAACCTCTAGCCCTTCCACGGGAGCGCCAAGGGTATCTGCTGTCAGATCTTAGTGCCTGTACCCAACTGCTGACAGCACTCCTCCACGCCTATAAAGATTCCAAATCTATTCTTGCAAAAGCACCTACAGAAACAGGACCTCGGGAGGAGATGGGCTTCCAGCTCATCCGCAGAAGGCCAGTTTTTACCTCCAACCTCTCTCAAGCTGAGGCTATAAAGACCCAGCATACTCTTGGATGTTTTTCCAGTAATAAATAATGTATTTTCCCCTAGCCAGGCTATAGTTCTCAGGCTTTTATCTCCCCTATTGCCATATGTCGTTCCAGGGATCCCTGCTAACCCCCTGACATTTTCATCTGTCCCCAGACTCCACTGCATGGCAACATGCCACATGTCAGGAAATCCCACCTCTGCTTGCACCACCAGAGAATGAGTGAATAGAGAAAAGCTCTGGCACTACCTCCCCCCACTGAGCAGGAGCAAAGACGCATCAATTCCTTTTATAAAACATTTCTGTAAACTTCACTTAATAACCACAAATTTGGCATCGTTTCAGTTTGGAGGCAAGGGTGGGAGAGCTCTGGGCTCATAACTAACCTGTCAATTAGCTTGCCCTGCAAGATGGCAGGTAAAAGGTCGATGCCGTCAATCTGTCTGTCACTAGGAGGCTGCAGTCCCGCCAGGGAGAGGCTGGTGGTGAAGAGATCCATCACATTGCCCAGCTGATGACTGACCTGAAAAATCAACAACAAAGCATTTACAAAAAGACCTTCAGTGAAAGCCGAAACGAAACAGGCTGGTTTCCACTAAAGCAGAAGCATTGCTTCCTAAATCTCCTTCTCTGCTAAGCACCTTTTGAGAATCTCTCCCTTTATGGTGCTGAAGGCACCAGCAAACCTCCTGTTAAAATAGTAAAGGAGATGATCCAGAATTCTGCACTTCCAGGAAGCATTTTGGTTCATTTTCCTCTCTTTCTGCTCATTTCTCTCTATGCATCTGCCTTACAGGAGAATGTTTTCACAGAGTTCAGCTTCAGTTAGCAAATTCCAAGTCATTTGTGGATGGAAACATCAGCACTTAAAACAAGGAAAAAAAAAGTGCTCAATTTGTTCCCTCACCAGGTCATCTCTGGAATCCAGAATACCCCGAGAAAGTTCCCAGAAAGCACAGGGATAGATGGATAATAACAAAAAGAGCCCAATGACTTCATCTGCAAACCATTTCCAACAATTCAAGAACTGTAAAGTCGTGGTATTTTTAGTATATATTTTAATAAGGGAGAAAAACATCTGGTTTTGGCTCCAAAAGAGATGTGCAAGCTTCCCTGCCCCTTGCATTTTTATTTTTTTTTCTTCCTTAATTGGATGCCATACTCATCTTCCTGGTCTTAATTATTCATATTTTAAAACCCTAAAAAGTCTGTTACGACTAATTCTTTACGAAACTTTGCTCCCGCAAAGAGCAAAGTATGGTATGCTACAGTTATCTCCAGTAGGATGTTTAATTAGCCAGCAACACACTAAATCGAAGCAGACACATTCAAATCAAGAGACTGTTTGGCACCAGGATGCACTAGCACACGATGAGACGTGAAAAGAGCCTTTTCAGCCGTACCACTTGTTTGGAGATAAGAACCCATCTGATACAAGCCCACATCTGTAAGTACAGAAGCACTTTCTGACTGAATTCCAAGTCCTAGTAGCAGCCTTGAGAATGTCAGTGTGAACATTATGATGCTGGGACTATCAAAGACTTTTTATCTCTGAATGCTCTTTCTGCACACAAACAGATTCCCAGTCTGTAACCCAATAATAATTATATAAATGCAACAACAAATGATAACATGATAAATCAATTTTTGCAAGATGTTGGCTCTAAAGAAAAAACTAAAGGGAAAACGTTATTTTTGCTGGAACACTGAGCCTTTTATTAATGGGCTGGGCTGAGAAAAGTGAACACAAAGGAAGAATTAACAAGTTGCAAAAAAACCCAAATCAACAGAAACTGGAGAAAGCAACATGCAGGGGACTGATTACAAGTTTAACATTACAGTATCACATTACTTGATTACAGTAATTTCAAGTTTTAATGGCTTTCATTCATCAAAAGGTGTTGGCAGGAACACATAATATTAAAGCTGCACACAAGAATACTTCCACGACTGTTAAGAAAAAATTGAAGTGCAAAGCTCTAAGCACAATAGGAAGCCTGACCATGCAAATGCCTCTCCAGGAAAGCAGCTGGATGAGTTGACCAAGACCAAGAGATGTTGCAGAAGGTCTCAGGCATTTGAGGTTAAGCTGTATTCACAGACATTGCTGCTGCAGCAGGCAGCCTGAAAGAGGTCATGCTTAGCCTGTTCTTGTAGGCAGTGACAAATAGAGATGAGCCCATAAATCCCTCACAAAAAGCAGATGTAGGCATGACGTTCCCTCTCTGCAGGGAGCAAAAGATGGGGAACTTTTGATGCTGTGGAGAAAGAAACAGACCTGAGCCCTCCAATGGGGTAACCCTGCTTCAAGGGACACTGGCAAACATGGACCACTGGGGAGAACCAAAGCTGGCCGTGTTGTCCATGAGATTAACTGTGGGACAGTGCTGTGTGCCCCATGGACTGTCCCCTTGCACAGGCTCTTCTCTGGTCTTAATGTGCACCCAATGAGGACTGACATTAGAAAAACCCAGTACACACGCATTCAAAAAACGACCCCCAAACCATCAGCTCACACATTAGGGAGCTGGACAGCCCCGTGAGCCATTGGTGCTGGGAACGTTGCACTCTGTCTTAAGCGAAAGGGTATTACAAGTGCTCAGCATCTCAGCAAAGATGCTCAGTCCCTCGTAGGCTCATCTGCTGGCTAATTTACCCTGAGCGTGCCTTAGGAGAGCTGCGGGGTCAGCAGAACACCATATGCAGAGCCTGGAGTCTAATAAAGAGCAGATCTAGCACATGCCCGCTCCCTGACAACTGCTACGTCAGGAGCAGGCGGGCAAACTGGTGTCTGAGACTTTCTGTAATTACACCTCTCGCAATTTATAAGGCAAATCCAAAAGTCACTTTTCTCGTTGTTGCTCCATTCCCTCGCCTCAATGTTTTGATAACAGGCAGCATGAGGCAATCGCTGACCTGAGACTCGTGTCTCTAATATCACCTAATTTACACATCGCATTGTGACAATCCTGCAGGGCCACCATGGTCTTCTTGTACTGGCCCTTATTAACCATAACCAGATGTAGATGACTCTCTTTAATCATCCAATTACATTTCTGGTCTCAGACAACATTTTTCCATGAAGCAGAGAAAACTTCTTAAGGAAATTAAATGCCCATGCTACAGCCACTTGGACTTATCTGTGCTCTGCAGCATCGCATTGAAGAAGGCGGGGGGAGAGGTTAATATTTATATAAAACTTTGAAGTATTTTCAGAGAAAAATAAAAAAATTACCATTTTCTTCTGTCAACAGTGCTCTTTCATTCTGGTTGCCTTTCCCTTCTTATTTTTTTTTTTTTAAGGAAAGAAAAAGAAAATCCAGAGAGGGCAACAGCCCAGAGAAAATAAATAATATATAAAAAAGAGTGAGATCAGATATTGCTCGTATCAGTGAGAAACAGCTGGTATTACGCACGTAAGAACGGATTTTTCCTCCCTCCTTCCCCCCCTTCTTTTTAATAAACTCTCAGTATACACATAACGTCTTTAAGAAAATGAAATCCTTTTGCTGTGGGCCACGTTGCTAGAAGAAATAGTCACCACTGCTGTTATCAGTGCTTTCAAGCTTTAACTCTGAATCAAAGGCGACAATTAATAAAGTCGCCCCCGCCAGGAATGGAAAGGAGGAAAGCTAAATATTTGAAACTGGGTGAACAAATGTCAGGGTGTTTTTAAATAAAATCCTTTTACAGTTATCACAGCGAGCAGACCTGATATCCCTGTCTAATTCAATTTCAATTTGCGCCCCATGGGAGATAGTGAAGAAAAGGTTGCAATGCTGTCTTTGGGTTGATATGTTCTTTTCTCCTTCAGGAAGCAGGCACGAGAGAGGAAGGGGAGGAGGGTGAGGGAAGAGAGGAGGAGGATTCAAATACCAGCAGAATATGATTTTTTTTCCCCCAGCTGGATCCTTCCAGAAGGCAGATGTGATGAGGGGAATGCTGAAATGCTGATTTGTTGTGAATTCACCTGGAAAACGTAGCTGAGGAGGAAACTGCAGAAAGGCTGTTTGTGTATGAATAAATATTCCTGATGGGGTATTAGAATTAACTGAATGTTGATGCCAAGAGCAACACACGCTCCCGAGGCACCCCTCTGCCCCAAAAACCTGCAAATCAGCCAATTGCACCAGTCCTCTTTTGCTGGCTGAAGTTATGCGAGCTGAAGCTTTCACTGGGCCTCCCTCTGCTCCTCAAAACCTTCACAGCTGGAAGGAACCACCACTGCACTGGGAGCAGCTCCAGCACAGGGAAAAGGAGTTGACCCTTCAGCTTTGTGCTTGGCACTCTTGGGAAGCTTTTTGCTTCCACCTTGGTTCAAAGCTCCCAAGCCTTTGTTTCCTTCAACTCTTTTGAAAAAAAGAAAGAGCAATGAGAAACTTTGAAGCAGTTTTCCCACATTTTACAGCTACCTGGGCTACAAAGGACTTAGGCTGACTAATTTAAACTTGCCATCAAGAAGGTGTTCAAGCTACAGGCTCTGTAAGATATAGAAAAGAAGCCAAAAAATGTACTAGCAAATACACGTCTTTTCACTTAGTATGTCAGTGAAAGAGGCAATTATGAAGCAGTAACTACAGGCGCCTTACGCAGCATGAGCTATATTACACAGAAGCAATGCCAAACCTCTCACCTGTGGTCAGTGCTGCTGTGGGTACCAATGCTGGAGCCTCGATGGCAAGAATACAAGCAGAAAAGACATGTAAGTAGCTATCACATATTTACTTATAAGGTCCAACTCAGAGCAAAGCAGCATATCCTGGGGGCAGAGTTCAGAACAGGCTTTTCAAGGTACCGGAGCACAGTCCAAGGGGATGTTTGGGAGTGTAACACCTGCACATGCAGGTACTTGGCAGGCAGCATTGTGAACTGCCACCCAGGACAAGAAGGATTTAAAGTCAGGCACATGCTTAAGTGCCAAGGATGATAGCAGGAGAGGTGGAGGAGGGGATTTTCAGGCATGTACCTGCCCAAGAAGCCTTAAGCACACACTCCAGCTCACTGAGCATGCATGGGCTGATGACAGTAGAACGGTCAGTCCAGCCTCCTATGAAAACATTAACTCTGCACAGAAATGACTGTTCACAGGGATTCAAACAGCAGCTTCAGCTGTGGCCTCAAGCAGAAAGCCATGCAACACACCAGGCTACTGAGAACATTTTACAGCACATAAAGCTTCACTGCTGCACTACCTGCAAATTCTACCTGTGAGAGGGGTACCAGCCAGCTACAGTTAGAAAATAAACAGGCACACTGATTTCTCTACTAGTGTTCCTAATTATTCTTGGAGTTACTATAATGGAAAGAATTTTTAAATTTGGTATTTACTTGTCCCCATTTAGAATGCATGTTTACTTTTAGCACATTATTCAGTTTGGACATAGAAAACAAAACAATCAGCTTTGGTTTCATGTTCTCGTATGCTTGCCCAAGGCTGTTGTACTTGGCTTGTAAAGGCTTTATGGAAATGTTTAAATTAAAACAAAAAGACTGTTTTCATTTCAAATTAAAAAAATAATAAACCATCCCTAGCAGGTTTTGTGAACTCTTTAAAAATGATGAAACCAAACTACCCTCCTGCCATCAGTTGCAGATCTAAGCTACCCGACAGCTTCCTCCTAAATGTAAACAATAAATTATCATTATCCTGACTCAATTAAACCACCAAAAAGGAATTCAACTTAGCAAAATGTTTTATTTATGACTAGTTTGCAGTCCTAAGCACAGTGCCCAGTTAATGAAGTATCACTTTCTTCAGGGATGAGAGATGCTCACAAAGGGGAAGAAATCTGTATTATTTACCGTGAACCCTGCCTGCAGAAGAATTGATTGCATCTTTCTTTAATGAGAACTGGGACAACAGAGGCTGGCAGTGCCACTGGAGGATTATTTTGAAGTGATCGTATCTGAATTTGTGCACAGGCAGGGAAGAGAAATAGTCTGGTATCTAGACCTCCCTGACTGGACTTTTAACTAACACCAAAGCAAGAGCCATGAGGATCAAATCACTTGATACTTCAGGGCACAAAGAGTGTGAGGGGGCAACACATGCCTGCTCTAGACTGGGACACATATTAGCACACGTTTCTTTCTGTTCAAACATGTAACCCACTAAAAATACTGTGGTCCAAAAGAGTAAAGGGTTAAAATAAAGCAGGAAGACAAAAAGACCAGAGTGTTTGGTGCTCAAAGAAGCGTTGACCATAGACACTCTAGATGCAAATGTGGAATAATGGACAGAAATAGCGCCCTTCTCTAGGGGCAGCATTCAGCTCCTTATTTAGACAAGCTTCTGGAATGATACATTGTGCATGTTAAAAGTCTAATCCAAAGCTCATTGAATCCAGCAAGAAACACTCCATTCACCTCAATAAATCCATTTAAGAACTGTCAGAATTGTTCCAAGCAGAAACTCACCTTTCCTGCAGGTATATGTCCAGGCCACCAAGCAATAGCTGGTGCTCTCATGCCACCTTCAAAGGTAGTTTGTTTGCCACACAGAAAAGGACCATTGCTTCCTCCTAGAGAGAGAAAAGGAGCCATAAAACACACTAAATGCCAATTCCATGTTTCAAATGGACAGTGTCAACTAGGAAATCTTTAGGTTAGTTTTAAATGAATTTTCATTTCTACTTTCTCCAAATAACATGTCCAGAGCTGTTTGGGAATTTTTTGTTGTTGTTGTTTGTGGTATTTTTTAAATATCCCTTTACAATGAAATTTTAGGAGTACCTTTTCGGACCCGAAGAAAGTGACAGTTAAACACAACTTGCTATCAACCAAACAAATAAAAAAGAGAGAAAGAGAAAATAGAATAATTGAATCATAGTTTGGGTTGGAAGGGACCTTAAAGGTCATTTAATGCAATCCCCAAGCCATGGGCAGGGACACCTCCAACTGGACCAGGCTGCTCAAAGCCCCATCAGCCTGGGCTGGAACACCTCCAGGGAGGGGGAGGTCACAATTTCCTTGGGCAACCTAGGCCAGGGCCTCACCACTCTCATCGTGAAGAATTTCTTCCTGGTATCTAATCTAAATCTTCTCCCCTTCAGTTTAAAACCGTTCCCCTGCCTCGTCCTGTCACTCCATGCCCTTGTAAACAGCCCCTCCCCAGCTTTCTTGTAGGCCCCCCTCCAGGTACTGGAAGGCTGCTATAAGGTCTCCCGGGAGCCTTACTTTGCTGGCACCTGCCTTCACTTTAAGGATGTTATCTGCTGTTTGTAATGAAAGGAAATCTGACACTTTTAGGCAGAAACAGTATTTTTTTTTCATAATCCTTTTAAAGTAGCAGAGCAATATGAGATGCAGATATGAGAATGAAAAAATCATGTATTCCCTGAATGTTCACTCTCAGAGATAGCAAGTGCTTTGCAGTAACGTCTGGATTTTTAACCCAGCCTTGTAGCTAAGCTTGCTGAGGGAAAAACAGAGAGATTCTGTGACTGATTCCAGGTCAAATAAAGTCAAACACAGTGGCTCAGCTGAAATCAGAACTCAGGATACTCCCTGCTCTGTGGTCAAATAACCACGAGACAGCCTGCCTCCAAACAGAAGAGAGTGGGTTATAAAATCAATTTGCAATGACTCTGAGAGAAACAATAATTTAAACAAAAGAAAACCTGTGAAGTAACAAAAATGCTTTTTCTTCTCGATTTTTTTTTTATGAGAACTAAAGAAGGAGGGACTCTTGATTTCTCTGCAATCACTCAGAAAGTGTAAATATGCATTTGGCAGATGGAGAGTGAACACCCTGAGAAGTTATTGGGCCTGGTCCTAAAGAAATTAAAAGAATATTTATCCCCTGACAGTGAAGCACAAAGTGGAAATGCACACGGGTGAACCAACACACTGGATTAGGCCAAAAGTCCATTTAGCCAAGGATACTTCCTCCAAAAGTGACCAAAAGTAATGAACATCAGCTAAATCTAAATGTAAATGCTCTGCCTTTTGAGGCTTCTCCTAACTTCATAAAGGAAACTCCAGGTACAGGTCTCTGTCCCCCTCAGACATGGGGATGTAAAGCCTTGTTTTCACAGTTCCAGCCCTGGTTTGTTCATCTGGGACTCACCTTGTTTAGGAGCGGAAATGAGAGCAGCCCCATTATCAGAGGTGAAAAACACAAAAGTGTTCTCACTGATACCCAGCTTCTGAAGATGTGTTAGGATTTTTCCAATGCTATCATCAATTTCTCGCACAGCATCCCCGTATCTGATGCAAAAGCAGATGCGAGACATTAAAGGCAGCAAGGAGGAAAAGCATCACACAGCAAAACACACTGCAATCAGCCATGCTTTTAGTGGATGTAATTTATACCTGTACTGCAGAAGTACTTCTCTTGTACTATAATAAACTTTTCCACCGTCACTGCAAAACCTACATCTCCTGCCTGCAGGGAGCAACAGCTTTTGGGTATTAAGAGTCAGAATTTGTCCAGATGTGAGCCACTCTTGGACAGACCCAAGCAACCGATAAAAACTTAGCTTATAAAGATCTCAAATACAGGCAGAGCCAGGTTGCCATAGACTTGAAGCTAATAGCGTAGTTTTGCTAATGGACGCTGGTTTGAAACTGCTCTTACTAGCAAGGCTCACAACATCTACAGAGCTCTTTGCCTTCTGTAAATTGCGTTTTTCATGAATGTTTTTCTACTTGCTGGTCTGATTTATAGTCTTTTAAAACAGGCACTAATAATACAAAAGCATTCAAAAAAATCATCTGTGTTACATAGAGCATTATTACTCACTCAATTGGCAGAGGAGCTTAGGTTCCCTCTTCTCTCTCATTTTAGTGATATGATCATCATTTCAGATTACAGCAAAACTATTAAAGAAAAATCCAAGCAAAGTCCTCACTAACTCATTTCATCACACACACTTCTGAGAAATTATCTACATATTTAGATCTAATAAACACTGCTTAGCTTTTCTGCTTCTGCAGTATGAGGTATTAACTAAAAAAACCAAAAAACCCAACAAAGCCAACACCCATAAAACCAAGACTTACAGTCCTCTCTGACTAGTGCCCAGGAAATGTTTAGAGGCATAAACAGGAGCGTGGGTAGCATCAATTGCCCAGTATAAAAAGAACGGCTGCTGGCTGGCCTGCTGCTTGCTAATAAAATCGAGAGCTTCCTGTAAACAACAATAAAAATGAGTTTAACGGAATCATCCTCTGCCATCTAAGCCTCTCCAAAAAAAGAAGCATAAAGTCACTGTGGCTTAGAAACCAGTATTAAAATAGACAGTACCTGCAGATAGATTTGAGTCAAGTTGGCTTCACCTGTCTTCAGATCAATTTTGAAATCTTCATAGTATCTTAAGATAAAATTAATCAGAGAGAAAAAAAAAAAATCAATCCAAAGGAGTGGACAACATAAAAAGTGGTTTTCCCCCTCCTTTTCCCTGCTGTGTAAGTAGTTGCCAAACAGGTCACAGTTGCTACTCAGCAAAGTCTCTTCAGATATTAAAAAGAATGTCACTGTATTTTTTCTTATGGGAGAAAGCAGCGAAACCGCTAGATTCAAATTAATGACTACTGCACGTTTTGGACAAACCTGAGCCACTGACCTTTCACTGTTAAGCTATTAGAATAGGGGCAGTATGCTTAAAGATCTCATGCCACTACTCTGCTCTTTGATATGTGAGTAAAATTTTCAGGAGTACAAAACAACTTCCAGAGAGAAAGAACAATCCTGGAATCCGAACTTGAGCTGCTTTGAAAATACTATGTTTGAAGTACCCTTAGACACCAACTAAGCAAAGAAGGGTAGGGGGCAGTCCTCAGGAGAACAGCAGCAAGTGAAATAAGATGATACCAAACTCAAAAGCGAATGGACATGAATGGCATAGACTGCTGACCTGGAGCAGAGAATGGTGTTGCACAAACAGACAAAAGGTTATTACCAACAGGAAGAGAAGGAATAAAGAGGTCTTTCAGTACAGAACTGAACCACCTTCCAAGAGAAGTAGTGGAGTGAAATCATCACAGGAAGCCTTTAGGGTGCAATGGGACAAGCAAACATCTCTGGAAGGGAGTGAAGTACCTGTAGATCACTTTTCATCCAGCTGAGTTTGTAACTCCAGTTCTGAAGCAGATGCTGGTTTTGCCAACCCTTTTTAACTGAAATGGGTTTGCTATGCTAGCACTCATCCTCCAGCACTGTGCCATCAGTAAGGAAAGCAAAAAAAATAACATTATCAGGCAAGTAGCTGAATTACCTGCCAATCATTTCCCAGTCCCTGTACACAGGGATATTGGGGAGCGCACGGTTATCAAAAGGTCCAAAATGGCAGTTTGGGGATCCAAACCATTCATCAAACCCATGCTTCAGGGGGTGGAACTGGGGCCGGTGACCCAGATGCCTAGGAACAAAAGAAACAGATGAGTTAAAATTTTGCTGCAAAGAAACACATAATAATCTCATCAGAATGGCATGCAAGAAAACAATCTTTGCCTAAGAAGAAAAACTTCAAGCATTTTAATCAAATAAATGATTGCAGAGCATTGTCTTGATCTTTCTCATACTCGTTGCAAACACATCCACGCAGACTCATTCTGGTGCTTACATACATCCCATTTTAGCCTACTGTCCAATCTTTGTTTTCCATTATTTCCTTCTACTGGTGTCTTCTATCACGCTGCCTCGATGATCTCTACTGATGGACTACACTGCCCAAAGCCATTGCAAAGACATATATAATGCTTTATGTAAGGATTCTCATCTACAGCAAGTCACTTACTAAGCTGTAAAAAAGCAAGGCAAAGCGCATGAAATATACCATTATATCCGTGCTCCCCTTATGGGGTATTCATGCTGCCAAAATGATACAAAGAGACCTGAATGTAAATGAGGATGAGTTCTTCACCTTCATTTCTGAACGTAAAACATGTTTAGCTACTCCTGATGGCAGCTCCACTCTACTACACAGCTTAAAAATTCTCCATCCTAAACTACAAGATGAAGCTCCTCTCTAATCTCCAACTTTTATACTGCAAATTCTCCATTTCCTTCTTCTGTACTACCTTGAATACAAAGAATGCCCATCCTCTCCCAGTGTCTAAAGGAGATCTTTGTAATTTAATGTTTACATAATCATTCCAGCCTCCGCTCACAAGCCTGAATATGCAACCTGTCCATTTCATGCTATCATTCTCTGCACACTTTCGGAACGTAAGGGGCATAAAATGTGTTACCTGAAGTAAAATGATCCACGGTGTTATTCTGAGCTATTCCAAAATGAGTTACAACAGAACATAATCCTCATTCCAGCTATGACTGATTGTATCTTGGTGATGTAACTAAAACTGCAAGTCTGACCTGCAGGATTCTACCCCTTCCTCATTTACATACATGACAATACAAAGCCATTCCTGGCTGTTTCTACCACAGGGAATACAAAAAAATATTTTATTCTAAGAAAGCCCTAAGAGAATTTACAGGGGAAGACACTTGAAAAAGGTATCAAGTAATTACTGAGATGTTAATTATTCTCTCCCTCTCACAAACACAAAAATAGAGAGATATTTAATGAAATGTAACAAATTCTCTATCAGTCATGGAAAATACTTGACTTGCAAGCACTTAATTAAACTGTGGAACACTGTCACACGACACCCTGGGAAGTTTATAAGAGAGGTGTTGAAAGGATATAAAAAATATTCTGCTGGAAAACTTTAAAAATATTTAAAAGCCCTAAAATTCTATGCATGCCTTGGACAAGACTTCAATTTAACTACTTCGTATTTTCTATACTTTTCCTAGGAAGCAGGTGTTGTGCACAATTGACAGAGATGGTGCTCCAAACTATCACACCCCAGCTTATCCACAATAACAGTTCTTGGGTGCACAATAATAGTGCATTGCATGTTCAGATTTAGGCTGCTTCTTGCTTACAGCTGTAGGTCCTTCCAGGTTTGCTGTTTTCCAAATAACTGCCTGGAACCAATCTGTATTTGTGTTGTTTATTTCTTTTCCCTGGGTGTATGAATTTACATTTATTAGCACTGAACTGCATCTTATTGCATTCAGTTCACTGATCCGATTCTTCGTGGCTACTCTGCTGTTTGGATTTGTGGTAATAAATAATTCACTGACTTAAGTTAGTTTGCTTTCTTTCCAATTTCAGCAGCACCGGTAAATCCAGCCACAATTCAAACTCACTCTTTTCTAACTTATTAACAAAACTATTACATAAATTGTACCCCATTTCTTTCACTAACAACGTCCCTCCAGTACTACTCCTGTCCAAAGTCTCTTTATTAACAATTACTCTGTTAACCAAGCAGTTCTCTTCTGGTCTCTTACGTAGTTCTGAAGTACCTATTTAGGCATTTATTTATTACTGCACTGTTCCAAACCATGAATCAACTGTTAAGAGATCCCCGGCTCCCGTAGGATTCCATTACAGCCCACAAGCACATTTGAAATTCGAATGTTACAAATGCACGAGTTTCAGCTATTACACTGGCAATTCCACCATGGTTGCTTGATCTGAATACCTTTCAAGCTTTTCCCGTCCGATTCTTCACAGACATGAAGAAACATTGGGGTTTAGAAGTTCTTTGTCCTCTAGAGAGTTCACACTACTTCCAAAAGTTTGTGAAGTCAAAGGAAAATATTTACGGATTATTGGATCAGCCCTCTAGGTCTTCTAAAACACTTGGCATCCTGATCAGACCTATCCTATCCACCCTGACCTTTTACACTCAATGAACAATCTTCAATGTAGTCCTGGAAATGCCTGCACCTCTATTTCTATATCACACAATTCCACCCCTAAAAAAAAGCAGCTTTTGCAATTTAGTCTACTCTATTAACAAAAAAAAACCCCAATATATAGCAGAGGCTAAAGATAAAAAGCACGTAGGCGCTCAAAGCAAGTTCCAACAGAACATCTTGATGATTTTCGATTAAGTAGTGCGATACATGGATGAAAGCACAGAGAGGTGAAGGGTTTATAAATATATATACACACACATAAAACACCCTTCAACTCTTTGTATGAAGATAGATGTATGCACTTGTAATGGTAACACTCAATTCAGAAATTGATCACAGCAGGTGGGAAGATCCACCACAGATTTCAAAAGCTGGACATCTGAGCTCCAAAACAGTTATTTTCCTGCAGTTCAGGTTGTTCTGCTGCTCCTTTGTAATGCATACACAGGCAGACTGAAATCTCAAAGCAAGAGATCTTAAAATAAGTTTACCATTTGCCAATGATCTTATTGATGTAGCCAGCTTTCTTCAGCAGCTCTGGAAGCAGTAATTCAGAATCTGGGATTCCTCCTACAATGTCCTGTGGCGTGTATGCTGTGTAACACAAACAAAAATTCTTTCCAACTCTTACAAATATTAGAGCAAACAGCTCCTGGCTACCCATCACTAGAAGCACTGTTACTGGATCAGAAATTGCAATTAGTTTGAAGTTCCAGCAACATCACTCCTTGGAAGTTCTCCCAGGTCAAAAGATGAAGAGAACAAATTGATTCAGAGAGATCAAAGGGAGATCCCCACCCACTCACACATTATGGCCAATAATAAATGCAGCTGCCATTACAGAATGAAGACGAGACCCTTGGAAAACAGATCATGAAGAAAGTGAGTGCTTCAGGTATGCACTGGAGCTGTCTTTACTCTTACAAATTTGCTTTACATTTTTTAAAACGAAGGCATTTTTTTCAATGAACTTGCTCAGACTGCAAGAGTTAAAAGAAATGACAATCCTCTCGCAGCCCACAGTTCTCTGGCCCTTGAGAATCTAAGGTGTGACTTAGGGCAGGATGGAGATAGCCCAGCATGCTGGCTGATACACAGTGTGAATCAGTCCATAGCTGCTGATTCCTGCCCAGGCATGCATGGTTTCACAAGGCGCCTGTCAGGCTGGAAGCAAAATCAACCCAGAAACATTATGAATTGGTAATCTTCCCTGGAAGTACCATGGGCACAACGGTGCTATAAAACTGCCAAGGCTGAAATGGTTAGAAAACTGGCTGCTGTATAAAATGGTAAGCAGCTGGGTCTTTACTCTGAGTGTTAACATGTACCCCATGTGATTTTCTTTCACCAGACACCAATTAGACTGCCCAGAGTAAACACTTCTCAGCCAGCAGAAAAAAATGGATCAACCAGCCTTGTTTATGTCTCTTAATTTGAGAAGGTTTTCTGCTTGATGAAGAGGAAGCAATAAATTTCACGCTTATTACCAGCAGTTAACATAGTAATCTCTTTGCGCCACTCTGGAAGATCCATAAGGGAAGATCACCCAGCCAAGCTTTCGTCCAAAGCAAAACTTCCTACAAAGCACAGAGGGAAATCAAGAGAGGAAGGCAAATCGGGAATGAAACCCATACCATTTCGGGCATGTGCATTCGTGGTGTAAAAACCATTCCTCACTGGGAGACGGCCCGTCAACAGTGCTGCTCTTGCTGTAAATAACAACAAAAACTGTTCTGTTTTACATGCATTCTCTGCTTAATATTAAGGCTGAGGACAGCGCACTGACTGTAGCACAACAGTGTTCTTTTGCCACAGCCAGCTACTAAGATCACTTACATCAGAGCAGGGAACAACTCCCCTCTCCCCTCCTGGAGACAGCCAGGTTCTGATACAACACCATCTGAGTTATTCCAGGGCAAACCTAACCACAATTTGGCCTCTCTATTAAAATATCTACTGTTGAAGAGTAATTACTTGCAACGGTCAATGTAGCTGTCCTTCTATTACGGTAATTGTAAAAGGAGTATCTGACATATATAAGCAAAAGGAAATCGTAACACAAACTGATTACAAGCTTAAGGCTAAGTTTTCAAGCTTGCCTGAACAACAGTCATGCAATAGTGAAGAAACAGCTTTTCAGATTTGACAATAAAAAACAAGTCCTGACTGCAGGAAACATTTAAACAGATGTTTAAGCACATACAGTACCACCGTTGGATCTAGCAGGACTTCAGCATGTTTTAAAATGCCTTTTCTGAGCACGGGCATCATCAGCACATCAGTGACAAATTATATTTGAAATAAAAGCCCAAATAAATAGCCCATATTCCTCATTTTTTGTTTCAGTTCTAAACCTCCGATTAGGTTTGAGGGAAAAAAAGAAAGATAAAACCTCCACCCCACAGCAAAAACAATAAGGATAAAACTATCTGCATCTCCCAGACCAAAACGTTTCTTTTATCTCTTGTTCCTTCCCCAGGAATCTTGCAAGCCACCAGGGTCAAAACCAAGACACAACCTGCTGCCATTCCTTGCACAAAAAGCCAATGGAATCGGACCAACTATGAATAAATTATGTTCAACAATGTAGATATTGCTTTCTCTGTTTATCCCAAAATAAGAAAGATGAAAAAATTGCAATGACCAAGGCTAGAATACTAAAACAGAATGTTTTGAAACATCCTTTAGCTGGACTGGTTTGATCACTAAAACACTGCTTTGTATGAACTGAAGATTGTAGGCTATTCAATCCAAATGTAAATAAAAAGGGAGCAAAAAGCAAGATCAAAGCAGTAAATCCAAACCCTGCCCTGAGGGTAATCACTGGGTTGGTTGCTAGTTCATGTCAGAAGCTGGCAAACGTCCCAATCTTCTCAGAAGGTGGCATGCTTATATGCTAGCTTAAAACTCAAGTTTACTTACATGGAGAACAGAGGGGGTTGGCTGTATAAAAATCCAGGAAAAGCATCCCCTCTGCAGCCATCTGGTCTAAGTTAGGAGTTTCCTTAGAAGGCTCTCCGAAAGCTCCCAAATCACCCCAACCCATCTGTAAAAAGAACACACCAAAAGATGTAAAAGTACTTTTACTTTTCTACAATGACAATGCTTCTGGGCCCACATAACACTTTTATTGTATCCCCTCATTTCTAAATCTTTATACTGCTCGTCTCCTTATTTAGGGAGTACTTCACAAACGTGATAAAAATGATCTTCCCCAATCCTGCGACGCAGGGAACTATTACAGTTTTCATTGGCAAATGGGAAACTGAGGCACATCTGGGATTAAATGACTTGCTAACAGGCATTAAAACATTTGTAGCAGAATTGGGTAACAAACCTAACGTCTTCCCTCTTGTGCAAGTGCCTGAAGACTGGCAAGGGCACAGACACCAGGGAGGAAAAGGAAGTTACACATGCTCAGAGTTGAACAGCTGCAAAGTCCGACTCTTCAGTCCTTGGCTATATGACTTTCTGTCGAACCACTGACCTCACAACTCCATCTCAGCCTGCTGAATCTGTCTATCCCTATGTGTATACACAACTTGAAACGCAAGGGAAAGGTCTAAACTCAACAGCAGTGCTGCAGGAAGAGAGAGAAAGCATTTATTGCAAAAGCAAGCTTTGGAGAAAAACCTGCCAGAGGCATCATACGTCACTGTGCTCATTTGCAAGACGGTGGCTTCACCCTGTGTCTCCTTCCTAATTCAAAGGGGCCACACAGCCAGGAGAACCGTAGAATTACCATCACATCGTCTACGTTCATTGCTGAAAACCATTACTGGTAATAACACAAATAAAAGTAAGTGACTTCAACCAGAAGGTTCTAGAAGGGAACAACTTAATGAGCAATTAGGCACCATGGTTTCTAGAGATTATATTATGCTTTAAAAAAGGCAATAGCTTTCTTTAATACAGATGCGTATCAGGTGAGTAACTGATGGAGGGCGTAATGTATCAAGATCTTTAGAAAACCATCTGTCTGGTCCCATTTGAGAGTCTAACATTTACACTGCAGCAGAGCAGTTTGGAAAAGAAAACTGTTGGAGAGCTGCAGAGCAGGCTGTTGAGGTTGAGCAAGGAGGAATTAAATGGTACCACCTAACACTAGGATGCAGAATTAAAATTGATTCAACGGGATCACCCCCGAGTTCCTGAATCTTTAGTATCTCTTATCATCAAGAAAGAAAGAAAAAAAAATCACATTGCTCTAATTCACACACAGTGACAGGGTCACTCAAGGATTCAAGGAAAGAGACCACAGACATGTATTTTTAATGGATAGCATATTAAATACATAAATAGCTCCAGTCAGGATCTGTGCCTCATCATGTGTCATGCTGTATCAACACTTCAAGAGTGGGATAACCACTGTCCCAAGGAGCTTTCATCTTGAAAATTACAAATGCCAGCTTGAGGGGAGATATTCCCGAATGGAAAATTGAGATGGGCTGCCGGAGGCTCAACAGGCCAGAAAAAAAACAGGCTTACAAGAAATTATCTTGCACAGGAGCACAGAACACCATGAAAACAACAGTAAGACAGTCATTTTGAATTGGCAGAACCGAGCCAAATAGGCAATAAGACCTTGTCCACTCTAAGAGCCACACACACACCCTCATTAGCTTTTTTAGTAGCTTAAAATGGCACACAACATATTTCTACTGCAAAAACACCTAAAAGATAACATGAAAATATCAGAAAAGCAGCAAAACAGGAAGATGACAGCAACTTAAACATGTTGGAAATGAATACACTTCCTTAACCACATGGCTAAGACCACCACAGGATGCAAAAGTGAAAAGACTTTCAGTTGGAAACAGATCTGGGATTATTTCTACCCTACAGTGATTTATTGCCTCCCCATCCACCAGTTCAGAGAGCAAAAACTAGTGGAATTAGTTTTCTTCTTGTTTAGCTTTTCAAAAGGCATGTTTGAGTTTCTAAAACATTACCTGAAATACATTGGAGTTTCTTTGCCTGCACTGTAGCTGCATCTCATTCAGTGCTACTGCAGCTATAACCATCACTGTTACTACAAAACACTGCCACAATTATTTTTGTAGGCTACAAAACCAAGCCTTGACTTCAGAATGATTCTATCACGGTTTGAAAATGACCAAGATATCCTGGGTTTCAGCTTTTACCAGCCAGTGGAATCCTTTGACAAGGACTGTGGAGTTAATTGCTCAGTCGTTATGAACAGACTGACAGATAAGACTATTAGACTTCTAGATATGTAGGCGTCTATACACCAATTCCAAAAGAGTTGTATACAAGCTTGAATTTAGAGACCCAAGAAGACTCAATGGTTTTCAGGACACCCTCCCACAAGGAACACGGCGATGTTTGCATTAATAGCAAAACGTTCCATGCAGGTTGCACAGGGCAGCTCTGCCCTGAAGGAGAGGAGGAGCAGAGCAGGGCAAGGATACACCCACATGGGCCCTCATTTCAATTCTTTACCACTTTTTACACAAAATCTGGAAAGGACTCAAGACAGAAAGCAACTGAACATGACGGCTTTCAGAGTAAGTACTTACAAAAACCACTCCTGCTTATTTAGAGCTTTTCCAGATTATCACATCAACCTGTGAGCTGCGCCTGAATCACTGTGCTGAAGACTTCTGGCCATGAATCATAGCACAGACCCTGCTCATGTGCTGCTCACAAAGGGAACAGATGCAGCACATGGCTGAATGTGGAGGCCACGCCATCTGGAAAGGATGATTTGTGAACCTGGAAACTGTGACCTACAGAGGATCATGCACATCAGGGAGAGCACTGCAGGAGCTAGGGAGATAGGGCTCTAGGGAGCACAAAGAAGCAAACGCTCAAGACATGGTCTTAAAACACAAGTCTCGCCAGGGCCCGAAATGGCCCTTGATTTGCACTTAGGAAGATGTCCAGAAAGAGTAATTTGTAGGGTAAAGCTCACTGGGAGCTTCTGTCCAACCAGCAGCACAGCTCTGAACCCATTCCATGTGCCATTTGAACCCATTCCATGTGCCAGGATGTTCCTGCAAGCTCAGGAACCACCACCACAGCATGCATGACCACCAAGTTTCCCAGATATCAGCAGAACATTTCTAACAGTTCTTTAATCTTATTATTTATTTATCATTATTTCTTGCCTGCTTGCAGGGCACTGGCACTGAAACTGTGCCCTGCTAAGCACCCATTGCCAGGGCCTGAGTGAGGATGGGCCACCTCAGTAGCCCCTCCACCGTCCCGAGGATCCCATCTTGATACTGAAAATGCCACCCCATAAGTTCTCTAAGGCTAATTCTGGAGTTTCAGAAAGCAAACGTCCTCTGTCAGTCCTGGGCAACATACAAGAGCGATCTCCATCAATCCTGTGCAATGAAACATAAGCTGGGGACAGAATATATTTCCCACTTACACGTGCATGTATAAATTCTCCCAGAAATCTTATGCATATTCTACTACTTTCCAAGGTCTAATTTTAATGTTATTATGAACTTCACAACAGTCAAATCTCTTGCTGATTTGGAGCTTAGAAGCCAGCTCTACCTGACCTTGCATCTGTTCAGCACAGATCACACTAACACAAGACAGTATCGTCTTCAAAGAAAGAACATTGTCTGGAAAAATACTGTCTGAAAAAAAACATGCTAAAAAATTATGCCATCAGAAGGACATTCAGTCTAACTTTCAAAAAATACAGTTGCTTGGATGAAAAATTAGGTCTACTTCAGCTTAAATCAAAATATTCCACGTTTAGTATTAACTTCTTGTATCAGTCAAGGGCCCTGCTCTCAACCCGATGGGAGCCCCACCAGCACAAACCCCATAACTAGTGCTCCATGGAGCTGATGTCCCCAATTTCCTTGGTCACCTTAAGGACTCCAGGTCAGCTCTGAGGCTGGGTGCTAAGCCCCCTCTGTGCTCTGCTCCAAGGGCAGGCCATGAGCCCCCTCCTCGGTCTCAGGGGGTGGCCTTGTGAGAAACACTCATTCACTAGTAAAATATTGAAAAGGACAAAGTCTTCGAAGCAAAGGCAATAATATTTTTATTTTATAATTCAGCACTGAATTGGATGCCCTTCTAAAAAAGCCGTGCCGTCTTACAAAAGCAGTGGGTATATATGTTAGTTTTAGACACAAAACCATATAAATCTTCAAAGAATGCTCATTATTTTTTGGAGTATTCGACCATGACCAGAGACTTCCTTCACGTTCTCTCTTGACCTAAGACAACATCTTACAAGACAACTAAGCATATAATTAAATTCTCACAGCCCTAAGACAGGTTACCTCTTGACCTAAACCAGCTACATCTTGCTAGACAACTAAGCATCATGGTCTGGAGACTGTCTGCATATTATCTCTTGACAGATTTATCTCAAGACAGATTTATACGGCAAGGTAATTAAACATACAAACCAGCTGCAGCAAAACTTATCAATTAATTCTCACATCCTGAGCCCCCTCCTTGCTCTGAGGGCAGGCCATGAGCCCCCTTCTCGCTCTGAGGGTGCCCTGAGATCGCTCTGAGGGCGCCCTGAGCCCCCTCCTCCCTCTGAGGGTGCCCTGAGCTCACTCTGAGGGCTCCCCGGGGCCCCCTACTTGCTCTGATCCCGTTCTCACTTTAAGAGTGCTCTAAGACCCCCTCCTCACTCTGATCTCCCTCCTTGCTCTGAGGGTGTCCTGAGATCCCCTCCTTGCCCTAAGCCCCCCTCCTCGCTCTGAGGGTGCCCTGAACTCGCTCTGAGGGAGGGTCCTAAGCCCCCTCCTCGCTCTGATCCCTTTCTTACTTTAAGGGTGCTCCTCGCCCCCCTCCCCCCTCCTTGCTCTGAGGGTGCTCTGAGCCCCCCTCCTCGCCCTGATCCCCCCTCCTTGCTCTGAGGGCTCCCTGAGCCCGCCCTGAGGGTGCTCTCAGCCCCCCTCCTCGCTCTGAGGGCTCCCTGACCCTGCTCTGAGGGTGCTCTGAGCCCCCCTCCTCACTCTGAGTCCCCTCCTCGCTCTGAGGGTGCCCTGAGCTCGCTCCGAGGGAGAGTCCTAAGCCCCCTCCTCGCTCTGAGGGTGCCCTGAGCTCGCTCCGAGGGTGCTCTGACCCCCTTCCTCGCCCTCGAACCGCCCTGTCCCCAGCGCCCAAGGTCTCCGCCCTAACACCCCAGGCGGTGACTTCCTCCCACTGACACGGCCCCCCCGCCCTCCACTGACAACCACCCTGGCTCCCGGCCCCACTCACATCGTCCATGAGGAGGAGGAGGACGTTGGGGGGCGCGGGGGCGCCCGGGGCCCAGCACAGGCAGAGCAGCAGCAGCGCCCTCGCCATGGCAACGGCCGCGCGCGTCACGTGACCGCGCCGGCACGTGATCCGCCCCCCCGATCACGTGATACCCCCGCCAGCGGGGCGGGGCCAAGATGGCGGTGTGCATCGCCGTGATCGCCAAGGAGGTTGGGCGGGGCCGCGGGGCCGCCGGTTGGGGTTTAGAGCGGGGCAGATGGGGCTTGAGGAGGGATGAGGAGAGCAGGGTTGGGTCTTAGGTGGGAGTTTGGAGCGAGGCGGTGGGGTGATGGAGGAGAGGAGGCTGAGGGGAGACCTCATCGCTCTCTACAACTACCTGAAAGGAGGTTGTGGAGAGGAGGGAGCTGGGCTCTTCTCCCAAGTGACGGGGGACAGGACGAGAGGGAATGGCCTCAAGCTCCGCCAGGGGAGGTTCAGGCTGAACATCAGGAAAAAGCTTTTCACGGAAAGGGTGATTGGGCACTGGAACAGCTGCCCAGGGAGGTGGTTGAGTCACCTTCCCTGGAGGTGTTTAAGGGACGGGTGGATGAGGTGCTGAGGGACGTGGTTTAGTGTTTGATGGGAATGGTTGGACTCGATGATCCAATGGGTCTTTTCTAACTCTGATTCTATGAGGGGAGCAGGGCTGGATCTCCGTTTGTGGGGCCTGTGGTGGACAGGGAGGTAAGATGGAGCTGTGGTTCCTTGAGCAGGGCTGAGGGAAGAATGGCTGGGTGTTGGGTTGTGAGCCCTGAGCAGGAGTGAGAGGAGCGGGGCTGGGGCTGAGGAGCCATATAAGAATGTGGGAAAGGCACTGTCATTATGTCAGTTGGCACACAGTGAAGTGGCTGGTCTTAGTGCAATTTGTTCTCCTCAGAACTATCCCCTCTACATCCGGAGTGTTCCAACGGAAAATGAGCTGAAGTTTCATTACACAGTGCACACTTCCCTCGATGTTGTGGATGAAAAGATCTCTGCGATGGGCAAGGCTCTGGTAGATCAGAGGGAACTGTACCTAGGGCTCCTCTACCCCACTGAAGACTACAAGGTGTATCTTTCTAATGCCTTTTGTCATGCCAGCATAAGATCTTTCATGCAAGGGGCTCTGCATGCGGAAACCTCACTTCCTACTTGGTGCTGTTTTAAAGACATCAGCAGAAAATATACAGACTTGTTCACTGACAGTAGTCTTCCTCTTCTGGCCCGCAGAGGTTCAGGTTTGGTGCTTTGGTCAGTTCAGCAGCTGCTTTTTTTCCCCCAGGCAGGCGGTGGAATAAATTTGTCTGTACCCTATATGTTCTTTTGACCTACACAAGGGAGTATAACGTATGAAAAAGAGTCTGGTGCAGCCAGATTTAACATTTCATAGACTGGATACTTTATTCCCTGCTTAGTTAAAACAGTTCACTGTGACTAGAACAAAGCTTAGATCATGTAATTCAAACACCAGTGAAAGCAGCAGGAGTATAAAGGTGTCTCAAGCAGCTCTGTAAGTACCTCCATCCCAGGTGTGAGGCCTGATTTCTCTAAAACCTGTACTCCCCAGCCACAGCTGTTCAGCTATTTTTAAGTCAAAGAGCTGATCTTTGGAACTTCCATTACCTTTTTCTCTGAATCCCACAGACAGAAGCTGCTGCAACAGACTCGACTGCTGGGGTTTCCAATTGGTAATTTTTAAGTCTTGTCACATTGGCTGATGTTAGATCTCCAGGTCTCTCTGGTCTCCCAAACAAGAATAAATAAGGTAGCTGGGTCATTAGAACAGTTCTCAAGAAGAGAGAAACCCTCATCAAAGTAGCTGGAGACTCTTCTGAAATTGCAAGGCATGCCTTAATGGCCTGTGTAGCAGCAAGTTTGGCCTGGAGTTACCAAAGGTGGCAGAAGTTGGGTAGAAAGGCGATACAGTTCCTGCAATCTAGTATCTTGCTTACCTCATCCTCTCAACTTGTTTCTTTGAGTGTATTGCAGCCTTAGTTTAGTTGCTTTGACAGACGCTGGTGTGTTAGAAGCATGTGCCTTAACAGCTGCACAGATATGGCTACGTGACTAATTCAAAGGTGAAGTTCGTGATGGTGGTGGATTCTTCAAACACAGCACTTCGAGACAATGAGATCCGCAGTGTAAGTGCAGGAAACCAGAGCACAACTTGCCACATCAGTGGTTTTGCTACTTCCACTTATTCATAAATTGCTGAGAAATGAAAAAGTATTAATTAAACTACAATCCCTTTTCAGATGTTCCGAAAGCTGCATAATTCATATACAGACATAATGTGTAACCCTTTTTATAACCCTGGGGACCGTATCCATTCCAGGTAAGTCAGCTGATCTTTGTCATCTTTCTGGAACTTGCAGTTTGCCTGATGTAATTGAGCTGACCAGTTCAGATGTACATGCTCCAATTGTTTGAATGGAGAACAGCTGTGTTGTCTTTGGGCCATTTCTGCATAACAGAAAACTCTGATGGTCTCATGAGAAGTTACATCAAACTCACTCCTACCTCAGAACCAAGACTAGAAACATTGACTCAAGGAAATTAATTTCTTGGGGTGAAAAAAAGTTGCCTGTTTCATAGGTAAATATGAGAATAAACAGGTTAAAGAGTGAACAGCTGCACTTGGGTAAGGAAGGACAGATGGGCCTTCATCACATGTAATTCCTCCAGTGTGAGGGCAAGTGCCCGCCCCATTTCTCATCTGTAGTCTCACAGGCAATTCTAATAAAGTTGGGAGTTTCTATTGCCTCAGCAAGAACAACTTCTTTTACACTATGAGGCAGTTATAAAGCCAGGATAAGACTTGTCCTTACTTCAGCTTAATTCAAAGTCATTATTTACTCAATGGAGCATGTTATAGTTAAAGAGTAAACCCATGTATTCAGCTTAGGAAAAGCCAGCTTGTTAACCAGTAAGAGGCATTCTTAGTGACTGGTTTTGTTACAAGAGATCTGCTGTGCAGAACTAGCTGCTTCTTTTAATATTCTGTGTTCATTTCCTTCTCTAGGGCTTTTGATAATATGGTGAACTCCATGATGATGCAGGTGTGTTGAAGCTCTGCCCCTTCACATCCAAGTGTTGAGAACATTTCCTGTGTACAGCAGTTTGCCTTCAATGGTGTATATATTATATTCATTGTGTAATGTTTTAAATGTATTCTATGTAAAATAAACTTCACATCTGCAAGGTTTGCATGCATTTCTAGTCTAGAAAACCTGAGTATAGCATACAAGTTGCTCTTCAGCTTTCAGGTAAGATGTGAGAGCCAACTGTTCCCTGAGGAAGGTCAGCTCTGTCAGTTAGGAGGTTTGTTCCCTACAGAAATGTGTGCAGCTGCACTTCTCTGCAACTCAGATGTTTCTGTAGAAATTGGGCTTTGTGTACAAACAGCAGTTCCTGCTGGGCGTGTGATCAGAGCAAGCCCAGCTGCATAAGAGACAGCTAAGAGATTATTATTGGGGTCAACTTACTAGATTTCAGTCAGCTGACACACAGAGTGACACTGTTCATCAGAAATACTGGTGCTCCAGAGAAGTTCCTCTGAAGCAGGAGCAGCATTTCAGCAACAGCAGTCAGTTTGTTCTTCGCCATCCCCTTTCACTGCTGCTCAGGATTCTTCATTCTGACAGGAACATCATGCATGAGCAACGCTTGATTCAAAATGTACCTGGGCTCCTTGTCCTATTTTTCCTTAGCTGGGAGCACTCTGGTCAACTACTCCATTAGTTCTTGGAAAGAGAAAACTCAAAGTCAGAAGGCTCCAGGTTTCTCTACAACCACTGCCACTGTTCACATACCTGAGAAAGCTCTGGCAGACAGCAAGCCACTGGTCTCAAAAGCACCACCTTGAACCTCAGCAAGCCCTGTTACCGATCTTATCTTCCTGGGTAAGATCTTTAGGTGACTCGCATTTGTAGCATTTTCTATTATCACTTTGCACCTCATTCAAGCAGGCCAGGCACACTTAACAGTTATTTCTAGCCCTGGTAATGGAGCACAGGTAGCACAGTCAGGATAAATCCACACAAACAGATTAAGACATCAGGATTGCACAGCTGCCCGGCTCATCCCAAACTAATCTCTCAGCATCTCCTCCTCTGCAGCTCCCTGCTGTTCTAATTAAAGACTAGCAAATCAATAACAGGTATTTAGATTAAAAAAAAAAAATACAAACTAGACTAGAAAAGCATCCTTGCTTCTTAGTCTCTCATGGAATACACTTGCACTACACAAGGCTGTGCAGCTACAGCAAGTTCAGCAGAGGTAACACAGGCAGGAATAGGCCCTGGGCAGCTACTCGGTGCTTTTCAGACACCTGTGCTCCGAGTGTTTTCTGCCCCACAGCAGCAGCCTGTGCTTCAAGCACTTAATCAGTTGAAAATACATAAAACATAGCTAAAAATAATAATAATAATAATAAAAATCTGCACAGCTCCAAAGGGTACAAGAAGCCTGGAAAAAGCCAGGTCTGTGTAGCATATTAGCTCACAGCCAGCAGTCTCACTGCAGATGAAGTTCACACAGTAGGATCATTTATTTTAAAAATAAGTGACATTTACAATACCTTCTCAAACAGAACTTAAATACATTTAATCAACAGCAATTTGTCAAATAATGGAACAAGAAAGCATTCAAGCATCTCCCACCATCTAAACAAGGCACAGCTGTACACTGCTATATCAAAATGTTTTCATATAAAAAAGGCTACTGTCTTTACACTCACAGAGAAAGGAGCTCAGTATTTTCTCTTCCACAAGAAAGTCCAACCAGCTCAAGGTAGTTTTGTTAAAAATTAAGTTTCAGGAGTTTACAAAGCTACTAAATGGAAAGTTTAAAGTCCTAGAAAAAGCCCGGCACGTGGCTGTCTTACCAGTAATCTGCACAGCCAGGCAGATGGCTGTTTAAAATTAATCTTTATTGGCTTGGGTGGATGCATTTTTAAATCTCTCCAATCCCATCTCCTCGTTTCAGTTCCGTCAGCATCACCAGGATGACCCAGTCCTTTCTAGTACGGGAAATACCAAGGCAGATGCCTTTGCCGACCCCTAAACAAGAACAAAAACAGCATCTTAAAGCACAGAGGTATTGCTCAGCTGAGATGTCAGCTGTGCCAAAAAGCACAACTACCTGCACTTCTACATCTCCAAGAGCAAGGATTCATACTTCTGCCCCAGCTAACCCAAATCTAACCCACAAAGGTCAGGCAAGCCTCAAAGCCAGGCACAGCTCTGGAACTGGTTAGACTAGGAGCGTGATGCCCACCCACCCGCCAAATTCCCACAGGGACAGGGAGACAGCAAGTTTTCAGGTGTTTCTTCCACTCCCAAGCTCCTCTCCGCTTCCTCCCGCACCACTGAAGGGGCCAGAGCACCATTGAAGCTAATCTGCAGCGAGTTTGCAGATGCGCAAGCAGTTGAAGGTGTGCCAGAAAATAGCTCTAGGCCTATGCTGGGGATACGAGGGATGCTGGGACAGCAGCACGGATGGATCTGCCATGCCATTGCTGGCTGCTCACTTCAGTTCTTCCCCATCTTGGCGGCCCACAGGCCCCCCAAGGTGCCCATGTCCCAGCTGGACCAGCTGCCAGGCTCCTGCCGACCCCATAGACACTGGGGTGATGCTAACAGCACATGACAGGCAGGAGATATTTTTAGCACAGGTCTCCAGGAGGATACTCCTGCCACAGCCCTTCTCCATCCTCCTGTCCACACTAGGGTGGGAGGTACAAAGCTGAGAAGCTGAGTGCAGCTGGAGCAAGGAGCAGCTATCCCCATGCTGAAGACCTCTGCTCCACAGGGATCTTGACTCAAATACACCAGGAAATACCCCTGTCCAGCTGCTCACCTGTACATCCTCCCTCGCATCCTTGCCTGCTGCCCCCTGTAGTAGCCTCCCCAGTGGGCCAGCCCTCCACGGGCTTGGAAGTGGCGCCGGTGGCCTCCACGGTCAGTGGTGCTTAAGCCTGGCATGTTGGTCCTCTTGGGCAGCACCTAGCAGGCAGGGAGTGGCTCAGCCAGTGCTGCCAGCACCAGGGTTCAGCACAGCCCCATTCACATAGGGCTAGGAGGGATGGATACACTGCTCTGGGTCTTCATCCAGCTCTTACCTTAATGATACGGCCTCGGAACACACTGCCATCCAGCGCCACCGCAGCTGTAACGGAGCTCTTCTCTTCAAACTCAATGTAGGCATAACTGCAAGGGGACAGGGTGAGCAGAGCCCTAGGGATCCCGCTGCTCCCGAAGGCTGGGGAGCACCCTCAGCACCCCAACCACAGCCCCTGGGCACAGCACTGACCCTTTGGGGTGTCCTGAGAACTTGTCACAGAGGATGGTTACTCGGTTGATACCCCCACAGCTGTTGAAGTGAGACTCCAGCTCTTCCGCTGTGCCCCCGTAGTCCACCTGCAATGATAGTCCCAGCTCCTTCAGGATCACCAGCCAGCCCATTCAACATCTGCACACCCTCACAGGAGGAAAAAGGCCTGGCTGACCCCAGTCACACCTTGCCACCACAGCCTCACCATCCCCTGAGGTTCAGGAGACCTTTCCAGTTGAATATTCCAGCCTGGAAACCCAAATCCAAGAGACAGCTTCCTCGCTTTGAGGAAACAAGCAACACTGCACAACCTGCAGCTTCCAGTGGGATATTTTGGGGAGCTGACAATTGCAACAGATTATCCGAAAGTGGCTGAGGATCGTGGGCAGATGCTGAGCCACATTCCCAGCCTGGGCCGGGCAGAGGAGAAGCATTTGGGGTGGAATAAGCCAGCATTTGGTGAAGGGCATATGGTCCCTCATACTAGGAATCTCAGACATACATCCGGCTGGGCAAGGAGCAGCAGCAAGGTGGGCTCTGCTCCAGGGTCCTCACTTACGTTGCCCACATAGACAGATCGCTGGTCAGCCTCCATCTTCAGGAAGAAAACTGCAGAGATAAAGAGTAGTGTTGGATAGTTGCAGGAGCCCTTTACCAGAGAGATGTCTGTCCGTGCCAGTCTCTCTCCTCCTTTTCCATCCCTTTGCTCCCTGCTCTCTTTCTTCACAAAGAGCTCCACACAGGGCAACTGCTCTACTGGTGCTATTGGTGCTAAACTCAATTAATTACATTAATTTACTGCATCTTGGCCTGCAAAGGTAGGCAGTTAAGAGTAATGTGCATTAGCATCATGCCATGCTAATCATGCCATCCCTCAGCCACCTCCTGTGTCTAGTAGTCCCAGGCTGCCATGAGAGGCAGAGCCACATGCTCTCGCTCCGATTGCCACCCTGTGCCCCAGATGTGTCCCTGGGGAGACAGCAGCACCCAGGGACAACCTGTACCTGTCTCTGAGTTCGCGATGAGGCAGCTCTCATCTTCCAGCTGCAACTCCATCGGCTTCTCAGTTTTTTCCTCCATTTCCTGGACTCTGGCTTTGATGGCCTCCAGCTCCTGAAACCCAAAGCAAGGCTTGCAGGAGCAGCACACAGAGCAGGGGCATCCCAACCCTGCTCCCTGCCCTGGGCTGGAACACTGCAGCACCTCCACCAGCAGAGCTCCCCCCCTGGCTGGGACAAGGATGGGCTAAGTGCTGGGGACAATGGTCTGTCCCACAAAAGAGGAGTTCAGCTCCAAGCTTCGCTGTTAAAATAGAGGAAAAGACAACTTGGGCACCTCTATCTTTCACTCACACCCCCAGGGGTTGTTAGTCTACCTTGATTCTGCCTAGGTTCCAGCTTGCTGTGTCGTTTGTGCCCATGCTGAAAGCAACAGGGGATGGTAATCTCACGATTAAATGTAAATTCACGAGTTGTGGCACCTTCTCAGCAATAACTCAGCTCCTGGAAGCCCATGTACTGCTCATAACTCCCTGTCAGGCCCACAGATGGGTGCCTCAGCGCCCTTTAACAGGGAGTCACACACTACAAGCACTTGTTTCTTTTCGGGATCCGTTGTGTGCTGCTGGTCCAGTTTTCCCTTGAGGACCTTGCTGGTGAATGTCAGCAGCTGTTAAAGCTCCATATCCGGCTTTGGTTGTGATGGTGGAGGATGGAGGCTGAAGCGGAGCCCCACTTTTGCGGATCACTAGGGTACAAGGTACCTCCTTCTCAGTGCCATCCGCTGCAGGAACATGGTTCTGAAACCACTCATCCCTCTCTGTTCCAGGTCCCCTAATATTGTGCAGCCTTTTAATGGTTTCCTGCAATGGAGCTACCTGACCTAACAGACCACAGTAAGTACCTTTTGCAGGTACTTACTTTTTCTTCAAGAGCACAGTCCGGGCACGTGTTGCAACCTGCTACCTGCATCAAAGCCTGCTTCATTACTAATTCCACCTGAGCAGGAGCATCTGACATCTCGGAGGTTTGCTCTAAGGCAAGCGCCCACTGCTTTGACAGAGACCTCGAGTGCTATCGCTGGCTGTGGGCCTACAAACTGGCACAGAACTCTTCTGTCACAAAGTGCTGTGCCACACACTGATTGCCGGTGCTACCAGGGGCTGTTGGTGTCACCCACAGTTGCGCCTGGCAACACCCAAACATCAACCTCTCTTATGAGTCCTGGTGGGTCCCTCTGCTTAGTCCCAGCACCAACCGTTGCTGTGCACCTCGCAGACTGAGCTGGCACCAGAGGGAACTGGAGATTCAAGCTGGTGACCAAGAGAAGCCATTGACTCTAACTCAGCCAGGCAGACAAGCTAAGCAGCAGGAGGGAAGACAATTCAATTTCCAACTGCTCAGCTCAGGGATTATTCTTAAAATTTGTAAGCACCTGAAGTGTAGAAAGTTTCTTGTTTCCTTTTAGAAACAGGGAAAACTGGTTCCACCCCCAGCCAGGCACTCACTGGGTCCTGCACCACCAGCTCCTCCTCGCTGTCCCTCTCCTCCAGGTTGCTCAGGTCCGAGTCATCATCTGTAGCTTTCCACAGAGCTGCCATCTCTGCAACATCCCAGGATGCTTCCACTGCTGCTAGGGGTGGTGGGTCCTGCCAGCAGTTCTCTGCTGTGTCCAGGAAGAGAAGACTAGGCAGGAACAGAGGCAAAAAGTCATTTAACAAACAGCCATTTAACACAGAACCTAAAGCATAACACCAGCCAGGAAAAGCACCTGGGGGCTTCCAGCAAAAGGATGAACAGGTGCTGCCAATGCAGTTTGCTCTTAGTGCTGCAGGGAGGCTGGCAGCAAGACTCCAGAACTGCAGGAGTGAGGGCTGCTGAAAGGTCTCTGCCACACGCTTAATCATTTCCCAACCCAGGGGGCTGCACAGGAGACCTGGAAGCACCTTCTCTTAGACGAAAAAAAACCCAGACACAAGCATCACAGTCTGCTGGCCGGGAAGGGAAAGATGAAGCAGATCCCAGGCTGCACATAGAGAGCAGCACAGAGTCCTGCCTCACCCAGGCAAAGGCAAAACCACCCCCTTCCAGCCCTGCGCTCTTGGCTATAGCCCACAGAGGGACAGACTCCCCCGCTCACAAATCATAGAATAGAATTCTAGGTTGGAAAAGAAAGGTCTTTGCTAACCTAGCTGGTTGGGCTGGGCAACCAAGCAGGGCTGCAGCCCAGGGAGCCTCAGTGCCTGCAACTGAGCTGGATTCTACCCTGAGGAGCCCCAGCGCCCGCAGCCGAGCTGGGCTGCAGCCCGGGGAGCCCCAGCGCCCGCAGCCGAGCTGGGCTCCAGCCCAGGGAGCCCAGCGCCCGCAGCCGAGCTGGGCTCCAGCCTGGGGAGCCCCAGCGCCCGCAGACGAGCTGGGCTGCAGCCCGGGGAGCCCAGCGGCCGCAGCCGGCCTGTGCTCATCCCGGAGCCCCCCGGAGCCCCCGGTCCCACCTGGCCCGGGCACGGAACGCGCTGCGGGGCCCTCGCGGCGCCGGGGCTCGCACACGTGCCAACCTCCCGGCGCGCGCCGCTTTCAAACATCCGCGGCCAATGAGCGCCGGGCCCCGCCCCGAGCCGCCAGCCCCGCCGGGATCCCTCGGGCCGCGGGTTCGAGCCCCGGCCCCGCCAGCAGAGATTGGGGGGTGGGGGTGGTGACACGCTTGGCCAGGCACAGCCCCACCAGGCTCGGGGACTCCTCCCCGATCTTTCTGACCCACTGACCAGCTCCCGATGCGTGCCCCTGGCGCAGGGGGAGCAGCATCTGCAAGGAGGCAAAATCTCTTTTCACAGAATCACAGAATCACTAGGTTGGAAAAGGCCTCCAGGACCATTGAGTCCAATCATTCCTATCAACCACAACCTTTTAGACCCCTGAGGATTGATACAAGAGGCGGTTGCTATTACAAAATGTGATTTTTTTTTTTTGTTTAAGCTAAAATAGAGCTATGTTTCTTCTAAGCAACTGTGGTTTTTTAAAGTTAGACAAAAGGTACCTCTGATAGCATGTCTTTTTATAGCATGTTTTCTTTCAAACAGTGTTTTTCCAGACACTGCTCATTTTTTTGGAGATGATAACGTCTTGTGTTGAGTATGATCTTTGCTGAATAGATGTGTCTTCTTCTGTAATCACCTCTGTTCGCAGGCTGTCCCCATCTCAAATGCAAGGTCAGGCAGAGCTGGCTCCAAAGCTTCAAATTATCAAGAGTTTTGACTGTTGTGAAGTTTCATAATAACATTAAACTTTGACCTTTAAAGTAATAGAACATGCATAAGAGTACTGGGAAAATATATGCACATGTATGTGAGTGGGATACATATTCTGTCCCCAGCTCTTATCTCATTGCACGTGGTTGATGGAGACCATTCCCGCACGTTGCCCAGGCCTGATAAAGGATGTTTGCTTTCTAAAACTCCAAAACAAGTCATATGGAGTTTTATTGGCTGCATTTTCAGCATCAGGACAATCCTGAATGCTTTCTGCCAGGGACATCCCTCCTCAGAGGGGCAACGACCGACCCCAGGGCTCTAGGGAACTCAACCAGAGGTGGGGGAACGGGGTGCGAGATGCTTCCAGGAGAGGGGAACGAGGGCACCCAGCGCAAGCCCAGGCTACGGAGCCTCTGGATGATATTAAATTGTCTTTATTACACAGATACAGAGTTAAGAACAGACATAACCTGAATCATAAAGTTTACATCTTTCACAGGTCAAACATACAGTACAATTAGAGAAAGCGGGAAACAGCAAGGGGAGGGGGACAGCATGCCGAAGGAAAGTCCTACCACGTCATCTCTCTGGGCTGGGCACCAAAACCCACACGGCAGGGCAGGGCAGGCTGACACTGTACCCACTCAACCCTGGCTCTGGTTTTCATCCCCCCGGGGACCCCCCGTGTCCCAGCGTCCCCGTCCCCAGGGCTGGCAGGGCTCAGCCCCGCACAGGACCAGGGAACCAGTGCTGCCTGCGCGGCCACAAGGGCCTGTGGCGTTTGGTGGCATCAGAGGAGGCCTTGGGCTGCCACTTGCGTTGGGGGACGTGGGAACAAGGCAGCATCTTGTCCCCAACCTCAAGCCCACCCAGATCCACCCCCTCTCCTTAGGGGACACGCTAAGGAGAAGGCAGGATCCCAGCACTCCTGGAGGAGGAGGGCAAGGAGGGGGGTTGGAGGGGCTCCAGCAGCATTGGGACCCCCACTCTGGGACACTCGGCCTGGCTGGGACACAGCGCTTTGGTTTCAGCTGGGATTTCAGGTTGGGGACGTGAGAAAGCTGGAGTGAGCCTTGCCCGCTGGGGATGGGACCCCAGTGCCACGCTCGGCGCCACAGAAGAGCCACGTCTCTCCTGCCACGGCCTCCAAACTCGTGCTGCACCCAGCACCAGCGACCAGGACCTCAAGCAGGCCGTCCCCACGTCACCGACACCATCCTCCAGCCACAACGTAGGGGAGGAAACCCAAGGAGGGGACCTGTGGGCAGCCACGAGGCCTTGATCTGGCAAGAGGACTGCGTCACCCCGATGCCACCCGTGTTCCCAAGCTCCCGACAGTCACCAGGGTGTCCCCACCCCGCACTGGGCTGCACCGGCACCGCGCGGCTCACTCATCTGTCATCTCCCAGATGCCACAAAACCATCAAAGAACACGGTTCAAGCACAGCGCGGGACACGCGTCCCCCTGTCCCCTCAACATGCTCCAACACCGTTTTGAAGCAAAACGCCATGCGAGTGCCCAGTGCTGCAGCCAGGGCCTCCCCAGCCGCCACAGCCCCATCTACGCCCGCATCGCTCCAGCCCCGCAGCCGCCGTCCTCCCCGCATCAGTCTGTTTTATTTTTTTTGGGAAATATTACACTTTAAAGCTGTCTGGTTCTGGTTTGGACGACTGCTAGCGCCACGCCGCCCGTCCTGTCCCTCCCTTGGCTTTTGGTTTCAATGCAAGGTTCTGTAGGGTATTTTTATTATTATTATAATTATTAAAAAAAAAAGAAAAAACGATAATAATTAAAAAAAAAAAAGCAAACCAGAAGGGAGTGGAAACGAGAGCAGACTCTGTGGAAACGCTCTCGTCCGCAGTTTCCCGGTGAGGTGGAGGTAGAGAGGCAGAGCCCCAGTGCGGAGCGGGGCTGGGGGCACGTGGGGACACACACAGCAAGAAGGGGAGGAATGGGACAGACACCAGGGAGAGCAGGCAACCCCGCAGCAGGTGCTTCTGCAATACTCTTATATATTACCTCTTCTCAGGAAACGTAAGAAAAATAGACAATATTACATATGTCACACCATAAATAAAGTGAACAATCACTCAAAGGGCACCCAGAGACACCCAGAGCCTCGAGGTGCTCCAACCCCCCCCAGGGGAGATGCACCAAGGTGTCAGGGTGCACAGAACTCCCCCAGGGGGGAGCACTGAAGCCTTGGGGTGCTCCAAATTCCCCAGGGGGGATGCACCGAGCTGTCAGGGTGCACAAAACTCCCCTCTGGGCAACACACCGCAGCCTCAGGATACACAGAACCCCCACCCCGGGGATGTGCTGAGGCCGTGGGGGGCACAGAGCTGCAGCAAGGCTCGGTGCTGGTGGCATGGGGCTGGTAACGTCCCCTCGGGATGTCCTGGGCACCAAGAGCTGCTGCAGCGTGGCACAGCACGACACGCAGCCGCCACAGGATGTAGCAGCGCGAAGGAAGCACCAGCAGCCCCTGGGTGATGGGTGACAAAACCAACCTGACCCCAAGCCCCTTCCCTCCTCTTTCTCCCCTACAGAAAACACAAAGGATGTTTTTTGCAAACGCAGAAAAACTACAGCTCCTATCGAGCACACGACTTCTGTTTGCCTCCGGCCAGCCTCGCTCCCCTACGCCACATCCTCCAGTGGGTTCGCATCATCTTTTATTTGGCAAATGTCTCTTATTATTATCACTATCATTATTATTATTATTATTACTTTTTGGACCTCTGCAAAACACTATTTACATTCACATTAGCGTACAGCACTCCTGCCCCGCATGGGGCTTCCCTCCTCGGGGCCGGGGGACTTTCTGTATTGCACTCCCGTCCTCTGCGCTTTGTACAATGATGCGAGAAATACAAAATAATCAACATCGTCCTTGGCTGCCTCTTCGGCCAGGAAGGAGGTGGTGCTCGCTTTCCTTTCCTTTTTCCTCTCAAAAATCCTTGCAAAATAAATCCGACACAGGGTGTGGGAGCAGCCTGGCAGGAGGGGTTGGGGGGGTCTGGCCGCAGGTGGCCCCCGACGGCTTTGGGAAGGAAGAAAACCAAAATCTGTCCATTAATCTCTTTTTTTATTCTCTTTTTCCGGGGTGGTGGTGGGCAGAGGTAGAGATGTGCCAGCTCTGGTTGCGCCCACCTAGGCGGTTCTCAGCCTCCATCTCCCTTTCCCATGCCTTGGGGGCTTGTTTTTTTTAAGAAAAAACACTTTTTTTTTTTTTGCCTTATTTTAATAGAAACTCTTTAAAGCCCCAAGGGCGTGTCCGTCCATCCTTGCGGGGAGGGGAAGGAAGCAACAACAGAACAAAACAAACTTTGGCAGTGGAGAGATGTTTGGATCTTCCTTGGTTTTGGATTTCCTTTGGAGCAGAGGTGAGTCTGGTCTGTTCTTGGCTAGCTAGCAAGGTAGTTACAGGTGAGCGTCCATCACGCAGCTTGACTTGGCGTCGTCTGGTTTTTGGATTTTTCTTTTTTTTTCTTTTTTTTTTCCTTTTTTTACAATTTCTTTCTTAAAGCCAAAGAGTCCGATGTTTTCTTTTTTATTGTCTTTATTTTTTTTTACAAAAAAAAAAAAAGGAAAAAAGGAAAAAAAAGGAAGAGAGAGATGAATAAAAGAAGTTTCTTTCCTCCTGCAGGTGAGCCCCTCAGCAGCGCTGATGTGGGCCGGGGCCAGGCCAGCCTCTTCCCATGTCACTGCATGGCGAGGCTGCAGTGAAATCCCTCATCCAGAAAGAAAAAAAAAGGAGAAAAACCTCAAAAAAGCCCCAACAAAAAACCAAACCACAATCCCCTAATCGACAGAAAACCAACCAAAAAAAGCCAAAACAAAGACCGAAGAAAGAACAGAGAAGACCGGTATTTGCCTTAACTCCACTTAAAGCCCAGTTTGAGGATCCGTGAGGATTATTTGTGAGAGCTAGAGAGGTCGTTTTGGAGGTCATACGAGTCAGGTAGCTGAGGAAATTGCATCGAGTGCAGTCTGTGTCTTTTGGAGAGCGGTGGCAGCAGCAGCAGCGGTGGCGGCGGCGGCAGCAGCAGTCCGAGGGTGGCTCAGCGGGATGCGCTCTCCAGCGGAGCTGGGGTGGCCGGTGTGCCGGCACGGGAAGCGGCCGCCGAGCCCGTCTCGCTGGGGCTGCTGGCGATGGTGGCCACCCCGTCGGGCTGGCACGGACCTGGTGGCAGCCCCACGCCAGCAGTGGGGGTGGCAGGGGCTGGCAGCCCTTGCAGAGTCTGCCCGCAGACGTGGTGGTGCTTCTCCCAATCCTTGTGCTGGCAGAAGGAGCCGCAGTAGCGGGCAGTGTTGCAGCCGCTGCAGGTCTCGCTTGCTTTGCGCCCGCAGTTCCAACAGCTCTGCGGGGATGCAAAGCCAAACCTCAGCCCCAAACTGTGAACCCCCATCCTGGACTGCGCACCCCATCCCAGACCATGGACCCTGTCCCAGACCGTGCACCTGCACCCCAGACTGTGCTCCTCAATCCTGGACCACGCACCCTCTCCTGGACTAGGCATATCCTCCTGGACGGTGCACCCCATCCAGATCCATACATCCTCGTCCTGGACCTTACACCCCATCCCCAGACTGAGTGCAAGAAACCTCCTCTTTTTCACAGCCCACGGCATTGCTGCAGCCCCCCAGACACAGATGCTGCAAACTTGGTTGCGAAAGGAGCAGGTCCCAAATGCCTGTGCTGCCACAAACCTTGCGCCCCCATAGCTCTCCCCTGTCGGTCCCCACCTCGCTGGAGTCCTCCTGCTGATTGATGACTGTCAGGGCATCCTCTGAAGCCTGGCGCTTGGCCTCGGCCAGGGCTCGTTCCATCTTGGCTCGCTCAGTTGTGATCAGCTCGTGGGCTTTCCGCTCAGCATCTGACACAGCCTTCTGCAGCTCAGACATGGCCTGACGCTTCACCTCGTTCACAGCTTCTTCTGGAAGGAAAGCAGTTGAGCACGGCATGCGTGGTCACCTGGCTCCGTGCCTCCCCCTCCGCAGCAGCAGCACGATGGGAGAGCTGCAAGCATCCACCCCGCACCGCAAACCCACTCTGACCCCCACCAGCACCCTGACGTGGCGCAGGGAGGTGACGGAGCAGAGCTTGGCACACCAGTGGGCACCAGTGCCCACCACACACTCACCAGCCTTCCTCCAGATCTCCTCCGGCATGTACCCGGAGAGGGGCCGCGGTGTGAACTCCCGGTGAGCGTCTGTGAAAGAGAGGGGACAACACTATTAGGAGATGCTGTCCCCTTCGAACCCACCAGCTCCAGACCCCCAAGGGAACGGCACGGGCACCCTGGAGAGGGGCGCAGCCTCCCTGAACGCCCCCCATGGCCCCGGGGGTCAATACCTAACTGGGGTGCCTCGGAGGCAGAGGAGCTGTTGTGGGGGCGGGCGGAGGGGGGGCTGCCTTTCTTCATGTCCTCGACATCGCTGTAGCGCCGGATCCAGTGGTTGAGCTCCTCGCGGTCGGCCTCCTGGCACCGCCGCAGCACCGTCAGTGACCGGCGCGTCTTCTCCACCATGTCCATGATGCAGTTCAGCAGCTGGGGGGGCGAGAGCAGGGTTTGGGAGGGAACTCTGCTGCAAGCAGCTGGGGGGCTGTGGTGCCATGGTGCTTGGGGGTGGGATTTGGGCTATGCTGGGCTGTGCTGGGGCTGCCGAGCTGCTCTGGCTCTGGGGAGCAGAGGATGCTCAGGGGACACGGTGGGGATGGAGGGCAAAGCTGGGAGGACACAAAGCATGCACATCAGGACGTCCAGGGTGGAAACTACGTACATTATTGAGGTGTTTCCACTCCTCCGCCCATTCCCGGTCAGTGAGCCGGTGGTCAATCACCTCCTCCTGCCGTGTCCCATGCACCGCTGCAAGGCAAACCCAGGTCAGCCCCACGCAGCACCCCTCTCCCTGGGGAGGTGCTCCCCAAACACATCCTCCATCCCACCCCCCCAGCCACAGTGCCTGGGGATGTCAGCACTCACCGGCGGGCCGCTGGCGCTCCCGGAGCTCCCGGGGGTCGGGGTGCCGGTAGGCATCACGGTAGTGGTGTGCCATGGCCATGTCCTCCAGGCGGTAGTGCTGGGGCAGGGGGGGAGCGGCAGGGGGGTGCCCCAGCCCGTTGGGTGGGTGGCTCAGCCCATTGCTGGGGCTGTAACGCTGTGCTGGGCTCATGGTGCACGGCCGCTTGCTGAGGTGCTCAGGGTGCAGAGGGTCTCGGTCCAAACCGTTCTCTTTGGTCCTGGGGGGAGGAGAGGAGGTCGGTGCCTGCCAGGCACTGGCGCCTGCCGCCCTGGGGATGCGTGACAGGGACGTGTCCCGCAAAAATACCCCTCGCACCTGTCTGGCGTCCTCCTCTTGCCGCTCTCGCCCACCTCCAGGAGCAGCTCGGAGGAGTCGATGGGAGAAGAGGCATTGGCATCCAGCAGCAGCTGCTCGTGCTGGGCCAGGTACTGGGCCGGGGTCTGCTTGGCCATGCGGGCGCAGTGCAGCAGCTCCCGCTGCAGCAGCGGCAGATTGGCCTGCGAGGGGAGCGAAAATCCAGTCCGCAGCCCCACAGACTCCCCCCAGCCCAGCCCCCAGCTGCTTAGAGCCCACTGCAGAGCCTGCCCGCCCGAGCACAGCCCCCTCATCATATTAGGGTTTTGCCCCAGCCCAAGGCGCAGGCAGCAGCCTTCTCTTTGGGGTCCCATCGCCTTCCCCAAGGAGACATCCCTGGACCTCACTCCCCACAGAGTGCCCGGGCCAGCTGGGCTGTCAGGGGGGACATGTGGCACTTCACAGGATCTGGCCATGTGCTGGCACACGCATAGCTTCCACCAAACCCTCCTGCACCCTGACAAGGGTTGCAGAACATCATCCCCTGGCCAGGCTGATCTCCTCTATTGCCGTGTCCCTGTGGTGCTTGCTCTGGGGAGCTGGACCCCTAGCTCAGGGGAGTCCCCCATCCCATCCCATCCCATCCCATCCCATCCCATCCCATCCCATCCCATCCCATCCCATCCCATCGGGCAAGAGGGCCGGCTGTGAACTCCCCACCCACTGTGTCCTCCCCTGGCACTGCAGCCCCTACGAGCATGGAAACCAGCAAGAATAAAGCAGCAGAACCGCCTTTCTGCCCTAGCTCTCTGGCTGCCAGCTCTGGTTTTCTCTTTAGGCAGCTGATCCACAGCCAAACTCCCATCTGTCAGACACGTTAGTGCCTGAGCCGATGCACACTGCAGTGAGCGAGGCCAGATCCTCCCCTTTCCCGGCCGAGGGGGGAACAGCCCCTCAAAAACAAGCAAGCCCCTGAGTCTGGGAAGCACGCCGAGCCCGGCTGGTTGCAGTTAGGATAATGAGAAACATCTGGAGCCCGCGGTGGGAACAGCTGGGAGCAGGGTGCCAGGGAGGCCGGCAGGGCAACCGCGTCCTTGGCACTGGGACAGCAGGGATGGCTCCCAGCCCACCCTGAGCTATGGGGCCACCAGCACCCAGCAGGAACCCCACGAGCCGCATGGCCGGGGATGCAGTGACCCCTTGGTACAGAGGACCCCACTCTCCCCTGGCTGTTATACTTTGAGCCACAGGCTCCCCCCAGGCAGGAGGACGAGCCCCATGCCGCCTGCTCTGCGTCTCAACCCTTCCCATTTTGTCTCTGCCTTTCCCTGCCAGGAGCAAACTGCTCCAGCAGCTTTGCAGGCAGATTCCTGTGGTGAGGATGGACCTCTGCTCCTGGGGGCCGGGGAGGCAGAGGTGAAAAAGAGGCTTTTTTTGCACTTTTTCGTTATTCCTCTGTTAATGAGGGACAGGTGACGCTGGGCTTGAACATCTGCCAGCAGCATCAGCGCTGCCAGGCGTGCCAGTGGACGGCGAATCCCTCCGAAGCAGGGTGACAGCGCAGAGTCAGCGCAAAATTAAAAGGCAAATAAAGAAAGGGGATTTTTAATGAATTGCAAATGGTTACCAGCTGGGCTGAACCCTTGCTTTATTGCAAACAGCCCCAGCCTCATGTGACTCCACACGTGCAAGGAGCTGGGCACGCGGGGGCGAAAAACACGTGCCCAAGGGAGTTGTGGGCAGCCCCGCAGGCAGCTGCCAGCCCTGACCCCAAAGCCACCCTCGGATCCCCCTTTGCTGGTGATGCCGACCCTAATCTTGATGAACCCACCTTGAGGAAGGGGATGACGAAGGGTCGCAGCGGGAAGTTGGTGGCCTCCTGGAGCTTGGCGTGAAACTCCTCGATGGTGAGGGTGGAATTCTGCGGGGACAGCCCAGGCTCAGTGCCACCAGCCACAGCCCCCTGCTCTCCCTGCAGCCCCCAGGGGGTGTTTTGCTGTTTCTTTCCCATTCCTGCCAGCTCTGCAACCGTGCTCAAGGCTTTGCTGGTTATGCCAGCAGTGAGGACCCAACCATGCACTGTGCCCACTCAGGGTGCTGATCACAGGAGATGCCAGAAAAACAGCACCCATTTTTCCAGGATGTAGGTCAATCCAGCACCAACAGGACCCCCCCCCACATCCCCCGCATTTAGCAGCATCTTCATCCCAAATGGAAATTGCACGATCCCTCGATGGGGCATCACCCCAACAGCCCCAGGAATGACCCCGTGCCCGGCAAACATACCACAAGTCCCAGGACGAGCGTGCGCACCCGCTCCCCGATCTCAGGAGAGATGTCGTTGCCGAACTGCTGCAGTGTGGTGAGGAAGCGCTTGAGCTTGGAGAGCTGACGGGCGCCGCAGGCCGGCGGGAGCTGATGGGTGGAGAGGGAGGCAGTGGAGGAGGTGGCTGGCCCGTTGCTGAATCCATTGGGGGTGGATGGCGCCCCATTGAGTGTGGTCGGTGAGTGGCTGCTCCCGTTCATCACTGCAAGGAAAGAGCAGTTGAGAGGTCAGAGTGGGTGGCTGTACCCTGGCACCACAGGGACAAGGCTGGGACAGGGGGCCCAGAGCATCCTGCCAGATACTGCAGGGACTGCACCCCCCAGGAGGTCTTGGGATGCTGCTGCATCCCTGGGGCCACATCCTGGACTGGTACCTGGTGCTGTGGAGGACTGTAGGGAGGGATGGGATGCAGTGTATGTCCCAGTGCAAGGAGGGCCTGATCCTGCTCCTCAGTGCTCAAGACAGCCAAGAGAAGGGGCTCCATCCTGCTCCTCTGGGAGCTGCTCAGCACCCCCCCAGGGAAAACCCAGGAATTGTTATCCGCAGAGCCCACCCCAATGTGCCTCTGGCCCCGTTGCCCAGGTAGGGAGGATAGGAGCACGCCATGCCAGAGGACCTGGAGGGGACCATCTGGGGATCCCAGCCCGCGATGTGGTGGGATCCTCACTCCTGCACCAGAAACCTTTCTGCATCTGGCACAGGCGACAGCATGCGTCGCCCCAGCTCCCAACCGTGCGCTGCTCCACAGCACACGGGCATGCACCGAGCCTCTCCCTGCGGCACAGCGAGCAGCTCCTGGGATCACACTAACCTTGTGGTGCCTGCACCGCCCTGCCTGCCATGCCTGCTTTGGCGGGCTCCCGCTCGTTCTACAGCCGGGCAGCATCAGCCGCGCGCTAAAGAGGTGCCGAAAATAACCCAGTGGCCACAACTGCTTTTATTCCCGCGACAGGTGTGTTACTAAGTTAGACGCCACACATGTCCCTCAGCTGGGATGGGGACAGGATTCGCATCCCCGTGACCCGCTGGGGCAAGGAGAGGGGCTGGCGCCGGGGAGCACACACTGTGCCTCTCGTGGGACCCTGTGCCTCCCGGGGGGCTGGAGCTGCGGCTCGGGTCTCTCATGAGAGCGGATGTTTCATTTTACTTACAAAGACAGACCATCGACCATTTCAAGCAACCATGAAAACGGCCGCGAGGCAGAAACGTCGGAGGGCCAGCGTCTCGATCTGCAAGCAAAATAAAACACGCTATGATGAGAGAGCAGAGGGGGCAGCTCTCGGCCAGGGGGGCCCTGCAGGCAACATTCCTCGACAGCGGGCACGGTGCGGCACGCATGTCACGGGCAAAGCCACCTGGACCCAAGGATGCCAGGGACGGAGCCAGGTCCCTGCATCCCAACACAGCCGGATGGAGGGCTCGGGGGATGCTCAGCTGCCTATCACGGTCCCTGCATTTGAAGACCACCCCTGAACAGCCCCAGCACAGGGGCTGGTTTGCAACATTACTCTGAGACCAAGAACAACCGAAACACCATCGTGCTGTGGGCCAACCCACGGCAGAAAGGCAACCTGCACCCCGACCCCATGTCCTGCACTGAACCAAACCCAGAACACCTCTTCTGCCACCGGGTTCAAATTAAAAAGCAAACCCTCTCAAAGAGCAGCAGAGCACACGCCGATTTCTAACTAGAGAGTGTCTGGCTGAGAGGGCAGCTGGGCTGTGGCGGGGAGCACTGCCCAGGTGCAGTGGGTTACGGGGAGCTGTGGCTCAGGGGATTGGTTTAGACGTGTTTTCTTCCCCGCTGGGGTTTCTAAGCAAGAAGCAGCTACAAGCAAAGTCCTTGCACACATGAACATGTCACAGCAGAGCTGGAACAACCACGTGGGATGGCCACCGCCACTCCTGCCAGAGGACCAGCCTCAGTGCCTGCCCACCCAGATCCTGGCTGGTGTGTGCCTTGTCCAGCCATGTGCCAGGACAGCGGCACCAGCACAGGGACTGATCCCTGGTGCAAGTCCTGCGGGTGTGCAATGAGCCCTCGTGCCACTGGTGCAGCCAGCGCATTGGGGCTCTCCCAGTTCAACGACGCTACAGAGACTGAGTTCTCGGACCTTGAGTCCCCACCAAGGCCCATGACGCCACCGTGGCTGACCACGACACCTCCCTGTCACTGCTGGGTGCCACACACAGATAGGCAGGCAGGTCCCCACGTGCCTGAGCCCTGCAACGGGGCCAGCCCTGACCCACAGGGACAACCCCAACTTGCAGCGTCCTCCAGCCAGCTCCCTGCAGGCGAGAGCACCCAGGGCCACACGCTGCTCTGCGCCACCGTTCAGTGACCACGCAGCAGGAGACCCGGTCATCTCTGTCCCCACGCACCTGGCGGGGCACTGCTGGTGATGAGCGGTGCCACAGCGCTCACCACGGGCATATGCACGAACCAGGGCTCGAGGTGTGCAGCCTAAAACCCTTCTCCAGAGCAGGGATGGGTAATTTCACGGTGTGGCCAGCACCCCACGGAGGTTTGAGGACGCAACTAGTGGTGGGCGCAGTGCGTGACCTGGAGGCAAAGGGAGCCAAGCAGCCTCCCTGCCTGGCATCCCGTCCCCGTCCCCAGCCCTGTACTCACTGGTGTTTGGCATGAAGGAGGGGTGGCGCGTGGCTCCCTGCGTGACGGCTGGCGGCGGCGGAGGCATGCTGGGCGGCGTGGACCTGGACTGCGTCTTCACGTCAGCTGGCGAGTCAGGCATGGTGGCAGCCCGTGTCTCTGCGTTATCTGCAGGGAGAGGGCACAGGGTGGTGAGTGGCGTGTGCCAGGCAGAACTGTGCTTCCCTTCTGCATGGAGGCTGGCTTGGGGGCAGAGGGGACCCCCAGGACAGCGGGGATGGTGCCTGACCTCCTGTGCATCTGCATAACAGTGCCCTGTGCCTGGCATGGACGCAGGGTGGCAGGGACAGAGCAGGGCACATCTCTGTGCCCACGGTGCCAGCTCCACCCCACGCACGTATCATAGAATCACCGGGTTGGAAAAGACCCATCGCATCATCGAGTCCAACCACCCCTATCAAATACTAAACCATGCCTCTCAGCACCTCATGGCCCAGACCAGCCCATGAACAGCACGTGTGTCCCCACAAAGCCATCGTTGTCATGTCCCAGCACCCTCCTGCCAGCAGCTACCTGCCCACGTCTTGGGAATCCCCAGCTGCTCGCTAACCTCTCACTGTTCCTGGCAGCTCTGCGCACGGCTGCCGTAATCCCAGGCAAAGATTACACACAAGCAGTAAATCATGGGATTGTAATGGCCAGTTCTCAGTGGCAGCAGTGATGTGGGACCCGCGCACCTACCAGGGACCATCCTCCCATGGCCCCAGGGAGCCCCAGGAGGCACCTGATCCTGCAAACTGGGGCGCGTGGGGCTCTGTGCCATCACCACGCTGGCCTCGGCCACTCGTCGCTGCGTCCCTTCCACCGCTCAGCGCCTGCAACCCCAAATAACACCCGGCACTGTCACCCCAGACAGCGCTGGTGGCGGCACAGCCCCGCGCAGGGTTTTGGCTGCCGTGCTGGGTGGCCCCAAGCATGGGCAGCTGCGGCGATCTGTCAGCGCGCAGGAGCCCGCACGGCCACCGGCCCCGGCCAAAGAAGGAAGCGGCCACCACGGCCACCACGGCCAACCCCCAGCCCCGGGTCCCTGCTGCACCCTGGCATGCTCCCCGCCAGGCACGGCTTATAAACACTAATCTAATATGCATGCTTAATCCGCTACAACTGTTGTGAGATTAATTGAACCCTGCAAGAGCACATTGTCCAGGCTAAATAAAACTGGGCATCCCGAGCAAGATGCTACCGAGGCTTGTGATGCAGCCAATGTCACGTGCAGAGGACCAGGAGATGAGAGAGGCAGTTGTAAGGGCCAAAATCTCAGGCAGTCACCATCGTGGTCCCACCGCATCCCCGTGGATGGTTCCAGCACCGTGGGAACATCCCCACACCGTGGGTTTGAGCCTCATGGGATGCACCGTAATCCCGCAGACATCTGCTCCCGTTTCCCTTCCCTTGCCCCCTTCTCCCATCCAGCCTTGGGAGAAACCCCAAGACCAAGCAGCGTCCCTCCCTGTAAAACACATTTCTTTACAGGGCCTGCCAACATAAATGGTATGTTTTGAAAAACAGCTTTTATTTTCTTTTTCATGGACATGTCCATCTCTGGGCAAGGCTTCTCCAGCCTTCGCCCATCAATCAGCAGAGCAGGATCCAGCCCCGACAGCTGAGTGTGCACAGAGTATGACCTGGACTGGCTGGCTGTGTCTGTGCAGCTGCAGAGCCTTGATCTGCAGGCAGGGCCAGTGCCCTTGTCCTTCTTGGCTGCTCTGAGCCTGAGGTTTGCGCCACGGGACACTGGCTGGCATTGCACCCCAAGTGCCGCGCAGCAAGGCATTGCGACATGTTCTTCGTGCTTCCAGTGCTGCAACAGCCCATGTGCTCAACCTGATGCCCTGGCTCTCCGTACAACAGCCACCAGGCGTGGGGACAAGCTGGAGCAGCTTGGGGACAGTGTGGCAGCTTGCCCAGGTAAGTGCACCTTGAGCAGCTGCCTGCGTGGCTCCCAGCACAGAGGGGCTGTGCTGGCAGGTTTGCCTTTGCCGCTGCTTGCAAGGAGGGAGGAGAATCATCGAATCACAGAATCACCAGGTTGGAAAAGACTCACTGGATCATTGAGTCCAACCATTCCCATCAATCACTAAACCATGCCCCTCAGCACCTCATCCACCCATCCCTTAAACACCTCCAGGGAAGGTGACTCAACCACATCCCTGGGCAGCTGTTCCAGTGCCCAATGACCCTTTCTGTGAAAAATTTTTTCCTAATGTTCAGCCTAAACCTCCCCTGGTGGAGCTTGAGGCCATTCCCTCTCGTCCTGTCCCCTGTCACTTGGGAGAAGAGCCCAGCTCCCTCCTCTCCACAACCTCCTTTCAGGTAGTTGTAGAGAGCAATGAGGTCTCCCCTCAGCCTCCTCTTCTCCAGGCTAAACACCCCCAGCTCTCTCAGCCGCTCCTCATAACTCCTGTTCTCCAGCCCCCTCAACAGCTTCCTTACTCTTCTCTGAGGAGGCAGCAGGCTGAAAGATGTTCACTCCTGCCGGCATCCCTGTTCCCATCTGCACACGCACCCAGGACCATACCCTCCCCTCTGCATTCCTGGCAGCATCCCCGGCAGCATCCCCATCTGTACTCCCAGCACTATTCCTGCCTGCATCCCCGTCCCCACCTACATCCCGGTCCCCCTTGCTGCCCTGACTCTGAACACACGTCCATGCTGAGCAGAAAACATGGATACACTTGTTCTGGCACTGACACAGCTTTTCCACAGCTTTTCCACAGCTTCCCATCAGGAAGAAAGTTTCCACAATGCTGAGCAAACACCCAGGGAAATGGGGCCTGGCTGTGTTTTCTCTTGCCTTTTCTTTTTTATTTTTCTCCGTCATAAATTTTCTCTGAGGTGTTTGCAACCCAAGTACGGCTGTGCAGGCACAGGGACAAGGGACGGCCCCAAACCTGATGAGATTTCTTAATGCCCAAGCCCAGAAATGCCCAAAACAGAGGCTGGGATGCAGGATCCGGCCACAGCTGTGGCACCAATCCAGGGCTTTGTAGCACGGGACAAGCTCTGTGGCAAGTAAAGGGAGGCTTGGGGGGGGAGCACAGTGAAGCCTCCCAGCAGCACCTCCCAGCATAAAAAAATAACTCCCCAGCACGACTCAAACTCCACTGGAATTTTTTTTTCTTTTTTTTTTTTCCCTTTCTTTGGGGTAATTTGTCCCAGCCGCTCGGGGCTGTGTCTGTTTTCCTCCATCTGGTTTCCATTAGGCCTGTGCAGCCCAGATGAATAAGTAATAATATAAAAATAAAAGGATTAGTATTTTCTCCTTGGCTGGCGGGAGCAGGCGGCCCCCACCCTGCCTCCTGGGGCCAGTGGATGCCAGACCCTGCACACCCTGAGCCCGTGCAACCCTGAGCCCCACTTTTATCTCACTGGAAAGTTTAACCCCAAAACACTGGCCTGGGCATGATGCCTGATGGGGTGATGCCCGATGGGCTGATAAAGCTTGCTGGTGGCATCTGGCCCTGTGCCACCCAGGCGGCGCTGCAGGGGTTGGAGGTTGTGACCCCGCTGGGCACCAGCAATCCCTGAGTCACTTGTCCTTGCTTGTGCGCCACTCTTCCCAGGTGGAAGCTGAGGGAGAGCCTGTTAGCCCATCCCAGAGCTGCTCAGCCACATGCTCCCCAGCAGGCAGTGCTGGATGCTGGAAAGCACCAATGCATGGCACACAAGTGGTCACTAAAATAGGGGGATTGTGCAGCTGCACATACCAGTGGGCACCAACACTCAGGATGCACACTGGTGGGCACCAACACATGGCACCGTGCAGCCCTGCACACCAGCAAGAACCAACACACAGCACCGTGCACACCAGCAAGCATCAACACACGGCACCGTGCAGCCCTGCACACCAGCAAGCACCAAAACATGGCACCGTGCACACCAGCAAGCACCAAAACACGGCACCGTGCAGCCGCGCACGCCGATAGGCGGCAACACACAGCATTGTGCAGCCACGCACCGCAGCTGGGAGCCATGCACAGCACCGGCACGTGGCACCGCGCAGCACTGCATGCCAGCAGGCACCGACATGTGGCACCGTGCAGCTGCACATGCTGGTGAGCACCAATGCATGGCACCGCGCAGCCGTGCACACCAATGAGCACCCCAGCACCCGGGTGCCAAAGGCTGGAGCTTGGTGGCTGGCCCAGCCCAGACTCTGCTGTTTCCTATGGCCCTGCCTGGGCAGCCAGCAGCCCCTGCTCTCTGCAGCCTTGGGCATGGCCACGGAGCAGCTGCAGACAGGATAGGGATGTGCCAGCCCTGGTGTTAGTTATGCCGATGACTGTGGAGCACCCAGGCTGGCTGCTACCTTCTCCTCTCCACCTCGCTGGGGATGGGGATGGAGAGGGTACGATGCTGCCTTGGCTGCAGCCATCAGAAAGCTCTGGCCTTCTGCAGCCCTCCCCTCCCAGGCCAGGCGAAGCTTCTCGGGAGAAGCTTCTCGGGAGAGGAAGGAGTTAAAACAGAATGAAAAGACCAGCATCCTTCATGCTCTCCAAATGGCCACAAATGAAATCCAGATGCTGGAGGCGACGTCTCCCAAAGCCAGGCTGCCTCTGAAACAAAGGCAAGCATTCCTGCTCCTCAGCTGCTGCTGCCACGGGGGCCAAGAACAACTCTGGGCTAGGATGGTGAGGGACAGAGCTGTCCCAGCTGGAGCGCATTAGGGAAGCACACAGTGCCCGCAGCCAGACAGCAGCGCCGGCCACGTGTGCGAGCCTGGCAAAGGTGGTGGAAGCTGCAGGGCACCGTCATCTCCTTCCTCTCCTGCACTCATCCTGACCCCTCTCCCTGGGGACGTGGTGGCGATGCAGGTAGGTGACAGCAGACAGCTCAGAGGTGGCTCATCCCCATTGCGCACGGAGCAGGAGAGAGCAAGATGCTGGAAGGATGCTCTCTACCTCCAGCACCTTCTGGGTACCCAGCATCGGCAGGACCGTATGACATTCTGGGGAGCCAGGCTTGAGGGAGTAATCCAAACGCCAGCTCTCGTCAGCACAAATAAAGCCTTTTAAAAGGAAATCCAACTAATTAAACCCTCTGCACGAGGTGTAAATGAACCCAGCTCTAGGCAGGCACACTGGAAGCAGGGAGCTCCCACCGCAGGTAATGGCTGCTGTGAGGATCAAGGGACCCAGATGTGCCCAGAGAGGTGAGGATGAAGGGACCCAGATGTGCCCAGAGGTGCCAGGGGAGCGGTGGCAGCGGGGCCCAGCCCTGCCGAGCACCTGGACTCTGCTCACAAGGGTGGTCCTGTCCCAGTGGTGCAAGCCTTGCTCAGCCCTGCTTCTCCAGCTCGGGAGGATGGTGGATATCTGGCTCAGCATGGGTGGCCGTGCCAACCAGCTGATGAATTTGGGCATTGCCGCTGTGTTTCAGCTCAGCTGAGTTGGACCTGCTGCTCTTGCACGGCTCTGGCAGTCCCTTGCACCTTGCAGCCTTCGTCCCTACCATCCTTCCCTTGTTCACTGGTGTCCTGGGATGGGTCCCGCACCACTGGCCTGGGCTGAGCTGCTCCTCACCTGCCCGATTCAGGGACAACAGTGGGTTTCACCCTGCTCAGATACATCCCTGTTTACCTTGCATTCCCTGCAGCCACGCAGCCTGCACCAGCGGTTCCAGCATCCGTGGAACATCCAGCACTGCTGGGAGGGATGCACCATGGGCAGCTCCAGGGCAGTGGCTTCTAGTGGAGACCCTGATGCTTGGTCTCCTTCCACCTCTCCCGTGTGGTGTCCTGGCTCTGTGTTGGATACCAGCCCCCAGAGCCATGCTCACCCACGTGCCCCAAAACCAACAAATTCCATTTCTCAAGCCACCCAGGGACTCAGCCCTGCTGCCTCAGCGCCACACAGGCAGTGCCAGCCGGCTCCCGCTCCCCCCTGAACCGTGTGGCCCAGAAGAAGGGAGATGAGTTTGATTTTCCTCAAAACAACAACAACAAAAAGCCAAAAAAAAAGGTGCCCTCTCTGTTTTACAAGCCTTCATTTGCTATTGTTTATGTAAACAGGTAAATTGTTTCGTATCTCAATTAAAAACATCTGCCACATAAATGAATACCAATTAACTCATCCTGTTTTTAATTACTCTGTTAATTACACACAGGCAGCAAAAAGGATGGCAGGGGAATAGGGAAAGCATGCTTACAACCCCCCTTTCCCACCTTGCTCTTGGCAAGGATCCGAAATGTGCCCGGATAATGATGGATTAAGGTGGCTGGTGAAAACCGTGGCTCGTGGCCAGCTCCGGCATGGCAGCTCCCTCCCAGCCAGGCGCTGGGTGCTGCTGGGGTGCCTCGGGGGGCAGAGCGGGGGTATTTCCCAGCACCCTCCCAAGAGGCGCCGCACCGCCCTGTTTCGGAAACTCTGGGCCCCGTGGGATGCGCCAACGCTGCCTGCGTCATCCCCCATGCCGGCGGCGGCCGCGGCACAGCCCGGCTGGCTTTCCTGGCACTGGCCCCACGATTGCCCTCAAAATGCGTCCCAGGGGAGAAAAGCATCGGGATGCCGAAGCAGGCAGGAGGATGGAGGAGGCTTTGCATGGGCAGCATCCTCATGGACCAAGAGCATCCTGGAGGTGCCCATGCTGCCCCTGGGAACTCTCCTGCCAGCAAGGGGCAACACCTTTGCATGGGCACAGCAGCATGGGGCGAACGCCTTTCTCCACCGGCAGCGATTGCCGAGGGACCCCAGGCGCCACCAGCCCCTCGCTCCCGCGGCTGCGGGAAGCTTTCCAAACGAGCAGATGGGGCAGGGGAGCGACGGCAGCGAGGAGGAGAGCAGAAAAGGCTATTTTCTCACGCTACATATTTTACAAGTCGAACATTTTGTGCATTTCAGCCTTGCCTGTAAAAGCATCTCAGGCTCAGCCCTGGGACTCGGCATCGGCTCCTGGGAGTCAACAGCGGCTGGCAGCGATGTGGCAGCGGGGACCTTCCGTGTGGAGGGTCTGGTTGGGGGGATCCCCCTGACCAACTGGCACTGGAGGAGCCACAGGACCCGCCAAGCCTCCCAGCCTGGGCACAACACCTGCAACAGATGCTGCCCGTAGCATTGCATCCCACCAGCAGCTCCTAGGTGGCAGGGAGAGGTGGGAAAACATACACCCTTGCTGCTCCCCAGCTGTCTTACGCTCCTGGAAATTAAATATACTGGCTAAACACTGGAAGTAAACAGTGCTGCGGCCAGCCTGGCACACCTGGAGGCACGAGAGCAGCACAGGGCTGGGGCTGGAGCTGCCCCCCACCTGGGAAACACCCACATCTCGGCTGCACGGCACCTCCTGGGTGCAAGGGCTGCGGGTGCATCACTGCATCCATGCCTGAAGGGCTGCTGATCCATCAACACGTTGCCTAAGGAGCTCCCCAAAACCAACTCGGCCCCCCGAATGCCTGTCCCAGCTGCAGAGCTTTGAGAACAGGGAGAGATTCAGGCTAAACAGCCCCGATGTGCAGCTTTTACAGCCACCCAGCCATGTGCACAGGGATGCTTGTGCCCAAAGGTGGGCTTGACGGCTGGAACTAGGACAAGCGGTACAAGCAGACAGGGGATTCAGGGAATTTTGGAGGCAGAGAGCAGCTGGGGAAGGGAAAACATCCACCTCCACACGCCAGCACTGGCGGGGAGCTCCCTGCGAGGTCCCTGCAGCGTGGGAACGCAGAGGAGCTGCCGGCTCCCCAGGGACTGTGGGCCGGATCCTGCTCTGTAGACACCGGGATGGTACCAGCTCTGAGGGGGTGCCGAATCCAGCCATGCATCCCCCCTGCCGCTGCCTTACTGGGTCTTTGTCTATTTTTTTAAATGCAGGCTCCATTTCAAGGCAATTTTGCTCGTGTGAGATTGAATCAAACAACACAGGAAAAAATATTAATGAGAATTTTGCAAAATAAACAGGAAATCCCTTGGATGTTTTCTGGAAGCATTGGTCAGCATCTTCCAAAGGAAAGCTGCGGGCTTGTAAAGGTGGGGTTGCCCCTGGGGAGCCCGAGCGCGCTGGGAGGGACGGCAGAGAACAAGCTTCAGGAAATCTAAAAATAAACGCTGAACTGGGCAATGGCACTAACACCGGCAGCTCCCGGGCAGGAGAGGGGCTTCTCCTCTGTGCCTCCAGCTTGGACTCACTCCATCCCAGCCATCATGAAGCTCACAAGGACTGGTCTCAGCTTGGGGACCCCCCCTTGTCCCCATCCTGGGGCATCAGCTCAATCTGGCTCCTGCCCGTGGTCTAGCTCGGAAAGCGCCAGCCAGGGCTGCAGCATCCAACCCACATCCCCTCAATCCCAGCGGCAGCATTTCAGCTCCGAGCTCAGCAGAGCAACCCACGGGCTGCCCTTACTCCCTTCCAGGGCCCGTGCAGCCCTGTTTGCAGGATCAAGCTCTGCTCTGCCCAAAACCTTGTGCACACTGGGCTGGGCTGGCCAGGAGCAGAAGCGGCGTTGGAGCTGGCGTGTGTCCCCCTGGCACGGCTCAGCTCCCTGCCCCCACTGCCAGCGCTCACACATGCCTCACCAGCAGCCCTGTGCTCCCTGGCCAGCTTAAAAGGTGTAATAAGAGAGTGCCTCTCCTCCTCAGGGGTCCTGTGGCACCCCACGGCTTCCCTGGGTGGCCGCAGGCAGGGAGCGACATCGCCTCTAGACCACACTGGGGATTTAAACCAGCTGTCAGCAGCGAACGGAGCCGAGACCGGATTTCCAGGGCAAAGCCGGACGCTGCACAGCTATGCCACCCAGCTCCTGCCCAGGGGTTTCCATGCCTGCAGACGGTCAGAGCTTAGAAGCAGAAATACGGGGAAGAGACACGAGGGATGTCAGCAGAGACCTGTCAGCCCCCAGCCCTGGGTTCCCTGCAGGACCTGCCGAAGCCCCCTCCCAGCACTCGGGCTGCGGGCAGCCCGCTTCAGCCGTGCCCACAGGGTTATTTTTGCATCCTGCACACTGAAGTTCCCAAGGAAAGAGGCAAATCCTGCAACCACATGAGGCCTCGCTGCTACCCAGCCCAAACCAGCACCCGGCGGCACAGAGCAGCCTCCTTTCTCCCCGACACCGTGGCTTTTCCTCCCTACAAGCCACCATCCACACACACACATTTTCCAAACAAAACACACCCGACATCTGACCGTCCCCGGGTAAAACCTTACCTGCCAGCGCAGACACCGGCCGGGCCTGCCGGGAGCCAGCAGGCAGGGAAAAACCCGTTTGCACAGCCAAGTTCATCTCTGCTTTCATTAACAACCTCAGCAAAAGCAACGCTCAAAACTTCTCCTTGCATGGAAATGCGCCGTGCAGGGATGTGAGCAGCCACCCTGGGTGGCAGCTGCCTCCTCATCCCAGGACCACGGGCGTAAGAGCTGTCAGCATCCCCCCTGGCTGCTGCTCCGCATTTGCCATGGGATTTTGGGATGGCTCTCCAACATCTCCATGCCTCTTACCATAGCAGAGCTCGCCCCGCTGCAGTGCTGAGCACAAGGATGTTCGCAGAGTGTCTTCAAGTCACTCGACAAAGGAGCGGTGAATTAATATTCCTTTTAATTAAAGGCAGAAAAAAAATCTCTTTGTTCTGAACAGAGAGAAAAACAACAGAGGGAAGAGCTCAAAAGCTCTTTCTAAGCTAGAGACGAGCCCGTCGCTTCGATTCAAAGACACTGTCAGTGCGCACGTGACCTCAAATTAAAAACACAAAATGAAAGCCAGCAGCGGCTCCTCTCCGAAAAACGAAGGAAAGTTGCAAAGTTTTTCTCGGTTAATAAAGAGGGAAAAAGAAATCCAACAAAAAGGTGCGTTTAACCAGAGAAACCAATGCTCTGCAGTAACCAAAGGGACCATCCAGGAGAGCGACGGGGAGCCCCAACCATGCCCCGACCCAGTGTCACGGAGGAGGCACGAAGTGGTGTGGTGCCAGCTCCATCACCGCGCCGGCAGCGTTGCCTTGGCACGGCCAGGCCGGAGCGGGCGGCTGGAGCGCCCGCAAAGCCCGCTTGATGCAATTCTGAAGGGAAAGCGGGAGCCAGACCCTGATTAATGGCTGTGAGGATCAGAAGCAGGGCAGCGTGGAGGCAGAGAGCTGGATGCTCTCCGAGACAGCCTTCCTTCCAAAATCTGCACCCAATCCATCCATCCCCTGGTACGCGTGAGGATATGGCGCGAGACACCAGCCCCACGTCTGCGTGTAAACACAGAATTATGCTGCTGGAGCTCGAACTTCCCACACCAGTCCTGGGGTTGCTGGAACTACCCACACCAGCCCTGGGGTTGCTGGAACTACCCAAACCAGCCCTGGGTTTTCTTGGAACTCCTCAAACCAACCCTGGGGTTGCTGGAGCTACCCAAAACAGCCCTGGGGTTGCTGGAACTACCCAAAACAGCCCTGGGGTTGCTGGAACTACCCAAAACAGCCCTGGGTTTGCTTGGAACTCCTCAAACCAGCCCTGGGGTTGCTGGAACTTCTCAAACCAGCCCTGGGGTTGCTGGAACTTCCCAAACCAGCCCCGGGGTTGCTGGAACTTCCCAAACCAGCCCCGGGGTTGCTCCCACAAACTCTCCCGAACGGATCAGCTCTTCCTCGCCACAAAACGCGGCTCCATCTCGAAATTGAAGCAGGATGCGGAGCCGGCGGGTTGACGCACCGAGGAGGGATGAGGGGATGAAAACGACTTCTCCCCCCGGGCAGAAGCAGGAGCACAGGCACAAACTCTCGTGGGTTCCCGGGGACACCCCACGCCGCCCCGGGAACGGGAGCGCTGGCCAAGTCCCGATCCCGGGAGCGGGCTCCGCATCCCACCGCCCCGGCGGCCGCTCCTGCCCCGTCGGTGCCGCACAAACCCCCCCGAGCGCTGCCCGCCGCACGGGCGGTGGCTCCGGTGCCCGGTGGCCCCGGCTCTCTCCCCGCTGCGCACGTCCCGGGGCTCGGACAACGGGGAGCGTCCTTGTCCCCCTGCCCGCCGGCAGCTTCCCCGAGCACCGGGAGCATCCCCGGCCGTTGAGTACCGGGCGCATCCCCCGGGCACCGGGAGCATCCTCGATTCCTGGGCACCGGGTGCATCCCCCGGGCACAGGTAGCCCCCTCGACTCCTGCGCACTGGGCGCATCCCCGAGCACCGGGAGCCTTCCTCGAGCACCGGGCGCATCCCCCGAGCACCGGGAGCCTTCTCCGAGCACCGGGAGCCTTCCTCGAGCACCGGGCGCATCCCCCGAGCACCGGGAGCATCCCCCGAACACCAGGCGCATCCCCCGAGCACCGGGAGCCTTCTCCGAGCACCGGGAGCGTCCCGGAGCACCAAGCGCATCCCCCGAGCACCGGGAGCATCCTCCAAGCACCAGAAGCATCCCCCGTGCACCGGGCGCATCCCCGACAACCGGGAGCGTCCGCCAGCACCGGGAGCGTCCCCGATTCCTGCCCACCGAGAGCATCCCCCGGGCACCGGGAGCATCCCCAGCCCATCTTTCCCGGTAGCCTCCCCTGGGCGCCGGGATCCTCCCCGATTCCTGAGCACCGGGAGCCTCCCCGGCTCTGGGGACCGGGGCGCATCCCTCCCGCGCCGGCAGCATCCCCAGCCCGTCTCCCCCCGGTACCTCTCCGGGTTCCCCGCGCGGGGGCTCGGCCGCCACTTACCGTCCTGAGGAGCGGCGGAGGGGTGAGGTAAGTCCCGAGGCGGAGCCGGGAGCGGCCCCCGGCGGCGGCCCCGGCCCCGTTACGGCCGGTGCGGGCGGAGCGCGGCCCCGCGGCGGCGGCCGCTGCCCCGAGCCCCTTTCCGCCGCCGCCCGCCGCGCCGGGGGCCGCCAGCACGGGGGTCGCGGCGCTTCCCCCCCCCGCCCCGGCGAGGGGGGGGCGCACCGGAGAAGCCGGCGGGGCGGTGGAAGGCGCGGGAGCCGCCGGTAAATCCGCGGTGGTGCTGGAGTCGGGGGCGGGGGGGGGGATCGGAGAAAGGGGAGGGGGGGGGGGGGTGCTGCGCCGGTTCACCGGCGGCGCATCCTCCGACGCCCCGTCGCGGCCATGGGGCGCCCGGGGCCGCGCTCCGTGCCCGCGCTCCGTGCCCGGGGCCGCGCTCCCTGCCCGGGTTCCCCCGCTGCCGCCGCGCCGCCCGCCCGCCCCGGAGTGAGCGCCGCCCGCCCGCGCCGCGGCCTTAGAGCCGGCACAGCGCCGCCAGGGGGCGCCCCCGCCGCACCGCCGCGGGACCGGGGGGAGAGGGGTGCGGGGACACGGGGAGGAGGGGGGTGCGGGGACACTGGGAGGGGGGACGGGACACGGGGGGTGCGGGGAAGGGAGCAGGGACCGGGGACACGGATATGCGGGGAGGGGAGCAGGGTGCGGGGACATTAGGGGTGCGGGGACGCAAGGGTGCGGGGAGGGGTGTGTGCGGGGGATGCGGGGACACGGGGTTTGCGGGGACACTGGGGGTGTGGGGACACTGGGGGTGCGAGAACACTGGGGGTGTGGGGACACGTGGAGGGGTATGTGCGGGGACACGGGGGTGCGGGGACACTGGGGGTGTGGGGACACGTGGAGGGGTGTGTGCGGGGACACAGGGGGTGCGGGGACACGGGGTTTGCGAGGACACGGGGTTTGTGGGGACACTGGGGGTGTGGGGAGATGGGGTTTGCGGGGACAAGGGGGTGCGGGGACATTGGGGGGGACACGGGGGGTGCGGGGGCGCGGTGCAGGGAAGGGAACAGGGACCGGGGACACCGATGTGCGGGGAGGGGAGCAGGGTGCGGGGACTTTAGGGGTGCGGGGACACAGGGGTGCGGGGACACGTGGAGGGGTGTGTGTGAGGACACAGGGGTGCAGGGACACAGGGGGGAGTGGGGGCGAGGGATGTGCAGGGACAAGGGGGATGCGGGGAGGGGGCACGACGGGCCCGGGGACACGGGGTGTGCAGGGAGACAGGGGTGCAGGGACATTGGGGGTGCGGGAACAGAAGGTGTGGGGCATGCGGGGACACAGGGTGTATGGGAAGGGGGCATGGGGGGAGTGGGGTATGGGGATACGGGGGTGCGGGGAGGGGGACGTGCAGGGACACTGGGGGTGTGGGGGGACACGGGGTGTGCGGGAAGGGGGGCGTGCAGGGACATTGGGGGTGCAGGATCAGGGGGGAGTGGGCCCAAGGGCTGGGGTTGTGATAAGAGCAGCCACATATGCTGCCACCAGCCCTACAGGCACAGTGCCCGTCAGCACCCTAGGGGCCACAGACCCTTCCCAGCCTGGTCTCGGGGTGCTCCTCACCCCGCTTCACCTCAGCAGGGGTCCCCAGGGCAGCGCGGGCGCTGCAGGAATGCAGCGGGGCGCTTCCTCCACAGGCATCGACGGCAGTGGTGCCTGCATTTGTGGTGGTGCCAGCCCACGCTGGGTTCCCGGGGTGCCCTTCCTGGACACCTCGTGCTTGTGGAGGGGGAGTATTAAAAATTGCCCTCCCCCTCAAGTTCTACTATGGTGTTGTTGCTTGCGTGTGCGCAAGCCCTGCTAATTTCGCTGCCAGCCAAAGCCCTGCCTCTTTGCATAATTACTGTGCTTGGCAGCTGCCTTCCCTCTGCGAGTTGCTGTGCGGAGCCTTTGCCACCCGTATGGTTGTTGTTACTCATCCTTGCCCGCTTCTCAAGGCTTGGGCACCGGGGACCACGGCCGCTCGGCCAGGCTGTGGGTCACTGCTGAGGGATATGGTTTAGTGATTGATAGGAATGGTTGGACTTGATGATCCAGTGGGTCTCTTCCAACCTGGTGATTCTATGGACGACTCTTGTACAGCCACTGCTGGGCTGTTGAGTGGTACAGCCACGGCATTGGCACCACACGGACATTGAACTGCTCTACACAGCTGCTTTATGGCCACTGCACAACCAGTAAATGACCACAGTGGTCACTGCACGGCCAAGCTCCCCTCAGCATCACCCCACTCGTGGCATCACGGTGGGATGGTGCTGCAGCACCCCAACCCATCTCGTTCTGGGCCATCCTGGTCTCCAGCTCTGGTTTTGTATGAGAGAGCTGGGGGTGTTTAGCCTGGAGAAGAGGAGGCTGAGGGGAGACCTCATTGCTTTCTACAACTCCCTGAAAAGAGGTTGTGGAGAGGAGGGAGCTGGGCTCTTCTCCCAAGTGACAGGGGACAGGACGAGAGGGAATGGCCTCAAGCTCCACCAGGGGAGGTTCAGACTGAACATTAGGAAAAAAATTTTCATGGAAAGGGTCATTGGGCACTGGAACAGGCAGCCCAGGGAGGTGTCACCTTCCCTGGAGGTGTTTAAGGGACAGGGGGACGAGGTGCTGAGGGGCATGGTTTAGTGTTTGATAGGAATGGTTGGACTCAATGATCCGATGGATCTTGTCCAATCTGATGACTCTATGATTCCCCGAGGGATACCCGCAGTGTAAATCTTGCCTCTCTGTTGCACTGCCTGGGCTGGAGGAGCATGAAGGTCCTGACAGCTTTTGTATCTACCCCAGTCAGCATGGTGTGCGCACGCGGTGCCACGTCTGGGCAGCGTCACGCACCCTGCCTGCTCTTCCAGCCTGACGCGCTTGGGTTCTCCCCATTTCTGCTGCTCCCTGCACTGCTCTCGTTCCCCACAGTGCCCTTCTCGAGGAGCCCCTGGTGGGGCAGCGTCATGGCCCCACCAGCACAGCCCCATTGGTGAGGAACCACGAGCAGCAGAGGAAAATCCGCCCCTGCGCGCAGCTGCCCCAGCTTTGCATAGGCAGCACCGAGTGGCACATGCAAATGTGGGCAGTGCGTGTGCGATTGGACACATGGCGTGGTCCCCCCCCACCAGCACAAATATCGAGGCGTTGCTGAGCACGAGGCATCAGTAAGGGAGCCCAACAGTGCTGCCAAGGCAGAGCCCTGGCTTCCTAGGGTGCCGGCACTGGGCTCCTTCAGGCTCTGCGGCTGCGTTTGGCCACTCACCAGGAGAACAGGGACCTGACTGCGGGAGCCACCACGCTCGTGGCCACGTGGGTTGTCCCACACATCAACCCAGATGCAGCGCAAGCCTTTAAACACATCGCAAACCCATCATCCCCGTGGACATGCCCACGGGCACCTTGCGAGGACCTCTCTGGCTCCTGGTTAATTTGGGGTGTGAAATACCATGGCAGCAGCCACGGGGGTCGGACCGAGGCTGAGCAGGGGGGCTTTGCAGCCTCAAAGGCAGAAGGAGCCGAGCCCAGCCACCCTGCCAGGGCCACCACACAGGCAAGAGCCGCGTGTGCTCTGGTGGGATGGGTGGGCAGTGGCACTTCAGCGTGAACGGGACAGCGTGGGCAGGAGGGAGCCACGCCGTGTCCCCCCCCCGGCACCTCCCCAGCAGCGTCTGTGTGGCGGGGTCTGCTTCGTTTCTATTCCGCGCACGCAGCCTGTAATTTTGGTCTATTGAAGTCATAATTCACTACTGTGAAAATAAACATTTGTGTTAGCTCACTTTATTTGGCGGGCCTCGTCTGAATGTTAATAATTCCCTGCTGGCGTGCTCGCACATGGCCTTGGTGCCCGGGACAGAACCTGGGCACGCGTGGCTGTGCCCGTGCCCACAGCTGCCTCCTTGCATGCCTGGGGTAGGATCTCACCATCCTTCACATCCCTGCATCGCAACAGAGAGGAGATGGGGCAGCAGGACCACTTTGAGCTCAGCCAAAGGGAGGGGGGGTAACAAGGGAGCTGCCTCCCGCAAGGGAAAGGCAATATAGAGGTGATGTTTTGAGTAAAGCAGATTGCGTCCAGCATCTGCTCTGGACCCTCCCTTGCCCACGCCTGTCTCTGGTTATGATTATTTGCGCTGTTTTGTGGGTGCTCCCACCTGCAGCCGGGATGCTCCAACACCCACCCCGTGCAGAAGAGCTGGGGGAGGCAGGAGGGCGCCTGGGCCACCCTCGGGCTGTCCCCATCCCTGTCCCCATCCCTGTCCCCATCTCTGTCCCTGGCAGGGCTGGCTCCAGGGCTCCCAGCCTTTCTCCCAGCTGGGTGCAGGGGGCTGGTGCTTCCCCTGCACATTTGCATCTTCCCAGCCTTTATCTTTCTCCTAGTCTCTGTATTGCTGCAATTACAGACACTTTAAAATACAATGATCTGGCTGTTAACGTGATGGATGACAGAACCTTTCTGTCTGGTTTAAATCACTGCAGAGAGCAGAGCACAACTTCCCTGGGTTAACCCCTTTGTGCCCCCCAACCCAACCCAACCCAACCCAGTCCAGGCTGGTGGCTGCCATGTGCCCCATGGCCCTGCATCCGCAGCGTGTTCCAGGGATGGGGATGAAGGGGGGTCCAGCATCCCTGGGCTCAGTGCCGGTGGAGAATTATCCCCCATCCCTCATCTCCCTGGGGGCCCTGGGTGGATGTGGGGCAGTGGGGCAGGCAATGGGACCAACCCCACTCTGCTGAGGTGGGAAAGCAATGGTCAAGCTGGGAAATAAGCGCCTGCCAGGGCCTGCCTGGATCTGTCCCAGCCCAGGACCTGGCAATCCTTCCCCCAGCAAATCTGGAGCTGCGGCAGGATGGGGCCCCACCGAGTTCCCACCCGGCGGAGAGGATGGAAACTCCTATAATGCCTGGATGTCGGTCACGCCGGCGCATGATTGATGGCGCAGCGTGCAACAGCGAGGATTAACCGCACTTGTTATGGCAATTCGTGCTCCCTTTGTTTTGAAGAGCCGCCGTTTCCCACCACTGTACATCCTGCCCTGTGCCCACCGCCGCTGGTCCTCCCCACTCCCACCGCTGCCGCTCCCAGGGATGTTTTGATCCCACGGGATGGTGTTGGTGCTGTTACACACCATTCCTGCTCGAAGGACTGGTGGGGAGGAGGGATGTCCTCCATCTCTGCTCTCCTACACGAAGAGAGAGGCTGCAGCAGGAGCTGCCCCAGTCAAACAAGGTCCCCAAGGCTTGGTCTGGAGGTGATGGGGGCCACCAGGGGCTGGCATGGTGTGTGCCAGCTGATACGGTGTTCGCTGAGTGTGGCTGAGGGCAGCTGGCAACAACCCTCGCAGGAAATGGTCACCCCCGTGTGCCATCTGGGCCCCGTATCTGCCTGCGCACACGACCCCGCGCCTGCTATCGGGGCCACGCATGTCGGCTGGGGGCAAACGCAGCAGGTGCTGCAGCCTCATGCTGCAGCCAAAGCAGCCCCAGACCTGTGTCCCCTTCATGTCTCTGCAGCCATCATGGTCTTGGGGTCCCTTTTCACCTCCTGGGTGCCTAAACGTCAGCCCTGACCCACTGCCTCTCTCCCTGTAGCTCTTGCTGAGCCCCTCACCCTGCCTCCCACCAGCACCTCCTTGTCCTCCTTCTTCCCAGCTCTCCATGAGCTCCCTCTTGCTCAGTCCCATTGCTTCCCAGCGTGCTTGTAAGAGCTGATTGCTATTCAGGCTGCGTCCCCTCATCGCAAGCCTCCGGCTTTTTAAAAAAGCCCACGACGGTGTTGGTTTATCACACCTTCCCCCTCGCTGCGCTGGTGACTCATCTTCTCGCAGGCACCGTGCGCCGACCTGCCCTGCCACGGGCAGCACCCATGGGTGCCCGCAGCCCCTCGGCGGCACCGCACAGGGCACCACAGGCTCTCACAGGAGGCTTGTCTGGAGGTGAAGGCGCTGAGCCGTGCTGATGCTCAGCCCCTGGCACACCACAGGTTTCCTGTGTCACCCCCAGTGAGTCTGTCTGTCCATCTGGGTTTCTTGATCTCTCTCTGCTTGCCCCTGGGTGCCTCCCTCTATTGGCTCCATCCCTGGGTGTCTCTCTGTGGTCCTCGCTTAATCAGAGAATCACAGAATCACTAGGTTGGAAAGGACCCACTGGATCATCGAGTCCAACTATTCCTACCAACCACTAAACCATGTCCCTCAGCGCCTCATCCACCTGGGAAGGTGACTCAACCCCCTCCCTGGGCAGCTGTTCCAGTGCCCAATGACACTTTCTGTGAAATTTTTTTCCTGATGTCCAGCCTGAACCTCCCCTGGTGGAGCTTGAGGCCATTCCCTCTGCAGTGCCAGCAATGCCTGCCCGAGCACCCAGTGCTGCTGGTGAACAGCTTAGGATTGGGCTCTTACAAGCAGACGCAGCGACGCAAAGCCCTAAACTACTGGCATAGTCCCCATTTTGCACAAGGATCTCCTTGCTCAGAGCATCCCTGTGGGAACACTGTGCCCGGGGCAGGGAGCTGCTGAGCTGGGAATGGTTGGTGTGACCGCAGATGGTTGTGTGCACGGTCATGGTGGCCTGAATCTCAGCGTCTAAATCCAGCTTCAGGAGCTGGACTGCAACCCCCAGTGCTCTTCCCTTGGCATGACTCTTGCAGCAGGAGCCCTGGCTGGCGCTGCATTTCCTTGCACGTTACTTCACAGGGGAATGTGTGGGGGAGATAAGGGGCTGGTGGGGAGCCAGCGGCTGGGGAAGACGGCTCGCCCGCCCGCCGGCTATCGCCCACCGCACTTGCATCCGCTGCGGTGACTTCTGCTCGGCAGGAAGCGCCGCTCGCCAGCCTTTTGGAAGAAAAGGGGGTTCATTTGCACCTGGCTTCCCTTTTCGCCCACTTATGGGGGTCCCTGGCCTTGGGGTCACCCGCCCTGCAGCTGCCTCAGCCCCTTGCCTCCTTGGTTGAGGGCTGGAAGGAGCAGCCTCCCTGGCGGTCTCTGCCAAGGAAGTGGACCCAGGGGCTTTCCGGCTTTCACACAACTTCCATGACATTAAAAGAAAAAAAAATAAAATCCCATTTTCCTGGCTGACAGATTCATTCCTGCTTCATGGCATTTGAAGGGAAACCAGCCCCTATTGCTTATCATCCCTGCTCACCCTGGGCTGCAGGCTCCAAAAAATCACTGGCTTGGCTTAAACACCGGAAGACTTGGGATACACCACCATTCCTCTGGGTGCTTTAAGTTTCTGGGCTGCTGGGGCCAAGTTTCCAGCTTTTCTTTGGCACCAGGAGTATGGGAAGTACTTTAATTTTGAAGCAGAGACTGCCATGTGCTGCCCTGCTGTGGGAGATGGTGCTTTAGGGTGCATGGAGACACCACCGACCCACCGGTGGGAGCAGCACCCAGCGGTAGCGCTGTTCACAGGTCCTGCCAACCTCATCCTTGGCCAGCAGGAATTTGCTGGGAGACACTGAGCAAAATCCCCTGAGCTGCCCCAGCGAGCACAGCGTGCTGGGAGGACCACACGCCACCCTGCAATGGGGTGGGTCCCTCTGGCTCCTCTGTTTCCTCACCCACAGAGCTCCCCTCTCCATGGCACTGTTCCCCTTTGCAAGAGCTCAGTAAGGAGAATGGTGGTGCTGAGCCTCCAATGAGAGCCATGTCCTCAGGACCTGGCCACTAACACTGCTTTGAGAGGAGAAGACTTAGGGTAGGCCTTTTTACCATGGACCAGCACGTAAAGGGTGTTTACCACAAGGATGGAGACTCCCTTTTTACAAGGAGTCACATGGAAAACACAAGGGGTAATGGGTCCAAGTTCCTTCTGGGGATATTCCAGTCGGATTCCAGATGAAAATTTTTCATAGACTCATAGAATCACCAGGTTGGAAAAGACCCATCGGATCATCGAGTCCAACCATTCCCATCAATCTCTAAACCATGTCCCTCAGCACCTCGTCCACCCGTCCCTTAAGCACCTCCAGGGAAGGTGACTCAACTCCCTCCCTGGGCAGCCTGTTCATCATGAGAACAGTTAAACATCAGAATAATCTCCCCAGGGAAGTGGTGGATTCCTCTACACTGGACACTTTTAAGGCTCAGCTTGACAGGGATCTCATTTAAACTATAGATCACCTAAAAAAGTTGAACCAGATGAACCATTCCAATGTGTCATTCTATGATTCTGTGGTTCCATTGGAGACCTCCATGCGACACCAAGATCTAGGGAGATGAGACCATCTCTCAGCCCCATCATGGCCCTACGGCTGCATTCCCTGCTCCTTGCTCAGTGAGTAGCCCCAGTGGGGTCAACAATGGGGTCAACAATGGGCTCGCACTTCCCCTCTCACTCCCAAACCATCCGGTACTTGGCTGCTCACCTACCATCCCACCCCACAGCCTGCAGCTACCTGCACAGGGCTCTTTAACAATGGGAATTTAATTAGCTTGCATTGCGGTTCCAACACCTCCAGTCCCTGTAAAAATCAACTGGAGCTAGCGGGATGCATCGCAACACAACCTGTCTTCACTCCAGCACACAGCTTGGCCCAAGAGCAATGACCTAGGGATGTTTTCAAATGCCACCCCTGGGGCCAAAACACCCTGGCACTGGGAACACAGAGGTCAGTGCCGATCCGTGCCGTGCCATGGGGAGCCGTAGCTTCCCAGCAGGGAGGTCTGGGATTCATTACGAGGTCCAGATGCAGTGGGGGATGTTACGGCTGTCTCTGGCCACCTGCATCGTTTCCAAGTTCCCAGGCTAAAAGCAGGGCTTGTTATCAAGAGCAAAAAATGTGCCACCCCTGTTGTATTTCATTTCCTTTTCTCCACCTCTTCCCTGCCCGCTGTGCATCGGAGATAACAGCTCTGCGCACCGAAGCCAGAGTGCGGGGCAGGCAACGGCCTCACCAGCCCTATCGCTGCCTCGCCGGCCGCAAGGAAATCAGGAAGCTTGCAGAGATATTTGGCCAACAAAATAAACATTTCTCCTGCCAAGCTTCTAACGGGCAGCTTGGCGAGCCCTCAGCAATCTGCACGGCTCCCCTCGCTTCAGCCACCCGGCCAACAGTGCCTGCCAAGGCACCACGACACCGCTGCACCCACCCAGCTCCTGGCACCTTATCAGTGGGTGGCCCTCACCTGGGATGTGCTGAATCTGGTGGGGAAGGGAACCCAGCGCAGGTCCCACTGGCACGGCACGATGCGTGCACCCCAAGCCCATCCTTGCTGTGTCCCCAGCCCATGCGGAGGGTGCCAGGACTGGGCAGCGGGGCAGAGGGCTGTGGACGGAGCGAGGTGCTGGTGGGGAGAGGGGCGTACGAGGGGAAGCGAGGCAAAGGGCCGCTATTGTTCACTCAGGGCAAACACCAGTGACTCAGCCAGCAGCCACTTTCCTGCCCACACCGGGCACAGGCCCAGCAGGAGCCCCTGCTCCCCCCTAAAAAGCTGCTGCAGCCCCTCAGCCAAGAATGGTCTGTGAGGTGCCCCTCGCCCTGTGTGTGGCTGTGCCGGTGCCAGGAGGATGCACAAAGGGTATTGGCCCGGTGCCACCCTCGGGAGCACCTACCCACCCAAAAGACCGTTTGGGTAAGTCACCTGCGCGGCACATGATATGGTCACAGCCACCCGCCACCTTCCTCCCGCTACTGCCCAGCCTTACCTTGGACAGTCCTGCCTGCCATGCCCGGGCATCCCTGGGGATGGATGTCAGCACCCTGGTGTGTCCGGCACAGCCTGCTTAGTCCCACGTGTCCATACAGGAGCTGCGCCAGGGAGGGAGATGCCGAGCAGCGGTGGGGCGCAGGGTGTTGTGCCCATTCGATGCCTGCCCTGCTGGGAGGGCCGTTCCTGAGACGGCCGGAGTCAGGGTGGCAGCAGAGCTGTGTCCTAGGGCGAGGGGGAAGGTGAACAGCTGCTGGGCAGCGATAATGCAGCGGTGGGGGGAGGCTGGGCAGCTGCGCCTGTGTCCTTCCTCAACAGGAACCATCTGTGACCAAGCCCAGCTCTGCCTTCCCTATCAGACATTCCGGTCTGACTTTCCAACAACTTCCCCTTCGCGCCGGCTTCACTTCCTCACTGCAAGGGGCTGGCGCGGTGCAGCTCAACATGGGCAGCACCGTGCGGCACAGCACGGCACGAGCAGCATGGTGCAGCACGGCATAGAATCATAGAATTACCAGGTTGGAAAGAACCAACTGGATCATCGAGTCCAACCATTCCCATCAATCACTAAACCATGTCCCTCAGAACCTTGTCCATCCATCCCTCAAACACCTCCAGGGAAGGTGACTCAACCACCTCCCTGGGCAGCTGTTCCAGTGCACAGTGACCCTTTCCATGAAAAATTTTTTCATGATGTCCAGCCTGACCCTCCCCTGGCGGAGCTTGAGGCCATTCCCTCTAGTCCTGTCCCCTGTCACTTGGGAGAAGAGCCCAGCTCCCTCCTCTCCACAATGTCCTTTCAGGAAGTTGTAGAGAGCAATGAGGTCTCCCCTCAGCCTCCTCTTCTCCAGGCTAAACACCCCCAGCTCTCTCAGCCGTTCCCCATAAGGCCTGTTCTCCAGCCCCTTCACCAGCTTTGTCGCTCTTCTCTGGACTCCACTGGCATGGATGTCAAAGATGCAGCTCAGCACAATGCAGCTCTGCACAACCAGCGTGCTGCAACACTGAAAGCTGCCCCCTTCGCTGCAGCCCTCTAGCTTGGGGACAGCCGTGGGGATGCGAATGTCCCCTGGCTGCTGCTGCCCTCCTGACCTGCAGCTGCAGCACTGGCACCGTGCACGAGCCAGACAGGCTCCCTGCACCAGTCTGGCTCCAAGCATCATCCTGGCCCGCTGGGTTCTTGCGGTAACCCCCTTGGCAGATACGGAGCCCTCTTTGCTGTCCATCCTTGCAGCCCCAGGCCAGCTCTCCCTGCACCACAGCCTGGGCTCCCCGACAGCCACCAGCGAGAGAGAAACAACTTGTTAGAAAACCGAAAGGCGGCTCCAGGCTGCAGGTGGGAGGGAGGAAACGTGTCCTAAAAATACAGCAGCGCCTGCACGGTCCCTGAAGGTGGCTGAGCAGATGGCGTGTCTCGGCGGCCACCTGGGCTCCCGCAGATGGTACCCGGGGCTCCCTGCTTCGTGCCCCTCAGCCTGGGGCTCGTGGTTTGTGGGGGTGACGCGGGGAAGGGACGGTGGTCTGCAAGTGGGGAGCGGGCTCCCAGCAGGAGGGTTTCCATACGTGTTTCTTGCTGTTGCCTCTTCCCCTTTTATTTCTGGCAAGACGGGCATCCACAGGCCCAGGTGGGCTCAGCGCTGGTGGCTGAGGGTTTTGCCAAGCCGCGATGCAGTGAGGGTCAGGCTCGCCTGCGATGAGAGACAGAAAGTGCACAGGGGATTAAACGGCGGTGCCTGCTCCTGGCGAGTGTCCCGGGGCAGTGAGTCAAAACCAGAGGGTTTCAGGGCTGGACAGGAAAAACCCACCCAGCTGCGGCACCGTGTCCCCCACGTCACCTGCAGCAGGATGGTTCTCTCTGCACGCAGCGAGCACCTGCCCGGGCAGCTGCAGGCACCGCACACCAGCGGCTCTGGGCTACCAGGGTATGGGAAATACCCCAGTGTGGGGGGAACCTCGGGGGTTCTGGGGTCTGCCTCGGCACAGGGGGAAACCCTGGGGTCCCAGGGTTTGCCCTGGCATGGGTGGAACACCTGGAGTCCCTAGGTCTGTCTCAGCATGGGTGAACCCCTGGGGTTTTGGGGTGTGCTCCGGCATGGGGGGATCCCTGGAGGATGCAGGGTCTGCCCTGGCCTGGGGGGAAACCTGGGGTCCCATGGTCTGCCCCAGTGGGGGGTGAACCCCTGGGGTCCCAGGGTCTGCTCTGGCATGGGGAGAAACCCTGAGGCCCTGGGGTCTTCCCTGGTGTAGTGGGACCTCCTGGAGTCCCAGAGTCTGCCTCAATGTGTGGGGAGCCCCTGGGTTCTGTCCCAGTGTGGGGGGAACCCCTGGAGTCCCAGTGTCTCCCATGGCACAAGGGGAACCCCTGGAGTCCTGTGGTCTGCCCTGGCATGAGGGAACCCCTGGTGTCTGTCTTGGCTTGAGGGGCAACCCCTGGAGTCCTGGAGTCTGCCTCAGTGTGGAGGGATCCCCTGGGGTCCCTGGTCTGCCTCAGCGTGGGGGAACCCCCGGGGGCACAGGGTGACCCCCCACCCCCTAGGGAGCCTTCTGGCGCTTCCAGCCAGTTTCTCTCTGAGTCAGAGCTGCACACTTGCTGCTGAGCAGAAACTTCCCTTTCAGTAAAGAAGAAGCAGCACGGGCTCCCAGTGCCTCCATACTCAGAGCAAGAGGGCAGGAGGAAGGCAGGAGCCCCTGGGGGGCAGTCGGAGCCCCACCGCAGCACCCACCACCTGCCTTTCCGCTTGGCAAGGCTGCACCCTCTGTGTGCTCGGCACGGCACGGCGCGCTGCCCCGCTGCTCGGGGATGCCCCAGCAGGCTCTTGCTCGGCCCCATGTGCTGCCCATGCTCTCACACCCCACCGCCTTCCTCTTTCCAATGAGAGCTATGCGGCCACCCTGTTGGGGTGAAACCCAAGGTGAAAGGAAACCACAGCAACAACCCGTGAGCAAAACGCCACCAGCAGCTGCCGGAACCAAAAAAGAGACCATTGCTTCCCAAAGCAGCCGCTGCCTTGCGGGCTGGGGCATCACTCGGCCTGCAAGCGTGCGGCTGAGTTGGGGGTTTTATACGCTGAGGCTCAAATCTGCTCCTTCCACCTCAAGGAAACGCGGGTGCGGGAGAAAAGGCAGGAGCTGGGGATGGGAAGGAGAGCGGAGGCTGAACCAGGGAGATGGGAACCGCTGAGAGTTCACATGAAACACAAAGACGAATTCTTTAAGTAAAAAAAAAAAGAAATCAAAGGGATGTGGAGAGGGAGATAAGAGGGAAGACGGAGCAGGAGACTGAGGGAGCGGGGAGGACGCGGGCAGAGGGAGGCAGGAGGCGCGGGCGGAGGCGAAGCTGGGGAGCCGGGGGGAGCTGTCTGGCACGGTCTCTATCATCTCTCTCCATCACGGTAGCCTAACCTCAAGTAGTTTTTCACTGAGATTGGAGTGATCAGGTAGGGCTGCCCTCGCAGGCAGCTGCAGGGCTGTGAATAAGCACCTGCTTATCTCTGCCCAACGGCTGCACGAGGCTGCAGATTGCGGGGAGGACGGGGAGCTGCCTGCCGGCTGCGATTTCCATATCAGCGCCCTGCAGCCGCCTGCACCAAATAAACACAACAGCCCCATGGACAAAAGGTTAATTATCAATTTTCAGAAAGGGAGAGAGAGGGGAAGAGGCGGGGGGAGAGGAGCAGAACGGCTGTCGCCAGCCGCGGGGATGCGCAGCCGTCCCCAGCTGGGGTGCTGGGCTCCGCGCCCTGGGTGCAGCCGTCCCTCAGCATCCCTGGGGTTGTGCCAGCACCGCTGGGGTTTCAGAGATGGGGACAGGGATGAGGATGAGTCTATGTGTACACAGGGGCAGGAGGACTGGTGGAGAGATTGGGGGAAAGGGCCCTTCGCAGCCCCCGAGTTCAGCCCTGGCTGGGCAGGAGCAGGGCTGGAGGAAGGCACATAGAACCATGGAATCATAGAATCACCAGGTTGGAAAAGACCCATCGGATCATCGAGTCCAACCATTCCTATCAAACACTAAACCATGTCCCTCAGCACCTCATCCACCCATCCCTTAAACACCTCCAGGGAAGGTGACCCTGGGCAGCCTGTTCCAGTGTCCCACAACCCTTTCCGTGAAAAAATTTTTCCTGATGTTCAGCCTGAACCTCCCCTGGTGGAGCTTGAGGCCATTCCCTCTCATCCTCCTCCTCATGGGCATGCAAGTCCCTGCCGGCTCCTCTCCCCAGAGCCACGTTTCTGCATTCAGCGCTTTTCTCCTCTCATTGGAGTGACGATTGGCTCACAGCTCAGCTGGGTCAGGGAGCTCCTGCGGAGATGGGGATGGAAGACATGCCCTGTTCACCCCAGCCCTTTGGGAAGGTGGAGGCAGGTGGTGGCATCTCCCTGCTCATAGGTTAGACCAGGTGAGGCCATCGGGGATCCTCATGGGCTCTTAATCCCTATGCATAAGATAAAAGCTCCTGCCACTCACAAACAAGCTAATAAATTGGGCTGGAGGTGCCAGTGCTGCCCTGCTGGTGCCCACCCTGTGCCACACACTCATTTTTTGGTGCCATGGGACTGCAAAACCTCTCTTGCACCACTGCCACCCCTGCACCTGGATGGTTTTCTCATCCTGTGGTGTGGTCCTGAGCACACCCCATCCCAGGAGCACAGCCCCATGTGTGCCCACGATGCTCCCAGATCCAACGGGGGGGACATGATGCCCGAGAGCGCAGCACAGGGCAGCAGCTGCCTCGCTGCCAGGAAGCCTTGAGCCCACACGGCGCCAGATTTAGCCACCAACACGCTCCTAAAAATAGCCGGGAGCTGGGAGGCTGGTGAGAAACATCTGCTGTGACAGAGAGCAGGCAGGGAGCCCGGGCTCTCATCCTGTGGGGCTGGGGTGCATGGGGTTGGGACTGTCCTAATCCAATGGAGAATTAGATGTGCAGCCACAGCTAAGAATATTGGGGGTTAATAATACTTACCAGTTAGGCAGGGCTTTCGTGAGCACAAGGCTTTGTAGCTCTTGCCTGATGGATGCTTGCGGGACCCTGGAGGGACGAGGAGCTGGGGATTTGGGGTCAGAAGTCAGGGGCAGAGCTGGGACTCGGAGATGTAGTGCCTGACAGGGACTGCTGGGGTCTCCGGTGTAACCCCGACCTGCCCTACACCCTAAGAGGGGTCTGTCCTCAGCTGGCAAAATGTGCTAAAAATACTGGGCTAAGTATACAGGGGAATGCAGGTGGCGTGTGAGCATCCTGGGCTGGGGCAGCCAGCCCCCTGCCTGCCTTGCCCCGGCCCCCCCAGCCTAACTCCAGCCCAAAATACTATCCCAGGGCCCATCTGGTGTCCAACTGATGAGCACAGATGTATTCGGGATTTCCGAGCCGGCTGGCAGCCATTCAGACCTGTCGCAAGCTGCACCTGCTGCAGGATATTTTCCCTTCTGGATTTAATTCCCACCCACCCGGTAGACCCAGGCACCCCCGGGGTTGGGCAGGCAGCAGGAGAGGCCCCTCCACGTGATGATTTTCCTGCCCAGTGCCCACCCCTGCCATAAATACAGAATATGATAGGAATGGTTGGACTCGATGATCCGGTGGGTCTCTTCAAACCTGGTGATTCTATGAGTCTATGATTCTATGTGGAAGCAGGAGCAAGCTGAATTAAATGCACGAGTGGGAAGGCTAGCGTGGGGGAAAGGGCTTGTGCGTTGCTCAGATCTCAGCTCCCCTCAAGGGAAATGCCTCTGTATGTGTGTGTGTGTCACAGCTGCCCTGTCCCAGGATGGATTTCGACACCTCTGAGGTCTTTCGGAAGGGTCAAAGGGGACTTCTCAGTGAGCAGCCCCAGCTGGCCACCGCTGCAGAGACCAAAGACCCTTGTTGCAGGCAACAAGAGCAAAGTGACGCTCTCAGGCTTGGAAACTTGCCAGTGCATTATCCAGCCCCCCTCCCAATCCTCTCCACCCCCCAAATTAACATGCTGTTATTATTTTTTAACAAGTCTCTCCCAGATCAGATGTTGACCCCTGTAATGATCGTGCAGCCTGCGGAGGGAATAAACAGCAAATCCCCTTTTAAATGAAGGCCTCGCAGAGGGATTAGGAGCAAAGGGGTGGCCTCTCCCCCCCCAGCCAAGAACTGCCTATGCAGATATGCGGGGCAGGAGGGAGCCTCGTCTGTCCGTCTGGCCCATCTCAAGTGGTCCTCTGTGATAGGGAGTGATTAGGATTAGACACATCCAGGATGAGAGTTTTTTCACCAGATAGAGATGATAATGGGACCCATGGGGAGGATTATGGTCCCCGTCTCTCCGAGAGAGCTGCCATCTGCGTATCTGTCTCCTGACATGTCTGTCCCCCTAATGCACCCAGCCGGACACTCCCTGGCACATACGAGGCCCCAGGACGGCAGCGCCGACCTGCTGCACCCAGTAGAGCTGGACCTCACACCTCATCCAACACAAGGCTCACGTGGAAGCAAGGGCTTGTGGCTGTTCACGGTGGGACACATGCTGTTCTGCACATGAGCACAGCATTCAGCATCCCTGGGGCACTCAGCATCCTCCTGCATCCCTGGGGCATCCAGCATCACTGCATCCCTGGGGTGCTCAGGCATCCTCCTGCATCTCTGGGGCATCCAGCATCCCTGCATCCCTGGGGTGCTCAGGCATCCTCCTGCATCCCTGGGGTATCCAGCATCCCTGCATCCCTGGGGTGCTCAGGCATCCTCCTGCATCCCTGGGGCCCTCAACATCCCTGCATGTCCCGGCAGCGCTCAACATTCCCCTGCATCCCCAGGCCATGTCTGGAGCTGTGCTATGGCTATTGTCTCCCCAAGGATCAGGGATGGGTTCTTAGCTCCTGCCCTAAAAACATTCCAGGGTCCTGAGTGCTGCAAATCCAAGCCAGTGGCACTGATGTGTGACAGGAGGAGCTCTGTCTCACAGCCTTAGGGCTGCAAGGGATGACACATGGGAAAGCCAGGCTGGGAACTAGGAGGAAGACAGGGCAAAATCCCAGTCTATATTTTGTCAGGTCATTAAAAAGAGAAAAAAAAGGTCTACCAAAATTGTGGTTTATATGTATATAAGGACAGTTTATATGTGGCTTATATGTATTTAGTAGACAGTCACTATTTTTCCTTCTAAAATGTACGTGGCTCTTATTTCTGCTCAGAGAAATAAAGACGGGTTGTGCTGCGCAGACATGGATGGAGAGGTGCCCTGCCTGCTGAGCCGTTCCCAGCTGCAGCTGAGCCTTGGGACACTGTCCCCGTGACTGTGCCAGCACCAGTGCCTTGGTGCCTGGCAGGGTGGCAAGGGGTTTGGTGCCTGCAGCCTCCTCCTGCGGGCACCGAGACAGGCTCAGGGCACTCAGCCAGTGTTGCCACCCTCTCTCTGTGTGACATCAGGGCCATCGCTTGGTTCAAGGCCACCTCCACGTACCTGGGATGCTGGCCAGGGGACATGGTGACCTATTCAGTTCAGTTCTGGGCCTCTCACCACAAGAAGGATGTTGAGGCTCTGGAGCGAGTCCGGAGAAGAGCAACAAAGCTGGTGAGGGGGCTGGAGAACAGGCCTTATAAGGAACGGCTGAGAGAGCTGGGGGTGTTTAGCCTGGAGAAGAGGAGGCTGAGGGGAGACCTCATTGCTCTCTCTAACTACCTGAAAGGAGGTTGCGGAGAGGAGGGAGCTGGGCTCTTCTCCCAAGTGACAGGGGACAGGACGAGAGGGAATGGCCACAAGCTCCACCAGGGGAGGTTCAGGCTGGATGTCAGGAAAAAAATTTTTCATGGAAAGGGTCATTGGGCACTGGAACAGCTGCCCAGGGAGGGGGTTGAGTCCCCATCCCTGGAGGTGTTTAAGGGATGGATGGATGAGGCGCTGAGGGACATGGTTTAGTGACTGATAGGAATGGTTGGACTCGATGATCCAGTGGGTCCTTTCCAACCTGGTGATTCTATGATTCTATGATTCTATTCCCCAACTGTGCTGCACAAACCTCACCGACCCCATGCCTTTCTCATCCTCGGGGTGAGACGAGCTCTGTTGTCTCAGCTGTTGGAGGGGAGAGAGCGGTGAGAACTGGCCCATTCCCATCGCTCGGCACCACCGCTCCCCGCCGCCAAAATATTTCCCTGCTGAAGTCAGAGCCGCCCGGCAAAACCCCCGTCTCCTGCCAAGCACCAATTGCACAAACATTTCCTATTTGGGATGTCGGCGCCCCTGCCCCGTGTGCTGCAGCCTCCGCTGTGATGCTGTCCCGAGGCTCCATGGACTGAGGGCACACGCGTGAGCGTGGCTGCAGGAGCCCCGCTGAAGGCTGGAGCCACTGCGCCTGCTGTAATTACAGAGAGAGAGAGAGAGAGAGTGGCATTTTGAAGTTTGGATAAAACCTTAATTGAAGTCTTGGCTGCTGTTAATTATATTAAAGGCAGAGTGAGCGATGGGCTTTTTATTAGTTAATGAGGATTTTCATTTTCCAGCAGAGGGACCCTTTGATGTTTCCAGGACTAATGGCTGTTAAATTCAACTTGTTTGCTCTGCCGATGGCTGCCGTAACGGGGAGTAGGAGCTGCTCCAGCCGGGAGCCACAGGACACCACGGAGGGAAAAGAAGGATGCTTGTCCTGCTCCTGACTTGAATTTTTACAGACTATCTTTTAAAACCTGTGGCAGGTTGCAACCCTCCTCCTGCAATTAGCATTTATTATGATTATTTTGCATTCATTCCCAGCGGAGCCGACTGCCAGTGTTCTACTACATCTGAAATAATTTGCAAATGTCTTTGCATCGTTTTTTTCCCACTCTTGGAGGAGAAGGGCTGTACAAACAGTTTGCTGTGAATATTCAGAGTCTGGGATTGGGGAGGCGACACCATCCACGCCGGTCGCGCACCCCAGCCACGTGGCTGCGCGGCTGCTCCCCAGCTGGATGATTTGTAGCACTAATCAAGGCAGAGCGCACTTTGAATTTCAAATGCTTGTAGGGAAGAGCCAGGCAGGAATGTGGGCTTTGGGGAATATTCAAGAAGGAAATAGGTTTGTCCTCAGCCTCTGCCACAGCCCGAGCCATCCTTTGTGGGGCACCATCCTCTGTCCTGTGGCTCTCAAGAGGGTTCTCCCCTTCAGTGGGTGCAGCCCCAGGAAACCCAGCACCTCTTTAAGCACTTTTTGGGGTGCCAGCATGCCCTGTGCTGCCCTGCGGTGTGTCTGGGGCTGTGCCGATGGGGCACAGCCGGGTAGGATGGTGAGGTTGGTCCCGGGTGCTGTGGGAATGGCAGTGGGAATGGGACCTTCTGCAGTAGCACCACAAGAGCAGTGAGGAATGTTTGTGGGGCAGGGGAGACCAGGGGCTGAGACACCCCCCCAGATCATCCCCAGTGCTGTAGTTGCCCCTCCAAGGTCCCCAAATGGCAGCTCATCCCCTCCCAGGGGTCACACTGGATGCAGCCTCTGCGAGGCAGGAGGGGTAGGCAGGGGGGGCACATTTGCAGTAATTACCCCTCATCCTTCTCCGTCACACTACGTGGGGGAGCCGAGGGGGGGACAGCTTAAGCTATCGATGGTTCTGCCTTGATGGGAATAAAATATGCACTGAAAGACATGAAAATGGAGTAAATAAAAGAGATAAAAATGGAACGATCAAGCCAGCAACTTCTCCTCCTCTGATTAAAAAGAGGGAGCGGGGGGGGGGAGAAAAGAGGGGATGCGCTGAGCCCTTGAAGAGGCAGCTGCTGCCGCAGCCGCAGCCCTGATAAAGGGGCTGAGGCAGCCTGTTTTGGAGAGATAAAGTGAAGTCCCAGCATTTACTGTCCTCAATCCAAGCCTTACCATCAATATTAATACAGCCTGACAAACTGGTGTTTAAGATAGAATAAATATAGACTGGTTCTGCTATTACCTAGACCTTATTAATCTGCTTGGAGGCATTTAAATGCCGTTAAAAATATGGAGTTTACTTGCCGGCACTTCAATAGCTTCACAATCCATCAGTGTTTTGTCTCTGTCTTCCTCCTTCCCTTCCCAAGGTGTTTGTGCCCACCGACCCGTGCTGCTCTGGGTAGGGACCAGGACCGCGGGGGAGAATCAAGGGGAGCCCTGAGCTTGGAGCTTTGCTGCAGGATGAGGCCGATGGCCAGGAGATCATTTGAGGGCATCAGGGCATGACGGTGCAAACCCCTCAGAGCCAGTGAACAGAGCATCTGGAGAGCCAGAACCCACGTGCTTAGTTGATGAATAATTTTCCCGTGTGCTCCTCACCAAGAGAAACTCGGGGCTCCCACACTCCACATGATGCTGGTTTCCCAGATGCTGCAGGCAAAGCCCCAAAATAGAGGAGCAGCCCTCCCCAGAGTTCTAATTAGCCAGGGGTTCATTAGCGAGATGGGGAAGGAACCCCTCTCTTCCAGCCAACTGCCAGTGGCTGCGCTGCATCGCCCTGCTTGGCTGTGCACCCGCTGCGGCTCCTTCGGCAGCACCATGGGCTCAGGCAGCTGATCCCTGTCCTGCCTGTCCTGTGCCTGCCCTGCACAAGAGGGAATGACCTCAAGCTCTGCCAGGGGAGGTATAGGCTGGACATCAGGAAAAAATTTTTCATGGAAAGGATCACTGGGCACTGGAACAGGCTGCCCAGGGAGGGGGTTGAGTCACCTTCCCTGGAGGTGTTTAAGGGACGGGTGGACGAGGTGCTGAGGGACATGGTTTAGAGATTGATGGGAATGGTTGGACTCGATGATCCGATGGGTCTTTTCCAACCTGGTGATTCTATGATTCTTGGGTCCATGGCATGGGAGTGCCCATGTGCTCCTGCCCTGCCCACCCTGATCTGGAGATGCTGCTTGGTGGCAGCATTTTCAAGCGAATTGTCTGAAGTGCTCAGGAGGTGCCTAGTGCCCTTCCCTTGGCCACCCTGCCACAGCGGAGCCCCAGCACCCACGGGGGCAAGATCCGTGGGTGCCACGCACATAGCTGGGGAATCTTCCTGCATGGTGGAATCCATGGATGCTCTGGGTGTGGCGGAGGCAACCCAGTACAGGGCAAGACCCATGGGTGCCAGGCACATAGGAAGGGGACCCTGGTGTGGGGCAGGACCCATGGGTGCCAGGTGCATGGGAGAGGGACCCTGGTGTGGGGCAAGACCTATGGGTGCCAAACACATGATGGGGGACCCCGGTGTGCATCAGGACCCATGGGTGCCCGCCACACGACAGGGGTGCCCTGGCTCTGGGCCCCGTGCAAGGCAGTGGGCACAGATGGAGCGAGCGGGCACGCGTGCGGGGCAGCGCAGGGAGCGAGCGGGCGGCTGGGAGCGGTGCTCATTAGTTGTGTATTATTCATCGGCAGCTTCTGTCGCCTGCCATCTGTTCCCGGCTGCGAGTCGGGCGGGCGGCAGCAGCCTAACGGGGTTGACGCGGCCTCGCTCCTGCTGTCACACCTGGGCTGCCACGAGAGCCAACACCACGCTGGGCGGCCGGGTGGCTGTGGGATGTCCCTGCTGTCCCCCGGGACGATGCTCCATGGGGTGAGTGGGTGCTTCATGCCGTGCCATGGGGCATCCCGCTGGAACTGGTCACACTAAGGTGTCCAGCCCCCCATTTCTGCCCCCTCTGCTCCTCCGCAGCGTCCCTCGTGGGAGGCTGGTTCCTTGCCTGTACCTGGAGCAGGATCTTTCCCCTGCTACATCCCAGAGCTCATTCCTGACCCCAAAGGGCAACCCCTCCCAGCCCCAGGGTCTGATCCTGATTCCTGGCTTGTTGCAGGCTGACTCAGAGTGAAGCCCCAGCACTGCCATCCGCCTCGGTTTTTATAGCTGTAATTAATTGCAGGAGTGCAGGGTTGGGAAGGGGTTCAGCTGCAGCCCCCCTGGGATGAGGAATGAGCTTCCCAGCTGCGCTGTGCCTCTGGCAATGGCAAAACCCATAGCAGTGGGGAGGTAGGAAGAGGGGAGAAGGTTTTCATCCCCTCAGTTGTGCCACAGGCTTGGCTTTCAGCCCTGCATCATAGAGGCAGCTCTGAACTGCTTCCTGAACTCAGGGTTTGGCTGTGCATCTGTGCCCAGAGCAGGAGGGATGCTTTTCCTCCCCAGAGAGCAGCAGCCAAGCTCACCTGCCTCCTGAGCAGCACCTTATTCCACCCACCTTTTAATTAAAACACTCAATGAACTATGTAATGAGAGTACGGCATCCCTGCGGGCTCTCCAGTGAGCTGCTGGGGCTGAAGGTGAGGTCCCAGCATGGGGGACATGCATCATCCCCTGTCCCCTCCCTGGCACCTGGCTTGTTTCTGCACCTCGACTGCATCCTGCAGCTCACGAGGGAGGACCAGAGCACTCACCAGGCCAGGAGCTTACTGCTCTAAATTGATAATTGCCAGGTTTTAATTACTCGGCAGCCAAATGACCTTTTGCATCTGCCAGGGAGGCTGTGAAACATCTCCCTGAGCGGGAGCAGACATGCAGCGGGGGACAGGAAGGGGCTGCCAGGCCACCGGCTTCTCTGGCCCCACGGGTGATGGGGACGAGGCTGGAGGATGGCGTGCAGGAGGCTGAGCACAGGGACTCTAGACCTCAAATATCTGCAGTGCTCCCCTCTGTTGCAGACAGGACATCGAGGAGCAAAAAGCTGCACCTAGAGGCTGCTGTGAAGGTGAAGGAGTGCGGCTGGAGATCCCAGGATGAAAACAGGACCAAGGTGTCCATGGGCAGGGACCCTTCCCCAGCCCAAAAGCGAGCCAGATACCTCCAGCCATGGTCCACCTTGCCCTGGGGAGCATGCCTGGGGCAGAGCTGGTACCTCGTGGCCCCAACATAGTGCAGCATCCCCTGGGATGCAGCTTCCCAGGGACAGAGCCAGCACCCAGAGCATGGAGCAATGAGCTGCCTTGCACACGTAGAGTCCCTGCTGCCCCTTCGCTCTCCAAAGCTGCCCCCAGAGCAGCCACATCTTTCTCTTTTCTCCTAGAAATAAAACTAGGCTTTGATAAGACAAATCCTCTGCTGCTGCCTGGAGGTCCCTGTGCAGCGGCTCAGCAGAGGTTGGTGCCAGCCAGAGCCCCAAGAGCAGCCCACGAAGCCGGCACTGCCTGCCCTGCACTGCCTGCCGCTCGCTCTGCGTGCTCCTGCCTTGCTGCCAGCCTTCGCCTCTCCCTCCTGCTGAAAGGAGCCCTTCTCCTGGTGATAATTACTGAAAAGTTCAGAGCTGAGAGAGACGGGAGCGGGGAGGGGAGGTGGGGAGGGATGTATTAAAATGCATGTGCACAGCTTGGGCCTTGCAGCAGATGTTGGCATAATTAGAGAGGAAAAAATTATGAAATTAATTTGTGGTTCAATGTAAATTTTGGCGTTGGGGGGAAAGCGCGGCCCCGCTCGCCTCCCGCGTGCTGCCGCTGGCACATGCGCCCTCGCTCGCGCACCAGTGCACACCGGCTGCTGCTGGGACCGTGCTGGGTGAGTGTGTGTTTGTGAGCACCAAGACTGGTGAGGGGGACGAGGTGATGGGTAATTCCTGCCCTTAGAGGTGCAGGAGGGTGTTTGGCAGTGCTGGCTCCGGGCTCCATCGCATCAGGGGCTTGGAGAAATGGGCCACCAGCCTGGGGAGATGGGCTACCAGTGCCTGTAAATGAGGATGCAAAAAGAGGACATTTGGGGAGAAAATGTGTATGAGATTAGTGTGCCCAGGTGGCCAAGAAGGCCAAGGGCATCTTGCCTTGGATCACAAACAGCGTGACCAGCAGGTCCAGGGAGGTTATTCTCCCTCTGGACTTGGCACTGGCGAGACCGCTCCTCGAATCCTGTGTTCAGTTCTGGGCCCCTCACCACAAGAAGGATGTTGAGGCTCTGGAATGAGTCCAGAGAAAAGTAATGAAGCTGGTGAGGGGGCTGGAGAACAGGCCTTACGGGGAACGGCTGAGAGAGCTGGGGGTGTTTAGCCTGGAGAAGAGGAGGCTGAGGGGAGACCTCATTGCTCTCTCCAACCACCTGAAAGGAGGTTGTGGAGAGGAGGGAGCTGGGCTCTTCTCCCAGGTGACAGGGGACAGGATGAGAGGGAATGGCCTCAAGCTCCACCAGGGGAGGTTTAGGCTGAACATTAGGAAAAAAATTTTCATGGAAAGGGTCATTGGGCACTGGAACAGCTGCCCAGGGAGGTGGTTGATTCACCTTCCCTGGAGGTGTTTAAGGGACGGGTGGACGAGGTGCTAAGGGACATGGTTTAGTGATTGATAGGAATGGTTGGACTTGATGATCCAGTGGGTCTTTTCCAAACTAGTGATTCTATGATTCTATGAAAAAGTAAAAAACAGAGTCCAGCAATTGGTTGGTGTTTCTGTTGGCTCTCACAATCACACATTTGCTAATACACTTGCTGTCACGATCGGTTTGGGGAACCCTTCCCTGTAGTGGGGACAGGTTAGAGCTGTGCGAGGACCATCCTCATACATGTGTTGGTGGCATTCCTGGAGCTCTGCAAGTGCAGGGCATCAGGAGCAGCCAACAAAGCTTTTTTCCCTTGGCTTTTCCCATCTCCTCTTCCTTTGGGAGCCAGAGAGGAATTAATATCCACTGCCTCCTGCTGTCCAACTCTGGCCCCCAGGGGAGGAGGCGCAGGCTCAGGTTAATGCGCCCATTGATCGGCAGCATCCTCCGGTCATGGTTGCTCTGTGCAGTGCTGCACAGTTGCCCGTCTTGCTGTTCCTGACACGTGATGGATGGCCTGTCTCAAGGCAGGCGTGACCCTGCCACCGCCACCCTGGAAATCAGGGTCAGCCCCACGCGCCGTGGCTGCGCTTGGCTGGGCGGCATGGGGAGGTGGCCGGCTCCACGCTGGACTTTGTGTCCCTGCTGCTTGCAGTTTGCATTTATTTACAGAATCATAGAATCACCAGGTTGGAAAAGACCCACCGGATCATCAAGTCCAACCACTCTTCTGAAGAAGAGAGGGAGCTTCAAGAGGCTGCTCCTGAAGGTGGAGACAAGCCACCCCTGGAGCTTGGGGAAGCTGCTGCCCAACTAAGAACCCCCAAAAGCTCAGTGTGCCCCCAAAGCATGGTCCCAAGCTGGAGTGCAGAGAAGGAGCAAGCTGCAGCCCCCAGCGTGGCCCTGAGCACCACTGGAGCTCCCAGTGTTTGCACCCCTCCACTGCCCTCCTAAAGCCCCAGGACACCAGGAAGGGGCACAGGCAGCCCCCGTGGGTACCAGATCATAGAATCATAGAATCACCAGGTTGGAAAAGACCCACTGGATCATCGAGTCCAACCATTCCTATCAAATACTAAACCATGTGCCTCAGCACCTCGTCCACCCATCCCTTAAACACCTCCAGGGAAGGTGACTCAACCACCTCCCTGGGCAGCTGTTCCAGTGCCCAATGACCCTTTCCATGAAAAATTTTTTTCCTAATGTCCAGCCTGAACCTCCCCTGGTGGAGCCTGAGGCCATTCCCTCTAGTCCTGTCCCCTGTCACTTGGGAGAAGAGCCCAGCACCCTCCTCTCCACAACCTCCTCTCAGGTAGTTGTAGAGAGCAATGAGGTCTCAGCCTCCCCTTCTCCAGGATGTGGCTGTGGCCACTCTGTTGCCTCCCTCCTCTTCCTCAGAGCCAGGCTGGCCGCACTGGCTGGGAGCTGACCCCACTTCCCAATTAATCAGTGCAATGAGCACCGATGCATCGCTACAGCTTAACCAAGGGTGTTGGTGTTGACAGGCTGGGCATGGTGGGTGTGAGTGAAGGGCCCCCATGGCCCCTGCCAGGCAGTGTGGGCATGATCTGGCCTTCCTTGATGGGAGAACTGGTGTGCGGAGAGCCTGACAGCAATTCTCTGCATCCCCTTGACCTCCTCCTGCAGCGCTGAGCCAAGCGGGCACAAGAGCTGAGCACGGGCACCGCGGGCATCGGCTCGTCCTGGTGCCTGCGTGTGCCTGGTGTGACTCCATCTGGCTCCATCTGCTCCCACCGGGCTTGGTGGGACCAAATGTGGGTCGCGGCGAGCACGGGTGACACACCGCGGTGCGAGCGGGGAGCAGCTGATCCCCCCCGGGCTGCACGGGGCTGCGCTGGGATTACCCAGCTGCTGCTGAGCTGGCACAGGGACCGTCTCCTCCAAAAGGTTCCCTTCCAGGGGATTACAGATAATGCATCTGGAGCAGCACTCGCTCATCCAGGTTTGTGATTTATCTGAAAATCAAATTCCAGTAATCTCGCCTGCCATCTGGCCCCTGCGGACACGCGGCTGGCCCCAGCCCTGGGCAGGAGGCAGCCGGGAGGGTCAGGGTGTGGGGCTCCACGTTCCTCCCCGAGCATCATCCTCGAGCTGCCTTTGGGAGGGCAGAGCAACCGGCAGAGTCCCTTGGGGCAGCTCTGGGTGCACCTAGGTGCCCCAGGAATACTTTTTGGGATGGTGAGGGGTGCACATAGGCCAGGATGCAGGCAGGATGTGGAAAGCTCAGCCCCTCGCAAGGATGCTCTGATGTCCCTGTGTCCCACAGACGCAGGACCCAGCGAGCTGAGCTCCTTGCACGAAAATGGGCAGGAGGAGGTAATGGGGAGGAGGTGGAGACCTCTGCCAGGGATGCCTGGGGACATGCTGGCAGCAGGGATGTCCCAGGCCCCAGCAGGGGAGGCAGAAGAAGGCAGGATCCATCCTTTCCCCTGGCAGGGAGGCTGCAGAGCAGCCCAGGGGGGCCCGGGGCCCCGGTGCTCCCCTACCCGCCCCTCGCTCCCAGCTCATTAAGGCTCTCCCATTATTCTGACATTTGTGCGCGTCACGTACCGGGAAGAAGTAATTTACTTAGAAGAAATTAAAAGTTCATTTTAATTGAGCGCACACTGCAGTATGCAAATGCGGGGCGCATTATGTACACTGATGCAGAGACAAAGGCTGTAATCAGCTGTTAACCCTCTGTGAGCCAGCCCCACGTGCCGTGGCAGTGCCAGTATCTCTCTGGCCACACCAGAGACCCCATCCCCACACGTGTCGTGTCCCCCGGCCGCATGGCTCCACGACCTGGCAGGACGCGCAGGTGCAGGATAAACCCCTCATGCAGCTCTCCGCGCTGTGCTAGCTTGGATGCAGGAACCAGGCGGAGATGCAGTAACCAGACTGGGATGCCTGAGATGGAATTTGTCCCCAAAAATCACTGTGACATGCGGGGATGGCTCTGAGCCAGCAAGACGGGATGCAGAGTCGGGGCAGGGGCTCTCCAGGGGTGATTCAACCCTTCTGGGCATCCCAGCTGACATGACGATGGAGATGCAAAGCCCACATGAGATGAAGATGCAGGTCCAAAAGCCAAAATATCCACAATCTATAATATATGCAGCACCCTGTAGTCCGGGACTTCCTTAGACGTTCTTTTTAATTTTTTTCCAGGCTTTTCTCCTTTTTTTTTTTTTTTTTTAAATTTTACTACCTGTCAGACCCGAGATTTTTAAATGGCAGCGCAAATGGAACTGGTTCGCAGATGCAAGATGACAGCCCACTGCAGGAGACAGACAAATTACCTCCAACCTCGGCTGAAGACGCCCACAGACTCCCAAACAAAGGGAGGTGGGGGTGTGTGTGTTGTAGGGAGCTGCCAGCGCTCAGCGAGGCTGCCCACACAGGTCCGTGGATGCTCTGCGGCTCCATCGTGTCTGCTGCCATCCCATGCACACCAGTGCCACGAGCCACTCGGTCACAAAGGGCTGTTGGGCATGGCACATGGGAGCATCTGACATCATATGATGAATGGGTGATGATAAAAAGCAAGGAGGGTGTGGGGCAGAGCTGTACCCTTGGAAGGGACGCATCAAGAATGACAGAGAGGAGTTTCCATGGACCCAGGATATGGTTGGGCATCCCTGTGTCTCCCTGGGCTGTGCCAGTTTTGTAAAGGGTGGCAGGCACAGATCCAGAATGGGACCTTGACACCCTAAAGGGTGTGACAAAGACACTTTTAACCCCAGGGACACACTGGGAAGCAGGATAGGGTGCAGCTTGGAGCTTGCTGCTCTGCCCCAGCCACCCTTCACCTGCCCTGTGCTCACCTGCAGCCCCAGTACGCCCAGTTGGCTCCCAGCAGCACAGGCAGGCAGGGTGGTCTGGGCAGCCCCAGCGCCACAGGGAGGATTTAATTGCTGCCATGTAACCTTTGCATCCTGTCCCACGTGCCGGACGAGCGCCTGGCTCCGCAGCTCCAGATGGCACCAGGGAAAGAGTTAAGTCCACTGTGATCAACAGCAAGAAGCAAGTGGTAAACAATTTTTCTCTCCCTCTGCTAAATTAATATGCAAATTCCCCCCCCCCCCCCTCCGCCCCCTGCTCTTGCTTCGAAATTAGTGAGGTAGAATGCTTGGGCTAATTATGCATTCAAACGAGCAGGCTTCGTTAATGTGGCACTAAGAGGAGCCTGAAAATGATTGTGAGACGATGAAATTGAAATTGGAGCACGGCACTTCTAATGCATCTGGAGTCACTCTTGCGTGCCCAGGCAGATGTAACCTGGCAGTGACCGGCAGCCCCTGCCACCCTGCCCACCCCCAGGCACCCGCAGCATCCACAGCACCCACAACACCCTCCTCCCACTCCTCCCTTCCTGACCCAAAAATGACCAGGTTACAAGATTTCCTGGCCAAATTCCTGGCCCAGGAGTTGGAAGAAGGGTGGGATGACCCCATGCCATGGAGCTGAGAGCTGTGCACCCAGTGCTCCCAGCTGGCTGGGAGGGGGTGGCTGCCCCAGAGCATCTCCAGGGCATGGGGCTGCGGGGTTGTGGTCAGGACTGGAGGTGCCCCAAGTGAGCAGAGCATAGCCCATGCAGGTCCTGCTGGGTGATGATGGCATCAGCCTCCCATGGTTTGGAGCATGGCTATGAGCACGGTTCTTCTGCCCCAAGGCAGCCAACAGGGCTTGGGCTTGTTTGGTAAAGCTCCACATCTTCTGGTGTTTGGGTGGATAAGCCTCCAGATGGATAAAGCTCCTCCTTCGCCTGGACGTGCTCCTGGGGATGCCGAAAATTGACAGCTGCAAGGTGGTCACAGGGGGTGTCCCCTCCTCATCACCACATCCCAGCAGGCTTGGTGCTTGGAAGTTGTTGATATAGCCCAGCAAGCACCAGACCAGCAGCACATCCGCATCCACCACATCCCGCTGCCCACGGCACAGCCATCCCACGAAAGGGCTGAGTGGCACGGAGACATCTAGGGCCAGGCTAGGGGATGCTCCATCCAGTGTGGCTTCATTCCCTGAGGACGGCAGCACCCACAGGGCTGGGGATCTGCAGAGGCAAAAGTGGGAGAAAAGGCTGAAGGTGACAAGACAAACAGGGAGATGTTTTACACTGGGAATGAACTGCCAGGCGTGAGTGGGGGCAGGCGGTAATAGACACACGGGATGATGACAGATTCATGAGGAACTGTCACCAGATCCAATCTCCACTGGGCGAACCACTCATAGATGTCTACATGGGCTTGGGTTCAGACACACAAGGGCTGCTTTCTCATGAGAACCTGCAGCCGTCTTTGCAGCCCTGACCCAGCAGCCACAGTGGGACCAGCCAAACTGACACCCCTTGGCTGGGCAGCAGAGACAGATATTGGTGTGAAATACTCATCAGAGGTGTGGATCTTACTGGAACTATCCATTAAGGCACAATGTGCAGCATGTTTCTGGTAGCCAGGACACACCGTGGTGGCCGGCTGGTGACAGGGAAGGAAGACGGATGGTCTGGAGGAGGCTGCAGAGCCATAAACCAGCTGCACTGTTAGTAATCAATGAGGATCTGCAGACTTTAGGTGCTCAACCACCAGGAATAAATGGAAGAAATAACTAGAAAAGGAGATGAACAGCCCCCCAGAAAGGAGAGAAAAGAATGAGGATCAGCAGGGGTGCTGACCCTGCAGGAGTGGGTTCCTAGGAGCAGGGTGGGATGCAATGGCACAGTTAGGTCCAGGAGGATGCTTAGCACCCAGGAGAGATGTCGAGCATCCCAGAGGGATACTGAGCACTCTGGAAGGATGTCGAGCATCCCAGGGGGATGTCCACTCCTGAGGACATACCTTTGCAGAGGAGGTGGTTGGGCTCAGAGCAAGCAGCCTCCCTCATCACATCCGTGGGGATGGTGGGGCAAGGGCAGCCCACGGGCGCTGGGACCTGCTGTGACCGGCTCCGTTCTGCAACGCGCCCCAGGGTCGGGGCTGGCATGCGGAGGGGGTTGTTTTCCCCCTCTCTCCGGTAATTTTTCCCTCTGACTATGATGCATAGCGGTGCTAATTCGGCACGTTGCCATTAATTCCAGCACAGCTGCCGCTCTCTCCCTCAAGGCATTTCGCTAATACTCAGCTTCAGAGCCTCTCAGCAAATTAACATCATTTGTTCTGCAGAACATGTTTTATTTCTACACTACATGCATAGCTTATTACTTCGCCAGAAACTTGGGGTGTGCGGGAAGGCAGCGCTGGTGGGAATGGCCCTCCGGAGCAAGCCCTGCTGCCCGCCTTGCCTTGCCTGTCCTTGGGCAGGCACAGGGACAGCACAGCACGGTCCCCTGTGCCACCTTGTGCTGCCATGCCTGACCGGAGCTGGAGCTGCAGGTATTTTCTCCCAGCACAGCATGTCCTAGTGCTGCCAGTGCAGCCCTGGCTGGTGATGTGAGGTGGGATGGTGACAATACGCTGGGTCAGTCGCTGCCTGGCATCTTCTGCATTCCCCTGTCCTGGCACCACACCTTAGTGCAAGGGGATGCTCCATGTTTGAGGACACACACGGGACAATGGCACCAAGAGGTCCCAGGGGGGCAGAACTGCAGAGTCAGGCACTCAGCACTCAGGGCAGGGAGACCCAGAAGTGGCTGCAGCAGAAACGTGTTCCCCTGTCCCCAGCCAGCACAGCAAACCTGTGCACCAGCCCCCTCCCGCTGCCCCAAGTAGCCACCTTGTGCCTGTCTTTCCCTCCTTGGGTTACTGCTCTGGCTGATTAATGCCTCTGGAGTTTCAGTTAATGATTTTTGGTTGCAGGGGAGGAATGTGCTGGGCCCTCACAGGCTTGCTGAGCAAGTGGCTGTGGGCAGAGGGATTCCAACCTCAAGTCCTCCTGGCTGCATGGCTAGTCTGAGGCTTGCAGGACAAGATGCTGAAGGGCACCAGGACCAGCAGTGCCAGCAGGACAGCTCAAACCCTCTGGCAGCGATGTTGGGCTGGGGCACAGCATCTCCCAAATGGTCCTTGATGCTGAGCCTCGAGGAGATCCCGCTGCTGCTGCTGCTGGCAGGCAAGAACTGGACAAGATGTCGTGAGCTGGGGGTGGGTGCTGCCCGTCACCCAACAATCCTCAGCCCTCGCCAGCGATAATTCCAGGTCTTTTGCTTTGATTAAGGTTATTTAAGCTTTTTACAGAAACATAAAACCTGATTGTTTGCATAAACAGCCTAATTGGATTATAGTGCACAGCATCGCTAATGCTGCGGGCTGGCTGGGAGCCGGCGGCTGCACCGGGGCCGTTGCCGGCACACAGGGCTCTGGTTCTGCCATCCCCAGGGCTGGTTTGGGAGCAGATGGGTGACACACCTCCATGATTCATGCTGGGGTGTGCGCCCACCTTCCTCCTCTCCTAGCCATGGACGGACCTGGCCTTGGAGCAGGTGACAGCCACACAGGGACACTGGTGTCACCAGCGCGTGGCTGTGGCTGTGCCCTTGGTGATGCCCCCACACCAGCACTGCCCGCGGGCGGTGGAAGAGGAAGGAGGAGCAGCATGAAGGTGCTGAGCAGGAAGCTGGGAGCCAGGAGCCCCGGGCGAGTGGCTTTGCAGGAATGCTGCCTGCACAGCGTTTCCATGGCTGGGAGCTGCAGAAGGCTTTCATGGCAAAAGACGGAGAGGCTCCATGAATATTTCATTAGGAAAGCAATGTGGTGTGCTGCAGAGAACATCTGGCTGGAGTCCCTGGAGACCCCTGCCTTGTGCAGGAAGCAGGAACTGTGAAATATGGAGGAAAACGAGGGAGAGGGAGAGACGGGGGGAGCATCCCACGGCATGGGGAGTATTCCTACCCACCCCAGCCCAGCGATGGGCAGCATGAGGCAGGTGTGGGGCTTTGTCCTTCCATCCATGGTGGCCCCAGGAGGTTTGCATGAGGTGGAAGGTCTGTGGTAGTGCTGCCCAGCTGCTGGAGGGACCTCTTCTCATTCTTCTCCATGGGACATCTCAGGGATCTGGCTGCAGCATGGTCTGTCCCTCACAAACAGGGCACTGTGCTTCATCCCAATATCTGATGCAGAAATGGACAGAGCTGCTCCTCCAGCTTGGAGTCTCGATGCGCAGGCTGGCCAGCCATGCAGGGTAGAATGGGTTGGGATGGATCTTCTTGCTTCACTCCAAACCCCTCCCAGGGAGACGACAACGTCCTCAAAGCTGAATGCTTGGACAGAGTCCCTGCCCTGGCTCCTGCCAGCGATGGGTGCTGGGGGCTGAGGACCCTGAGGAAGGTTCGTCCTGGTGGTGTTGGGCCAGAGAGGGCATCCCTGGTTGCAGGGGTGCTGCTGAGCATGGTCTGTGTCCTTCAGGGGTGCAGAGCAGCAGTCAGAGTGATGAGGGGGCTTGGCATTGCCAACATCTCTGTTTCCTTTCAGCACCAGCTCCTTCCCCTGGTGCCAGCCAGGTCTGGCACTTGGGGGCCCAGCTGGAGTGCTTTGCCTTCCCAGTCTTCACATGGGGGCTGGTAGAGCTGCAGAGGCACTATTCTCCTGACACACTTGCATCTGCTGCTGCCTCCGACATCCCTCCTGCACCACGGCGAATGCAGCGTGCTCACTAACCCAGCATTGGTGCTGCCAGACAGAGGCTCTGTCCTGCACCCTCAGCCCGCTCCCCAGTGCTTCCAACACACCCACCCGCACCCCTAACTCCGTGTGACACCCACCAGCACCTCAGCCCCTGCAGCCAGCACCCTGCCAGTGATCCCTGCGTTGTGGGGCTCGTGGCTGCAGGACCATGAAGTTCTTGGTGCTTGTCCCCTGCACCCTTCAATCCTCCTCCTCTCTCCTTTTCCTCCCGAGCACAGCAGCGGGTGTAGAGGTCTCTCTGCCCACCCTCCTCTTCTCACCCAGTCCAGCGGCTCCGTCGTCCCCAGGCTCAGCTCTCCCCAGTTTGGGAGCAGAGGATAGTTCCCACGTGCCAGCCCTGCCAGTGGCGGGACTTCGGCTCACACTCTCCCTGCTCTGCCGCAGCCACCTGGCTCCCGACACCACCGCTGCCGGCAGACAAAGCCCAACCAGACAAAGCCACAACCTCCCTCGCCAGCCCCCTTGTGTGTGGCCAACAAATCCCCCTTTGCAGCCACCAGTAAAGCCCAGCTGGCAACTGGAGCCCTCGCCTGCGCGTACCAGCCGGCAGCTGCAGGCAGCGAAGACCTGGCAGTGCTGCGGGGCAGGCCACGGGCTGAGAGCAGCAGGATGGCCGTGAGGCCGCAGGCAGCCTGCACACAGCTGAGTCGTCTCACCAGACACAAGCACACACGAAGGCAAATACCTCTGTCCTCTCCGGCTCCACAGTCTGCTGTCTGTCCTGCCTTGGCCATGCCGTGCCTCTGCCGTGTTGCCCGTCTTCCACGCATCCCACTCCGGGATGGGCTGCCGGACCCTCCTCTCCGCCGCCAGCGGGTTTTGGCCCCGTGCTGCCTGCTGGTGTTTTGGCAGCAGCCGCCTCGCCGCTCCAGCGATGGCATGTGTCCATTATTTTTTTTTTTTCCTCTCTCCCTTTCACAATCCGTCCTCCCCAGCCTCCTCCGCTGGTGCCTCCAGAGCCGCCTGTGGTGCCAGCTCGCAGGGAAATTGGCAGCAAGCACGGCACAGGGATCCTCCCGCAGCTGACGGAGACCCGCCAGGCGCAGGCAGCCCTTCTGCCAGCCACCAGCCTTGGCACAGGGGGCCGGGGGGCCGCAGGGGGCTCCCGATGCTTGGCAGCCCTTCCCCGGCACCGCGCGCCCCAGCCGCTGCAGCGGCTCCGCTGCCAAAAGTCAAACAGGGGGGAGGAAAAGGGAAAAATAGCAAAGAGACGAGCTGGCTTCGCCGTGCCTGGTGGCGAGGGACCCACCAGGGGACCCTTCCCTTCGTTGCGGATGGCTGGGCGATGTCCTCGTCCCTCAACGGAAGGCACGGGAGCCTGGCTGCGGTGCTGGCGTCACGTGGGGAGGCTCCGTCCTCTCCGTTGCCACTCGTGCCCCCAGCCTGGCCGCAAAAACCCATCCCAAGGACCATAAGTGCCGATGCAGCCTGGTTCAGCAATGCTGCATGGCGAGCATGGCTCCTGCAGACACACCTCTTACCCAGCATCCATCTGCCGCGTAGGGGGGCCCTGGAAATTGGGAAGGGAAGAGCGGAGGAGGGACTTCTGGCAATGGGTGGGTGGTTTTGGGGTGCCCTCCAGACATGTGCTACCCTACATGGCCACTTTGGCCTCATGCAACGCGGCATCCCCACACCACACCAAAATCCTGGCCTCGGTGTTGCAGTCGTGCCATGGCTCCATCCTGACCAGCATCAGCAGTGCAGCCATCCTTCCTCTGTGGATTGTCTTCCCTAAATTCCTGATTTCAGTGTGTTTTTGAAGGGAGAAAGGGGATTGCGGCTTGAGCATCCACTGTAACCCAGTGGGGATGGTCATGCAGGAGGCAAGGGACAGGCTGCCAGCGCAGAGCCAGCCCAGCGCCCTGATAAACTTCACCCAAAGAAAGTCATTTACCAAAAATCACACTTATTGGGAGCTGCAGGGGCTGCCCTGGTGCCCTTTCCTCAGCCCTGTGGCACAGCCTGGTGGGACAGAGCACTGGGAGCACCAGCCAAGGCGACAAGCACACAGAGACACTCCTGCCATCACCAGTTAACAGGTTTACTCTCTAATCAGGGATGCATTTAACAAAGTTGGTGGGAGACACCAGGAGCCTTCCATGGGGCAGGATGGGGCTTGAGTCACCCTGACCCCATCCCGACTCCTGCCATGCAGCACCCGCTATCCCCATGTGGTGGCACATCTCAAATTGAGAGCCAGCAGCTGGGGATGCTCCTGGGATGGTGGTGATGGTCCACACGATAAGAAGAGGTCCAGGAACCATCCTGGTGTGACCCTCTGCCCACACCCCGTCCCCTGGCAACCATCCCCTGGCCTGCCCGAGTCACACGTGCGCCTGCCATTTCCTCAAATAAGCAGCTAATCTCCATCAATCATAATTTTGCACAATTATCATAATAGGGCCATTTTGCACTTATCCTCGCCACGTGACGCAGGAGGCACTTACGGCTCCACTTCACTCCAAGCATCTCCAAGCTTCTCCCATCCCCAGGGAGTCCCAATAGCAATTGCACGCCCTGGAAGCCCCCAGGAACCGACCTGTCCCCTGCCACCTCAGTGCGGGTAGGGGCTCTGCCAGCAGAAACTCATGCCGGGTGGGATGCAGGTGCAGAAGGACAGTAGCAGGACCCTGTCCCCTGGCTCAGCAGCACAGGGGTTAAATGCTTAAACTGGGACAGTTGATCTGGCTTCTCCCACCATATGTCCATGGCGTTCTGGCTCCGCACGCCGGGACAGCCTCTGATGCTGTGGCGGGGGGCATGGCCAGCAGCCCTGGCTCTGACCCTCTGCAAGCTGGTTGGGAGCAGATTGCAGGAGGCAATGAGGCATGAGGGTTGCGGATGGGAGATTAGGCACCAGCAAATGGATGGGGATTAAAAGTTTTGCTTCACCTTGTTTACTACTCCCTCCTCAGCAGTGGTTGGGAACCCCACCACAGACTCTGGCTCTGTCCCCTCTTGGGCTGGGGACACAGTGCTCGTGGCCTCAGGGTGTTCAAGTGAGGATGGTCGGAGTCCCTCTTGTCGTGCTCCATCCTCATCCTTGCAGCTTTGTGGCAGCAACCCTCAGAGTCCCTGTCCCATTCCACCACGGAGCGCTTGACTGGAGCTGCTGGCAGCTGTGGTGCTCACCCCTGAACATCAAGCTCTCCATGACCCAGCACCGTTAGCAGTGTTTACACCACCACTGTAATTACTTTCTTTCTTTCTTTCTTTTTTTTTTTTTTAATAAATACGGATGTTGCCACAAGTAAACTCTAATGTAATAAAAGCTTTCTGCTACATCCATAATTAATCAGTGAGCTGTGTAAGGCAGAGGGGAGCAAGTGGAAAACCTTCCTGCCAGCATGGGCTCACACCTGGCTGGGAGGGAGGCAAGAAACCACAGTGGCAGCCTGGGGACATCCTACTCCCCTGGGCACCATCACAGCAGCCTTGTAAGCCCCAGGTTAGAGGGTCCATGGACGAGTAGGGCTACAGTGCAGCCGGATCTCAGCTTTTGCAGTGCCTGGCTGCTTTGTGACATCCGCAGGTGCTGGATGTTTTGCTCCCAGCTGTGAGGGCACATCTGGAATGGCCACCCTGATGTGGTACCTTTGCCACCCTGATATGGAAAACAGGGCTGGGCATCGCACATCCCTCCCCAGGGAGCTGGCACTGCCACTGCTGATCAAACAATAACCTGCTCCCCTAGCACAAGCAATGGCCGGGGCTGGCTCAGCATCACCCGGGAGCAGCCTCCTCCCTCCTGACGCCGGGGAGCAGCGTGCAGCCCCAGCAGCCTCCGAGATGGCTGGTGGTGGCTGGATGCTGCTCTTGGCCAGGGCTGAGCATCGTCTGCGGGGACATGGCTGACTCCAGATGGCCAGTGGGCACCAGGTGCTGTGGGATGGAGCGGCAGAGGGTGGCTTGGGGTGGACATCTGCTGAGCACATGGCCAGCTGGCCTGGCAGCTCGCACGGTCAGTGGGGATCATGGCCTCATCACCCCTCCCCAAGGCAGAGGTCCCTGCACAACCCAGAGGAGACACGCAGCTGTAGAGGAGCATCATGCCTGGCACATGCATCTGCAGCCATAACAGCTCTGTCCCCAGAAGCACACCCTGTCCCCACCCTCCCCTGGACCACCACAGGGACGATAGCATCCCACTGTCATCAGGGTGTGTGCCCCTGCTGTGCTCCCAGGAACGGGTGTAATCGCTGCAGTCTGAAGGGGCTGGGGAAGGCTGGTGGCAGATGGTAAGTGTGAAAAGGAGAATGAAAGCAGCAGTGGCAGGGCTGGGGCGGGTGGTGGCAGGAGCTGGGCACATCTGCAGGGCAGCACGGGGTGCACGGGGCAAGCCAAATCCTCTGGCAGGGAGAAGGATGCTGGCTCACTGCTACTGGGTGTGAGAGGTCCCTCCTGCAGCATCTCTACAAAGGCCACACGTGCAACGGGAGGCGCACAAGAGCTGTGCAATGAGGAGGGAGCAATGCAATGGAGAAGAAGAGGAAGCTGTGCACTGGGGAGCCATGCAATCACAGAATCACAGAATCGCTAGGTTGGAAAGGACCCACTGGATCATTGAGTCCAACCATTCCCGTCAATCACTAAACCATGTCCCTCAGCACCTCGTCCACCTGTCCCTTAAACACCTCCAGGGAAGGTGAATCAACCACCTCCCTGGGCAGCTGTTCCAGTGCCCAATGACCCTTTCTGTGAAAAATATTTTCCTGATGTCCAGCCTGAACCTCCCCTGGCGGAGCTTGAGGCCATTCCCTCTCGCCCTGTCACTTGGGAGAAGAGCCCAGCTCTCTCCTCTCTACAACCTCCTCTCAGGTAGTTGTAGAGAGCAATGAGGTCTCCCCTCAGCCTCCTCTTCTCCAGGCTAAACACCCCCAGCTCTCTCAGCCATTCCTCATAAGGCCTGTTCTCCAGCCCCCTCACCAGCTTCGTTGCTCTTCTCTGGACTCGCTCCAGAGCCTCAACATCCTTCTTGTGGTGAGGGGCCCAGAACTGAACACAGGATTCGAGGAGCGGTCTCACCAGTGTCGAGTCCAGGGGGAGAATAACCTCCCTGGACCTGCTGGTCACGCTGTTTCTGATCCAAGCCAAGATGCCCTTGGCCTTCTTGGCCACCTGGGGAGCCACAATGGGGATCTGTGCGCTGGGGAAGGAACCATGAATCTGGGAGGTGTGCATCATGGGAGCCGTGTAACGGGGAGCTGTGCCGGGAGGAGCTGTGCAATGGCGAGTCACACAGTGGGGCGCTACGCAACACGCCCAGTGACAGGGCTGGTGGGTGCAGGCCCTGCCGTGGCCGGGCTCTGCCCAGGGCCGGGCTCCCGTCCCCGCTTCCGCTCCCAGCCCTGCTGCGCCTCGCTGGGCTGCCGGCCACCAGCCCTGGGTGGAAAAACACCTGAGGGAGGTGGGTGGGGGTCACCCCGGCCGCCCCGCTTCATGCACCACTGAGCACAGCCGGAAAAACAAGGCTCCAACGGAGGAGCAGGCTACAGGGCCCGAGAGGGGACAGCACAAGGACACGGGCCACCGGAGAAGGGCCAGCACGTGGCACCTTGCACCTCACAAGGGCCGCGTGTCTCTGTGCAAGACACAGCCCTGCTGCCCGCGCTGCCACTGGACCAGCAGCGTCTCAGCGCCGAGGTGGGCAGGACAGTGGAGGCGACCTGTCCCATCCCACCACAGCCGCAGCCCCGCACCCATCGCCCATGGGTGGCCCTGGCCGTGTGCTGGGTCTTGCCGATGGGCTGCTGGGAGTGGGTCTGGCCGCCCTCACATCCTTGGGTGCATCTCATGCATCCCCCGTAGCCGCAGCAGCGAATGCAAATCTGCAGTGGGACTGGATAAAAATATTAAACTGGGCTGGGTTTCCGCTCGGCACTGTGGGGCCACGGTGGGAGTTGGTGCTGCCCAGTCGTCCTGTGCCACGGCCCCTTCCTGACTCCCACCAAACCCCTGTCCAAGCCCCACAGGGGGTTTGCTCCAGCTTGGAGGTGGCTGCTGGGCACAGCCCCAGGGCCAGGGCAGGAGAGGGTCGTGGTGCTTCCATGGCCGAGGAGCTCGAACTACGCAGCCACCATAGCATCCCCTGGGGGTGCCCAGGATGTCTGTGCATCCCTGCAGTGTCTGAGTGTCCATGGGGATGAGTGTCCCTGGGGATGCCTGTGTGTCCTCGGGATACCTGTGTGTCTCCCAGATGTCTCTTTATCCCCAGGATGTCTGTACAACCTTAGGATGTCTGTGCGTCCAATTAGACATTGTGCCTAACTTTCAATAAAATAACAATTTCTTAGATGAGACTTCAGCTTAAATAAAAAATACCCCGCTTTTTCATAGAATCATAGAATCACCAGGTTGGAAAAGACCTACCAGATCATCGAGTCCAACCATTCCTATCAAACACTAAACCATGTCCCTCAGCGCCTCATCCACCTGTGCCTTAAACCCCTCCAGGGAAGGTGAATCAACCCCCTCCCTGGGCAGCCTCTGCCAGTGCCCAATGACCCTTTCCATGAAAAATTTTTTCCTGATGTCCAGCCTGAACCTCCCCTGGCGGAGCTTGAGGCCATTCCCTCTCGTCCTGTCCCCTGTCCCTTGGGAGAAGAGCCCAGCTCCCTCCTCTCCACAACCTCCTTTCAGGTAGTTGTAGAGATCAATGAGGTCTCCCCTCAGCCCCCTCTTCTCCAGGCTAAACACCCCCAGCTCTCTCTTTTTGTAACAGCAACTACTTGTATCAAGGTGTCCCTGCCCATGGCAGGGGTAGGCTGAGCTGGATGGGCTTTAAGGTTCCTTCCAACCCAAACCATCCCGTGATTCCCTCTGGGACGGGGCCGGAACGTTCGTGGTCGGAACGCGGGGCCGCGTTTCCGCGTTTCCGCCCGATCGCGATCGCGGCCGGACCGATCCAGGTGAGCGGGGTCCGGTCAGCCGGGAGAGCCCCGCGCCGGCCTCCGGGCCCGGTTCTCCTGCCCTTCGGCCCCGCTGGCCTGGACGGGCCGGGGACGGAGCGTACCGCCCGGTGCCGCCATCCGCAGTGCCTTTAATTGCAATGTAATCAACGTCCTCTCCGCGCGGGGGGCGAGCACCGAGTCCCCGTTCGTCCCGGCCCTGCGCTGCGCCTCGGGGACCCGGGTTAGGAGTGGGCAGGTACGGTTGGGCTTGATGATCTCAAAGGTCTTTTCCAGCCTAGCGATAGGAGGTTGTGGAGAGGAGGGAGCTGGGCTCTTCTCCCAAGTGACAGGGGACAGGACGAGAGAGAATGGCCTCAAGCTCCACCAGGGGAGGTTTAGGCTGGACATTAGGAGAAACTTTTTCACAGAAAGGGTCATTGGTCACTGGAACAGCTGCCCAGGGAGGTGGTTGAGTCCCCTTCCCTGGAGGTGTTTAAGGGACGGGTGGACGAAGTGCTGAGGGACATGGTTTAGTGATTGATGGGAATGGTTGGACTCAATGATCCAATGGATCTTTTCCAACCTAGTCATTCTAGGATTCTAGGATTCTGTTCAATCCTGCTCTCCAGGTTTTCCTGCTGCTCCAAGGTCTCCTGTGAGTGGGATGAGGGGCAAGAAACTGGCAGGTGGGAACCTTTTTGGGGTGAATGAAGAAGAATTTGTTACGCTGAGGATGGTGAAGCACTGGCCCAGGTTGCCTGGAGAAGTTGTGGATGCCCCATCCCTGGAAACATCTAAGGTCAGGTTGGATGGGGCTCTGAGCAATCGGATGAGTTTTAGATGTCTCTGCTTACTGCAGGAGGGTTGGACTGGATGGCCTTCATGGTCCCTTCCAACCCAAACTGTTCTATGTTTCAGCCTGGTCTAATGGGATGTGTCCCTACCCGTGGCAGGGGGCCATAAGTGGATGGTCAATAAGGTCCTTTCCAACCCAAACCATTCTACGATTCTATGAAAGTCCAACCTTCTCGGGAGAGATGCGGAGTTGGGGGTTTGCTCCTGGCTCTGCCCACTGTGTCCCTCCCCTTGTGAGCATTGGGGTCAGCAGTGGTTCAGCCTCACAGCTTCCTGCTCCGCTGTGCTTTGGGGCAGTTTTCATAGAATCATAGAATCACCAGGCTGGAAGAGACCCACCGGATAATTAAGTCCAACCATTCCTATCAAAGTTTTGTCATGCCAGGAGCTGGTGTGAGCTTTTACTTCTTACTTCAGCCACAGGAAGGGGGATGTTGAGGTTTCTCTTTCAAGGCAGCAAAGACTCATCTGCTGCACTGCCATGATCTTCCATCCAAGGACCCTGGTGATGAACATCTTATGGTGATGAACTTCTTATCAGTTATCCTTGAGCTACAGGCAGGGTGAAGGAAACAGCCCCCGGTGTTGGTTTGCACATTCCCAGGTGTCTAAATCTGCACACGCCCAGTCAACACTCATTCTCTGAACTCCATAAATGCACATGCCTGGCTAAAGGTGCTGCTGTTTATTGCTCCATTAAATCTGGACTGGCGCTGTGGTGAAAAGGGGATAATGTAATTTTTGGAAGCGGCCGTTCTGAAGCAGCAGCTAACACCTGCTCTGGAGCCGTACGAGGAACAGCGAGTATGCCAAGTGCACTTAGCTGCCCTGGCCTGGAGCACAGCATGATCCTGGCAAACAATTGCTTCCAATTAATGCCCCTCTTAATATCTGGGGCATTAACATCTTGCCAGTGAGCTGGCCTTGCACAGAGATTAGGAGGAGGTGGTTTGGTTTAGGTTACAAATGGTGTTGGCTCTTTATATTTTAGTCCCTACAGAGAAATGGAAAGATGTTGCACGAGCTTTGTCATGACCCATTTTGCTTTTTTTCCATCCTGATGGTGTATGTCGTGAGTGCAGATGGTTCCCACGCTCTAGGTTTAAAGCCTCTCTGCCCCCCGGATGTTTCCGCGCTAAATCACAAGGGTTTTTTTGTAGAAGCTGAAAGTGAGGTCGATATGCAAAAGAAAATATGAGCAAAGCCAATGTCTGTCTGGAGAAATGCTGTGAAGGTGGATGGGAGAGACTGCAGGGCTTGTGGCTACATCTATGCAAAAAGAAACACTTGTGTCTGCACAGCCTGAGCTGTGTTCAGCTCTTCCCTGAGTAGCTGCAAGTTCTCCAGATCTTTTTTCAGCTCCTTCCCCCGGTGGGAAGCTGAGCTGAGAAGCTGTTTGAGTTGAGCTGTTCCACTAATAGGTGTTTATGAAACTTTTGTAAGAAATCAAGTCGTTACCGCCAGTATCAAGGAAGTGTCAGGTACACTCTTAGCGAGTGAGAAGTTGTCATCGTTTGGCTATCTCCTCTTGTCATAGTCTCTCTCTGAGGATACTTCAGTGCTGGTGTTTAATAGCAGCCATTAGATAGGCTGCGCAGTAGAGCCCTTTTTCTTCTGACAGCTCTGTCCTCTCCTCTGCTCCCCTGCTGTTGGTGACAGTCTCTGTATGGAGAGGGGGTGCTTGTTCTTGCTGAGCTTCCAGACAGAGCTCCAGGCTCTGTGCAGAGCGAGGTTAGGATTCTTCTGAGGCGTCTTCTCAGTTCTCTCTGTTTATTGCTGCTTCCTCTCATCTCTGATGTACCAGCAGTTTCCTCTGCAGAGTATTCCTTTAATCCCATCTCCCCATTATTTTCTTGTGGGATTTTGCATTGTGCGTTAACTTTTTCCTTGATGCTTCAGTGAGATGCTCCCAGCAGTGTCCAACACTATCACATAGACCTTTCCCTTTGAAAGGGGGAGGATGATGAAAAGAGGCATTAAGAGCGAACTTCAGGGACTTCTTACCAGTTACCACAAAGGCTTTTTTGCTAACATCTCCCATGAGCGCATAGGTTGATGTCATTGTACTGTCTAAGCACAAAGGCAGAAAGCACATCGTTTGTGCCAGCCTGTGATCTTTCTGTAAAGCTTTTAATGGTGCTGGTATTCCCTTTTGGAGATTTTGTGTGTTGGAATGGCTCTGTGCCTCGTGTCATTGCTGTGGTGGAACGGCCGGGCCAGGGTGATGGTTGGGCTGGATTCAGATCAAGCTCTGGCTGCCCGGTTGGAGCCCTGGTGCCACCCATGGCTGAGTGTGTCCCAGTGCTGTTCCTGGCCACGAGTGCTGCTAAGTTGGTGCTTCGTAAAGTGCTGTACTGAGTGGTTGCACTTCCCTGCTGCTGTTTACTCAGTGCAGGGAGGGCTCCTGCTGCCTGTGGCTCTTCAGGAGCTGTTAACCAGTTGATCTGTCATGTAAGAAAGCTTCTGAGCTGAAGCGGTGTTTGTGATGGTTGACTCATCATGTGGGAGGTTTGGGGCACTTTCCTGTAGTTGGTTGTGCTGTTACTCAAAGGAAGGCTCATGTAGGAAACAATCCTCCACTGGGCTAAACCTTAGGAGGCTTGGATTTCGTGTGTAGCTCTGTCCTGTCTGACTTGACCCACGGAGCAAGGCAGCGGTTTACCAAAGCGGTGGAAACTGTAAATTGAGAGCTGGGAACTGTTGTAATTATTTAATTTCTTTAAATGCTGGTCCCGCTGGGTTAGAATGGCACCTCAAGTAGCCTCTACTTAGTGTCCTAATACCACTGATTGATGAAAACCATTTCGTAATTTAAGTTAGGCTGTTTTATAGAGGTGCAGAAGCTGTGTAGGGAAGGGTCTCTGTCTCCTTTTCCATCCGGGGAGGGCTGAGCGCACCGGGGATGCAGCAGTCTGAAGCATAAACATTAATAATACAGTGGATATTATTCAAATGAAGGCTGCCACTTTTCCTTTGTGGGAATAACCCCCTGGGTAATCACTGCACATACTTATCTGTTCCTATAATTGCTTTCAGCAGAATCACTTCAAAACAAGCGGTGCTGGCAGGATGCTGGTCTCCCTGCTCTTCCCCCAAGTGAGCCGACCCCTTCGTTGCCTCGTCTGGGACTTGCACCGTTGCGTATGGAGGTTGGGTGGGCAGAAGAGGGCTGGCTGTTCCTGCAGGGGTCTGCAGACCACACGGGCAGCCTACAGCAGTGACGTTACCCCTGTCTTCACTAGGGCTTTGGCTTTTGGTGAGAAAATTGCCATCGTTGACCAAAATGGTGAGCACACTTACAGGGACCTTCTCAGCCGGAGTCTGCGCTTGTCCCAGGAGATCTGTAGAACTCTGGACTGCTCCAGCAGGGACTTGAAAGAAGAGAGAATCTCATTTTTGTGTCCCAATGATGCCTCATATGTGGTGGCCCAGTGGGCTTCCTGGATGAGCGGTGGCATAGCGGTGCCCCTTTACAAGAAACACCCTGTGGGGGAACTGGAGTACGTGATTCAGGATTCACAGAGCGCTCTGGTCATTGCAGCAGAGGAGTATGTGGGGAAAATAACACCCAGCGCTGAGAAGCTGGGAGTCCCAGTTCTGCCACTTCTTAGGTCTCATAGTGATGGATCTGCAAGTCATGCAGCAGTGGAAGAGGGTCCCTTGACAACCTGCTCCTCGTGGAAAAATAGAGGAGCCATGATAATCTACACTAGTGGGACAACGGGAAGACCGAAAGGTGTCCTCAGCACCCATGAGAACGTGCAAGCTGTGGTGAGTGCCACTTTCCCCTTGCAAAGCTCATGCCAAGGTACAGGGGTCTTGGCTTTCCAAGGTGATTGGGAGTTGCTCACCTCAAAGCGCAACACAACCTTACCACAAACAAATTCCCGCACAGAGCGGTGGAGCTGTATCTCCAAAGTCCTCAACGCTTTTAAGGTGAACACACAGAGTGTTTGAGGCTCTAAACCTTGCTGCTGTGCTGCAACTGCAGCCAGGGGCAGGTGGACTCTTCTCCCTGCTTTCCTGGAAAGCAGGAGGGGTGAGACCTGTTGTAAAAAGACTGCTTTCTTTGCAGTTTGCATTTCTTCACCGTGACTAGGAAAGAATCTTTGCCCCTAATTGGAATATAACTTAGCCCAGTACAGTACTGCGTGAAGTCTGTGCATTATTCAGCTATATATCCCCAAGGCAAAAAATCCATTAGCTCTCTGAGCCAAAAGGAATTAGAAGTTTGAATGAGTTTGCTGACTACCTCACCAGTTGGTTATCACTGCCTGCAACTGATAGACTCAGGCCATTAGGGAAAAAGGGCAGGGAATGCATCGTGCTTTACGGAAGCCTCCAAAAGCTTATGTTGTTCTGGGTGCTGAGATACTGTAATGTCAGGAGTGGTGAAAGCCTTGATGGATGGAGCCAGGGCTTAGCTATATTGGGCAAAGAATCTGTTTCCTTACAAATATGCCAATCATTTGGGAGGTGGCCTGAGCAGTCACTGTCTTTTACACTGTCTTGCAGAAAGCCTAAAACCTGCTCCCTGCCCTGTGGGAGGGGGTTGTGAATTGCATGGCTAAATTCCACTGTTCAAATGCTTTTTTATTTTTAGATAGCTGGAAATAAGCTTTCCAGTTGCTAACACTGGGTGCTGAAGGGCATTGTTCACCCAGAAGCCTGAGGCCTTTAGATAATTATCCCTTCCTAACAGTGTTTTAGAAGCTTGATGTACTAATATATTTTACTAATATGAAACCTATTTTCTGTTTATCAGACAGTCATTCTCTGCTCCTACTGACTATCCCTTAGACATGCTAAAAGCCCAATGTCATCGGTGTCCAATCTGTGTCAACAGAGTTCTGGGAAAATTAGTTTTTTGATTACCATTTCTGTCAACTCTGCCTGTGCAGCACCAGGCTAGTGATTTTGTAAGTCCTACTGAAAATCATTGTTGACTATTTCTCTGTAATGAGGAAGGTCTTTGCTGATGTATGAAGATACATGCTGACAAGGTGCTGGGGGTGTTCCTCTTGTGTTCTACTGTTGTGGTGGGAATTTTGCTCGTGCTGACCCTAAAGGAAAGATTTTTGTGCCCCGGCATCACTCTAGGAGGTCTGGGATTTCTGCCACCAGTCGTGCCCAGGGGATATGGGGCCTGGATACCTTTCCAAGCCGTGAGAGTCTTTCCTCTTACCCTAATGATGGATTGTATGTTTTCTTCTGCAGACCACAGGGCTGGTTGAGAAATGGGAGTGGAAGAAGGAGGATGTTATTCTGCACGTGCTGCCTTTACACCATGTCCATGGGGTGATCAATAAGCTCCTCTGTCCTCTCTGGGTGGGAGCGACATGTGTCATGTTACCTGAATTCAGCGCGCAGATGGTAAGCCTGGAGGGATCGCGTGTTGTCTTTGAAATTCAGCAGCAAGACCTCATGCATTGTAATTAGAGCAAATTTGGGAATAAGTTCTTAAAAAATTCCAGCCTCTCTATCCACCGGCTGCACGCAGTTCACAAACAGTGTTAAAAATGCTTTTGGTTGGACACTCGGTCTGAGGTAAACATGCTTTCCTGGAGGCTATGACTTGTTTAAGCGTGATGTACATAATCGTAATACTGTACTGCTCTTCCTCCTGATGCTGAGGGTCTGTGTCTGAAGGTGGGCCCTTCTAAGTACAGACTTAAAAATATCTGCACTCAGAATAAGGGTTCGTTAACTTTCTAGTACCAGGAAAAGTGGAAATACTGGGTTTTTCTCTTGCATGTTAGTGATGTGCTGCCTGAAGCTATGATGCTTGTCAGGTATTTCTTTTTTTAGTAGCTAAATTTTCCCTTCCAATCCAATGTCCTCGGTGTTTTGTGTTGAATTACATGACAGAACACGTTCTTTAGCGTTTCTTGCAGCCCAGGTAAGAGAAATACTGATGTTCATTCATTTTATCACTTGCATTGAAACGTTGCTCTTTCTTTGCAGAGAAACAAGTGTTAGGAGATCTGTCAGTTCAGACTCGGTGATATGAGAGAGAGTTTGCAAGTCAAGACCTTCTTACAGCCTTGCAGGAAAAGGTGGCAAGAGGGAAACCTTACTTGAATGCAGTAGTGATATGCTTATAATGTTGTTTTCTAGCTGAGACAGGAAACACCGGTCCCCGTGCTCTGCTTCTCTTTTGTTCCTTGCTGCTGTGGCAGGCAGCCAACCTAAAGAGAGAAAGAAAAGGAACTAAGAAACAGGGCAGCCAGCAGTAAGATGGAACAGTTTCTACAGTTACTGGCCCCTAGGATCCAGCGTTGTTCATCTGCGTCTCCCAGTTTTGTGGATGGTGAGAGACAGTGGAGTCTGCAGTGTCACTGTTAGGGGAGCAGTTGGGTTTGCAGGTGCTGGTGCCACCTCGTTGCAGAAAGGAAATGTGCATTGTTGATACAACTCCCTGGGAAAGTGCAAAGAGCCCATCAAGCCTGTGCTTTGTAAATAAACTGTCTTCTTTACCTTTTCATATTTATTCATATGCTAGGTGGCTTTGTCACACCAGAAGGACAAAGTCCAAAAGTGTGAGGTACACCCAGAAGCCTTTATCTGTGCTGCGGTCAGGCAAGAGTGAGCCTGGGCTCTGATCCAACCGGCTGCAGGACAGAGTGATTCTTCATTGCTTGTTTCTGCTTCTTGGAGAAGCAACCACAGAAAATGCATGCTTCTGTTCTTGTTTCAAGATGGCCCTGACACCTGAACACCCAGTTGCTGCCCAAGCACTGGTCTTTCAGGGGGAAAAAAATCCAGAATCCAAGAGGGACAGCTCTGCATTTGCATTTACAGAGTAAATGGGTAGGTTGCTGTGGTAGAAAGTGTCACGAAGTTCCCCTGGGAGCTGTAGCCAGTGCTTTCTCCTCAATGGTCACTCCGAAATTGTCTTCTTTCATCTTTACAGTGCCAACCTAAAAGCTCAGGTTGCAGCAGGCATGTGTGCCATGCCTAAGCTGAGGCTTGGGATATACCCAGCCCCAGTGATGCTAGTGAGGTGGCAGAAGAGCGTGTTGTCAGCCTGGAAGCAAAGCCGAGCCCTCTGGAGGGCGCGTTTCTCCACGTCCTGCGCCACTGGTGATTGATTGTCCCTCATACCCTTGTGTTTTTCTCTGTTCTCTCTCAACATCTGCAAATCAATGAGGTGACGTTGAAAGATGGGTTCAGCGGCGGGGGGGAGCAGGACACCCCGCCTGCTTTCTCTGATCAAAGCTCTCCCCCAGACTTGACAACCAAGGGCAAGTGGGGACACCACTGGAGGGTGTCCGCTTGACCCTGGAGGTTGAACTTGGGCAAGGAGGTCTGCGTGGCAAGTGTTCCTGCTGCAGCAAGTGCTGTTCCGAGGGCTCTCAGGTGCGTTTGGGCTCTGAAGGACGTCATTTGCTTTTCTATTTTTTTATTCCCTTTATTTTTCTGAGGGCCTCCCCTGGGAGCTGAACGTGGTTTGATCGACACTACAAAGAAAGCACATGAGGGTAAATAAGGCTTTCTTGTGGAGTTTAATGCAAGCTGCCTTTCAGTTCCAGTCTATTTTCACCAGCTGTTTACAAAATGCCCTTTGCTACTGAAATCAGCCTTCAGAAAAGCAGTGGAGTTTCAGTGGAGGATTTTGCAAAAGGAGCCTGAGTTTTGCTGTGTGCTTTTTTTCCTTCACTGCACCTTGAGAAAGCAGCCAATTATAGTGTGATATAAAGAAACTCGAATGGCAGCTAAAACACTTGACAGGCTGATCAAAACAAGGCTAGGAACTTACTCTCAACCTGCTGCAGACATATTTAGCCTTGAGTGATACTGGCAAGGGTTCAAGGGAAACCGCAGCAGCATGCCCAATGTGTGTTTGGTTTCTAATCACTAACACTTCATTATACAAAATAAATACTTTATTATTACAGTGTTTATTAAATTACATAATTTGCGGCATGCCTTATAGTCGTGGATACAGATGCCAGTCTGGTTTCGGTGGTGGTAATAGTGCTTTTTTTTTCTTAGTTAGAAGATGTTTTAAGCCCGGGACCAAGGCTTGCTTGTCATTCCCTGCAGTGCAATGTTAGGAGGTGGCATCTTTCAGACCCTTCCTTCTGCTTTTGGTAGCTGTCCAAGGAAAGGTTAAAAATCAAGACTGTGAAGTAACCTGAGTGTCCTGACCAACATCCACTCTCTTACTAAAACAGCATCTGATGTCTGTGGCTGCATGCAAGCTATTGCTGAGGCCACAAGGGCTCATTAAAGTGTATTGAGATGCCTCAAGCGTGAAAGTTGCTGCATAAAATCAGATTCTTTTTATTAAATGAGGACATCCATTACTTTGCACTAGCTACTGTACATGTTATAATTCACTTTATAGCACCATCTGTTAAGACTGTCTTGCTTAAGCTTTTCACAGCATCTTTTTATTGTAAGTTATTAAAAAATATGGCTGCATCTATTAATCATTTATTAATAAAGGGGTTATAAATGGACCCTTAATTTCCAGCAGTGCAATCCACTCATATGTGACATGCTAAGTCCTCTGGTGCGTGTACTCCTTGGGGTGCAGTGTGTCTTCATGCGAGCCCCTCTCAGGCTCCTGCCTGGGGACCATGGGAGTGGCACCTGGCACTCGGGAATGCCTGTGGGGGCAAATGGTTCAGTGCTGCTCTGGGTACGTGGACTGGGAGCAGGTAGGAGAACAGCAGTGAGCCTGGCAGTGCCTTCCTCCCAGCAGCTGTGTGGGGCAAGGATGGCACTGGTGTTGGTTGCTTGGGGTTTTTTTTTAAGTAAGGGTGAGAACTGGGAGGGTGGAAACCTCCTTTGGAGACAGAGCAAGCTGCAGCCTAAGCTTCCCTGTACAGTCCTCTCATCAGGACTTCCTTCCAAGCAGACTTCTCCAGCTGTGCCGTTCCTCTGTGCAGGCAGACAGTCTCAGCTGCTCCTGAACCTGTTTGAAATGCCTGCCTCTTGTGCAGGAGTAGAAATTTTAAAGATGCTGGATTTGTACAGTTTTTATGCACATTGGTGGCCAGAGGAGGAGAAATTAATGCCTCTGCTTAAGGCAGGAGTGCAGGGCGAGCCTTCTACTTATTGGGCATTGGAGAAAGCCTGTGCACAAGTATTTTTTGAGCATTTGGGGTTTGCAGTAAGCAGACAGTAGAGCTTTTATTCCCCAGCACCTCCATCTTCCTTCCCCACCCAGTGACATCTGCTTGAGCTGAGCACACCCTGTGATGTGAGCGTTACTCCATGGAAAAGTCAGCAAGTCTGGAAAGACAAACCTAGGTGTCTTCTGTACCGGCGCTCTTGTCATAAGAGTTGCACATTGATGGCCCTGTTCCAGACTAGGAGCAAGCTTTGCTGGGTAGTGAGTCGTGAAGTCTGTCTGCTTTGCAGGATCCTCAGCTGAAGCTTTTGGCCAAAGTGGATCCACTTTGAGTTTGAACAACATGAACAGCTTGTCTTTGCCTTGAACCACTTCTAATCTTGCCTTAAGGGAGAGATAATAGCAAAAGGCTCCCTGTCAGCTTTTCACACTGATAAACATGAGATCAGATCCCAGGAGGTCTTTCAGTCTTAAAGGGCAGAGTGGGAAATACAAGTATTCAAAACCATGAAGGGCAAAACTCGCTCTGATGAGTGATGGGGGAAGCTTATAGAAGTCTCAACTCCATGTGACCTAGATACAGCGTACGCTGCCCGCTTGGCTCTGCTGGGCAGTTTTTGAGCTGTAGTGCACTGCCTGCAGAATGACAATGCTGTCTGTGCCCTGCAACCGCTTCCATGATAAATATGCTGAGATGCAGATTTATTGCCCTAAAGTTCCAAAAGGAGCTGTTGTTCCGGTGCAAGCGTTACTGCGTGTCTGACTGGAGGGCTTGGTCCTTGGAGGCACCTTAAAAAAAATCACATGAGGTTGTACAGTGTCACAGGCTATCAAATTCATTAATTTTATTTGGACCATTCTTTCTAGGTGTTTGCCCTGGTGTGAATGATGAGTGCCCACAGCTAGTGTGTGATTTGGGACTGATTCCCCCGTGATGTGTTGTCACCCGTGGCAGCTTTTTCCCATGGTGGGAGGGCATCACAGACCTGATACTGAGGTTGCTACTGCATTGTGTGGTTACACCCCTGCACTGAGCTCATGCTGCCTTCCTCCTGAAGACCAGCAGTTTGATTTGTGAGCAAACTGTTTGTCCTTGCTGCTGCTGTTATCTGTGCGAGCCAGGCGAGGCTGGGGCTTTATACCTTCGCTGGGCTGTGCAGGGAGATCTGGGGCTCAGCAGTCACAGTTGCCTCCGGGAAGAAGTGTCTGGTGAGCCTCTCCTTTGGATCTGTCGCTTCTGCAAACATCACTCTGGGTAGCTCTTTTGGCTTCTTTTTAAAAGAAAAGCAAACCCAAGCAGAGGATTCTGATCTCAAATAACCAAACACTGCTAAGATGCTGCTTGTAGCATGCTGGGGATTGCATTTCCCATCCAGTTTCAGTTGGAGAAAGGCAATTGTCTTTTCATCCGTTAATGGGAGGCTTCAGAAGAGTTATTTTATTTCAGACTCAAAGAGGAGTTGGTGGAGGGAGGAGCAGGTCACCAGTGAATGGCTTATGTTTGATCACTTCTTGCAGACCTGGCTTTAAAAAGTTAGAGTTTTTCTTCCTATCTCCCCAGATCTGCCGTCTGTCCTCAGCATCTGTTACGGAGTAATGTCTTTTGATGTGTGTGTGGAAATATAAAAAATGGAACCAGAGCCTGTCATATCTACTTATATTACCAGGTCCCAGGGAAAGCACTTGTTCCTTTCAGTATGCCTACAGCATCGGAAGGGTTTAAAAGCTTCAGCCTGGAATGCAGAGGGGCCGTCAAACTGCACTGATGAATAAATGATTAAAACCAGAGTTATGCCGAACGCAAACAGTTTGGGGTTATAACAAACATGAGATGAAGCCACCGAGGGCCCAGTTTCTCTTTGAAGAGAAGAATGTTTCTCTCTTTGCATATTGCTCATGAACCCTCTGCATGGCTCGGTCCTTAGCAGAGAGCAGAGCTCCCCTTGGTGCTCTCCCATCTCAGGTCATGCCTGTCTGCCTTTATCAGGGATATACTGATAGCGGACGTGGGTGTGTGGTCCTGCCATCCTTTTTGTGCTACTGGAGAGTTATGGAACCATTCTGTACTCAGCATTAGGTACAGGGTCTCACCAAAGGAGGATCAGGCTTGACTGCAGCCACGTTGCTGCCTGTTGCTCTTGCAGATGCTCCAAGAATTGCAGGCAGCCCTTTTCTTTGCCAGCAGCGCTACCCACACGGCAGTGATCAATGCGAAACACAAGCCCATCTCTCCAATCAAAAGGGAAGTAAAGGGATGATTTAACCTTGCATTAGGGGTGTTGTTACTTTTGAAAAGGTTTAAAAAAAATTCAATAACAACTGAAAATGATACAATAATTTTATAGAAGCGAGGAGCTGTTGTGTCTGTCAATAAAGGCAGCAGCACGGGCTGTCTATTTTCTGTTTGCGGGCAGGTGGGAAAATCCATGCTGTTGTTTGCTTCCTGAAAAGCTTTTAGGCATTTTTGCCTACATCTCTTCTGGCTGATTTTGGGAGCCCTGTGTCAGGCAAAGTCTTGCAAGATTTAGTGTACAAATGGTTGTTGCCACCTGCTCTTTTTTTTTTTTTTTTTTGCATTAGAAGGTGCCCAGTTGTTGATGGATTTGGTGTTTTCTGTCTAATTTACAGCATTGTGCACCTCCTGCTGAAGGTGAGGCCTCTGTAAAGGAAAATAAATGCTTTTTCTCCTCTGTGTTTGCATTTCTTGCTTCAGGTGATCTTAGCAGATCTGCAGCCTGTCTGGGAAGGTTGCTGTATGGAAGGACCATCTCTTGGAGCAGCTTGCGTGTCCTTATTCACCATCATGCCATCTGTGTGCCGGAAGAAATATGTGGGAAAAATCTTACAGTGATGTCTGTTGTTTTGTACCCACTGGTGTAATTCTCCCTTTTTTTTTTGTTTACTGATGGCAAAATCCCACTGGCCAGCCCATGGAATTGCCCAGATATGCTGTTGTAGAGTGGGAGGGGAAGAAAATCAGGAATGTCAGACTGATGGGAAGGCTCTTGGGAACAGAGGGTCTTCTGCTTCGTTGCTGGCTCAGACAGCCCTCTCCTGTAAGCCTGCCCTGGACTTCCACTGCTGCTACTGCTGTTAGGAAGCTGTTCTCACTCTTGCTTTCTTGCAATTAGAAACTTTTTTGGTTTAGCCCTTGCTTTTCTTAAAAAGAATCTTGGTCCATCTGAATGTTTCCGTTTGGAGGATTGCTGATTCACATGTATCCAGTGAGCACTTGATGCAAACTCCAGCAGCCCCAGCACACAGGGCTGTGTTTGCCTCCAGAATCCATGGCTTTTTAAAAGCACTTGGAGTGCTGAGGTGTCAGGTGAGCAAAATGAAATGAAATGATGGGTTGCCGATACCCTGTCCACAGGTAATTGATGTGGTGACGGTGACACATGGGATAACAGAGAGGGGGAGATTGATTGTGCTGCTCTAAGCCTGACAGCACTGGAGAATGCTGTGCGCTGAGGAGGGCAAAGCTGGCCTCTTGCTACAAGCCTGCCCAAGCCCTGGGATTGATTGATTAGTCTGAGGTAACGAGACTTTCCCAGGTCCTTCTCTCAAACCATGAAGTTATAGTTATAAAACAGAAATAGCGGTTACAGCTGGCTGGGCAGTGACAAGCCCTCCGGACAGCTCAGGGTCTGTGGAAGGCTTGGGGCTGCCAGCTTTGTACCACGGCTCGGCGCTTAGTGCTGTTAAAATGCATGGGTAGGATCCAGATTTGGCTGAGCAGGAGCAGAGCAGGTGGAGATCTTTGGCTGTCAGCAGATCACCCCGGCAGCTGGTGGCACAAATCCAAAGGCAGCTGCTTATCTTCAGGAAAGGGACTGTTGCTGGGGTGAGTCAGACTGACATAGAAAAACACTACTGCTGTGGCTGGAGTGGCAATAGGGAGGATTTTATCTAGGGCAGGAGTTGAGCAGGCATGCGAGGACAGGTGACTCTGGGGTGCAAGAGAGATCTGCTGTGTTTTGGAGTAATGGTTTGGGGTTTTTTTTTCAAATCCAAGTCCATGTGAAAATAACTCTGCTGGAAGTCTGGCTGCACTCCCTACAGCTGCTTTGGACTTGTGAAAGTGAAAAAAAATCATACAGCAAGGACTGAGCAGCCCAAGCATCTGTCTGCCTTTCAGTTCTTTCAGCACAGGCCTGATCCCTGCTTGCCATCGCACGTCTCTCCCTTCCCAAGGCAACAGCTCTCAGGAGCACCAGGCTGAGGAGGGAAGGTCCATGCATTCAGCCCCTGACCTTGGAGAGATCCTTCTCCATCCTGCTGCCTCCAGTGGAAAAGATATCAGGGGCTAAAAAGATCTTTGGAGAAAGAGGCTGGGGGGAGTATGATAGGAGCTAGATCCTTCTAAATGCAGTTTTGCCTATTCTGGCTTGTTTCAGGGGATCACCTGGTAGGCAGGATTTCTGCAAGCCCACTGGCACCTCCAGCCGGTCCCAGCCATTCCCCCATGTCCCATTGGTAGCTGCTTGGAGCGAGAGCCCCGCTGTCTGCTCCTGCTCTGCTGCCAGCACCATGTGCTGCTCCCCAATGCTCTCCACGCTGCGTTGGTGACACACAGCTAAGGCCATGTTTCTCCAACACAGAGTGCTCTCCAGGCATGTCACACACGGGTCTGAGCAAGTCATGTTCCTCCTCTGCTTTCCCTGATGCGGAGGGGGTCTCGCAGCGCTCATGTCTCAGCTCCCAAGGGGTCCAGGGGTCTTTCCACCTTGTCCATTTGACTCACCCCACTGAGGACCATCTCTGGACAGGGAGGCACCATGAATTCTCTTCTGTTTTGGTAGGATGGTGCCTTTGTTGGATGTGTTCTGCTCTATTAAGAATAACAACATGGTGGCAGCAGGTTTTTTTTAGGAGCTGATTGTTCTGAAGCAGTGGAGTGAGAGACGCAGGGGAAGGCGGCACCAGCGCAGCGAAGTAGAAAGTAATGAAATGGAACCCGAGCAAGCAGGATGGAGGAGAAAGGGGCAGAGTGACAGCATGAAGGAGAATCACTTGTTCACCTTCAATCAATTCCTGCTTTTTCTCGCCATCGCACGCGCCTGTGTGCAGCTGAGCGTGCGCATGCTGGGAGGGGAGAGGCAGCATGCGTTGTCAGGAGCTGTTAGGAAATACATTTGTCAACAATGGGTCAGGGACTGGAGCGAAAAGAAAGAAGTGGCCGTGGTCTTTTATTTATTGATAGCTTTGGATCATTCCTGTCTTGGGAAGAGCTTACCTTGGGGGAAGAGTGGCAAGGTGTGGGAAGAATGGGCCCAGTTGCTGTATTTATGGCTCCTACCCATTGCTAACTGCTCACAAGTGGGGCTGCTCAGCCAAGGTAGTAACTAGTCTTCATCTTCCCCAACAGAACTGACTCCTAGAATTTACACCTCTTTGTAGTTCCCATGGGTTAGCGGGTGTTGCAGTGAAAGAACATTGTCCCTGCATGGACCATTCCTCTTGGGAAGAGATCACCCTCTTGACTGCAGCTGGTTTACCTGCCATAGCTAATCTGAGCTCACTGGGGCATGTGTCTCTCTGCCAGCTCACCAGAAGACAACCATTCCCATTGCAGTGGAGTCTCACTTTCAGTTCATGTGCTTGATATCTTTCTTCCCAGCCCTGTCATCCATCTTAAAAGCATTTCTCCCTCAAAGGTTCAGGTCTGTGGGCTTATACCTGTGTATTATGTTCTTTGGATGTGACTTAGTGTCTTTCCAAAGCAGAGCCCCCATACTTTGAAAAGCTGGTGGCTTTGTGAAGCCTCTGAAGAGCTGTATGTAATAAGGGAATTAACTGATTCTGCTGCAAGCTTATGTCTTCAGGAGCAATCTCTTGGCTATGGCGTGCTGGTACTAAACAATGCCATTTCCGTCATGTTGTGCTGATAGAGAGTGAAAGCAACTGGGTGATCCACTGGTGGGATGAGAGTTGAATGTTATAATAAGGGGCATGATGAGGACTGGGAGCTGTTGTTCTGGATGTGGATGAGGAGCATGCAACAGACTTCCAGTTGTTTGTGCTTTCCAAAAGCCTTAGATGGCAGATGTTCAAGTTGTTAATGGCCAGCCCAGGTGGCTTTACTTTGGACAAGCCTGTTGCACTCCTGCACCTCAGTTTCCCTTTGCATCACACCAAGGAGTAGTGGTGAGGCCCACTGCCCTGTGAAGTGTTTGCAGAGCCCTCGCCTGTCAACCCCTTCAAAGGTGCTGAGGAGTTAGCGTGACAGCACTGGCAATCACTTCCCTCTACACTTTATATTAAGGTGTATTTTAAATGTGTGTGTTCCCTTCCTTTCTAGGTTTGGAAGAAGCTCCTAAGCTCACAAGCTCCCCGCATCAGTGTCTTTATGGCAGTGCCCACTATTTATGCCAAGCTGATAGAGTATTATGACAATCATTTCTTTCAACCACAAGTCCAGGATTTCGTGCGTGCCTTTTGCCAACAGAACATCAGGTAGGTGAGTGGTTTCCCTCTGGGCAGAGGCTCCTGGTGGCTGGCTGTCTCCATAGTGGATCTGCCAAGTTCCCTTTTCAGCATCACCTCTTTGCAGTGCTAATCACTGTGCTTTAGTGTCTCTTTGTCAAGAACCAGGGTGACTTTATTTAATTATGAGCCACTCTTGCACAGTAAAGCTGGAAGGGGTCTACATGCTCGTTACAGGTGTCACCCTACATATACAAAACTCAGGACTTCATCCTGCAACCCAGGTTTGTACTGCAGCATCTCTCTTAGAAGGCCATCCTATCTTAACTTAAAACCCATATCAGACAGAGAATCTTCTATCTGTGAGAAACATCCTTGGTCACACTTAAAAGGCTTTTGGGGCTTCTGTCTTAAGGTTTTATGTAGGAGCAGGCTTTATGCAACCCCATGTTAGACTGCAGATTCCCTGGAGCAAAGGTGATCTTGGATGCTTTCTTATATGGTGTTTCCTTGTGCAGGTTAATGGTTTCAGGCTCAGCAGCCCTGCCTGTGCCTGTCCTGGAGAAGTGGAAGAGCATCACTGGGCACACGTTGCTGGAGAGGTATGGGATGACTGAGATTGGGATGGCGCTTTCTAACCCTTTTCATGGAATCCGTGTCCCAGGTAGGAGTCTCTAGAGGGTGCACACTCTTTGGAGGCGTTTGGCTGTGAAGTGCTCTTGGGTTTTCTCGTCACAGAGAATGTTCACCTAGTCACCATTTGTTGTGCTTGAGGAGCAGGCTATGGTAGGAAGAATGAAGCTGGGAGAAGTGGCATTGGGAAGCCAAGAGGGGGCATGGCTTTGTGGGAAGTGGGTGGTGGGTTTCTCTAGGATCATGAGCCATGGTGGATGTGCAGAGCTGTGTGTGCAGAGCTCGCAGTGGTGTATGCTGACCTGACCAATCAGTCTGCTTTTGTCCAGAAGGCAGAGTCCATAGCAATGCTTTATTATGTCCAAAGCATATCAATACTTTATTCTGTCTAGACTCCATATCAATGCTTTATTATGTCCAAGTTCAAGGGTGGTGATGGGACTGCATCTTCAGCTCCTGCTCTGTGAAGTTGTATTCATGTGTGGCATTGACACAGGATTCTCCTCCACACAGCAGTTCATGTCCAACTGATCGGTACTGAACATTTAAAATAGGATGTCTGCGCACTCTTATTTTAGTGCAAGTTTCTTGACTCCTCAGGAATTAGAAATTATCACACCTCGTCGTACGCTCTGGTTCTGTTCTCTCCTTGTCTTCCCTCACTTCTCTTAGCTACACTTTGTGACTCCTCTCAATATCTGTAGTTTATGTAACCTAGAAATAAATTGATCTGAAACATTAAAAATATAAAATGCCCCCATCCTCCCTTTGGTTAAAAACGTGGCCATCTGTCTGCTGAGCAACCCAGCCCACCACTATGCCACCTTCTCCTCCCCACATGCTGTCTGTGCATGCATGGCACCATATGCATCATCTTGGTCTCCAATGTCTTTGGGGACTGGAGTCCGGGTGTTGTGGCACCCCACAGCATCCGAGTCCCAACTCAGTGCCCCTGCGGGGATCGCACAGGGAGAGGAGAAGCCACCGCTCCCCAACACTGGTTCCTCAACAGGAGAACAGCTCAGGGGCAGCACGAAATACAAAGTCTAGTTTACTTTTGCAGAGTAGCTGTTTTTCTCCCACCCCACCTCAGCCAGTCTTCCCTTCCTCTGGAACCCCTAACCCTGCAGGCAGGAGAGGGAAGCAGGCAGGGAAACGAGATTCCCACCCACATGAGCTCTAGCTGTCCATGACCCCCACGCTGCAGGTTGATGGTGCAGTTTGAATGGCCCTGTGGCCTAGTTATATTTGCTTTTCATTAGTCTTCGGGAAAGGGAAGAGTGGGGGTGCTAGAATTTTCCCAGGAGACAAAAGGAGAAAGGATGTAAGACTGAAAATAACACGAGCAAGACAGATGTTGGCACCTGGAAGGACAGCTCCTACTCTAGAGCTGGGTGGCTGTGCTCCTCAACAGAGCCAGGGCAGGGTCCCAGGGGTCTGCAGGGGTGCTGGGAATAAATCCTCCCTTGCAGCTACAAGCAGAGGGGCTGGTGATCAAGTCTGACTGGTCATCACTCCAGCCACTGTCCAGGGGCTTGCTGCAGCCCCAAGAGGGGAAAGAAGCATCTCACAAAGGTGTGGATGAGCCAGAGAACTTACAGAAAGAAGGCTATAATTAAATAGGCTTGGTTAATTTATTTCAGGAAGCGTCATTTGAGAAGCAGGTGAATGAAGTCGAGGCATAATCTACTGAAGCTGTGAAAAAGCTTTTGATATAGCATCCCACTAGAGGCTGGGATGTAAGGTCACCAGGTACCCCAGAGCATCCGTTGCGAGAGGATCAACTAGGAAATGCAGTGGTGGGCTGGGAACAGAGGCTGAGCAGGAAGAGCGGTGAAGTATCCAGAGAAAAGACCTCAGATGACACTGGTGTTTCAAGAACAGATGCTAGGCAGTAGTGACCACAGACCTGGGTGCTAGCCAAAGGAATAATTAACTGTATTTTGCAAAAGGAGTGCTGCAAGCGTGTCACTTCACCTTGTTGGGTGAGTCTGGGGATCCTCATACTTGCCAGGGGATTTCTCTTGGAGCAGGAGCAGCACATGTCTTTCACTGTTGCTTCATGAGCTCCTGTCTTTGAGGAGAAGTTTGGGGGCTTCCCTCACCTGCTTCCACCTGCTTGGTGTGGCTTGGGAAGAACTGAGTCTGTGTCACCACCGGTGTCTCTGTCAGTGTGGCACCGCTTTCCACCCACAGCATGGGTCTGAAGGGGCAGGGACAAGGGGGGCTCTAATTTTCCAAAGAAGAAAAGATGAAAGATTTGAAAGATAAATGTTTGCTTGTATATGGTTAAAACCCTGCTTAAAATGCCTCTGTTTTCACCAGCTCTCATTCTAATCCCCCTGGTGCTGTTACTGTGAAGGGAGATGAATAATTCATGGACAGAGAATGCCTCACTGGGCCTAATCACCACTTTAATTGGAGGTTTAGATCAGAGGCGGCTAATAGCTCCTACAGCGGGGACTCCATGTATTGTTGACAGTGAGATCGTTGAGTGCCTTATCGTTGGCCTGTTTCAATTCTCCCAGGATACCACCGCGCATAACAGCATCGAGGTCCCCAGATACCGAAGGACACAGACCGCAGGGCCAATTAAATTTATCTGGGAAGAGCTGACAACTTTTTTAAACAGAGGAGAACCGGTGAAAGAATAATAGTGTCACTCCTTCCTGATCGCAGCCTGGCTGATGCCGGCTGAGCTGACACCACGGGCATGTTGCCAGCATTTCTTAACATTCAAGGACCTGCAAATTGGAGAGAACAGGGAGGGAGCAAGAGAGGAAGGAGCAGGGATTTCTCCTCAGTTTCTGCTTGGGATTATGGCTGCGGACAAAAGGAAGCCAGGGCTGATTGTCAACCCCCTTCTGACCAGCCCCAGTTGAGGTTTCGGGGTGATCAGGACCTCCAGTGCTGTGCCTTTGGGAACGGGCTCAGCCTTCTGCTTGGAGCCTGCATGGTGTTTATTTTGATATGGCAGGTGGACTTGAGAAACCCTGGTCATTGTTTTTGCACAAATTTTATTAATACTGTCAGGTTCTTGTAGCTCTAATCAATGTTACGAGCATTTTCAGCTTTTATTGATTTCCAAGTTTGTCATTTTTTCTAGGTACCAGAAAGCCTTTTCCAAACTGAATATAAGGAAACAGCTCCCTACAGGGGACTCATTTTACATGTTGGTTTTACTTTAGCCACGTTGGAAGTAATTTGTAATGGTGATCTGAAACACTGTATGGAAACACGTTGCCTTCTCTGTGTCTTCAGATTTGTTTGACAGCAGCGAGCTGATCTTTGGTGTTTCATTCTCAAAGACTGAGACTAGAAGTGGGCGCTAACCGTGTAGTTCTCCTGCCCATGAATCAATCTGTTGTATTTCTGCAATGAGGCCAGTAGCTTACATACAGGGAAGAAACATCATCTAGGAAGGCATCCATCTGACCTGGATTTGAAGGCTTCCAGAGCTGGCAAATGTGTGAAAGCCTATAGCAGTTCATTGCCCTGATTACTGCTCCCTCCATGAGCTTTGCAAGACTGACTTTGCAGTGCCTGCCCACCATCCCTTGGCATGTCTTTCAGGAAGGTTGGAGTCTGGTAGCACAAAGCATTTTTCATAATGGAGAAAATGTTCTCATGTAAGTCTGGAAGGTTCAGATGGCTTCAGCAAGCTCAGCGTGCAAACAATTAGTGTGTTTTCCATGACTTATAACTTGCTTTTTGAGTTCTCCTGGAGCCTACCTTGGCAGGTACCAGACTGTTTAAAGTACATAAATGCCTCTACATGGCACCTCAGGGCACTTCTTCTGGTAACTTGTCCTGGCACACGCTTCTCCATCCTTACACTGCTGCTGTCCTCTGTCTCCGACTTCTGGCAGTGTCTGTCTGTGAGATGAGAGCAGCCCAAGCGATGCTTGTGGCAAGAGAAGAACCTTGCTGCATGTGTTGGCTGACCTGAATGCCGAAGGCAATTTCAAGCTGAACAGACACACATCCCGGAACTGCCACGTCGCTTGCTGTTTATTTCTTGCCAGATTTGCTAATTGTTCGGGTAGTTTCGCTGCAATAAAATCTCACTCCCTCATAGCCCATCTGCTCTTAGCTGATCCTGCAGGGATGCCATAAATCTGGGCTACGACGACATATCAATTTCCATGGCAACTGACCAATGTAGCGAACAAAATCATGATGTCATAGATTCCAGATCTCCAGGGCTTGAACAGGAGAATGAGACCAGGACAGGGAAAATGCCACTTGAACCCAAATGACAAGGAGAAGACAGCACAGGTCCTGCACACCCTGCTCTAAGGACTTTCCAGTGTCAGGCTGATCCTGCTGCCTGACCAGCAGAGATGGAAAGCCTCACCAACTGGAGATGCTCCACGGGAAAAAAAATAAAATCATATCTTAAAATAAAGAATAGACTTACCGGTTTAAGCCTTGACCTGTCCCATCTTCCTGAGCCGAAGGTTGCTCTGTGCTGACATCCCTCTGTACCCTGTGCAAGTTTACATGCCCACTGCTGCTCGCTCGCAGGGGATGAAAGTCACGGGCATCATCTTGCAATGAGAGCTGTCTCGTGCCGTTGAGATGCAGAGCAAAACCTGCTGAGCCAGCAGATGCCCATGACTCCTGGTAACTGCTGAGCCTGGGGCCCCCCATCAGACAGAGGTCACAGGAACAAAGCTGCCCTTTCTTCTCTGTTTTCAGATGCTCATCAAGAAGAACATGCGCTAAACCAAGGGGTGGGAATGCTGCAGGCTGCAGGTTGGGAAGCTCTGGGTCACAGGACCAACTCAGAGCTTAACAGCAGTTGTTCATGACACAGTGTCAGATTCCCTGGCTTTGAAAATTGAAACCTGTGGAAGAACGGTGTGGTTTTGATCTCTCCTTTTCTCCTATGATGTTTTATGTACAGTGTATTGATGTCTCATAAACTGAGATAATCCCTTGCAATTCTAACACTTTTAAGCCTTTGCTTTCTCTGTCGGGTCCAGGCTATAGAGAAACAGCGAGCCCCTGTAGTAATCATTGTGCTCTTTCTTTTCACATCTTTTTGTAGGTTTCATGGTGCCTTTTTTTCCCTAAAGACAGCTTCAGTACTGAGCTACAAAGCTGTGCTGATGTCTTCAAAGACTGGGCAAGAGTGACTGTTCAGGGCTGGAGACACATTTATTTTCATAGGCATTTCCAACACTGCCTGCTCAGCAAACAATGATTGCACCACAGTGACATTTGCATGCAGACATACGATGTGATCGAAGCGTTTCTGAAGGGTAACCCCCTGCTAGGAAGTTCTTTAGTGCCAGCACAGTTGCAGATGCCATTGAGAGACAAGCAGCTGCTCTTTCACATCCTTGATTTTGTTATTCCCCTTTGATTTTGTTATTGTCCACTGTTTCAGTCTTGTTTTCCTTCGCAGGTTCTGTGGGAACCCCGCTTCCAGGGGTGGAAGTGTGCATTGCCACCGAGATCTTGAAAAACGGTGCTCGTTCCTACACCATCCATGCTCAGGGAGATGAACACAACACACAGGTAGTGCTCAGCCGTGTTCTCTGCTGCTTCATTTTGTCTTATGAGAAGTTCTTGCCTTCCTAGCCTTTTGAAACCTTGAGGATTGTTCTGCTTTTATTCCCAGGAACTCAGTGATGCTATTTAGAGGTTTTTCTGTCTTGTATTCATTTATGGCTTTTAATATAGCCATGGCACCTTATGGACCATACAAATGTTGTCCTTGCTGCAGATAAGAACAACATCTAAGAAAGAACACTCCCCTGCATGAGGGTGGGAGGTGAAAGCTGTGGTATAAGGGCTATGACATAAGAAGGTGATGTTGTGTCTGCTTAGGCTTTGATGGCCCAGGTGGGATGATGGGTTAAACAGTGCCTGGCCTTTGAAAGCCAGGATAAAAAATGAAGGTCTGCTTCAGAAGGGAAGAACAAGGCATAGAAGGGAATTCAAACGGACCCTACTGTGGTCTAAAGAGTCACTGAATAGTGTGAAGGAGAGGATGAGTGCTGGAAAATCTAGAAATAGTGTCTGTATTTATTTCACTGGGTTTGATCAGGGTTTTAGCAGTGAGAACTGGAAGGGCCTGACTGGTGGCCTTAGGGGGGCATTGCATTCATTTTGAAAGTGCAGAGAAAAATCTGTCAGGTTTCCATGATAGTCCAGCTCTGTGCCGAGCTCCCACTGCTAAGTGATATGTGCAGCAGTTCTGGTGTCTCAGAAGTTGGATACATTTGATGGTAAAGCACTTCATAGAATCGTAGATTGGTTTAGGTTAGAAGGCACCTCAAACCCATCCAATTCCAGCCCCCTGCCATGGGCAGGGACACCTCCCAGTGGACCAGGCTGCTGAAAGCTCCATCCAACCTGGCCTTGAACACCTCCAGGAAGGGAACATCCACAGCTTCAGCTGAGCTCCTTTCTCCGTGAGCAGGTCCCTGTTGGGGTGCTCTGTGTGCCCCACTGCAGAAGTAGCCTGAGTGCAGGGTGTCCTGCTGCCTCAGCCCCTTTCTCTCCCCACAGAAACAGCCAACCAGGGTCTGTATTCCTGCCACATCTCCTTTACACCCTCATTGTGGGTTCAGGTCACGTTGCCTCCGTCAGATCAGTAGCCAGGTGATGTGCAGGCTTAGCTGAGTAGATGGATGCTGCATGTGCGAGAGAAATTACACCAGCCGTTGTGTGATGTGTGGGAGGGAGACAGGCAGGCATGAGATCCAACCTGAAATACATGGCTTCACTTGTCCCTCTGGGGAAATATCTTCTCATCTAGCCACGTACATGCCAAGAGTTTGAAGAGCCTTCCGTCTGTGGCAGGATATGCTCAGAGACGCTGCTAGTGTAAGTACTGGTGAAAAGCTCAAGAAAGCCCTTTTTTTAACTCCACATTATCTGGGCTGGCAGCTAGAGGAGCAGTGGGACCACGGGCAGCCCCACATGTGGATTGTGGTCAGGCTGCAGCAGGCTGTGTTCTATGTTCTGGTGCTATAACGAGGCTTGGGATCCCACCTTGGATGCACAAAATGAACCTGGGGAGAGCTGAGAGGGACAACTCTGGTCAGGGTTTGTGGCTTTTACTAAAGAGAAAAGGTTTGCTGCTCTTTACTCAGTGTCAGTGCTGTGGTGTGGCTGAGCAGTGGGCAAAGCAGGACACCTGGAGCAGCCATTCTGATGCAGCACTGGACATGTAGGAAGCTGCATCCTGTTTTTATCACTTCACTGGATGTTGTTTTGTAGTTTTAGTACTGATGACTGAGTTTCTGCCAGGCTCTCACATGGATTTTTTTGATGTTCTGGTGAATTCTCAAGATGTCAGCTGAGGAGGGTCTTCTGGGGGGTGGTAGACTTTGCCTCTGGGCTTTGGTTGGCAGGTTGATCCTTCTCTCAAGGGCTGCCCCCGTCTTACCCACCTTGCCCCTTGTCTCAGCTTAACTGGGAGTTTCTTCAAGCTGAAGGGAGAGAAATGGTCCCACCTGCTTCAGGCGACCCTAGGAGGCAGCGACTGGCGAGGCTGCCTGCAGGACATCCACACCATTTCCAGGAGCAGAGTGGAGCTGGCTATCTCTCTCTCTGGGACTGTCAGAAGGGCCATGGCAAGGTGGGAAAAACAGTCACCGCTCTCAGCATGTCTTGGCACAGACGGACACATGGAGATGCCAGAAATTTGGGGTTTTTTTGGTGGCCTGGGTATGGAGAGTGCCTTTCCATTGAGTGGCTCTGCTGGCAGGCAGGTGGCAGCCGTGGTGGCACACCTCTTCTCTCAATGACAGTGTAATTTAACTGCTTCACACCTGCGGTAGCAGGCAGAAAGCCTTACCTGCTGCCGGTTCCTGCCCTGAGCTGCTGCTGCTGGCACGCTGTGTGCATCATGCTTGGTTATTAATATATGTCAGAAGAGAATACATCAGCAGAATTTCTTCAAAACAATGAGGATCTGACAGTCCTAGTACTCATCACGCTCCACTGGTCAAAGGGAAGGCTTGGCTTTGTTTAAAATGATCTTTTCCATGGTGGAGGGTCTGTCGCCAGGATGAAAAGACCTGGTTGGTGTCACCTACCTGCCTGTGATACCAGACAACCCTGATGTGGCCTTTTCCTTGCCTCTTATGTGGAAGGATAAACAAATACTTCCTCACCTTCCTCGCAGGAAGGTTCTGAGGCTTACAGTGTGTTGGTTGAGGGCTGGGAGGTCTGGGGTTTGGACCTGGCAAAGGCAGAGAGGTCCCGGTGGCAGGAGGACAGTGCTGGTGGGGCTGGTGGCAGGAGGCAGGCAGCCCTGCCCGGGTTTGATGCGAACACCCGCAGCCCCATCCCTGCTCTGGGCATTTCTCCCTGGTTTGTCATTGACACTATGAAAAATTACCTGATGTCCTGTAAAGGATTGCTGGAAATAAACACCTCCTGGGAGCTGGGCCGGCACAGGGACCGCCTGCCGTCTGCTTCAGTTCTGTGACTTTCAGGGCAGGGACCTCTTGCCGTACACGAAAAGTGCGGTGCACATCTGTGCTGCTGCACAGATAATAATGAAACTGCCAAGCTGGAGCTGATTCTGGCTGGGATGGGGACATGGGGCTGCGCTAGGGGGTGGCTGTGCTGGGGGGCAGCCGTGCCCAGCAGCACGGAAGACTGAGGGTGAGGATGGTGCAGCAGATCTGGTGGGATGCTGAGCACCCTGGTAGGAGTTGGGCTCCAAGCTGTCTCTTCTCACCAGCCTCTCAGCTCCTGCGAGCCCGTGATCTTTGTGGCGGGGGTTAGGCGCATTGTCAGGGCAATCTGTGAGGCGTTCACACCTTGGCTCTGCTGTGCAGAAACCCTCCTGACTGCAAGCGGAAAGAGCGCCTGCCTTTGCCAAGGTAATTATTTGCTTAGCTGTACAGAGCCTCGCAAGGTCACCGCCTTCCCTGCTTGTGTTGGGCTGAGGTTTCTGCCTTCTGCTCCCTCTCAGCAACCGAAGACAACACACTTTCCCCAAGCTGCTAACACTGTCTCTCCCATCTAACACTGTCTCTCCCCTTAGATGCTGGGAGATCGCGCCATTTCCTTTCACGTTGTCACCCTTTGGACACGTTTGTGCATCCCGCTGCAGTGAGATGCAAACAGGAGCTCAGCAGCATCATGGCAGTGGCAGAGAGAGGCGTGTGGATGGCAGGAGCAGGGAGGTGGGGAGCCTTTCTGCTTTGCCATCCGGTAACTGCCTGAGCTTGCAGCAGGGGACTGCTGTAATTTGCAAAGCTGGTTTCTGGCACACCCTGAAGATCAATAATCTACTTAGCTGAAAGTTTGCTGTATCTCTGTTCTTCCCTTCATTTTCTCCTGTCCCTTGATTAGAGTGCTGGATTCTTTTCATGCACGTGCTCCAGGCCTCCAATATTCTTGCAGCTCTCCTGAGCCTTGTTCTCTATTGCATCCTGTTTGCTCAGGTTTTCTAGCTGACTCTTGTGCTGCTTCCTTTCTAATTGTTGCTGCACCGGGCTGTGAGCTGGTTTCCTGAGCTGTAATGGAGCCATGTGCAGTAGGGCTGTTGGCCATCCCCTGCCTTAAGCTGTGCCATCACTGCCAACACCACAACAAGGTGCTCCAGCCTGAAGAGATCCTTGGACTGCATGGTCCGTTCCCAGACAAGGATGCTGTGCAACCTGGTGTGGGGCAGCGTGGGCAGGAGTTGGCACTCCCATCAGTCACAGTGTCCCCACCTCCTTTGTGCGCAGGAGCGCGGTGATGCGGAATGTGATCCCCTGGAGAGATGCTGTCCTTCGAGTGCTCCGTGAAGTGCTCCTCCTCTGATACATCCCTGGGGAGCAAAGGTGTGGAAGTGGACGTTAGCTTTCCCTGCTATGAACTATCCGAGCTATTGCTCCTGTAGACGTTCACATCCAAAGCAGTTCCTAAATGTTTAACTTGCATTAAGCAGCTGCATATTGAGCTCATCTGATCCTATAGGATCAGGCTCTTTACCCAGAGAGCCTGGGCGTTGGTGTCGGGGAAGCTGTCAGGACTCCTCCTTGCTCATGACCCCGAATGCTTTTTCTCTCGGTCCTTTTTCCCCTTAATTTTTTGGCATTCTCCCAGAATGAGATTCCCAGGGATCTCATTCTCCCCATGGCTGGCTCCCATGCACAGGAAAGGGTTACAGCTCTCCAGCGCTGAACATTTCAGTTTGCTTTGTTCAGTGCGATGCATATTTCATATGCTTAGCTTCCCAGCTGGCAGAGGCCTGGAAACCCTGCGAGCTGTCGGGTATTGTCTCTCTCCTTCTTTATTTGTTTGTTTGTTGGTTGTTAGATTTTTTAGGTTGTCATTTTTGTTGGATTCTTTTTTTTCCCTTTTCCAAATTGCTCGCTCACAAGAAAGCCAAACCCCAGTCCCTGACAATAGGGGTCTATCAATAGATAAATGGTTTCACAGCTGTATCTAATGCAGTGCTCTAGCCAGGGCTTTTATGGTGAGTAATTTTCTCGTGATGAGGCTGCAAAGGGAGCTGTGCGGGACGTATGGGTTGCAGGAGCTGGCAGCAGGAGGATGCTGCAACCATGGGATTTTCTCCCCCCGCATTGGTCGTAATTATCTCATTGTTTATCCATATGCAAGCTGTCGTCCTGGATGGGAACCGGCACGGCTGTGGCCATCCCTCCCAAAAGCCACTAGCATCTCCTGGCCCCTCCTCCCCGTGCCCCCTGTGTCTCTGCCATCTGCTAGCAGCTTGCTGCTGGTTGCCAGCACCTCCGCAGAGCTGCGGGCGCAGGGGGCAGCTGGCACCATCACCCTTTGTTAAGGCCAGAGATCTTGGCCATTGATGCCCCTGTGGAGGGGACCAGGAATGGCTCCACCTCACTCATGTTCATCCCAGATCTGCAGAGAGCCAGTGGTGAGGTGCTCAGTCACCACTGAGCTACCAGAAGGCTGTCTTGGAGGCTTCCTCCAAGGTCCAGGCACCCTCATGGCTGCTGCCCTTGAGTGGGATGAGTGCCCTGGATTTAGATGCTTAGCATCTCTCTGGGCCAGCTTGCCCTTGGAAGTGCAGTTGCACAGGTACCTCTTGTGTGGTTGTCTTCTCTGTCTCATCCATCCAGGCATTTTGAAATAGCTGATGTGAATGTACCTGGCTCTTCTCCTGTGTTTAACTCCCAAGGCTAAAGATAGACATGTGCCTGCCATGACCGGCATTCCTGAAAATGGACAGGTATGGACATGCTGGTGGGGATGTGACCAGCTGGCCCAAGGAGCCCTTTCTCTGGTTGTCCCAGGCAGCCACCCTGGTTTGTTCCTCTCCTGTCTTGATCAACTGTCAGTTTAAATCAGTTTGTTCTTTGTTCTCAGTGCTCCTGTGCTTCCAGAACATCTCTCCTCCCAAGACTACAATTTTGCATTTGTTGTCTTGTCCCTACTGCTTCCTATCCTCTTGTACTGCAACCTCCTGCAGGTCTCATGACAATGAACCTTACCTCCAGCATCCCAGTTCCATCTCCCATCAGCACCTCACTGCTGTAGGTGCAGGTCGTGCTGTATGGTGCTGAAGCCTTGTAGGATGCCTTCATCAGGAGAGCAAGTTGTTGATTCAGGGTCAAACTGTTAGTTGGGACTTGGGGCGAAATTCAAGTAGAGCTTCCAAGAGCTGAAGTCTGGCTTATGAGGCTATATGGCTACCATGGGGGCTCACAGGATGCTTTGGCCTTCATGGGATACTCTGGGCTTTGTCTCCTCTGCCTGGGTCTTTGCCCACCTCACAAATCCTGCCCTGAGTCCCATGATCTCTCCCACCTCTTGGTGGGGAATATGTTGTTGAAGGCAGCCTGGATTCGATCTGCTGCTTTCCTTCTATCTGGAACATGAATCCTCAGGCTTTTTGGCATGATCCGCCTTTGGTAAACTCACACTGCTTTTTTTCCTATTTTCCATTTGTCTCTGCTTCTTCCAAAACTCCTTCCAAAGCCCTTGCAGTGCTGGACACCACCGTTGTGTATATTCTAGTTATGATTTCTGTTTCACCATGTTCCTCTCCTCAGCATCCTCTTTTGTGTCCTGCCCAAGTAATTCAAGTTCCTTCACTTTCTTGCCCAGGCTGCTTTCGTTACTGTATAAATGTATAAACATTTTACCTGCTTCTCATTGATCACATCCAGTTCTTGTGTCGACTTGGTCAGTGATTACATTCTCATATGTATTTGTATCTCCTTCTTCCTTTTTCTCTGTCCTCTTTTTATTTTTGGCCATAGCTATATTTTATTTCTTCCTGGTAGTAAAAGTGAAATCAGAGATTATGTTAGCATCATGTCTCCTTGTTTCTCAGCTGAAAACTTTTGCTATCACGGAAGCAGCCTTGATCTCAGAAGACTGTTTCCTTGCACATTCATATTGAATCCATCTGTCACGAAGAACCCTCTTTCCATGAGTGTTACCTTTGCGCTAACCTTTGCCATAGCACCCTCAAAATCTCTATTTCTTTATGATTGTTTTATGCTTTCATTCCCCCTTATAGGGGAAGGAAGTCTTGGGATGTGTGTCCTTGGTCCCCTTCATCAGGATGACAGTCTTGGTTCTCCTAACATGAGGGGAGGATTCCTCTCTGGTCCCACATGGTTTAGCATGAGGAAGCAATTAGAGGTTCTTGAGCTGTAGTCACAGCACATCACAGCCTCCCTGACCTCGACTTTTAAGTGAAGCTAGTGAAAAACAAACAGAAGGTGAGCCATTAATTGAACCCTTGTCTGGTGCTCTGCCTGTCCCCGAGCACAAAATCGGAGCGGGTGTTGTGAGGGCATGTCAGGAACCTTTCTGTAATGAAGAGAGCTCAGGGAGTGAGAAGATGTGCTGACATCTCGCCTCGTTTATTATCTTCTGAAGCCTGCAAGCAAGAGGGATGAGAAAAGCAGCGTGGAGAGCTGTTGACATTTCTGGAATAGTGTTGCACGTCTAATTTATGGTGTTAATATAGATCAAGAAGTTTTGGATCTACGGAACCACTGCAAGGAGGACTGACCTTTCCCAAACTTGGGTTATTTTCTGTGGCTCTTTTGGGATCATCTGGAGTTAATCAGTCTGGTAACTTTTAAAAATCAGCATTGCCTAAAAATATATACAGGCGCTTTTGTTTCCAGTGAAGCAACATTTGCTGTAAGTAGAGGGTTGCGTTTTCTGAAAATAAGTTTCGGTGTTCAGCTCCACTGTGCACCAGCCTTGCTTTTAAATTTATAACCCTCCAAAATGAAAAGTAAATTGATTGTGTTATTCCCAGCCCTTTTATAAAAGTTAGCATTGCAAAACCAGATGTGAAATGTGGCCTCGTAGATTACAGTCTGGGCTTGGGGTTTTTTGGTTGTTTTGATTTTTTTTTCCTTTCTCTGCACTGTGTCCCCAAGGAGCAGAAATCTGCCTTTTTCCAGCAGAAGGAAAATTGTTCTGTGTCTAAATTGCCTCCTGCTTGCCTTCTGCAGGATGCTGCAGGACACAGAGCTCAGAGGAACGATAATGCTTTTACAAAACCATGCAACTTAGCAGGGAATTTTTAATTATGAATGTGCATGAGAGTTCAGGTTGCCTGGGAATTTGGTAATGCTCTAGCAAGCCTCACACCTCTAGGACATCCATTCAAACATGGCCCAGGGAGGCAATGATTAAAAGGCACTGTCAAGTGGATTATTGGTCTCCAGCTTCCTTTTAGGAGACAGGTGAGCATGGCCTCATTTCCCTTGTCACCCACCACACCAGTCCTGGATGTTGCATGATCCCCAGATTTGGAAAAGCAGAGTCTGGGCAAAGCCTGGAGCTCCTCTGCTCTCTCCGGGTCACTGGGGGCTGAGCTGTTGGATGCTGCATTGTGGTGAGGGTTTGCTGTGTCACAGCACTCTGCTGGCCACCAGAATCTTGAAGAGATAGGATTGGTGTCATGAAGAGCAGGGAGTGTGTCTGGAAGTGCTCGTGGCAGGTTGGCCTCCGTAGCAGTGTAGTGTTGAGCATGGCAGGGCATCCATGCTCCCTGAGGTGTGGAGTGGGAGATGGGACCGTTCTTCAGGCTTCATTATATTATTTTCTGTGCTTTGGTAAGAAAAAAAAAAGCTGGAAAAAGTTACCATTCTGTGAGAACTGCTAGAAGGGCTCCATCACTTCCATAAACCTCACACATATGAATTATTGTCTTCTATTAGTCACTTAAAAGGCTACGTTGCTTAATTATTTTGATCACAGTAATCACTTATTTACAAGGTGGGGAAAAATGCCAAGCACTTCCAAGCTGAGCAGCACAGTAGTGCTGTGGCAGAGGAGGCAGGGCTGCAGAAGCATCTCCTTTCTCCCTATGAATGTAAATGCTTTTGCTTTTCATAGAATCATAAAATCACCAGGTTGGAAAAAACCCACTGGATCATCGAGTCCAACCATTCCTATCAATCACTAAACCATGTCCCTCAGCGCCTTGTCCACCCGTCCCTTAAACACCTCCAGGGAAGGTGACTCAACCACCTCCCTGAGCAGCTGGTCCAGTGCCCAATGACCCTTTCTGTGAAAATTTTTTTCCTAATGTCCAGCCTAAACCTCCACTGGTGGAGCTTGAGGCCATTCCCTCTCGTCCTGTCCCCTGTCACTTGGGAGAAGAGCCCAGCACCTTCCTCTCCACAATCTCCTTTCAGGTAGTTGTAGAGAGCAATGAGGTCTTCCCTCAGCCTCCTCTTCTCTAGGCTGCATCTTCCTTGGTTGCATCAGTGATGGTGCCCAGCCCACGTGAGCCCTGGGCTGTTCTCTCCTTCTCTGGTTGCAGTGGTGGTGAAGGAACTTGGTCTGCCCAGAGCCTAGGGTGTTGGGAGCTGCAGAAGTGGGGTTGGCTGTGGGGAACTGGTTCTTTATGGAGCGAGGACTGCAGAGGATTTGGAAAGTGGGCTGTGGCTGGGTAGGGTGGTGGGACAGGGAGTGGGGACCTCAAGATATAAGCTTAAGTAGGGAAGAGTTAAAGGAAAATGATACGAGATCTGTAAGGCCAAGAAGACCCTCCCTTGCACTGCCCCCTTCCTTGCTCCACTCCACCCCATCCAGGCAAACGGCGCTTCTGCAAGGGCACTGCCTTGTGCTTCTGTGGTGCAAGAGTTGTGAGGTCCCCTTAAAGTCCCACCTGAGAGAAGATGCTCAGATCTGCTACCTTTGGTATTCACCCGGGAAAGAGGTTCAGATTGTTATTTTCTGGGGGGCAGCGGGAAGGAGAGGTCTGGTAGAAATGAAGTGTGTCCCACCAAAACATACTCTCAGTGTTCTGCTGCTGTTTGCAACCTGAAGAAGGGTTTTGTTTGTCTTTTTTGCCCCCTAAAAGCTTGTCCGCCGTCCTCCCAGTTCTGTCAGCCCAAGAAGTTATTACCTTGCCATATGAGCCTCACCTTCCAGCTTTCCCTCTGTGTCTTCCACATGTTTCTGCTTAGGAATCCACAGTGCTTCCTCCGCTTCCCAGCGAAAGACACGCCACTCTGAGCTTGCCTCCATAAAAGCCCCTAATTCCATTAAAGTCCATTACAAGCTCCTCTCCCGCAGTTCCCGGAGGAGCACGGGGCAGTGTGTATCAGAGACCGCAAGAAAACAAATGGCCACTTTGAACAAATCCCAGGGCCGCTTGCCAAGCAGGGATTCCCAGCTATTTACAAACCGCCCTCGCTTCCTCCTAATAAAGAGGTAAAACGGAAGCAGGGAAAATATACATTTTATAATCACCCCGATTTAGTCCTTCAAAGGATTTATTACAACCTTTTATTTTCATGCGTGGAAAATGTAATCTTATCTAGGATGCCGGCTGGCCCAGCTCAACTCACCGAATCAGTTTTACGGCAGAAAGCTATCAAGCAGCAACCTTCAGGGCCACGCTGTGCCTGGGTGTTAAAGTTGCTCAAATGCGTTAAAGCAGTTGAAACGTGCATTAAAATATGGCACTGGGAGAGGAGGGTATCTGTGCAATTAGCAATCTGGTGCTTTCAGCAGCCGCTTGCAATGTTGATCCAGTGTATCAACAACGGGGACCGCTGAGATTTGATGGGGAAAGGAAACAAACACAGCAGCCGTGCTGCTGCCACAAAACCCCCACTTTCAAAGCCAGCCAGCTTTGGGTATGTGGGATTTTAGCGGGGATCAGATGCAAGGGGTTGTAGGAGATAAATGCCTTGAACCTTGAATTTTAATTTGTGCTGTTTGCAAGCAGCAGAAGCTGCTCGCGCTCGGGTGGTTTGTGTCCCCTCTGCTACACTGGGGAGCAGTGCCAGTGACATTCGGAGTTCAGCAAGCAAAATCCTATTAAGATAACGTCACGGCCTTTCTGTTTTACTGTTTGCAAGCCAGCCATAACATCATTAAATTACACAACAGGGAGGTGCCTGCTGCCAAGGAGCCCTGCTCAAGATAAGATGTGGGTTGAGCCGCTGCCAAAATTTGAGTTGATATGACAAGAAATTTGGAGCTGGTTCAAGGCTTGATTCACACAAGACATTGCAGCACACAGGTAAACACGGTGTAGGATTGGTCCCTGGGGCCGTCCTGATCTGGGGCACAGAGCGGGTTGTGCAGGTGGGGCTGGCACTGCTGGCTGGCACCGTGTGACGCCTGTGCAGGGCAGGTCTCAGCTGTGTGGGATGAGAAAGAAGGCATTTGTAGTAGCCAAATTTACACCTGTTCTTGCATTCAGCATCAACATGGAGAAAACAAAATCTTTTGGGATCTGTAGATGAAGCTCAGACAGCTGTTCGCAGGTCTTGGCCACCCTTACCTCTGCCAGTCCCTCCCCAGCCCTTAAGGGAGAGTCAGAGGCAGCCTGATAGCCAAAGGCTCATGCTGGTAATTAAAATGTCTGTAGTCTGAGGGCAATTTCAACAGTCCATTATCTCTAGCTGAGATGGGGAAGATGGGATCCAGAGGAGCTTGCAAGGAGGTGAGCGGGATGGAGTTTCCTCTAGGAAGGAGAGGTGTCACTGGCAGGGTTGTAAGGGCTGGGTTACTCACTGGGCAAAACTGGAAGCATTGGAGGCACTGAGATGCTCAAGGAAGTTGGATGTATCATGCTGCCATGGCTGGACCAGCAGGAAAAGGAGTGAGAAGTAGCTACAGTGTAAAACTAAGCAGCCTCTCTGTGACAGCACTGAAACCCTGCTTAGCTCATTACCCTGCATCCCCACCTCATCCCTGCCATGCTCACCCATGGAGTCTGTGCCTCTTGCCCTTTTGCTGCTGCAGGTATCGAGGTTTGATCATGTGCTCCCCTGGACCCCAGGTTTCTCTGTGCTGTCTTGCTTTGTGGATAGTCTGCTCCTCAGGGTCCCTCTGTCACATCCCGTGGGGAGGACTCCTCCAGCACCATCTTCACCTTGCCAACTTGCAGCTAAAAGCCCATCATCAGCATTAAGGGCCTTTTTTTCCTGCAGCATCTTCCAGGTAGTGGAGGAGCCAGGGCTCTGGAACACACAGAGGCATTTAGGTGATTCTGCAGAAGCGCCTGAGCTGTGTGTGCAGAGAGCCCTGTATCACCCACCCTCCAAGACAGGACATCAGGAAGAAATGTCTTAAACCAAAAATTATGCCTTAAAAGCAGCTTTAAGCATTTCTCATTAGAGAAGCTTTCTTTCCATCAAAGGCTGCAGAGAGACACAAAGGCTGCCCTGCTCTGGGATTCTGCCTGGTGCTTCAGTTCTGCTACTAGTGCTTTCCCTCACGGCTGTGTTTCTGGCATTGCTGACTTTCAGGGTCCCAGATGTATCGCATCCGTGTTGCAGCAGCTCAAGTACAAAGTGACTCAGTGTTCCCATTACTGGGATATTCTCTGCAAAGGGACAGAGCAGTGTGTACAAGCACATCTCGCAGTGACCTTCTATCACAGTGGCTTTGCCCCTGCAAAGGACTTCAGGTTCACACAGTCCCAAGCGGTGCGACATTCATGCTTCTCTAGTGCCTCATCTCTTAGCCTGCCTGCATCTGCATTACAAAGCCATGTATATGCAGGGCAGATGAGATTCTATGCCATGTCAGGCAAGTCTGTGACCTTCCTGTGATTCCCCAGTTTCCATAACGGCAGGATATTTGTTTTGTTGCCATAGTTTGCAGGTTTGCAGGGTACCGAGTTGTCACTACAACCGTTGCCTTGCAGTGAGCCTGAAAGGAGCCACGTGTCCTGGAGAACAAATTAGATGGTGTTTCCTGCCACCTCCTCAGGAAAAAAAAAAAAAAGTGTTAGATTGACAGTTTTGGAAAGCAAAGTTTTACATCTATCAACAGAGCAGACAGCAGCATGGCACAGCCAAGGGGTTGCATCATCCCCTGCCTCCCCTGCCTCGTGACGGCTGCCCTCCTGGCTGCATCCTCAGGAGGCTGGTCCTCATCCCTGAGAACACTGCAAATCTAGTTCATCTGGAACAGGCTGCCCAGGGAGGTGGTTGAGTCACCTTCCTTGGAGGTGTTTAAGGGACGGGTGAACGAGGCGCTGAGGGACATGGTTTAGTGTTTGATAGGAATGGTTGGACTTGATGATCCAGTTGGTCTTTTCCAACCTGGTGATTCTATGATTCTATGATCTAGGGTGAGTGGTGATGGTGCCTTCAACATCAGACCAGGATTCGATCTTCCAGCTGCTGTGGGCCAGTGGTCCATGTTTCTTGTCCCTGGGGAGGACAAGACTTCGTTGCTGGCAGCCCAGTGATGGGTTGCTGCAAGTGCGGAGTGGTGCAGCTGGTGGCCAGTGTCCCCTAAAGCTGCTGTTTCCATGGCTGAGCCGTCCACTCACCCTTTCAGTTTGCTGCTGCCACTGCGAGAAACGCAGCGCTCAAAACAAGACATGGAGCTGTCAGGGCTGTGTGGGTCTTTCAGGATGCAGCCTATGTGACCTGCTTTCATCCATCCCTCAAGACCCTCTGCCACAAGGAAGGGCAGTCTCACCAAAAACAGATGGGAGATGGTCTCCCTGAGCAAGTGAGTGTCCTGATTGGGGTGCTTGGAGATTGCAAAGAACAACACACTGTCTGTGCTGATGCCTCCCCAGCATCCTGCTTCCATGACTGTGCTGAGGCTCAGAGGTCAGTGAGTGGAAATAGGGAGAGCGTTCCCGGATGGTTTTCTCGGGGAGAACGAGACCCTGGCAGAGGCTGTGAGGTGCTGCAGTGGAATCAGGGTGCAGAGAGCTGTTGTGAAGCTGGTCTGCATCAGATCATCCAGGGGTCAGAAATGACCATCCTTTCCCCAAAAATATTTCTCAACCAGCTGTGTGCATGCAAGACTTCTCCTCTCTCCTCTCCTTTGCTAGCTGCTGGAAGGTGTCTGGACTGGACTGCGGTTCCAGGATGGTGGTTCTTGTTTTAAATAACACAAATGTATATTTTCAGTGCTTTTGAATATTGAAGGCACTTACTTAAGCAAGCCCTTCAACTCAAGGAAAGAGGTTCTGCGGGTGAGCAGGCTGTAGTGGAGGTTGGTAAGAGCTGGGAGGGTACATGCTGTTGGTCGTGCTTGTCCCCCACCACCCTGCTTAGCAAGCTGTGGTGTTGGGGGACAGGTGACAGAGGGATGACTGTTCACTGCTGGTCCTCAGGGTGCATTCACTCTGTGCTTGTCCTAGGTGACACCAGGTCTCGAAGGGCAAGAAGGGGAGCTGCTCGTGAGGGGGCCCTCTGTCTTCCGCGAATACTGGAACAGACCCGGAGAAACAGAAGACGCGTTCACGCCTGATGGGTGGTTCAAAACAGGTACCGTGGTGGCTTCCCGTGGCATCTGACAGGGGACAGCAAGGGGAGAGGGAGCCTGGGTTCAGCTCCCGGGGTTCCCTGGGTGCTGAGGAGGGGGTTAGAGGTTGGAGGTGGCAGCTTGGCTGGGGATGCAGGCTAGACCTGCTGCTCAGGGATGTGGTTGGAGTCACCAACCCTGTAGGTATTTAAAAGACATGTAGACGTGGTGCTTAGGGACATGGTTTAGTGGCAGAGTTGGCAGTGCTGGGTTAATGATTGGACTCTGTGATATTAAAGGTATTTTCCTACCTGAATGTTTCTATGATTCTGTGACACGCTTCCAAACGCCAGGTTCAGGAAGAGGCTTCACATGCGTTGGCCAAAATTCATCAGCCAAGTGATGGGGTTTGTTTGGGAGTGTTTTGCTTGTAAGCATAATATACTGGTACTTACCATTTTCTGGGGCTGAAACTTTGCAACCTCAGCACCTGAACGCCAGGTGGGATTTAGCTTAACTTACACAGGAACTACGTCAGTGGAAACCCTCCTCCTAAGCTCCGAGGTGCCGGATCCGTCCTGGTGCCAGCGTGCTGTCTGCAGTGGAGTTTGCTCTCCCGGTTGTGGCTGAGTATTTAAAGACAAGGTGTGTAGGGTTGAAACCATGTGCATGGACAGCACAACCATACAGGGTGTCCCTGGGATCATGGGCTTGGCTGCCAGGGTCGCATGGGAGCATTTCAAAGAGCAGTCATTTGTCAGGCAGAAAATAGTAATTGATGAAAAGCTAAACTTACTGGGGAAAAATCACAGCGAGTGCATTGTGGGAGCAGTTCAGGAAGAGGTTTTGAAATTGCCAAAATATTTTTATAAAGTGAAAAGTCCGAGTCTTCCAAATAAAGAGACCCTTTCATGTGAAACCAAGGCTTGTTTTATTTTTACACGATACAATGTGGAAATGGCAAAGGAAATGTTTCTTTTTCTGAGTTTCTCAGGATTTGCCTTTCCCTTTCAACTAAAAGAAATGTTCGTGAAATATAAAATGTTTCCAGGGATGGGAACACCTCTGGTATTTGCTTATCAAATCAAATTTTGCCCAAAGATAAGACCCTAATAGTAACAATACCTATTGCAGCTGGGCCTTGTCTGCACCTTTGTAGGTTTAATCAAATATTTGCAAACAGAAGAAAGATCCTGTTATCCCATATTAGCAGCGGATACCATTGGGACTACCCCTACCTGAAGCTGATGTGGCTTGGACGCGAATTCTCAGGGGAGAACTCTTGCAGCTAATGCTGCCCATCATGTGGGATAACAAATTCAGGAGGATACCAGGCTGAAGACCTTTCCCAAATGAAATAGATGTGACAGGCCATGAATAAGTGATGTGCTTCGAATTACTCCTTCTGCTCTGCGTGTGGCACAGCGAGCAGTCAGAGACCTCCTCGGCCAGAGGTTCCTGTCTCCCGGCACTGTTCTGCAATTTAGATTAAATAATAAACCGTCCACGGGCCAGAGTGGTGGTGCCATGGGTGGGTTGGCAGGCCTGATATCTCAGCCTGTCTGCCTTCCTGCTGCCCCCACTGCCATCCAGGAGCTGATTGGGCTGTGGGGTGAATACAGGCAGCAGGGTGAATACAGGCAGTGAGGTGAATACAGGCAGTGGGGTGAATACAGGCAGCGGGGTGAATACAGGCAGCAGGGTGAATACAGGCAGTGCGCTTGCCTGCCTGCACCAAGCCCAACCACCGATTCATCTATTGAATGCAAAAGGGCAGGATGGCTCATTTCTGCCTAATAACACACCCACGTCTCTGGCTTTCCTGTCCCCCTCTTCTACTGTGTGCTAGCAGTGCCATCGAGTCAGGAATCAGGCTGGATTTCTGATGCCTCCTGTGTAATCTTATTTATTTATGGTTCTTGAAGAAGCTGCGTTTTAGTAGTATTGTTATTCTGAAGCAGACTTGGAGCTGCCCTGCCAACAGTGTCACCACGGGTCCCCATCCCGGGTGGGTACCGCAGGCTGGGACTGGAGCATCATCAGGCGATGTGCAGGGGGCAGGGCAATCAGCTTTAAAAATTTTTTTGAGTCAACACTCCTGATGAATATTTCAGATGCAAAGCAATAGCATGCATTAATTATTGCAAAGAGATGTCTTTAGGAGAAAATGATTTTGAAATTCAGTTTAATTTCATTGTAATGCGCTGCAAACAGGAAGGGAGTATGTGTGTTTAATTGGCTCTCGGGGGTAAGGCCGGGAAGATGGCATGCCTTTGTCACAGGCCATTAGTGATACAGACTGCATAATGAGAGAGTACAATCAGCTCACAGCTGCCGGCTCCTACGGGGAGAGAATGATATTAAATAGAAATCAGTATAAATTAAACTTAACCCTTTCACTAGCTGAACAAAGCTCAGAGCTGGAAATAAGGGGGGGGGGGGCGGGAGTGGAAATGGGCATGGGGGAGTCAGGCTGGGTTGGGGGTGCCTGGCTGACTCCTTCAAAATGGCCAACCCCAAGCCAGGTTCCCTCCCTGACGTCCCCACAGCTGCCTGGGGAGGACAGCAGGCTTTTAGCTCTCCTCCTGGTCCCTCACTCTCGGCCTTTCTTTCCTTTCATTCCTCTCCTGGCTGCTTGCTCCATCACTTGCGGATGTCAGGTCGATGGGGCTTTTTTTCTCCCTTGCCATGAGCAAGTCTAGTCACCCCTTGCTCACCGTGCCTGTCCCCACCACAGTGACAGCCTTTGGAGATCACTAGGAGATGGCAAATGTCCCCGTGGTAATAAAAAACCACTTTGAGGAACGGAGGTCCCATCATAGCAACTGGGATCTGGAGGGTGAATTACCCCCATTAAGCAGCAATGGGTAACTTTGAAGTGAAGACCGTGGTTGCAGAATCTAAAAGAGGCAAAGCCTGCCCGCTTCCAGGCTGTCGTCTGCAGTATTTGCCGTTTGCGGGTCGTATCGGTCAGTGTTTTAAAGCTGAAGCTGCATGTGTGCACATGGTGCTCCCAAAACCGAGGTAATGGTATTTCTAACTCCGTGCTAGTTTTCCACTCGCTGCTGGAACCTCATGTGAGTCCCCACCAAGTGACCTATGGGTCATCTGAAGCGGATGGCAGGGTGGTTGCCAGTGGTGGTGTCCCTCCCACCTCCCAAGGACACGGACTGAGCACTCAGCCGCAGCAGGGGTGAGGTTTAGAAAGGGGAGACTTGGAGATGGTGTGGGTAACTCCTCAGCTGTCATTGTTAATGGCAATCCAAAAAAACATCGAGTCAGCAAATGAAGAATAACTACTGCAAGGGGAACCTGGCATATTGCTTGTACCACACCTTATGAGGAGTCTGTCCCTGGAAGGACACTGCTCTGCAGTGGCACCTCATAGAGATGGGGCATGTGGAAGGGGTGTCCTGCAGGTGACACTCGCTCTACTGTTAAACATGGTTTAGTATTTGATAGGAATGGTTGGACTCGATGATCCAGTGGGTCTTTTCCAACCTGGTGATTCTATGATTCTAAACAGAAGGTGATGTGATGTCTCCAGATGCCCGTGCATTGCTGCTGTCTCACGAGGTGGAATGTCCTACTGGCTTTGCTAAGTATCATCACTCTGGGGCTCTCACTGGGTGTCCAACCTCAGAGTTTACACACACAAAGCCGAGAGTCACTAGAACTCATTCCCTCCTTTGGTTTTGTGATTGGAGTTAACTTGGGTCTGCTGCATGGGGTTTGCCTGGTCTGAGCACCAGTTCCCTGCCTCCAGGGTGAGGGCCGATGCTCACACCTTGCAAGACAGCCTGCCAAAGCGTCCATCAGAACTTTCCTTGCCTGCTTCCCACAATGCAAGGCTGACAAAGAATCTTGAATTTTTAAGTCTTTTCTGGTTGAGAGTCATTTATGTCCCCAGAACTTTCCTCAGGCCAGTTCTCTGTTTGTGGTTGCTCTTGCTGTTTATTGAGTTACTGAGGGGGGAGTTCAGAAAGTATAGGAACCAAAAAAAGAGTCAGTGCTTAATGGCAGCAATCGTTTTCCTTTCTGATTGACAGTTCCTGTATTAAAATCCCCTTTTCTCCCCTTTTCTCTCCATGTGCCCTGGTGGCCAAGAAGGCCAATGGCATCTTGGCTTGGATCAGAAAGGGCATGGCCAGCAGGTCCAGGGAGGTTCTTCTCCCTCTGGACTCGGCACTGGTGAGACCGCTCCTTGAATCCTGTGTTCAGTTCTGGGCCCCTCACCACAAGAAGGATGTTGAGGCTCTGGAGTGAGTCCAGAGAAGAGCAACAAAGCTGGTGAGGGGGCTGGAGAACAGGCCTTATGAGGAATGGCTGAGAGAGCTGGGGGTGTTTAGGCTGGAGAAGAGGAGGCTGAGGGGAGACCTCATTGCTCTCTCCAACTACCTGAAAGGAGGTTGTGGAGAGGAGGGAGCTGGGCTCTTCTCCCAAGTGACAGGGGACAGAATGAGAGGGAATGGCCTCAAGCTCCGCCAGTGGAGGTTCAGGCTGGACATTAGGAAAAAATTTTTCACGGAAACGGTCATTGGGCACTGGAACAGCTGCCCAGGGAGGTGGTTGATTCACCTTCCCTGGGGGTGTTTAAGGGATGGGTGGATGAGGTGCTGAGGGACATGGTTTAGTAATTGATAGGAATGGTTGGACTTGATGATCCTATGCGTCTTTTCCAACCTGGTTATTCTAGGATTTTATGATTCTATGAAATTGTCTTCCCTAAGAAAACAGCCTCATGTTGAGCATTGGGGATTGTCATTCTCTCAGGAGACAAAAAGTAATGATGTGGCCTGTGGTCCCCAGCCCTCTCTCCACAGCATGCTCCCTGCTCGGTTTCTTTGGGCAGACCAGGCATTTAGTGCAACAACTGCAAACTTGTGTTTCCTTCCCCAGAATGAGCAGCAAACCCTGTGTGCTACACAGGAAGCCTCTGCAAGTGTGCCTGTTTTGTGCCTCCACTTAGAGGGGGAATGAGTATATGTGTGTGTTCTGGGGAAAAAAAGGCAGACAAAAAGGCATGATGCTGCAGTGACTTTTTGATGAATTCAAGATCATGGCTCTTTTGAGAATCATCTGAACTTGTGGTGTTGCGTAGGTGATTTACTCTTGCTTCTGTCCTCTTTTTTTTCCTTCCTATATGCACCGTTGTCTGCCTATCTCTCTGTCTCTCTCATTTCCATCTGGGCGAATTCGATTATTTTTATTGTATTAACGCTGTTGACAGAGCTGCTTAGATCAAAGTGCCCTCCAGCCATTTCCAGGGAAACTGCTGGATATCCACCTGCTGTCGTACAGCCAAGCAGCACCGAGCCCTCGGAGACCAAGGCAAACCCAAAGGAAAAATGCCTACGGCCGTCTCTCTCCTGTCACTGCAGTATCTTCCCAGCTGTCCTGTGCCCTGTGAGGTGAGGGGCAATCTCCAAGCACACTCACATGCTGCTGTGGAGGAAGGCTGGAAGAAAAAAATAAGGAAGGAAGACATTTTTTATGATGAAGGTGGGAGACATTGTTTAGAGAGGTGGTGGATGCCCCATCCCTGGAAACATTCAGGGTCAGGTTGGATGGGGCTCTGAGCAGCCTGGTGGAGTTGAAGATGTCCCTGCTAATTGCAGGGGATTACACCAGCTGACCTTAAAGGTCATTTCCAACCCAAACCATTCTATGATTCTATGAGCAATCACTGAGCAAAGCCCAGGAGCCGCAGGAAAGCAGCAGACAAACACCAGCTTCTCTGGTCATCCCATTCCCTGATCTTTATTCATCTGTCCCAGCCTTGCGATGCTTGTGTCACTCAGGCTCTGGCACTGTCAGATTGTGTTATCTCTGCCCAGGAGGCAGCAAGCAGCTTTGGAGGCGTGAGGAAGGGGACAGAGAGTTTGGGAACGTGATGGAGTTGCAGAGCGCAGTGCTGCCCATTTTCCCTGTGGTTTTCAGCCCACACAGGACTGGGCAGGGTGCTTTCTCCAGAGGATTCTGGCAATACAGTTGTGTGCACAGGGGGAGCGAGACAATCAGAAAGCAGACTTCTCCCTGAGGGAAGGCCAGCTTCCATTCACATTTGCCCATACATCCAGAAAATTAGAATCTGGTGTATTCAGGGAGATTTATTTTCAATTACAGGTTAAGGCTGAGACATGAAATAGCACCAGGTTTGAAAGTAGTGCATAAATCCTGCAACAAATCCATGTATCTCAGCTCCATATAATAAGATTTTATTGATTGCTATATTGTATCTGTCAGAATAAAACTCTCTTAATGCATGCATCAGGATGGGGAAGATAGAAAGCTTGTTGGTAGTAGAATCTGATTCAAGAATCAATGCACTTTGATTAATATGTCGTTAAGAAAGTAAGAGTTATTTAACTTGTTTGATGCACATTTCAGAATGATGACTCATATCTTTTTAAGTTTCTTTCCTTAAGCTACATTTTAAAAACAACCTTGTAGGTGTTTTTCACTTTGCTAAGTCCTGGTTTATCACTGAGTGTTTGCTGGATCCTTTTATGCAAGTCACAACCCCCCAGACTCCCATTAATAATAATGCCTGTGGCCCAAAAGACTTCCCATGCGCCATCGTTGAAAGCTTTAGAAGGGAAATGAGGTGGACCTGCTATCTCTTTATTTCTTCTGGTTATTCCGCAGTCAAAGAGGGAGCTCCGGGGGGGAAAAAAATGAAAAAGTTGTTAATCTGAAATAAGACATCATTGGGAAAATGAGACGCACCCATCAGTTCTGGCAGCCTTTCAGATGCTGCCAAGCTTGGGCAGTCAGCAGCATGCTGTGCGTCTGTCTGTGCTTGCTGAACGTGCCGTTGTCTCAGCTCAGGCCTTTGCACTGTCATCTACAAACTCGGGCACCAAGGACAAGTCTTGGCTTAGCTGGGAGCATCCTGTTCAGCCCTGCAGTTCTGAGGCTGCTCCAGAAATAGGACTCACTCCTGCTGCAGCTGTGAATCCCCAGTCAAGGGAAGAAGCCCTGTGATTCTTCCAGATTGTTTTCAGGGACCTCCTGGTGTCCGTCTGTCGTGTTCACACTGGGCTCTCCAGTCCATAGCTGCGTAGCTCTGCTGGTACCAGCTGTAGATCCTTGCTCTTTGGAGATGTTCACACCACCACTTCTAATTGAAAAGGCAAAGCTGCCTGCAATTTTCCAGCCCAGAGAAATCTGGTGTTTGTAGGAAAAGCCTTGAGCAGGTCATCCTTGGCCAGACACAACCCATTGCTCCTCGCAGGCTGGTCTCCAAGGAGAAGGGGCGGGAGAAGCAGTGAATGGTGCACACCCCATCACTCTGGCATAGGCTTTTTCCCTGTCACTTGCCTGTCCCCAGAGACAAGCAGGTGTTTCCCTGCCAAGGGAATTGCTTACATTCATGGGCATAGCACTGACACCTGAAACAGAAGATAGTTTAGCCTGATCGAGGCAGGTTATAAATAGAAGTGCATCTAATTAGCATCCCAATCTGCAGGTTTTCTGTTTGTTTTGCGGTGTCTTTCCCAGTCATAAATCCAGTTAATGCAAATTCTGTTTTTAAAGAAACAATTCCTTAATTATAATGTGTTGCAGATGATGTGACTTACTGGTTCGGTAAGCCCACCGGAGGAAGCATCGGCTCCTTCCAAGGCTGGGCTGAAGGAGCTTCTTTTTGAGTCTGTCATAGCTTAAGCTTATGAAGCGGGCAGGATGGCAGCGAGTATTGTGCAAGGCTCCGTCTCCACTTGCCAGGTACGTGATCAAGTGTTAGAGCTGAAAGGCAATGGGAGTGAGAAGCAGGGAGGAGATAAGCTCACCTGCCTCATTGATGGCTGATAACTTGGACCCACATTCCCACAAAGGACACCCCAAAAATGATGAGTGTACCCCAAACAGAGCTCCACATGCTGCTTTAGGAAGGAGATCCCACTGGATCTTCATGGGATGGGAACAGAGGCTGCACGCACTGGCCGGGCAGCCTCTCTGGTGAAGCTAGACCAGGAGTCTGCTGGACTCACATTTCCATTTCCCTTATTTAAAATGTGTTTGTAGAAATAATAACATAAAGACAGCATAGTGTCTGTATCAGCCACATGTAAAGATTCCTTTACAGTCTCAAATATTCCTCTCTCTCATGCACACACTCACAGTTCTGACTCTGCAGAAAGAGAATTCACTTTTTCTGCTTCCTGCCTCAGTGTTTATTCTTTCTCCCTGGGGAGACAACATTGCCAGGTTTGCCTGATGGCTGGAAGTCTTAGGGTCGTCAGGACACAGTGAAATGAAGCCCTTGGGTTTCCTTGACTGCTTGTGAGACTGATGTTTTCAGCAATTCAGAGAGTGACTTGGGATTTTTGTAGCTGTAAATGAGAGCAGCTTTTGGCACAGAATGTGTTTACTCTCTACAAAGCTCTGCGCTTGTTGTATCAAACATCTTGGATGCCAACCCTTTCCTTGTTTGAGAACCTCTGCTACATGGAGTCCAATTTTCAGAGGCATGGAGCAATTGCACCCCAGCTGAGAGTCAATGGGAACAGCAGGCACCCGCATCTCCAAAAGCCAGGCTGTTCCCTCTCTGTCACTATTTGCTTTTACCTTTCAAGCTGTGCTACAGCAGCACTGCTTTTGCATCCTGAACAGAGAGGGGCTTGTTCAGGCTCTGATGGCCAGCAGTGACTCTTCCCTTCTCATCCCAGGGATTGATGTAAGGAGTCCCACCCGCAGCTCCAGCTGGGTTATGTTGTAGAGATGTCAAGCTGAGTTCTGCAAGCCTGTCAGAAGATCTAGCAGGAGAATTGCAAGCTGGCAAGTGGGTTAAGATGGGAAGAGCAGGATTAAGCGCAGGATGTGGTAAAGAAATGGGCTGAACAATCGTCTTTCTCATGGTACTTGGCAGAGCGTGTCAGATCATTGGCAAGGTTTTCTTTCAAGTGGCTACTTACTGCTATATAAATAGTCTCCTCCAGTGCAAAATTAAAAACCCCACAGGGAAAGGTCAGTATCAAATCAGCTGAGTGAGATCCCTGAGCAGTTATGCAGGGGACAGGACCGTGGCCCCGTTGCAGGCACTGTCAAAGCTCGTGTTGTTTTGAGTACGGCTGGAATGGGGCTGCAGGGATTTTCATTGATCCGTGCTTATGGTTCAGTCACTACAAAGACTACTGTTTGTTGTGTCTTTACTGCCACTGATTACCCCGTGACCATGGGCCTTTGAAAAGCCTCTTCAGAATGAAGGATAAACGCTGCAGAGAGTTGTCTACAGCGGTGACTGAAGGGGTGGATTTACTGTACTCTGGCAGCATCAGGGTAGGGAAAAGTAGTGATGAAGACTGAATGTTGAAGTGATCATCCCAAATCCAAACAGCATTCAGCTTTGCAGATGCCAGACTGGCAGCTTCCTGCTCCAAACAACAGTTGTGATCTCTGTACAGACTTGTTTGTGCTTTGCTCTTCAGTTCCTTGCCAAGCTAAGCCTGCTGCTGCCTGGCCTCCTCCTATCCAAACTACCATGCTCAGCTCTTGGGATGCAGGTTTCGCTCTGGCAATGATCTGGCAGGAGTTAAATCTGCTAGACTGCTCACTCAGAGCTTTTCTAGGAGCTTCAACCTTGTAGAGGCTGGGGGAAGACAAGGCAGAGAGCTGGAGCTGCCCAGCGGAGATGCTCAAGCAGTTGTGCTGCAGGTTTTGCCTTTGATGGTCCCGTGAGTCCGTTTCTCAGCTGCTACACATGCTTGTTGTGTCCTGGTGAAAGTGGGGGATCAGATTGAACAACCATGATCCAAGACCAAGCGCCGTTAAGTGGTGAGGTTTCATTGAGTATTTGTAGGTTGGGCTGGTAGCAGTGCTTGAAGAAGAGCTGTGTGGCTCTGGCTTTGAGAGGCTCTGGCACGCACCCCATGTGCTGGGACAGCCAGCAGTCGAGGATGCGATCGCTCCAGGCTCTTTATTTTCAACAAGAGTCATCCCTCTGGGTCTTGCTCAAGACAATTGAGAACATATTTACTTATGACTAATGGTATTATGCTCTAAGCAAAAGTATAGGCTTCTCTATATTTAAGCAAACAATTTAAAGCAGATATCTTTCCTCATATCCACTACTGTCTGTCTTAGTCAACAGCCTCCTATCGTTATCTCTGCATTATTTAATAAATTGTCTCACCAGAGATGGGGACAGGTCGCTGTGTGGAAAAGAAGAGGTAATGCTGTCTTTAGTTAAGGTGTCATTGATTCCTTAACTGTTCTGCAGAGGGCAGAAGCCAAAGCAGAGGGGTTTAGTCTCATGATTTTATTATTACAATTATTATTTTTAGCCGTGCACACATGGTTACCGTGCTCTTCAAAGTTTCACCAGCTGAGTGCAGCTGCGTTCAGCTGAGCTGCCACACCTTGGAGCATTTACTTATTTATTAGTCTTTGAGTTTTCTTTTTTATCTTGTTATCTGCAGGGACTTCTATAAATATTCAAATTCTAGTTTGGAAAAAAAAAAAAAGTTTTTCATTTTTACCTTCTCATTTTCTTTTCTGACTTGTCCTCTGGGCAAACCCATCTGTGGTGATTCTGGCTGTAAGCAGCGGGGAAGGCTCCTGCTGCCCAGCCTACTTGTGTCATATCAGACACCCATGAGTTCCTGCTAATGATGAGTGAACCTGCAAAGTCTTGGCTGCAGAAACGTTCAAAGGCTTGGCTGGTTTATCTGCCGTTTTCCATTAGAGGAGTGTGATGGCCTTGGAGCAGAGTGTGCAGCATCCCTGGGTGGAGGAGGCATCATCTGCTGTTTGTCCTGCAGCCCTGTGATGTGCTGAAGGGTTGGAGAGGCTCCTGGTCGTGCTGAGCTACATGTGCAGAACATCCCCAGAAATGAGGTGCAGCACCTCTGCCTGGGCAGGCAGGACCCGGGATGCTGCCAGGCTCTGCCGAGGTCTGAGTTTTCTGTTAATCCATTTGGTGTTGTCCTCTGTGGGCTGAAAGCTGGTGCCCAGGACTTTGTCTGCTGGCATATGTCGTATGTTCAATGCCAACCGAAGCCAGGGCTGGAGCAGGGACCATATGCAGCAGACTCTGAGGCCCTGGAACAATGGCATGGAGATAGGTCTTTGTATTTGCCAACCAAAACCTGCTGGACATTTGGGCATGCTGGGAAGACCATCTTGCAGGGAGTAGGAGAGGATTTGGGGTTTGGAGGGGATGTAGTAGGTGATGCTTTCCAAGCACCCCTTATGTGTCTGCAGATGAAGCTGAAGCTGCTAGCTCTGTTCATCTGTAGGTTTTAAGGAGCTGCCAGCACCATTGCCTTAAACCAGCCCTTCGCATTCACTTAGTATCCCTGGTGTCTGTGAAGGAACGTGAAATGGTGCCAAGGATGGGGGGAGCTTTGCAGCTGACAAAGAAGGAAGCCACCAGATGCATGTGTGTTCTGCACCCATCTCCTGCGCATCCCAATCAGCGTGGGCATGAGGACCAGGCATCAGAAATGCTCCTGCTGGGGTTCCTTCAGCCTTGACTTTGTGTGCAGAACCCAGGACTCCAATCTTTGGTACATGACCACCTCTCCTGTGGTTTCCTGTACTTTGTTCTCTTTGGAACATCAGTTCTTTAAAACAAGGATGACCAGAAAATGCACCCTTGGGGTGAATCCTGCATGAAAGCAAGGACAAAGTGATGTAACAGGTTAATCTGTGCCTGCCTAAATACTTACCCTCTCTCCTGTGCTTGGCAGAATACTCTCGTTGAGCAAGGTCCCCCAAGAGAAAAGTCCTCTTGGAAGCAGAGGCAGATGTGTGTGGTGGCTTGAGCAGTGGTGGGGTTGTAGAGCAGAGCATGTATAGGGAATTTGCACCAAACAGACTTCAAGATGGTGAAAGAAATACAATGTGCAAGCAAGCCATGAGGGCAGACCGGGGTACAGTCTGGGGGTCAGCAAGCATCATCCTGGCTTCTTGACCTGCTGCCTGAAAGCCTTTAAGAAATACGGCAATGAATGGAAGCGTCACTGATTTATCAGCCGAGATGGGGTGGCTGCACTCCTTGTCTGTCCAGCAGCAAGTCCCCAACTCCCCCTGTCCCCAGCTGGATGCAGGGGTTGGGGAGGGCATGGCTCAGGATTATTGGGTTGAAATCAGACTTGTCTTATCTGTAGCTTTTCCCTCCCAGGTACCCGGAGATGCTTCCAGCATTCCCTGCATCACTTCATCTCCTGCTCCACCGGTGCAGCCACACAGTGTGGGGAGGAGCGCCTTATTAGCACAGCTCTTTGTGAGATGCCCTTGAGTGATTTTTTTTGCAGGTGTAAATGCCAGGGGAGGCTGTACCAGTGCTTCACGTTCTTTCATCTCGGCAGGGTTTTGCCCTTTCTCCCAGCGTGGCTCTGACAGCAGGCTCAGCGCTGCTGCCTGTGGAATACAAACAAACTTCCCCGTGCAGAGCATGACAGGAATTCATTCCAGGCTGGGGCTGGTTTTACTGCTTTTCTTTTTATCTTGTGGTGGATGTTCCAGGGGTCTCTGGAGAAGTTTTGGGAGTGGGAAAGCTGTTGCTTGACCCGCTCTCTCCTGGGGACAGGCAGCACCACAGCAGACCCGGCAGCTCTCACAGATGGGGAGGGCTGCAAAGCAGCTTGGTGCTGTGATGCAATTCCCATGCCCTGACTGAGTCAGGGGAGAGGAACCGACACACTGAGATGTCTGCATCCCTCTGTCTCTTACTACCAGCCATTAGGGCAGTTGGGGGGTCTGTTCCCTGCTTGCTGAGCACACAGTGCCTGCCATTAGTGCTAATGGGAGTTAGGCACGCGCACGGAGAGGCAAGGATGCCCCTGAGCTACAAATCTACTTGGCAATTTTATTATGTAAATAAATGGTGCTTGCACATACACCTGCTGCTGCTGCTGCTGCTGGTGATGTTCATGGCAAGATAAGTAAACAAACAGCGATTCCGTTCTAATAGATTTATTTCCTTTCTCGTGAGCCATTAAATTACCTCCAGATTTCATGCAGGTAAAAATCTGTAACGGCGTGAAATCTCGCTCTGCCTCAGTGGACAGCGGTCTGGAAAGCATGACAGCCACCTATTACTCTCAGATATTGTTTTAAGGGGAGGCATGGAAACAACCGGTATCATCCTTGTTAAATTGGTGTCTCTGGATGCCTGCACCTCCCTCCAGGGCTTCCACCACCGCCAGGCAGTTTGCAGTGACAGCAACAGCAAACCTCCCCTTGCTGGGCTGAGCCCAGTGGCTGCACAGCTCGCATCTGGAGAGCAAGTCCTCATCCAGACCCCTCAGGGCAGCTCCTCCATCTGACCAGAGGTTGGAGGGCTTTTCTCTTCCAGGGGGCTGAAACAGAGCTTTTTCTGGACCTTGAGGAGGCTGTGAGCTGGGATTTGCTAGGAAACCCATCGCTTCCCTGCAGAGCATCAGCACCAGGTCTCGCCAGGCTCTCTGACACCAGGCACTGGTTATTGTGACCTGCAAGGAGAGCAGCCGGCTCCTCTCCAAGCTGGCCTGCCTGTTTGCAACCACAGGACGTATCTCTGAGCTACAGCTGCTGAGCTCTTCTCCTCTCTTCCGCTCCCTGCCTCTGCTGAAGAGTTTTGGCAGGGAGACAGTAGCAGATACACAGGGCTGTGCTGGGTGTTGCTGGTGCCAGGCTAGCTGCTGGCTTGAGAAGTGCGGTACCACTGGCTCAGCTGGGCCAGGCTGGGTGGCTAGGAAGGGCTTTTGCACTGCACCCAGGCAGCACCTGAGCAAACAGGAGCCCTGGAAGTTGCTGGGGAAGGGGAGATGGTTTCCTCATGAATAATTGGTGCATTATTAATACGTGTATGTTTTTTAAAAGAAGTGTCAGATTCTCCTTCTCCCCCTCAGGAGCCTTTGATGCTTTATTAATGATACAGCAAACCCCTGGTACACCACAGTGGGAGCAGTGCCTTGGAGCAGCCCCATGCCTGGTGCAGAAACAGCCTATTTAGTCTCAGTCATTGTGTTTGGTGAGCCCAAGGGAGGCATTTTCATAGAATCATAGAATCACCAGGTTGGAAAAGACCCACCAGATCATTGAGTCCAACCATTCCTATCAAACACTAAACCATGTCCCTCAGCACCTCGTCCATCCATCCCTTAAACACCTCCAGGGAAGGTGACTCAACCACCTCCCTGGGCAGCTGTTCCAGTGCCCAATGACCCTTTCCATGAAAAAATTTTTCCTAATGTTCAGCCTAAATGTCCCCTGGCGGAGCTTGAGGCCATTCCCTCTCGTCCTGTCCCCTGTCACTTGGGAGAAGAGCCCAGCTCCCTCCTCTCCACAACCTCCTTTCAGGTAGTTGTAGAGAGCAATGAGGTCTCCCCTCAGCCTCCTCTTCTCCAGGCTAAACACCCCCAGCTCTCTCAGCTGTTCCTCATAAGGCCTGTTCTCCAGCCCCCTCACCAGCTTTGTTGCTCTTCTCTGGACTCGCTCCAGAGCCTCAACATCCTTCTTGTGGTGAGGGGCCCAGAACTGAACACAGGATTCGAGGAGCGGTCTCACCAGTGCCGAGTCCAGAGGGAGAATAACCTCCCTGGACCTGCTGGTCCCCTTGCAACTCAAAAGAGGATCCAAAAACCTGCAGAAAGTATGAGATCAGGGACTGGTTCTGATTAACTTCGATGCCAGGAGCCCAGGGTTTTCCAGCTGTGTTCCCCTGCTGAAGCGGTTGGGGGCACGAGGCAGCAGTGGATGAGCAGAGGAGGAATGGAACGAGCCTGAGCAAGAAACCTGGTTTCAGAGTAAGCGTGTCCTGAATTGCTGGGGTGGATGATGGGCGAGTGGGGACAGGTGATGAGCCCTGAGCAGCTTCAGCTTGCGACCTGTGTGAGCTGGGACACGCGCTGCCGCACAACCAGCGTCTGCAAAGGAGCCCAAATCCAGAATATCAGAGGTGCTAATTACGGTTAATTAGGTACAATTTGTGCAGGTAACCTCTCTTCTTAGCCAAGATGGCTGACTGCAGCGACAAACATTATTCATTTCCATGCAATAAATCAAGCTAAAGTTGCTTCTGTTATTTAGCCTATCATTTAGCATTTCATTAAATAGATATGTACACATACATCATCATTGCCGAGGCTGTGTCAATCCCCTTCAGGAGCAAGGCTGCCTCTAATCAATCCCAGCAGCGCAGCACACGGCGCAGAAGCTCCAGATTCACCATGTGCCAGGTTAGCATCTTGCTGAGCATCCATCAGGCATTGGTAACCCATCAACCAGTTGCACGGTCAATTTTCAACCAGAGGGTTACTAGCAGCAATGGTGCTGTTGCTCCTAAAGGGAGATGTGGCTTGCAGAGACAAGGTCTCTCTCAGATAGATAAGGTTGGATTCTTGAGCTGGGAGCTGATCTGCAGCTGTCTGTAAGGTCCCTGATGGAGGAAACATACTTTTGCTGGGCTGATGCTTGGCTTTTCATCAGCTCCAGCATGGAAAGAGCAGCAGCCAAAGGACTGAGAGTACCAAGCTTGGCTCAGAGCTGCTCTGCATCATCCTTGCTTCATCTTTTCACCTCTGATGGAGGGAAGAGAACAACACCTCGTGGGAGCATTGCTGGCAAGTGCCAAAGCAATAAGGATGCAAGGGTGAAGCAGGGGTGTCAGTGCCCCACACGACAGGACTCGGTGGAGGTTGAGGAGCAGTGTTGTGCTTGCTCTGTACACTGGGAAGGTCCCCTTTGTTTGCTGCTGGCCTCTGCTGAGCTGGAGAACGTGTTTGCTTTCGCAATAGGCAGAAGCAAAGGAGAAGGTGTGACATTAAAATGAGCCTCCAGCTACAAAGAGTAGCAAAATCCTGGCACTACACTAAGTATTTTTTGAGCACGTGTAGCTCTCATGGTACGGAGGAACCTGTGCACTAGCACAGAAGAGCAGCTACTGCTCTCGTGTAGCTGCAGCAGCACTGGGCTCTCCTTTCTGTGTTGATGAGCAGGGCAGAGGTGGGAGCGTTCTGCCAGGGCACTGCTGATCCATCCACGCGTTCCAGCCTGGAGAGGAGGTTCCCCTTCCTTGCACAGGATATCTGCTGTCCTGCACCCAGACCTGAACGCCTTGATGTTCAGCCTGGGCCCTGCTTTGCCACAGCATCTTCTTACCTCACACAATGTTCAAGGAAGGGCTCTGCCTCTTTCTTCTCCCGGGCTTTTTCGTTAGCTTGCACAGTCCAAGGGACTAAGGAGGGTGGGTCCGATTTGTTCATGTGGCACTGTGCGTTCAGTGCCCACCCTCTCTCAGTGTTCCATAAATAAATTTCCCTTGTCCATCCTAGCACACTGTATCAATCTTGTTTAATAGACTGGAAAGCTTATTGCGTGGCGGCAGGTCGCAAGGAGTGTCGAGGTGATGGATTGCGCCTTCCCAGAGTCGAGCGTCGTTGATGTATAATGAAATATTTATGATTTATTCCAGCTAATAAACTGGAGTGAAGTGTGTGATGTATGTGAGCAGATGGGGCATCTATTGATGCAGTTTTCATTGCGTGGGGGAAGGGAAGGGTTTATGTCCGTAACGGAGACCTATCACAGAGTCTCCCATCCTTCTGCCTATCTGTGTTACCTACAAAAAAAAAAAAATTGTCCATGGATTTAGGAGGCCAGTGAGACACTGAACTGCCCTGGAAAGAGCAGGGAGGCTTGATACCCATGAAAAGAGGTTCTCGTCCAAGTGAGGTGATGGGTCTGTGGAGCTTATTGCTGCACAAGGCTCCTAAAGCCAAAAGCTTGGTGCTCAGACTGGGAAGGAGCACTTCTGTCTGCGTGCAACAGCTCAGATGGACCCAGTCTGCAGGCAGGAACTTGATCCTGCCCAAGTTCTCTGGAAGAGCTGTGTCCAAAGGCAGGAGGACCTGTGGTCCCACAGCTGCCTCTGAGTGGGCAGAGTGATCATCACAAGCCTCAGCTGTGCATGTGGGTGAAACCTGGCGACTGAGAGGAGCTCCTGCAAAGCCCTGCTCAGGCAAAAGGGTTTTCAGCCCCCTGAGCTTCTCTCCAAACTAGTGTGAGTATCAGGATCAGGGCTCAGGCTTTTCACTGCTGGATGATGTTGCCTGGAAAATAAATCTTCATCTTAACCACCAATGTGTGTCTCTGCCAGAGTGAGCTCTGCTTCAGCCTGGGATGGACCAGGAGCATCAACAACTACTGTAGAGAAGTGGGAGACAGGTAAGAGTTAATCCCAGGGTAGAGCAGAGGTGGATGCACAACCTCCTGCCCACTTCACATCCTGCTGCTGTCCTGCCAGCTGTTCCCATCTCTGCCTGATTAGCCTCCGGATCAGTGTGCTTTGAGATCCTCAGCTGAAAGGCACCAGAGAAGGGCAAAGACTGATTATTCCAACTGCCTCCCTGCAAGCTTCCCCGGGCTCTGCCAGCTGGGAGCCTGTCGCTCCCTCTGACATGCTCACTGCTTGTTTGGGAAGAGCAGCAATTCTCCAGGTACAGGCAGTGTGGAGGAATGCAGGAGGCCTTGCTCCATCTCCTATCTCTGGAAATGAAGGATCACGGTTCCAGGACAGCAGCTGACAGCAGGGCATTCCTCCTGGAGTTTGGGAAAGAGAAGGCTTAAAGGCTCCCAAAAGAGCAGGTGGCAAGCCTGGCAGCAGCGGAGCAGCAGCAGGATGGCAGCAGGGCCAGGAGCTCGAGGCAGCCAGTGGCACAAAGCTGGGAGCAGCCGTGCTGGCAGGGCACGGGGAGCCTGGGATTTGGGTTGGGTGGGGAGCAGCATCCCGCTCCTCTCTCCCCCTGAGAGCCCGTCAGCAGTTGCCTGTTGTTGGGAACGGGTTGGTTTGCTGCTCAGTGCAGCTGGAGCAGCCAATGCTGATTTCTCACGGTGGTTATGGGGCTGATCCGCACTTTCTCAGGGTCTTTTGTGCACACCACATGGTCTGAGCGAGGTCTGCTGGCTGTCTCCTGTCATCCTGCCCGTCCCATGGGCACCGCTGGGGAACCATCCCCAGCTGAGCAGCCACCTGAGTCTCTTCTGTGTCTCTGGAGGTTAACGTCTCCTGGAAAAGCAGGCTTGGGAAGTTCCTGCTCTCCAGCCCAGCTCTCTGATGAGCACGTGGCCGAGGGCTCTGTATGAAGCAGTTGAAAGACAAGAATTAATTTGCAAAATGTGGAATGATTCATTAACAGCCAGAGATCTAATTAATAGTAGGGTTCAAACCCCATTCTGCTGCTGGCAGGGAAGACCCCACCGCTCCCCCCTGCGCTGCTCCGGCCCGGGTGACCCAGCCTGCCTTTCTGGGCTCCACACCACCACGTTTTTCTGCAGGCACTTCTGAAACCTGGAAAAGCCACTCCAGCAGCCAGGAAACTGTTAAATGTGCATCTCCAGCCTGCTGGGTCAGCAAGCACTTCCCACCAGGAGTAAATCACTTAGCTGGTACCGTGGGGTGGGTGAAGGCAGCATGTGAAGCCCGTCCTTGCCTGAGAGCACCATTTACCCGGGTGAGGGCTGTGCCCCATGCAGGGGGATGTTTCACAGCATCTGATCAAGACTTTGGAGCTCCCCATGAGACCATTAACTGCACCATGACAGAAGGGTAAAAATAATCCACTTTTTTTTCCTTAACAAAATAGATTATCTTTCACAGGCGTGGTTTGCTGTTTCTTGGCATTTTCTGCAGCGTGGCACTTGCTCTGCAGACCACCATGTAATTGTGGACAGGAGTGGCAGGGACATTCACAGACCCTTCTGCTGTGGGATGTGGTGCAGAGACAGTCGCGAGTGTCCCAGCTCTCCTGTACTTCAGGGGTCACATCCTCAAGCTGGGATGGATTTGAGAATACAGAAAGCAGGGCCAAGGGTTTCTTCTATGAAACCACAGCTGTGCATGATGCTTCTTCTAATGCCTCCTGTGTGCTTCCAGCAAAGTGTTCATACACTGCTTCTATCTTGCTTTGGAAGTGGCTCTGTGAAGGCTGGACCTGGCCTGAGCCTGGGCTGTCCTCGCCACGCTGCCAGTGCCTGAGCTGGGAAGGGCTGTGGTGCTCACTGTCCTCAGTGAGCAGGGATGGAATATTGGCAGTGGCTGTATCTGGCTCCTCTGAGGGTGAAGCTCCTGGGTGCCAGCCTCTCCTCAGCACCTGTTTGCAGGGCTGAGATCTTTGCTTAATGAAGCCCAGTAGTCCAGAGCCGTTATGAGGGCAACGTTATCCCTGGTCGTTATGTTTTTCCAGCAGATAGATCCTAAGGCGCTCCCAGCTCTGCATCTAAACTGGGCTGAAGTCGCCATTCCTTATGATTTACCTGCAAAAACTCATGGATGGGTGGATGAGATGCTGAGGGACATGTTTTAGTATTTGATAGGAATGGTTGGACTCGATGATCCGATGGGTTTTTTCCAACCTGGTGATTCTATGATTCTGTGATTTTTCCTGCACACTCGTGCTATCTCAGGGCTTCTCCAAGCTGCTCAGTGTTTCGTTTCTCCAGCCAAAGTCTTCTCTTGGTCAGTACGTGATTCAAATGTTTGCTCATGACACCTTTGATGTAGAAACATTGCTGTGTTTGCCAGGAACAAGCTGAGTTGTGGGTGAGGGTGTCGGCACAGGAATTCCAGGGCAAGTTTGCTCCCGTAGCTCTGCTCTTGAGAGCAAAGAGGCTCTTGTTGAGCACGTCCTGGGAAAGCGGCTCGGGCACGCTGTTAGTCACTGGGAGGTCTCTCTGCTCTGTGAAGGAGGTTACACAAACTAAAGACCGTAGTGGTGGAATCACAAGGGCCCTTTCATCTTTTCAAGAACTATTTTGCAACTTGAAGAACCTCATTGCAGAAACCTCTGAGGTTTGAGTTTGGAAATAGGGTCTCATTGCAGCGTGTGTGCTTTTAGAGTTTGTTTGGCCAGGGCGTGCGTCTACAGTCCAGCACCTGTTGCCAAGTAAGTGTCCACAGGCAACCCATTCTTCTAGATAGATCTTATCCAAACCCCTCATTTTTAAAACAAAGTTAGCTTCGTGCCAGCCTGTGGTCTCCATGGGCTGAGCTGGGGGTCAGCACAATGTGGTGTCTTCGAGCCTACAGGGTGATGGAGGTGTCCACACTTGCTTTAGGGAGCTCAGCGGGCAGTCCTCGGCAGCTTGATGGCCATGGCACTTGAGACAGCCTGCTACCTCTTCTATATATATATATGTAAAATATTATAATATTATTGTGTGGTGTATATATGATATATTAACTAATTTATATAATACATCATAGAATCATAGCATAGTTTGGGCTGGAAGGGACCTTAAAGATCATCTAGTTCCAACTCCCCTGCGACAGGCAGAGACATGTCCCACTAGATCAGGCTGCTCAAAGCCCCATCCAGCCTGGCCTTGAACACCTCCAGGGATGGGGCAGCCACAACTTCCCTTGGAGACCTGCACCAGTACCTCACCACCCTCATCATCAAGAAGTTCCTCCTTATGTCTAATCTAAATATATACATAATATAATTAAATATATATAAATATTATATATAATGTATAATTGACACTATATATAATATATGTTATAGAAAATATATTAAACGTTACATGATATTATAAGAATATTCTGTGTTAAATATATTTTATAGAGATTTATAACAGACCAGGTTGAATGAGACTTTAAACAACCTGATCCAGTGGAAGGCGTCCCTGCCCATGGCAAGGGAATTGGAACTGAGTGATCTTCAAGTTCCCTTCCAACCCAACCCGTTCTATGATTTTATCTATAAATACATATATATATAAAATTGTCTGAAACTCCAGCAAAGTGCAGCCCGCCCTCAGCTCAACCAGCTCAGGAGCCTGCTCAGTATGCAGCTCAGCAGAGTCTTTAACATTTTGCAGAACAGATGCCCACTGAGCATCTTGAAACAAATCCAAAGGTAGCGGTGACGGCTGCTGTCAGGGAAACAATAATCCCATGGCCTCGGCAGCATCAGCTGCGCTGCAGCACCGGAGCTGAGCCACGTGTGACAGAGGCTTCTGCCGCTGGCTGCTTTGTCTGATGAAAGGAGCCTGGTTGGAGGTGGCCCGGGCAAGCAGAGGCGGAGATGCGGTGTCAGAGACCGTAATCTTCTCATCAGCCAAAATCCCCTTCCCCGCGCAGCAGGCTGCGAGGACAGAAATACTGTTTGTGTCTCTGTGCTGCGGGAAGCATCTGAAAACAGGCACGGCTGTCCTGACCCTGCTGCCGAGGCAATTCCTGTGCTGGAGACAGGAGGAAGGGAGCAAGGGCTTTGGGAGCGAGGATGGAGAGGTGGTGGGTGCTATTGGGGTTCACCATTCCCAAGCTGAGATTGTCTCACTGCTTCGAGCTCGTGTCCGTCCCCCTGAAACCAGAGTAGCGCTGGGCAATTCCAGATGCAGAATGAGTGCAAGGCTGGTGTGGCCACACGATGAGGTGCATCTTCAGGCTGGCTGGGCTCCTCTCCAGCCACAGCAGCCCTGGCACTCCTGGCCAAGCGGGACATGTGTGAGCCCTGAGGTGTTTGCAGGCTTGCACGGAGACAAGACATGGCCCAGAGACAAGCAAGGGCAGTTGTCTCCATTTCACACAAGATCAGATGGTGATCCAGGAGCAGTCCTGAACCTACTGTTTGATGAGCCGCTTCCACAGCGTCCCTCTCATCCTGTGCTGGGTGCTCTCTGGGAGTCGTGGGCATGGCTGGTTGGACAGGAGGGTCAGCAGAAATACGGTTTGGGGAGTGGTGTCATTTCATGAGGATAAAGCACCGTTCCCTGCTCAGAATTCCACTTCATTGCTGCTGTTGCCCCTGCCAGCCAGGGAGGAGATGCCCACGCTGGCAAAGAGCTCAGAAGCTACTGGGTGGGGAGCACCGTGGTTTGCCGAGCAGAAAAAGCTGGGGCAGCCAGGGTAGGTGACAGAGCACAATGCCAGCCCCAGGGCTGCCTGCAGGGGCTGGGGATGGGCTCGCACACCACCCGGCACAGGGGACAAGGACCCAGCACGTTGGGAAGCCTGGGGAGACAGACACAACCCTTGCCACAGGCCCTTGGTGTGGTGCCAGGTTTGGAAATGATGCTCTTAGCACTGTTTAAAGGCAGCATGTGGGGGAGAGTCATTAAGCAAACGACAGCATCCTTTTAACTAGTCTCGCTGGCCCAGGAAATCCCTGCTGGCCTGGGAGGCAGCGAGCGCTTTGCTGCGCTGGCTGTGCCGGCACACACGCCGTTTGATGTGCTCGGCTGGTAGCAGATGGCACGGGGCAGAGGGTAATGTGGTTGTCCTCGGTGGACAGCGGTCCCCTGGAGCGTGCTCCGTCCTGTCAGCGCGGGAAGTGACAGCCAGACCCTGATGCTCGGCTTACGGGAGAGTGGAGACAGGAAGAAAGAAGACGGGGGGAAATTACAGAGCTCGTCCCAGCAGGTCACAATAATCACAATAATAATGCTAACCGCCCGCTGCGCTGTGCTGCTGACGGGGCTGGAGGGAGCCACGTGATAAGCATGATGGCATTTGTGGGGAGCACGGGGATGGAAGGCGAGTGGCGAGGAGGGGCTCTCCCATCCCATTCTGTGCCCAGTCTGAAATGACTCTTCCTGCTGTCCCTGGCTGCGTGGGGAACATCTGGGAGGGTGACAGCTCAGGGAGCGTGTCTCCTTCCAAGAGCAGGTTTTGCAGTTGGCAGCGGCACTTCTCGGAGCATAGGGCACGTCTCCATGGGCAGGTGGGAGCAGATCCTGCTTGTGCTCCTGCCAGCACGGGGAAGGCAGAGGATGGCTGCGCGGGGATTGGTTGGACTCAGTGATCTGATGGGTCTTTTCCAACCTGGTGATTCTATGATTCTATGATGCTGGTGGTGGCCGTGCAGAGATATCAGTGCAGGCTGCCCATCAGCCAGCCGGACTCCAGCTGCCACCCAGCCCAACAACCCTGCAGCACCCAGTGCCTCAGCACGGCTTGCAGGACCAGGTTAGTCGTTCTCATGGTGCTGGGATCTCAGGTGTTTCAGTATGGTACAACCATGCCCTGAAATCCCTCTGTCCAAGCAAAGCACAGAGGTTTCCCTCGCTGGAAATGGGAGCTGAGGCCGGGCAATGCTGGGGCTTGTGTGTCCGCTCTTCCCAGGATGGGAGCGGGACAGAGACAAGCCCCCGCTTTGCAAACGCACTCTGGAAAATCCAGTCCTGGTTGACAACCCCCTGACAGAGTCGAGGACACACGGGGATGTGAATTCAGTCCTTGTTCATTGTAAGGTAAGATAAGGGCTGTGGTTTGGGGTGAGTTGTTTGGGCAGGCATGGAACGCTCCGGCTTCCACCTCGGGACACCTCGGTGCAGAGAAATCGCCTGCACCCACCCACATCTGTCCCATGGACCCAACTGTCCCTTGGACCTGTCCCTGGGACCATTATCCTCATTACGGAGCAGGGAAAAATGCAAATGGGGCAGCTTTCGTGTGTTTAAATCCTGAAGAGCAACATGGGAACTGTGTGTCATTGAACCAGGTCTGTATTCCCTCTCCTCTCCTCATCTTCTCTGTATGAATAAGCAACTCTAGATCTCCCTGCTGAAAGCTTGTGGCTCTCTGGTCCCTCAGTCTCACATTTTAATTAATGTTCACTCTCCAGCCCTGTGTCAGTCACACATGCCACAGTGATACCAAGCGCAGAAGGTAGTTTATCACAGCAGTCATGAATTCCTTTCAACCCCAAGCAGCCAAACACCCAGAGAGCCCGAGTTTAAAACTCTCCCACAACTTTAAAATATTCCAGACAGCCTTCCACATCCAGGAGAGTGCCAAGAGGCAGGCAGACAAATACAGGAACAATTAATCATTTCCCGGCTGGACTGAGCAAGATGAGCTGCTCAGAATTTTGGCATGTGTCAGCTGAGCAGGGACAGAGCGCTTTTGGGGAGCAGCCGAAATTTCAGAACTGATTCTGATATTTCATTGCTCTGACACCATAAATCTCTGGGCGTTCGCTGCTTTTGCACACACCACGTGCAGACTCTGTGATGAGCTAGAGGTGAGCTGGGAATGGGATGTTGTGAAGCTGCGCAGCTGGTGGACGTGTTCTGTGGCACCTGGGCGGTGAAGTGTGCCAGGAGCACTGCAAAGCAGCACTGGAGGGACCGGGAGAAACATTGGGAAGGAGGAAAGCGAGGCAGAGGTGGGGTTCAGCGATACGAACAGTGAGGTGTGCTCGCCTCTGCGAGGTGACGCCGAGTCCCCTCCTCACCTCTGAAGGAGAGGATTGGGGTGCTCGTGGTCCTTGGCAATGGGGATACGCTTCCCTGGGCCACCCAGTGTGCAGTTGGCATTCTCCTTGCACAGCTCTGTCCCAGAGCAGAGGCTTGACAGGTCCTCTTGGCTCAGCAAGCTTCCAGCCACAGGGGTGCTGAGATCTGGGACCCTGGGTGGTCCTCGTTCCCCGCATTTTGGATACATGCCTGGATGAAGGGCAAGGCAAGCAAGCGTGGGAACTCCTGCAGCCCCGCAAGTGCCAGTTCACCAAGCTTTGTTGGAAGCTGTTTTTTCCCTGCTGCCAGTCTCCGTGTCTTCTCCACGTCTGAGCTTTCCAGCCAGCAGTGAAATGAGGTTTGCGAGTGAAACCGCAGCGGGGAGCAGGCCGGGTGTGTGGACACAATGGCAGCGCGTATCATTAAGGAGAGGATGGAGAGGATGGAGACTGACACGCAGGGGAGAGCTAAGGGCCCCCCTGGTGCTGCCATCAAGGCTCTGAAATGGAAATGCGAGGTCCCGAGCCCTCCCTCGCCCACCGGGTTGGCAAAGGCTCTATTAGCAGGATGTGAGTAATCATCTTAAGTAGCTATCAAAGTGCACCAGCTTGTTAAGCATTTAGCCAGGTTGTGCTGACATGACCTCTCCTCTCAATCTTCCCAGCCTCGGCACAAGCGGCTAATTACCGGATCACACCTGCCGCACGCCTTCCTCCCCTGCAGAAAGGACAGGTCGGCTCCAAGACATTGCTTAGGACAGTCTCGTCTTCCCAATGTCACCCCTCACCCTTTTCTATCAGTAGGAGCTACGTGGGAGTGGGGGAAAGGCCCCCTCCCAAGCTGTGGTGTTACCAGCTGGAAGCCCCAGGAGCAAGGGCTGCTCCTAGGGCTGGTGGCTGTGGTCAGAGCACGTGCCAGAGATGCCAGGAAAGACCCACTGTGGCTTTCGCAGGCTGCTGGAAGTGAGTGTCTCATTACTGGTCTGGGCAAGCAGGTGGGACAAAGAAGAGGCTGGGGACTATGTGCTGGGGGCTGAGCAGCTCTGGTGACGGCACAGGTCCGGGAGGAGTCATGTCCTATCAGGATAGGACAACTGAGGTCTTTGTGCCGGGTGATTGCCAGGAAGACAAGGAAGGGGCTGAGCCAGACCCTCCATGTTTGATAGGAATGGTTGGACTCAATGATCTGGTGGGTCTCTTCCAACCTGGTGATTCTATGATTCTATGATTCTATGATCACATCCCTGGGATCTCTGCAGAGATGCACGTGTCCATGGTGCTCCCCGTGTGCCAGTCCAGGCAGCCGGGCTCAGCTCGTGGCTGGGGCATCACCGAAGCATCGCGTCTGCACTGCGAGAAAGTCAGAGGAGAAGCAAGGGGATGGCCTCTAACCGAGCCCGCTTTGCTTTTCAGGAGACACGGCAGCGTACAAAGATGGTGTTTACTGGATCAAGGGCCGCACCTCGGTAGACATAATCAAAAATGGGGGGTTCAAAATCAGTGCTCTGGAGGTGGAACGTCATCTGCTCGCGCACCCACACATCACAGGTACGCTGCTCTTCCCTGGTCCCCATGCCAAGCCTCGCATGGTGCATGGAAGCCTGACTCTAGCAACACCCCTGGACATGAGGCTCGTGCCTAGAGTCTATTTCCCAGCCTTCCCTTCAGCAAGGCTGAGTCTGAGTGAAGAGCAGGCTGCATTTAAAGCCCGCTGTTATTTGTCTCCCACAGGCGAAGCCTGTAGCCGGGTGCCGAGCCAGCAGCAGCTCTCATCTGATTTTGGAAATGAGGACTATAATTAAATCTGTCCTGCCCTTGTGCATGACCCCGTACGAGGGGATGGAAGTGCTGCCCCCGGCTCCACACCACTCTGTACATCATATTCCTCCCTGTTGACTCTAAATTACTCAAACCGTGGGGCTTCCTGCCTCTTCCTTAGCGAAAATCTCTGTTCTTGGAAATTGCATCAGCACAAGAGCCCCCAGTGTTCTCCTGTACTCATATCCCACAGCATCTTCCTCCACGTGCTGCTCCTCCGTGCACACCACCGCTGTGGGCACCTGCCAGCAGTGCTGAGCCCCTTTTCTACCCCACCCCTCACCCTAGAAATCACTTGGGTTTCTCAGGCCAAGTCCTTTGCTCTCTCTGCAGATGTGGCTGTGATTGGGCCTCCGGACATGGTCTGGGGCCAGCGGGTCAGTGCTGTGGTGCAGCTGCGCAAGGGTGAGATGCTGTCTGTGAAGGACCTGAAGGACTGGGCCAGGTAAGAAGCCACAGGGCAGGGGCACAGCGTGAGGAAAGCAGGCTCAAAGCCTGCAGCATCCTCATTAGGGCATGTCAGAGGAGGGGTGAAGAGGTGGCTGGCAGCAACATAGTGCCTCAGGCTCTGGGGATGGAGAAAAGACCACAGCTCCAACCAGGAGTTCACCAAGCCCTTGAGATAATGGAAATAAATGGGCCTTTCACCCTAAAAGTGCCTTTGACAAACGATCTGTGCTGTGTGGCCAAGCAGCTCTTACCCTGCAGCAGCAGGAACTCCTCACAGCCAGAGGTGCTGCCAGCATCCCCGAGCCCAGCAGCTGGTGGAGAGCACAGAGCAAGCACCAGCGCAGGGGAAGCTTCATATTTTCTCAGCAGCAAGAACATTCACTCAGCTTTTCCCCAGCACAAATGACTCCTTGCTTGCTTTTCTACCTACTGGAAGCTGGCCTAGCCCAGTCCCCAGTTAACCCGAGGGGGTTCAGAGGTGGGGGGAGACACCAGAACTCATGGGCTGGTGTCACCGCAGTACGGCTGAGCATGGCACAGAGCACCCACCTCCCATGCTGCAAGATTTCAGCATGAAAACATGTTCCTCCTCTTTCGAATTGTTCAGAGAGTGGCCAGTGCCGAGGTTTCAGGCATCAGCCATGGGTGGGTAAGCAGGCAGGAGCCAGGAAGCAGGATCACCGGGTTTATCACTAATATTCCACTAGCAAAATATTTAATAGCAGATTCTTTCTTTTCCTGGCAACTCCCTCCTTGAGGCTGCAGATATTTTTGGCGAGGCTGGCGCTATTTTGTAAGCGGCAGGAGCACTTGTTTCATCAGGGGCTGCGCAGCAGCCAATTAAAGATTTCCTCTGGATCTGCAAAAATCACAGTTGGGGGACGGTAATTTAGCAAATGCAAGGGAGACGCTAGCTGGCCGGCTGCTGCTCTGATTAAACAGTTACGTAGTGGGGAAGAGAAGCAAACAAAGGAACCAAACCCACAAGGGTGGCTGCTGGGGCAGAGGGGCCAAGACCCTGCCAAGGTGTCCCTCCTGCTGGCACTTCTGCACTGTGCACACGTGTTAACCCTCTAGCTGCTGGTCATCCGGGACTCCTGTTCCTCCCAGGGCAGCCCATGGCCACCAGCAGGTTCTGTTTGGTTTTACTGATGTTCTCGTGCAAGCTGAGGTGCCCCTTCCTGGCCAGGCTCAGCTTGTCCTGGTTGGTATGGGGTCTGCTGCTCTGGGGTTCTCCATCCAGGAGCCTCCTTGGCCTCAGGAGTGATGGAGAAGGGTGAAGAGAAATCCTCACCGTGCCACGGCAGGGACATCGGTGACCCCATCATCCCTGCTCCATTATCTCATGGCCCTCATTACCTCCATGCAGACCTAGAATGACTATTACAACCCACAGAGAGACATCCCTGTCACCAGAGCCTGTCGATGCCACCACCATCGGTGGCTGCGCTTTGCAGGTCACCTGGGGCAAGGACGAATGGCCTGGTGAGAGGGGGATAAGCGCAGCCCCCTTGTCCCTGCACCCTTCTTCCCCACTGCCATCCCCAGCTCTGTGGGCAGACACGACGCTGTTCTGCCTCTGCACAACAAGGGCGAGAGCCCTTGAAACAAAAGCTCCTGGAGGGTCGGAAGGGCTGTCTCCAGCTCTCTGCCCTTGCAAGCTCCAGGCACCACTCTGGTGTGTCCCCCGCCTGCTGTTCCCTCTCACCCTGTCTCTCCCCTTTATTTTTCATGTCACTTACATTCGTATGGCCTTTTTCTCGCACTCCCTGGCAGGAGACACATGTCCCTCTTCAGAGTGATTCATTTTGCGGCTTTCGCCTCCAATCGTGCTTCCCGGCGACAGGCGCCATCCCGAGTTAGAGGCATCCATATGGCAGGGGGTGCTGGTGGCGGGCTGGGCGAGGGTTGAAGGGCTCAGCAGACTTGGCATCTCGCATTAGAGTCAGTGCCAGGACGCAGCCGGAGTTGGGCATGGCCCCAGGTTGCTGACACACAGGCAGCAGAAGGCAGGAGAGCCCCCCGCTTCGTGCTCTGCAAAGGGCACAGGGACGATTCTCGGCACTCAGACTCCCTCCCACAGTAGAGAAGATCCCTGTGGGCCAGAACACGTGGATGGGTGTCATTGGCAAGTCACCGCCACACGCCAGGGATGCAGCTCACCTGTGGTCTCGGTCCTCAGGGACCAGCACCCATCACGTCGCTGCGCTATTTTCTCGTGCCATCTCTTAACAAAGAGGATCGATGAATCATAAAATCATAGAATCACTAGGTTGGAAAAGACCCACTGGATCATCGAGTCCAACCATTCCCTAATGGATCAATCACTAAACCATGTCCCTCAGCACCTCGTCCACCCATCCCTTAAACATCTCCAGGGAAGGTGAATCAACCCCCTCCCTGGGCAGCTGTTCCAGTGCCCAATGACCCTTTCCATGAAAAATTTTTTCCTAATGTCCAGCCTAAACCTCCCCTGGTGGAGCTTGAGGCCATTCCCTCTCGTCCTGTCCCGTGTCACTTGGGAGAAGAAGCCAGCGCCCTCCTCTCCACAACCTCCTTTCAGGCAGTTGGAGAGAGCAATGAGGTCTCCCCTCAGCCTCCTCTTCTCCAGGCTAGACACCCCCAGCTCTCTCAGCTGTTCCTGTAAGAGTCCACACACCCTCTGCCTCCAGTTCCCTTGCTGAAGGCTCTCACGCCACCTCCCAAGGGTGGGCAGGGGATGTTTGGGGTGCATTGTACGCGGCGAGCACCCCAGGTGCTGCGTGGCAGGGCTGCCAGCGAGGGCAGCTGCTCCCAAAGGGCAGGGTGGCACCGGCAGCGCCCTCACCGATGGGACCGAATTGGTGACAGAGCCCTTTGCCAGCCTGAAACAGAGCAAGTGATGAGTCAGGTCCAGGGTGCAGCCTGGGAGCACAGGCGAGGAAAAAAACAGGGGCAAAGGCAGAGCTGGAGGTGAGCTCCACAACTCTGAAGGGTCCCGCTAGGTATGAGCTGCTGGCAACACAGGGCTGAAGTCCCTGAAGAGACAAGCTGGGAGCAGGCACCCCAGAGCAGAGCTCAGGAGGTGGCTGGGGCCAGGGCTGAGCCTAAATGGGCTCCTGGAACATGGGTGGGAGCCCAGGGTGGGGCTGCTTGGGGTCTTGGGGGCTGTGGGAGCCTCTGGGACAGCTCACCAGCCCAGCCTCTTCTGCAGCACAGAAATACGTGAACGGTGTGAGTGCTCACTGTTTGCGAGGTCTCAGGACGGGCTCCGTAGGATGGAGGTGCCAGAAGTGCTGGTCTGTCACCCGTAACGGGCTGTGCATCTGCGTTGCAGGGACACGATGGCACCGTACACCATCCCGACCGAGCTGATCGTGGTGGAGGAGATCCCGCGCAATCAGATGGGGAAAGTCAACAAGAAGGAGCTTCTGCAGCGCTTTTACCCAGCCTAATGCACCCTCTACCACTGGGCTGACAAGGTACCAGCAGCAATTAGCAGCGGCAGCTCGGGTCTTACTACTGTCTGGTCCATGAATGAAGTCTAATAAAAGTTGGATTCATCCCGCACGGGGTCCTCTTGGCTGAACGAAGCCCGAGCTGCAGGACCGCTGCCCTTGTCAGGGGCTGCTTGCAGGAGGCTTGGGGCAGTCCTGGTTCTAGAAACAAAGTGTGGGATGAATGCTGGGGGATGTGGGGCCAGGGATTGCCCCCCATGCCAAAGCTGCTCTGTTTATCCGACATGTAAGTGGTGGGAAGCAGGTGAAAAGCAGAGCACAAACACCTCTCCACCCCAAGCTAGCCCCAGCAGACAAGCCCCACAGCCCTCATGATGCTGGCTCTCCAGAGCCTCTCTGCCTGGGCACCCTGGCTTCCCTACCTCGCCTTCCTCTGCCTCTCTGGATGCTCATCCTCATTCCCGTTACAGCTCTGCCTCAGGCCACGTGCAACTCGTTGCCAGATAAAATTACTCTTCAGATTAAACTCCTTGTCTTCAGCCGGCTGCCGTGATGCCTGGCAATTTTGCCTCCTCTCTGCCCTTTCCCGTGGACTCAGGAATTTCCTCATAGTTTGGTTCATAGAAAGGGAGAGCTACAGAGAGCGCAGGGATCCCCTCGCTGGCAGGATCCGTGGGATGCCCTGTTGCTGCTGTGACTCGGTACCATCCACCCCCCTGCTCCACCAAGTGCTGCCTCCTGTTTCTCTGCAGAAGTGAAGAATAAATACAAAATCACAAGTAAATATTGGCTGTGCTAACCAACCCAGAGCATCTCCCACCCGAGGGGTCCTGAGAAATCCAGGCCCCGGCACAGAGCAAGGGAAAGGGTGCCGGAATGGCTGGGGAACAGCCCTGCAGTGCACCCTTCCACCTCCAACACACAGCCCGTAACGGAGGGGGACAGATGGGAGGAGGAAGGGGCAGGGGTGGCTTCCAGGGGCTCACAGTGACCTCAGTGTGATAGGAGAGCTGTGAATCATTGAATAGGGTGCAGAGAGTGCAGGGAGATGGGGAGGAACAGTGCAGCCGAGCAGGAGCTGGCGATGGGTGCAGGTTTTGGCCAGGGTGGGCACACAGCACGGCTGGAGCAAGGGCTACAAGCCACAGCGGGCACAGGGTCCAGTGTGGGGTGGAAGGAGAGCGATGCGGGGTGTTGGAGGCCCCAGGGAGCAGATGCAGCATGTACTGTACTGCATATGTGCTCCTGTGCCTGCGTGTGTGCACCGACACCCGTGCCCACGTCTGAAGGTCATCGATTCCCCAGAGGACAGGCTGTATCAATAAATCCTACCTACATAAACGGATTTTTGTCCCTGTTTGACTTCATGCATGAGCTACCGGCCACGTGGTGGTGGGGATCAATAATGCCAGGGGGGGATGGCAGTCATGCCCTGCTGCTCCCCAATCAGTGATCCCTTCCCCAGTGTGGGAGCAGTGCTCTGGGGAGGCAGCACAGCAGAAGGATGCTGGTCCAGTCCTGTCCAGTGCCAAGGGGGTAACAGGGAGCCCCAGTTTTCCCTGCCAGCCAATGGGACCCTGGGGGCATCAAGGAGGGCAAGAGGGACTGGGAGAACAAGTAATTATATCAAATACCTTTGTTAGGGTCGGTAGAGCCGCAGCCGTCTGGGAGGACAATTAGTGAACCAGGACAGCTGTAAAACATGTGCTGGGCAGAGGGAGCAGGGATGGGACAAGGAAGAGAGGGGATGGAGAAGGAGATATGGATGGGGCCAAGCTTCCTCCACTGCAGCCCCTCCATCCCACCCCACCAGGTATAGCCTTGCACCCACTCTGTCCATCCCTGCATCTCCCAGGGCAGTGCCAGCACCTGGATTTCGGTCCTTCAGGCTCAGAAGAGGTTGGGATAGGGCCAACAAGGGACACCAGGGACACACAGAGCTCACACAGACACCCTTCACCATCCCACGGACACACTGGAGCAGCACCTGGCTTGTCCTCTTGCCACAATGCACAAAGCCAAGCACTGGCTGCTCTCACCGGTCTCCAGGAGGGACTGAGCGGATCCTTTGTTAAAACATCAACGATGCAGTAAATTTTTTAACTTACCAAATAGATCAATATCAAATTATCATGTCTCACATTCATAACTCTTAAGCAAGCAACAATGGAGAGAGACAAGGTCACTGGAGAATAAATAGCAGCAAAAGCTCTTAATGATCTATCATTCTCGACAACCCCAGGCACCCAGCACCAGCCCGGTGACAAGATCATTAATAAAACTCTGCAGGAATGCTATCGATTGCTTTGATGGATGATCACAGGTAGCAAATACTGTAAAACACCTGGTTGTCACACACTAAAATGAGTAGTTTGACTCACACCTCCACGTGGGGACCCAGCTGTGACTCTGTTGGGTTTTCTCCACAGTGGTGGCTTTTGCAGGGCGGGTGGTCAGCGGCGCAGCCATTCTGGGGCTCTCATCCCTGCTGGACCCTCAGGGCTCCCACTTCCACTGCTGTTCATCCCTATTGATGGAACCTGTTAATTAAAAGCTTCCTTAAATCACGAGGTTACCGTGCCCCAAAGCCCAGGCTGGGAGCTGGCCTGGCAGGAGATTGGGTTCAGTGGCTTGGTGCCGCTGGATGAACCTGGACACCTGCTCCATCCCCTTGCTGCTGGATGCAGCCCCAGGAGACCTACACAGCCCAGACATCAGGGACAGGTGGGGGTGGTCTCCAAGGCCATGGGCTTTGCCACCCCCCATGCTGTACCTGTCTGGGATGGGGCGCGGGATGGATAATGCAGAGGTGCCCCCCGAGGATCCAAGCGCTCCACAAGCGAGCCACGTCCGCATTGACGGTTTGATCATATGTACACAACCATTCAATTACCCCGTAATGGCTACAGGCTATTAAGCCATCAATCTCCTTCATTAAGGCCTGCCAGGCCCATCCCCAACATCGCGCAATAAAACCATTAAAACAACAACAACCACCCCAAGTAGCATCTTTAATGCATTGGTTGGAACACCAGCCCCAGCTCTGGCTGTCCCACATCGTACCCCTGCCCGCAGCCTACGCTGGGGCACCTGGGGACCTCCCTGTCCTGAGCAAGGTACCATCCTTCTGGGGAGTCCCCAGGGAGCTGGGGGTGCCCACACCTCCGTGCCCCTCCAGCCGCTGCCAGCAGCTCATCCCTGCCCCGGGCTCAGCGGGCAGCTCAGCACACCCAGCCCTGCTCTCCTGCTTTATAGCTGACATTATCTTTTATTGCCATATAAAAACAGAAGCTTCAGTGCCTTTATGGCTCCTGCACCAGCGTTTGGCTCTTCGCTGCTCAGCTCTGTGCTTCTGGCTGCTCACTCGCCCCATCACTGGGCATAGAGGGGAGGGGACGCTGCCCGGACCCCTCTGGTCCCTGCATTGAGGCTACAACTGGTCCCCCTGCACTCGCATTATGGACACAACTGGTTCCATCACCCACGGTGGATGCACAGTTGGTCCCCAAATCACTTCTTGCCCTGGTCTGGGTAGATCAGAGGGTGTCAGCACGGAAGGGATGGACCTGGCACCTCCAAAATAGGGTCTGGGTAGATCAGAGGGTGTCAGCATGGAGGGGATAGACCTGGTACCTCCAAAATAGGTTGACCACTTCTGCAACCCGGCATGATAATGGGAGTTGTAGTTTTAAGCTGGTGTGCTTTGCACCCAGCCTCTGTGGGACCCCGATCCCTGCACCCACTTGGAAGCTCCAGTTTGCAAGAAGAGGTGGTGGTGTGGGGCTGGAGGGGGCAGGGATCCCTGCTGCTGTGCCACAGCCACACCGCGGGCACCAGGCAGCTCCCGTGGCCAGCAGCACCAGCACCACTATCTGAGACTGGCACCTTGTCAGAGCCCATCACGTCTGCCATCCCCACACCCCCACACCGCAGTGCCGGTGGCAGGGAACATCTGCTCAGCCGCCCCGCTGCCACGGCGCGTTAGGGTCAGGGGCAGCCACCAGGACCCCTGGCCAGCACCACCAGGGCAGCTCCTCGTGGTGACACTGATGCAGGGTGGCAGGGTGAGCAGGGTGGACGAATGGGATCGGACAGACAGACGGGCAAGTGAGCGCCGCTGCCCACCCCACGGCCCAACCACGCCGTGGGTCACCGGTGCCCCACGCTCACCCACTTGTGCTGCAGCCCCATGGCCCCTTCCACTGTTCTTGGGGACACCAAAAGCCCTGCCACCACTGTTCAGCTTCTGGAGATGGACAGAATACGTCCTGCATCCCACGTTCTGCATCTCATGTCCTGCATCCTGCGCCCTGCACCCCATGTCTTGTATCCCGCATCTTGCCCCTGACCTCCTGAATCCTGTGTCCTGCACCCGACCTCCTGCATCCCATGTCCTGCATCCCACGTCTTGCATCCCATGTCCTGCATCCTGCGTTCTGCACCTGACCTCCTGCATCCCACATCCTGCACCCGACCTCCTCCATCTCGCATCCTGCATCCCGCGTCCTGCACCCAACCTCCTGCATACTGTGTCCTGCACCCAACCTCCTGCACCCCATGTTCTGCATCCCATGTCTTGCCTCCTATGTCCTGCACCTGACCTCCTCCATCCCATGTCCTCCATCCCATGTCCTGCATCCCATGTCCTGCATCTGACCTCCTCCATCCCACGTCCTGCATCCCGTGTCCTGCACCCAACCTCCTGCATCCCATGTCCTGCATCCCATGTCCTGCACCTGACCTCCTCCATCCCACGTCCTGCATCCATGTCCTGCATCCCATGTCCTGTACCTGACCTCCTGCATCCTGTGTCCTGCACCCAACCTCTTGCCTCCCCTGTCCTGCATCCTGCACCCCTTTTCCCACGCCTCGCCCCACACCTCGCACCGGGAGGCCGCTTTTCCCGGGCAGGGAGTGGTGCGGGCCGGGCAGCCGTCGAGCAGGGGCCGTGGCGAGGCCACCAGCGTCACCACAACATCCACCTTCCCTCGCCAGGCCCTGGCTGGGCTCCCCCGGGAGAGCGAGGAGCATCCCCGGTCCCCGAGCCCGGCCCGGGGCGGGTGGCGGCTTTGCCGCAGCCGGGACCCCCGGGAGGCACCGGGGCCGCGGCCGGTGGCCGGGACGATGCTGCCACCTGGTGTCGCGGCCGCGCGGAGCCGTCGGGACCGGCCCCGGCACCGGGGGAAAACGCTGGGGACCGGCAGAGGGAGATCAAGGGGGAGCACCGGGACCGGCCCCGGGGGCTGGGGCAGCGACGAGAGAGGCCCGGGACCCTCCGCCCTGCGAGCGACACCGGGAGGGCTCGGGACTGGGACTAGGATGGGGACGGGGTCCCTGTCCCAGTGTCGGTGCCCTGTGCCTGTCCCCGTTCCAGTCCCAGGCCCTGTCCCCGTCCCAATCCTGGTGCCAGTCCCTGTTCCTGTCCCCATCCCTGTCCCTGCCACGGTCCCTGTATCCATCCCCGGCCCTGTCCCAGTGCCGGTGCCTGTCCCTGTACCTCTCTCCGGCCCTGTCCCCATCCCCATCCCTATTATCCCTGTCCCCATCCCTATTATCCCCATCCCCTTCCCCATCCCCGTCCCCATTCCCATCCCTATTATCCCCATTCCCATCCCTATTAACCCCATCCCCATCCCTGTCCCCATCCCTGTCCCCATCCCTATCCCCATCCCTATTATCCCCATCCCTATCCCCATCCCCTTCCCCATCCCTTTCCCCATCCCCATCCCTTTCCCCAACCCCATCCCCGTCCCCATCCCCATCCCTATTATCCCCATCCCCAACCCCATTATCCCCATCCCCATCCCTTTCCCCATCCCCATCCCTATTATCCCCATCCCCATCCCCTTCCCCATCCCCATCCCTATTATCCCCATCCCCAACCCCATTATCCCCATCCCTATCCCCATCCGCGTCCCCATCCCCTTCCCCATCCCCATCCCCATCCCCATCCCCATCCCTATTATCCCCATCCCCAACCCCATTATCCCCATCCCCATCCCTTTCCCCATCCCCATCCCTATTATCCCCATCCCCAACCCCATTATCCCCATCCCCATCCCTTTCCCCATCCCCATCCCTATTATCCCCATCCCCATCCCCATCCCCATCCCCATCCCTATTATCCCCATCCCCATCCCTTTCCCCATCCCCATCCCTATTATCCCCATCCCCATCCCCATCCCCATCCCCATCCCAGCCTTCCTGTCCCGGGCCCCTTGCCCCCTCCAGTCCTCAAGGCAGTGGGGACCCCTGTTCCGCCCCCCTGTCCCCCTCCTTGTCCCCTCGCTCCCCCCGCCACCCTGCCCGCCCCGTCGGGGCCCCGACGGGGCGGGCAGGGTGGCGGGGGGAGCGAGGGCTCTGGCGGGGGTCCAGCTGCCCACGGGGGGGGCCCCCAGCAGCACATGTGCTGTCACTCAGCCAGCCCCGCGGTTATTTTAGCTTCGGCGAGCGGCTGGCGGCCGGACTGCGCCCCGCTCCGCTATGGGCACCCCGCTTCTCCTCGCCTGCCTGCTCGCCCCGCTCTGCGCTCGGGTAAGGGGGAGCGGGGAGATGGGGAGCTTGGGGATACCCCCCCACACACACCCACTCCGTGCCCCGGGGAAGGGATGAGCGGGATGGGGGAGCCTGGATGCGGTGTTGGGGGGCAGCCGGACCCCAGACTCCGCGGAGGTAACATCCCTGGAGGTGGCGGGGATGGGGATGGGGGGGATGGGGGCTCGGAGCCCCTTTTGGGGCATTTCCCACCCCACAGATGGCAGCGGCAGTGGGGGAGCCTGTGTCTCCGGCACGCTGCCTGCGCTTGTGAGCCGGAGAAATAGGATTTTGGGGGGAGGGTTAGGCACTCGGAAACACCTTGCTCCCCCTTCCCCATCCTACCTGCGGTCCCAAATCCCACTGCACACCCCGCCGTCTGTGCATCTCGCCCCGGAGCCCCTCACCGTGGTCTCAGGCCTGAGCCACATGGGGTTCTTAAGGTTTTGGCCTGGGCCCCACCGCCGAGTGCTCAGCGCAGGGCAAGGAAAGGGGACCTGCAGGGCAGCCTCCCCCTGTTTGTCCCCAGCAGCAGGGCCCCCATCGCCCCCACCTCCTCCCCTCCCCAGCTGCTCTGGGTTCCAGCAGCCACCCAGGGAAGGGGGGGGGTGTCTCTCCCAGGGAGGGCAGAGGGACAGCTGGAGGCTGCAGGCGGCTCTCATCGCAGCCTCAAACCAAGCCCTTGTGCCGCCCATCCCAAGGGACTGGCACGCAGCCCCCATCCGCTGCGCAGCCCCCCCACAGGCACCCCCATAGGTGGGGACTTGGGGCCTCCTGAGACACCCAGATGTGTGCAGATGTGGGTGCGAGGCCTGGAGCTGCCCAGATGTGCTCTCTCACCGGGGAGGGGACAGCACGTGTCTCCAGGGCCAGGGGCGAGGGCGATGCCTGAGGAATGTGGCGTAGAGACAAGGGGTGGGGAGGGTGCGCGCAGCTCCCTGCCTCCTCCAGAGCCCCATCTCCCAGACCCCACGCCTGCTCGCCACAGCTTTGGACCCACATGCCTCCCAGACCTGTTCCCTGCCCCTAAACCTTTCCCAGCCCCTCCAGCTCCCTGACCCCAGCTGCAGCCCCATCACAGCTCCTGCTACTCCAGTCCCCATTCCTAATCCCCGACTCGCAGCCCCCCAGTTCCATCCCAGCCCCCCCAGCTCCGTTCCTCCCTGGCTCTGGGCCCTGGCCAAGGTCCCCGTGCAGACCAAACCGACCTCTGACCCTCCTGGTCACACCAATACAGGTGACGGTGACGTGGCCACGCTGCGCACTGCCAGCCCAAGCCAACCCCTTTGTCACTGCCGTGGGGGTCCCACAAGGCACAGCCCAGCCGTGAGGTGGGTCCGTGCCCACAGCATCACCGGGGTTATTGGTGGGGGCAGCTCTTCCTGGTGAGCGTGGTGGGATGCCCGTCATCACCACACTGGGATGTCAGGGAACCACGGACACGCAGCTCCTGGGGGAGCTGGGTGGCCTCTCCCACCCCCAGCCCCCTCAGTGGGTGCCAGCCCCGTGCACCCTGGCATCCTGCACCGACACCGCCACCCATTCCGGAGGTTTTGGGGTCACCAGCAGCTCCGTGTCCCCCTACCCAGGGTGCCAGTCCAGCCCAGCCGGGTGCTGCAGCCCCGGGCAGCCCCCAAGCCTGGCGGCAGCACGAGGGTGCACGGCGGGTGAAGAGAGCCTGGGTGATCCCCCCCATCAGCGTCTCAGAGAACCACAAGCGCATCCCCCACCTCCTGGTACAGGTAGGCAGGGAATCCCTGACCCCCTCTCTTCCAGGTGGAGGGGTGGGGGACACTGAGGGCAGGGTTGTTGCATGGGTGCTAAGGGACATGGTTTAGTGTTTGATAGGAATGGTTGGACTCAATGATCCGGTGGGTCTTTTCCAACCTGGTGATTCTGTGATTCTATGGGGGTTTCCCAGGAGTGGGACATGGCATAGGGGGAGACTCAGGGCAGAGGGGAACACCAGGTGGGGAACAGCCCCCTCCTTGCAGCCCCGGGACCATCAGCTCTGCTTTCCCCCACTCGCAGATCAAGTCGGACAAGCAGCAACCCGGGGGGGTGATCTATAGCATCAAGGGGCCAGGTGTGGACGAGGAGCCCCTGGGCATCTTCTCCATTGACAAGTTCACCGGGAAAGTCTTCCTCAATGCCATGCTGGACCGGGAGGAGAACGACCGTTATCGGGTACGGATACTGCCTGGCCACCCACAGCCCCTTCCGCAGCCCCCAGTTGGGGCTCTGACCCACCTGCTCTGCACCCGCAGCTGAAAGCCTTCGCGCTGGACCTGGGTGGCACGACGCTAGAGGACCCCACGGACCTGGAGATCATCGTGGTGGATCAGAATGACAACCGGCCGCTCTTCCAGCAGGACGTCTTCACAGGGCACGTGGTGGAAGGGGCTGAACCAGGTGGGTCCAGAGCAGGGTCTGGGAGGATGGGCTGAGCCAGCCCTCACCCCAGTACCCACTGGGGCAACTCCTGCGGCCGCAGGGACCTGCGTGATGACAGTGGATGCCACTGATGCCGATGACCCCGACACGGACAATGCGGTGCTGCGTTACTCCATCCTGGACCAGGGCACCGGCGGCATGTTCAGCATCAACGCCACCACCGGCGAGATCTGCACCGCGCGACCCGGCCTCGACCGCGAGGTAGCGGGCACAGAGGATGCGGGTGGCACCAGGGCGGCACCAGGACTGGGGGCAGCCAGAGCCCCCCAGCTGGTGAAACCACAGCTCCAGCCGTGAGCAGACCCAGGAGTGGGGACAGGGTGGGTGGCCGGCAGCTGGAGGACCTCTGGGCTTCCAGGGGGGCTGAGGGTGCTCAGCATCAGCTCCTCCTTTTTCCCCACAGACGGTGGGAGTGTACAACCTGACAGTGCAGGCAGCCGACATGTCTGGGGACGGGCTCACCACCACCGCCACGGCCGTCATCTACCTGGAGGACATCAACGACAACCCTCCCGAGTTCACCAAGGAGGAGGTAACGAGCAGGGATGGAGCGAGAGGATGCACAGGGGCCACTGGGGTTGGAGCTGGCCCCTTGCTCAGGGGCAGCAGCATGCCAAGGGGCCAGACACCAGCCTCACGCCGCTCTCTCCCAGTTCTCCATGGAGGTGGAGGAGCAAGCGGCTGGCGTGGATGTAGGCAAGGTATTCGTGCACGACAAGGACCTGGCCGGCTCACCCAACTGGCTGGCCAAATTCACCATCCTGGAGGGCGACCCCGAGGGCACCTTCACCATCCGCACCGACCCCTACACCAACGACGGAGTGCTCTCCGTAGCCAAGGTGTGTGCGGAGCAGCCGGGGGGCTGACGGAGATCCTGTGGCTTGGCTGACCCACGGCCCCTCTCGGCAGCCCCTGGACCACGAGGTGCGAGACCGCTTCGAGCTGACAGTGTCGGTGCAGAACGAGCGACCGCTGGAGCCCACGGCCCCCGCCAGCCCCCTGGCGTTGGCCACTGTGCGGGTGAGAGTGTGGGATGTGAACGAGGCGCCCGTCTTCCGCGAGAACCCCCGGCGTGTCAGTGTGCTGGAGGGGGCTCCGCCGGGCACCTCGGTCACCACCTACACTGCCAGCGACCCCGACACCCGCCAGCTCCAGATCATCACGTGAGTTCCAGCTGTGAGGTTTTGGACCCCAGTACCCCTGCATCACCTCCCATCACCTTCTACAACTACCTGAAAGGAGGTTGTGGAGAGGAGGGTGCTGGACTCTTCCCCCAAGTGACAGGGGACAGGACGAGAGGGAATGGCCTCAAGCTCCGCCAGGGGAGGTTCAGGCTGGACATCAGGAAAAATGTTTTCATGGAAAGGGTCATTAGGCACTGGAACAGGCTGCTCAGAGAGGTGTTTGAGTCACCTTCCCTGGAGGTGTTTAAGGGACGGGTCGATGAGATGCTGAGGGCGATGGTTTAGGAATGGTTGGACTCAATGATCCAATGGGTCTTTTCCAACTGGTGATTCTATGATTCTATGAACACCCACCACATTCAGGTTCCTTTCCATCACCTCCCACCACACTCAGGTTCTCATGTTCACAGCCCAGGGTGGGTGTTTCGGGGGGCGACAGCAGGTAACCCCCCTGCCCCCACAGCTACGCGCTGCTCTACGACCCGGCTGACTGGCTGCAGCTGGACCCCCACACCGGCACCATCCGCACCAAGCGGGAGCTGCTGCACCCCTCAGCCTTCCTGCAGGGCGGCTGGTACATCGCCCTGGTCCTTGCCCGTGACGATGGTGAGCAGCCCCCCTTTCCATGTCCCCCCACAACCCGCCATGTCCCCCTGACCCCTTCGCTCTGTGCCCCCAGCTGAGCCCCCGCTCTCCGCCACCGGCACCCTGTCCATCGAGATCCTGGAGGTGAACGACCATGCGCCTCTGCTGCAGCCTCCGGCCAGCGTGCTCTGCGGGCGGCCGGGCCGTGGGGGAAGCCTTCTCCTGGGGGCCACAGACGATGACCGGCCCCCCCACGGTGCCCCGTTCCACTTCCAGCTCAGCCCCCAGCACCCCCAGCTCGCCCGCAACTGGAGCATCACCCGCTTCAATGGTAAGGGCCGGCCAGGGCAGGGGGGCTGCTGCGGGGGGGTTGGGGTGTCCCTGCTCACCCCCTGCCCGTACCTCTCCTGCAGTGACCCACGCGGTGCTGGCTGTGCTGGTGGAGCTGCCCGAGGGGTCCTATTCACTCCCGCTGCTGCTCCGGGACTCGGGAACCCCCCCGCAGGAGAGGCAGCAGCTGCTGAACATCTCCGTGTGCCACTGCGGCCGGGATGGCACCTGCGACGATGGTGTCCTGGCTGCTGCCACCGCTGGGGCCGGCATCACCCTTGGAGCCCTCATGATCATCCTCGGCAGCGGCATCCTCTTCCTGCGTGAGTGAGGCCTCCAGATACCCTCACCCCCACCTTTCCTGGCCCTCCTTCCTACCCCTACCCAGCGACCCAAGCCCCGTGCCCTACCCCGCAGTGCCAGTCCTGGCCACCCAACCCAAACACCACCAGCGTGCTCCATCACCTCATCCTCTCTGCCACCCCTCAGCCCATCCTGGCCCAGGACACCCCATCCCTTCCCCCATCACCCTCATCTTGGCCACCTTATCCACAACCTCCACCACTCCACCTCAGCAGCCGCTCCGAACCCCAAACCATTTCCCTCATCCCACACCATCACCCTGCACCCAGCATCCCCCAGCCCCGAATCCCTCCCTGCCTCCCCACCCCACTGTCCCAGCCCCACAACTGCATCCCAACCCAACCAGCACCCCCCCCATGGCCCCATGTCCCCGCCTTGCCCAGCCACCCCATCCCCCCGGGTCCCCTCCCCATGCCCTCTGCCCTCTGCCCGCAGTGCTGGTGGGGCTGGGGGCGGCGCGGGCTTGCGTGCGCCGGAGGGCTCTGCGCAAGGGGCTGCTGCAGTGCTCACGGGACGACATGCGCGACAACATCCTCAACTACAACGAGCAGGGTGGGGGCGAGGAGGACCAGGTGAGTGGGATCCAGGAGATGGCCCCAGGGTGCTCCGAGCCCAGCCCTGCACCCCTGATCCCCCTCCCGTCCCCCCGCAGGACGCCTACGACATCAACCAGCTCCGGCACCCGGAGCTCTTCCTATCCCGTGCGAAGCCACCGATGCGCAGGGACGCCCCGCTCAGCTCTGCCACCCCCCTGGCCCCCCGCAAGCTGCCCAGCTGCCCCTCTGACATCGAAGACTTCATCAACGAGGTGGGAACCCTGCACCCCTTTTCACAGAATCATAGAGTCACCAGGTTGGAAAAGACCCACTGGATCATTTAGTCCAACCATTCCTATCAAACACAAAACCATGTCCCTCAGCACCTCATCAACAGGTCCCTTAAGCACCTCCAGGGAAGGTGAATCAACCACCTCCCTGGGCAGCTGTTCCAGCACCCAATGACCCTTTCTATGAAAAAATTTTTCCTGATGTCCAGCCTGAACCTCCCCTGGTGGAGCTTGAGGCCATTCCCTCTCGTCCTGTCCCCTGTCACTTGGGAGAAGAGCCCAGCTCCCTCCTCTCCACAACCTCCTTTCAGGTAGTTGGAGAGAGCAATGAGGTCTCCCCTCAGCCTCCTCTTCTCCAGCCTAAACACCCCCAGCTCTCTCAGCCGTTCCTCATAAGGCCTGTTCTCCAGCCCCTTCACCAGCTTCGTTGCTCTTCTCTGGACTCGCTCCAGAGCCTCAACATCCTTCTTGTGGTGAGGGGCCCAGAACTGAACACAGGATTCAAGGAGCGGTCTCACCAGTGCCAAGTCCAGAGGGAGAAGAACCTCCCTGGACCTGCTGGTCACGCCGTTTCTGATCCAAGCCAAGATGCCATTGGCCTTCTTGGCCACCTGGGCCACTGCTGGCTCATGTTCAGTCGCTGTCAACCAACACCCCCAGGTCCCTCTCCTCCAGGCAGCTTTCCAGCCAGACTTCTCCTAGTCTGTAGCTGCACAGGGTTATTGTGTCCCCAGCCTGGTAATTCTATGATCCCCAGTGGGGCTGACTGTGTCCCCATGTCCCCACAGGGGCTGGAGGCGGCCGACAGTGACCCCAGCGTCCCCCCCTACGACACGGCCCTTATCTATGACTATGAGGGCTCGGGCTCTGTCGCCAGCCCCCTCAGCTCCATCGTCTCCAGCCTGACGGACGAGGACCACGACTACGACTACCTGAGCGAGTGGGGGCCGCGATTCCGGCGCCTGGCCGACCTCTACGGGCAGTAGTGGGGCCAGGGGCAGCGGGGGGAGACGAGACGCCCCGCTGTGGCGGCTTCGGATACGGACGGACACAAGATGCCTGGCTGCAGGGACTTTGCACACGCGTGTGTACCAAGCACACAGATGCGGGGGCTTCGTGCACATGTGTGAGAGAGGCCTCAGCGCAGGGGTTTGCACACACTCACACACCCTGTGCCAGCAAACCCCAGGAAGGCGGAGGCCGAGCACACGGGCAGCCCCTAGGAAAGACCCTGCAAAAGCAAAGACATGAGGGGACTCTTGGTTTCCACCATAATAAAGACCCCAGAGAAGGGGTCAGTGCAGAGGCGCCACGCAGGGCCCCTGACCATGCCAGCCACCTGTAGAAAGAAGGCACTTTTATTGGCAGCCCGCAAGCGCCACTGCAAACACCCCAAGGGGGCATCACCCCTGCCCCAGGGCTCCCAGCACAGCTCCTCCTGGGGCAGGATCCGGCCCCGCCGTGGGGTGGGAGCGCTGCCCCCTCCCCAGGTATCACCCGTGTCCCCAGCACGCCCCGATGACCCTGGAAGTGCCATCGGATGGGTGTCCCAGCGCTCCAGGGGGGTCCCGGCGCTGTGTTCAGCCCCCTCAGCACATGGTTATGTGTCACAGGGCGGGTCTGGGGAGCCCAGCATCCTCTTGGTGGAGGCGGCGAGGCGGGAGTAGTCGTGGGGGATGCCTTGGGGGGCAAGCAGGGGTAAGTGGTCCTCCCGCGGGGGCCGGCGGAAGAGCGGGGGCCGCCGCTGGCTCTCGCCGTCCTGCAGGGACTGGGGGAGGCTGCGTCCCTGGCTCTCCGGCAGCAGCATGATGCTGAGCACGGCGAGGATGGCAAAGGACGCGAACACCACGTGGTGGAGGAAGAACCCGCGGCTGTTGGGGATGGCGGTGATGGGGGCGGCTGCCTTGCCCACATAGCTGGCCCCCACCACGAGGCCCAGCCCGGCGCCCCTGCAGGGAAAAAACGCTCAGAGGGGGCTCGAGGGAACCTGCCGGGGTGACCCGCACCCCAGCACGTCACAGGGCGTGTGCAGCTCCCCCCTTACCTGATCACGGTGGGGAGGACCTCGCTGGCGAAGAAGATGCTGAGCATGGTGACGGCGTAGGAAGCCGTGGTGCCCACCACAGACAGGGTCAGGACAATGAGCTCCAGCAGGTCTGATGCAGGGGCGGAAAAAAGCACCATAAGGGGTCACATCCTGCACCTCACCCCCGTCCAGCATCCTGCTCCCACCTCCGGCTCCCCAGCCAGTGGGGTCCATCCCAGCCCCACACCCCTGACCCCCTCCCATTCCCGCAGGATGCCTGCGACATCAGCCAGCTCCAGCACCCCGAGCTCTTGTCCCAGGCCAAGCCACCGACATGCAGGGACTGCAGGGAGGGCAGGGGTCCCCTGTCCATCCTTACACTGGGTGAGGGCCAGCAGCAGGAGGGAGGAGATGCCGGTGAGGACGGTGCAGAGCAGGAGGATGGCGCGGCGCCCGAAGCGCTCGGCTGTCAGGCAAACAAAGAGGCAGGCGGCCAACTCGGTGCTCACCAGCACGAAGTAGGAGGAGAAGAAGTGGGGCAGGTGGGGGGTGAGGTTGCGGGTGAAGCAGTGGCAAATACCAGAGCCGATGAACCTGCGGGAGAGCGGGGTCAGGGGACTGCGAGCAGGACCAAGCCCTGCTGCTGCCACCTCAAAGCCTGCTCACGCCGCAAAGCCGAGGATGACGCCGTTCTTCCAGATGACCCTGGTGCTGAAGATCTCACAGACAGTGTGGTACCGGGGCTGCGGGGACCCCTCAGACAGGGACTCCAGCTCTGCTGGATGGGGAAACCCAGGTCAGAGCTGGCACCGTCCCAGTGCCCCCGGCACCACAGGTTTGCAGAGGGGACCTGGCAGTCGCCCTCAGTAGCCCCTGCCACACACCTGTAAGGAGGCTCTGCTGGTGGCAGGAACCGTCATCAGAGCTGGGGCCACTGCTTTCGGCCAGCGCCTGCAGGATCTTCCTGGCCTTCTCCAGCTGCCGTGTGGCCAGCAGCCAGCGTGGCGACTCCAGCAGCAGCGCTGGGCACCTGGGGGGTGAGCGTCAGCATCACGGGGCTCCCCAGGGGCCTGGCCCCCTTCCAGCACTGACTCCCATTCCCAGTTTCAAAGTGACGTTGCCCAGAAACTCTCAACTTCAAACCTGAGCAAACATTTACCTGGGGCGGGGGGGTCCCCCGGGGCTGACCTGGAGAGCCCTGGGCAGCCTTTGATCCCCACCGCAGTCCCGGGCAGGGTGCGCCAGCTTGGGGTGCTGCCCTGGCGCTCCCCGAGCATGGCTCAGTGCCAGTCCTAGGGCAGGGCTCATTCCCACTGAGGGCAGCAGCCCCTTCCCTGGGCACGCAGGCCCCGGCCCGCGGGGTCCTTACCACCAGCAGGCAGCCAGCAGAGCCAGGATCATGGTGACAGCACCCTGCAGCACCCGCCAGTCCCGGCACAGCACGGCCAGCCCCGGCAGCAGCAGCTCCCCGGCGATCCAGAAGAAGCTGGCAACCATCGTCACCTCCAGCCGGTGCGGGGGGTCACACAGCTCCAGCCCTGGCAGGAGGGGTGAGGGGGACACTGGGAGTGCTGCAGCAACTGGGCATCCTGCAGCATTCTGCACCCCAGAGTTCCTACATCCTGAAGCATCCTGCACCCCTGAGCATCCTGCATCCCAGAGTGTCCTGCACCCTGGAGCATCCTCAGTCCCCCCGCCACCACACTCACGTGCCACGTAGAGGGAGACGAAGGCGCCTGCCAGCGCTGCCCCAAAGAGCAGCCGTGCGACCAGGACCATGACAAAGTCCACAGCCAGCGCCACGCTGAGCCCCAGGGGCACCGCCAGCACCAGGGACACCAGGAAGGTGACGCGGCGGCCAAACCTGCCAGGGGACGGGCTGTGAGCGGGGCTGGGCACGGTGCCCTCTGCCCAGGGAAGCCACCCCAGGGACCCCCAGTTACCTGTCGCAGACCAGGCCAGCGGCGACGCTGCCCAGTGTCCAGCCCAGCAGGTGTGTGGTCTGTTCCAGGGGCACCTTCCAGCGAGAGGCACACACCAGGTCCCACTGCGGGTGAGGGGAGACACCGATACGGGGGGCCCGACAGACACCCCCACCCTGTTGCCTGCCAGGCTGGACCGGACGGGGTTACCAGCCCCACAAGGTGCCCAGGGGGCTGCTGGCCACTCCCCACCCCACAAGCAGAAGTGAGTGGCCAGATGTGATGGAAACCACTGCCCCCCTCAACACTCCTTCCTCCAGCCTGAACCAAGGGCCTCCCCAGCCCCTCGCGCTCTCCTATACCCAGGGTCTTCCGCAGCTTCTCCTGCACCCAGGGGTCACCTCCGACCCCTGACTCCCCCTCCTGTACGCATCCAGGGGTCCCCCCTTGACCCTCCTCTACCCGGGGTCTCCCCTTGCCTCCTCCTGTACCCAGCCCTCCCCGCCAAACTCTTGGCCCCTCCTGTACCCAGGGGTCCCTTCCAGACGCCTCTTTCATTGAGGGGTCTCCCTCAAGCCATTTGCCTCCCATGTACCCAGGGTCCCCCCCACCCCCAGGGTTCCCTCCCAGGCTCCTTTTCCATCGAGGGGTCCCCCTAACCCCTTTCCCTCCCCTGTACCCAGCCCCCCCTTGCCCCCAGGGTCCCCCCTGCCCCTAGGGGTCCCCCCAGGCTCTTTTTCTATTAGGGGGTCTCCCTCAACCCCATTCCCTCTCCTGCACCCAGGGTTCCCCCCAGCCCCTCCTATACCCAGGGCCCCCCTAGGCTCCTTTTCCATCAAAGGGTTCCCCCCAGCCCCTTACCCCCTCCCATACCCAGGGTGCCCCCCAGCCCCTCCTGCACCCAGCCTCCCCCTAGCCCCCAGGGTCCCCCTCAGGCTCTTTTTCCATTGAGGGTTCTCCCCCAAGCCCCCTCCCCACCCTGCACCCAGAGTCACCCCAGCCCTTCCTGCACCCAGGGTCCCTCCCAGGCTCCTTTTACCATTGAGGGGTCCCCCCCCAATCCCTTACCCCCACCCTGCACCCAGGGTTCCCCTCAGCCCCTCCTTTACCCACAGTGCCTCCCCCCCCCCATAGGGGTCCCCCTAAGGCTCTTTTTCCATTAAGGAGTCCCCCCCAAACCCTTACCCCTCCCGTACCCAGGGTGCCCCCCAGCCCCTCGGGCACCCAGCCTCCCCCTAGCCCCCAGGGTTCCCCCCAGGCTCCTTTTCCATCGAGGGGTCCCCCCAACCCCTTACCCCTTCCCATAGCCAGGGACCCCCCACCCCCAGGGGTCCGTTCCAGGCTCCTTTTCCATCGAGGGGTCCCCACAACCCCTTACCCCTTCCCATACCCGGGGTCCCCCCCACCCCCAGGGTCCCCCCCAGGCTCCTTTTCCATCGAGGGGTCCCCCCAGCCCCTTTCCCTCCTCTGTACCCAGCCCCCCCCTTGCCCCCAGGGTCCCCCCACCCCCAGGGTCCCCCCAGGCTCTTTTTCTATTGAGGGGTCCCCCCAACTCCTTACCCCATCCTGCACCCAGAGTCCCCCCACAGGCTCCTTTTCCAACGAGGAGCTCCCACCACCCCATTACCCCCTCTGGTACCCAGGGTCCCCCCCCCACCCAGGACTCCCTCCCAGGCTCCTTTTCCACCGCGGGCTCTTCCCCAAGCCCTTTCCCTCCCCCGCCCCCAGGGGTCCCCCCCCAAATCCCTTACCCCTTCCCCTACCGGGAGTCCCCCCGGCCCCTCAGCCCCCCTCAACTCCCTCAGCCCCCCCAACCCCCTCAGCATCCCTCAACCCCCTCAGCACCCCCCGGCCCCTCAGCCCCCCTCAACCCCCTCAGCCCCCCCCGGCCCCTCAGCGCCCCTCAACCCTCTCAGCGCCCCCCGGCCCCTCAGCCCCCCTCAACCCCCTCAGCCCCCCCCGGCCCCTCAGCGCCCCTCAACCCTCTCAGCGCCCCCCGGCCCCTCAGCCCCCCTCAACCCCCTCAGCCCCCCCCGCGGCCCCCTCAGCCCTCCCCGGCCCCTCAGCCCCCCCGGCCCCTCAGCTGCCCTCAACCCCCTCAGCCCCCCTCAACCCCCCTAGCCCCCCAACCCCCTCAGCACCCCTCAACCCCCTCAGCGCCCCCCGGCCCCTCAGCCGCCCTCAACCCCCTCAGCGCCCCCCGGCCCCTCAGCCCCCCTCAACCCCCACCCCCTCCCCGGCCCCCACCTGCGTGACGATGTTGGAGCGGAGCCCCGCGGCGGGCAGCCCGTAGTGCCACCCGCGGGTACAGGCGGCGGTGCCGTTGGGGCGGGCGGCGCCGCGGTAGCGGTAGAGCTGGCAGGGGCTCCATCGGCCGCGGAGGCGCGGGACGGCGGCGCGGAGCAGCGCGGGCGGCGGGAGGCGGCGCAGCGGCGGCGGCAGCAGCGCGGGGTCCGGGCGGCAGCGGTGCGGGGGCTCGGCGCCCAGAGCCCAGCCCAGCGCCCAGCCCAGAGCCAGCGCCAGGCACGGCGCCCCCGACAGCGCCGCCCGCCGCCCCCCGCCCCGCCGCATCCCGCACGGCCCGAGCCGGGACACGGGAGCCGCCCCGCGCCGGGAGGGACCGCACAGGGGGCGGTGTGGACCTGCCGGAGGGCAGGGCGGCTCCAGGGGGGTCTGAACGGGCTGGGCCGCTGGAATGAGACCAATGGCAGAAGGTTTAACAAGGCCGAATGCCGGGTCCTGCACTTGGGGCACAACAACCCTGAGCAGCTCCAGACTAGGAGAAGTCTGGCTGGAAACTGCCTGGAGGAGAGGGACCTGGGGGTGTTGGTTGACAGCGACTGAACATGAGCCAGCAGTGGCCCAGGTGGCCAAGAAGGCCAATGGCATCTTGGCTTGGATCAGAAACGGCGTGACCAGCAGGGCCAGGGAGGTTCTTCTCCCTCTGGACTCGGCACTGGTGAGACCGCTCCTCGAATCCTGTGTTCAGTTCTGGGCCCCTCACCACAAGAAGGATGTTGAGGCTCTGGAGCGAGTCCAGAGAAGAGCAACGAAGCTGGGGAAGGGGCTGGAGAACAGGCCTTATGGGGAGCGGCTGAGAGAGCTGGGGGTGTTTAGCCTGGAGAAGAGGAGGCTGAGGGGAGACCTCATTGCTCTCTACAACTACCTGAAAGGAGGTTGTGGAGAGGAGGGAGCTGGGCTCTTCTCCCAAGTGACAGGGGACAGGACGAGAGGGAATGGCCTCAAGCTCCACCAGGGGAGGTTCAGGCTGGACATTAGGAAAAAATTTTTCATAGAAAGGGTCATTGGGTGCTGGAACAGGCTGCCCAGGGAGGTGGTTGAGTCACCTTCCCTGGAGGTGCTTAAGGGACCTGTTGATGAGGTGCTGAGGGACATGGGTTAGTGTTTGATAGGAATGGTTGGACTAAATGATCCAGTGGGTCTTTTCCAACCTAGTGATTCTGTCACCCTGCTCCACACCAGGAGTGACTGGAGGTGTGGAGGCACCGCCACAGCTCTGCCCTCCTGAACCAACACCCCCACCTCCAGCCGCAAGCTCAGTTCAGAGGCCCCCAAACTCAGTTAATCTCCCTAAATCCAGTTCAGGTTCCCCCAAGCCCAGTTTGTCCCCCCACAAGGCCACTCCAACCCTCAAGGTCGGTTCACCCCCCTACCAGGCTCAGTTTGGTCGCCCCAGCCCTGTTCAGTCGCCCTCCAAGCCCAGTTTGTCTCCCCACAAACCTGGTTGAGCCCTGTCTGGCCCCGAGCTTGGTTCAGTGCCCCCAGACTGGTTCAGTGCGCCCCCGGCATGATTTGTCCTCCAGCAAACTCAGTTCAGGCTCACAAACCCAGACTCAAGCTCGGTTCGGTGTCCCTATAAACCTGGTTCAACCCCAAGCTCAGTTCAACTCTCCCAACCGGATTCAGTGCCTCCAGCCCAGTTCAGTCCCACACAAACCTGGTTCAGCCCCTCAAAACCAGTCCAGACCTAAGTGCAGCTCACCTCCCCTTCTCAGACTGTGTTTGGTGCCCTCAGCCCAGTTCAGTTCCGCCCAGTGCCCCCCATGCTGCTCACCCAGCAGGGAGCCCGCGGAGCCAAGGGGCAGGGAAAAGGACCCCCAGCTCTTACAGAGCTGCTGTCGTGTGGTGGAGTGAACCCCTCAAGGTCCCTGGCTCAAGGACAGTGCAAAATTCCTCGACCAGCTGCAATTCCTCAATCAAAGCTGTGCTGCCTGTGCTCCACCGAGGTCTTGGTGTTCCACATGCTCCCAGAGCTCCTCGGCCACATGAACGAGGCTGCTGGGCTGAGCACGAGCCTGCGCTGAAAGAAGAGGTGAACGGGGCTGAAAAGTGGTGGTGAATTCAACACACTCCCTCCAGTGCTCCTAACCACACCGTGCCAGCAGAGGAAGAGGAGCCAAATCGTGTTTGTAACCAATTTGCTTCCAAAAGCAGCAGCTGAGCCATTCAAGCAGCACGTGTACCCGGCAAAACTGAGCACAGAGAGCAGGAGAAGCAGCCGCTGAGAGCGGACGGCGTGGGCAGCCGGGCTTCCTGCTGGGATCAGGCAGGCAGCAGGTGGGAGCGAGGCACAGCGGTCTGGGAAAAAGCATTTCAATCTCTCTCCAGCCTCCTCCCTGCGAGCTGGTGCTCGAGAAGCAACTGCCAACCGCACTGAGCCCGGGCTGGGTCACGGCTCTGCCCAACGCCATCCCTTGCAGAAGAGGCCACGGTGCCGACTCGTGACCGTGCAGTGGCAGGAGTAGCCGGTGCCCAACCCAAACCTGCACGCTGGGCAGCAGCCCCCAGCACGAAGCACTGCTGGCTGCAAGCCCTGCCACAGGCTCCTCGGCTCCAGCTCACCCCGCAGCAATCCGGAAGGCGCAGAGCACTGACGCCCCAGCACATCAACCTACAACTCTGGGGCCACCACTGGGTTCCAACCATCCTCCTCCAAGCTTAGTGGCATCACGACACCAGCTCCTCGACTTGCAGCTACCCAGGGCCCAAAAAACTCACCAGGCTTGAGCCAAAACTTCATTTGTGGCATGGAATTCGTGGGACTCTGCCCCGGTCTCCCCTCTCTCCGCAGTCCACCCTGCCACAACTGGCTGCACAGCCGCAGGGTTTGCGATTCCGCCAAATGCAAAAGGACAGGGGAAAGAAAACACACACAGTGTTAAAAATCAAGTCAGCATCCAGAGATCTCTGCAACACAGCCCATGGTCAGACTACCCGCGTGCTCCTGAGCGCATCAGACCGGCTCCCGAGTAACTGCACAACAACCTTAGTTTTTCCTTGACAGGGAAAGCGCTGCCTAGGCTCAACTATACATACAAAGATAATTTTAATTAATTTATTTATTTCTTTACACATAACTGAAAGTGATGTTACAGTACATAAGTTATTTACAACTGTGCAGTAATGTGTTGCAAAATAAATTATCTAGAAGGCAGCAAAAGTACATTGTTAATGTATATAAAAACTGTACAGCATTTATGGGATACAATTTTTCTTTATATGAGTATTGGCTCTGTAGTGTTTTCAAGTTATGTTCTCAGAAAGAGAAACGAAATGCCCAAGATTAAAGGAAAAAATATATAAACCACATGGATTTTACTCCATTAAAAACACAGTTGGCAAAGTCCTTTCTCTGCGTTGCCATTTCCCCGGCCGCCGCTGGCCGTGCCGCCCTGGCGCACGGTGCGCAGGCGGCTCCTCTGCTCTTCCAAAACGGTGGCGAGCGGCTGCTGCAGGGCCCGCGGGCGCCTCCCTCTGCAGCCCAGAGCCGTCCACACCTTCAGAGCCGCGTCTGCCCAACTTGGACGCTGTCTTTTTGTTTCTAATTGGTTTTGTTTTGTTTTTGTTTTTTTTCTTTTTTTCTTTTTAGACATACCCAGGATGGAACAGAAACTCAAACACCCCCCCTCCCCCCATGGTTTCCTACTGCAGCTTCTCCGAGAGGAGGTCCGCGCCTGGTGGAAAACAGATAGCTGGAAATCACGGTGTTCACAAGTACATGAGTCACGTGGTTGCTGGCCCCGCTCAGCAGCTTCTGCAACACAAATGGTGTCCTTGGCCTCCTCCCTCCACGCCTCCGCCAGTCTCTTGGCCGGTGAGTGCTCGCTGCCCGCGCAGAGCGGCTGCCTCCCTGCTGCAGCAGCCGGTTGGAAAGGAGATGCGCCCTGGCCCGCTGCCCGGCGGAGCTGCCGTCAGTCCGGAAGCGAGGGACGCGTTGTGAAGAAAGTGCAATTATTTTTCTTATTGTTTTGTTTTCTGCCGATAGCTGCTTCCTCCTCCTCTGACCAGGGATTCATCAGCAAGCGGTAAGGGTGAATGTGAGCTCGACCGCCCGACCTCGGAGGGCTCCCGTCCTTGCCAGTGTTCAGTGATGTCTCCTGGTTTTGAACTGTCATGCCGGCAAGAGCACAAAGTCATCGTTCACGTCGACCATTGGCACATAGAACGAGGGCACCTCGTTCACGCAGAGGGATTTGTGCCCCGCGGGGTCCAGCTCCTGCACCTTCAGCTGCCACTCCATCCTCTGCACCGCGTTCAAGGCAGCAGCTTCGTGTTGCTGTCGCATGAGCAGGCATGTCTGGATCAGGGAAAAAAATACAAGCAGAGATGAGGGAGGAGCGGCAGAGAGCAGGGAAGGCTCCTATTGCCTGTCCCTGACCTGCAGCCATCACGGCGGGCAGAGTAGTAATGGAACAAGGGATGCCACACTTCTGAGGAGGAATGAAATCTGGACTTGGGATGTCTGCTGAGCCCAGTTCCAGCAGGAGCAGGGACAAACCCCAAAGGGCCTTGCAGGACACCTTTTAAAGGCTCGTAAGCACTCAGTGCACTGACCCCACTGGTGACAGCCTTGCTGGACAGTCCCCATCGACATCCCTTGGCTGCCCCAAAGCCCTGCTCACCCTTCGTAGCAACTGCCAACTCCCTCTGTGCCACCAGCTGAAAGTGCAACCACCCCGATCCCTACCGCACCCAGGTTTGCCACACAGAGCTCCGCGGAGCGCTCTGCAAATCGTGCTGCGTGATCTTCTGCCACCTTGCAGTCTGCCATAAGTTTCCTGCTTGCTGCAGCATGTGGGGCTGGTGACAGGCAGGCCCTGAGGGTTTAACTGACCGGGAAACCTCCAGACCATATGCCACAAAGCAGAGTAACAGCCTGCCAGACTACCCTATGCAGAATGCGTCTCCCTCCTTTTTGGAGCCAGCAGAGGCAACTGCGCCCCCCAAGTCCCCGCAGAGGCTCCCACCTCTCAGCCATGCTGTTCCCCCATCGTTTGATGCTGTTCCCCCATCATTTGATGCTGCTCAGATGAACTCAGGACACCTGCTCCCAGCAGGCTCTTCGAAACCATAAAGGCAGCTTCCAAGCTACAGCCACAAGCAGGATCCATCTCAGGGAAACCCTCCCTGGAGGAGGAAGAGCAGCAGGACCTGCTGTTGCTCAAACACCACAGCAGCACCCCGGAGCACCGGGGCTCCTGTGCCTCTCACCTTCATTCGATCGTACTTGTCATCCACGTCTTGCAACCAGGAAATGAACTGTCGTGCGTTGAAACGGTCTCTGACCGATTTGTTTTCATCTCCCTACACAAAAGAGAGCAAAAGGGGTATAATTTTTTTAACTTTCAACAGTCACAAGTTTAACGGGCCATATTCGAACCCGTTTTAGGGCACACACTCATCAGAAACAAGAAAGGAGCCTGCAGAGAGGCAGAACAGAGCACCCTGCTCCCAGCTGCTCTTGCAGCTCCATATCAGGGGCTTCAACCTCAGATACAGGTGCACACACATGGCTACGCTCACTCTCTGTTTTTGCCTGCTTTGCAGAGAATCTGTCCATGCCAGCCTGTCACAGCACCCACACCTCTCTGTCTCCTTCAACTTGAGCCCAAGACCGTAACGTCTCTGCTGTAGAAGCGGATGCTTGGCTGGGAAATGCCAAGGGATAAATGAAGGCTCCTGAAGCAATATGACAGGTTCCTAATAAATTCCAGGACCTTGTTCCTGCCCAGGATCCCTCCTGCAATGCAGCGATGCGCCTCCCAAGCCGCCAGGCTGGTGGCAGCTGCGGTGCGCGGGCTGCAGAGGGTGCTGGAGGGATGGCTCAGGACAACCACATGTCCACCCGCTGCAGGAATGGAACACGAGACCCCCTTTCTCTGGCACAAAATGATGTGAAATCAAAGGAAGAAATGACCACTTTTTGTTGGCTGTGAGAGTCTGGCTATTTCAAAGCCTCTATTCAGACATCAATCAATTTAATGGCTCTCTCCTCTTCCTTCAACAGGAAAACATATCCCAGAGTGTAGTAAAGTAAACCTTTCAATTGGGCAGACGATCCTGGTCAAGAAGGACAGAGGGCCCTGGGACTCACTAATAAATGTGAGTCATCTCTGCTCCTAAAGAGATGCTGAGGTGCTGAGGGACATGGTTTAGTATTTGATAGGAATGGTTGGACTTGATGATCCGATGGGTCTTTTCCAACCTGGTGATTCTATGATTCTAAAGAGACACAAAGCTCCCTGTATCCTTGTGTTCCCAGATTTATTTCCTTCCCCGGCACGCAAGTGGAGTATCCTAGAACACGTGACACCAGGAACTGAGTCAGACCAGGCAACCTGGGCACGTGGTGGGGAGGGCTCAAGCGGGATGTCCTGCATCCATGCGCCACAGTGGGTGACAGGCACCTGAACAGGGAGAGCATTGGTACTTCCTGCCTACATCCCTCCCTCTGTTCAGAAAAGCACCTTAGAATCATAGAGTCACCAGGTTGGAAAAGATCCATTGGATCATCATTCCTATCAATCACTAAACCATGTCCCTCAGCGCCTCGTCCACCCGACCCTTAAACACCTCCAGGGAAGGTGACACAACCACCTCGCTGGGCAGCCTGTTCCAGTGCCCAGTGACCTTTTCTGTGAATAATTTTTTCCTGATGTTCAGCCTGAACCTCCCCTGGTGGAGCTTGAGGCCATTCCCTCTTGTCCTGTCCCCTGTCACCTGGGAGAAGAGGCCAGCACCCTCCTCTCCACAACCTCCTTTTAGGAACTTCCTTCTCCCTCAAGTTCTCGTGCAGAGCTTCTGAGACCTTTCTTTACCACCGAGGCAGGCACTAACCTGATTTTCTAGAGGCATGTTGTAGACTTCGGAGTCCAGCAGCATGGTGCAGGCACTGAAGGGCACAGCCTGGTTGGCAATAGTCCTTGCTGCCCGACAATGAACTCTCAAAATCTCCTGTTCGCAGGAGACGATGAGCTTCTCCTGCAGAAGAGCAAAGGAAGCTGTGACCGTTGCAGCCTCAGTCTCCCCGGCAGAGGAAATTCAGGACCTCTTCCCCAGCGGGAGTTTCCCCAGAGTGCTTCCTTACCCGTTCTATGCTGTGCTGGAGCCGCAGCTTCCCCCGGACGGCTTCCTGCTGCTTGAAGAGCTCCTTCAGAGGCTCCGCGAGTGATGGCGGCGGCGCGATCTGCAGGCACACAAGGGTAAGGGGTTAGAGGAGCAGGGCTGCGGGGGGCACAGCCTGCAGGGGCTGCCTGTGCCCCTGCTATGCAGCTGAAATGCACCTCAGCAGCTGGGCAGCAAAGGACAAGGTCCTGTCAGTGCTCAGACCTCAGCGAGGGGTGAGGCAGGAGGACAAGAGGTGTCCAGGGCCAACAGACAAGCTGAGCCCACAGAGCCAGAACCCAAATCACCCCACAAGCCGCAAAGGCAGCTTGTAAAGGCGCTTTGAGGAAGGAGATGACGCTGTTGGAGAAATACTGCTGTCTGCACACTGTCCTGCACCTTTCTGGGGGGCAAAGTTCCCCTCAAGTACAGTCCAGGTGGCTCTAGGTTAGTCCAGGACACAACAAGCAGATGTGAAGACAGACTACAACCACTGCAGTGCTCGGGCAGACAAAGTGACTATCAACCCCTAGGAAGCGTAACTCATGCACAGGTTGCACTGTGACAAAAATACCCGCCGAGGCAGGTATTTCACCAGGCCTGCAGCACGGAACAAAGTCTGACATGGCCTGTCCTATCAACCCTCCTCCTCCAGGCTGGATTCTGGATTTCCTGTCTGCAGCATCACCTTTATGGATACTTTTGTATTAGCAAGTCCATTCCTGCAGCACAGCAGTGAAATGCAGATGGCATTGCCAAGGAGCGCTACCAGCAAGTCGAGCATCAGAGCTTGGGAAAATGCAGGCAAGAGTATAGAATTCTCTTTCCTACGTTCATTATCCAATTCTTATACTGCTTGTAAAAGCAGTCTTGCCTTCCAGCCTCAAACCCAGTGGATTCATATAAACTTGCTCTAAAGCCTGAACAAACCCCAGGTTCCTGAGCACAGCCCAAGGTCTTCGCTGCAAAAGTACAGAATCTCAGAGGATGCAATTATCATGTAGCCATCCACTTATCAAGGCTTAGATTTGTTGTCAGAAGCAAGTTCTAAAAGTAGACTAAAGCCATGGCCTGGGTGCCACCAGCTTTGCAGGGGTGGTCAAGGCGTGTAGGGGACAATCTGGCTCTGCATGTAGCAGAAGGAGAGGTGACAGTGCCCGATGCTACAGTTTAAAGAGGGAAGGTGACTCACCACTGGAATATGGAGCTTGCTTAGAGGCTTGCCATCCAACAGGTAGGAGCCTGTGTAGGTGACATACTCGGCATAGCACTGCGGAGCTTGGGGAGTGATATAGCAGAGGATTTTCCGCTTCTCTTCAATCTTTTTCCTGATCTGGAGGTACTCAAAGTAGGGGTTGGACCTGTCACTGTGATAGGGTTCAATGTCGTCCAGTTTTATAGCATCTACAATAGCTGCCAGTGTTTGCTGTATCATCTCCCTCGTCTGCTGGGTGGATGTGTTGATCTGCTGCTGCAGCTGCTGGTTGGAGCGCTGGAACCGGCGCTTGCGTGGGTGCTGAGCCTGGGAATCGTCCTCCTCTGTAATGCGGCCTTTGGCACGGGTGGCGGGTGCAGAAACAGGAGGAAATTCCTTCTCAGAAGAGGCGGCATTCTGCTTGTTTTGGTTGGCGAGCATCTGAGCCCGGTTCCTGGTAATCCGCTGAGGAATCTCTTCTATTTTGGGTGGTTTGGGAGCTTCTGCTACTGGTTTTTGTACTGGTTCAACAATTTCTGCTTGAGCGTTGCCTGGAGGTGCATCTGCCTGTGAGGAAGGGACTTGGCTCCCACCACGTGCTGCAGCACCCTCCTGTGAAACGCTGCCCTCAGCGCTGGCTACAGGCGGCGGACAGGTCTGGGAGCTGCTCTCTGCCACCCCAGCAGAAGAAGACAGGTCTTCCTGCACAGCCTCTGCCTCTTTGCTCTCCACCTGAGCAGATTCGGACGGGGTCGGTTGGAAAATCTGCGCTTCCGAGTCCTCTGCTCCTTTCTCCTCAGCTACATTCAGCACATCTGAGGTGGCTTCTTGTGCAGCCACTTCTGGTTTCTGCTCCTCTGCCTGTGGCTCTGTCTCCACGGGCAGGGCAGCAGCTGCCTGGCTGGCTGGCAGCTCCTCCGGCTCACCAGATGCTATCACGGATGTGCTTGCTTTAATGACCCCAGCGCTGGTTTCTGAAGCTGCTGCTGCTGGGCTTTCTTCCACCGATGCTGCCTCTGCCATCTCCGGAACATCCTTAGGTTGCAGCGGTAGCTCTGGTAGCGAGAAGGGCCCAAGGTCCAAATCATCTTCTGTATTGGTGAAGGGATCAGGCCACGTTACCGCCTCCTCTGTACTTGCAGGTGCCGTGTTATTGTTTTCCAAATAGTTGTTTTCTGGCACGCTGACCATTTCTGCCTGAGGTTCTGCTGGCATACAGGGGGGCTCTGGAGGTATCTCAGGTGCTTCTTCTGGAAGAGGCTTGCAGTTATTGAAGAACGTGTCTAACCTAGTAGGGGACATGTATGGAGCCTGCTCTTCGACATTTGCAGTTTCTCCTGGAACTGCCTCCTCAGCATCCTCCTTGACTTCATCGAGCCCCGGTTCAGACACTGACAAAGGGTACGATATGGGTGAGACGGGGTAGGGAGGATCTGTGGGAATGAAGGCTACTGGCGTAGGATGAATGGGCTCTAGGGTACAAAGCGGAGGCTTAGGGGACTCAGAAAACCTCTGGGGAGATTTCATCAGAAGCTCTGAGCCCATGGACCAGGTGACAGAGTGCTCTGCTGGGTTTCCAATCAGGCTGGGAGGAATGGCGGCGTCAGGGTTTCTGGAAGGAGGGTTATCCCAGTCTATATTGTTTTGCTCTGGCATACCCGAACCAAAATGGTTTTCCTCAATTGGTGGCAAGTAGGTAGATTCTGGTGGCATAATGGAAGCAGTAGCTTGCTGCTCTTCTGTGGTATCCAAGGGCATGCCGAGGTCGGGAGGAAGAGCACTTTCTACCGAAGGAGCCAGCAACTCATCTCTGTGTGAAGGGGAGGATTTTGCTTGCAAACCAGAAAAGACACTTTCAGGTGACTGGGCAACTCCGCTGACAGGTCCTGGCGCACACTGCAAAGCTTCCACTTTCGGTGACGAAACCCCATAATCTGGTGAATAATAGCCAGGAGATAAACACTGGAACTTCTCAGCAGGAACAGAAGGAAGAGGAACCTTCTCCTCCATTAAATGCTGCACTGGAGAGTCATAATTTGATGTTGCCGGGACGCTTTGCTGTCTGAAAAATTTATCTCCGACGCTGAATTCTTCTTCAGGCGCCCTTCTAATATCAACTGAGATGGAACGATAAAGGTTCGTGGAGGGTATGGTACGAGTCGGGGTCTGACTCGGATTCTCAGGGAGCCCAGTGGAAACATTCGTGTACCTGTCAAAGAAGGATGGAGAACAGGCGTTCATGGACATTGTGGATATGGGCAGCGAGTGCTGCGAATCCGTGCATTCAAACATCAAGTCCGTGTAGTCTTCATTGCTGCACGACGGAGTCCGGGGCGTCTGCATCACTTCCTCGTAGCTTGGACAAGAGACGACAGATGCCGGGGTCGGGACGCCCGTCGGTCGGTTCTGATCCGGCCTGGGAGATGCTGGGAGGACCTCCTTCAGCTGAGGACCCGTTATCCAGTCCTTAGTCTCGGTCCCAACAGCAGGCTGTGCCTTGTTGTCTGGTGACAGTATAGGAGTCAGCGGACCCAGCTCTTTCATTTTCTTGTCCTTGAGCTGAGTATCCAGCGTTAATGGTTTCTTTGTTGCCAGATCCAGACTCCTCTTGCGTGCATCTTCCGAGCTTTTAAGTTTGTCCTTTAATTTGGGGTCTCCAGACCTGTGCCTCATTTTCTCCATTTGCTTCATTCTCTCTTTGTGCCTTTTGTGGCGCTCCTCAATTTCCAGGTCTTTCTGGCTCAGCATCCTCTCAAAACTGGTCATCATCAAATCACCGTCTCCCAGAAGCTTCTCCCTTGGCCTGGCATCTTTCTTGCCGCTGTCTTTGGAAAGGGTTATTTTTTCATTCCCATTGCTTATTTTTATTGACTCCGACTTGTCTTTCTCTTGGTTCTCCTTGAGCTTCTCCTTCAGTTTGGTTTCGCCAAATTTGAGGTTGTCCTCCTTTGACTTATCTTTAAAGGCGTAACTTGAGGACTGTCCTTGTCCTTAAGTGTTGACTTTGGCTCGTCTTTGTGATGTTTACAGAAACCATCTGCATGTTTGTCTCGATGCTTTTCCTTTTCCTCCTTCCATTTTTCCTTGTGTTTATCTCGCTTCTTTTTCTCTTTAGCTGTGCTGATGGTGCTGGAACCGTAAGTCTTTTCTTTCTCCGCCTTCTTCGACAGCTCTCTTTCAGAATCATTTTTATCTTTCTTTTCAGAAAATAAGTAATCAATGCCTTTCTCCGGTTCCTCATCAGGCTCTGCCTTCATGTTGTAGGAAGTACTAAAAGCCTCCCCATCCACAGAGAAATCTTTTTCATAATGACTGGAGTCCTTTCTGCTGCTGGAGTCTTTGAATTCTTCATTTTTTTCCTTTTTCTCTGTCTTCTCCTTCTTTGCTTTTTCTTTCTCATGACTTTTCTTTGATGAAGATGAGGAATGTCTGTGTCTTTCCTTCTCCTTGAGTTTGTCCTGCAAGCAGGGTAAAGGAAGAGAGTCCTTAAATTTTTCTTCAGCAGCATCAGCTAGAGAGAGGTTAGACGACTCAAAGAGGCTGGTCAGTCCTGGATCTTGCCCTCTATCTGTGAAGCTGTCAGAAGAAATCTCACTGATTTTGTCATTGGAATCATCTCGATAGTCATTCAGAGCCTCCTCCTCCAATTTCTCCAGCAGGCTCTTCTCCGGCTCCCCTCCTTTTGAAGACTTTTTCTCTTTGGAATGCTCTTTATCCGGCTTCTCCTTATGCTTGCTTTTCACCTTGTCGTCGCTGGCATGTTTCTTTTCAACCTTTTCTGGGAGCTTTTGCTTGTTTTTCTTCTCTTGAGTGGAATCTATGGATGTTCTGTCTTTCCTGTCCTTGTACTTCTCGGTAGAGTCTTTATCTTTCTTCTCTTTGTGTTTATCAAAGGAACCTTTCTCCTTCTTCTCTTTCCCCCCTTCTGATGTTCCTTTGTCCTTTTTCTTCTCTTTGGACTCCTTATCTTTCTGCTTCTCGCTTGAGTGTTGCCGGTCAGAGGAGTATTTGCGGTGCTTATCGGGGTACAGCTCCTTCTCAGCAGCTGCACCGTCGTCCTTCTCCTGCAGACTGTCCAGCCGATGCATTTCGTTCCCAGCAGAGTCACCAACTTTGAACCCAGTCAAGCTGTAATCATGCCTCTCGTCTTCGCTTTCATCTGTGAAGACGTCTGCGATGCTGTACCAGCTCTTCTCCTTGACTTTCTTCTCATCCTTTTTCTCGGAGAAGTCCTCTCGATCCACAGAGAAATTTTTCTCTTTCTTCTCTTTAACCTGGTCAAAAGAACTCTTTCTTTCTTTGTCTTTGCTGTGCAGATCTTTGTATTTCTCCTTAGTTTCTTTTTTCTCTTTGAAACTCTTGTCCAGTTCTTTGTCTTTCAGGATTTTCTCAGGAGCAGCTTTTTCATTTTTTTCCTTGTCGCCTTCTTTGGATTTTTCCTTGTATTTTTCTGGCTTCACTTTTTCTTTTTTTTCTTTATCGGTAGCATCTTTCTTCTCCTTTTCCTTCCCAGAATGGTGCCTTTCCCAACTCTCCAGAGTTTTACCGCTGAATTCGGGGTCAGACTTATCCTTGAAGAAAGTTTCGCAGCCGTATTCTTTAAAGTCATCTCGATAGGGCTCCTCCTGCTTTGTTTTGCTATCTTTCCGATCCTTAGAGCCATCAGAGGAATCTTTCCTGTCTTTGTTGGTTTCACCAGTATCTTTTTCTTTCCTCTCCTTGACAGCCTCTGCAGAATCCTTCCTCTTCTTATCCTTTTCAGGCAAATAACTAGGAGTAACTTTATGTCTGTCTGTTTGGTCCTTTTTCTTCTCGGAGCTTTTGTCCACATAGTCCCTCTCTTTCTTCTTTAAGAAAGTGTCTTTTTCATTACGTTTTTCATTGTATTCCTTCTTCTCTTTCATTTTATTTTCCTTTTTCTTGTCTTTAATTTCCTCTTTCACAGGTTCTATAATTAGTTTTGCCACGGTGTCATTTTTAATCTCCCTGAAATCTGTTACTGGAGAATCCCAGCTATCTTCACCTTTGAAGTCGAAGGATGAATCAGAAGACAAGTCTGAAAACCACCTCTCCTGCTGATCATCTGACAGACTGAACTTTGTGTCCTCATTTTCGGGAAATTGGTTTTTGTTATTAAACTCATCAAACCCAGACTCATCCCTGTAAAGTTTTTCTTTTTTGCATTTTTCTTTCTCTTCCTTGAAGGATTTTTCTTTCTCTAGTTTAGAAACCTTCTCCTCCTTCAGCTCATTCTTCTTTTCAGATTTTGACTGTTTGTCCTTTGACTTCTTCTTTCTCTCTTCCTTGTGTATTCTTGGCTTCTCCTCTTTGGGAGACTTCTCCTTTACAGGTTTCTCTTTTTCTGATTTACTTAATCCTTCCCTGAAGGATTTGCTCATGTCTTTACTACCATCTTTGACTTTTCTTAATGATTTCTCCTCTTTTGAGGATTTTCCAGTCTCATCTTTAAACAACCATTCCTTCTCCTCCCCTTTACCTTTGGGGAGCTTTTCCTCCTTCTTACCGTGTTCTCGATCGTGTTTTAACACTTTCAATTTGTTTTCGACTGGATTTTCTGTCTCTACTATCAAGCCTTTCTCAGGTTTTTGTTTAGAGTCCTCAAACTCAAAAGAAAACGTTTTGATTATTTTAATGTCTTGGCTGATGGGACACTGCCCCTTCTCCTTGTTTTTATGTTTGTGTTTTGTTTTATGCTTTTTAACAACCTTCCCCTCCTTGTCCAGCTTTGGAATTGCTCCATCCACATTGCTATGGAATGAATTCTTTTTCTCAGAAACAGTGTTGTGTGTGGTGTTTTTCTTTTTGTGCTCTGGTTTCTTCCTGACTGGCTTTAGCGACTCTAAGCTCGAGTCCTCGGACGAGTAGTCTGACTCGCTCGTCAGTCTCGTCCTGGTGGAGTCCGATAAGGAACTGACATCAGACCAAGCTGGAGAAGATATGGTTTTCCAATTGTCCGTCCTCCAGTGCTTGGAGTGCTGTTCTGTAAGATTAGGATTATGTTTCTGGGATACTAAACTCCCATGAGAAGAGGTTGATGAGGCAGACAGAGAGTTAAACAAGGAGGATTCCTTTAGCACTAGCCTCGAGTCCTTTACACAGCTAGAGCTCTGAAGAGAGTCTCTATCATCCTCCTCACTCTCCACGTTTTCACTCTCTGATTCAGAGGAACAAAATTTGTCATTTTTTTTGCCAAACCGAACCTCTTTGCTTTTCGTCTCCTTCTTCCGCTTCTTTTTTACTTTGCTTTTCTCCTTCTGTGGTTTTGTGCTGGCGGGCTCCCGAATCTTGCTGCTGGGCAATATCGAGTGGGTCGTAAGTCGCAGCTTCTCCCCCGTCCCCACAGCAACACTGGTCTCCTCCTCGTCCGAGCTGTCCGAAAGGATGCGGTGGGCAGCTTTCTTTGGTGTAATTGTGTTATTTTTAGTATAAGTTTTCACTTCCATTTTGGGTATGGAAATGAAACTGTTTGCTTTAGTCTCTTTTCTGTAATCCTTTTTCAGCAAATGTTTGTCATCGACTGGCGGGACCCGGTCCTGCTCATCGTCCTCATCAAATTCATACTCATCCTTCACCGGGGTGATGGTTTTAGGGGGCTCCTGGGCCTTGGGCTTGTGCTTCAAACCCTTCTCAAACTCTGAGTCTGTGTTATTGCCATCAACAGAGCTGGAGGGAGCGAAGGAAGGGGCATCCTCCTCTTCTGATGTCTCTGCAGAGAGAGAAGAACAACATGTTAAGGGCTGTGAGGGGCTTTGGGGAGTGAACATCATCAACCTACCGCAGACATGAACCCCTGCAGACAGCCCTGATGTCCCCTTGGCTCACCCAGCCTTTGCTAAGTTTGCAGCTGAAAGCTCGAAATGTGAGGCTGGGAGAATTTTTAGAATGGGACAGCTACCCACTCTCAAACCTGCACAGGGTGGTCCTCAAAACAACATCCAGGACCTACCAAGAGAAGAGCTTTTTAAGAGGGTTATGATTGCAAACAGCACAGGCCAGGACTCCCCGTAAGACTGGAACTCCAGTTAGCACTAACTAAAACCTGCAGCGTGTCCCTCCTGGCACAGCCACATCGGTGGCACTGGTGGGACGGGCTCCAGCAGGATGTTCCGCTGAGGGGTGGCCTGGGAGCACCGCCTGGAGTGTCAGCACTGGGACAGGCGAGCGCTGAACCCCCTGACCGGGGAGGGGTGGGAATACAGGACATGCACGCAAACGTCCTCCTCTCTAAGCACAAGCTGCAACGTTACTCACATTTCAAAGGTAAGACATCCATTTACCTGCAATTGGCTTCCAATTCTACATCTCGATTGCACCAGGCAAGGGATCTCAACGTAGGCTTCCAGGGCAAACAGCTAGAGCTCCCGGGGCTAAAGGCTGGCAGTTATGTTGTCTGAATTGGGGTTACAGCTACAGATGGGCTCCTGACCGTGGCAGCAGCGTGCAGATATCCTGACAAGAGTCTAACTTCACTGTCCTCTTAACGTCTCTGTATTAACAGACAGCTGCAGGCTACAAACATCACTCCCATGTTCACATAAAGGCCAATCTCACCTGTTGAGCTCTCTTCGCTAGAGGGGTACGTGGTCTTTCCCAGGAGCAGATTCACCATGGTGGGAGAATTGGCTACTTTTAAAGGTGTCTCGCCCTTCCTGTTGCTTTGATGAGGATTCCCTCCATAATGTAACAACAATTTCACCACCTGAAAAGAGAAATTGAGACCTGAAGAAGCTCACGATGTTTTGATTCCAGGCTTCCTGTACAGCTTTCATACATCACTAAAAGGGAGATGTCCTCAAGCTAGAAATCAGTCTGTCCTTGGGACGTGCCTTATGGTACTGAAAGTCTTTGATAAGACAGGACTTAAAAAACAGCACCACAAACCAACATGGGCAGCAAAGAAGGGAGAAGAACCAGACACAAATCCATGCTCCCTTCCCCTAACTCCAGAAGTATGAACTACTCCTCTACACAGGGGAACGCTGAGTTAAAACACTTAATAGCGCCAGGGCAGGGAAAATCTTGTCTGCTACAGGGCTATCGGCAGCGAATGATAAAATAATCACCAGAATCTCTGTATTTGCACAGTTGACTGCTTGAAGCGAAAGGGAAAAGAGAGTCATTAAAAACAGAGCTATGAAATCCAGCAAAAACCAACCTTGAAGTGCCCGTTATTCGCTGCATCGTGCAGCGGGGTGTCATCATCCAACCCCTTTGTGTTGACTTCGGCGCCCGCAGCAAGCAACTGCTTTGCAACATCGTAGTAACCCCGGTTGCATGCTTCATGCAACGCCGTCCAGCCTGCAAGCAAAGGGACACAAAGGGACACTCAGAACATGGACATCGCCTTCATGGAGAGAGTTGGAGACAGTGAAAAGTAACCTCTATCTACAGATTCTGCAGGTGCCAGGGTATCAAGGAGTCTGGTGCTCTGATGGCCAAGATGGTCTTGTTTGCCTCGGTCCCCACGGCACAGTGGGAAGAAACCTGCAGCTCTGCCTTGCTACTTGAACCATGTGGCAGGTGAATGAATCCCACCTTTTCCCTCTGGTCACACAATGTGCTACAAACAGATCATCTGCCCAAATGGACACAGCCCCAAGAAATGGAAAGGCGAAGTTCTGTGGAAGGCAGGTCTCAAATCCTTTCCCCTTCCAACCCCTCAGTAAGGGAAATACTGCTGCTTAGACCAAGACTGAGCTCTGAACTGCAGACACCGCTCTGAAACAGCCCCCACACGGACCTCACAAATATTTTCTGTCTGCTCTCCAAAGCAAGCAGCCAAGCTGCCACAAAACAGGCCCCCAGCTTGGGGAGAGACCAAACAGCAGGTCTCCACAGCAACAGCGGCTCTAGTTCTCAAACAAACCTCTGAAGAGCACAGAATGAAATATTTTATCATGTTCAAACAGACTATTTTTAAGCCGAAACTGTTTTGAAGTTTCCCAGCGAATGTGCGTGGTTCCTCTGGTGTTTTGCTGATAGCACTGTGGGAGCTCATTCCGATACCTTCACTCGGAGCATAAGAAAGGGGCACCTGTGACCAGAATTAATCACAACTGATACTTCGGTCTAGCACTGATATTAATCATACAGGCGGAGGAACATGCCTATCTATTTATAGCCCCAAAATCGTGTGAAGAGAACAGCGAAGAGCAAAGTCAAGCTCTTGGACGTGCTGGAAGAAAGGCTGCCTCATGCTAATTCAGCCCCGTGCGTGCACGAACAGCACCGCTTATCATTTCATGGTCACCTTCTCTTCACAGGACTTGGGGCCATTCCTGTCCCAGGCTTGGGCACAGCTGCAGCCCCACACCCAGGCTCCTTTCCCCACTCCCACCACAAGTAAGAGCTTCATGGCACAGCTGAGGAGGTGGGATCACATCCAGGTGATGAGCCGAGGCTCAGGACAGGCACTGTCTCCTCTAACCTGGCTGCAGCTGGGAGCCTGACTTTGCCCTTCAGATCCACGCTGCTCCCTGCCAGCAGCACCCCCACGTTTCGTACTCCAAAACAAACCCGAGAGGGCTGCAGGCACCAGCCATTTGACTCCAGAGTGATGGCTTTACAAACCAACTTGTTTTAGTATTTTTGTGCACATCATTTCTTATAATTTAAGTAAAAAAAAAAGAGCTAAACCAACCCACTTCCCTTTGCAAATCCCCCTCCAGACTTCCAAGACAGCATCCATGTGGAAGGGCACAAGGAAACAGCCCAGAGCATTCCAGCCACAGCCGCCCCAGGGATCACTACAGATCGAGGCCAGCCCAGCATCCCTGCCCCGAGCAGGAGCACGTGCAGAGTGGACAGGACAGCCTAAGAACATTGCTGCCAAACTCCAATGAGGGAAGCGATGTTTTTCAGGGATTTATTATTTTCACAAATCTGTAGCAGGTATTTTTTTCTCCAGGACAGCAAGACTTTTTCCTCCCCAAAAGGCAAAATCATTATTTTTGGTTAATCCCTTCTTTACAAGCAGCAAACCCATGTTATAAAGAAACCACTTGCTCTGGTGGGAGCCATTCTCAGAGGTGGAACATGCAGCTGGGTGGGAAAACGTTTGGATCCATGGACTGCCCTGCCAGCGGGCTGGTTACCTGCAAAGTCTTTCACATTGACATCTGCACCCTCGATAATGAGCTCCTTGATGCGCCGGGCATCTCCTCGGATGGCAGCTCGATGCAGCCGAGTCTCTCCTCGCTCGTTTCTCTTATTTACTTTATCTTTGGTTTTGGAGGCAGAGTTAGGAGTTCCCTTCTGACAAACTGTAGATTGAGAGGGATGCTTTGGTGTTGTGTCAACTGCATGGAGGAGAGAAAGAATCAAGAACCGCAATTCAAAGGGAGCCTTAAACCCTTAGAGGGAGCTCTTGCAACACATTTCATCTCGCCTCTCCTCATAACGCTCACCACAAGGCAACTGAACCTCTGAAGCCGATGTGAAGATAGAGTGTGTATATAATGCAAATATTAATTGCAGGCTGCCAAAGCCCACTGGGGAGAACTGCAATCCTTGCAAAAACTGTAAGCACTCCCCTGATTTAGGAGCAGACATTGCAGCTCCTTACCCTAAAAACCTCATTTCCCAAGGGAAGTGGCCTTTTACCACGTACATGTGAGGTCTGACAGTGATGGGAGGAGACTGCATATTTCCTGGGAGAAAAACTGAAGGCTACACAGCTTTTTGCTTCCCCCACGCCTCAAGTCACAGCAACACGAGCAGCTAGACTGGTGGCCAGAACAACAAAATATGTTCCTAAAAGCTGCCGTGTTTGTGTGTAGGATGCAGATGTGGACATACAGATAGCACAGTGCCTCTAAAAACTCCAGCGGGGGTCATGTATGCAACAGATAAAAATTACCAAAGTACAAAATCCGTGGTAAACACAACCCAGCTGCTCTGCATCTCAAGTTACAGTTGCACTGGTTACACCTCTTATCCCCCTCCACAAGAAGAAACATCAAAAACCCCACAGAGGATGATGTTCTTTATTCACAATGCTCCTTTACAGAGTTAGCCTTAGACACCAGTGGAGACTGCAAAGCTCTGACGTGGAGGAGACTCCCATGGAGCTGAAGCTCTAGTTAAGCAGTCAGAGCAGGGCCTGGATACGGTTCATGGGACATCTCCTGCTTTTGATTTATACTGGAAGAAGGAAGGGCAGCTGCAGCCCATGCCTGGTGTCACCACAGAGCCTTGCGGCAACGGGTGTCCCACTGCCCCTCTCCAGCATCGCACCTGCAGGGAGATTCCATGCACAGCACACCAGCCCCTCATATCATGCCGCGGGTGGCAGAGCTCACCTCTGCTGCAGGTGAGAAGCCACCTGAACCGCCTGGCCACTCTGAGCCCAGGTGTTTGTAAGCCTCTTGCTGCAAGCTCACACCCCTCCACCCACATACCTCTGAGCAAAACCACCCCCTGGATCTCACCTGGGCTGTTTGCAGACTCTTCTGCTGTCATCTGCATAAGGAGAGCGACCTGCTGGCGCTCAGAGAGCGGGTAGCCTGCCCGGATCCCCGAAAGGCCCATTCCAAAGAGCAAGCCAGGCTTTCTGGTGGCAGGCTCCTTTTTAATCCTCTTCCGCTCTGGACCTTGCTTTTCTGTGGTGCAAGGAAACACAGGAACACAAACGTGAGCGTCACTGGAAATGAAAACTGTGTTAACAGCTCTCTGTTTCCATATCTTACAAACTGGAAAGCCTGCAGCAAAGGAAGCATTCCTGCGGTGGGAACGTCGGTACCTGGGGCAGAAACCTGGGCTCACGCCACTGCGGTCACAGCCAGGACACACACCGCTCCTGCTGCCCACCAACAGCTCTCTGAGCACAGGCTCCTACCAGTTGTCCCCCTCCCATCAAAGAGCAGCACAAGAGGAAGGGAGCCGGTACTTCGTGGGGCCACTGCCAGTACTGTACCTTCCATCTTGCTTCTAGGAGCCTCCATTTCATGCCATGGTGCTTCGAGGAGCGTACACAGCCTTACACCACCACAGCATGGACTGAACTGGAGGCATCTAAAAGCATCAACAAAGAGTGCTAACAAGATACAGGCTGACAGCTCAGAATGGTTGCCATCTCACCCCCTCGTCATCACCAAATGGGCTCTGTAGCCCAACCATCAGCACCAACCAAGCCCCTGCCAGGATGGTGCTCAGAGGATACGGGCTGGTGCTCTCCTCTCAGAGTGGCTGCTTCCAGCCTGGCATAGAGCACCCACCTGCAGTCAAGCCAACGACTGCTTAGCCACATCCACTCCTGCATCCCTCTAAAAACCCCCAAACAAACTAGAGGGGAGGAAGAAATGCCTGTGCCTTGCCTGTCATCCCCCAAACCCCAGCCCGACACTTGGTCTCCTAAATTATCCAGCTACAAAGGCAGCTCCTGCTGAGGGACTGAGTGCAGCTGCCTCTAAAGCCAGTATTTGCTGCTGGCAAGCCATGTGGCAAGAATGACACAAAACCCCAGCCTCTCCCTGCCCCTCCAGCCTTGCTCCCAGCAGCCCACACAGCAGCTGGTGCGAACTGGACCCCACCGAGCATTGTGCAACTCGCCGCCTCCCTCCCTGCTGCCCAGCTATGCCCAGACTCACATCTAACCTCTGGGAGAAGCCCAACAATGGCTTTTCTTAAGCATTTTTCCAGTTTTCTTTATACAAATATTGTTTCTTTTCACATGCCAGTAGAGTTAGTAGCCCATCCTCTGTCCTTCTGGTTTCCTTGCTCGCTGATGCTGTCCGGTGGAAGCACAAAACCTGCTGCGTGCTTTCCAGTGGGTCTGCAGAGCCACAGCCAGGTTGGAGTCATAGAATCATAGACTTGTTTGGGTTGGAAGGGACCCCAAAGCCCATCCAGTTCCATCCCCTGCCATGGACAGGGACACATCCCACTGGATCAGGGGCTTAAAGCGCCATCCAACCTGGCCTTGAACACCTCCAGGGATGGGGCAGCTGCCACTTCTCTGGTCAACTGGGGCCAGGGCCTCCCCACTCTCACAGGTAAACATTTCTCCCCAAGATCTCATCTCAATCTCCCCTCTTTCAGCTGAAAACCATTCCCCCTCATCCTATCCCTGCACTCCCCAAGATCAAGAGCCCCTCCCCAGCTTTCCTGTAGCCCCTTTCAGTACAGGCAGTTGCTCTAAGGTCTCCCCTGTGCCTTCTCTTCTCGAGGCTGAACCAACCCCAACTCTCTCAGCCTGTCCTTGGATAGAAGGTGCTCCACCCCTTGCATCACCTTCACGACCTCCTCTGGACCCACTTTAACAGATCCACATCCTGCAGTCCCACTGCAGGGATGCATGCAGTGAACAAAATTTCAAGGTGCCAGTTCAGGAAACAAAAATTAAGTTTCCCTTTGTGGAGCCAGCCAAGCAAGAGAGAGAGAAGATGCATCTGCAGAGCAGCACTATAATTCCTTGCCAGCAGCCAAGCTGCATCCCTCCTAACTGGCAACTATCCTAAACCTACACGGAAGCATAAGGGAGACGCGGTGCACGCGAGTGGAAAATCCAACTTTGCTCACATCTACTTCTAAGCACTGGTGCGGGTTGTTTATAACCAGCTACAAATCGGCTGCACACAGAGAGCCAGTAGCAATATTCTTCGCTGCCACACCTACAGGAATTATCGAAGAGGTGAACGGCTCCTGGCCCTCATTGCGAGCTCAAATGTTGAGCGAATCAAGGCCAGTGTGATGCTGCTTGAGAAACCTGAGCAGCAAAACACCTCACCGCATCCCTGATGTAATGAAACCACCACACACAGGCGAGCTGTTCAAAACCTCCCATGTAAACAGAAGCTCTGCTCTCAAACTGACTACATGGGCTGTTCAAGAGAGCAGATATTTGAAGCACAAAGTAAAAATCTTCTTAATGAAAAGGAGTTCTGACTCACGCAGCTACCAGCCCATAGGTAGGTTCTCACCAGGATGCTGCCAGACACCATGGAGGCATCGAAGGGGTTATTTATCAAGGCAATTCTACTCAAACAGTTGACTCTAAATGTGCTTATTATTTTGCTGAAGGTATTTTGAGAATCCCAGAAAGCATGACAGGGATGAAACAAGGAGGTTTGCAAACAAGTGAGCATCTGATAACACTCTTGAACAACGCTAACCAGCAGCCAAAGAGGGGAAACCCCACCAAGTAACCACAGTGTCTGCCCAGTCCCCAGCTTCAGCGTCTTGAAACGCGGAGTCAACAGTGTGTGGGAAGACACAGGGGTCCAAGAGGATTTGTGATGGGACACATAGATGCGAGCTTAGCAGACTTAAGGGACCAGCTGCATCCAGTCCCTTCCCTACCGCCACCACCACCACCCGTGTGAAAGGCAAAACCTGCAATCTCTAACCAAGCTCTCCTCAACCAGTCGTATTTGTCAAATCCAATGTGGGTCACTGGCACATGGCCACCCGCAGGACAGAGCCTGCTTTGCCTCCGCGCAAAGTCCAGCAGGTCAGGAGAAACTGCCAGTGGGTGGGTGCAAACTCAGCCCCTGGACCAGACAGCAAGGGTCACCCCTCTTCAAATACAAGCCCTGGAAACACGTCTCTGCACAGAAGGAGAATCCCGGTCTTGTTCTCCAAAGCCACATTTCAGTCACCCTGGGAGCCATAACAGAGCTAGAAGATAAAACCAGATCACAGGGAAGTGGATAGTTTAATGGCTTAAAATAAAATTAAACTCAATGTGCTTAGGGTAAGAAAACAATTCAGCCTGGGCAGTTCAGGAGCTCGCCACTGAGCAGCGCGTCCCACCCCGAGCACAGGGACACCCGATCTGCACACGCAGCACCTTTCTGCTCCTCGTTAGGCTCCGGAGCTGCTGTTCAAAGCAGGCTTGTTAAATCCCATTATGCCAGACCTGGCTTCTCTGCACGCCTTGGCTCAGCAGGCAGCTCCTGGCTGCATCCAGCTGTGCCACAAAGCAGGGCACAAAGATGCTCGAGGGGGTCACACCTCGGCCAGCGCCATCAGGCAGTGTCTTTGAAGTCCAAGTGATGCACAAGGGTTGCGCGTAGCAGAGGGCCTTTCTGTGCGTACGTGCAGAGGGAATCACAATTAGAACGGGAACATTTTCATTAACATTACTCGGCTGCTGCAGGTTGTCAGCATGAGCCTGTGATTTGCAAAAATTGATTACCAAGTTCAACCGAGACCCCCTAAACTCCTATTAATTCTGCAGTTGCAAAAATTTCCCCCTCCATGAACATTTAACAGTAAAAGGCATGTGATCAACCAGCCAGAAATAAATTGGAAAGTGACTGCTGTGCTCTCGCTCGCTGTGGTGGAGGTAGCCGAGCACTGGGGCTCGTGCGTGCTTCCCTGTGGGAAGGTGGCATCGCCCAGCACTGCACAGGTCCCTGGCACTGGAAGATCTCATCCAGCCCTGCTCACGAACTCTGTGATCACAACACTTGGCTCCCCGGTGCCTCCTCCTGCCTGGCAGCAAAGGGATTTCTCCCTCTAGTGCTGGGGCCTCGCTCACCCGTTCCCCCAAAGCCTCCCCAGTAGAAGGCAGCAGAGAAATGAACTACTATCCCCCCTTCACTATTAGATGCTTGGCTGCCGCAGCGCAGAGGTTAATCCGACTTCTTTACGTGTTCAGGGGGAAGTAGGTCGCCGGCTGCGCTCCCTGCGCCGGTTGCATAAGGAGCAGGGCAGGGCTGGGCTGTGGCCGGCACCCAGTGTGGACAGCATGGCATTCCCAGGCTCCCTGGGCAGCAGGACTCTAAAAGGGTCTGAAAAGGGAGTGGGAAGGATGGAGAAGGAATTGCTCCCAGCGGACACATGCCATGCCGCCAGCAGCTCCGCTTCCAATCCTCAGCCTCAGCAGAAGCACCCAGCAGGGTCCTGCTCAGCCTCACTGAAGCAGTGGGAAGGCTCGGAGGTGGCTTCCCTGGCCCTGGCCAGTCCCAGGCTAACTGAGCTGCAAACACATTCTGTTTCAGTCTGGAAGACTTGACTCAGAATCTGATTTTCTGCAGATTTACAAGGGGCGTCTGCACAAAGATCTCTGCTCAATGGTTTCAGGTGTCACTGCTCCTGCAGGCTGCGGCTCCTCCTCTGATTAAAAGCTGCTCTGTAGAACCTTGTGGCAACACAGAGCAAAGTAAGAGAAATGATCACAGTGGGTAAATACCTTAGCAAACAGGAATAAAGGTTATTTTACATTAAAACCCCTTCAGCAAAGCTGTACGCACATCAGTCCCTGCATGGAAACACAAACCCCAGAGGTACAAGGGGGCACACAGGGAAGGAGCCCCTGTATCACGGTTATCTCACTGCTGATCACCAGAGATGGTGGCTGGACTGTGCACACTGATCCCAGCGGGAAGGAAGACCCCAGCGATGCGCTGTGCGCCTGCTGCCAAGGCACGAGCCACACCTCCAGTCAGCTATTTTTAAAGCAGCTTCTCTGCTGCTTGCTTCAGCCTTTTCTGCAAACCTCCAGAGCAAAGCTTCAGCCTGGCGCTGCTGTGGTTTAATTTGGGGATCCTGCTCGGCTCTTCCCTCACACTGACGCTAGCAGGAACCCCGTGCGCAAGCTTAAAGGGGAAAGCAGGGTCTGAGCTGAGCTGCTGAGCACAGCTGGGGAACTGCTTTGCCTTCCTTTCATCACACTAAACCCGAGAAGCTCGTGAAATGCAGGTTCCCAGGACAAAGAGGGTTGAGCATTAGCCCGCAGGTGGTTCTCATGCCCAAATTAGACTCCAGGTCATGCGATGCTCATGCTGCTGCCATGGGGAGCACAAATCCAGGGCTGCTGGAAGCCCATCGATGTCTCCACAGAGGTCCCAGAGCAGGCACTGCTTCACACAGAAGCATTTGGTGCTGCTGGGGGCACCACAAAGGTTGAATGGCCAGCTTGAGCCAAAACGGGAGAGAGGAGAGAGGTAGGGAAGGAAAGAGAAAAGGGCAGCGATGGAAAGCTCTTTCAGAGATTTCTCGAACACGCACTGTGAGATGCTGGCAGGCTATGGGGATGGGAGCTCCAACCAAGAGATGTGGCTGAGCAGCACAGCTCCTCGCTCTCCGCAAATGCACCCTGTAATGCAAAAAGCATCTGTTTAAGCTGCTCCGACATGACAACACATGCATATAAGGTGGTACCCTGAGGAAAAATACCATTGCCAAATAAGCAGCTCACGCTGAACATCTCAGCACTGCATGGAGAAACTGTCGGCTCGCCGATGAGTCGGGATTTTCAACAGTTTATTTGCTGAGCAAGCACACAAACAGGAGATCAATAAGAATAAATTAGAACGGCACAGACAGCAATAGAGACTGCATTGCACCCCCAAGAGATCGCACAAGCCTCTGCTTTCCCCAACCCCAGCCTAGTATGCGTAAGAGTGACTCATTCTCACTGCAGAAGTTGTAGGACATAAAATCTTTTGGAGCATGTCAGCTCAAACCAGGGGAAAAGCAGGTTTGACCTGAGCACCGGCAGCCCAGAGCCCTAGAGTGTGGATGCTTACACAGACTCGCAGGGCGTCTACAGACCTGGACCAATGAAGAAGACTTAAGGTTTACAGCAGCATGATGCAATCATATCTCAGGGTCCCCAGAATTTAGGGACAAGCACACAGGATGGTGCTGAGGGGAAGGCTGCGAGGTGGGCAGTGCTGCAGGGGCACGAGGAGGATGGCAGCAGCAGGTTAGGCGCAGCACAGCATGAAATCAGGAGCAGCACAACGGCATGGGCAGAGAAACAAGAGAGGGCAGCAAGAGAGCAGGACAGAAGCCAGGAGAATGCAAGGCTGAGAAGACCGCAGTGAGAAGGACATGCGGGGCTGGCATGACTGCATGGAGACCACCACAGAGCAGAGAACACGGTGCTCGGGCTGGAGAGCTGCACCTGAGGCCACTGCAGGGAGGAGGCACGCTTCACAGGTTCATGGATGCGCTGCAGAGCCTGCAATACAAATGGGCTAAGGGACAGAGACAGGAGATGATGTCTGCCTGACCAGCCAAATGAAAGTGGGTGCCAGAAAGGAAACTGAGGAAGAAAATGAGAGGAAAAGCTGGAGCGGGGTCTGCTACAGTAAAATGGTAAGGAAGACATCCTGAGCCTCTCTTGTACAGCACTGAGCTGTTCCCTAATCTGAAGCATAGAGGAGGTTCAGCTTCCATCTGTGTAGCTGAAAGAATGGCGGAGAAGTTGCTTTTAACAGTCAGGAGAGGAGCAGAGGTACCGGCAGGAAGGAACAAGCCTATCTATAATGCCAGGTTATGCCAAGCCCACAGTCCTCCCTGCTCGCTGGGGACAAGAGATCTGCCAGCACTGATCCCAGTGGTTGCTGTATTTATAAAAGCATCAGTTCAGCTAGAGAGGTTTAACGCTGAGTGACAGCCTGCCACCCAAACACAGGTGTTGTCCCCAGGCTTGTAAGACAGACACCTCAATTGTCCAGAACCATGTAAATGTATCCTCTCACCAGAATGGCCACTGGCTAACAAACTGCTCCAAGAGGAACCAAGAGGCTTCTACCAGAACAACAGTCTCCATGTTAAACATGCATAATTCTGAGGCAGAACCAATTTTCAGGTCCAGACCTTTTATTTCTCATGAAACAGAAAGACGCAGAGGAGAGTGGACGGGAAGGAAGGCTCCGCATAGCTGCCTGGCCAGCCCTCTCCTCCCGGGAGCTGGGGGCAGGACACTCTGCAGACAGCACTGATAAAAGCTCTTGCATTAAGGAAAAAGCCATCATTGATAGATTTTTTGGTTCACAGAGACACAGCACACTGCAACCTCTCACTCTGCATGTTAAGGAGGTGATGCGGGGGGCAGAAGGGAGATTTATGGCAGCTCCCATCATAAAACGACCTGCTTTTCCGCACAGCACTTCCCAGATGGCTGATGCACACAGGGAGTTTCTAAGGGTGATCTGAAGGCTGGTGTTTGCCAATCCATCCACACTGTACCGGCATTATGGAGCCCAGCTAGAAACGGAGAAGCTCTGACATTCACTCTCTCCCTGGTTGCTAGGTGAGAACAGTTTCTTGACTATTTTAGTAAAAGGACTGAAATTATACAATCAAAGAAAGACCCAGCGCAGCGCAGCCCATTAGAGTCTCCCAGCTGCACACATCAGACCGAAGCCAGCAACAGAAAGCACGCACAAATAACTGTTTCGTACGCAGATGCATTTTTTAACAAGCCAGCAATTCACTTCTCACGGATTCCCTTGCCAGCCTCGCAACTTGTGACTCACGAGCCCGTTCCCATGCAATGTCGCTCAAAACACTCGCAGGCATTAGGCAACCCAGCAGCCGGCTCCCGGAGGGGACGATGGGTTAGGTCATCTGATTCATCAAGCATTCTCTGAGCTCTGAGGCCAGCTCCTGCTGACCACACTCACAGTAACCCCAGTCCACCAGCAGCACCTCCCTGGCTGGCTACGAGTCCCTGGGCTCAACCCTGGGCTCCCAGACAGCCCCCCGAGAGCCAAGGAACGGTTGGTGTGCACAGCTCAGCTCAGAGGGCTGGTGGAGTTTTGTTTCTCACCTCTTCCCCAAAAGCCAGGCCCTCCTGTGCCAAGGTGGGGCTCAGGTGTTCTGCAGAGGGGCAGGGGCACCCATGGCACCTTCAGCTCCGTAGGTACAGCTGCTTGCTAAACAAACATATCATGGGGATTGCACACAAAACCTCAGAAACCTGGTCAGGAAGAAACCTCAGGCAGGGGCAAGGAAGCTGCCAGACATTCCAAGTCAGAGGGGAGCTAGAGGGATGGACACGGCCCCAGCCCCACAGTACCAGCCCACAGCCTGACCGGCACTAACACCCCCTCCAAACGCCAGGGCGATGGGCAGCCAGGAGGGGTAGTGACAGGGGGCATGGAGTTGGGGACACTGAGTGGTTCCACCAGCTTCTAACTCCCAGCTTACACCTACTTTATTATTCAAGAACTTAAAAGCATAGTATTGCTTTTGTTTCTCTTTTCAAAGCAAGAGACAAAAGCAGCTTAAGGACTTTCACATTTCACCTATGGGGCCTGCTGGGATCTCAGGCCATGTTTTCTGGTTTTCCTCCCCATCCACAGAGTCCAGCCACCTCGAGTTAGGATGACCACCAAAAGCCAGCAGACCACAACAGATCCAGGTGATGCCATTGTTATTTCTGTTGGCACAGGAAGCTGCTCTTCTCCATCTCTGGAACAGGAGCCTCCTCCTGCTCCATGTCCAGCACCACATCAGGTCCCTCACCTCCACTGGCCCCGGTATGCACAGCATTGACGTGGCCCAGCCTGCCTTGACGCTTGGTCCAACTCAAACAACTGCAGCAACAACAACAACAACAAAAATATCAGGCGATGCTGAGAAATCCCATGACCCGAAGCCACAACGCTACTCAACCACACGCCATCACCCCTCCCACCCCAGCTGGAGACTGGAAGCAGCAACGCTCGGGTCGCAGGCAGAGCTGCCAGGAGAGTCACTGCCAAGCTGATGGAAGAGGAGGCAGCTCTCCATCACTGATGGACCTGAGGGCTGCAGCTTGCAGGTTACAACCCAGCAGGTCTAAACGGCATATAGTCCACTGAAAACCCCCTCCTGCAGCACCTTCAGATGAATGCAAACCCCTGCTCCATCGCCAGCTCCCCTTGCCCCCTCCTCGGGGAGGCTGTAGGGAGCACTAAGGTTTGCAATGCGCTCTGCTCGAGAGCTGCCAAAGACATGGAAGTGTCTGACAAAATACTTCAAAAATAGGGTTTCTCTAGCATTGGGGGAGGCGTTTGGCTGTGGACTAAAGCTGCTGAGGCGAGGGCTGAGCACCCCAGCTAGTGCAGCTCTCCATGCCTACGGCAGCGGGCAAGAGCACAGGATGGCTGCAGTGCCTCTGGGCTTCAGAACAGGTTTATTTAAGCCTGGGTTTTATTTAGCCATGGCAGGGTCTGGACACGATCTGGATAACTGAGCTTTCTCTCCGACATGCAATGACTTTGCCATCAAACACACAAAAAACCCATCCTCAACATTTCACACAAGCCCAAGGAGTGGCACTGGAAGTCAAGGGGCTGGAGGCATGAAAAAACAGCAGCATCCCTGCAAGGCAAAATAAAATCCAGTATATTCTTTAGTCCTCACTTCTCCATCAGAGGAGACAGGTCTTCTGCACCCAGGGGCATCCAGCACCGCTGCGGACCCACAGGTTCAACCAGCCTTGCTTAAGGCCTCTCCAACTCCCAGGAAGAGCTCAGAATGAACTCACAGTGCTCAGAGATTTGTATTAAGTCCTAACTCTCCCTGATGATGACTAAAGTCCTGGAAACCAGAGCTCTACCACGAGCCATGGGACTCAAGTGACAGCCTGACATCAAGCTAGAGGAGCTGCTCACACTACGAGGGGATATAATGAAATTTGCCCTGCGGACTGCGCGTTTCCCAGCTGACCTTCGAGCAGCAGTACCTGATCCAGTATGCACAGCACAGAGCAGTAAGGAACCCGTTAGCTCCGCAGGCTGGGCGGGAGGCGGGAGCGCCTGGCCGGGCGCAGGCAGTCTGGTGCCGTTGAGTCAGCCCATGACTCAGCCGGGCTCAGCACCGCAGGAGCATCGCTGCGCCCCGCTCTGCGCCAGCTGCCCGAGCCACCTCTCCTGCCACCTCCCTGCAGGTGGCTTCCCAGCAGGACTGTCCCCTTCTCCCAGCAGGACAGTCCTCCGCACGCTTTTTTATATATTACTATCTTCTAATAGTTCTTATTTTAAATGCCAAACCTCCTTCCAGCGCAGCACACAAACGTGGAGCCTCACAAGCTGCTGAAATTGCTGGGAAAAAAGCTGGCTTTACTTGTTCGGCAGCTGCCAGGCAGCACGTAGGCTCTCTGCAACGTCTGCGGATGTGGGGAGATGCTGCACGAGCAAGAGGAGAAAGAAGGCGGAGAAGTCTCAGGCAGAGAGATGCTGCTCCCACAGAGCTGGATTTGTAACATGCACAGTCTGGAAGCTCACAGCTTTACTCGATTTTTTTTCTCTTAAAGTCCGAGAGCCAGAATCGTTGCTCTAGAAACCATTTTGAAGGAGATAATTTTAAAAGATTTAGCACTGAACCTTCTGTACCCAAACCACACACTTTAAAACAGTGCTGGCCAGCAGCACCTCCTGCAGCCCACACCGAGGCCGTCTCCCAACGGGAACTAACCCCGAGTGGCAGCGCTCACTCAGGATCAGGGTGCAGGAAAGGCACGCTGCGCTGGAGGCGGGGGCTGCAAAGAAAACCAGATCAAGAATGAAATAGCTTCCTTGCTCGCCTTCTGAACACATCAGCACTCTGCCAGCAACATACAATCCTAAGCGAACTCGAGAAGCAGGCTCTATGAGCAGGGTCGAAGGAAGATGTCAGCTGCCCCACTCTGGAATGAGCGAGGGACAGGGGCAGAGCTCTGCCCCCAGACTCACATCTGCTCTGGGAAAACCTGAGTGCACCTGGAAAAGGCGCCTATAAGCACCTGAGAGATGTAGGCTAATGTTTGCAACCCACCATCAAGAGGACGGTGCCATTCGTGCACCAAGCAGCCTCCGCTTGCACCATATCTTGCAGAGACAGGAAGGCTCCGACAGGCAACTGGCGCTACAGCACCCTGGCTGCTGCCAAACACTCAGGCAGGGTGGGCTTCAGTGTCCTTCAACAGCAAGACAAACCCATCACAGATGCCTCCCTGTACCCCGTACAGCGTGCGGGCATCAAAGTTGAGGCAGAGCTATTCGGGAGAAAAAAGGCAATGATGCTGTGCTAAGGAGAATAAGCCACTGCAATAAATCTGGACAAGGATTCATGCTATGGTTCAAGCATTTAAACAAGGGGGAAAAAATCCCTCTACAGGCAAAAAGAGAGCTCTCCTAACTCCAAGTTCTCACATCCTTACAGCTAAATTCCACATGGCTGTGGAATACCCTAGCAAAATTCCCCTCAAGCACACACAACAGCCTGTGCACAGCAGCCCAGGAAACACAACTGTGTTATATAAATTATCCAAGTTCAACTCCCCAGCTGGCACAGCGAATGCTGATGTTGCAATCCCGCTTCTCACAAGAGCTGAAATCAGAGTTTAGGAACAGAACAAGAAAAAGCAGCCACCTCCTCCTCTAGGGATGGGGGCCGGTGGTGTTTCTGCCCAGGTGGTGGGGAGGCAGTGGGGCTTTGGGGTGGCTGCACCACAACCTCTTTGACTGAGACAAAAGCCTGTCCTCCAGCAGCCTGCTGGTCACGCTGTCATCAGACGAATGCCACGCTGATTACACGTGCAAGGGCATCCCTCCCTCCCCATACAACGTGGGCAACTTCTGAGCACCTACAAACACAGCTCTACCTGCTGAACAAAAGCCAGCCTCGAGCCCGGCCAAGGAACGGGAGGGCCTGAAACGCTCCATGGTTGCAATGAGGTGGCGGTGCAAGAGGGGAGCAAGGTGCCAGTAAATCTTCTCCCATCTCAAGCATCTGATTCCTGGAGTGAAAGATCTCAGAGAAGAGAAACAGGCTCCTGCTAGCTATCAGCCTGCCTCTGCGCGTTTATCTGCAGCTCCCTGCTGCTATCTCCTCCCCAGCGGCTGAGTCACTTCCTCTCTTCAGTCTCGACCAAATAGGTTGCTAGAGACTCGCCTACACCTTTTCAGTGTTTGTCAAGCCTGGTTTGTCTTCAAATGCATCTTTGAGTGCAATGACCACTTCCCGGTCTCCAGATGTCCTGCGTGCAGGCAGGGATCTGGGCTGCTGCTGCTCCTTGGCTCAGCCCTGCCGCTTGCACACCCGCTTCCCCAAGAAGGATGAGTGAGCTCTGAAGAGGAAGGGAAAGACACGTCTGAAGACGGAGAGCCACACGCCTGCTGAAAGCAGTGGGGTAAGGCAGGAGCTGATGGGCAGGGCCGTCTCCAGGGCTGTGCTGCTGATCCTCTGCACCCTGCAGCAGCCCCAGCCCCTGCCTGGCTGTGCATAGGCTGGTGGCAGCCACCCTCCCCCCAGCAGTACTCCGCTCTCCCAACCTTGCTGCTCTCATTTAAATTTGGTTTCCTTCTCAATGCAGCCAGCAGGAACATTTGGAACATCTCTACAGCCAGAGAGAGACCCAAGCCCTCTGAGAAGCCAGTAACTGCTGCTGGGGAACATGGAAAGTGAGACGGTGGAGCCTTTTGGTGACACGTTAGCTGTCACAAGGGTCAGACAGTCCTTAAGAGAGTTCGGGTTTAAATTCTCAACCAAGTACTGAACACAGCAGGAACACCCTTGACCAAAAGCAGCAGCTATGGCTCTGGCTGATCAGCTCTGCCTGGCCCCAGCCACCCTCCCCCTTAAGGGAGTCTTAAGGTGTCTTCTAGTAAGAACCACAAACCATGACAAAGCATTCCCTGCTCTGCCTGTTTGGAGGGTGAAGGAGGATCACCTGTGTCAGGCTGTATCCCCACTCCTTCTCCCATAGCTGCAGACCCCAAGTTACCCACTCAGTGACCCCTTCGCCATCCGCAAGCCGCAACCCAAGCCCAACACTTCATCCCCGCACACGGCCATCAGTACGAGTTGTCCTTTAATGACATGCATTAATGGTTTGAAACTTTCTCTCCGGACAGGGAGTTCAATGACTGAGAATATCACAATTTGGCAGACAGAAACCCATGGAAATGCCAGGCCAGCCCCAGACAAGCCACCACGTGTCCTCACCTGAAGGGGCTGCATGACCCAGGCGCCACCTGTGACCTTTTAAAATCTCCCCTCTCAACTTCTGAACCAGAGGAGACCGGTTGGCAGCTCACATAGGCTGAGCACCAAGTCACTCATCAGATCATCTCACATGTTCACCGGAGAGCACAGCAAATACATCTTTTTTTACCACTTGAAAGCATATTCCCAACTTTTAGTCCATCTCTCTGCACAATTTATGATCTTTTCCTGACCAGAACTATTTCCAAGTGCAGATTTCCTAGAACAGACAGGAAGGACCCACACAAACCTCTGTCACATTTAAGCCCTTGGTAAACAAAGAGCATTATTTTCTCTGTGTCAAAGCTTTGAGATAGCTCTTCCTCACTGCTTACAAATCAAACATCCCATTCACCTTACACATGGCTACATGGAGCCACTGCAGGCAAGAGCCACATGTACCGGCAGCTCTTCCACCACAAGATGTGACCTGCCCAGCCACGACACAGCCAGCCTGAAGTACCCACAGCAGCACAGATTCCCAGAAACCAGGCGTGTACTGAGGACGGGCTGCTCCATCACACAGCAACCACAGCAGAAACCTTGGCAGTCTCGAGAACAGGAGCAAACAAGTCACCTTCACGTCCTTATGGTGCTGAGGACCACCCGCACCAGCCCCAAAGGGCCAACCTAAACACCCAAACAGGCCCAGATGGTCACATTGCCTCCAGCCCATCAGTGTGGCCTCCAGACAGTTCCACATGTGTTTGAAAACGACCCTGCAGACAACTGGAACCAACCGCTCAGCTTTAAGCCAGTGATGTGCTGAAGGTTTAAAGGCCCAAAACAACAAAACATGTCTAGAGAGGTGCACGTCTGTGTTCACAAAGACACACACCTGTATCAGGTTAACTTTATGTAGACGCACTCAAGCTCATTTTTCTAACGCTTGTTGTGTTTCTTTCAAAGAGTACGCAGCATTCTTCTCTGATTTTCCAGGTTCTTACTAGCAGGCCCAGCAGCGCTTCTTGGCTTGCAGTTCATGAACTGGACTGGTTAAAAATGGAGAACAGCCCTCAGCCAACAGAAAGGGTGCCTCCACACAGACCCATCTCTTGGTGCAGTTAAATACATTACTGAGAATACAAGGGCCTTAATCCACACGGCTCAAGGTGAGCATGTGCGTACCACAGCAATTATCCTCCTGTCCACATGCTCTTCCTTCAGTTTAAAATACAGGAAAACAGATAGAACGTGTCAGTATGGATTGCTTGCCTCTCACCACCCCGACACTCGCATTTCAAAGGTGCAATATGTCATTTCGGTACCTGTATCCGAGTCTTTTTGATCTCCATTTGTTCCAACAGTGAAAGGCAACTTGCGTTTGGTCGCTCGCTCTTTCACCTCTTTGCCACCATCGCTCCGGTCCAACTTCGGAGTCTTGGTTAGAGAAACTTTATCTTTATCCTAGAAGAAGAAGAGACTGTATTAAGAAAAGCCTTCCCCAGCCAACATGCACCTAACCAAGACAGCAACGTCCCGCACTGGCCTCACCGAGCACTTGCCCGCTCCTTTCTGCTGTGGGGAGCCAGCCTCAGGGTTTAGCACCTTGTAGGAAGGAGCCTTCCCCAAGCTAAAACACCAAAACATCATCAGAAAAGACTGAGGACAAAGGAAGCTGCTGTGCATTGTAAAACCTGCAACCAATTCACATGAAACCTGGAGCCAATGCCTTGTGCGCCGCTGGGGACGTGCCTGGCTGCCAAGCCAGGGGGAAGGCAGGCTCTGGGGGGGGAACCCAAGCATTTCCAAGCACAACCACCTCTTTTTGGGATGGGTTTCCTGATCCCAGGCAGAAGTGGGACACAGTGTGTCCATGGGAAACAAAACACAGTGTTAGAGCCCTGGGTTCCACATGGAGAGCTGAGGGCCTCTCCTCAGGGCCTGTGCTATTTATTTCCAGCATTAAGCACACAGCATTACTATTAGAGCTTAGGTGATAACGTTATTGTGGAGAATATTCCATCATCCGGTAAGTCTGCAAACATTACTGACCACTAACAGGATCAGCGCCGCAGCCAAACGCGCTGAGAGGGTTTGTGCTGCACAGTCAGCGAAATGATTCACTGAATTCCAGAGTGGTGGGAGCTGGAAAGGGCCCCTGGAACTCATCCAGTCCAACCCCTCTGCTAAAGCAGGGTCACCTCCAGCAGCTGCACAGAACGTGTCCAGGTAGGTTTGAGTATCTCCAAAGAAGGAGATTGCACACTCTCCCTTGGCAGCCTGTTCCACATTTGTAGCAGCACGGCCAGCACAGCTCTGCCCCTATTCCACAGGCAGCACTCTCCCTCCGAGAGCACAAGCAAGCTCGATCTGCTCCCAGCTCTGCCTGTGCTCCCGCTATTGTCCCCATCACCAGGCAAAAGGTCCAACAGCAGAAACACAGCAGCTCCAGCAGCACCAGACCCAGCAAAACTCGCTCTCCCTCAAGGACGGTGTTTTGGAGTTGATCATCTTTAAGTCCCAGCTATGTGCAAACCCCAGCCAAGGCATTCCCGGCTGCTGAACATTTAAGCCGTTCCTTTCCCTTACTGGGACTTTAAGAGGAGAAGCGATCTCAGGAACAAACCTACCAATACTGCCCAAAAGCGTGGAAAGCCAGGCAGATGCTGGCTGAGCACTCACTGCAAGCTCAGGGCAGCAGAACCGTGCCTGCCTTGGACTGGGCTCATTTATTGGGGTTGGTTTGGATTTTAAGACACAGTGATGCTGGGAACTGCTCCATACAAGCAGCAGGAAAAACATTTCGAAGAAACATCCCAAGCAAGAGAAAGTTACCGAGTACTGAACCAGGCAAGGTTTTTCGCAGCAGCAGCAAGAGCTGGTAGATAACTCAGACTTCAGGAGCTCAGTATGCTGAGAATACACACAGACTGAGGTCATGCACTTGTGTTTTTTGTATTTGAGACACAGTATTATTTTAAGCAAGCGCTTCTGGGTTGAACACTGTGCCACTGCTGTCAAAACAAGGCCAAAATGAGCAGCTTGGTGACAGATCTGATTTCAATAACCTAGCAAAACCTAGACCCTAAGCTCTAGATAGAAAGTTAGATTAAATAAAAGAATCTCAATACAGTAAATCATGTAAGACCATCACTGGAAACTCAGACAAGCAAATCTAACAGCAATTCCCATGTTTAGAGAAGCCCAGTCATGCTGTCTGCATCAGAGTCAGTGCCCTGGCAGGTGGCTGCAGTGCCAGCAGTCACAAGACCGTGGCGTCACTGTGTACATTGCTCCTTCCTCTTTCCGAGTTTCTGTTTGGCAACCAGACTTCACCCACAGATTAAAGAGAAACCGTTCACTTGGACCAATGGGTTCTGCTCGCACGTCCCCTTTTGTGGTAAGCAGCGTGACAGCTCTGTGGCTGCACGCCCCGATATTCAGCCCCTCTCAGCCGTGCCCCAACAAAGACTTAAAAAAAAAGGGTTGGGGAATCCCTTTTTTCAAAAAGCAAGCTAAACAAACCTCTCTGACAAGGGCTCCGGTGGCCAAGGCACATTCAGCTGTGAGTGCGCAGAACTTCACAGTCAGAGCAGCCGGGCTCAAGAGCAGCCGCCAAGAGCCCCTCCTCAGCGCAGGAGTCAGCGGAGTGATGGGACAAAGTCACAACCGCCAAAATAAACACTCCAGCATTTCATTTAAACACTCTGGATTTAAAAGCTTTTGTTTTATTTTTTCTGACATGAATAAAAGCAGTTTGCAGTGACAAATGATGCTGCTTCTCTTGGCAGCCACTGGCCTGACCAGCTGAGAAGCATAAGCAGTGCCAGGGACCACTGATGTAGAACTGTGGTTCTAGCAGGTAGGTTGATCCGTCTTTTCCCTCCCCAGTTTAACAGCAAAGCTACGCTCAAACCCCACTCACTACTCCAGCATCAGTGCCAAGCATCCCAGAGGCTGCACCAATGCAGGGTAAAGCACTGTTTTCCCTGGATATAACAGCTGTAAAGAAGTGGCCCCAGCGTTCCCCTCAAAAACTTCAAATGTGCTTAAGAACAATGATCAGCCCAACAATTTTTACCCTTAAAAGTGAAGGCCTGGGACAAGAGCATGAAACCAGAGCAGATCATGTACAAGTTCTTCCTCCACTGCTCATACCTACACGCATTGTGTCCCAGTTGCTCCTGTGTTGGCGAGCCATGGGATTGGGTACAAAGCATTGCTGAAACCCAGCTCCTCTTCCTTCCCTGCAGGTGTGTTTGGAGCTCCCTCGCCTAACACCCACAGCTCAGGTTTGCCAGAACCAAGAGGTGGCAGCTCTTACTAAGAGGGGTACTTCTAGAAGGCTCCAACGTGGATCAGTCATAGCTGATGCTGCGGAAATTAAGTTTCCCTGCATCAGTCACCGTGCTCACTGTCTCTACTGCCATTTCCTTGCACAGTCCCTTCAGAGCAGGCTTTTCCACCAGGTATTTCAGTCCTAGGATACTCTTTCCCTGCTCTCACAGCAGCAGGCCAGGATGCGGCTGAGCCGCCGGCACCCCACAGTGGGATTTCCTACACTCCCAGCACTTCTTCCAGACACCGGTTTCGCATTGCGAGCTCCAACAAGAGGTCAATTGTGCTCGACACAAAAAATACGACTCTTTCATTGTTTGTTACCTTAAGATAGATTTCAGCTGGTCCTGTCCTATGCTGCACCCTGCCTCGCAGGCAATCCGGCTCCAGGCACCGGCAGGCAGCACCGCCACTCCAGCACCCCACTTGAAAGCAAATGACGACTGGTGACAGCTTGTTTAACACAAACCTTCTCTAAAATCCCCTTAATCTTTGGACTTTGCTGCTATGAAGTGAAAACCCGGACCTGCATGGGGGCTGCAGTGCCTGCGAGCCAGGTCCATTGCCTGCTGTATTAACACCATACGGGCCCTCTGCACATCCAGGAATGAGGAAAAGTGCAGACAAGTCAAAACGCGACTTGTGCTACAAAGCTATTGCAATGTTGTTAAAAGCCCCGTGTTGGAGGAGAGACAAAGAGGAATTAGGCAAAACCCCTTCCCAGACAAGACAGTGAGCCTAGCGTGGAACTGGAAATGACTGTGAGAATCCCAGTGTCGGGCACGCTCGGGCAATGCTTCGTTTGCATTCACCTTAGCGCTGGGAGCTGCTAAGCCAGTAAGTTCAGCAAAATTAAATACCAAGGAACTAAGGAAGTGGCAGCAGACCTGGCACTGCTTTGAGGATTAATTTGTATTGTAGCACAACGATAACCTTTTACACTAATTGGAGCAACAAAGATCCAAACTTTGCTCCCCCCTGGAAAGCAGCAACCTGCTGAGCACGCCTGCAGCAGCTGCACTGAAACCACCGCAGAGAAATTAAAGCAGCTTGGAGAGTCATATTCCTGAAAATAACATGCATTTTCATTTTCTTATTTTAAGCTTACTTCCCTAATTCTTTCCAATCTTGTAATGAAGAATGGAGTCCTTTTCTCCAGTAAAAGCTGTTTTCATTTTTAGGTCATCTCATGTTTAAAGTAAGCTCAGACTCATCCAAAAGGTACAAGAATCAGGTTTCACAAAGGGAACAAATCCAAATCCATCGATGTTGCAGAGAAACTCGTGGGAACATCTGTGTGCAAAACAGGCCCGGGGCTCTCCGAGGCTGGGTCAGCTCTTGCTGTGAGTAAGAGAGGGAGTTTGGGGAATGGGGCACTGCCAAGAGCTCAGCAACAGAAACAAGCTCCCCTTTGCAGGTGTTAACAAAAGCTACTTTGGCAAAGGGCAGACAGAGACCATGACTGCAGGAAAAACTCCCTACCATCACGTTATGGTATTAGTAAGACTTACTATATGAATAACTAAACCCACCTCCAGTTACACTTGCTACAGTTAAAAGATGCATCAGAAGCAGTAAGCAGTGTGTGGACTGCAAGTGCTTAACTGCGGCTGTGCCGACTTCTCTTTACGACAAGAATCTCTAATCAGCAAGAGAGCCCCTGATACCGATCTGCTCAGGTCATCATGACATATTCAGACAAAAGCCACTTTTCACCCTCACGCAGAACTCCAGCCAGGCCAGCTGACTTTCTAATTTGGGTTCTCAGAGCAAAACCAAACATGTAGTTCTTTCAGGTGCAGAATTCTGCAAGGCAGAGACACTTACAAGCCCATGGAAAGAAACGTGTGTTCCCAGAAGAGAAGCTGAGCCAGTCTCTTGCTTGCTCTACCTGATGGGCTGTGCGTCTGCAGCCTCCTTCTCCCCTCTGTCCGCACAGGCTGCACGCGGGGCTGTACCCCCAGTGCCCACACGCACTCTGAACCACGGCCTCCGTGAGAGCACTTCAGCGCCGACACAGCCTGACTCACATCCCAGCCACTTACGCAGAGACTTGCATTACCAGCGCTGGAAATCCCCAAAGCCCTTTGTTCTCCAAAATGAGTTCAAAGTATTCCAGGTTGCAACGCTAGTAAAAAAAAATAAAGTAAGCGGCAACGAACAAAACCAGGTAAGCTGGGAAGAGAGAAGCCCCGAAGGAGCAAGGACTCAGCAGCCGTGCCCCATGGTGATGCCCCATGACAAGCTGGAAGACCAAACTCCTGCCTTGGGCAAAACAGCCCGTGCTGCACAAAGCAACCACCGAGAGAGCGGAGTTTCCCTGCGCTAACACAGACACAAGTCAGTCATTTCCTGAACAGCCCTCTGCCAGGGGGGAGAGAAGAGGCAGGAGAAGGTCTCGCAGCCTGTGTTACAAAAAAGGAATGGGCAGAGTTTTACCCAGAGAGCACACTGGATGTGGCGGAAACCAAACACTGGCATGCCCCTAAATCTAAGTGTCTTGTAACCTTTCCAGAACCAGAGTACAACACAGACACACGAAGTTTAGATAAGTCTGAAATCACAGAATCGTTTGGTTGGAAAAGACTTTTGAGATCATCGAGTCCAACCGTACCTGCCCACTATTAAACCATGTCCCTAAGCACCTCGTCTGCCCGTCCTTTAAACACCTCCAGGAATGGCAACCCCACCACTTCCCTAGGCAGTCCATTCCACTGCCTGATAACCCTGAATTTGTCTCGTTTCCAATGCTGCAATAAAACATCTGAAGTATGGAGTCAACTGGAACTGAAACCCCAATTCCTGTGTGCCTCGGGCAGTGAAATTTGTTAAGAAACACTACCCTGCAATGACCACGGACCACCTATCTTCAGTATCTAAGTGACCCAGTGCTTCTGCTCCTGTCATGCCCTGGCTCTGTTCTGGCAGAGCCAGCACTCGTCCGTAAGGCAGAGGAAAGCCCTAACAGTTAAAGAGATTTCAGGAAGGATTGAGAAATAAGGACTATGCTCCCTTTTCTGGAACAGGGAGAAGAGCGAGGAGAAAAAGTAAAAACTTTCGAAGGGCAAGAAAAATAAAGAAACGGGAGTGAAAGGTATTCATAAAATGATTATGGGTAAAAAGTGTAGTATTCCCCTTTCACTCCTGTGGAAGCCAAGTGAGTTTGATCCAGTATGGGTATGAACAAGGTACCGTGTCTCCACAGCAAGGCTCCCTGACTGAGAAACCTCCACTCCTGCCACCCAAGAAAGGGTGAGAAGGCAGCACCTTCAGCTGTTTCCCTAACGCCACCTCTGCCCAGCATGTTCAGTTAACTTCTGCCAGCTCCGAGAAGCAAGTCCAAAATCCAGGGTCAACCACTGTTCTGCTCGGTGCTCAACCACTGCAGCAAAAATGCAATTCAGACTGTGCAAGTGGGAACGTTTCCCCATAAAGAGACAAATCCTCTGCCCCAGCCTCTGAGCACACAGTGTAACCTCGCAGCACACAGTTCCAGGCACATCAGGAAATGGTTTCGACAACGGATATAATTCTTTCTGTGGTGCTCTGCTCAGCCTAAGTCATGAGTAATCTGCTTCTGGCATGGGGATCTGTGGATCCACACCAGAAAGGAGAATTATTCATATATGGCAAGCATATTTTTCACAAAACCCTTCAGACTGAACTCAACCAGGAGGAGCTCCTGCCCCGGGCATGCTGTGCGCAGCCTTATAAGGCTGCCAGGGCCCGACTGGCCGCCTGCTGCCTCTGCTAACCCTGGGAGAAACAGCTCCTCACTCAACAGCAGCAAAGCAGATGAAGCACCTAATGCTGTTGGCCATGGACAGCAACAGAGACACAGCTTTTAAACCGCTTTGCTCTCACGGCTACAGCAGCACATGCAATATCTCACTAGTTAATGCCTCCTTCCCATGGACAGGCAGGGAGTGGCGAGTAAGGAGGAATTCCCTCTTATAATTAACTCTACAACTGAAGGGCAGTGGCTCACACTCTTCCACAAAGCACAAGCCCTCTGCAGAAAGGGCAATCTCCCAGAGAGCCCAGTGTAACGTGTTGAAGCAGAGAAGTTTCCCGCAGCACTCCGCCTACCACGACATCAGCACCGCGCTGAGCATCCTGCATCGTTACCTGCCTTCAGCTCTACAACTTCAGAGCCCAATGACAGAAAGCCTGTTTAACATTCAAACAACCATTCCCATGAAGCTCCTATTAAGAGGGAAACATTTCAGTGGCCATGGAGTGGCTGCTTCACCCCGTGTGCCGTGGCAGGCAGCCCCGGTGGGCGCGGGTCCCTCTGTGTGGCGCAGCTCAGACCTTGCTGCAGCCGCCCTCTGCCTTCCCCAGCCAGCCTCCGCGTGCCAAGTCACAGGCTCAGCCCTTTGAAAGTGTTGACAAAGGCAAGATAAATTAAAAGCAGCAGCTTGCTGACAGGCAGGTACAACAGTGTCTGGAAGGAGGTCTAACAACCGGGTGCTTCTACCCTTAGTCACTGTTCCAGCTCTCGCTTCAGAGTTAATTGGGAACAGGGAGATTTGCTGCACCATGTCCTTCAGCCGCTCACGCTGGATCTCAGCTCAGACCCCCGAGGACAAGAGCCTGCAAGTTTCCTCTCTGTTGAGAAGACTGGAATTAAGTGCACAGAAAGGCTCTTGCCCATCCTTACTCAACACTGCTCTCCGCAGGTCCGTGCCGACGCCTCTGAATGAGAAGCATGAAATTATTTGTGTCCTAGTTATTTAGCCAGCGGGATGTAACTCCAGTTCCCGGCATCCCTAGCGCCACTCAACAAACCTGCTCTGTAAATAACAAGCAGCCTTCAAGCTGCTGCAAGTGGATGAAATAAAATGGGAGCTGATTCATATTATAACTGATCTGCTCCCTCCCAGAGCACCTGCGCCAACTTTAAGCTCCTTACGCAGCAGGGACAAAACCCCATATTTACATACCCTGCGCTGCTGGGCTCAGCCTCATTTGCCAGGGTAAATGCTAGAATCTTCCTGATGCCACGGGGCAGCTTTTTCACCTCAAACAGCCCTGCTCCTAGTTTTTGCCCCCCCTCCCAGAAGCAACGCTCGCTCCCACTCTCGCTGTGGCTCCTGAACCGGCCCTGTGTAGGGAGACACAGAAAGTGGAGCGGGGCGGGTGCTAGCAGCGTGCTCGATAACCCAATTTGTGCCTGGGTTTTTCCCCACTGGTTATTTGTCATTCTCCTTGTTTTGTCAATATATGACCTCAATCATAAGAGGAGTTACTGTCATCAGCACAATGGGATTGCAGGGGGAGCAATAGAGCAGCATTGCTGGGGCTCGCAGAGCTCAGCTTCAGCTCCAGGGGCCTGGCAGAAACTCCAGAGGAAATGCTGAGGAACTGGAGCAAGGAGGTGAAAGGGAAGTGGATGATTTGTTGGAACTGGATGATCTTTAAGGTCCCTTCCAACCCAAACAATTATACGATTCTATGATTCTTGTTTCCATAGCAGAATACAGCAGATGTAAGTTTTCATTTTTATTTTAAGATAACATGTGCACACAGCTTTCTGCACAACTGTTTCCTGGGAACTATGGATACTGAGAAGGATGAAAAAAGCTGAATGAGAGGAGGCAGAGCTTAAGTCTGGAGCAAAACAAGAAATCTGGAAATGAAGGAGAGAAGCATGAACTTATTTATCTTTAAACTCGGATTTCATCTCAGTAACCTCACCTTAAGTCCAGTCAGAACCTACACACTTCAAATAAAACCACCACAGCAGTAACTTCAGCAGAGCAGCTCACACGCTGAGTCCTGCTCAGGCCACGCTCAGAGCCCAGGCTGCTGGGTGAAGCAAGACCAGCTGAGTCTGACACAGACACGGCACTTACAGTCAGAGGAGTAGGAGGAGAAACTCCTCCCTCGCACAGCACACACTTGCGAGATCACTGCATTACTTGCTCCTTCCACAGCTCAGCTGCAGAAAGCCTGAGAAATGCACAGTACTTGCAGAAGAGAATCTTTCAAAGCACCCGCTGTTGCTCGCTGAGTTGGGTCTACGTGTCCGCAGTGCTTCCCGGGAAGTCTTGCAGCCATCGAGAAATCAAGCGGACCCCATCAGCTGGCAGAGAGCCAACACACAGCTTTGATTCCAGTGATATCAGCCCACTGCAATTTCCCTTCACATGAAACTCTGACACGGCTCGGAGACATCATGCACAAGAGGCAGCATCCCTCGAGGAAGGAAAGTGAACCAAACACACTACCTTTTTCCCTGTTTGTTTCTCCACCATGTCGTTGCTGAGAGAGAAATCTTCTGGCTGTGGTGTTTTAGAACACCCACCCTTGGGCATCGTTCTGCCTTCCTTACTTGATCTTCATTTATGCTGCCATCGCCTCATCATCAACCGTCTGTTTAGAGAGAGGAAAAGAAAAGTTAGACATCTCCAAAGGATCCTTCCACCGGCAGGTAAAAGGCAAGACGCTTCCCATGGGAATAAATCCCCACCAAACTCTTCAACCATAACACCAGGATGGCAGAGCACCTCCAAACGCCGTGCACCACATACCAGAGTGGGCAAAACCGCTGCTGGCTTCTGCCACCTTCCACACGGGAAGCAAGCTGGGACCTGCCGCTGCAAACACAGCTTGTTTTGTGTGCAAGGGGCAGTCTAAAACAGAACCTGCCCAAACAGAGAGCAATATCCTTCCCATTCTTCATCTACAGCATCACTCCAAGCCTTCGGAAAGTTTCTCGCAGCTACAGCTCCATTCAGAGTGCAGGGCCATGGGGATGGACCGCTCCTTCAGTTCATCACACTGAACTCGCAGGACCAGCACAACACACACATCACTCAATTATAAAACCTACTTATAAAATACACTTTTTGAATGTGTCACCGTTATGAGAAGAGACGAGAAAGCGCCAAGGGGGCACAGCGTTCCCACAGTGGTTTGCCACGGGCTCCTCACCCGGCACCGGAGCTGCTGCCGTGCCTTGGCCTAGGTAAGACAATTTGGAGAACAACAAAGCGCTCCCTGCTCCTGCCATGTGTTGCTTGGTTACAGGGCTGAAAAGACAACTGACATCTGAAATACAGCGAAGCATGAGCTGCAATGGAGAACAGAAATACTGGCTGAAGCTGAAGCAGGAGAGGCCTTTTTAGGTGGACAAAAATATCTCCTCTCCTGAGACCAGAGGCTAAAAAGCATCTGTGCAACAGTATATCTCCGAGAAGTGACCCACATCAATCCCTGCAGCAAAGGTCTCGTTGTACTTACACTGAACAGGCACCATTTGAAAACTCTCTCCCCAGCTAATTGCCACCTGACAACACTACACATTGCACCCATTAACTTCTTATAATAGCAGCTGGGTTTCTGCAGAGCTACAATTGCAGGAAATTGTCCAGGAACAAAGTCATGCAGCGCTCCATCACAAGATGGGAATTCTGTGGGCGGGCAGAGAGAAAGAAAACAGAGGAGAGGAGCCAAACACTCCCGCTTGCTTGGGGCTGGGGACGAAGCAGAGTGGACCTTGACTCACAAACCAGGCAGCACCAGGAGAGCCCCACACCGTCCTGCCAGGTGCCGGGTCCCCACAGCAACCAGGGCAGGACAGGGAGCTAACAGCTGGAGATGCTAGCACTGTGCTTTCATCAGCCGTGTGTTTTAGAAGTTCCCTGGAAATCCCTTCATCATTTACATGTTTCATTTACGCTTCAGAGACTTCAGGGCCCTTCGGGTTGATTTGTGGGTTGTTGGGTTTGTTGGTTTTGTTTTTGGTTGTTTTTTTTTCAAAAAGCAATTCACAAGCCCCAGCCCAGCCCTGCAGCAGCACAAATTCCCAGACCAGAGCACTGGCCACTGACAGGAGACGATACCCCAACACTGGCATTTTCAGCAGGAAACTCTGCTTTCCAAGGCAGCTAATCCTTGTCCCAGCTCCTTTGCTGCACTACGTGAGGACAGTTGCTCGCGTCTAGGAACGGAAGGTTCAAGTGCTGAGTCTCTTCACATCCCCCTGCTCGATGCAGCCACAGCTGCAATGCTGAGTTCTAGGACTCCCAGCCAGGAGCCCACCAGCCCTTTCCTTTTGGATGTGAGAGCAGGAAAGGATCTGAACTGGTAAAGACACAAGCAGGCCGATGAGTCCTCCTCACCACTGCAGCTGGGAAGCAAAACCAGGAGGGGAATTGCAGAAAATTCAGTATACCAACCCAGCATGTCCATAAAGAGATAAAATACTCTGTTAAGAGTGGGAGAATGACTGCAGAGATCTACTTTCCAAATTTCTGCTCTTCATCATTTGAAGGGCCTGCAGCCCAGCACAAGTGCCAAAGTTCAAGCACCGCAAAGGCTGACTGAAAACAGAACCTTAAAAAGGCAGCTGAGCCGTCCTCAGGCACGCTCGGCACCGCAGAGAGTCTGGAGCTCGCAAAACCTGCAGCCAAGAGTGAGCAGCCCTGGCCTCAGTGCTCCCATACACCCAGGCAGGGGTTCAGCAGCAAGATCAGTGGATCATAGAATGGTTTGGGTTGGAAGGGACCTTAAAGCCCATCCAGTTCCAACTCCCTGCCATGAGCAGGGACACATCCCACTGGATCAGGGGCTCAAAGCGCCATCTAACCTGGCCTTGAACACCTCCAGGGATGGGGCAGCCACACTTTGCTGGGCAACCAGGGCCAGGGACTCAACACTCTCACAGGAAAACATTTCTCCCTAAGATCTCACCTCAATCTCCCCTCTTTCAGCTGAAAACCGTTCTCCCTCTCCCATCCCTGCACTCCCCGAGATCAAGAGCCCCTCACCAGCTTTCCTGCAGCCCCTTTCAGTACTGGCAGCTGCTCTAAGGTCTCCCCAGCGCCTCCTCTTCTCTAGGCTGAACAACCCCAACTCTCTCAGCCAACTGGGAGGTGCTCCAGCCCTTGGATCATCTCAGTGGCTCTAGATGTCACGTTCCACAGCACGGTGGCTCTCCTGGTCCTGGTGATTCTCCACCGAAGGCACCGCTCCGCAGCCCTCAATGCTGGATACCAACAGGGTCCCAGGTGCTGGAGTCGCTACCTCTAGGACCAGCTTCAGCCATCTACAGCCTCAGTCTTTCAGCATCATTACCAATCTGTACAGTTTAAGCATTCCTTCCCCTCGGCTTCACCTACTGTGCTCATTATGGTGCAGGTAGAGGAGAAAGGAGTCAGTGCCTCGTGTGTGCCTGGGAGGAGGCAGGGGCTCACAGGAGCCCTGGGTCAGCGTGAAGGACACACCGAACTGACTCACTTCAATATTCACTGTAAATCTAAAGAGTGGAAATTCAGACGATGTACCAGGTAATGGGAATTTATCTGCACTTTGCAAAGGATATTAAAAACAAGCAGCTTTGCTGCTGCCAGTCAGAGCACAGCGACCAGAGTGGCTAGGACCAGGGCACCCTCTGCTCCCGACCATGAACAGCCAAAAATTAAACACATGTCGGTTCCAGCGCCTCGCTAAAACCATTTCATGGTCTGCATGCTATCAATCTACTCTCAAAAAAATTGTGCCCGCTCTCGCTGCCTTTGTGGCTGTCTGTAAGCGGGGTAGGTACCTATTGACGTGGAGCTTCGAAAACCTGTTTAACTGAGAAAAGGCCAGACGGATGCCAGATTAATTCTGCCCCCCTTCTGTTCATCTCGCTGACTCATTACACTTGGAAAGCTGGCTGCCTCTCCGTGTAAACAGAGCACTGGCCTGTTGAACAGCTTGGAGGGAGTATTACATTTGCACAACAATTACCAACAATGCTCGCAGTCTTCGTTTCATTTTTAAGCGTTTAATAAAGAGTCAGAAGGGAGGTACAAATTCCTGGTCTGGAAGAGCTATCTATCCCCAGCTCGTGGGAGCGACGGCGGAGCATTTCAAAGTCGCAAATCCAGGTCTGCAGAATCTCAATGTGGCTTCAGTCCCTCCTAATCTGGGAGCTGGACAAACCACCCCCTTTCCGCGACTTCCCCCTCTCAACCTCACCTCCCTACCAGGAGACAATCCTCACCCTTCCTAGTTTGTAAACAATTAACTAAGCTCCTTGAACTAGATGATTACATGTCTGCCACACAATGAGAAGTGGGAGACCAAGTGAGCTCAACAGAATATAATCCCTCGCACTTCTCCAGGAAAACAAAGGAGCTGTACACCTCTGGCTGGCCGCCAGCCCCGGCTGCGCGCGTCTTCAGCCCCTCGGCCCGGCTGGCGAGTCCCACACCTCTCCCTTGGGAAAGCAGCTCTGGAGAGGGGGAGTCTACCCTGGTACTCAGCCAGCCTGGCCACAGCAGCTCCAGCCGGTACGGGATGGCTGGGTCCAGCCAGCAGCTCCAGGTGCCAGCAGGGAAGGCGGCGGTGGTCCCAGCTGCCAGAGGATGGCACACAGGACTTTGCCTGCAGGGAGAAAGCTGGAAAAGCAGACGCAACACCCAGTCTGGTCCCACTGGGCGGAGGGGAGAAGGGCAGCCTTGCAGCCTTTTTCTCCTCCTGGCCACTGCCTCCCCATGAGGCAGGGTGCAGAGCAGGGCCCCCACGGCACCTAGAGCACCTTTTCAGATGAGGCAGGCTGTGAATGTTGGGGATCTGCAAAGCCAGCCCCATCGTGCACACCACACACACACACACATCATCCTTTCCTCTTTCTCGCTGGGGCGAGGAACCAGTTGAAAATAGTTTTGACTTCGCCCAGGACACGCCAAGCCAAAGCCACACACTGAGACCAAATGTTTCTGGGGAGGACCTCAAAAGGCAATAGTCCCAAAAGGGACAGGAAGGAAAAAGGGGGGGTTGTCTGTCCCTCCCAGCTGCAGGAGGAGGAGGAGCAGAGCACTGCTGGCTCCATGCTCAGCCCCATCCAGCCGTCTGGGAGCAGCGTGGGACCAGTGGCACCCATTAACCAGCGACGGTAATGGACAAATTGGGATGGGCTCAGACATACACTGTCAGAGCCCCAGCCAGCCAACACCAACACCATGCCTGACAAGAGATTCCTCATTAATAAAACCCAACAGAGCCGCTGCACGTTTAAAGCCCCATCCCTACCCCTCGCTTCCTGCCTTGATGGGCACAGTGAGCCACAGCCACATCAGTGACAAGAGAAAACGCAAACTGAAGTCCTCAAACACTTTCAGTTTTATATCCAAGGCAGAGAGACAGCATTTCCTGGCTCTGCCCACACCACAGACTGCCCATCCCATCCCTCCAACTCTTCCACACAGCCTCTCTCGCCCTGCTGCGTGCAGACCAGCCAGGCTCCTGCCATCTCTATCTGAAGCCCCAACAAGTGAGCTCATGCCCAAGATCTGCGCATTGGAGCCTGCCCATACCCTGCCAGCTTGGAGCAAAAAAGATTGTGCAGGCTTCTTTAAATGCCAGACAATAAGAAGAAAGCTGGCTGCAGGCTCTTACCCATTACAAAAAACTCAGATGTGAGGATGGCAATTAGAGGCGCAGATGCTATTTGCACAAATCCAGCACATTTGTTTGGTCTGAAAAGGTTGGAATATGAACAAGCCCCCTTGAAAACATGAAAATTTTAAAACCTCAGCCTCCTTTTGAGGATCCTGTCCCATAAAAATCTTTGAAAATTGCTTTAAAATAACAACTCTTGTAGATCACATCCAATCTCTGATCTCTCAATCACAGCACTGGAAAGCAAGGGAGAAAAACTGAAGTTGGGGTCTTTCAACACGTTGAGCTGCACCCTTCTCCAACCCCTGCTGATACCTTCACCAAACTCTGTCATCCCAGCAAAGGCGACTCTAAGCTCCACAGTGTGGTGGTACCAGCTGGGTCTGCACTAAAATCACAGTGCACAGCACTAACAAGCTGCAGGTTCAACAAAGGCACCATCACACCATCAACCCAGCACTGCCCGTGTGCTCCCTCTTCACTGCTGCTTTACCCCAAAGTTCTTCACCAGCTTCCCTCTACCTATCAGGCTTGCGCAACTCATCACTAGTACTGAACGCTGCCCACATGCACGGTCGGGACGTGTGCTTTGGGGAACGGAGAACAATTGTTCTTTGTGCTCCAGCTCCGCTCCGGAAGAGTAAAGTCCATCTTTTCCAAGAGAAGCAGGAGGCCTGCAAGCCAGGAGTGCAAACACAGGTGTGTTTCATTCAGCAGCCTACAATGGGCAATCACAAAGATTAGCTATTAATAAGATATTGTGGCACAAGGTGCGAATTCTTACAGCCATTACCTAAACAAGGGAAATCCAGAGATTTCTGCTCTTCCCTGCTCTGGACGCAGCCAGCTGGAAAGCTCGCTTGCTTGGTGTCGCATCTGGGGCTACCCCAGCTTCACAGTTCCGCCATCCCTTCACCTTCAACTCAACATCATCTTCCTTTTCCCTGGGGAACTCGCTATCTTTTTATTCCTGGCTTTTGAAAGGGGAATGTCACTCTTTATCAGGAGTTTACAAATAAAACATTTTTTCTTCAACCCTTTGCATGGCTTCTGCCTGTTCTCAAAAATCTGTACCTGGTTCCCACAACAATCAGCCTTTCTTCCACCTTTCACAAATATTTATTCCGCCGTCTCCCACAGAGCTTCCCTGTAACTGCCCGCAGCTGGATGGATTTGCATGGGGCTCAGGCAAGGCTGGCGTGTTTTCTCAAACACACACCAATCAAGCAGACTCAGTAACACAAATTAAGGCAGCTATGAGTGTTTTGATCATTTGTGAAACAGATGCCTCTTCCCAGTGTTTGGTAGGACCTGCAGGAAATAAGGCGACAGAGAAGCTCAGCCTCGGCTGAACGTTTCATGCACGTGGACGTGCACCCACAGCTTCAAGGACCACAGAGAAGACGATGCTCAAAGCCGTACTCGGCACAGTGGAAGTCCAACTCCTCAACGGTTCTCCAGCAATGACTTGCTACACGAAACCCTCCCTGCTAACGGGTTAAACTCAAACCACAACCCCTAAACATAAACTGCAAGTGCCGTTTCCTGCCCTGCATCTGACGACCGGGCAATGGTCTCAAATCATGACAGCTCTAAGTTTTCCTGTTGCACTCAGTGCAGTGAACAAAATTATACCTGGAAATTTCTGCCCACCCTGCGGTTCAGAACACCCCAGCTGGGGCCGTTCCTGGGATACAGGAACACTGAAATAAAAGCGAGCCCTGACAGTACCCTGCAACCACGAGCAACCACTCTGCCCATGTGGTTTCTCTGGGAGCTGTTTTTCCCACAAATCCTTCTCTCAATTATCTGTACGCAGCTGCCTCTTGATGTTGTTACATTTCTGGATGCCGCTGATTATCTGGTTTCTGGCCAAGGTTACAAAACTGTTGTTTCAGTCAGTTCTCCGAGCTGCGGTCTGGGAGCGGGATCAGCTGCGATGAAGAAACCTTTGGAGCGGCCGGCATGTTACAGGAAGGCTGGAGCGCGTACAGCCCTGCCCCACCACCATTAGTCAGAGTGGAGGAGCCGATTACGACACCGTTGTCCTCTCGGTGCAATTGTGGGATGGCTCAGGACCACCATCTCAGATCAAAACCTGCCAGAGAGGGTGGGTTCCGCACTTGACCCATCTCCTCTCTGTTTTGCACAAGTTTCAGCCAGGGAAGAGCTGTAACCATACCCACCAACACAATCATCTGCTGGACTTCTTGCACTCTTTATGGTGATGAACTCCACGTGGACATTCCCACTGCTGCTGCATATAGGGAAAGGAGTATTCCCCTAATTAAGTAGATACTAAGGACTTAGGCAAAGCAACACTAGGCACCTACAGAGGATCGGTGACGCTAACTTTAAGCAGACTGCACAGTGTTTGCATGTCACATGCATTTAAGAAGAAAAAGCACAGCCCAACTATCCTGCACACGGAAAGCAGGAAATGAATACAACCCTGATGAGCTGAGAGGTGCGAGCAGTGCAAAAGCTTCACCAGCAGCTCCCGGTGATGCGAGTGGGACAAGCCTCCACGGCACATGCAGTTCACATAACATGCCGAGAGCCCATCCTGAAGGTCCCACCAGGAGGGAAAGACGAGGATTCCCCGGGGCTGCTTTGTTCTGGCAAAACTTAACAGACAGCAACAGATCTGCACGATCTGCTCCGTTCCCAGGATCGTTTGGAGAGCCGGGCTCTACCCTCCCAGTACCCGGCAGGGAGCTACGGCTGTGGCTCACTGCGGTTTACTCTGCTGAAGTGCAGCTCAAGGGCTTTGTGAGCATCAGCCAAGCCCCAAAAACAAGCTGGGCACGATTTTCAAGACAGAGAAACATGTTAGAACAGACAAATCCTGACCATCGCTGCCCTGGATTTGATGCTGACTAAATCACAGTGAATAAAAGGGCAGCAGATGAAGCAGCAGCGACCGGCAGTGCCCTGGCTGTTGAGCTGCGTCACCAACCCAACCATCCTGGTGGTAGCCTGGGAACCCAGGCAAAAAAAGGCTGGCAGGGCCTGCCAGCACAATCCGCTCTGTCCTCAGCCAGGCCGAGGCTCCTCCATGCTCCCCACCTGCACACATTCCATCTTCCTATTCCTGGCACTAGTGACTCGTCCCAAGGGAAGCTGCGGGTGAACACCATTCCTACAGAAAGCTCCTGCTGGCTCCTGCAAGCCCCATCTGCTCCTTAGCTGCAGAGAGGGAAGACTCAGGGAGGTAGCAGAAAGCAGAATGCACTCGTGCTTATTTTCAGCCGTCTAAATTAGCACAGGCGTCTCCATTACGTGGCTAAATCACCAATAACTTTGTGCCTCATTCGCCCCTGGGAACCTGGTATCCGCACTGACGTCACACAGCGTAGCGAGACCCAGTCCTGTGGAGTGTGGGCTGCTTTAATTAAATAAATGCTACTCAGTCCTGGTGTAGCTCTCTGCATACACATAAACACATGCATGGACAAACACACATACATTTTATATATGTGCAGACACATCACAGTAAAACCCCAAATGAGGCTTTTGCTCCAGTCCTGCCCAATTTTCTGAGTTATGTGCTTCGTTATGTAAAAATCTAAGACAAAGACCAGTTTCTACTACAAAGAAACCTACAGGACTTAAAGAAGCCCTCAAACGCAAGGGGAAACGATGACCAAGCACGTTAATCACACGAGAAAGAATGAAACCAAAAATACTTTTCAGAAGGTGCCCTGGCCATTGCAGCCGTCTCCTTCAAGCTGAGGAGGCCCTCAGTCTGGAGGTCCGCGGCGACCAGCCTTTGGCAGCACAGGCTGTGCCACCACCAGCTACCAACGAATGAAAGCCCCGCTCGAGCCCTGGCGGATTCAAACAAATGCTTCGGGATGTCCGCGTTGAAACTCATGTTCAGACCACGATGTCGCAACAGCCAAGTAACATCTCCCAGCTGTGAGGAGGAACAACCAGGGTAATCTCAGCAAAACATTGCTCTTCCTCTCTGTTCTTGCACAATTCTTCTCAGTTTCCCTATCCCCATCTGGGCATCGGCATGGCCACTGCACACATGCAAAGCTTCCTCCAAGCATGGGAACCTCAGGGATGTTTTGGGGCATTTAAGAGCGAGTACCGGGTACAGAACAAATCTCACACATCACCACTTTCCAGGCAGGGGCTGAAAGCATCAAGCTTTGGCTGAAAAGTGAACACAGAACTTGACCAAGTCACTCTTTTTTGGGGGTCTGCAAATGCTGGAGTTTCATTCTGGTCATCTGCCTCTTTCTCCTTTTCAACTGAGGGCTCAAGACCAATGTTTTGCCTACACACAAATCATTTTGTAGCAAACCTGATATGTTTGTCCTACTGCTGGCAGCTTTTAACTGACAGGGCAAGCCCTGAATAAAGATGGATGTTAAAAAAAAAAAAAGCAACAAAACCAGAAAAACCCGGAACCATTCTAGCAGAGAAGGGAAGACAGCAACTTAGACGCTTTGATTTTCCAAACTAACCAGATTTCAGTTACACAGGCCTCACATTAGAAGCGCCACATGAGTCTCCCAAATCTTCTATTAACACATTGCTCGAAGTTTTATTTGCCTCCCAATAATGGAAACACACAGGAGGGTAACAAGCCTGACCCTGTGTAGGCAAGAACCAGACTGCAGGCAGAGGGGTGGAACCAGTGACCTGGAGACCCCCTTCTCCAACAGAAAGCACCAGGATTCCACACAAGCTTAACACATGGGACCTCTGACACAGGGCTTTGGAAAACCTGCCTCCTAAACCCCGAACACCATGGCAGAAGAATCACATCCTAAGAACATTCAAGGCACCCAAGCTAGCTCTGCTCTGCAGGCATTCCAATCCCCAGCAGCAAGCCCAGGGCCAGAAGCAGACAGAGACCTCCCACCTTCAGCACTTGCAGGCGTCGCGGCTGGCCACGAGGCATAGCAGCCAAACCCACCACTGCCACCAAAAACCAGGGTGGGACAACGCATCAAGCTGCAAACCCATTGTACTCCCAGCAAAAACACCAAACTTGTGTGATATTCTCCCCCAAGATATGGAAAAGATTGATTCAGAGCTCACATTAAAGTGGGAAGTCTGCAAGCATGGAAGGAACTTGTGAGGGGGAGGAAGTCCAGGCCACGTACTGTTTCGGTGTCCTGCCAGGGCAGCACTCAGACAGGGAAGCCTTTCTCACAAACGCACCACGCATCACGGAGCAAGCACGGCACGAAGCCAACGCTGGGCAACAACCAGGTTAGGGAGGAGGGAAAGGCTTCTGCTGGTTTCAAAGGTCTGTGCTGCTGTGCAGGCAGAGAGGGAAGGGGGAGCGAGCGCTGCAGAAGGTCTGCTGTGCAGGTTTCTGGGCTGCAGGGCAGCCACACGCACGCTGCTGCTCTTGGAGCTGGTTCCACACAGTTTAAAACTGCAAATGCTTCCTCCCAGTGTCGCCACTCCCCCTCCCAGCAAAACCATCACCACACTTTTCGTACTACTTAAAACGACACCGTGGCTCCCCACGCCCCGACACGGCGCTAAGAACTGTGGGTTTCCCAGATTGTTTCAGCTCGAGCTGGAAGCAGAGCTCCGTCTGGAGCCGTGCGTCTGCTGACGACAGACCACCGCCACTCTGCTATTTAACAAGCTGTACGACAGGAAAAACGCTTGCTGTGGCTTCTGTGGGGCTCTGCACGCTGCAGCCGACGCGGAAAAAACGAAGCGGGAGTTTCTCCAAGCAAACCACATGCCCTCCGCTCCCGGCTGCCAGGCGTACGGGGAGAACCACCTTGCCTGTTACCTTCATTGCTTCTGTTCGTCTTGCTTCACAAGCCAAATTCCCCATCCCTGGTCCAGCAAGCGGTGCCTCCGCTGCCACAGGTGCCAGCAGGGTCCCTGCCTGCAGCCGTGCGGATGCCAGAGGCTCACGCCTGGCTCAGCACGCTGCCAAGGACCCAGGCCATAATCACGTAAGAACCATGCGGCATCCTCTTTCAGGGGATGGCAGGGAAGGTTTGGGCACAACACAACCCCGCTGCCGGTTTGCCAAGAACCAAATCAAGGTTAACTCTCCACAAATCTGCATCCCTCCTCTCCTTCCTCATCTCCATCCCTCAAATTGCAGTGCTTTTGAAGGTGATCCATTGTATATAAAGGCATGGGAATGCATTTACCAAAACGAGTAGATGCTTGTATAGAGGAAATTCAATTTTCTCTGCAAAGCTATTGTTGAATGTGTCATCAGAGCGAGAGTGATGGAAAGCTGTAAAAATGGGCCTGCTTTAACAGATCGTTTCCGTAAGGACATGGGCTCCTATCCTTCAAAAGAAATGGAGAGCCCCTCCTGACTCTAATGAAGTTACACGCACACGAGGTCTCTTATAAGATAAATTGGTATAAAGGTGCTGCTTAAACACTCGCCAAAATGAGCCGAGCTAAGAACACTCGGGGCTGGGTGAGGCTCTGCAGGTGTCCATGGCACATCCCCACCATGGCTCACCCAGGAGCCCAAGCACCCTGGAAAAGGCAATGCTCAGACCAAGTGTGTGGCAAGTTGAGGAAAAAGCACGGATTCAGTGCCACCTCCTTGCCTTCCTTCAAAAAGAAAGGTCTATCTCCCAGCTGCATGATGGATTCACCCGCCTCCCCCAGGAGGAGGAGGGCCAGTGCGGCAACACAGTGCTTGGTAGAGAAATTTGGAGAAGGAAGGGATGCAAACCAGGATTATTGACCCCAAAAAGCGAGGGGGAAAATGACAGAAGCCACGAGTGATCCAAGGTTCTGCCCCAAGAGCAGCCCAAAGCCCATCTGCAGACAAAGCAGAATAACAGACTCAGGGACCCGTGGAGCCAAGCCTTGGAGCGCAAATCATTAGGATACAGGTAGGAATGTTACGACCAGAGCGATACTATTTATACCTGGTCCCCCAGGCCTGCGACAGTCTGACGTGGCTGGCACCTGGCAGGCAGCACTTATGCTCTCAGCAGGAGCACGGCAGGCAGAGGAGATGTCTTAGGTCCTCCCAGCCCCACTGCACCAAGTGTTACCCCACCTGCGAACCACGGCCTTGAGAGCTGAGCACAGTCAGCTTTTATTTCCACGATCTGAGGACTAAACCTTCTCACAAGCCGGGACACAAGCCCAGGCACCCAGCTCGGCACGCAGCCACACCGAGCCTGAGCCCCACAGGGTGCCACGGGAGGGCTCAAGAGCAGGACAGGAGCACTGGGCTTTGTCCATGTTCTTGGCTTAGTCCTTTCAGGACTGCACAGTGAATTAGGGAGCAGAAACAGCTCCACCAGGTCTGTGTCTGCAAGTGGCTTTTAACCCTCCCCCGGCCAAGCACAATGGCAAGGGAGATGGAAAACTTCCAGTACTGAAAGGGGCTACAGGAAAGCTGGGGAGGGGCTCTTGATCAGGAAGTGCAGGGACAGGATGAGGGGGAATGGTTTTCAGCCAAAAGAGGGGAGATTTAGAGGAGATCCTGTGAAGAAACATTTTCCTGTGAGGGTGCGAAGGCACTAGCACAGGTTGCCCAGAGAAGTGGTGGCTGCCTCATCCCTGGAAGTGTCCAAGGCCAGGTTGGATGCGGCTTGGAGCAACCTGATCCGGTGGGAGGTGTCCCTGCCCATGACAGAGGGGTGGAACTGGATGGGCTTTAAGGTCCCTTCCAACCCAAATCATTCCATGATTCTATAAAAAACACTGAGAGCTGCAGTTCCCCCTCTGCCCAGTGAAGCTGTGCCACCTCCCTGGAGCTTCCCGCGGACCAGGCAGCCCCACCAGCAAACTCCTAACTGAAACCAGCCCTGCAGGGCCCAGCTGGCTCGGAGCACCAGGGGCTGCATACTACAAACCTCCAACTGGAGCATCCACGTTACTCAAAGGCAAGGCTATAATATGATATCTGAACGCACCAGTGGGCTCCTCAATCAGGAGCAACGCTGGAATTTCAGAGTTGTTTACCGACTTCACTGATTGACACGAGCAGAGTTAAACGCTCTGCATTGGAAAGGGGTTTCGCAGCCTGCCCGGCTCGCTGCTGGCATTGCAGAGAGCATTTCTGCTGGCTGGGTCCATCCAGCCCCACTTCGTGCTGTGTTTACAGGCGACGGCAGCGCGCTGCCCCGGCCGGGGCTGTGCAAACACCGGCCCTGGGAGCCGCCAGCGCCCGCGCAGTATCGTGGCAACACGGCCGAAGCCAGCTTTGCAAACTCACAAAGTGTGCAAATTAATTTCATTATCCGCTCTTGCACATCATGAGGAGGGAAAACAAATAACCTGCCTGAAAGTACATTCTGGTAATTATTAACACGACATAAGTTAACCCCAGGGGAGCAGGAGGAAAGGGCAGCCAGAGCAGAGCGCCTGGCACTCACCTCCTCACTGAAACCCACAGCTTTTTAGAACTTTTTAGACAGAGAATCCAGCCTCATTCTGCATTTTGTTCCCTTTTTAGCCCAAGGATTCGTCATTTGCTTGGCTGAACCTACACATCCTCCAAATGTTTACCAAGTAAAAGTGACCATTCAGATATTTCACCAGCAAAGCTCTTTGCTTCCATTTGCTTCTGCTTTGGTGTCTCCCTCCCCGCAGCGCTCTGCAGGCACCCATCCCTTCAGCAGAGCTGTCAGGATTGTACACAAACCCTTCTTTGGCAATAACTAAAGCCCAGGTATGCACTGAGCATTCTATTTTATTTTAGATTAAAGACATCCTTCAGCTTAGCAGAGACGCCGCTCTGTACCAGTAATCCCCCGCCTCCACACACACCGAGAGCAAAAACTGAGCTCTAATACCCTACAGCACACAATAATTTAATCCAGCACTGGGTGTCTGGATTACATGATCCCTTCCCTATACCGACAGGCACAAACCCCATGTCAGAACAAAACTTGTGTTTATGGAGCTGGAATTTTTGCTCATGGAATTCATGCAGTCACCTTAATTCTTAAGAATCCCAGTTGCTCCTATGTAAAACGGCTATAGATAATAACGAACCCATTGCTCTACCACAACAGAAAGCACTGAACAGCACACCATGCACAGACCCTTTGCCAGGAGCAGAGGAAATGCCTCCTCACCTGCTCTGGCTGTCTCCCTGCAATACAATACTTGGAAAATATCTCCCAAGGTGCCCACTTTGGGGGGATTTAGCTTCATCATGGAAAACAGAGAGGGTCTCAGCTCAGAGGACAGCACAGCAGACCACTACAAAACTACAGCAGGGCTCTGGCAGAGCTCCAGAAAACCTGAAAGTGTTGTTAGTGCCATTAAGAGGCACTGTCAAGACAGATAGGCTTTAAGATTGCTTTACAAGGCAGTTGTCAGAGATTTCAGGATGCACTGGTTGCTGCAGCAGCTCAATTTTCACTTTAAAAAGACTCTTGTGTGAGCATCACTTTGTAAGGGAGCTCACAGTAATAAGCAGAGATGTTTTTCAAGGTAGCTAACGTCCCCACGTTTTAAAATCCTGCCTGGCATCAGCACGAAGTGCCTGCACGCACACACCGGGGTTCAAAGCGAATTAGTCAGAGGCTGGTTTGGACGCAGTTCCTGTACAAACCTGCTCCCACAGGAGCGTTCAGCTCCCGGCAGACACAGCCTGGGGATGGAGCAGCTGCCGTAAGCCCGGGATGGGCGCGTGTGCCCGGTGCCCCAGAACAGCCTCCCTCCCCGCTGGGCTGCTCAGCGCTGCCGGAGAGGCTCCACCAAAGCCCTCAGTCCGTACGCTCCGGTCCTCCCTTCCCTTGTATTATTTTTGGAAGGGAAGCGCAGGCTGCGTACCTATAACACTTGAAACAAACTCCCCAGCGGTTCTGAAAGCTTTTTACTCGCCACGTTTTTTGAGAATATCAATATAAATAGATCAGCACAGAAATTCTTTCATGTTCTTCTAATGGCTAACAGGCTTGGCGTGCTGCTCTGCAAGTCAGATCACCCTGAACAGTTTGGGCACCACAGCGATTTTCCAGGGCTTCCCCAGCTTTCCTTCTTCTCCCACCCCACCAGAGACCACTCATGAGCCAGGAGCAGTGGCTCAACTTGGGACCTACACCCTCTCTATTTCCGAGATGCTTCTGTATCACCCATACACAGCAACTACAACTTATTTTCGCTATTAAGTAAAAGTACAAGGATTTGAAGTCATCACCCCTTGCTTTGGCTTGAGCTTTCCCGGTTTGTGTTTTCTCCTTTCCCCCTTTCCCCTCAGACCTCCCAAAACAGATTTCCTACCACTGTTCCGCACCTCCCCAACTCGCTGGACCTGTAAGCAGCCCCACAGTTTTACAAGCACAGCTTTAACCAGCATGTCACATTTAATCCAGCTTGGTGCCTTTTTTTTTTTTCCCCTCCCAGTACAGTTTTCCACAGTATAAGGCAATGTGGAATCAAAGATTGTTCACAGCACCATTTCTTCTCTCTTCCATTTTAAAGGCACACTAAACATTTCACAGAGCATGGAGGCAAGACCTTTATGCCATGAAGAGGGCAACTTTCTGACTTTCTAATGTTAGAAAGCACTAGTTTCTAGTTCGGATGGGCCACAATATATTGTCCATAAGTACGCGTGTGTGTGCTGGGAACACGGCAGGTCAGGAGCTGGCAGCAGGCTCTCTGACAGGGCTGCTTGCCACAGCCATGCTTAGATGGGCAGCAGTCGCTAGGTCCAGGCACTTTACCTGCCTGATTTTCTCTCCCCTCCTTATCCTTTTGCATCTTCAGCACATGACTCCAGTCTTAAACTGAGTTTTGTCCTCATTTTAGCACACGTTAAACTCGCTGCTGCTGCTGCTGCCATCAGCCTCCAAGTGTGAGTCACAACCAAGCCTGCACATGAAACAACTTACTTAACATTCAGGGGAGCACGTTAACACCTCGGTACTGCCTGGGTAAAGTCTGTCTCTGCCCCATCACACCGCATTGCTGCAGCAGCTCATCAGCTGGGGTAGGAGCCAACAGAGACCGCATCACTGGAGCTGGGAAACATCCTCTGCCCTACCCACTCCCAGCAGCATGCCGGGGCGCTTCACTGACTGGTGTTCCCCCCAGCCCCACCTTCCGTGCGGTGGTGTTACATGACAGCCAGGAAAAGAATTCCACAAAGTCCAAGAGAAAAACAGCAAGGAAAACTCTAAAAGCAATTACCCGAGCATGACCGGAGCGAGCGGTGAGTTTTCACACTCTAAGTCCTCTTCTCTATCCCGATACCAGCATTCACCTGGCAACTGCAGCGAGCAGCAGAAATGCTGGCAGGCCTGGCCACGGAGGTGACGGCAGAAGGGGACAAGGGCATGGCCATTCCAGCTGGAGAGTGACCGAGACACAGCTGAGACCAGCACAGGGAGCCCCACAAAGAGGGAGAGGCAGCGCATGAGGAGCCAGTGGTGGTTTGACCATCTCCAGAGGAGGACATGGTTTATTAATGGTTCCTGGTAGAGCTACACTATAGAAAAAATATTTCCTAGTTTGCAGTTTGTGAACTAGCCTGTCTTTGCATCTATCCCCTTCCAAGGACACGGCATTGACCACCGCTGCCCAGTACCAGGAGCCACCAGAGATGGATCCCTGGAGCCTCCTGTCTCAGAATGGGGCACATTCCGTTTCAGACCTTCTCCAAGGCCACTTCTGGCAGCGGGGAGGCCTCCTCCACCTCCGAGCACATCGATCACGCGCTCTGGCCATTCCAGGACTGCACTACTTGGTGGCCGCCTCCTGGTGCTGAAAGGGACTGGCCTGATTCATCTCAGTCTCTACAGACCCTTTCACCTTAGAGCCTCGTGACTGAGATTGAGAGAGATTAAAAATGACTTCTGCAACACAAAGCGCAATTGTTTACTCTCGGTGCTGACCAGAGGGTGTAAGGACAAACGTACATTTCCCCATCTCAGTATTTTTTTTGCAAGCAATGGTACCTCTGAGCCAACTCCAGTGCCCCTCACTTCACCCCCACCCCTCTCCAGCAGATGCTCTGGGCACCACCAGGAATGGATCCCGACAGGAGGGACAGAGCTCTGCCACCACTCTGAGCCCAAGTGGGACTCCTGGGCCGCGCCTACACCACGCACCCAGCACATCCCGTGATATGAGACATATGGGATACTTTGGTATGAGAGCCACAGCAAAACACGGCTATGTTGGCTCTCTGTTAGAATGAATGACAGTGAATTAAATGAAGCAGGCATCCTCCTCTGTATCACACGCTTAACCTTTGGAAGAACAAACCGATTCTGCTTGGCTGAAGCCATGCAGGAGAGACTACCATTAGCCCATTTTCCTTATTTCTGCAAGGATTTATCTGAATCTCTGTTCCCCACTTTATGATGGATTAATTTATTCTGGCATGAGATCAAAAGGTGTTACCAAAGGAACAAATGGAGAACCATACACTGCTTTCATAAAAGATACAGATACTTCCCTGTGCATCAGAGCTTTGTTCCAGGCTCTCGATGATGACACTTTGCAAAGGTTGCCATAAATTCTGCAATTTTATGCTTACTTCACACACAGCCTCTGCTTACAGTTCCTCTAGTTCATGCTTCTCCAAATTCCTCTAACGTGCGATGCTGTCCTGCTACAGCAATGCAGAAACACCAGGCAAAACCCTCTCTCGAGGCCTGGCCAGCACTGAACAGCACTGATTCGTTACACGGGCAGCTTTGCGAGCTGGCTCTGGGCGATGAGGACAGCATCACAATACTTGGAAAATGACAAGCAGCACACGTGCGGATGCAGACACCGAAGGATCCTGACCTTTCTGCTTCAACCAAGCCACCTCAGTTCAAACCTTGGGATGATTCCTCTCCTCCACCATCACCACCAAACAGATCCTTTGCTGGGCTTTCCCCTGCTCAGTTACTTTGTTGGTTATAGACAAGGAAAGTTAGAGTTCCAGCCTGCTGTATTTGTGCAGGTCAGTGCAAAGAACTCCTTATTTTGGTACATGTTACACTGCAGAACTCTGTATCACCAAAAGCACATTTCAAAGCAGTTCTTGACTCCAGGCTAAGACAAAACAGCACCGTTACTGCTCCATCAAAAACAACATCTGCCGTGTGGCTGCTAAGATGTTTGTGGTGGTCAGCATCAAGGAATGACGAGTGTGGACTAAAAGAACACAGAAATGATTGCAAAAATAATCTGCTGCAGGTTGATGCTTACCTGCAGCTCTTAGGAACACAAGTGATATTGCACATAAAGACACTGGTAGTGTGCAGTGCCCAGGTGGTGAGCCGGGCTCCTGCCATCAGGCAGCCCTGTGTGGTCCCTCTGCTCCAGCCATCCACGTGTATGTAGGAGGCAAGGACCAACTGGTATTGGTAGTGGCTTTTACCTTAAAAAGAACAGGCAAAAATAGCCGTGGACATCACACAGAGATGGTCTCCATCCACTGTGATTTCTGCAGATGCTCCGTTCTTGCTAAGATGTGAACTGGGAAGGTTTTCCTTGCTTTCTAAAAACTGATTCAGGAACACGTTTATTTTAGCCCTGAAATGTGCGGGATGGTCTGGCTGCACAGAAGGAACAACTCAGCACTTTACAGAGCTGGTAGCACAGACACAGAGCAAACCGCATTGATTAGGATGGGGCTTTGCATACTAATTTCCATTAGAACCGTTCCACCCCCATTGTATCAGGGCCCCTGAATGGAGGCATTGTCTCAGCGCAGAGCATTCTTCATACCAAGCCCCTGCAAATGGGAGCCCTGGTGCTATGCAATAACAAAAACAAAATCTCAGCAGAAGTCCATTAGCATCCAAAGGGCAGGAGCTTGAATGCAGCAGCAGAATTCTTTGAAAAGTAAGAGTGAAACGAATGTAATAAGACGCTACTATTAAGTGATACTCATTGTCCAAATTAAACCATCAGAAGCAGAGACCTTGACTCTCAATCCATATTCAGCGCAGCACATGCTGCAGAGCCCGGGAATGAGGCTATTAAGAATTTTAAACCCTGGACTCGTCCCAAGTATGGATTACTCGATTTCTTCGTGAGTACTTGATCACATGGAATGATACGTGGATTCCCAGAATAAAAGCTCAAACCTTCCAGGGGGTGTGCCCGGCTACACACACACACGCACACCCCACACACGCAAATCCCCACGGCACCCACAGCACAGAAGGCGCACGGCAGCAGGCTGGGAACTGCAGGAGCTATTCCATGCCCCAGCGGTTTAAGATGACAAGAGAAGGGAGCCCAGCGCTCTTCAGAGAAGCCAGACTGACAGCAAGGCAGAAGACTTTTCTAGAAATGGCTAAACAAGTGCAACATTTCCCTCTTTCTGCAGATGTCAGGAACATGACTGACAGAGCAGCACTGATAAGTGCAGACCCTCCTGTTCCGTTTCTCCATTACAGCAGAATATACAATGCTGGTTTGGAGTCGTGAATTCATTTGCTGGTTCATCTATTTAAGGTACAATTCCTAAAACATATATGCTAAGATAAAACCTCAGCTATTTGTTGCTGCTTTATTTTTTCCGTGGCCAGTTTCGATCAAGGGGTTCCAGAAGCACCCATGCAACAGCCCCAACTCCACCAGCCAGACGAGCAAGGAGCGAACCCTGGAAGCTGCTCTTGCAGCTCGGCCGCCGCTGGTCACCCTCACCAGGTCCTGTGCTCCAAAGCAGCATAACCCAACCAAAAAGGAAGGGACAGCACTTCCTCTGCCCAGGTTCTTTGCTCCCAAAGCCAGCCAACAAAAATCACCACCTGGGTTTCGAAACCTAATGGGCTCTGTGTCCACAACCCACTGCCCAGCTGCCACCTCCTCTTCCCAGGGGAGTCAGTGGTTAAATTCACACGCCATGCGTACTCAGGCTTTTCCCAACCACCTCTCAGTCTCTCTCTCCTCCTGTCCTCTTTTTACCCCTTAGCTCATTCCTGGGCCCAGTTCTGCTACGAGGCAGAGGCACAACAGGATCCCGTGTACCTGCATGGGCGGCACTAAAGGAAGCAGCAGGCAGGTCAGCCACAATAATACATCTCAATGTGCCATTTTCAAAAATAAAAGCTCTTTTCTAATTTTATTGAGTCTTCAAGCTCTCACCTTTGGTGTCAGCCCACAGCTGGCAGGCAGCCTCAGCAGTGCCTGTCCAGGGCACACAGTGGAAAGCGCAACTTAGGTAGAGGGCACGGATGTTGCAAGGTTTCTCAAGCACTTTGTTAGCAGGGGCTCATTGTGCGAGGAAACAAGAGCATCAAAGCAACAAACTAAGCGAGTAACTCGCCCAGGGCAGATGGGGCAGCCTGACCAAAGCCACCAACTTTCCTTCTGGTTTACAGCATTTTTCCCCCTGGAGAGCTACAAGATGAGCCCCAGCTCCTGCAGTGCACACCAAGTTTTGCTCTAGAAAGTACTTTCCTGGGGTATATCGAATGCATGCTGCCATTCCAATGTCACGGCGAAGTAAAGGGCTCACCTCAATGTTTTACAGCATCATGGGACTAGTGAGTCATGGACAGAGACTCATCCGAGCAGCTCCACACAGGCAGCTCCTCGGGAAGCCACTTGCTCTGCCAGAAACTGAGTGATGCACAGAAGGAGCCAGTGCTGTGCTGCTCTCAAAAGAGGATAAAGCACTAGCATCTTGTTTAAAAGGCAGTGGATAACGACCAGTCCTCCCACTGCTTCAGTGCACATTCGCCTGGTCCAGGACAGCAGAAGGAATGTCACCAAACATGACTTTGAAATTGTTAATGTCATTGCTGGGAAAGAAGAGCTAGGCGAAAAAATCCACTTGAAATGAGCCCTAGAAAATTAGGAGGCTGGGAAAGTGTGAAAATTTCATATAAACAGTGCAATTTAGAACTCAAGGCCTCCTGGAAATACGGTTGTGTTAGAAAATTGCCACATCACCACAGTGTTCCCGGTGTGCGCTCCAGCACGGAATATTTCACTTAGTTTCTTTTCTATATCCCTTCATGAAACCTCCATGTGGACATTGCCAGACAATGCCGCCGTGGTGCCCCGACACAGAGGATCTGCATATCAATGTGCCCCGGCCCCTTCAACTCTGCAGAGAAAGGCCGTAATCTGGGTTTTGTTCCCGGCCTCATGGAGCGGGAGCCCAGTTATGCAACCCCTATTCACCCTCCTCAAGCCCTGGGAACATCTTTGTAGCCCAGGATAGGAAAGCTGGGGGAGGAGGAGCAGGGAAGGGGCCCAAAGGCAGGTTGGGAGCCAGGCTTAGTGGAAGGATGATGAGCTGCATCAATCTATTTGCTTTCTTCTTCGTCAGAAACCTCTGATGGGATCAGTATGGATGCTGCACATGGGAACCCAAACAGCAAGACCACAACCATCCCCAGACAATTCATGTGAAACAAGCCACTTCTTGGAAGTAAATGCCACATCAGAAACCATAGGATTTCAGCAGGAGGGGGAACATTCAGTAGTGCTGGGTTGTGTGTAGACCAGTGCAGACAGGCAGTGGGGGCAATTTCTTCTCCCGGGAAGGCCCCAACACTGCCCCAGGCACACACACGCTCCAGACCTACCTGGAGAGAGCCTGGAGAGCATTTTGCCATGGGCAGCAGCACCCTGGGGCAGGCAAGCAGCTGCCACCTGGGCAAAGTGAACGACGGCCGGTGTGCAGTCATACAGCCAATGCCAACCCTGCAAATGGACTAACGCTTCTCGGATGATCCAAGTGCCTTTGCACCCCCTTAACCCAAGTGTTTCTGCCAGTCAGTAATTAAAACAATTGATAGTTTATGCTAAAATCAGCTGCCCAGGGATGTGCTTTCCCAGTGGTGTCAGCACACTCGTTCCATCAGCCAAACCTCCTCATTCCAGTGGAGGACAGGAATTGTAAACGAGGTTTTACTTCTGTAGACAAACATTTCCTCTCTCACTGACCAAGTCCAAACTCCACCTGCACCCAGAGAGAGTCTTCGATGCAGAGCTCAGGGAAGGGAACAATCAAAACCATCTCCTCAGCCCTGGTCCTTGCAGAACCACACACTGCGCTGCTACTCGCACACAGCTGTGCGCCGTGCGTGGCTATTTCTGCACAGCCTATAGAACAAAAATACAGAGAGCTCTGCTAGGTGAACGTCCGCACTGTTTCACGGTGTGATGACAGCCAAACTAGGTCACGCCTTAGCCAGTATCTTCTAAAAAAAATAGAAAGAAAAAACACCATTGGTGGGAGAACAGTGAGCTCCCAGGGAAGAAAATGTTTGTAGTTACCAAAGATGTTTGCTGTGCTCTATATGATCGGAGAAAAAAAACCCACATTCATACCCACATCTTTGCACAATTTAAGTGGTAGATGTTTCTTTTTAAAGAGCACTCAAGTACCTCGGACCGGAAAGATGATATTTCATACACATTTCATGCACCAACTTAAACTGAAAAGGAGTTTTCACCTATAATGCTCTTAAAATGTAATCTGGTAGCCCATTCTTGGTGCAGGCTGTGGGCAACTTGATTGTATTTCATGGCTTCTCCGCCATGAATAAAAGCCATTCTTCTGCTCACTGAATGCAGGAGCACGGCAGGTAACAGGATCCCAGCCCTGCCGGTAAAGGCAACTTGATACCCTTTCCTAAAAGGGGAAGGGAAGGTAAATTACTTAAATTGCTGTTAGACAGGACAGGCTCCCAAAAGATCAGGTCTTTCTGTTGGAGCATATCACACCTTGCACATTGGACGCCTGCAGCGGAACATGTGGAAATGGAGGTGGTGGGTGGCCTTCTCCTCTCAGGTTTTCTGTTCAGCTGAGAAGCAGACAATGCCAGAAAGCAGCGAGACATACGGTCTTGTGCATCCCAGTCCCTGGGATGCTCTAGGGACGGTTCCCAGTTTAACATGAATAGCTGCCCAGTGAATGGGAGACTGGGCAACCCTCTGGGTGCAAAGCAACCACCCTCAGGCTGCTGTCCATGATCGGGCTGCTCTGCAGGTTCTACCGAGTGATGAGAGAGGCACTGGACATCTATGAGGCACAGCAGTCCTGTCCCTGGATTGCCACCTTCTGCCTCCCAAGCCGGCAGGCAGACGAAACCCTGAATGCACTCGAACTGCACAGGCTCATGGAAATTGGGAACCCGGTAATTTATAAATGCTTTCTCAGTGAAAAATCTTCCCAGATTTAGTTAAACAGGCCAGATAAAGCCTCTCTTCCGGTAAAACCTGGTGCACGATTATCAGTCGAGGCCAACGTATTTACCCTGAAATTGGGTAATATTGTTTTATGGTTCTTAATAGTTCAAACCGACAAAGCACTGCTCCAAACAGACACTGCCGAGCAGTTTCTCAGCCTTTCATCAGGACTGCGTAGGCGTTGAATTCTGGAGCTAATCACCTTAGCAACGGCTCTAAACATATGTGCAGTGACATCAGCTGATTTCTGAAAGCTGTAAATAGAGGATAATAGCACGAAAAAATTCTGGATTAAAGCCAAGTCCTAAAAACCATACTATTAAAACACTGCCTGTAATTCAATGTATGCAAACTTGTTTGCATCCCTGCTCCCCAAAACCTGTGTAATTACACACCTACCAGCAGAACGGGCTGATTGTCCCACTGCAGGCTACTCTCAGTTTCAGAAATTTCCCAGAAACAAGGATTTAATAGAAATCCTTTCCCAAATTTGATTTCACAAAGTCTGGAGAAAAATCTGCAGGTAACCCTGGTGTACAGAGTGCAGCAAGTTTAAAGGAGACCTGCTCCAACCTACAGGGCTGTGTTGAAAGCCAAGGAGTAATGACCTCGATTTACAGGACTTATTTGTAAATAAGTAAATAAGCAGCGTGCCCATGGGCTTTATCTCTGACTCATGCAGGAGCTGTGAACAGGAACCGTGGCAAACTCAGCTTGGAGGATGCGCTGCCAGGGCTGTGCCCTTGGGAGAGAAGAGTTAAAGCAGCACCAGGCACGAACACGCAGGAGGAACCCATTTCTGGAAGGCTGTGCTGGCGAGCAGACAGCATGAAAGGGGCATGTTCTGCATTACCTCATGTTTGGTACCTCATTAAGATCTTAAACTGTCCGTGCAGGGAGTCCCTCAATCAGCCATCAGCGTAAGACACGAGGACAATATACTTTTTGTTTTCCTCGTTTCGTTGTGACCCATATTCCTGAGGTCTGTTGTGCAGGATGTGACCCGGCTGGCTAAAGAAATCTTTGCAGTGCCTCCATATGAAGCTGGCACGCTGGGAAGGAGCGAGAGGAGAGGGGAGAAACGAGCTTAATAGGATTTTCAAACGTCAAAAAATATCTTTAGCAGGCCTATTTACGCAGAGTCTTAGCACTCGCTGAACTTGAAAGCAAAATTTGCTGTGCAAAGAACACAGCTTGCATGCTAAACGGACTCGAGGAACGCTGCTCCCACAGCACAAAGCCACCTGGCTCCTTTGCCTTCGGACGATGAAGAGAAACGCAGAGCGCCTTCTGCATCAGGGCTCAGGGTGCTGGGGGGGACTCGGCGCTGGCGCTCACCACATGCCGCCTCTGTCTGCCGCGCAGGCAGCGAGGTCTCTCGGGTGCAGCCGGGCCGTGCTTCAAGCCAGCACCGCAGATACCGGCCTGGCCCGCGGGGCACCCTGCCAGCGGCACGCTCGCCTGCAAAGGGACCGGCAAATCAAGCTCAGCTTATCTGTGAAGCGCCCTGCTTTAAAAAGAAAAAATAATAAGGCTAGAGAGACAGAAAACGCAAACTTGCCAGCTGCATCAGAAAAAAGATGCAGCATGAAGCCAGAAGCAAGAATTTCCCCCTCCTTTCTTCCATACAGGGTCAGGTTTTTTTCTGTGTCAATTAGAGTTGCAAGGAAATTCAGTGAATTGAGATCAGCAGTGTTAATCGTTATTGCATTTGAATTTAATTAGCATTATTTTTTAACTACAGGTAATTCACAGTGCCTCACTTAAATGTGGAAGTCAGGTAGTGCCTTCTGTTCACTAGAAAACCACCATGCCAAAGATAATCTTGCTCTTTGCTTTATGCCTTTAATTTCTGTAATCCATGGTTACCAGTTTCAGCGAGACGCCATTGTTACTCCCCTGCTCCTTTTATCAAAGACTCCTGTGTGCATCTCGCTGGAGCGGCGGCGCTTCTACCGAGGCACTAAGAATAGAAAAGGCCCCTTCCCGACCGCTCAGGTAAGGTGAGATGCCAGGGAAGGATGAAGTTTCTGAGAACGGCGGGGGGAGAAGGGGACCATGCTGGCGGGGGTCAGCCAGCGCGGGACCCGGCTGACGGAGGTGCAGCACCATCTCCTGCTTTCTGCCTTCTTCTGGTTGCATGAGCAGAGGCTTAGGCTAGCACAGTCTGCCCTCAGCAGATCTCTAGGATGTCTGCTTGGCATCCTTCCCCACTATTTTACATTTTTTGAAGTCCCTCTCCATAGCTTGCATCATGGTTTCATAGAATCATAGAATCACCAGGTTGGAAAAGACCCACTGGATCATCGAGTCCAACCATTCCCATCAATTACTAACCCATGTCCCTCAGCACCTCATCCACCTGTCCCTTAAACACCTTCAGGGAAGGTGAATCAACCCCCTCCCTGGGCAGCCTGTTCCAGTGCCCAATGACCCTTTCCGTGAAAAAGTTTTTCCTAATGTCCAGCCTGAAGCTCCCCTGGCGGAGCTTGAGGCCATTCCCTCTCGTCCTGTTCCCTGTCACTTGGGAGAAGAGGCCAGCACCCTCCTCTCCACAACTTCCTTCCCCAACTAACACTTCTCGGATGATCCAAGTGCCTTTGCATCCCGCTAACTCGAGTGCTTCTGCCAGTCAGTAATTAACACAATTGATAGTTTATGCTAAAATCAGCTGCCCAGGGATGAGCTTTCCCAGTGGTGTCAGCACACCCATTCCATCAGCCAAACCTCCTCATTCCAGTGGAGGACAGAAGTTGTAAACGAGGTTTTACTTCTGTAGACAAACATAATGTCCAGCCTGAACCTCCCCTGGAGGAGCTTGAGGCCATTCCCTCTCGTCTTGTCCCCTGCCACCTGGGAGAAGAGCCCAGCTCCCTCCTCTCCACAACCTCCTTTGACCTCAAGTTGTAGAGAGCAATTTTTCTGTTCCTGTACCTCAAGAGCTTCCAGAGTGAAATCTTCAGAGAGACACTGAAATTCTGGACTGAAATTCCAGTGTGAGAACCCAGATACAGCCAGCACATTTGCGGGCCGGGCTCCTGTCTGGTCATGAAGTGACCTACCACCATCACCCAGGGAATGACTGATTCAAACTGTCACGTTGTTATGGTGGAGACAGGCTGAGCAGTTATTTCGCAGGGGCTGAGCTGGTTTCCCATCACATCTCCCATCAGCCAGATCTCGACACTGGAGCTGGCAGCTTTGTGAACGCACTGGCTAAGCCGTGTATCTGCGAGAGGTGAAGGAGACACTGCCGAGCTGGGGGAAGGTAAGGTAGAGTTCCTGGGAAGGGAAGAAGCAAGCCCAGCATCACTCGGTTGCACTGGAATAACGTCTGCCTTAGCAGGGCCCAATCAACCATGGAGCTACCAGGCGGGCAGATCCCCCCCAGAGCACATCTGGCAGGATCAATAAAATAAATAAAGTATTTTACACATTACTGCCCTATAAAAGCTTTCCAGAGCATTTGCAAATCTAAGTTGATATCACCTTGAACCTCTGCAGTGCTCCGCATGCTCCGCAGCTGGAAGGAACAAGCATCACCTCGCCATCTGAAGGCTTATGCCTGATAAGCACGAGGTCCTGTCAGAAGCACACGCACTGCTGAGCACCCCTGGAAAACACCTTCCCTTCCAACGACCCGTCATGCCCCTGCTGGGTCCCACCGCAGGGCTGCCTGTGGGTGCTGCACTCATTCAGATGGTATCAATGGGAGAGAGACAAGAGAGTGGCTGTCTCACTTGAAGAAAGGCACAGAAAGGCTGAGGCCAACACCTTCACAGGCCTTGCAGCCCACGGCCTCGTGCTGGAGGAGCCCAGGACCCTTTGGGAAATGCAAGCTGTCTCACCTCTGAGTGGCTGCTGCCCTGCTCGCCTGCGGCCGCCTGCCCCATTCAGTGATGCACACCAGGGCCCTGCTGCAAAGAGCTATGGTTTAACTGCAGGGCAAACCTGACCCTCAAGGACATCTCAGAAACCTCAGAAAACTGGACAAAAAGCACCTACATTCACACGTTTCTCAGGGACCTGTGCCTTTAAAAGCAAATGCATAAACACCTTATGGAAACTGGTGCACGCGGGCCTGGAGATAAACAACATCATGGGGCAGGTAAGCTAGTTACTCATGATTCATCACCCCATCTCCCCATCTAATTGCATAGCTAAGCGGTCAGTCATTTTAATCCGCCGTAAGCAGCTTACGCTTTCTTATGTAGCTCTGCGATGCTGCTCACTTCCTGATTCGGAAATACTAATTCTTTAAGTCTTGCTCTGGAAGGTGCGAAACCACCGTTCTCACAGTAACCCTGCACAGATTTTTGAGACTTGTGAGATGCACACACAGGACAGGCATCTCCTGGAAGAGGGTCCCAAATGCCAACCTCGGGCTCAGCACTGAGCAGTGCGGAGGATTGTGAGGGATTGCAGGAGAAATTTTACACCCAGATGCAAGCCCTTGGTGCCAGCATCCTGCTATGTCAAAACATGTTTCTAATCTTACCTTGAATCATTCCCTTAGCCAAAATCTGTTCCTTATCTGCTTTCAACAAATTAAGCCGTCTCCTACAATACCACCCCAGCATTGGATTTCTCCTGGAAACAAGGCCGGCTGCTCTTCAATCGTCACGTCCGAGAGCTGGTCTGCCAGCACAGCTCCCGGGAGCACTGGTCAGCCGCGGGCTCTCCTCCCTGCACGATGTTTAACACCATTGTATTTTGTGCATCACTGTACCTGCTCCTGCAGTGGGATCAGCACCCACTTCAGCAGTGCTGGAAGTGACCACCAGCCAGCCTTGTCCCCTGCTTTCCCATAATCTCTCTCATTTCTTCCCTACTAACAGCCAACTGTCCTCCGGTTTGGTTTCTCCCCTCACTCCCCACTGACTCAACAGGAATGGGACACCACAATGTGCCCAATTTCTAGACAGTTTCTGATGTGTGTAGATTCCAGAATATGATTTTTATTTAAATCGTATTTTCAAAATCCTTGGTTGCTCACAGGAATGAGCATAAAAAGTTGCAAGGGTCCACCAAAAAAGCACTCCCAGGTGCCCAGAGACCTGCCGGTCTCTCCCCGTCCCCAGAGCCTGGAATAGTCAAAACACATTTTAGCTTTTCCACACAAATATGTGTATAAGTAGATGTAACAGAACTGATCTGAAGACTTAGGGCAAAAAAATCAGTTTTGGGCTTCCCTGAAGGCTTTTCTACCACTTAAAAACTACAGCCATTGAAAGTGAAAGCTCCCGCGCTGCGGGACCAAAGAGCCCGTGCATGGCACTCACGCGTCTTCCGCTCACGGAAATGGTTGCAGCCAAGGGGATTTTTCTGTCTTGCAATACCAGAGAACTTTACTCCCTGAAACTACCTGCAAACTTAGGCCAGCGACCCCAAGTCAAGCTTAAAAATTATTCTAGGTACCAAGCCAGATCAAAAGTCCCTGCCTGGAACCGCCTGCCTTTGATACCCTAGACCCCCATTACCAATACTGGGCAAGACTGAGGGGCGAAACTCCTCCTGCAAGGAATTTTCTTTAGCTCGATACAAAATTTATTTTACCATATGTAAAATTCATTTGTGTAGCTGCACACCCTAGCAGGCTTGAATGGGGCGAAGGAGTATTTCAACTCCCAGTGCAATTTATTATTTAAAAGCAGTAAAATTACACTGCTGATAGGAGAGCCCAGGCTGAGAGCAGCGGTGATGTAATGGGTAATGCAGCTCCGCTCGCACTGTGAACCGCGCTGTACATTAGCGTGCTGGCGAGGGTGGTTGCTCCTATCAATTATTTATAGTTCTCTGGCGCGCAGCCTGGAGAGGGTCACATCGCTGAAAGCTAACTTTATCTTCATTGTTCCCAGCCTCCTGCCCAGCTGTCACTCCGCTCGCTAATTTAATACACCCAGAGCGGTGTGAAAGGATGCAGGGCTGCTGGCTGGGGCTGGCCCTCTCCAAGCTGGAACGGGGAGGTGGGCTTTTACTGCGAGCTGGTGGGTTCTCAGTGATCTTTATTAAGGTGCTGACGTGGCTTTTTTAAAATCAATGTTTGAGACTCCCCTGGTCGCCAGGATGGCTGAAACATGGAGCGCTTCAAGCCAAGCGCACGGCATGCTTCTGAGGGGTGAAAGGTGGGATGTCAGCGATGTGATGGAGTTCTCCATCTCCGTTAGTGCGCCACATGAAGGGCAGACTGCGATGCAAGTTTTCCTACATCTCACAGCAAGAGCCATTCAATAATAGCAGGAAGGTGGCTCTGGAGGCCCTGTTCCTGCAGCTCACCAGCACTTCTCTGCCACTGTTCACCCCCAAAACTACATCTACCATCACCACTTCTCAGACCTTTGAAACACGCTCTCAAACACATTGTTCATTTGACCTATATTAATGCAACACAGTTTTAACTTGAGCTGCTTCAGATGCAAGAGATGCCTTCCTAGGAAATCACTCCAGCACAAATCGAGAAGAAGAGCTGCTGCTTTTGCAAGTCCCATGCTTGTTCCTACTCTGCTGACCAACAGCATTCAAATATCCTGTATGCTGCATCAAATATCTGCCCCAGGTCTCAAACCGAAGTCAATTCCAGCTTAAACAATAAGGCATTCACCAAGCCTTGTGAAGGGGGGAAAATAAGCTGAGTCTTCCTGCAATTAGGATTGACTCTTATTTCAAGCAACAAGAAGGACCCGGGTTTGGTTCAGACGTGCAACGACTCCGATGATCGCATCTGAAAACAATGCACAACCATTTCATGAAAAACACAACATTTGTGCTAAAAGGAAGTCGTTGAAAAAGCAAACACAGCCCCAGAGGAAGCTGGTTCTCTCTTCTGCTGCACAAACAGGGTCCGGGAGAGGCTCCTGCTGCAGCATCACCAGGGCCGACACCGTCCAACATGGCTCAGCTCCTCCGGCAGCCACAGGCAAGGCAAAGGGAACGGCCACTCCACTCCACATTAGCATGATTCAGGCAAACAAACACAAGATACAAACCCATCATTAACCATCAATCAGTGAAACCCAGCAGCGAGCGTTTTCCACACTATGAAAACGGGGAGAATTCAGCCCAAAACTCCAGAAGCGGGAGAAGCAGGGCAGCCACAAACTGGTTCCCAGACCCAGCACCACTGCGGAAAACCTGGTTTTGACCAGGAGTTGAGCCTGAAGCGCGCAGACCACGCGCTGCTCCCACCACACCGGTGTCTTCAGGGCCTTTAGATCCTCTCCAAATTCAGGATTATTTCCATGGCAACTATCTGGAGAACTTATTAAGTAAAAAAAAAAAACAAGAACAGTTTGAACACACAGAACCTACATTCGTAACGTACCAGCTGACTAAATTAGCAGCACTAACATTTTTAGTAATCAAAATAGATCGTGTTCTAGCAACTCAGTCTTCTCTTTGCCACAGCCAAAAAGAAAAATCTGATAGTAATATCAGTGCAGGGGGGAGGAGGAAGAATTATAGGTTTTCTAAGACCACAGCCCCATATCAAGCCAAGTCTTATCCCATTCAAGTGGTTTAAGAGATATTATTTTAATATCTGACGTTTCGAGTACAGTTAAATAAGGCTGAGTTTCCATGAGATGACACTGTTTTACAAGGTACCTACTACAGAATCAAAAAGATGACTATCGTGACACAAAGCAATTACCTAGTGCAAAAGTTCACTGAATCACCTCAAATTCGTACCAAAAAAGGAGCATACTTTGCAACTCTGACCTTCCCAGCTGTGTGTAGCACCAAGTATCATCCACCTGCCTGCCACCAGCCCAAAGCAGAACTTGCACCAACACCGTGTTGCCTGGGCTGGCTCATTTGACATAAGGCCAGGTTCGCAGTGCCAAGCAACCCAGAAGCACCAGCGTGGAAAGTGACTGGAGCTGGTTGGGCTCTTGTACTCATTTGCAAGCCAACAGTCTTCCTTACTTCACTCAAGCACTGGTTTAAACAGGAGAGGAAAAATCAGCACTGCTTTATCATAGTTAGCTTGAAAGATTCATGAGTTTGGAATGTTTGCTCTGAGAAAGGGCAATTCGCTTATTAAAGCTAATTTCAAATAAATTAAAAATTAGCAAAATCTGTTATTGGCAACATTGAAAAGGATTCATCTTTCTCTATTTGCTTATTCTATAACTGAATTCCTCTTTCCTTCCAGGATTGGGCTGCAAAGCAGCAGAGGAAGTGCGACAGCGCTCACGAACGGTCACTAACAACAGAAGGTGTTTCTGCCTCCAGCAATGAGCCCGCTCCCACCTACACACACCAACTGGGAGAAGGCAAGGGGGGACAGGGACAGAGCTCGCAATGGGCACACACGGCACCAGTGAGGACACTGGACCCAGATATGGCATGTGAGCAGCCCAGCTGGGAGTGGAGGCGCGTGCAAGCCCAGCAGCATCCTCTGCTCCCAAACACGCAGGAATTTTGCAGCTACCTCAGTACAGACACAAGGCTCAGCACTGCAGCAGTGGCTACAGTTCCACCTAAACACAGGGATGAGTAAATTACCAAAGTTTTGGCAGCACTCAAAGACAAATGCTGCCTGAGAATTTCATAACAACAACCCAGAGCGAGAAGTAAGTCTTAACAGGAATGGTTTTGAAAGTGCTATTAAAAAAAGTGGTTAAATGAACTGTTGGCTCAGTCACCACATCCAGCCAGGGAGATTATATACATTATTGATTTACCTTAGAACAACTTGGGAACTCATTTCCAATAGTTTCTAATGGAACCTGGATTTTCTCAGTCCTAATCTACCTCAGGAGGTCAAGCCTCCTGCAAGGAAATACAACACCACAGCATTAAAATGGCAGCTGTCAGAGGTACGACGGCCCCATTCATTTAATGGAGATAGAGCAGTGGTGATAGGTATTTTTAAAGGCTACTCCAAAGCCTCCTCTGCAATTAAAGAGTGGTGAGAACACCGTGGTGAGGATGGCCTGGTGAGTGCCTAGAGATAATGGTGCAGACCTGCACATCTGGGGATGTAAGGAAAACAAAGGGAGGTTATGAACAGTTTAATTCTGTAATATCAGCTGGCACACACTATCGACGGTCCTTTCAGAAGCAGTGCTGATTAGTGGTTTGAGCAGAGCAGTGGCAGGTTTGAACCACAGCTCCATTGCCTGCTCAGCCACAAACATACAGAACACTGAGGCAAGTCAGTTTTCCAAGAGGCACAGCTGTAAGACGCGCAGAGGAATGCTTTGCTTTCTATTCCTGGCAAAGCACGGGACAGAGACAGCACAGCATATGTACAGCCAGTAAACAACCCTTCCGTACAATAATCAAAGCCATTTTAAAACAGTAAATTCCTATCTGAACAAATTCAGATCTTCATGAGGGTGCAGCGCATCAAGCCCTTGTTCGCAGAGGTGACGCACTCCGAGTGCCCGAGGAAAGGAAGCTGGTTTGTGGCAACCTTGGCACAGACACGGGTGATCTCGCAAGTAAGCAGGGACTGCAGCCTTCCTCCTCATCAGAGCAGGCAGCGGGACTCACTGCTTGCTGGATCAGGCCTCGTCCCGAGCACCAAGCCCACCCACCTCCAGAGCAGGCCAGCCTCCTTCTCAGCACTGCAACACCAGGAACACACCTTGCTCCCAAAACGCACCTGTGGGGTGGGGTGGGATGGGATGGAAGTGGTGAGCAGGGGAGTCTTCAGTCCCCAAGAGCTGGGGAACAGGATTAGAGCAGGACAGCACAGCGCCAACCCTTCACCTCTGCTGCAGCAGCAAGAACTTCCCCACTTTGGGAAACCTATTTCCTCAACAAAACACACTGGAGCAAGCTCAGTCTTCTGAAATATGGGTCTGCTTTTTTCACAGGTGAAAGGAGTATTATTCCTTTATGTACTTAAAGCTAAAAGGGGAAAGATTTTTCTCAACCCTTATAGAAAAAGATTCCTGTACTACAAACCCAAGCAGGGAATATCGTAGTCCCAGAGGAGGCTTCCAGAAAGGGGTGAGCACAGAAAACACAAGCTCCTGGCAGGAAGGAAACTGTAACATTAGCTACAGCCTTTGAATGCACACGCGGATCTGCATCACCGAACACCAACAGTGAGCAAAATATTCGGTGCCAAGGAACAAAAAACAACATTTGATCCTTGGCTATTTTCAAAATTCATCTGCAAATGCATCCTGCCTTAAGACAAATGAAAACCAAGGCGTGATGGGTATACAGCAATTAATTACAACCGTTATTTTCATTATTTGTAGCATCCTGCTAAAAAACAAGCACTGCCCCTAGCCCCGAGACATTCTGTGGAAGCAGCCGGCCGCGTGCAAAAATCACTGAGCATTATATTCTGCCCCTTCTCCAGTGTAATGTCTTACCCTGCAGCTTCAGAAGCTCCCAGATCGCTCCTTCCCCCTCCCTTCCCGTCCTCCTCCAGCTCCTTTCCCTCCAGCCCAGTGTTCCCACTTCCCTCCCCTCCCGGCAGCGGTGCCAGATGTCAGCCTGACCCCGCAGCCGCGTTTCGGGTCAGCTATCGGGGTTACAGTGCAAGGGGAGCGGGGAGCTCGGCGGTGGCTCGCCCCTCGCCAGGCAGAGACAGGACGGCTCCACCACACTAGCGATGTGGCCTAGGCACAGCTGGCAAATTCAGTTCCAGGGTTTTTTTCCTGCTAATGAACTGCCGGCAGCAGAGCCGGCAGGAAGTTTGAAGACCGTTCACGCATGGCTCAATGAAAGCCCTAGGCACCGCGAGCTGGGTAAGGTGACCCTTGACTATGTTAAGCATCAGTCATTCGTAGAAGTGTCACTTACTGCACGAGGGGAGCGGACGACCTAAATGTCTCCTGCAAGAATAATTGCCTACTAAAGGCAAGTTTCTGGAGAAGGGATGGTGCTGTCTGTCGGGCAGGCAGTGCCGTGATGCTCCAAGGAGGAGCAGTGGGAAGACACTGGGCTGCTGCACGGAGGGCAAGACAGCGCCATCGCGGAACTTGGTGTGTATTTAAAATGAACCCAGGGCAGTGACCAAACCACGCTCCTCAAAGGATGCACCCCTGATGAAGGAATGGCTCCAAGGCAACGGTATGCGGTTTGCTGGAAGGAAAGAGGAAAGCTTCAAGCCTGACATAAGCCAGGGCTCGGATTCCTGTATCGCACCAAGGCCGTACCACAGATAAGGCTGCGTCAATTTTTCCATTTGAGCACTCTCCCCCCTGAGGTTTACAGTCAGAATGAAAATGTTTTGGCCAGGTAGAAACTTCACATATGGGCTCCCAAAGCAGGGAGCTGCCTGTGTATATAAAACATTTCAATGTCATCTGCCCAGGCTCCTTGGGAAAATCTCCTCTTCCTCCCCATGAAATGCTTCACATTCCTCCACAGCAGATAAGCCGTACCCGTACCCCTTGTTGGGCTGCTCACCTGCTGTCAGGAGCCAAACGCAGTGCCCCATAACATCAAACAACCTGAGGTATGGAAACACTAAGAGGTTAAACGTTAACCTAGGAGCTATAAGGAGAATTTGTGACCCCAGCACTCGATCCTGCCCTGGCACCAACAGCCCAGGCTCCTGCACAACACCACCAGCCGTGCCCTGACACCCAACACAGGCAGGAGATGCTGGCGCCTGCCATGCAGTGGTTTTGGGGAGGAAGGGAGATTTGGGACATTAAGAGTGTTTCTCACCTAGAGAGTCCAACTGCCTGCAGGAAGGGGAACAAGGAAAGAGACGTGGAAGCTGACACTCAGGCAACCTACCAGAATGCCCCAAGTGGGGTGTCTGAAGGCAGGATGTTGCTCTCCCCATTGCTGCACGTGCTGCAGGCTCCTCCAGACACATTTTCCTGCTTTTGCACCATGGCAGAGGGAGAGGCAGCAAACCCAGCAAGCGGGCTGCCAGCTCGCACCCGTGTGGTGCCTATTTTTGTGTGTTGAACTATGATGTTCCATTTCCAAGGAAAGCGCCGGAGGAGCCCAGCACCCCCGCAGGCCCCTGGGTCGGGGGCTCCAGCCACCTCTCCCCGTGTCTACCCCTGCTCCAACAGCGGGTGCAGCACCCAGCGCCGTGCACCAGGGAAGTTTCAGGGCCTGTTGACGTGCGTGGGGGATGGGGAGGTATTTTGGTACCAGCGAGCGCCACGGCCCTCCCCCTGCATGCTTCACTGCAGTTATCCCCAAAGACAGAAAAATTTGTGCTTGTTTTGCTGCTGCTGCTGAGCAGCTATGAAATGTCTCCTGCCACGGAGAGCTGGAATAAATCCTGGCTCCTGAAGCAGCATCTGAAATCAGCTTCTCTCCAATCTCCATCACAACTTCAAACCTTTAATTTACCGAGGCTTGAGTGTACAGAACATTTGTGTTTGTTTACTGGCCACAGAGGAGCCCAGAGCACTCGTGCTTTATCACGTTTACCCAACAGACACATTCTGGGGAGCTTCTTGGACCGGCCGTGGCTTATCACAAATTACCAGTCACAAACTTTTCCTCCCTGTCCCCACGAGAGCTTGGGGACCGGTCCCTGGCAGCCAGGCGAGCACCCACGCACACGGTGCTTCCAGCAGCCTTTCAGGAGCTCTTAAAATGAGCCTGGGTTTCTCTATCGCCAAGCTGAAATGAAAAAAACCCAGAAAGGAGGAACACAGCCTGATTTTATTCTTCTTCCTTGGTTAAATCTTGGATAGCTGGACAAAGACCCAGCAGTTTTCACCTGGGGAGGCATCTCCCGCGGGCCATGTGGGATCAGGGAAACCTTCCCCCATTACCTCTGGTGAATTTAAGATTCGCTGATCTACATCAAGGAAGCAACTTTGTTCTTTCTGGAGGGAACAGACAGATTGCAGGAGAAAACTATATTCCAACTGCTGCCAAATTCCACAGATTTAGTTATTAGTAGGCAATTAGGAACCATTATTAACACTTCCTACTACATTAAGCTCCATTTGCACTGCATCTCTGCACCAGCCTGGACGTTTCCAACAGAGCTGCACTCTGGCTCCAACACGCACGTGGCATCACGTACTGAAAACTGCGTCTTCCTGCTGCCTCCCAGGCCCCTTCTCCACAGATGGAGTTAATGCAGTTGTCTTACAAAATAAAATTGCAAGTAAAAATACAGAGATTAAAACCGGGGAAGGGAGGGGGATGGTGGTAAATAAAAGCGCGGCTGCACAAAGGGAAAAGAATTTTGCTCTTGTTTTTTAACTCACAATCAACATCTGAGCTATTCAGGAAACTGGTGCACTGCCCTCCAACCAACTTCAATTAGGGAATTCAAAAGCAGTCAGACAAAAGAATGCCTGGGAGTTACTGCACCGCACAGAGATATTTTTAGCAAGCGCTGGGAGGCTGTTTGTGGGACACTGCTCTGCTTCTATCGCGTTTCAGCTTTTGTATTTACATTTGCAGGACAGCGAGATTTACTGGGTCAGAGGGAAAAAGAGAGGAGAAGCAGCGTAAACAATGCAAATCATTCTGCGTTCTGATACTCTCAGAAGATATTTCAGCAAAAGCTGATAAAGACCAGAGAGAAACAGAACAAGCTTTGCCTCCATCTGCTTCGAAAAGCGTCTTTCAGCAGAAATCTCAAGTCACTCCTTTTAAAGGGGTGATGTAAACTAGCAAACGCAACCCGTGGAAAGCTCCGCAGACCCCACGCGCCCTGGTAGAGCAGTCGTGCAGAACGCGAGGCTGCCTTCGCCCACAGCAAAGCTGCAGCCCAATCCATCCGGTGACCTCTCCCCACCCCCTGGTCACCAGATGGATTCACAACTAGCACAGAGGCGACGCCAACGCCAGGGCGGGCTCTCGAAGCTGTCGCACAAAGACACCCATCCCAAACCCACAGCCATGAACGCCGTTAGGATCTTCAGTCCAGAGCGCAGAAGTGCATGACCAAGCCCCAAAATGAGCTGCTTCTGTCTTTCAGAAGCCATTTCCTAAAAAATGACAAGCTGCAGCCGCCCTGCCCTCGGCGGGAAGGTGCCCGAGAGCTGGGAGGTTGATGCCCTGACCCTGACAGCGGCGCTGGCCGGTTTTGGGGAGGTGGCGGGCACCCCGCCGCCTGCGCTATCGGCATCGCTCCTCCAGCGCAGCCCCCTCTTCCGCTCCCTCCCACCACTGCGGCAGCGCAGATGGCAGCAGTGTGACCTCGCTGTTCCTGCCTCCTTGTTTTGATCCTGCAGTCTTGATTGTTCAGGCTAATCCCACACTCCCAGCCTTGGCTGCCAGCCAGGACTGTTATTAATGGCACAAAAGCTTCTCATTCCAGCTACTTCTACATCCGCTAATGCTGTTGTTCTCTTCTCTCGCTCCCCCTCTCGCCACATTACAAACTGAAGCTGGAATATATTTTACAAGAGGAGGAGAAAAAACCCTCTCTGATCATCCTTGCACACTGCAGGGTCCACCAGAGCTGTACCAGAGAGGCTCATCAGCTCCAACAGTAACTACCAGCGCCAAAGCAGGAAGACCACCCTGCTCATCCAGCGATCGGCTCCAAAGCAATGAACTGCACACAGATGTGGGGAGCTTGTAGCAATCCCTTAAGGAAACCCAGGATCCCAAGGCAGGAGTATGCACAGCTGCCTGCAGGGCCTGAGGGAAAGGCTCTGCTGCCTAGGGCAGGAGAAACATCACTGTTGACCAGGAGGCCAAGCACCAAAGGACGGGCAGCACCACAGGCGCGGGGACTTAGCATCCCTGGAGCAGCTCGGAGGCGGCACCAGGGCTTCAGCTGCCTTGCTATAGAGCTCTCATTAAAAGCACACACTGCAAGAAGTCTTCAAACTGCAATTTAGCCCTCACGGGCCAGTCTTACGGCAGGTCTTCCCTCCCTCTGCAGTGATGCCAGAGTCCCCCATGCAGGGCAGAGGAGCCGTACTCAGGTGGGTCCCCCACTGCCTGGAGAAGGCTTTGCACAGACAACCCACCACACCGACTGCTCAGCTGCACCATATCTTCCCTCTGCTTTAAACCCACCTCCAGTGAGGGGTTTGCAGGGCAGTGACTGGAGAAACCAGGCCCAGTTTCAGCCCAAGCTGTCGCCCTGGTGAGATGATTCACCACTCTGCCCTCGCTACTTGTCGAAATGCAGGAAAGGAGAAAAGCAGCTACAGGAACATTTCTTCTGATTACGCAGGTCGGTACATTTTTAATAAAGGGCTCTTTAAAGATAATCTCATTTCAGTATTTACACACGTTAAAGAGGTTACAGAGATCAAGACGTAATGAAGTCAAGGAGAAGAGGACAATAAAAGCGTGGCTGGGATATGACAGTGAGCGATGTCTCCAGCCTCTTGGACTACAGGAGGGCTGAAGCAGCCGGGCACAGACCCCACGCAACCCAGCAGAAGAGGAGGGTCAGGCTCTGGGAATAACCACCTGCTGCTCACTCCTGAAAAATCAGTAGCAGATTTCTGAACACAAACCGTATCTCCAGCTTCTCTTTTTCCTGAAACACAGCACATCACCCTGCCCCGACAGCGAGCCCCTGGCACCTCCCGCAGCTCTCCAGGCACGCTCAGTCCAACAGCCTTGTGCGAGCACTCATGCTCTCCCCATGAGCCCACACCGCCTCCCACCCCATCCGACACAAACATCTCCCAGCACCGCAGCAGCCCGTGCTATAGGCAGAGCCCTTGTTTACCAGCACACAGGCCTAATTTAAACTCCTGAAGTCATCGCCAGCCTTTCACTATAGCAACCTCGGCAAATCTTCCCACTGTAATATGTGCAGAGCAGCTTTGCATCAGAACTTTACATCAGCCGAGGCTACATTTCACGTATGTAAAAAATGAAATATCTGCCAGCAGCTCCTGGTGTCAGCAGTGGGGTTTCACAAGAACCTTGCTCCAACAGCAGAGCTCCAGCGTGGCCCTTCATGTGCCACAGATTAACCCTGAGGAATTAAGAATTCCCCTGAAATGCTCAACTCCCACACCTCAGGTATTTGAGGAAACGTGCTTTTATTCCCCCCTGCTCTGCGTGCGCTGGGTTTCTGTACCGAGTACATTATGCTGTTTGCTCTGCAGCAATTTAACGTGGTGGTTTGGGATGGGGGGATGCTCACCAGCTCTGCCTACAGCAAACAAGGTCACTGGGAAAAGTTTATGTCAAGTTTGGAATTATTTCTCTACCGGTGCCTGTTCAAAGCTACCGTGCAAGAGACTAAAAATAATCTTTATTTAAAACTCCTTGACAGTCACAAGATCAAGCAGAACAGAGGAAAAAATACATTCTGAGGGAAGTGGTACTTACAGAGCTCAAACCACACTTCAAGTCCCCAGCAAATCACTTCCAACAGACATTACACGGAGCCAGGAGGAAGCAGGAAAACCAGCACCATCAAGATTACCAGATCATGGGGGTAAAGTAACTGGGTTTTAAGAAATAACCAATGAAGCAGGCCAGAGAGTTGCAGTCATGAGGAAGAGAAGTGAAGAAAGAACAGGAAAAATACAAAAGCAGTTTGAATTAATAAAATTAATTGCTTTCAAAGCCAAAAGGACTTGCTGCAGTCATCTCAGGAATCAGCCCAATAGGTCACAGAGCCTCCCCGAGTTAATTCTCCACACATTTTGTACAGATATGGACCAACAACAGCAGATTTTTAAAACCAAGGCGGTATTTAAAGGACAGCCTAATACCCTAATGTTCAGGGGATGCGAGGTCTGCTAGAGCCACAAGCTAAGCTGTTCTCACGCTAGCAACCTTCCTAATAAATCTGGTGGTTTATTTTTCAGTTTAATTTCTTAAGCTTCAGCTCCCACCAGGCAGAGACTTCTCTATTTTTAAAACCCATCCCAGAACAAAGCAAGCAGGATGGGTGTCAGGCAAGGTCGGCCCGAAACCCGCAGGCAGCAGATGTTCCGCAGGCGAATCCCCTCCCCAGCGCCCTGCCCAGGCTCTGGCAGTCAATAACGGCCGGGCTTCCAACCCATCGGATGCTCTCAACTTTCTCCTTGCTAAGCTAAACAGCTTGTGTTTCCAACCCCTAACGCATGAAATTAGTTTTCTGAGTCCCATTCAGCCAACCAGCTTCTTTTCTTTTTTTAAGTGAATACTACGTTAATCTCATTAGCTCTGCTATTGCAAAGCCAGTCGGCAAGCTGGTCCCACCTACTACCCAAATAACTTGCCGTAGCTCCCATGACAGCAAGCACCTTAACCCCAGGGGTACTGGGGAACAACAAATATTACTTGGCTTAGGATAAACACGACCTGATGGTGCCTGGCCAACAAAAAGAGCAGCGTCCCTTCTATCACAGCCCAATGCTCCCAAGCACGGTTTCCAGGTGAGTGGTGCCTGTCGCTGGCCTTATTTACCCAGTCCCTGGCACCGATCACTCGCCTTCACCAGCTCCAGCACACCCACACCTCAAGAATTTCCTTGTGCCACACCTACACCTCCTTACCAACACCCGGCACAGCCTCAGCCCCCCCCAGCCCCACACAAATAACAGCAAACAACCGCTTCTGGAGCTCTCCTTTCTGCAGAATCACAGCCCTCGTGGGTGCTTGGACATCATTTGGAAACCACCACCTCGACTGCTTGTAACGTCACCTGTATTTAAGGTATTTTTCAGGGATATCCCAAACCAGAAATCCCAACAGTGCAGTCTTCAGTTCAGCCTCATCTTATGTTCAGGTAGAACTGAGAACAACAGAAATGCTCACTTTCTGTGACCATAAACAAGTTCACATGGGAAAACACTGCGCTTGAACTATGAAGAATCACCTGATAGCAACACACCTACACAAAATGCACAGGCCTGCACGTCGAGAAAGAATTTCATCACCAGATTCTGCTTCCCCACAGCAGCCAAGGCACCACCTGCATCCAAAACACTGGGTGACCTCTTCTCCAATGCTTTACACCTGGCACATGAGCTGTAGAGGTGAGGAGAAGCTGTGGCAGCTGCCCTGGAGGACGATGGTACCAGTACTGCACCAGGGATGGGGAACAAGGCAGGGAGGATGGGGAACAAGGCAGGGAGGATGGGAAAGGTGGCAAAGTCCTCTCTGAGGGCAAGAGCACCCATGTCTGCAGGCAGAAACCAAGGCAAGTAACACAGGTGCCTGCAGACAGGACGGTGAGAGGGGAAATAGGGCCATTCACTGACCATTCTAGACTTGGTTTTAAAAAAAGTCATCCTTGTCCAGGTCACTGACATTAATTCTGGTAAGCTTAGTTGGTCACTTAGAGCTGACAAAACAGACCAGGCAAGAACAAGTGAGTTTTCTGCTTCCTGATACATACGATCAAAGGGTACAAACACAGCAGAGGGAAAATCTGCATGCTGCCCTTCACAAGGCAGCAGCACCAGCCAGATGGGTCTTTAAATGGGATTAAGAGGAAGACGGTGCTACTACATCCAGCCCTTTCCTCCAGGGCTGGAAACTTGCCCTCCTTCCAGCCAAGTCTCCACAACAGGGAACCAGCCCTTTGCGTTTACCCTCTTTGTTCTTCCAAGCCACTTCCTCCCTCGCGTTTCCCTTACAGACCAGCCATCTCCTCTGGCTCACTATTCCTCCTTCTTTGGAAAGTCGTTGAGATGCACATTATACAAGATACACAAAAATAAATAGGTTTTAATCCTCTAGATTCTACTGCTCCCAAACAAGGATCTTAAAGAGCTTTACAAACAATGGATTAAGCCCTAAGACTCCCTGTGAGGTAAGAAAGTGCCTCTCTCAGAAGCAGAGGAAGGTTAGCGAGGGTGAAGGCTGTACCGTGTGACTTCATTGTCGCTGCAGAAGTGACCTGCTTCTACAAGCACAACCATACAGGAGTCTATCACAAATTCATCATCAGGCTAATGACACCTTCACCCTTTTGCTCCAGGCTCTGAAGCGGCTTCAGAAACACCATATACCTTTCAAATGCCAAACTCTTTCCTTCCCACCTCTACACGTCAGGAGTGCTACCCACAGCGCTGGGCCCAAGACAAACCACCCCAAGGAGGGCAACACCACTGGCTCCCGAAGCTGTGGGCGCAAGGCCTCTCTGGGAGCACTGCTAAGATCTCATGACAACGAGCTTTCATTAGCTGGCACACAGGAAGCCTCTCAACGTGTATTTCGAGCAGCTCACCGGATGCAATTCTACAGAGAAAGGCACCTTCTTGGTTTGCTCCTCAATGTTAGGATGACTTTGGGTCACATGTCCTGTAGCCTCAGACTGCAACCAATATCAACATAACATCACGTATTCTCAGCGCATTCCAGTCTGTAAAGCCCTTATATGCTTTCCCAAATATATTTTGCATACATCTTGTAAACAAGCTTTACATCCTTTTGATCAGCGCTCTGTGCAGAGCCCAGGGAGGGGGAGGAGACTTCCTGTTCCACTATTGCATCGCTCGCAGCCCATGCTGCGCTCAGCTCCTGCCGCCCCATGAGCAATGATGACATTTTCTATTTTGGTGGCCTTTTCTTCATATATGTGTAGCGAGCGGGCTGCGCTCTCGTCCAGCATCACTGCTGCTCTGAATGTATTTTTTAACTCGTTTTAAAGTGGCAGAGCAACTCTTTGCAGCATCTCATTCATGCCAAGGTGGCCAACTAAGATCCCTGTTCTCTAGCCAAATACTTTCACACTACCTGGCTTCTCAGTTTCCTTGCCAGTTGTCTGAAAGCAGACGTTTTTGCAGAAGGACTTGTTTACAGCAGAAATAGCCTCCTGCACGCAGTAAAGCACACCGCCGTGTTTTCTTGCTGGTGCTTATCTGCTGAAGACAAATCCGGTTTCTGCTTGCCCGTGGGCAAACAGCCAAATGCTCACCAGCTGATACCTCCCTGTACCTCGTGGAGACTTCACGTGCCCGAACCCTTCGCTTCTCCTACAACCGACCGCCTCCACAAGGTGCAGCCATACCACGCGCGCCAACGCGAGGGCTGATTCAAACACACGCCATCCCGGTCCCAGAGACACGACACCAGTTAAAGCTGCACAGGGTTGGTATCTTCCTCCCTCTGGGAAGAGCAAACACCCACAGACTCTGGCAGCTGCTGGGAGCCCAAGTACTCTGTAAACGGTTAAAGGCAATCGCTTGTGCTCTCTTGTGACTCCAGCTTACCACTTCCACGTTCTCACTTTGCCAGCTCATACGAGGAGCTTATAAAACCAGCACGCTGTAGGCAGCCTCGCTGCCACACCGGAATGTTATGGAGCCGGTTACCAACACAGTGTTTTGCATATTGTGTTTCAAACACTACGTGCTTCTACATGTTCAATGTCAACAAGGGGAAAAAACTGTAAGACCAAAATGAACTCTTCCTAATCTCAGTTACTGGCTCTAATATGGGCTACCAGAGGTGCTGGGAAGACCCTGCAGGGATATTCCTGCATTGATTTCACCCTTTCCTTCGAGAACAACTTCAGTTCCCTTTCTAACTCTGCTTCTCTAGCAGGGATCAGTGAACTTCTCAGCTCTGCCCATTGCAGTCCAGCGTGGGCTTCCACACAACCTGCAACCGGGACAGGTATCGTTCAGGCAGAAACAGCTTATGTTCCTCCATGAGACGAGCAGTGAGGACTCAGCAGATTTAGAATACTGAACAGGGAAGAAAAATAAATGCAGCATAGATTCTTCTGGGTTAAACCACTTCCAAATTCAAGGGAAAGCCATGTTTTCAACAAACAGAACATATGACATGAAGCTGTGGGTGTGCTACTCTTACAGATGCTCTATGTGAACTTAAATTTGCTGAAATTATTACAGAAACATTCCACAATCTCCCAAAATAAGCATCTTTGTGTATCTTTGCCTGGCTAAATTATGAAAAGAACCTGCACAGTGGAGCACAGTTTCCATTTCCTCGCACACCCCTGCCAGGGCTGTGCTTACAAGCAAGCGCACTGACCTGTTCTCAAAGAAATCAGTGTTTGCTGTGCCTTATAAATTTGCAAAGTTTTGGCTCATTTCCATTTCACCCACTTTGGAATACGATGCTCCCCACCCCCACACAACTGTTCCTTTCTAAAGGGTGACAGGCTATCCAAAAAATAATGGGAGCGCTTGAGCCTTTCGCTCCCTCCCCTGGATGGCATCGCTCAGGCGGCAAACAAAGCAGCATCAGGAATTTTGGACCTACCTGTTGCATGAAGCACCTCGACTTATTTCAGGGTACCCAATTTCTCCTGACCTCTGATAATCACATTTTTCCAGCACTCCCTTCACCCCAGATTTTTCCTATCAAAAATTGGACCTCAAATTCCTTACGAAAGGCACCGCGGCTATTAGAAGGATCACCCCACGACCATGTCCTGTTTTTCCGTCACTGCTGATGTGATGCACAAAGAATGAGATTTTTCAATTTGTTTTGTCCGTCAGCCAGAAATTCTTTTTACTGGACTGAATATGGTGCCTGTGCTGGTCTCTCACCGCTCCAGCTCGACTCTCACTCCCAACAGTCACTGCCTACAACGCAGAGTTGGCCTCCTTTTGCAGGAAAATAAGGCCAAACCAGCTTGAAAGCATGTTTGGAATCTGGAGATTAATTCCATGTAAACTAATGCATTCAAACCTCTTTGTAGGGCTTCAGAAAGGGCTGTCTGATCCCGGCGAGAAGTAGGGCAGCGCATACCCACGCCGTATGACGGGGAGGGAGGCAGAGCTGCCTCCATTTTGAAACTCTTTACTAAAGCTCCCAACCATGAATATAAAGACGTGTCCTGCCCGCTCGGCCACCTGATCCCCCAAGAAGCCAGCAAGGTACCCACTGCCCAGCCCGGCGAGGCACCCGCTGTTGGGCAGGGAGGCCAGGGCGAGGGGGAATGCGCTGAAAGGCCTGTGGGGAAACAAAGAGGTGCTGGAGCCGGCGGGAGGGCAGGGCAGCGGGTCAGGAGGCGGGAGGGCTCCCACGGGAGCCTCTGGCCGGGACCCGAAGCTTTTGTTCGGCAGAAAATGAGGGGAGCGACAAAGCCCAGCGAGGCCATGGGGCCGAGCTGAGCGGGTTGGGAGGCGAGACCAGCGTGGGCAGCCAGACCCCATCGCCACTGGCGCTGCCCGCGCTGCTGCACTCCCCTTGCCAGCAGCTCCCTGCTCCTCTCCACTATCTCTCTCTCTCTGGGAGATAAATTATTCAGAATGAAACCATTTTAACTCTGTTGGGATGCTGAGCAAAGCTAAGATGGGTGGTGCTGCAGAGGAAGCTGCCAGGGACGCGACCAGAAACCAGGTCTTCCTCAGACAGGAGGTTACAAGTGCAGCTACAGCCGATCCCACCTCAAACCCAGCAACACAGAACACCGAAATAACCGGACAAAAAGCTCTAGGGATGCCACATCACACCTGGAGATGCACCAGCAGCTTAAGTGCTAGGCCCAGGGCCCTCCCACACCAAGCCCACCTGCAGAAGGCTCCCAAGAAACCACCCCATCAGCGAAGCCTGAGCACCAAATGCCCTCAATTCCTCTATTTCATTGCTGGCGTGGTATAAAGCAGCAGAAATAAGGACAGCTGAGCAGAGTATGGTTTGCACAGGCACCTTCACGTGGTGGCTAGTGAGCAACACATCAGCCTTGCAAGCCATCGCACGGCCACACATGCCTCAGGGACACTCCCACATACCCACCTCCGTAGATGGGAGATGAAGGTGGGGACAGCACATGGAGTCTGACCACTGCCAAGTCCCTCCTGGGTGACTGTGAAGAGACAGGCTCCTACAGTTGGGTGGGAGGAGATAGCTCCTGTCAGGGAAATACAGGGCTGAGACTGTGATGGTGCCTCAAAGCCAAGACCATCCTGGGAGGACTGGACCACCCTGCTGACTCGATGACCCAGTGGGTCCTTTCCAACCTAGTGCTTCTACGATTGGGGCAGCCCATCAGCGCTGTGGGGGACAGGAGCCCTCCGTAACCATCCACTGGGGCTTGAGTCCCAGCAATGAGCTCCCTTCCACAAGGGAGGACCTTCCACAAGCAGGACCTCTGTGACGGGCTGTCCAAAACACAGCACAGCATGTAGACTCCTTGGACACGAGCACCGGTATGGTATTTGACACAGGGCCCCATCGTATGGATGTATTCAGGTCAGAAAAGGAGAACATCAACAAAAAGATAATTCAGAGAAGAGGTGGGTTTTGTGTTGTTTTGTTTTTAAATGGGGAGACAAAATAATTAAATGGCCTGGAAACTATTCTACATTAAAAGTCACTACAGCACTAAAAAGCCAGCTCTGACAGTTATGGGTGAAGCCCTTTAAAAGTTACCATGGCAGTTGATGCAGCTATTCGCCCACTCATTCTTCAATAATGCTGGATTATTTTTTTTAATGCGATTCAACCACAAACAAGCAAATGTCGCTGAAGGAAAAAGTGCTTTCTCGCACCATAAAACCCCCTCCATCCTTTATCCCTGCCACAAGCGTACAGCTAAGGAGGAGGCAGCAGGTAACAGGGAGCCAAGCCAAACACGCTGAACTTCGCTCCCTCTCTCTCCAGGGAAGGAGGAAATTTAAGCAGCAGATTCAGGGTTTCAGCATCCATTTCACTTTCCCTGCCCCCCCGCCATGAACTATCGCTCTCCGGGCCCCAGCCGGCAAGTCGGATGCTAGGTCAGCTGAACACTGCGCTTGCTTCCTCTCTCAAACACCAGCTCAGCAAGCCGTGTAACACGCTGGATGGCAGATGGGAAAGCCAAGTATTTCTGGAATACATCTCTCCTCCTTTTAATTAAGGGCCCAGATAGAGAGCAGCTCACACAGAAGCGTTCGCCCTGCAAAGCCGCATCCAGTGAGACGGAGGGAGGCAAGTTGGAGCAAGATGAGACCCAAACAAAGGAAAGCAAAGGCGGGTTGTAAGGGAAGAGCAGGATACAACTGCATTGGCCTGCCCAGCTATTATTTTCGCAATCAAACTGAGGTCTAGAAACTCCAACGGCCAAAGGGAAGGCTTCGTCTGCCTGAGAACGCCTCGCAGCGACTTCCCCAGCAGCACAGCCCTCATCCCATGTTCAGACGGAAAATGAAAAGCTCTCAAACCCCACTTTGGCAGCAATTCCTGGGGATAACTGGTGGAGGCTGGGAAGTCGCCTCCCCACCTGCCAGCCCTTCCCCAGGGACCTCCCTGCCTGCACCCCCAGCTTCACGGGCACCCCAGGAACGGGGGCTGCTGCGGGGCTGCCCCACAAACATGCGGCTCTGAGCAGGGTGAGGCAGATGGGGAGAAGGACTAAGCAGCTTCCACCATGAAACCTGGGAAGACAAGCCCGAGCCTGTGCACTGCGCACGCCAGGGGCATGCGGTGCCGGGGCGCAGCCAGTCGCGGGGTCACGCCGCGGGCCAGCCTTCTCGCCTGGTGCTAGCCCGAGCAACACGTACTGCTGGCTCTACAAAAATAATATTCCTCATTCTTAATCCAGTATAAATTATTTGTTACAATAAATACTTGCACTGAAAGCCTTGAGGCTTTACTAACAAAGCTGGGTTTGCACGCAGACTGCCAGGTTTTGAGAACTGGTTTAATCAGCTGGAGAAGCTGTTTCGCATGCTTAGGGAGCATGTTGAGGCTTCACAAGACAATTGCAGTCAAAAGAGCCACTGTTAGTGGCTGCTGTTCTTCCCCACAGTCTGCTCTACTCCAGCTCTCACCAGCCCTCAAGGACTCAAACTGGGAAACGTTTTGCCATGGTTTGAACTGGGAGAAAACAACCATCACCAGGGCCCTCCGATGGGTCCATCCACTCAGAGATCTGCGTGTTCAGCGAGGGGCAGCTCCTGCCAGCGCCCCAGTGAGCAGCAAGCCAACAACTTTCAAGATGAATTAAGGCCACCGCTTCCGTAGAGTTACGCTGGTGGAAGGCGGCTTTGTTAAACCAAAATGAAAGCTAAAAACGTGCTACGTTCACCCCATTGTTCCTTGTCTTTTCTAATAGCTGTTTTCTCTCCTCCATCACTCTCAGGCTTCTCACGCTCAGCTGTGACTCTTTGTGCCTCCCCTTCACTGCCTTCTGCTTCTGTTTGTCCTTTTGATCTCAGCTTCTCAGCTTGTGTTTTCTGCTGCCTCCCCATCCCCCAACGCCTGATTTCCACTTTTATTAGGGTGCGAGGCAGAACAGCTCAAAGGATGAACAATGCGTTTTCGCTGAAAAGGCTTTGAAGCTGAACTGGGTTGTTTACAGACAGATTCCCCCATCTCCTACTGAAATAAAATAGTATTCTATGTCCACCAAAGCGCTTGCTGTTTATTTTCAGTTGGAAGCAATTATAAAAAGCTAATGGCACGTTAAATGCACAAAAAACAGGATCAGGAGTACAGGAGTATGATCACTTAAAAAACCCAAACTAACAAAAAACCCAGACAGCCGCAACTCCCAACAGCCCACAGTTCCTAGGAGAAATTATCCTGGAGTCCAATTGTAAAGCTTTGGCTGCTGCAAGGGCAGATTAAGGCTTCAACCAGCCCCTAAAAACCCCTGTGAGCCAGCACATTGGGCTGTGTTTTCTACACAAGTGTGCTCTCCTCCAAAACTAAACAGGAATGTGGACCAAATAGCTGCTTCCCTATCCAAGTGAAGGTAACTCCAAAGCACTACTTCAGCTCACGCGTGCTTTTTCAAGTTTACACGTTGAAACTCTTCAAGTTGAGCAGCTTGGAGCAAACGACAAAGCACAAGCCCATAGCTCCTGCCTGCAACTTCGCTTCCCTGTCTGCCCCAAAGGCACCACTTACATCCAGTTGCAGAGCCAGACTCCCACCACAAGACTCCCCAGTAGCAGCATCTCCCAAAGACAATCCCTGGGGTGGGCAGCACCATCTATAAACTGAGGCATGACGGGAGATAAGGAGCACGCTACTGTGAGCTGTGAAGATAAGACTGTAGTTCTTCGGTCTGCTCAGCGCAGCGCTTCATTCCCACCCAGATTTAGAGCCCACCACAGCGGCAGGAGTGTGGCGCAGCCAGATGAGGGGCAGAGCAGGTCCTAGGAGCACTCCGAGCCCCAGCTCTGCCTTTTGTTGGGGTGTTACTGCACCCATCTGGGGGAAAATGTCCCCCTGGGCTGTGAATGAAAGAAGCAAAACACCCCAAAAACATCACCGATTCATGAGCTGCATTAGTCAGCAGCAGCCGCCTCCACCAGCCAGGATGCCCAACGCTACCTGCGCAGGATAATGCTTTAAAACGGTGGAAAGGAAAAAGCCAGGAGAAGCCTGCAAGGTCTGCATCTCAAAAAAGTCATAACCATCACAACCAGCATAAAAAGACTGCTCTCTGGGAGAAGAGGGCCTGCGAATTCCCCAGGAACCCCACGAGTACAGGCAGCCAAGAGAGCCGGGCAGCTGCCCTCTTCAACTCCCCCTGACAGAACACACACTTAACAGCGAATTACAAAAAATTAAACCTCAGCTTATCCAAAGAGCACAATTTTTGTTTTCATCAGAGACAGGTAAATTTTCAAGCTGACTGACCAAACAAAGAAAGCATAAAATAGTTGAGGTTAAATTATGCCACTCTGACTACAAGCTATAATCTCTATTACCCAAAATTCAAGATTTACAGGCTACAGAGTAGGTTTGGGAGCTCCTAATCAATGACTGAAATGAAAACTAATGCTTTACATGATGCACAGACCTTCTACAGAGGGCAGAGAGATTAACTCTCTCTAGATCACAGCCTGCAACCATAAAAGTTTATTTCCTTACCATCGCTATATCTTAAATAACTTAAGGCAACCCTAAACCAGTAACAGCGCAATTTTAAGCAAAGAGCTTTTATTTTTATGAGACAAAATCTCCTTTTTTAACAAACTCCACCCACAAACACTGCAGCTGGAGACTGCCTGCTTTAAAGAAAGAATATGGGCACTGGGAAACAACGACACCTGGTAGCTCCCTAGGTAGAAGCCAGAACTGCCTGGCCCAGGCTTGGCTACTTGGGCCTCAGTTAGTGATGAGGCAGAAATTCAAGCAAAAATCATGTTAAGCGCTTCAAAAAAAAACCTCAGAGACTATCACGGAACAGCTCTGTAGATCAGTTTCTCACTTCAGAGTTGGAGATGCAGGGATGAACTGACATCAGACTAACAACCAGCTTGAACTTTGCTCACACAACTGCAGCATTTGATCTAAACTCTCAAGGAGAAGGTGGAAAGCGGTCCCATCCCCAGCCAACACCACACACTTCAGCACACACAAGCATGTAGACAGGTGTGGGAACCCTCCTGGAACAATCGCTGCTCAACAGAGCTCCTGGCCTCTCCAGCATCCAGAAACATCAATTCCATCTCATGGGATCACAGCAGGGCTTGGTTACAGGGACAAGCACAAAGGAATGATATTCCAAATCTGCAGGCGACCCAAAGAGTGCATATTCCTTATTCCAGACTCTTCCTCTTTCTGCCCCTCTGCATTTCAGAAGACTCCCAAGTCACATCCTTGCTAGGCAGTCCCATTTATCCTCTGCCGAGTAAATACTTCGAGCAGTTCTTTATGATAAAGATGTCACGATGGCATCTGAACAGGCCCATTTCAGGAACAACAGACCATCATTCCCAAATTAAAACACGTGAACTTGCACTGTGCGTATATGTTAAAACCACAGCATTTCCAGCAGAGCAGTAATTAGATGAGGTAAGTTGCTAATTGGTTTTAGTTCCCCGAAAACAAAAATTACAACACTTAACACAGAGTAATTTGAAAACAAAACTGTTGATAACTTGAAAAATACTGCTCTGGTTGATACAATCAAAATGCTTCCATGTATCTTCTCCTATAAACAGGAGTGAGGAGAATTCCCAGGTTACAGCAACCTGGTTTGCTGTCAGGATTTAGAGTCTGCGGATAGCCTTGTCCGCAAACTGTGCCGGCCCAAAGGACATGAAGCTGTGCTCGGGAACCTGGGATGGCTTTGCTCCCCTCCTCCTTACACACATGCAATCCTTCTCAGCCTTAATTTTGGAAAAAGGGTGGGTTTGTATCACCCTCTGCCTTCCACAAACAGCTTCAACATAGAAACCACACCAATATCACTTCAGTTGCAAGAACTCACACATCTACGCTAGTTCATAGTTTCTAAAACTAAAAGCTTTATCACCTCAAACTCTACACAGTCAGATGGAAGAAGAGCTAAAGGCGTTGAGCAATGTCTCTCCCTAATGCACCAACGTGTTGCCTGGCACTGGATCAGGAGTGGGGCCGGGCACGGCTCTCCTGATCTCCCTCCGACAGGAGGACGGGTGCCTCAAGAGGTGTCATGCTTGGGAGGGCTGGGGACAGGGCAAGGAGGAGCTCGCCTGGGCTACCAGATCCTCAAGCTCTATTCGAGATGTTTCTCATGGGAAGGATTAGGAATTACAGGCTGCAAACGGAAGAAACATCTGCTGGCAGCAGGCAGCCATCCAGGCTCACCAGTGGCACAGGAAGAGAAATCCTCCACAAGATTTCAATGGTGTGCAGAGCAAGTGCTGATCGCAGACCGACATCAAAGCAGAAGATATCCATTTTTTTGGTGTAAATTACCCTTCCTGGCACGTGTGAGGTAGCGGCTGAATCCCTGATCAGAGGGCAAAGGCGGGCAGCCTGGGTTTGGGGCAGGGGAGCAGTGGCAGCAGCCCCGTCATGGAGCGGAGCTCAGCCCACGGGGCTGTGCTTTGGAGCCCCATTAACTCCAGGAAAGGATGTAAAACATACAAGGTCCACTGTCAGTCATGCACACCACTAAATTTTCAAGCAATTTTTCAAGGCTGCGTTGATTTCTGTGTGTACAAAGAGAGCAACCCTGCCTGCATTAGGCATCTCCCTGTTCTCAGTAGCTTACACGCTGAAAAAAGCAAGACTAAAAAACCAGAAATCACGACACTGGAAACAGACAGCTCCATAAAAACTGGTTTTGAACACCTACTCAGTCAAAACTGCACTACAGGGGAAGAGGACACGGCTTGCACACTCCTTCAGGTGTTCACCTTTTCCCCAAATGCCCAAAAAGCTCAGCTGCAGGGTCCGGCCTTTCACAGAGATGCCTTTGGCTTAACCCAAAGGCTGTTTCCCATCTTATTAAGATGGGGTTACCAAGCAGCAGCAGCGACACTCTCATTAAACCACGGTCTGCAGAAAGCCACCAACACAAAGGCATTTCCCAACCCCCCCGGTGAAGCTGGCGGGGCTGTCACAGCCGCCCAGGGTGGAGGAAGGAGAGGAGAGGACGGTGGTGCAGCGGTAACACACCATGTGTCCTCCAGCAGACCCTGTCTGGAGGGCAGGAGGGAGCTGGAGCCGCGCGGGGAAGCCAGATGCGAGGCCTGGCACTGACGCCAGCAGCCGAGCTATTTTTACCAACCAATGGGTTGTAGTGCGGGCGCAGGAGCTGCTTCTCCTCTCCAAGCCCAGCTCACGGTGTTCAGCCAGGCTGGAGGGATCTGGGCGGCTATCAGGGCTGAGGTGGGAGCTCAGCATCCGCTGCTGCCAGACCAGGAGGGAATTCAGGCACTGCTTGCAGAGCTCTGGGCTTTTCTGCACTCATGGACTAGCACCAACACCAAAAAAAGAAAAGGGGGGGTGTGTATTTTTGGCAGTAAGGCTTCCCCATCTGAATGCACAGAAAAATCTATTAAATCACTTAGGACAGAGAAGTCTCAATAGGTGATAATTTCTCCCAGCCACTATGATATCCACCCACACCTAAAGCCTTTCCCAAGTTCAGCTCGCTCTCCCTGGATACGACACAAGCACACGCTTGAAAAAAAAAATGACAAGACAATAAAAGTTTAAGTTAAACAAACATATTCAAATTATTCAGTGCACGCCACCAGTTTTCACTGGGTTTTCAAACTCTTTGCAGTCTCTTGAAGCCAAATGACAGGAATACCTGCTGGAATTATCACAGCCATGCCGGCCTTCCTATTGCTCTCTCCATTTTCTTACGCTTCCTTCCTGGCTTCTTTCCAGTATTCCCATCTCTTGCAGAAGATCCTGTTTTCCTTCCTTGTCTGGGTTGTCTCCTCCTCTTCCTTCTCATTGCCACCCACTCCTTTTTTCACCTTTCCCAATATTGTATCTGCTCCATCCTCTCTGGCTGCAGCCCTCTCCCCTGTGCCGCCCAGCAAACCGCCCTCATGTGCTGACTCCGTGATCAGCCACGCTCTGCTCGCTTCACACCCAGGGAAGGAGATGTGCTTGCATCATGTTTTTGCTGTCCCAACAACTTCTTAGTCTCTCTCCTACTCCACACCCTGATTGTCACTAAGCATAAGGACACGTGGCTTCTCCCTCAAGCACCCCAATAGCCAAGAAGCTCCCCAACACAACCTTGTACTGGTCCTTACAGACTCACCCCTGCCCTGGTGCCCAGGAAATGGATGAGAAGAGCAACACAAGCAGATAGCTCAGCCTTTTCTTTGTCCAATTTCCCATCCTCTAGCCCAGGTCAAGAGAGCAACACACAACTGAGGGCTCCTGCCAGCCTCCTCCACACCAGTCCCACTGCAGGGCAGATCCATATTCCCCAGCCTGACACTGCCTAAAAACTAGAACATCAGGCACAGGATTAAGCACAAAAATCCCAATTTGAAAAGTAACTACACATTGTAATAAAATAGCGATGTAGTCAGCCTGAAACTTCCTTTGCTTAGAAGAGGCCGTCTGCCTTCCACAGCAGAAGTGAGAGAGGCAGTTTCCGTGGTCCAGCAAGCTCCCCGCACCAGAAACAGAAGCTCCTGTGAAGCTCAGCTCTGCAGAGCCCTGAGCACAGGGCAGGCTCGGGGGCTTTTCATCACCAAACTACAGAACCATAAAATGGTTTGGATTGTAAGAGATCATGAAGGTCATCCAGTCCAACCCCCCTACAGTAAGCAGGGGCATCTTCAACTCGATCAGGTTGCTCAGAGCCCCATCCAACCTGACTTATGTGGGCAGTCACTTGACAAAACACATTAAACTTAGGCCACTACGGTCACCTCCAGGAGCAGCTCCACACCCTCTGTCACTCCTGCTCACCAAACCAAGCCAAGAGCCAACAGGCAGAAAGGAGGCAGGAGTTTATTCATTTTTTTTTTGGTTCAGACTATGGCCTCTGACACAAAACTAGGCCTGGCCTGCAGCCTCCTTTAGTGATACTGCACTCAGACAAGCTGCAGAGCTATTTTTACCCTCTGATGCCCAAGACATTGGATTATCAGTGCGCTGGAGCCAGCTCAGTGCCATCTCCTCACCACTCACACAGTCCCTATGTTCACTCAATACCATCAAGGCTGAAGCGTTCCATCAGCATCACAGCATCTCCAAGCTCTTCAGAGGAACACCAAGCATTTGACAAGCAATCGGGCTGTCACAGGGGCAGAGAGGGGGGGCAGGCGCACACCCAGCTTGAGCTACTGGAAAGTGGAAGCTTACAAAGCCTGGCACAAAAAAAAAAGCGTTGCCTATGCAAATTAATGAAAATCCATCTCGCAAAGAGCCGTCTGCAGGGCTGGAAAGGACTCCCAGGAGGAGCCTGTGCTCCCTCAGTGCAAGCAGAGCACTCGTATGTGCCTATGGCAGCTCACAGCACTGGTGTTTACAAATCCTTTCTCAGGTCGACACTTGGCTTAATACCAATTTGCCTTAAAGAGAGTGGTCTGTTTCAAAGAGACATTGCTTACAAACCAACCCAACATGGAGGTTTATCATGGCCACCAATGCATCTCCTGAACATTTACATTGCTTCTGATAAACTACAGAGCTGTGAGGAGAAGCAAAGATTTCCCTAAGCATCCTGCATACCAAGACCATCTCTGATCTCCTTCTGCACAGCTTCTGGTGCTCAAGCCAAAGCTCACGGTATCTTACACTGAATTTCTTGCTCCACAGGTCCCTTCTTTCAGTATTTTTGATATGTGGCCCTGCTGTTTGCAGCTGGGGTTTGTCACTTACAAGACACCACAGCAGAGCGCTCCATCAGCCAGCACAGAGCATCCGACACCCACCCTCCCCACCAGTCTCCTTTACAGAACCAGACCCACAGACACAGCAGTGTTCCAGCTGCGATAAGAGCACCTCCAGCCCAACTAGTGGTGGCTGCGGTCTTTTAAGCTACACCCTTCTTGCACACTGCCTGCATGCACTCTGGGTTCATTACTGGTGCTAACAACGATACTGGCATGGACAGCAAAAAGTGTTCTACAGCTTTCAAGAACGATGCAGTCAGGAGCCAGCACTTCACAGCACACAGGCAGACATGGAAAACCATAAGAAAGACTTGCCTAGATGTTCCCTGATCAGCAGCATCTCCCAGCTCCTGCTGGCTGAGCACAGGAGGAGCCCCTGCCAGGCACAGAAGGAGGATACCACCAACGACCTGTCGGGTACCATATTTCCCCCTTGAAAGGCACTACCCAATGACACATTCTAACCTCTACCATTTCTCAAAACCCACCAAGCCTGCACTCACAGTGGTGGCAGACTGACCTCAGCTTCACCATCATTCAGTGAAGACCACTGCCCAAGGCGTTTGCTCAGCTCTCTTCACTGGAGGAATATACTGGTCAATGAAAAACCAACCGGACATTCAGGACATCTGCCCTGAACACAACACTCCCACCATCCACACTGCCTCCATCCACGTGCCCAGAATACTTATCAGTTCAACAGAACAATTAATTTACAAGTAACTCACCCTGACTGAATACTTACATGGTCAAAAGGCTGGGTTCTAACCAAACAACTTGGAACTGCACCACAGCCAACATCATGAGAGGAGCAGACATGCCAAGGCGGTAGCACCATGGGGAATAGGGGCTTCCCTGGCCCTCAGACAACCACAAAGGTTGTCATTTCTCTCTACTATTTAAACCCACAAACAAGAGTTCGTTCAGCTTGGTGGAGGATGCACTATTTATGGTGGATAACAGCTTTTTTGTAACACAGGTGACATGCTAAGCAGTTGGGATGCATTATCCTTATTGGGTCCTTTTGGAGACCCAGGCCCAGCAAAGGCAGCAGCTGAGAGGCTCACGGTGCAGAGCACAACGGGCCTCCGTGCCGAGCGTCCGCTGGACCCAAAGCAGGAGAGTTTCACCTGAAGCTTCCTGCAAAGCAGCGCAGAGCTACCGAAACTGCCACACACCCCCTCACAGGCCTTCCCGCGCTCAGCAGGACTTCACCGGGTGTCTGGCTTTCGGGCACCAGCTTGCAGCTTGGAGCGTGGTGCCAGCAGCAAGTCTTCCCACCAACAACCTACAAAAGGGGCTTCATGGCACAGCTGTTGTCACAGAGCCCGTTTAGAAACTCTCACTGCTCTGTGCCCCTGACTCCTACCAGTGGCAAAGATGTTTTGGACGCACCACTCTCCAACACAACGCCGGAAGCCCAGCAGAAAGCTGAACATGGGCAACAGCCAACAAAACCACCAGGAAACAGGCAAGGAACTCTTCCCCTCACTCACTTTAAGGATACTAGGGGCCTCAAAGTAAACACACACAATAAGAAAACAATGTTTGCCAACTACATCACCCTCACTGATTCGGGGCTCCGCCACAGACGCTGGCTCACCACGTGGACATTCGCTGCAGAAGCCTTTTTCCTACAATCCTGCAATGCCCACCTCTCTGTCCCCCCATTAATCCCTCCCTTCACTGCCCAGCACTTGCTCCGCTGGCAGCTCCACCTGCGCTTTTCCCAGGTGCAGCTGCCAGATCAGAGGCCAGTGTCCCCTCACTCACCTCCTGCCACCACCCGGGCAGGGATGTGGGATGCGAATGGAGAGTCCTAGCACGCTGCTCCCGCGCTGCGCTTCCAGGGGTTGCCAGCAATAAATGTGATCATCGGCTGTGCTGATGCTGCAGTTGCCACTAATGAAATATTATGATGCAGCCCTTAAAGTAACACCATGTTGAGCGGGCTGTATGGCCGGGAATTAACCCACAAAGCGCAACCCAGAGAACGGGAACACTGCTCTTTCCCCTCCTTCCTAATGGGGCAGCAAACTGCACTTTGTTTCTTCCTTTCCCCAGAATGAGTTAGAAACGGCACGACCTCCCATCTCGTGAAAAGTTCTAAAATTTACTGAGATTAACTTTTGGGTCAGTAGTAGCGGCAAAAAAATGCAACAACACCTGCAGATCAGTCCCCTCTGCACACACTGAAGCGAGAGCAAAGAGCAACTTCGCAAACCACTTCGATGTAGTAGCATCATCACAACTGTTTCCAAATAAAACACTCTAATTTATAATGCTGTAACTACCCAAAATTTACAATTTTGTGCTATTCAGAGGTTTTTTTTCTTTGATGAGCTTTTAAACAGCTTATAAAAACCCCTGTGCTTTGCAGAGCCACAATTTAGATGAGGCTGTGCTTTACCTTTTGTACTACCTCCACTGAACTTTTATTCTCATATCTACTTAAAATCCTCAACTGCATCTCTATTTAACTGTCAGAAGACGACAGCTATTGTCGTAGTGCTGTGTCTTCTTTAAGATATACCTACCCAATATGGAAAAAATACTGGATTCGCCTACAGTCTAACATTTTCCAGGCACACACACAACACAAGGCTATTCTTAAAAGACGAGTCACATGCAAGGTTTCATGATCTTTACAGGAATAAGAGGTCCTTGTAAGAAGAACACCGTGCAAAAAGTTTCCTCAGAAAAGAAACCTTGAACAAGAACCAAGTTATTTCTGCAAATGTGACCAGAAAGTTCCTCGGCACTAGAAGAGATCTTTACGCATCCTCCGCGTGGGCTGTGCTCAAGGCCCGTTTTTAAGCACCATCAGAACAGCAGCCGATCTCCGGAAGGCCGCACGCCAATGGAGCCTTAGGAGCTCTCCAAAACCTCTTTAGTTACCCATGTTTTCTTCATCCACATTTACAGCTCTTTATATTCAACCTAGATAAGGAAAACATGAATGACAGCCGGGCCGCTAACGCAGCTCGAGTGGGATCGCTGCTCCCGCCTGTGTGAAACAACGGTCTGGAAGCAATTTGTTTTCCCATCTGATTTCACATGGGAAGCCCATCCGCCAGCGGGGCCGTGCCCCAGCCGCCCGTCCCCTCCCTGCTGGGAGCCCGGCACACAAGAGGACATTGTCCCGCCTGAATGACAAACAGTTTTGTGACGCCGAGGCTGTAAAGTGCATCAGACAGGTGCAGGGAAGCTTACCAAATTGGTGCGTACACGTCTCTGCGGTTCGGGGACAAGTTAATTCCTAGGGAGAATACACACGGAACGCCAACAATAGTCTGAGAGGAAGCGAGTGGTTGGGGCAGGCGGGGGGTGCTCCCTGCTCAGCCCTTCGCCCCCAGCTCCACTTTCCCAGCCCTCCCACCACACACACATGGGCTCCATCTCCATCCGGACAGATCGCTTCTCCCAGCAAACCTGGGTATCCTGAGCTGCAGTTCTACCCCGGCTCACCTGAAGAAGAGTAAAACCAAGTACACCTTCAAAACCCAATGCTCATCTGCAGAAAGAAATCCCACTGCCCAAACAGGATAACAGAATTGGAAGGCATTTGTAGGGAGGGGGAAAAATCCCTTTAAACCAAACACAGAGATGCCTGGTGCTTGCCAGCAAGTTCACAATAAAAACGATTGCTATTTCTGTCCCTGCATCTCCAGAAGCCCAGACTCAATTTGATTCATTTTCCCTATAAGGTATTTTTAAGTATAGCAGAAAAAGGCCAACTAATTGCCAGAACGTGTCCCTGCAGATTGCACAGCAGCAGCCACGCATGCATAAACCATTACACAGCTGGCAAGCGAACAGGCACATCAGCCAGCCAGGGAGCAAGATCCAGACAGGTTACCCCACCAGAGGCATGACAAAAACCAGGACAACCAGGTATCTCCGGTGTCTGCACACACACCGATTAATTCAAGCATCTTAAGGTTTTTAGCTTTGTTTTTAAATACGCACTAAGTGGATCATTCAACAGAAAGCACACAGCCAAGACCTCAGCAAACGGCAGCTGGCGTTTAGTGACTGCACCATCTTCAAAGACCCCTTTTAATCAACTTTTAAGTCCTCGTCACACGATGCCAGCGTGTCCCAACACACCCAAGGTTTCACTGAACAGCACCACCATGCCAAATTATTCCACCCTTTTCACCAACCTGCCATGCTTGCAAATAGGATCCTTGCAAAAAGGGACTTATTCAGCTGGAAGAAAATGCAGCCAAGCAAAAAAGTTCCTTCTTTAAAAAACAGAAATAAAATTTGCTATCTGTAATCCAGTTCGGATGAGCCCACAAGTGGGGCTGTGCTGGCACAACTGCTGAGAAGGATTTCAGCCTGTAACGTAGCAGAGAGAGCCCACATGGAATATAATTTTTAATAGGTTTAGAGGAAACTAAGACTAGTAACAGGAATTACAACGTGCAGAAAAGGTCTTCATTTCCTCCACCCCAATAAATACATTTCTATACTCAACATTTCAGCAGGAGCCAGATCAAACACCAGATTAAACAGCATTTTCTGTTCAAGGCATAAGGCAAAACCACTGTACGATCACGGCAGCCCCACAAAAGAGCACTGGACTCCACTGCTGCCCAACACCAGAAACTTGTTGCAACAGATGAAATGACTCACGAAGCAGAGACACGCACGGCTACGGCTGAGCTGCCAAGGGGAGGGGGAAGCCGCCCCAGCTGCCGCGTGTTTAGGGAAAGACTGCAATCCACCCAGTGCTGTTTGCCAGGCCCTCCGCACATCACGCAATGCTACGGTAGGTAGAACTGAGCCGGCTCCTCTTGAATTCAAATTGCTGAAAAGCTGATCTGCCTTTAAAAAAAGAAAAAAAAAGGCATCCCTACTGCCAGATGTGAAAAATTCCTCCAGTTCTGGTTTCCTGGATGGAGCAGGAAGGGAGGCTGTGACCACCTCACCCTGTGCGTGCCTGGGTCGGCCATGCTCCGCGTGAGAAGACACAACAGGCTTCATACAGCTCAAACACGAACTCTCCTGGAAAAACACACACCTCTCCTGGGTCTCCGCAGCCAGGACAGCTGACATGCATCAAAAACATGATGTTAAATGGCATTGCATCTGTATTAAGGAAAGACCCAAGCACTCCTGCTCCTTGAGAAGAGGAACGGTTCTGTCCGTGCCCGGCTCAGCCGACATGCTCCAGCGCAGAGCAGAGGCGCGAGCTGGCAGCCTGCCCTGCTCATGTGCCTTTCTTGGAGCCTCTTCCAGCTCCTCCTCAAGGGAGCCTGCTGAGACCATGTCTTCCAGCAGGGAGAGGCTCCGGTGCACAACGGCAGCAGCCTCCTCACCGGCACTTTCTCCGGCCGAGCAGAGCCAACCCTCAAGTCCCAGGGTTGGAGCCGGTGACCCCATCCCCGCAGCCAGAGGGGAGTAGGGCGTGAAAGGTGCTCCAAAACGTAACCACGTGTCTCAGTGCACATGGAACGGAAAAGCTGACTCAAATCACGTCCGCATTAAGTTGCACAGAAGATGACATCGTGTAGAAGCCGTATCAAACAGGAACTGCTGCCCTGTGCCTCAGCACTCTAAAGTTGTAGATACATGACCGGGCTCCCCCATGTAATTCCACAATACTCAATGATAGTCCCCAAGCAGTCTTTCCTAAAATCCATAGTTGCATTCCCTAGGCAGTTTTTCTATAATATCTCTGCCACGCCTGATGACCATGGATTTCTACCCAGCTATAATGCTCCAACGCTTACAGACAAGTCTTTGGAAATTTATCTTTAAAAGCTGCTTCCTTTTAAACCGTCAGCACCTTCCCGCCAGCAGCCACATACTTTCAACACAGTCTGAGAAACCAAGCAGTGGGGGAAGTTTCTTTAACAGCCGTGTACGTTTGCACACAGTTCCTGACAGCGATGGCGATGCAGGGTCATGGCAGAGCCATGTGATGCTCACCGAGCGCAACTCCTGTTTGAACAGCACCAGGGTCAGAAGATTCACCACAGCAAAGCTGGAAAAACAGCGCAGTTTGAGAAATATTTTGAAACAAAGGCCATAGACTAACTTGGTACCTTTTCAGCTGCAACTCTGAAGCTAATCTTTATGAGAAGCGTTTAGGGTTCTTAACAAAAACTGTTCCTACAAACACAGCACTAGTTCTCCTCCACAGCCTCCGTTTACCACCCACAGCTGCCTGCGTAGAGCACAAAGTGGCCAGTCCTGGAACTGGAAACCACCTCTGCCTGGAGGTCTGAGTCCTTCAACTCCACCCTTTAAAAGACAGAGAAGCCGCCTCTCAGAATAAATGCACTTGCTATTAAACCACAAGCACAGAACGCTCCTCACTCCTAAGAAAACCTACGGTGGGTTTTTCTCCTGGCATTACTCCCAAAAACCAGACAGTTCAGAAACAGGCGCTCAACAAATTAACTCACTTTCTCAAAGAAACTGTTTGTGAACAAGTCTCAGAGCAGTTTTGAAGCTGCCCTCCTGGCTGGGTGTGTTAAGAGTATCTTTTGGTTAAAAACCAAGCTTTCATGTGTAAAAGGTTAACCGCATTTACACCTTAAATACCGTACTTGAAAGCATCCAGACCAACGGGCTCCTTAGCAATTCCTCCGAGGGAGGTGGGAACACGAACTGGTTGGTCTGGTTGCTTTATAAAGTCTCAAGTATGCTGTTTTCTACATTTTCATTAAAGATTAAGTCAGCGAAGTTCTGCTGAGGCTTAGGAAAAATACTGAAAGCCACCAGCCCTAACGATTACTCAGGCTGTCCGTAGGAACCCAGCATTTTTCCTAGTATGGGATTAACACAGAAACTCCCAGTCCAACAAGTATTCCTGTGACACATAACGGGACGCACTGGGCACAGAGAACACACCTGCAGCTGCTTTTGCAAAGATGCTTCAACCGCCACACGAGGACAGGCAGGCAGGATCTGTGCAAAGTGCCAAGCTGTCCCTTCAAAGGCAGCTCCTGCTCCTGTCTACAATTCCAGAACAAATGTCCCAGAATGGCTCGGCCACATGAGTTTCCCAAAATCTCAGATCCTGCACCAATACAAGTTCATAAATGTTGTATCAGCAGCAGGTCTGGAGAGCACAGGAACAGCCAAAGGCACAGGGCTGAGACCAAGGCTCCAAGCACTCTGGCCTTGCTTGGAACACCAGATCCTTGAACGTGGTGTGGCACGATCCACTCCACTGAGTGACAGGAACGATTTCAGGGGGATTCTTTGGAATAGTATATAAAAACAAACAAACTAAATTTCTGGAAATTTTTCCATGCTTGTCATGTTGTGACCCCAGTAACACGGGTTGGCTTTCCTGCAGAAAGACACGGCAGCAAGGAAGTCAGCAAACGATCCTCTTAATTACAAGACATTTATTATAACACAGGTAGAAGGAAACTTTAAAAAGTGAAGGACATAACTTTGGTGATTCTTTAGCAGCTGAGAACTGGAAACAGGGAGACCAATGCTCCCGTACCTGCTGCACAAGCATGTCCAGTTATACAAATGGGCTCGACAGCCAACAGCGCCTTCATTCATCCATTATTTCTGGGGCATTTTTGAAGTCTCGCTTGCAAAACACCAGTAAATGTTTCCATAAAGGCTTTGAAGTTGTTCCTGGCAAAAAAAAGAAGCAGCAACACATGCCTCCATGGCTATCGACACATTCAGGAGACCAATAAATTCTGGCCTTGCCTTCTTCAAGTACTCAAAACAAACAAAAGAGCAGCTTAAGTCCAACACCCCAACTATGTTCCTGTGTAATAAAGCCTCAGAAGGAAAAATGATCAGGTTTGCAGCCAGAGCTACAAAACAGGTTAAATTAATATTCCACTCCCTCCCTCCCATGAGGTCCTGGGAACAGCTTTGAAGATACACTGGTCTAACAAGAGGACTCTTCTTCAGAGAGACTTGATGATGGCAAAAGTATTTTCAATTTGCTCGCTGAATCAACTGGCGTTGTCTGCCTTTCCCATAACAACATTTATTGCACCAATAGATAATGGAACTGGTCCATATTGACAACACTACTGACTTAGCATCAGCTTCGAACTATTTTGAGACAGAGACACAATATCTGCATTTCAACACTGACAGTTGTTCATATCACACACTGCACTAGAAAACTGGGGAGAGGGAGCATTTTAAACAATGTTTGCTCCCCGTTTTCAGATGGAAACTGGACATTCTTGAAAGTGTTGAGAGGCTAATGCTTCAGTAAATTTGCAAGAAGTTTAAGTAGTGAACACCATGCCGTGTTGGACCACTGCAAGAGCTCAAGATACCTGCTGGGGTCCATACAAGTGGCTCGTGCTGGTCCTATGCTCTGCTTGCCAAGCACTCCAGTACAGAGAGGATGACTCCTGTATGCACACCCGCCCTCGAAAGCTCCTTTTCACACCCCTTGACTACATCCTCTCCTACACAACTTTGTTCCGAGATGGGCAGAAGGCAAAACTTTCTTGCTTTCCAACTCCCACGAGGCTTCCCGATTTTGAATGACTTGGTGAAACAGCTCTACGCACCTACTGGCTGGGCTGAAACCAAGAGTGCTTAAGGCGAGATTGGTTTGTGCAAAGCAGTTTGACATTTGGAAAAGTTTAAATATCAAAATTTACTCCTCTGTAGAAACTGAAAATAATACATACTTAAGACATGACATATCACTGGCATTTATACAGCTTGAATCAATCCCCAGTCAGGAGGCACTCTCTCCAAAACCCTCTGCAATTTATAGAGATGCATCTAGGCTCAGAAAGTGAGAGAAATGCCCCTTGCTTCAATGTTTGAGTTGTATCAATACGGTCTATGCGGAGAGCTGAAGTCTGTCCCCTCCTTTGCAGATAATGTTACAGTTAAATACATTTTTAAATTGTTTTAAATAACTTGAAATAATTTAACTACACCGTTTGCATCAGTAACACCAGGCTGACCTCCTGTACAAAAACACAATGGTGTTTAGTTCATAAACTAATTTCACCATCAAATAAATTAAGGGCCTTTGATCAGATGAAGTTGTTAAAGACCCCAAAGCAACAGAGCCTGCATGTTGCCCAAAGTCTCCACAGATTTTAAATCTCATTTATTTCTCCAATTCAAATTCAGGATATACACCATAGTCACTATTTTATAAAACCCATCCCACAGGAGCGGCCTATGCTAGTTAAGTCAAACATTTGCTTTTTGAAAGGAGCATCCATAAGCACTATCACTTGTTTATACATTGAATTTTATTTTACTGTGCTGTTGTATCGAATTAGTACTCATCTGTTAAGGAGGAAGCATTATGTTTCTAATTACCAAAGCCTTTTGTTTTTAAAAAAAAAATTGATTTTTCAAGTTGAATATTTAATTTATTTGAAAAGAAATATTTCTAGAGGTGCCTCAAATAAAAATTGTTTAACATATGTTTTACAGCCTTTCCAAACTCTTTTTATGGTCCTGGAGCCTGTCCACATTTGTGGAAAAAATGTAATGTTTCAGCTTCAATTTGTCTATTATTTCAGTGTGATGTCTTAAAGCTCTTTAGGAGAGAACACATCCATAATTCAAGTAATTTTTTTCAATTCATATTTCAGAGAAACCAAATTTTTTTAAACAGGAACTTTACTAACAGCTACAGAAGTCAACTTTCGTCCTGCAAATCTCATGACTGAGATTGGTTTCCACTCTCACATTTCCTTTCACACCTTGACGTGATCCCAGTTTAGGTTTCTGGTCACGGTGTTGCACAGGAGCACCTCTCCCAGCAGAAACTTCTGCAACAGTGAAGGGATCAGCGGAGGACGGCACCCAAGGCCGTGCCCCCATTGTAAGACTCTTACTTCCTGACCGCACACAAACCAGGGTTTTTTTATACCTACAGCCTTTTCCTTTGTCAGGTTCTGCTGAGCAACAGCAAAAGACAGAATACTTAAGGTACTGGAATAAAAACTTAGCCAGATGGGCCCCAAGGGAAGGGCCCCAGCATCCACCCATGGCTGGTCACTGCAGAGCAATCACAAAGCTTCTGCCCAGCCCAGGGACACCGCGGCAGCAGGCAAGGAGCTCAGGGCTATACAGCCCAATTTTATTAAAATGGAATATCTTAACTAGATAAACGTATGTAAATAGGATTGCCAGACACTAGATTCCAAATCCTTTATTTCATTCAGATTACATCTAGATGATATATTAGGTAAAAATGTTTTCCTGTGAGGACGGTGAGGCCTTGGCCCAGGTTGCCCAGAGCAGTCGTGGCTGCCCCATCCCTGGAGGTGTTCAAGTCCAGGTTGGATGGGGCTTGGAGCAACCTGATCCCTTGGGAGGTGTCCCTGCCCATAGCAAGGAGTTGGAACTCGATGAGCTTTAAGGTCCCTTCCATCCGAAATCATTCTGTGATTCCAAGCATGCATGGGCATCAGAGCAGAGCACTAGAGATGAGAAGCAGAAGGTGCTCTGCAGCATCCTCCTCCCAGCACTGGCCCATGCTGGCAGACCAAGACTGGACCTCCTCATATCTGCAAACCACCACAGAGATGAAATGCTCTCAGTACAAGCAACAACACGCCTGGCACCCAGGTGCAGACAGAATCATAGAATCACCAGGTTGGAGAAGACCCACCAGATCATCGAGTCCAACCATTCCCATCAAATACTAAACCATGTCCCTCAGTGCCTCGTCCACCCGACCCTTAAACACCTCCAGGGAAGGTGACTCAACCACCTCCCTGGGCAGCCTCTGTCAGTGCCCAGTGACCCTTTCTGTGAAAAATTTTTTCCTAACATTCAGCCTGAAGCTCCCCTGGCGGAGCTTGAGGCCATTCCCTCTCGTCCTGTCCCCTGTCACGTGGGAGAAGAGCCCAGCTCCCTCCTCTCTACAACCTCCTTTTATATCTGCTTCTACAGAACAGAGAGGCGAGAACTAAGCACTGCCCACACACGTGGGCAAAAGGTGGCAGAGCCCAACTGCATCCCAGTCCCCCACAGTCTCAAGTTCTATCTGTGGTGTTCAAATCAATGAATATTCCAACACCAGCAAGCCACAAGAGAAAAGTACATAGTTTTCATTAAAAGATAAGCTCTTAATGGCCTCTCTGTCCACTCTTCCGGCTCCAGCTACAGCTTTATTTTGTCCACAGAAAGCTCCCATTGATTTGGATGTTTTCCTGTCATCAAAAAGGAAACTAAAATTTGCACTAATGATTTGAAGGGGGGTCCCTTTTAAGAGACAGACTTGTAAACAGTACAGTTACAGAGAAAGGAATGTAGAGAATGAGAAACAGCCAGCGAGAGCCTACGCTAAACACAAGCTGCCGAGGGTGTACGGGCCGAGGGTGTACGTAACTCAGGGACAAACTGAGCAGAGGCTGCTTAGGACCGACCATGTGCAACATTTCCCATCGCATTTCTCATGTATTTTTAGCCCGGTTTCCTGAGGAAGTGAGGCCCACAGCTGCAGCGTGCCCACCTCTCCTCCACACCGCCAGCGCTGGGAGAGAAGGGCTCAGGCAGCTGAGCAGGACACGCTTGTCCCCACCCTGGCTGGCCACCAGCCACCCAAGGCGCTACATTGTGTCCTGCCAAACACTGGGAAGAGGGAACAAGTACTGCAAGGGGGACTCGATTTTGTACAATAAGAATTGCATTTGGTCTGAAACCAAGCTACTCAAATCACTGTGGGCTGAACTGTCAGAAACATTCAATCAGACGCACACTCCCTGTGGCGAGACCACTTCTCCAGGCTCTTGCTCACCCCCATTCAGAACGCTTTGTGTTCTCACAACCTGCAGACATCTGTACCGGCTCTGGGTGATGCAACACTTGCCCTGAGACCACGTTTACTCAGGCGCAGTATTAGCAAGATCCTTAGGAGGGGGTGGCTGTGGGCTGCTGGCCGTGGGCACCTAGGCCAGGGCTTAGCAGACTCTTCCGCGTGACTCACATCAACTGCACTGTGGCCATCATACCTCAGGACACCACCACTGGAAGTGGCAACAAGTCATTTACTGTCTCTTGAAAGCTCACTGCAGTCACAAGCCAATAGGCCACGTCTAAAATGTGATAAGTCAAAGTTTTACTTTTAATAACGGCACATCACTTCCTTGGGGAACTGTAAAAGCTGATGTGTTTTCTACAGAAAACCCTAAAAGCAAGAAATCACACAGCAAGATTCGGAGTAACCTGCCATTCCCTGCCCTATAAAAGGGTTGAGGGAAGAAAGCCAGAAAGATTCAAGAAACAAAAATGGGAAAAGACATGGATCAGCGCTGTCCCTGGGCCAGAAAACTTGGCGCTGCATGCACCAAAAGGGTTATCTTCCTCAGAGCTCAGAAATGTCATTTGAGATGAAGAATTTTATAACATAGTTATGCTCAAAAGCAGTGAAACACTACTTAAAACCAACAAAATAAGTGTAGGAAGAAAACTTAAGCTAAGACTGGAGGTTGCTTTTGGAAATGCAGTGGGCTTTCCTGGGCTGCAGGGAGGGACAAGAGCACCTACCACCCACCACGCTTCTCCTCCACCCACTGCTCATTCACAATTAGCTGAAGAAAACTGTAGTAAGAAGTCTTCTGCTGTACCTGAAAATATAAGTCCTCCTGAAAGGCTTTTCTTACCTCTAGATTCACACAAAGCACTGCAATGACTCCATCAATTAAATAAGCAGATGTGTATTCAGTTACTGCCAGGAAGGAAACGTGCTGCAAGGAACTGTGATACCTCAGGTGTGCATTAGCTCCTTTTGGGGCAACTACATCTACTGGGTTAGAAGAAAAACCTCACAGTCAAGTCACCCAAACTTTGGCTTTTCATTCTGAAAACTATTAAAATACCTGTTTATAAGTAAAAAGAGAAACAACCTTGCATTTCCAGCTGTGGCAGGCTGGCCTTTCCAGATAACTCCATCTGAAATCGACTGCTTATGTTCCACCTTCCTCCTTCACCTCCCTCTTTCGCTGTCCCCTTCCAGGGCCAACAAACCCTCACACACACCAGCTCCCAGTGTTCTGGACACCACTAGCACTTGTTTATAATTCTTCTTGAACAAACTGAAAAACAAACGGGACTTTCTCCATGATGTGCAGTTTTTCTGCTAGCACAGCCCTTGCTCACAAGAAATCAGAGTGTGAAAACGGGATTTTTTCGAACGCCAGATCAGATGCAAAATCAAGTGGACAAAGCCATGAAGAACAGAAACAACCTAAAATTTCCAGAAAATGCTGGAAAACAGTATCAATACTGTGCTACTTAATTCCAGAGCCTTCTGTGTGAAGAAGCAATCGCCGTATCAGTCCAAGGGAGAGACGAGAAACTCGTTGTCCCCAGAGTGGGAGGGGAAGGTGGACGATATCTGAACATGACCTTGGCAAGTACTCTTGGTTAGGAACTGATAGAGTCTTGGCCTTCGCAAAAAGAAATTCAGTTAACCAGTAACGGGGAAGGGCTGGTGAGCCTGTCTCGATATCACTGTTCAAATAAAAACACTTTCGTTAACCCAACCTATCAACCATTTGATGGACGGGCACCCGAGTGCCGCTATCTGTCCTGCCAGCTCTGAACTGATGGGGCAGAGCTCTAACATAAACCCCAAAAGGGAGTTGGGTTTCTTATTTCCTTTTAACAGCCCTGAAAAATACTTGGAAAGAGAATCCAAAACTATAAGGCAGGGCATACATCCTGTTTTTCTGAAGCTATACAGTTTCTCAAGTGTTATAAAAATGATTTGCCACTAAGCAAGCCAAATGTATTGGAAAGACACAAGCAGCGCCTGGGCTGGAAAGGAGGTGTTTTTAGCACACTCGGGCCAATTAAGATCATGGAGGTTTCCAAGCACACCACTCCTCTTAACCCAACAGAAGGGAACTGAGTTTAGCAACTTATTTAGGGTTTCATTTGCTAATTTGCAAAAACAAGAAGAAATCTTTCTCTGCTCTCCAGCATCTCCTTGGGAAAGCCCTTGCCAACACGTGAGTGGCGCTGCCAACAGCTCAACCCAGCATGACCCAAAGTTCTCCCTCCCGGCACCCGCGTGCTACTGAGGCACCTCGGGGAGGGAGCGTGATGCGCTCCACTTCTCTACAGAGACCGCTAAGAAGAGTTTCATTATAACCCTGACATCACATTTTCTGTTCAAATGAACCAGTAAAAACACATAACAGACTACATAAGCCAAGCTTAAACCAGTCCAGGCTCAGGTGGTTTGAGTACACAAGAAAATAGTTGCACATGCACTACAAAACGCAAATTAAACATTGAGAAGCAAGGCAGCCCGTTTCCCTCCTTCCCCTCGACACAACTAAAAATGCTACTTGAAGATGACTGTTCTCCCTCCATTTTAGCACTGATCATAGCTAGGTCAAAAGCCAGCCTTGGAAAATTTTACTCAGCGGCAGCTTTAGAAACCATAAATTATCTTTAGCCCAAGTTTACACACTCCTCCCGCTACAGCAGGACTGCCAGCTCCCTTTCTCAAGGCTCCTCTTCAGACACCACAGAAGCTCCACGGCCAGGCAGAACCTTCACCTAAGGCACAGCAGCGTTGAGGCAGACAATTTCAGGATTGCTTTTCCTAAGACAAGAAGCAGACTAGGTCTGAGCTCAAGACAGAGGTTTAGTACTTTTGACACAAGGCAGAGCTCACAGCCAGGTAGGCAGGGCCAAAGCAACAAAGCCTGCAAGGGAGCAGAAGCCTCTCAAACTGCATCACCAGTAGCTTCACTTCCACCGCAATGGAAAAAAATCAAGCACAAATCAATGAAAGCTGGGTTTCTCTGCAGGCCAAGCCTGGAAAGTTTAAAACAAAGATGACTGCTTTTGAAAACTTCGCTTTGAACTGGTTTTTACAAATCTAACCCCCAAAAAGGATAATCAAAAGTTTCATTAGCTAAAGGGCTTCCCTAGCTAAAGGGCTTCTCCTCCCCCTCCTCTGCTTGGGCCTATAGCAGAGACCTGACACAAACTTCAGCTCCTGAGAATTTAAGTTACAAAACATGAGAGGAAACCCAGCAGACTCATTCCCCTCAACCAGCTGAGTATACACCAGGATGCATTTGCACACAGAGCCTTAATCCAGGCCCATGGCTTCACGTCCTTGCAGTCACAGAATGGAGTCATGTTGGTCAATAAATTAAGCAACAGGAGAAGTGCTACCATTTCAAAGGTTAAGATATTGGGATTCTTCCTTTTTCTCAAAGATTTTGTGCACTGACACAGAAGAGAAACGGGACATAACTTGGAGACAATCCTCACCAACACACAACAACAGCAATCTTTCCTTTACGGGGGGGAATCTACCAAACCTAATGCATCACGGTCACAGCACTGCTGGTTCACTGAAGTATCCACATGAACATCAAGAACAAATTTGTCTGCATAGTAAGCAGCGATGTCCTCACCTGATGCCATCCGGATGCATGAGGCAAGTGGAAGAAGGAGTTGTGCTGTGACAACTTCGCTCTTCCCTACGCCTGGCCACCCTCCGTCACCGGCTGCCTCCGCTGAGCGATGCTGATGGCAGCTGCCTCTGTTTCCAACAGCACAGCGAACGCTGCTTATCTGGCTCCAGCAAGTCTTCGACAGGCTTTCAAGCATGGCAGTGTTTGGGGACAACTCCAGCAGCAAGGCAGATGTTAGATTCAGGAGCTGTCACTCACGGTCTAAAGAAAGAACATCTGCCTCTTTCTTCTCAGAGCGAGCTACCCATGTTAAGGAAATCCTGCACCTGAAACTCAGTTTCTCAAGGTCTGCAAGGGAACAGCACTGACAGCCCTCCATACAGAGCTTTGGGAACTCCTGGAAGCGAAGAGGCGAGTGCCACAAAATACTTCAGGGGACTTAAACTGTCCTGGTGGTTTAACCCCAAGCTGGACAGGAAAGCCTGAGATGCTCTTTAAGCTGAACACAAACCCTTGAACAGCATTGGGCCATGGTGGGGATCAGAAATTAATCTCAGGTACAGCAAAACCTTCCAGACAGGGATTAGCAGAGAAACCCCTGCTGGGACTGGAGTGAGTGCCAAACTGTGACAAGAGAGGTTAATACTTCCAGAGGTATTACCACTGCAAAACATCTGAGGAGAAAATGTTTTTCTGGCGTGTCTCCTCCTTTGGAGTTGCCGGTCGTTATCTGTCCCACGCATGCAGAGGAAGATACGACTGCGTGAACAGCAGCAAGCCTTTCACCCAGGTATTTTCAATATACATTCCAGCAAAGGGCAACAGACCGAGTCTTCTCTGCCATATATCATCACTAGACAAAAATTAAGATATCCTAGAGAGAATTTTTGGGCATTCTTTGCAAGCACTCATTAAATGCCAGAAAACTGATTTCCAGAAACTTCCAGAAGTTTCCCTACCCTTCTCTGTACACCGATAACACTTTTAATGCGGTACCTCACCACTCAGTTCACAAGCTCCAACAAATCCCCTTCAGGCAGGGGTTTCAACAAACACTAAGAAGGATCTGTAAACTATATTATCAAAGGCAAATGCCTGAAAAAAAACCCAAAAAACCCCTTAGAACATTCTTTTTGCCCATTGTCAGAAAATTCAAGCCTCTGGCCACATACCGCGTTTTCATTTTCTTGCACGCTCTTTCATATCTGGTTTTGGCACTGCCCCTAAGAGGGCTTTGACTCTGGGTCTGTCCACACATTCCAGCAATAAATGACACTAACTGGAGTCATTCTTTAAAATATCTGTCAGATATAATTCTTTCACTGTTTCCATTCTCACTGACTTGCCCCCACAGTGCTGGGATGAAGTCATAAATTACAGGCCCTGCCACTCAATTTTCCCTGATTGTTTGGTAGAACCTCTCCACTAATAACCAGTGATCAGCAGCCACCTCGTGGCTTAAGTGGTTTCCAATCATGAAAGATTTATCCACTCTGACTTCCAGTCAATCATGAAGACACTGAAATGACTATCAGGCACTCATCTTGAGACCACAAGATGAGCAGCCAGACTCCAGAGACAAAAGAAAGCAGATCAGTGTGCTGGCTCCAGACACCCAAAAAAAAAAAAATCAAGAGAAAAGCTGCAGCAGCTGCACATAAAAACTCGTTTATCTTCGTAAGGAAGTCAAAAGCCCAGGACCAGATCATAAGCTCAGCTCTAGAGAAACCTAGGTCCCAGTACATGCAGGGACCACCCAGAAGATCAGGTCTATTTAAGTAAGCATTGTTTGCTGGATGATATGCAGAGAAGCACATTCCCTACCTAAGGCAGGACAGCCTTGAAATTCCCCACTGGAGAACTATCCTGCATGTTAAGTGTCAGCTACCGCTTCAAGTCAGCAGGACTTTAGTCCATCAGGGGAAGAGAAGTGGAGCCGTCTTCTGTGAACCATCTCTGAGAGAACATATTCCTCCCAAAGACCAAGCCACTAAAAGATGGGGTCTCAAGGAACAGTATTTTTTCTTGAAAGGAAGACAAGGATCTGATCTGTACAACTGGCTCTACTTGAAAAATCAAGTTGAAAAGAGAGAGGTAATAGGTGGCAACTACAAGGCTACTAGGATCCCAGCAGCAGACACACCCACGAGTATGAGCTAAAACCAACTGCACCTTTGTCAGGTTCTTTCCTCCCTAAATAAAGCTGACAGCACCAAGAGCGTGACACACAAACCTACATGACCCAAAGTTCACACCTGCAGCATCCAGAAGCAGACCTGGAGCATCACAGCAATCCCCACTGTTAACTGGCACACTGAAACGGATCCTTTCATCATGGAACACTCAGATGCGCAAAAGGCTATCTTAAAAAGTGAACTAATGTTTGACAGTACTCTGCCTCTTGCTCATGTTTATTAAACAGATTAAAATTCACTAAAAGCAAGAAGCTAGTATTATAAAAAGCATAAAAGATGACTGGAATAGTAACGGAATGGATTGCAGACACCAGATACCAAGTGCAGTCGGAGCACACTGGAGGAGACACCAGCGCCAACTGGGCAAGTCAGGGCAGTGCCATCAGCCTTACACAACTCTGCCTCGCACAGCTATTTAAAAGCAGCGTAACACAGCAGCTTCACAGAGACAACGAGAGAGAGCTATGGGGAATTAATTGCTCCAGAACAAAAACTAGAAGAGTAAGCACAATTTATTTTGCCACATTCTTAAAATGAAATAAGAAAACATTTAAACACTACAGCTTATTTAGATAATACACACTGGAAGACATCTTTTACTGCTGGCAGCTTGAAAGAAAAGAACATAATTACAATTCCAAGCATGAAATGAGCTCTCTTCCACACATGCCTGAACCAAGTCTAACTGTTTCACCAGCTGTAGTGAATCAAAGCAGGCAGAATTAAACAGAAAGGACCTAGAAGCAGCAGCTCTTGATGCCTTTAACCTAGTAATTGCATGGCACCTGGATCCGGAAGGACTGCGGAGGCTTTAGCAGTTGCAGATGTGCAGCTGATGTGGTGCACAGAGCATTTGATCTCCCTGGAATGCAGGACCCTGAACAATGCATCTGTGTGCTGGCCCACCACACACCCGGGTGTGGGCCCGGGGGATACATAAAAGCTAACATTATACTGCAATGGAAAAGGAAAAAAGCCACAGCATGAGTTTGACTGTTGTTTAAGTAAGAGAAAAACAATAGCAGCTTTGGTCTTAAGTGTCTGCCAGAATGACCACTGGCCACTTCCAGACACATCCTTTGTTCAAGTACTTCAATGCTTCATCAGCCACCTCAGATCCAAAGGTACAAAAGGGGCTACCAACTCCTCAGAGAAACTGTGAAACCAGCTCTAAGGTGGACTTAGCAGCTTTGCGCTCCTACAGTGACACGAACTACTGCCATGTCCCACGTTTCAGTTTTAAGTCCACTCGTCTCACACTTCACAACAGTTTCACATCTGCTTTCTTCAAAGCGTGCGAGTCCTCACAGTGCACCATTACAAAAGCAATCCCAGCTAAAGCCCTTCACCCGCAAACCCAAGCCAATTTTCACAAGTGGACCCTGGGAAAGCCCCTGGACTCGGGTGCTGTGGTCTTGCCTCCCATTCCACAGCACGGAGGAGCCAAGCTCCAGCTCTGCTGCTTCCCGACAACAGTTGGGCACGCTGGCTCGGCCGCAAGCACCATCCGTACATGGTGACACAGCCACCCCTCCAGCCAGAGGGGTTACGTCACCCGCACAGCAAAACAAAGCTGAACAAAGGAATAAAAATAAACCACATAGGAGTTAATGTTACTAGACTAAGAGTAACTCTGAGCTAGACCCTACATTTGAACAGTCATTTCCACAAGAAATTAATTCTTTGGAGATGAGTAGCTGGGAAAGCTGCTGTCTGTGTTTCTGCAAGGGAGGCCCAGCCCCAAAGGTTTACGAATTTATCCTGACCTCCATCATCACCAAGGCAATAATCTTGCCAGTACAAAAGCATCAGTGCTGCTGCAGGAGAAGCATTCTTACTGTGTCCAGGAAAAAGAAAAGAGAACAACTCTCAGCTAAAAGCAGCAGACATTTCCCCTTTCAGTTTGTACGTGTACACGGCTATATTTGTGTAAGCTTAGTTATGAAACAGAAGCAGGAGCACCAGCACAGCTCCCCAAAGCAGCGCCCAGCTCCTCCTGTTGCACCACAGTGCTGTTTGCACCTCGATGGTGGTTTTCAGGCACCAACAGACCGCAAGCGCGCTCACCAGCCTGCAAACACAAACACCACACCGAGCAGAGCCTGGCAGGTAGGACAAGATGAATATCGCTGTATGCCCAGCTGTTCAGTGATCGCCCACAAACAAAGACGCAGTGAAGAGGTTTGCATCAATGCCCCAGCATCAAAGACGCAACAAGCTGACAACAGTTCCAAGCTCAAACATAGGTATTCCAGTGGGCAGCAACGCAGAAGAGCTGCTCCCCAAACACCTAAATGCCACAAGGTTGAGGCAGCCAGGCCAGCCTGTGCCCTCTCCTCCTCCTCTGTTCAGTATTTCCACAGCAAAGACTTCACTGGAGAAGAGCCTGGCACACAGATTGCTGGCTTAAGGCTGCGACCCTGAGAGAGGACACCAGCAGCCCAAGAGGAATGGGTGCAGTCCTCCGCGCTGCGCCCGGAGGGTTTGCAAGCAAAAAGAAAAGCAGTTTATATTTAAAAGACAGTTTAAGGGCACTTTTGTATCATTTTAGCTGAACTCAAATGTAATATTTAAATTTCAGTGATTTCAACAGCTGCGGTTCTAGCCAGTGTATTAAACCTTACATAAAAAGTTTAAAAATAGGATTGGCTACAATAAACTAAAAATAAGCAAACCTGACAAAAACAAAAATGAGGAATGTATATATAAAAGCACCCAAACCCTGGTGTATGCTGTGATATATACAGAGATATATGTGTGTGTGAGTATATATATGCATGTTGACTTATTCTGCTCTAAGTGATCTCTGCTACAGCAATCTTTCCTTCCCCGTTTTTCAACCCCAAAAGAATTACCATTTCTTTCCAGACAAGAACTTCTGCCAACATTCTGGAGGGCTGCAGTCCAAACCACACATAGTTCAACAACAGCAGAGTTGGACAAAAAGGAAAACTATAGTGTTTTTTTTTTTTAATTATACCTTGTGAAAGTACGGCTGAGCAGGGGAAAAAAAGAAGTAAAAGTCATTGATTAATTCCAGAGTAATGAAGGTTTATAGCACACTGGAATATATATACTAAGTTTACCAGATTTATCACCATCCTTTAATGTCTAAGCTCAGGGTGGCTCTACAGAAAAGCGTACATTGCTCCACAATTCTCATACCAAAAGGGCTCAGAGTCCACAAATTAATACTTCTACAGGCAAGGGTTTCATAACTAGGTCAAAGCAGGGGGGTGAAGTTTTGAATTCCTACTCATCCAGCAGAAAAAAAAAAAAAAAAAAGGATCAGCCTCCTTTCCCAGGGATCCCCAAGGTTTTAACAGGGAAAAAAATTCCAACTTAGCAAAACTGCAGAATACAGCTCTCTTTCAACACCTTTTAATTGAAGTTTCTCCAGGACCACGTCTTTAATTACAACCAGACCTTCTCCTAAACTACAGAGCACAGCTCTCTACTGTCATCAACAGAAACACAAGGTTTTCAATTATGAAAAATGTCTAAATCTCCATTAAGAGAGAAAGCTACAAAGAATCACAACGGAAAAGGAACTGGGAAAGCACCAGTGGGAACCAGAACCACTCTAAGGCAGCTGGACTTCAGTGTTTTTTTTTACCTTCAAACATTAAAGCCATGAACACTTACGGCTTTAACAAAACATGTCTCGCTGCTCTGCCCAGTACACTCTGTCCTCCTTGTTTATATCCGAGGGTTGTTCCAAAGAAATTTAACGAGGACTCTACAAAAAAAATATAGAGTCCAGTCCCTCTTCTACAGTCCTGCGAGCTACTGTAAAATAAATATGAATACAGAAACTGTTTCCATGAGCAAAGGAAAGCTCTCCATGAGGAAGAACCTTTCTTAACTGAAGTTTCGTTAACAAAAGCATTCATTTAAAGTGACATCCAACCTTAAAGTCCCTACCTTCAAGGAGCAGGAGCATCAGGGATAGCACAACATTCTGGAAGAAGCTAGACTTGCCTGCACCCCTGCTAAAGCACAAATAGTTTGTATGGGAACAGTACAGCAGATTCCCATCTTTGCAATCTAATTTGAATCTTTCTTTTCTTAACATAGCATCACAAACCAGCAAGTCTCAGTCTACAACAGTTTCTTGGAGGTATCCAAATTGCAGACTGTCAGCTTGACGTACAAGGAAGACACCACCAACAGGTGATCAACTGTTTTGGTGTGTGCAAAACCATCAAAGCTGAGCTTTTCTGTTCACATAATTTGCTTACTAAATTTCGCTACAGTGCCCAGAGGCATTTGGGCATGCAACACTAAGAAATAATTACGCTTCAGCCAAGGCATGCATGTTGCACAGCACTCTGCAAACACGTCAGTGGAATTCCAAGCTGCTATTACGCACAACTCATTGCTCTAGTTATCTGTCTTGAAGATCTAATTAATCCTCTTGCTCATCATTCCCTAAGCTTACACAGGAGTGTCTCAAAGCTTGCTGCCATTTCGCAAGTATGAAAAATAAAAAAAAATAGATGAAGCAGCTCTGAAGGGGACTGTGGGAAGAGAGACTGTCAACCCACATTCCTCTCACCCAGGCCAGTACGAAGCACAGTGCAGGATGAAAAGCTCTCCTCTGGTCCCCATCCCACACTCCTTTCAGACCATGGGAATGAGCCCCACTAACAGCTATCTCGCTCCAGCAAATCTAATCTGCACTTTGTGTATGACCTTGAGATAAGGGACATATAAAAATACATCTGCATGTATACATACAGCTGTGTACGCACACCCTGTGCTACGTGCATTTTAAAAGCTCTCCTACCTTCAAGCAAGACTGAGGTCAAGGGAACGAGGAAGGTTGCTATATCTTTACCCAAGCCTTTGAGTATTTCATTCATATTCAGGTTGTCCTTACATTAAAGCACTGAAAAACCACTGAACTGCACGGGGAAATAAAGGAGAATTTAGCTGTGTGGCACCTCACGGAATGCAAAGCCCAGAGGAACGGCTGTGTCCCTGCCACTGCTTCATTTGGACAGAGATCTCCTTTCAGGCTGCTGTAAAAGCATCATTAAAATCCAGAGGAAAAAGAAATTCAGGCCTGGCCAGCTGCTATACCCAGATGCAGTCCTGGCTGTCGACAGGAAAAGAACATGATTCCTCCCCCTCCCAATGTGTTTTCATGTTTTAATTTTGTCAAATTATTTGCTACCTGTTGTCATTTGACTTCGACTCCCCATAAATTTTATATAGCACTAAGTCTATGTCATTACAGTAATGAACATCATTTACAATACAATAACAAATACATTTGCTATCAGTCACTCAGGTGAGTTGCTCCAGATAATCCAGGAGCAGTAGAGTTGGTTCATTCCTTTATTACCCAAGAGCAAAGAAAGCTTTCATTAAACCTCTCTGAAGTTGAAGTTCCAAAGCAAAACCCTCCAAAGAACACTTTTCTACTAAGTTAAAATAAATTTCTGTGAATACTTATTTCCTACATTATCTTCAACCCAAACGAGAATTTCTAGTACAACACTTAATTCAAATTAAGAAAATGTTGAAAGGCTTCCTGCAAAAAACAAATACAGGATATTGGCAAGACTACAAGAATGAGGTAAAAACTACTGAAGACAACAAAATAATTTTCGTCTGACCATGTAACATGAAAAGGAAGTGTATTTCTTATATGACACCAGCAACAAGTCATGGTCCAGCAGAGAATAACCAGAATAACCACTGACCTCTTAATCCTTATACCGTGAGTTTAAACAGCTGAAAAATTACATAAAATGACAAAAATTACCAAAAACAAATCACTCCTCCTGCCATACCTACTCATTTCCATCAAACTGACCATCTCCTCTCATTTTTGCAGTTCCTCCAAGTATTTTTCGCCTGGGTCAGTCCGTTGTCGGTGTTGGGCCGACTGCTCAAGCCCAGCTATGCCAGACGGCGAGTCAGCCGTGGGGTGAAACTTGAGGTGTCCAAATGCACGCAACCACATCCAGTCTTTCCACTGCCACCCTGACTTTCCCCAAACTGGGAAACAAACTGAGTGTCAAGACTGCTGGGAAATTCAGAATTAAGTTTAAATGCTATCACCTGAAGCCAAGGAAAGTCACAGATACCATGACTGACCACCACCTGAGCTCTGCCTCATGCTGCCCAAGCCTCCCAGCAAGACTCACAACAATTGTTAGACTAAAACCACTGAAGCCTGCAAGCATCAACATTTTCTAAGGGTACACAAGGAACTGATAGTGGCATGCCAGGTCCTTCTTTACTATAGACAATGACCGTCACCAGAAAGAGAGGCAACATTCTGTCAGTCCTTGGAGATCGCTCCTATCCTGCAAATCCTTAGGAACATTAACCACAGCCACGACTGAGTCTTCCAAGAGCCTCCCTGTTTATTCATCATCTCAGGGCTGTACCCCTCCTCACACACATCCCGCTGTGACAGCAAGGCACAGGACCCACTCCTCCCCAGGTGCTGCTCCCCAGCCTTCCCAGTCATGCACAACACCCAGGTGTTTCCAAAGCCCACATCGACACAAAATGCAGCAGCACACACCTGATTCAAGAGCAGAGCTGGTCAGGTCATTGCTGCTGGTGTATTACTGCAAGATAATACCCTACTTATACATTCTGGTGTGAAAGCATGGGGCCAGACACAGGCACCACACTGAAGCTCCATCAGAATCCAACAGTTGTTCTCTTGGATCAGATGAAACCCAACTTCTGCCATCAGTGATGGGCACACAGATGGCACAAAGTGGGCACCACCTTGACATAAGCCTCAGGCACACACTTTGCAGTTGATGTAAACACCAAAATAAACATTTTGAAAACTGGACTCCAGTGATGCAGTACAAACTCTAAAGAGAAAGATGCCGAGTCCTCCTGCATTAGACAAGTGCCATCATCACCCACCATGTGACAGTGCTGTAGACAATCCCAGCAACTAGCATTCCAAAACACTAACATCACTATTTCATGTCAATCCATTTTGATTCTGCAATACAGACCTAGAAATTAAATCCCAGCCCCAGATAACTCAGGGTACAACACGCAGTAGCCTGTCTGTCTGTCCTACAACCAATCCTGTTTGAGTGTCCCCGTGACTCCCACACCACAACAGAGCTGCCTTCAGACCACTCCTCCATCACTCCCATTACCAGCAACGACCTTGCATCGCAACTACCACTTGGATTAATTCAATAAGGCAAAAATAAAAAATAAGAATCCATGACAATTCTACTTACAAAAAGAAATACAACATCCAGTGGCGATTTCCTTAAGTCACACAAGCACGCTGCTGTTTGGTAGGGGAGAGCTGTGCCCTGATTTCACCAGAAACAGCTACCGTGATCCAAAGTAGCCTCTAAAATTCCTAACTACTTAAATTCAAATTTAGAGGAAAAATTAAAGAAAGTCATTCTGCCTTTCCCCACTGTGGAGATGCTTGTATTTAAAAGAAGGGAGCCCAAAAAAATAACAAAGGAGAAGATTTATACCCAAGCTTCTCAAAAAAAATAATGAATTACTGATTTTTGCAGCTACTCAGTGGTAGGAACAGATGGTTACATGCAATAGTATTGACAACTTAACAAGCTCCCACCCCCAAAGGTGAGCTTCTAAGTCTGTTCCAAATTCAAGAGTTAAAAACATTACAGCTGAGACCACCACTCTTGGGGGAAGAGGAGAGTTTCAGGCAGTCCAAGGTGCCACAGAAATCAGCTTTACTCACCACTATGTTCAGCCTCACTGAAGGGCTGTGATGCCCCAAAATGCTTCAGCACAGCAGCCAGCAGCCACCTGCCCACACCCCGGATGAGCCCGGGCAGCGGGGAAGGCAGGCAACGCGGATTAAACAGTCCCAAGAAAAGCAGAGCTGTCAGTGTTTGTCTACCAAACCAAAGCCACCTCTGAGGACAGAAGAAACAGGCATGCCAGCTTCCCAAAATGTCTGGGCACGGAGAGGTTCTGGGAATCCAGGCCCCTGGGAGCCCCTGCCACTGTGACAGTGAGCACAGCTAAGAACCTGCGTCCCTTGAACGTCCACAAAATGTAGGTTTCTGCAAAAACACCCCAGAAACCCCTTCTCCCAGCTCCTGTACATCTCCAGCAACTGGAAACAATTAGCCTGTCCAGTCTCAATCCAAGAGTAAAACACTAATTAAAACATTAACTGGTTAAATACGTTTCAATGAAGTTATCCTCAAATTTCTGCCGGAGAAGTCCAGCAAACTGCTATAACACAGGATAACATGCAGCATTGCAAAAGCTGTCAGAACACCCGGGTCCTCAAGCATCTAATTAAGCCAGTAATGAATTAGACTGAGCCTGCAAATCTCAGCCCTCGTTGTCTTGTTCTTCTAAAATTAAAGCCTTGCCAAGAATTGAACCAAGGGAGCAGAAATAATGATAACACGTGCTCTCCATCTTCACACTCGACAGTGAAAACTTACTTTCCAGAAATGTTTCCTGTTTTATCAGGAGCCCCCTTCCAAAGAATATCAATAAAGCATATCCATCAATGCTGTGTTTGCTTCCAATAATTATAGCTTTCCCCTCTACAGGTACATATGAAAGCAACAGGGCTGCACCTGCCTGGTATCGTGTTAGACACTTCCATGGTTCAAATCATCTTATAATCACAGAGTGGTTTGGGTTGGAAGGGACCTCAAAGCCCATCCAGTTCCAACACTCCTGCCATGGGCAGGGACACCTCCCACTGGACCAGGTTGCTCAAAACCCAAGGTTTCATCACATTCACACTCCAGTTTTCCTGCCACTTTACATCACCAAGCAATGATCCCCACCTCCGGAGGTGCCAGGCAGCTGACCTGCACCTGTTGGACACGACTCTTCCCACTGCAGATGCCCAAGTCACTGGTGCATTTCCCTTGGCATTCATCATGCAACAGGAACACAAGTATTCATGCAAACACAAAAAAACCCTTCCTCCTCTCAAAGAACTCAGGAATTTACATGTCAGAATCACCAGGCTCGCAATTGTCTACATTATTATTTAAAAGAGCAAAAAGATAAGGGAACAAGAACAACCTTAAACTATTATTCATTCACAAGGAGCACAACAGTGAGTCTGGTCTTATCAGCAGGCCTTTGGTCTGCAGGCTCCTTGGGGTAGGAACAGATTGCACACCTCATGCTGCCAAATGCATCATCTGCACTTAATCATAGCATGATGGATAGCTTCGGAAAACAAGCAATTTCAGCCATATTTTGTGTAATCCTTCCATTCCACTCCAAAGCCCGTCATCTCGCACCCATAGCGCCGCTTCCTCAGGGTGGAGATGGTAACTTCGCTCTCTTCCAAGAACACACTTCAGTGCTGCACAGAACACTCGTAAAGAAATAAAATCATCACTCCAAGCACTGCACACCTCACTCTTCCAGCGAGCCTTCCTGCGTGGAGAAGCCTCCTGCATCACAACACATGAGAACCTGCCTGAAAGCCCTTTTACTTTCAGAAGAGGTCGCACCCAGGAACACGGTTGCACAACAAAGGAAGGGGTAACTGGCCACTCAAGCTCCAAATAACCCACAGACTCCCTTCCTCAAGTCATGCCTCCATGTGTCACCCAGGCCACACGTCCCATAGGAATCTGCCCGTGAAACAGACTCGGCCAGTAACTGGAAAGGACAATTCTCTGCACCCTCTACATTATGAGTTTGTTTTAATGAAGTTGTCCCTAAATGCAACTGCGATTTTTAAGTGTACGCTAGCTGATATAAATCTACAAAATCCTAACACAAATTTATACACTCTTTTTATTTTAAAAAAACGGGATTTTTGTGGTTCTAATGTAGCCTTCGGAGAAAAAAAATATTCAAAACCAAGTAGAGTCAGGGGAAAAAAAACAACCAACTAGACGTTTCCCTTCTTTTTTAGGTAATTATTGTCATGGTTTGCCCAGTTCCCAACAGGACACGAGAGGAAGGAGGACAAGTGTTCTATGTGGTTGTGGATAGCTCTTACCAAGAACTTCCTTCTGTGTCACAGTGAACGCACACATCTGAATTACACCCAAAGAAACAAGTCAAGCAAGCCATTTCTCAAAGCCTCTGCTTAGCTCAGATCTGTTCATTAGAGGTGCTGTATTGTGCACATGGGCCAGGTCAGCTCATTAGCAGTGGAACGGCCGGTGAAAGCGAATTACTCTAAGTGCTCCGCTCTCTAACATCTGACATGCAGGAAAGGAGCTTTCCTACCTACACTCCTCCTAAAGGTATGCTCAAATTGAGGGCATGTAGGTGGCATCTGCCAAAAGTGGCATGTGAATAACATCAGCAATTTAACAAATTCTGATAAAATACAGAGAACTGTAAAAGCAGCAATTCAAACACTCAAATCAAATGCTTAAACTGAGATTACAGCTGAGATTCCAGCTTTTTCATTGGGGTAGAGGGAATGATTTGAAAGATCTTTTCTGCAGGTGTCAGAGATGTTTCGTGTGCAAAAACCTCAAGCCCCTTTGACCGACAGAGACATAGGCTGTATTATAATAAAGCTTCTCTGTTTAACCTCTGCGTACAGTGAAGGTCTGGCTATAAAAATTAAATTGAGATTATATATAAAATAGACCAAGAAAAAAAGCTTACTAACAGTTAGGGAAACCCAGCTCACACTCACACAGGTACAACAGTGTCAGTGCCGTGCCAGAGAAGTGCACTCCACTAACTCACCTGCCACCCACACTGGCTGCAGGCTTCACCACGCACCAACACAAACCCAAACCACCTCAGCTGAAACACTCGAGGCAAACCCACACCTGAAGAGCCACCCAGCTGCTTTATGACACTTTCATCCACATTTTTCCCCCAGGAGAAAGGGCTCCACCACTTCAGGGGTGGGGTGAGGACCACAGCAGAAGTCAAACCCACAACCCACACAGCTCCACTCCTTCACTGTTACATGAGATTATTAATTCCAGTTGCACACGGCTTCCCTCCCCTCTCCAGGCCCTGCTTCACATCAATCTCTTGTCCCAGAAGATAACAGTTCCATACCTCAGATCCAGACAGAAAGCCTCACAGCTCAGCTCAGCTGTGGCCAACAGGCTAACAACAAAACGTACACTGGACTTCTGTTACGTTCCAACCCTTCTAATTTGAAAGAGATAAGGATTAAAACGTGGAAAATAAAGTCTGGAAGCTCAGAAGAACACTTCCATGCAAAGAAAAACCTTCCTTGTGGACTACTAAGCTCTATTTCCCCCAAAGCAGTAAAAATTGAAAACCGCATATGAACATATTTAAGAACATTAATAGAAAAATAACAAGCAGTTAAGTAAAGTCACATTCCACCTAAACAACACTACCATTATTGCAGCATCTGACTGTCGGAGGACAATTCAATCCTGGAAACATATTGTAATTGCTTTTTCCACTATGGGCCTCAGCTTTACAATTGTATCCTTCTCGGGAGGTCAGAACAAGGCAGGCTGCAGCTCTGAAAAGCAATTCTGTTAGCAGCACTACCTTATTCATTCTTTTAATCTTACACCTACGTATTCATTATGAACTCCGTGAAATACCAGTGCCAAAACCACCATCAAAAGCTGCTGCAATCTCTCTGCTGCTCAGAGAACGCCTTGACCCCTCAGCTTCCCTAATGAAGATGTCGGGTAAGTGCAAATCACGGCAGCTGCCGGCTCCAGCGCTGGGGACAGATACTGAAAGCCAGTCGAGTCACCAAACCCCCACATGCAGCAGTTGCTGTCAACAAGTAAAAAGAAACCACCATGATGAACCTGGCTTATTTTGAGCAAGCCACTTGAAACAGCTCAGCAAGAAAATCCCTAGACTACCCATCACGGCGTGAGCGCTGCCGTGTTGCAGCCATTCCCTCCCTTTTCTCCACCCGTTTCAATAGGGCCTCTGCTGTTATCACTGTGAAAAGTTGGAGGAGGGGAAACCAAAACTACACCACACAAAAAAACAAGTCCATTTTAGAGAACTGAGGGCAGCAATGTTTGTAGCAACTCCTGCATTTCACAATAAAGGAGCCATCTACCGAGATGGAGAAATCCGAGTCTTTCATAACACTTCCTGCAGCAGAACAGGCCCTCTGCTCCCTCCACACAATGTACCACAGCATTCTTGATCCTCCAGCCGCACCAATACAACTACTCCTGGGTCAGCAGATCACACCACAAGCAATCCACATAAACCTCTAAATATTTACATTTTATTTGAATGCAGACTATCTTGGTGATGGGGTTAACTGAGCACCATCACCGACAGTGGTACTGGCAGATGGGATGGGAACAAGTGACCTCCAGGAACCAAAACACCCTGCCTCGGGCTTCAACCAAAGGGAACGGCACAGTGGATGCCCTCCAAGTCCTCCTTCAGCATCCAAGCTTTATTTCCATTAGCTAGGCTATGAAATGTGGAACAACATCATGAGAACAGAGCCAATGCAGCAGGAACTCACTACGAAAGTAAGCCTGGTCCTGAAGATCAGGCTCCTTGGCCTCTTTCCATGGAGAATCGAGGCAGCATCCTTTACAGCAAGCTACACGCTGGTACACACAGGCTGCTTGAGCAGGGAAAACATGTGAAACAGCCAGTTTTGTGCCCCACTGGATTTTCAGTCACAAGTTTACAGCAAGGGCAACCTCATTCTCACAGTCACAAAGGGAGGAGTGACAAAAGCTGAGCATTTTCACAGTACAACTTCCCTTCAGACAAGACAGAAGGCAGCGCACCATCACTGCTCTTTGGCACACAAGGACCACAGTGCTCCAGGTTTTACCCACACACAGCACAAGGAGACAACAAAAATGACCAGGACCTGCTTTTAGAACAACTGCCTTTTGGGATGAGAGGTTTTCAGCCAAGCTTGGGCCAGACATCAGTTCTGTTCAACCCTTGGACTACTCAGAGGACTGCACATTAGCACACTGGTCGATAGCTACACGATGAACCACAGGGACCGTGTTTGCGTAGCCCCCCATCAGCACTCAGCCTCTGAATTCCCCTCTGCAGAGTTTCAGAACATGCCAGACTTGGGTAACTTGTTTCAGCCAGCCCTGGAGGATTCTGATCTTTCCTTGTTCCAACATCTCTGTACTGCAGTGGCCACTCAATACGCATTGTCAGCAATGCAATAGTCTGTCTTTGCAGAGCAGTGGATAAAAACTTATTTTACTGGAAAAGGTCACTTCACTATTGTCTCTCAGGGCTCACAAAACCCACAAAGCAAAATCACCCATCTTTCTCCTTTTTTTTTTTGTTTCACAAGCCAGAGAAACATCTGCCTTCATAGTAACTATTTCTTTCTACTCAGTGTGAAATTTTTGTCACATCATACATCCTCAGCCTTCATCTCGTCCAGTTTTTCCATCCACGGTTTCAACTAGACTCATCATCAATAGAGCATAGCTTTACATAAACCAAGTACAAAACATCCCAAGAGAAAAGGGCTAAAGATGGAGAAAAGCACATGTGGTAAACTTTTCTAAAGGGCAGCTTTAGCCATGTAATGTATAATTTAAGCTCTCGGCAATAATGCTAACAGATATTGGTGGCCAAAAGGCAGGGGATGTAGCCCAAAGGCCCAGGAGAGATGCAGCTTGCCATCATGCTCTGGAACCCACCAGAAAGCAAGTCCTTCTGCCCAATGGGAAGAACACTACAAATATTCTGGAATGTTTAGCAAGTGTTTAAGTGAAAGGTACTGCAATCAATAGAACCTTGCTTTTAAAAGTATGGTCTGCATTCAAAAATGCAAAGCACCATTCACTTGCAAACTAAAAATGAAAAATCTTTGTACTGAACTATGACACACAATGGGGAGTAAACAGCCTGGTTTAGCTTTGATGTCACGATCCGGCTCAGTTTTTCAGAGAACTGCAGAGCACCCATTAAGGAAAGAGTTACTGCACACCACCACAAAAGGTCTCACACCTGATACACTTTAATTACTTCGCTGCAGCAGGGGAGAGTTACATGCCTAGCTTGTTTTGTTTCACTGAAATGTTTCTACTGCTATTAATGTTCACCATGGGAAACTGAAATAACCCCTCATCTCTCTCTGAATACCTTAGAACTGTTATGGACAAACTAAAGTTGGGGAGGGTTCCCCTCCAAACCCAGGATGAGAGAAACCCACCAGCTTGCAAAGCCACTGGTAGACCAAACCTGTACTTCTACAGAGATTAAAGCCCCTCCAACCATGGTCTTTATCATAACAACAACTTCAGCATAAACCATCCCACTGCAGCAAAAGCCAAGAAGTCAGCCACGTTCCCACAGATCCACAAAGGAAGCAATACACTGCAGGTTCTCCACAGAGTCTTCTCCATGGCATTTCTGGGCATGCTGCAGATGACCTTGAACATCGCACCACAGAGCTTCCCCTCCCTAGCACTGCCGTAACACACACTGCAAAGCAGAGCTCCCGAGAGCACAAACAGCAGCTTTTATTCAGGCCACAACACACTAAACTGCCAGTACCGCAGGAAAAACAGCAAGAACACACTCCTTTCAACCAGCCACATCCGTATCACTTCACTTTCCAGGGGACAGCACTGACCTCTCTCATCCTCTCTCAAAACATGAAGGCAAAAATCTCTTTTCCACCCTAAATTCCACTCTAAAACAGCCTATTATTTCTACATCTGCTAACATTACCAAAAAGTTGAAGCCTAACACTGAATCAGCATACTGGGAGGTTTCTCTGCCCAAAATCAAACATAGGTGCCATCTGTTTCAATTACACAAATCACAACGAGACATAACATTGTCAAACTGGTACTTCTTAATAGATTTGGGTTTTTAAGACAGTTTGAAAGTGAAGAGAAAGAAAGAGGCCCTCGACACACTAGACAGAGGAGTATATTTAGTACTTTGCAATCAACAGCACCGACAAGCTGGGCAGACCACTGGACAAACCAGTGCTGGAACCGCCCCCACGGGAAAAGCAACTTCTGCTTTCACTGAAGTCAGGGAAAAATGTTGCTACGCTTGACATGATACAAAAGTGAAAGAGCACCTTGTAACTAAAGGCACTCCCTAAAGTTACTAACCAAGAATATCTTATTTCATGTAAATTTCCATTTTTTACTTTCTAATTTCAGAAAATAAAGAAAAACATTCTTAAAAGCACCCCACAAAAAGAAACATTGACATGGACACACGCACTTGTCAGGTAATAACAGAGAAGATTTGGGCAGAAGGAAGGTAAATATTTACCGATTCCATAGTTGAAAGCTGTCTTTAGCAGGACATGTATTAAAATCCAACAGAGACGTGTCCCAAAAACGCTGTGAAATCTGAAAAACACAGAAATTGGTTCATTAGAAAGTGAAAATATATGATTTAATTTTATTCACAAGCACGCTATATGCAGTATGTGGAGGTTACTAAATACAAACACTTGCCTAACCCAGAAATAAACTTCTTGATAAGGAGTCTGCACAAACAGAAGCAAAACAGAAACTGTGGAGGGCTTAGCAGAGCATCAGCCAAGCTCCATAGCTTTCTGATAAGAGATTATTAGAAAGTGTACTTGTCTCAAGGTTTCTGTGTTGAGTTATAGTCGTTTTATTTATGAAAAAAGGTATGTCACCCCTCAACCACGATCAACCTATGCACTGACAGGCTGGGCAGGGAGGAGTGAACCTGCCACGGCTGCCCTGTACCGGGATTTCACTTTCTTGAATAACTTGTATTGAATTACCTGTGACACAAGCACTTTCTTTTCAAGCATATCTTAGATCTTTGCTATGAACAGCAGCTACATCTATCACAAACCTCCAATTTCAACAGCTCTTGCTGCACCTCTCAGGGATATTTTTCCAGCTACAAATTCGCATACAAAATTCCCTATGCCAGGCAGGAACCAGCAGGAGCTCTCAGCTCTCAAGGCAAAGGCGAATTACATTCATTAACTGGGCGACTGAACTGGTACATGAAAGGGTCGGTGGGCGATTCCGAGTCGAAAACCGAGCACCTGAACTCTCCCCCACTTCTCACGCCAGAGGAGCGCTCAGCCGGACACTGCCGAGGAGGCTCGGGTGACAGTCACGTCAGCACAGGCAGAAACTCAGCTGTCTGACAAGCACCAGGGCTGCAGTGAAACGCAGCCCATGAGTCACCGCTGCCTGCGCACCCGATGGGCACCTTCGCTCCCAAATAAAATTCTCCCCCAGCCAGAGCAAACTGGTCTGCTCCAGCTGAGATCCCAACAGAAGCCACAGTCATTATTCCAGTGATGCGTCTGGCTCCCCAGCTGCAGAGATGAGTCTTGGACAGCACAGCTCAGTAGGAGCCCCAACAAGTCATAGGAGCAATGCAGAAGGACCAGAGAGGCTGGGCAAAGCCACATGTAAAACACTGTCTTATCCCAGATTTATATCCATGAGGAACCAACCACCCTCCAGATACCTGTTCAGTATTAGCAAGTTCTTACTTCCTCTGATAAGGGACCTGTAAATATGGGACAAACCTGTGCTCTAAACAAAAGCAGAATTTATTCAAAACATGCACTAGATCTGAGCTTCTGTCGCGCTTCCACAGAGAAGGAACTTCACAAAAGGAAGAAGCCAATGCCATACTTCAGACTACAACCACTAAAGCTCAGCTGTGCCGGGCACCAGGTCTTCCCCAGCCCAACCGGGGTCGGCATAAACAGGTTACAGAGTTAATGGCCAACTCCAGTATTGCTCGCTGCCAAATTCCCCACTTAAAATCTCGTGTCCCATTTGATCTTTAGACTCTGAAACCAAGCCAAGAGACACAACGACCAACCCTCGTTCCAGCTGACAATGGAAAATTTGGATTCCTTCCAAATTACCTTTTCTTCTAAAACGAGAAGTTCTAAAAACCAATTTTATACTCAAAAACACACATATATAAAGTTACAAATGGGGAAATGCAAAGTACAAAAAGTATTCTTTTCGGCAAAGCCAACCACTGCTTTTATTGACTTTCTCCATTTACAGCTGCCCCTTGTGAAAAGCTAAAGACTACCCAACTCGCACAGACCATCACAACTCCTAGGATCATCACATACTGGTCCTCATCATCCTTCCCATTACACTCTGCTTCTTATGCTCCTCTAAACCCTCTCCCATGGATGCCTTAACCATGGAGCATCTTTCAGGCACCCAAGCACTGCTTTTTAAGCCTTGTTTTTAGTCTATTATCCTCCCAAATTCTGCCACCGCTACTTCAAGGCCCAGCTCCCTGGGACTGTGCTCCAGAGTTCGACATTTCTTGTACAGCAACAGACTTAGCTTCATATTATTTTCTCACAACTTAGCAGCCAATAGGACTGGCCCATGTAGAGCACGTGACAGATCAATTTGACATAGTATTGCTGCCTTTCACCTTATAAAAGACTTCCCTGATGTAGCTGGACGTGTGCACTGTCTTCCAATGAGTCTTTACAGTACCATCCATAGAATCATAGAATCATTAAGAGAGAAAAACCCTCTAAGATCACCAAGTCCAACCATCAGCCCAACACCACCATGCCTACTAAACCATGTCCTGAAGTGGCAAACCTAAATGCTTTTTGAACATCTTCAGGGATGGTGACTCTACCACTTCCAGGAGAGACCCTGAGGATGTGTGGGACAGATGAACGGTGGAAGAGATCGGCAATCCTGAGAGAGCCTCATTTGCTTTGAGAAACTTTCATTCTCTGATGCGAATCCCTTCACTCCCTGAAGATGTCCACATGAGCAACACAGCCACGTCCAGGGCAGAGCTGCTACCAACTAAGCTAAAGGAAGTCTTTGGAACCACAGCAAGAAGAAGCAGGCCAATATAAAACCAAAAAAAAAGCAAAGGAACACATAAGGGCACACGGTCCTGACGCAAAGAAAGGAAATCCTGCAGCAGGGAAGCTTTTCCAGACAAGCAAAAGGGAAACAAATTAGTTTTCTGACATTTTTCTTTCAAAACAGCGAATGAGGTAAGGACAGACAGCTATCTCATGTTTTTTCCAAGGCAAGAGAGCCCTGGGGCCTTGACAGATCCCCTGATGGGGAACTGCAGTCCTACAGAGTATGATGACAATGCTCACACAGCATCTTTCCAGCATGATTCCCTCACCCCTTTCATACTCTTCTCCACAATAAAAGTCACAACTCTAATTAGAGCGATCCACTTAAACAGAGATAAAGATAAACTGGAGGAAAAAAAGCCCAACTTCCAACTAATTATCTGGAAAAAATCAGTTGCTGCCTGCCAACAGCAGTGACTACAATCAATTGTGAAGAAAGTTATCATAACGGTCTACAGAAATCCTGTCCCACCACAGTGGGGATGTGGTGCTTAGGGACACAGTTTACTGGTGGCCTTGGCAGTGTCGGGTCTACAGTTGGACTCAATGATCTTAAAGGTCTTTACTAACCTAAAGAATTCTGTGACTGTGTGACAAACAGATTCACAATTTATGCCTGTTTCCTGGCCTACGCAGAGCAATTTTATTCATTACTTAGCTCACATATAAAATATACGTCAGGTATTGAAACACTGACTATATAAGAACCAGGTACCTTTCACAATGAACATTGTACCACTTCATAATGAAATAGTTATCAAATTTCTTAAGAAGTGCAGCAAATACTTAGTCAGAAAATGCCTAACACAGATCACAGGCAGAACCTGACTGGTAATATGCATTTGGGTCACTCACACAATGTTCCCAATGTTTCTATTCATAACTGACTTGACTTCCAAAAGCCTAAACTGTAATTAATAATGTTAGACACCTTTATCCATCCAATTCTCTTAGCTTTAGCCTGATGAAAATGTATCGCTCCACAAACAGCGTTACTGCTGTGGTTTCCCCTTCTGTGCACTGACAACACTGATGGCTGGACAACGTTGACACATGCCAAACTAACGGCAGCTCATGGGAACCGTTCTGCAAAGCGAAACAGCAGGCTCTCAGCCTTCCTTTGGGTTGAAACAGTGGTATAAACACCAAAAAAAAAAATATTCAAGGTGCATAGATTCTGGTTTGAAATAGGCTCAGTTATTCAAGACTGTGAAATCAAGACTGTTCCAGAGTAACACAAAGTAATTTGGAAACTCTGGGTAAGCAGACAGTTCCATTAAAAAATTTAAAGTTCTCCCACTAACTTCTGCTCCTTCACACGTAAACTCATCAGTTGGGAATGCAAAGGACATTGATTCCTCTTGCTGCACTCTCAGACCAGAAGATTTAGGGCACATAGTGCAACTTCGCCTAGCACTCGCTGAAAAAACTGGGAACCGAGTGATTTCGAATTATCTTCTTTAATAAAAAGGTGTCTCGTAACTTGACAAAAATCGGTATTCGAAGACTGAAGTTGCTTTACAATCACAAGACGACCTGAAAAAAAAACATGTACCTGCATTCAGGTTAATTATGGACTGTATACACCAAAGCACTGGGGCGGGCACCTGAAATCTGAAAGGAACAGTAGCTGGTCCCAGCCATGAGGCAGGACGTGGCTTCATGGACTGACGTCAGCCACAGAAGAACAAGACTAGATTGGTTCTGTGCAGATATCATGTCTCTTGGAAGGGTCTCTATTAAAAATGCGCTCAAGATTCAGCAATTTTATACATCCTAAATGTCATCAACTGAATGTTAAAAGGGTTCTACTCCAACTTCCACTTTACAGGGAGCAAGAAAGCCACTGCCTGCTGAAGTCTCATTTCAAACAATCAAGAGGCCAGCCTCCACAGAAGTGAGCATATTTTTTCTTATTAGTCCTTCTTGGAAGCAAAAAGTAAAACATCGTACTTAGATTTAAAGACAAACTTGCATCCATCCAGCTTTCATGCTCATCCAGAACTGAGATGCTTAACAGAATGCCAGCAGGAGATGCAGATTCTGGTTTAGACCAAATTCTGAATGGAAAAAAAAAAAACACAACCACCCTCTCTCTAGGGAGCAGGACAGCCTTTTTCTATAGCTCTCATCTGCTTCCCTAGAAATAATTTCAGGAAGACACAGAATTTCAATGAGGCATCTTTCCAAGGGCTCCAGTAAAAACACACACTGGGGAAGACACGAGGTGCTTTCAGATAAACTCTGCTACCTCAGACGTAAACCTCAAAGAGGTACAACTACAACAAATCTGCATGGAGGGGAAATCCAGGAATGTTTTCCAATGCATTCCATAGGCACACGAAGAACCCGATGAGACTGCCTGCACGGCTTTATGTGGCAGCCTGTGTACAAACACCCAACTTTCACCCTGCTGAAACGATGAAAAAGACCTATTCTCAGAAATTGTAAAACCACATTACAACTCAAGAATCTGAGAAAAACAAGGGAGGGAGGGAGAATCCATAAGCAAACAGCACTACAAAACCCACGCACTTATCAGCTGCATGTCTTCCAGGAGTATTTGTAGGTACCTTCTGCAACAACAGGGATTATCTTCCTGCCTGGTTACAGCACCCAAGTCTGTTAACAATCAAGTGCTGGAGCACAGGGAAGAAATCAGAGTGCCTCATACATAGGAACTCCAGCCTCCGCTCCTTCCCACAGTGTTCGTTCGCGTCCCTTGAGCACCTAGAGCAGTCCTGCCCACTGCAGCATGGAAAGCTTTCCTATGGCGCCTTGAGAGGACAAACAGCTAATAAAGATTATCAGATTCAGGACAATTTCACCCAAGAGCCTGGAAAAGCACACCCAGAGACCGCTCTGCACCACTTGGGACTATTTAGAAAGAGAAGGAAAAAGGAGAAGTGCTGCACTAGACATCTGAAGGGAGGGAGAAAGCTGTTTCCAAGAAATATGCAGAAATTAGAGATAAATGCCTTTAACTGAAATCCCCTGCACCCTATCAGCAGCTTCCAGACCAACCATCTCCAAACACACACACATTGAGCAAACTCTTATGGTCAGTGGGACCAGAGTCACCGTCGTTCACACATCTCCTTTAAGAAGAAATTTCCAGCAGCGTTGTGAGCTGCAGAAGGTGCCTTTTACTGGAATCGACAAAGCAGCAAATATTTCTGCAGCAATCACAGTAGCCAACTATACTCATGCAATACCAGTTACTGATACAAAAAAACAAAGTGCAGAGAGAATTCCACTGGTGCTTAAAAAAAGGAAAAAAACACCCTTTAAGAATGTTTGATTGTGACAAAATTGTAGCATCAAGTAAAATTTCATTTGATAGCTTTCAGAAACTAAGTAGGTAATTTATTCTTCGTCTCACAGTTCCTTTATTTTGCCCTGCAGTCAACATGCATGCTGAGATCTACATTTTTTAAAGCTCCTGTCATCTTTGCCACTTGATAAAAAGAAATAACCTGATACTGTCCTCAAAAACACAGATCAAGATACTTATGCGTGGGCTGAAGAGACTAAGGCTCAATTTATCCCACCAAAAGAAGCATGAAGGAAGGGAAAGATGTTGTTCCTGTGGAACTAAATTGTCCTTTAAGTGTTTTAACCGAAAGCCTGACACGAGCAACAACTCACCAGAAACTGGGGTCTGACAATAGTCTAAATTCAGAAACAGACAAGTTCTTTAGAGATTTCCCATGAATGAAAAGAATCCAGGATCTGTTACATCAAATTACTGGTTTCAATGTGTTTCAGGTATTTATCAGGATATGTGCTTTTTTCAACTCATTAACGACACTCGTTAACGGCATTTACACACTGATATAACAATCGGACTTGGGTTCATCTTGGCTGACCCCAAGAAATCGCTGCACACCACTGCTGTCTACTTTATAAATCCTCCAAACACCATGCCTGCAAAGAGAACTGGAAGCAATGCTTGCGCTCAGTATGTTTGTGTCTCCTTTTATAGCAATCAGACTTAAGAAGTTCAAATCTAAACCCTTTAGTTCATTCCAGTAGGTCGAAAGGTAGCACAGACATGCATAATTGCCTTTATATTTGTATTGCATTAAAATAAAAAAATAATTATCAGCAGAAGGCTTGTGTTTCACTGAGCTTAACCCTCACAAGAACATACAACAGAGTTCAGCAATGAACCCTGAAGTTACTTGATGTTGCATCTTTATAACTGGTTATCTGTTCACATCTGACATTTAAAGTTCTCTGTCACTCAAAAACACCTCAAAATCTCTAACTCCCAAAATCACCAATCATTTTTCCTGGGAAGATCCACAAAAGCAGCCTGAAAGGTATTTAGCAGGGTAAAAAACTGGGGCTGTCAGAAGAGTCCCAGCCCCCACAACAACCTGAAAGCTTAAATCACTGAAGGAACTCATTCTTTCTTGGCGTGATGTGGCAGAAGAGCAAAGCAAGCCTGAACAGTTTCCACTGAACCAGATTTTTCAATTGCATGCACACAATTAAGAGCTCTGGAAACACACAAGCATGTTCCCTCATCTCTCCTCCTTTACCCTTACCACCCTTCTGTGGCTTCTCTGATGAGTGGAAAGTATTAAGTCAAAACAGTTTCTGCAATTTCCTTAACCAACCCTGGCCTGAAGTTCAAGGCTACAGCCTGCCCTTCTGTACCAGCAAGCAGAGACAAGACCCAGTCTGCCGGTCTGGAGGACACGCTGTTTTCCATGCTATGATTTAGTCTTCAAGTTTAAAAAAAAACCTCCCCTAGCTTTAAAAAACATTGACTATCTTGAAGATTATGCGCCTTAATCAGAAAACGGATAAACAAGTCTCAACTACGCTACCAACACTTGCCTTTTAAAAGCATTAACTTACACCGAGAGACCATCTCTGTCACAGATGGAAACAAAAAAATGCTTAGGCATCCAAAAACAGTTATCCACTGTCACTTGAGCAGTCTGGGACACTACAGACATCCTTGTTCATCAGCCCCTACACTTCCAAACGATTCTCCAGACCCTTTCAATTTTTCTTTTTTAGAGCTCCGATATGACATGTAATTACCTAAGACTGCTGGGTCTTTCCAGCCAGATTGAATCTCTTCCAAGAAGATGCATAATCAGGCTCATTTCTTTATTAAATGAGGTGCATGTGCAAAGCAAAGACCCACTGCTTTGCCTTGGAAGAACACGTCATTATTACTGGTACACGATCATACATGTTAAGCACGTGAGAACATGTTGCCGAGAAAACCTTCAGCACAGAACAGCAGCATCAGATCTGCTTTCAAACAACCTGAACCAGTTAGCTACCCAGACAGAAAATTCTACATCAAGATGTACAGAACCCTGAAGCTATTTATTTTAGTGTGTAGTAAGCTGTTAATCCCCAAGTCATTTGGAAGAGACACAGGATGCACAATGGTGTGGATTTCCAAAGCAGAACTGTTGCACGATTATTTTTAGTTCACACAAAAATGAGGAGAAATTGGAACCTCTGTGTCCTCAACATTCGCTAAGCCTCATCTGAAAAGTAATAAATTTCCAATACAATTATTCTGTAGGTCAGCTAATACAACGACAGTAGAAATGGCACTATTTTTAAAGCTGAAGTACAACAGCATGCATGTAGACACATAAAATGAAGGGCAACACACAGCTGAAAAAGAAACATATTATGAAGCACTATCCAGGAAAACACTTTCTGGTCATCGCAGAAACCAACACATGAGAAGTTCAAGTAAAAGGTAGGGGGCAAAGACAACAAATGCTCTTCTTGGAGAAAATTCTCACTACTGGAGCTGACAGCATGAACAGTAACATTCCCAGATATTGAGTATAAGGTTTGTGGGAAAAGTAAAAGAAATTAATTAACTATTAGAAAACTCTGTGTATATTAAAAAGGTGCAGAATTTAAGTTTAACAAAAACCATCTAGAAGGTCACTTAATTCCTGTCCACAGGCACCTATAAAAGAATCACAACAGACTTATCCCACAAGCAAATCAAGCAGCAAGTTTCTCTAACTCACATTTGTCACAGCCACCCTAGAAACCTACTACCACCTGTGCTTAAAAACAAAAAAATAACCCCAGTCACCTCAGGGAATTTCTACCATTTGAGATCCAAAAGATGAACGATAAAGAATATGCTGATGTGCCATCAAAAGGGACACTCAAAGGTGATTTTCAAGATAAAAGCATGGCCCATCTTTGAGAGCTAAAAAACCCCACCATGCTGAACAGAAGGAAGTCAGGCTAAAAATCCTGAAGCTTCAACTTGTCCTAATTAAGCTCCAAGATGCTGGCCCTCAACACCCCAATGAAGACAAGCAGAATATCCTCTGGCATTGAGCTAGTAATTTAAGGTTAGATTACAGTTGCTGTCATATTTTGGTTTCCTCCTCCTTTTCATTGCTCCTAAAAACAAGTCTGAAGTGGGACAAAGACAGATGTCCATCATTAGAGTGAATACCTTCCCAGTAACTTCAGTGAGAGCCCTTTACTCATCGGCTCCACTCAAATTCCCTTTGTATGTTCTTCTAAGGGAAGGAAGGAGGGTTAATGATGCTACCAGGCTAGGAAGAGCATGACTTTATTTAAAAATACAAGTCTGCAATTTCTTACTCTGTGCTCAATTTTAACACATTGAGAAAATTCAGACCATTCTCTGGGAGAAAAAGAGTGACAGACACATTTGTCACCTTTACCAGCTCTGATACTTGCAGCCATGCAATTCAGTAGCAAATTGGATACAGGTTACTATTAATAACTGAACTATTCCTTTCCTCTCTGAAAGCTGATTTGTGAGAAGGATGCATGCATCCCATTTTAAAACACACTAATTAGCCAAGGAGGAGTCAAGGAAGTCACTGCTCAGCCTTCAAGAACAGATATGGTCTCTCTCAAAGAAAGAAAAAAAAACAGAGCAAACTTATCCCAGGAGCACATATTGCTCGCTCCGTGGAGCAGTTTACAACCTGTCAGCCAAGAAAATTATGTGTAGTCACACAAACACCACAGCCTGAGACTTCTGCAACTCAGATAAGGGTTACTGTTCTTAAGCACACGGGGGTCTCACCGAAAGGCTCATGACTAGACACTTGCAGCCACTACAAGCACCCGGTGACACCGTTCCCTGCCACAGCAGCAGACCCGGCTCCATGACTCAGGAGGTCCTCAGAAAGCAACATGAAAAATGCAACTGTTAAAATGTATTCAAGTCTTCCATTTCCAGAGTTACAAGTGCCTTAAAATCACCTCAAATTACATGGCAAGGAGACAGCATAAAGGAAGCGCCTCCCTGATTTACACCCAGCACCTCCCCGCTATCGCCCGAGTCCTGGCAAGTTAAGGTCAGAATAAAAAGAATCTTCAAAAACACCACATAAATTGAAAGCACCTACAGCTTCCACTGATTATTATTTTCCCCTTCTATTATAAGCCCTGAACACGTTTAAGTAGCAGTTGCCATCATTAAAGAAGTTGTTCCCTTCCCATTTTCTGTTCTCCTGGAAAATGAACACCTTGGCAGCAGCAGGTAACGGCAACCAAGCGGCAAGCTGGCTGCGGCAGCCTCCCCCGCTACGGACACGGGTCCAGAAAACAGCAAGTAGAGGGCACAGGCCACCTTGGCCACAAAGACCCACTGGAGAGCATGACTACATAATAGAACAAGGAAGTCCAATGTTTGTCCGTGTACGTCTGTTTAACCCAGAACCCAGCTCCTCCAGAGGGGCTCCAATTTACTGGTTGCAGTTCAGTAAAGCTGAACAGGGAGATCTCTGGATCCCCTGCTTCCCCTCAAGCACTGCTGGAGCTTGTCTGTAAATCAGCTTAACCTGCCAGTCCAGCAGAAAACCTACTCATCTTTCTCTGCCTACCGCTCTCCCATCTCGGAAGGGGTAGAGCTGGCTCATGTGTCCCAGGAAGCAGCCGGGAGGCTGAGGGACTCCCCCCTCCACAGCAGCGCTGAACTGGCTCCGGCCGTGCCATGGAACCGCACCCCGAGAAAATCCACAAACACAGAGCAAAAGGGCATATCCCTTCCTTCAAACACATCACCGTCCAAATAAACAGCACAGAGGGTGGCAAGGAAAGCGCTCAGAGGACAAAAGGACAGAGTTAGGATTAAACCCAGTCCCTTGATCCCCAGCCAAATGGCCTACCCATAAGCCCACGCAACTTCCAGAGCCAATTTAAAATCCTGAGTGTGCTATACTTTAGGTTATAAAATCATATTTAGACACACAGTTGAAGTGTTCTTTGCTCTGTTGGTGGCTAAAAACAATCCCTTTGTCATCAAATCTTGCTTCAGCAAGCTGACATGACATTTTTAACTCAGGAAATAAGATAATTATGGTTCAAGGTAAACAGCTACAACTGTGCATCACAAACAGTTTCTAATTTTAAGCCTGAGTCCCTCTAATGCCATCCATATTTTAAAGAAAGTTTCCTTAGATATGGTTTAGGCTGAGTAGTTCGTGCTTGAGCCCTGTTGTGGATCAGCATCAACACTGAGTCTCAGGAAAACAAGGGCAGGCGTAGCAGATAAAAGTCTGGCAGATGCGGCAGGTGAGCTCCTGTGTCAAAATCCGTCAGGGTAAGCCAAACATGAAAGGAGAGAAAATACACTCTGAATCTTAAACAGCTTGAGAGGTGAAAACTGCATCTCATCGCTCTTAGGAAGACACAAAGCAGTAAGCATGGAGAGCAAAGCTACACATACTTATGCAATGTTTGCTATAAGTCATTTTATATCAGAGACCTCAAACACCCCACTGCAGCTTCCCCATGGCACAAACAGCCAGAATTCAAGCTATAACTTGCTGCAAAAATATCAGCTACCAAGATGTTCAACACAAGGCAGTAAACTCACCTCCAGCCATCCACACTGTGTCTAAACTAGCCCTTACCCTGCTGCTACCACAAAACACTCTCCTGAGTTACCTAGAAACAGAGCCCTACAATCAACAGAAGCATCGCCGCTGAGACTTCGTGAGCCAGCAATGCTGAAGCACAACATCTGAACTTGTCTGGAGCTACAATGAGGTATTGAGGGCAGCAAGCTGTCTGCCTCCAAGATGAATCATGCACACAGAGGTAGCAATAACTCCAAGCACTGCTCATAGGTGTTAGCCTGGTAGGCTTTCATTCCTCCTCATCCGAAGAAAACAAAGGCTAAATTACAACCAAATCAACGCAGCGGAAAGAGAATGTAGTAGAACAAGCGAGACCTGATACCGACGAAGCCTTCTTCAACAGTTGTGCTCAGAACCATTCCAACAGCACGCTGTGAGAACGCTGTTGTTTCTGCAGAAAACTGAACAGTGAAGAGGAACCGTGCGGTGAAGCCTGTACAACCCGGGAGAGCCTGCTCCTCCAAAACTTCTTGTTATTAAACACTTTGAAACAACCCCACCCCATCTCTGCTATTGTTGTCAGAAAGGGAATTTCAACCAGAACAATTATTTCCACCACATTTTTCTGTTGGAAGAAGAAAAATGGCAATACTGCACAGCAGAAATACAATTTATGCAGTTCATCCAGTAACACAAGCCTCCTTCCTAAAGAAAAAAGGATTAACATGCCTTGAGCTCGTTGTGCAGCAGCACGAAGGTATTTTTAGCTACAAACATTTGAAGGCAGCAGTATGGTAGAAGTCTCCCAGGTTGAAGCCAGCCGTGGGAGGTTAATCTCTCTGCACCCTGGAGAGGGCAGTTCGTTAAAGAGGCTGTTCAGAGCAGAAGGAAACAATTCACCCGCTCCCTGAAGAAATCCCTCTTCCCACGACTCGCACACAAGGCAGCTCCTCTGAACTCTCCACCACCCCTCAACTCATCCCAATTTGCACCACTTTCTTGGGAACAGCACCAAATCCAAGCTGTGTTAGGAAGGATGCGCCCCTTCCAGATACCTATCACAATTAGCCGACCTAATTCAATGCCAACTTCAAGGCACAACGCAGGATGTAAAACAGCTCAAAGTCAAGGAGGGAGCAGGACAACAGCCTAGCTTCATAATGTTTTAGCTGCAATGAACACTTTTTCATGACTTCTGATAACATGTCAGCCATCAGACCAAACCCAAGTGCAAATAAGTCAACCTTAAAATATTCTCAAAGTGAAGCTTCAGAATCAAATGCTCTCTCTGCCACCAAAGCTGTTCTGCCCTTCTGGAGCTAACAAACTACTGTTCAATGCAGAACCCGGGCGAAGGAGCCCATTCAGTGATTTCACAAAGGCAACTTAGTCACCACATGTATTAGTTGATAGCTACAGCTGCGTTCACATCTCAATTCATCAACAACCCTTCAGGACCACACCTTTGGAAAAACACACCTCAAAGTCTTGCCGAGATAGCTGCCTGGGACCTGGGGAGAAGTCAGAAAACATCTCCTGTCTCCAAGTCAGCCATCATACACACCCATTTCTATACAAACTACAGAGTCATGCGGGGGTTTTGTTTGTTTTAAACAAGTTAAGCAAAGTGGCCAACTATGCTCTGTCAATACAACATCCCCTTGATGTGAACCATCATACACCCTTACTTCATTCCTAAACGAGCCTGTTCCTATCCTATTGGAAATACCTAGTCAACATCACCCCAAAAAGCTGCTCCCTAGTATTTTCTTATGTTATTACTTAATTTAATACTTAACTCTCAATTAAATTACCTCCCAATTATAAAGTATTTGTACAGAACACTTGATTTTCAGGTAGCTATAGTTATGCAAAAACAGAATATAATTCAAATAAACCTACAAAATTACAGAGAGTTGGTGTTCACCTTTTCCTGGAGGTGTTCAAGGCCAGGTTGGATGGGGCCTTGGGCAACCAGATCCAGTGGGAGGTGTCCCTGCCCATGGCATGGAGGTTGGAACTGGAGAGATCTTAAGGTCCCTTCCAACCCAAACCATCCTATGATTCTGGCAAGTCTGGCTGCGCCATCTGATAGCTGAGAGATGCCGGCATTGTCAGAATGCAGACTATACGCAGACTTAAAAAAAAAAAAAAAAAAAAAGGAAAAATGCAAGAGATCTATGTGAGACCCAAAAGTCCTCACTACAGCCATGCCATTTTTCAGCTTTTTATTAAAATTAGATTGGCCTTTTTGAGTATGAATCACATCTGCCTCTTGTAAACAGCAAAAGAGCACCAACATCATACAGTGAGAGACACAGAAATACACAAGGGGAAAGGTAGGCGAGTAACATCTATTAACAAGGTTACTCTACACGCACAGCACACACTGCACTGGGGCTTGTCCACCTCAAAAAACAGTTCATTTCTAATAGCTCACAGCTTTCATGGAAGGCAAGCAAAATTGTACTAAAATATGGTGTGTAGGAATAAGAAAAATATCCAGCCCTGCTTCCCCTCCTCAGCCCTGCCTCCTCCGAATGCTTAAAATAGGATGTTATCACTACTTGTTTATATGCCACTGCAGGAAAAAAACGCTCGGCTTCTTAATACTGCATTACAGAACAAAATGTTACTCAATTCCTGCTGTAAAGCACCAAGAAATAACTGTGAGACCATCAGCATCTGAAAGCATCTACGTGTTGGAGTAATTCGGCCTTACGTAACCGACAATCGGTGTCCAACCGCGAAGGACAGGCCAGAACGGGCCAGCACACGTTGTCTTTAATACCAAGCACCAAACTCAAAATTCATTTTGAGGAGGCCAGTTCAGGAGGCAAGTGGAAGTCCTGCCCCTACGTTATCATTTCAGGTTTCTGCCACTAAAGTACCCAGACAGAAAAGAATCCCATGAGGTTGATTTTCTCTCCTCTGGCTCATCCTGTCAAAGCGAAAACAAATCTTTTGCTAACTGACAAGTTCAGTTTGAACTGATGCCACCATGGCTCTTCCCTCAGCAGCGGGAAGGCAAGTCCTTCCAAGGTTTCCACAAGCCACAGCCACAGTACGCGGTGTGTGCTGTAACACACGGACAGGATCTAAAGCCCTAAATCTCTTCTCCCTCAGGATGCCCCACTACCTGCAGCTGTAAAATCAGCTCCTCACCACCAGCTGCGGTGGGCATAACGCTCACATCTTCACATGTTCTGAGTCTGAGGGCTCATGAGTGACAGTAAATCAAAGGGAAATGTGGGCACAGGTTGGAAGAACAGCAGCAGGCATGGACAAGGCAGCCAAATCTGACGGCTGTAAAAGAGACCTCCAAACCCAGACACGCAACAAACGTGACTAAAATCCATCCTCACCCACTTCTAGCTGTATCTGCTCTTAGCCAAAAGGAAATGTATTTTTCCTTATACCCATAATGAACCGACGGGGTATCGCTCTGTTAGACAAAGCTTGCTGTTCCTAGGCACAAGGCTTGGGGTGAGAAGTGGTTTGCCCAGCTGCAGTCATTGCCACAAAGACACAAACACTTTCTTATAAAAAGCAAGTCAACTTTTTATGCACAGATAAGGAAAACAAATGTTTCATTGCTGTGTTCCAAACGTTTGAGAGCTTAAACTGAACCACAGGAAAGAGCGTTACTAGTTAGGCTATTACAGCAAATGAAATGAAAATGGAAAATGAAATCTAACTGACATTAAATTTCAGTAAATACGTATCAATTCCACAATCACCATAATACATAGACAGTTTTTATGACAAAACTTGTGCAGAACAGAAAAGCACCCTTGGTAACTCTGAATATTAAGCTGAGGTACCACAGGCATCTTACAGTTTATATAAATGAAGAGCCTCCCACAAATAATCATGGCTCCTTGGGTGCAGACTGCAGCGTGATTAACACAGGTCCATTATAAAGGCAATGCATAACCCAGCTCCTGCGAGTAGTCACTGCCATATCGGACTGCGTTTCTATGGCAACCAGGGAGGAAAATATAAAGCAAATTACAGTTAAATGAAAATTATTCTCCATGACAATATATGTTAATGCAGGAGCATTTGCAGGGCCATTCTGGATAAAATGTTTACATTCACACATGTGTTTACAAAAATAAATAAAAGGCAGGCTCTACCAGCTAATGGATCATCCAAAGATAGCAATCACAGTCCTTTTTTTTCCCAAGTTTTAACATATTCAGAATAAAATTCTTCAAGCTAACAGAACGGAAAACAAACCCCCTTAACAAAGGTGTTTGCACACTCACAGTACACATTCCTTAAGAAACAGTGTTTCAGGAGATCTATCATGTAGGGTTTTTTAATGTTGTGATCCTTTAATTTTCCTGGCTGCAAACAAAGAGCACATTTATACCTCCTCATCCCAGGAGAACGTGTTTTAAATGAGAGCCTAAGTCACTCGGAATATTTATAGGGATCTGACTGAAACAGGAATAGTGACTTATTTTAATCAGCTATAACTTACTTATTGAAAACTGAAAAGTGTTTTATACCTCAGAGTTTGTGGCAGTGACTCTCCACCTTGGAGAATCCTAGACCTCACCACAGTGCAAAAGCAGCCCAAGTCAAGGAGAACCCCTTGTCAGATGTTTTCACAAAAGGCTGCAATTACGCCTTTAAAAGGTTATCCTGCTCTCCCACCATGACCACTTAGCCAAAACAGTCCTTTTTTCAGGGAATATTTCTCAGGTTTTAAATATCCTGAACCATACGAGAAATTAATTGGAATGAGGCATCTGCAAGAGGCAGCCACTTATTTATTTTTTTCAATTCCCTTGGCTTGCACCCCGAAGAAAAGCCCAAAGAAGGAAAGTAGGTTATAAACTGACTTACAGTCTCTTCGCCACTCCAAAGCGCCACGTTTTAAGAACGGTTTAAAATACTGCATTGGAAACCAGCCCCCCTCTCAGCCGTGTTTCACGGTTCCCCCTGCCAAGTTCCTTTCCCATGGAAATGGTCTGCCTGTTCTGCGAGTCACACAGGTGCAGGTTTCTTAGGAAGACCCAGAAAGAGCACAAGGCACTTTTTGAACCCGCTTCAGTGAGCTGGGAAACACAGAAGACTCCATTCACTCCGCTGGCACATCTGAACTCGCTCCGTACGCGCTCCCACTGACCTCTGCATCTGTCTCCTGCCTCCACCTACAGAACAATACTTGAATCATGAGGATCATAACTTTTTATGACAGTGGGTAAACTGCAATATTCTCCACAAGTTCACTCCACCCCGCACATAAAACTGCTCATAGGTTCAACCATAAAGCAAGCTACCGTCTTTGAAGTTTGACTTGAAGCCCTGCACACATTATAAAGCTGACGTGAAAAAATGCAGCATATTAACATTTTACGTAACCGCACTCATGGAAAGCATCATTCGTTAAGCATTCGGCGCAACTGTTGACAAAAGCAAGTTAGGTGAGAAATTATCTGGGTAACAAAACCCTTGGCTGGTGAGCTCAGGTTACCCACAAGCACCAAATTCATACACCACCACACATATTCCAGTCATGCTCCACTTTCCCTGAGGATCGTTTGCTGCAGAGCCCACAGTAGCATTACCATTATCATTTCAGCTGATTTAGTCATCCAGCTCAGCACAACCACGACTCCCTCCACAGCAATACGCAGGCCATCTCCATACAATGCAATCAAAACAGCTACACATCTTAAAGCAAAAAATCTGCAAAACACACTACAGCAGCAGTTGTTGGGTTCCTTTTAAAGTCTCCAATAACCATCATGATGGAGCTTCTACTGAAGCTCCTGCTGCAGCCATGGAGGAGGTGAATGTTGCTTTCACAAAAGAACTTCTAAAAGCAGAGGCCGAGTGTTGGAAACAGCCAGTATTTGTATCCTGCACACGAATCAGGTTGTGTGTGTACGTATGTGAACACACCACCCCCAGCAGTCTTCAAGCAGATCAATCCCACCAGGACAAGCTACCTTTCCCAATGCCAGAGCTACCAGGTCGTGTACCCTTCTTTCTGCTAATGTGCACCGCATCCTTTTGTGGAGAAGCAGCAAAAGGCATCGCTGTTAGAAAAGCCATTTTTCTCTGTAAATGTGAGCAAACACATGCTAAAGCGAAGTAAAATTGTAGAGAAAACAATGCAGCTTGCAGCATTCATACCCTAGCACACAGCAGGAGGTGCAGGGGAAAGCCAGGCTGCGAGGCAATACTGAGCCTGCAACACTGCCAGCAGACCTCCCGTGCACCCTTCTCTATTGCAAGCTCCATCAAGTGAATCAGCACCAGATGGAGAAGATAGCAGCTCCGAAGAGACTATCGGAAGGGTTCTTGCAGATCTCAATTACCTGCACTGCTCCCTTAGAGTGAATTCTGCCTACAACCACCACTGGTAACGTCATGGAAAAGAACTCATCATTCACACAGAGGCCCAATCCATAAAACAGGAGATTCAAAGAGCTGATCTGACCAGAGACAGTAGGTGCTGAGGGTGATGCAGAGGTAACGAGGCATTAGCGATAAGCAGAGGCACACAACTGCAGACCCAACACTGCCAGCACCCCAAACCCTTATCCCCAGCAGAAGTCTCCATGCCCTTAGATCCTCCACCTCTCTGTTTTCAAGTGCTTTCCTGCCTCCGTGCAAAAACAAGGCCCAGCTCTCAAGAGGGAGATGAAGATGCAGGATGATCTCACAGAAAAGCAGGAACAGACAAGAGGGAAGATCAAAAGGCAGACAGATTAAAATTACAGAGAAGAATCCTAGATGAGGAGGGCCAAGGCAAGCGCAGAGAGCCGAGCAGAACCTCCATCAGATGAGGCTCTGGGAAGGGGAGGGACAGAGGCAAGGGAGAAGAAATATTACAGTGGGTGATGTAGGGGAAGCCAGCAGACAGAGCAGACCACAGAAGTAAATTCAGCATTCTACGACAACAACCTGTAGCCTTCTAACTAAGGAGCACTACTCGGCACACCAGGAAAAAGCCACAAAGTTGACTTCCCACCTGATGTCATCTCCCTTGGACAAGGACTAGCTCGGGCAATTTGGCTCTCGCCGCAGAACAAGTTTAACAGCCCAGCACCAGTGCTGATCACAGGGGAAGGCCATTTAATTCTCCACGATAGCCCACAACAGAGCAGCTCTGAGCAACGCAGGGCACCCCAGACGCTGGTGAGAAAGCCTGAAGCCTTCTGGGCTGCTTGCAAAGTGGAGCACAGAAAACAGATCAGAGACCAGGACAGCCATGGCACAGAACCCCAACGTGCAACAAGAGACAGACTACAGCAGGGAAAGAAATGAGAGAAGGTACAGCAGTTATCAGCTACCTTAATTCTCAAAAGTAACATATTCTCACATCTCCTTTCTGAGCTGGTAGGACAAAAAATGGCACGAGTGTGAGTAAAACGGTCAAGGTTCAAGAACAGGTTTCCATATTCAAACCTGGCTAGCTAGCATAGTTAACTCTTGGGACCGCTCAGAAAGGTAAAGTTTAACACACAAAACCACTTGGGCTCACTCATAACAGACCCATGATCTCGTTCAGATAAAGCTATCTGCCTGTGCCTCGCTGCAAGATGAAACCGAGGAGACAGCTAGCTATGGGAGGCAGCTAAACACTGTAACCAGAGCACCAGCTCGCCCACTGCTATTTAAACAACCATAGCACTGCCACAAGCAGGATGTTTGCTCCCCGCCCCCCGCCTTTCCCCTGAACCTACCTCTATCTTTTCCCAGCATCGACATGGCTAATCGCATCCAGCTATCTAAAGATATAACTATAGCAGTTCTTTATAAATAGGCTTACATCTTCAGTCTGTCCAAGACCTGACGCAACGGCAGAACGACAGGCGGTGCAACAAGCGGTGTGTGTTGTTACGACAACGCTGACATTTCACAATCTGCAACAGCCACCATCCTGCACAACGTGGAAAACACCAAACCAAAAGTGTAAAGTCTACCCAAAAGATCATTCGTTTTCATAGGATACGGTCACTGCCGCAGCCCGCAGGGTATTGGATCTGTTGCCTCCTCCCTGTAGGAGGAAGCTACCAAGAGGCCCTTCCCAACAGAGAACTTCTTTGGAACTTTATCTTGGCTCCTCCCAGACCTAACCAGCCTGCAGAAAACCCAGCTACTTACTAGTAATTTGGAGCTCCTGGTACAACTTGTTTACACAGAGCAGGTCATAGGATAGGCTGGAAGGTGTAAGCAGGATATAGTTTTTATGGCTCTGAACTCCTGCCCAGATAAGCTGATAAGGCTCTGTGCGCAGGAGGAGGAGAGCACTTCCACGTGAGCTGTATTTAAAACAAAGGTGCACCATGAACTGCAGTTGAGCATTTTATATACTGAACAACAAAGCTTCCATTCGCCTTATTTTCCTTTAAAGCTATTTAATGTATTTTTAAGGCGTTCCTAATTACAGATACTCTCATTTCATATGGAGATATTCAGAGCAGCTCAGTACTTCCCAAACCCAGCTCTGCAGCCTCCTGCTGCACAGGCTGTCAAGCCTTCAGGGAGAGGCTGCCTCTGGATCGTGGTGAATTTTTCAGAGGGTAACATCTCCCTTCTTTGCCACGCTGTGACACAATTTTAGCAGCTTTATGCCGCTCTAAAGGTAAATTTTAGACTTGTTGTATACTGCAAAGCTGCCAGCCTCTAAAAAAGGTAGAGCTAGCTCCCCTTGGCATTTGCTTCCCCTCCCTCCCCAATCACCCACAGCCATCTGACCATCTTGCCGTGACAAGCTGCCGATGCTGCTGTCCTCGCCTGAGAACTTGAAGCCCTCCAAGGGCCACCTTAATCTTCTCAGAGCAAACCCAGCGCAATGCAAGAGGAAAGGAGATGCTTTCTCACTGTTCAAATGCAAAAACAACCTCCATTCCCTCAGTCCACAGCAGAGGCAAAGCTTCTTTTACACATACTAAAAAGTTTTCTACCCTTTCCATTTTCAAGGTCTGTAAATTCTTGCTAAAGAAGCAGGTTTGCCCTTTAGTCACATATGGACCCAGCACCTGCACGAACCCTCTCACACCAAAGAGGAGAATTAATATTTCAGTGTTTCCACAAAATGTTGCAGCCTTTGGTTTACTACCACAAATGCAATATACAATCGATAGTCTGCTCCTGCCACTGCATCTATTTACGGTGGAAGATCTATTTTAAAAACACTGATCGGATAAGTTTGGTTTTCTTGGAGACAGAGGAAGAAAGGCTGCCTACAGATTTTGAGAGGATAAATAATTCAACGCATGAATGCCAAGGGCAGCGCTGCACACATCCATATGGCAGGGACAATGCAGACGGTAATATATGCTTCACATCACCACCCTGACAGTGCCTTCAACCCTGACCTAGAAAAAAACATCACTTTCTTCTGGCTACAGCAGCAAATTCACTCGCACTCATTGCTACCCCACAACACTAAGGACTACTGCACCCTTGCTCTTTACTTTGGGGTGGTCTCTCCTAAACCATCAGCCTTCACAGACTGAGAAGAACAACTTAACCACACCATGCATTTAACAAAATGAAAACTGCCTAGGCAAGACAGGTTTCAGAAGTCCTCTTCAGGAGCTCTGACTACCAACAAAACTGGAAGCGGTAAGAAAACCCAGGAAGGCTCCTCATACGTGAGTGCTGGCAAGAAGCTGGTGGCAGAGCCACAAAGAGAGCAAGAGCCGAGGGAGAGAGGACAACCAGCACCCATCATGGGTGCTGCAGAGCTCCTGCACCGCACTCAACCAACACCAGACTGCATAGAACACTATAACAACGCTAGGGAAGCCTCCCTTTTTCTCCTCCATGACCCTCAACAGCTGCATTTGTAGTTCTTTCACACTCCCAAAACCAACAGTACAGGCACCGCCCTCCCCCACTGTCCTATTTTGGTGGCGATCTGATTATTTCTCTACATCCTACAGTCTGGGGAAAACATTAAAGAACCAAGAGGAAGAATTCTGGAGCCCAAAACACTCGATATAATTAACTGCACCTTCTAACAGGATTATTTCCTTTCCTGACCCCAATTACTCCTTCAGTTTATTAAAGAGAACTCATATACACAGAAATGTTAACACCCTAAAGAGTCACATAAACAGAAAAAAGTCTGAGGGCACCATTATAAACAGAGTTAATGGAACTCAGTGATTGGAAATGGATCTTGAAAGCTGTCAGATCAAAGCAAGATCTTTTTCGTGTAAGGACTGCATTACCCTCAGAGCCACAGAGCTAATACCATCTATAAAAATATTTTGCTCAAGTAAGTTAAGAACAGCAGCGTTTCATCTGTCAAAAGGTGCTAGGCTTTTATGGGATTAGCCATTCCACATCCAGCATAAAAATTAGAACAGATTTTTAAAAGCCCTCAGCTCAGCTGACGGAGAATACGCAGACCAACGTGTGTGCCTGCCTTCTTCACACACGCTACACGCTGAACAGATTTTTCACTGCTATTAGCATTTAAGCTTCTTTCTTTCTTTTTTTTTTTTATACACTTGTTAAGGATTACAAATTGGCATCACCTCCAACCAGCCACAGACCAAGCTGCTACCACCACCCAGACTCAGACAAATTAAGATTTTTAAATACCCAACAGCTGCACGAGAAAAAAAACACCAGAAAACACCAGTTCTCACATGGGAAAGCTTGAAAATTCCAGGTACAGTCAAATACACTAAAAAAAAAAAAAAAAACAGCTCCAGACCACAGGCGCCGACAGCTTCTAGCCCCCCTCCCCCCCCAGCAGGACACCACAGACAGCATTTTGCCCAAGTACACTTGATTAAGGCTCTGGCTGCACAAAACCATCCTGTTTCAGATGCCTGTGATTTCAAATAATTGACTACACAAGCTTTCCTCTAACATTTATGTGAGTATTTTTTATGCCCGTGCATCAGCAGCATACAAATTACACAACACTTGGCTGAGAATCCCAGCGCTCTGCACCCTCGGAAAAAGCAGCTCCGTGCCGCTCATCTCTCTCACAGGGAAAAGAAAATATTTAAAGGCTGCATACAAATCATTCCTGTAAAGTGTCGTGCGGACTGGTTTAAATTAGATAGGGTAAAAATATATGCGAGTTTATCACGAAACACTAAAATCTTTGCTATGGAGACACCAATTTCTCTCCACAGCCTTTTACAACTGAAATACATCCAATTCTCACTGGCGATGGAGGCAGCAGATGAGGCACCTTTACTAGAGCCTCCTCAAGGAAATAGGATTAGAATAACAACCACCAGGTAAATATTTGCAAGCATTATTTCCTTCGCTTTGCTGAAAAGCAGTAATACCTGTCACTACTTGCTATGTATCTACCACCATTAAATCTTAATGCCAAGGAAGAATTTCAATCCATAAGGCAGATTGTCGAGCCTGAAATTCAGGTACTCAGCAAGGCAGGAGGAAGAGGGGCTCCAGCCTCCTAAGCAAGCTGGCATTCGGTAATTTTACCAAATGTAATTACCCAGCTCCGGTCCCGGGTATTTCCTTCCCTCCAAGTAGGATTTCTTCACCACGTAATTAGTGTCCCAGTTAAGACTCAAGTCACCAGAGAACATATTTTCCCCAAAACAAAGCCACATGCACACTTACAGGAGATTCAAGCATTGTTTCAAGGAAATGCTGCTGTTTCCTCACGGTAACTTAAAGCTCTTCCTAGTGTTTGTCGTAGACGCTGCATGGATCTAAAACAAACTGAAACCAACCCACCACCGTGGGAGCCCCCATCATCCTGGTTTTATTCCCCTGCTTGAGCCACTTGACTGTTACAAAGTGCTGCCTTCTTCTAAGGTATAAGAAAAGCAGGAGGTAATAAAAAAAACCTTAGTACTTCAAACACATGTCCGAAAGCCACAACATAAAGACAGAGAGTACAGATTAAATGCTGTAAAGATACACTTGTCAGGAGCCTGGCTTTGAAGTATCTGCAGGAAACACTGTCATCACGCAGCCATGTTGCAATTACACAGTTAAAATAATCACCACCAGTTGTAAGCAGTCCATCTGGTTTACTGAAAAGGGAACACTGCTGGTACAGTATTGATTAACACGACTAGTCTTCGCTGACCCTAGAGAAATACATTGTCTGCTCTACTGAGCAGTGGCAGAGAGCTCCACGACGCTGCAATATGCTTCGTTTTGTTTAGAAGCATTTTTGGGGACTTAGTTAAAACATAAGTAGGAAATAGAATAACCTTAACAGGTTACCTGCCACACAAGAAGGAAGAAAATGAAGGCTAGAGCTTTGTTGAAGGATTTTGGGGGTTTGGTTTCTGAGTTTTCTTCCCCCCATGCAAAACCAACATTCACCTTGGATGATCTGTATGTTTAAGTCTCAGAAAATGCTATTAAATCATCACAAAAAAAAAAAAGCAGTAAGTAAAAGAAAAAAAAAGAAAAAAAAAGGCAATTCACCCTGAGCCACGTTTTTATGAAATGGAGACACGGGCAAGAGTTCATTTTTAAAAGGAGAAGCAGAACTGAACAGTAAAACCAGTTGTGAAACACTAAACTTTCCATCTCCAGTTTCCAGGCTGTCACAGCCACTAACGCTTGCATGACCAGGTCTCCTATAATTGCTATTTAGAACAGAAATACGCAATAAAAAAAGCTGGGAACTGATCAAGTTGAAGGACAGAAATGAACGCTCATACTCGCTCCAAACTCCAGCGTGTTGATCGCTGCACGGGCAACTCAGCCTGCTGCAAATTTCAGAGCAAACCCTTTGCACTTACTCAGACAAGTCTGGAGGTGATGCAAGTCCCAGCTAGTCTAATAATTCACAGGTTCACAGCAAACTCCACTGGAGTCCAAACCACCCTTTTCCTAGGAGGACGCAGACAGGATGGGCCCTGGCCTGTTTTACACCTTCCTGCGCTACCTTCTGTAGGACTGACAAGTTCCCCTAGAACCAGAGACCCAGAGCATCTCTGCATGGCAAAAGCTGAGCCCCACAAACCCCAGATGCAGCTAAGCCAGAGCAGACACCGGGACGGACGCAGTAGCGCGAAGGTTCTGCTGTTACGACAGACACACGAAGGCTGTGAGGGTAACTGTGCTTTGGGAGGAGCTCAACCAGAGCCCCAAGCGCGCACCCACAACCCCACCGAGTGCGAGATTCCACCAGTGGAGCACTTCCCACGGAAAGAAAACAGGTCACGCGGCTTCAGCAGCCACATTTCACAGGCAGAATGAAGCAAGGTGCCCAAGAGTTTCCCTACCGAGACAGAGAAGCCACTGTAGGGCTCGCTCCATGGAGCGTTTTAAACCCTTACACCGCCCGCCACCACAATCATTTAAAACTGCTCCAATATGCACCTTTAATCTGCCAGTAAATCCATTTTGTAACTATGCCAACTTTTTCTTTTTCAGTTAATCAAGTAAAATATTTAGTTCCTGGTAGAGCACACACAAAAGAATGCATTGATGCCATTAGAAAACATGAGAGAATTAATCTCCTTTTCCCTCTTCATGACTCCATGGAGTGTTTCTTCACCCCAGAAAAAGAAAATTATTGGAGTGATGATAAAAAACTGTTCCATTTTATGAACAAACCAGGAAAGAAATTACATTTCACTCCAAGTTCCTTACATTCATACAGACTGCAACACTTCTAGAAAGAACACAGCCACTACGAAGCCTTAGATTCACGAGATGTTTTCAACTAAAAATAAAAATCCACCAAAACGGTCTATACCCAATTTCAGAAGCAATCTCAGGAGGGAATTTTGCTTCAAGAGCTGCCTGGAATTTGTTCTCTGCCTATAGGGCCATGTCCCCAGTGGTAAGAGAGTACTTTGTGTACAAAACCAGGAGGGGGGAGGAACCCTTTCCTGCAACTGGATATCAAAACAGACCTCCAAGCTTAGAGTAGAAGCCAATCCATAAACACACCGACTCTTGTGCCTCAATGAAGAGGCCGATTTTCATTCCACACGCACAGCCCCTCGCAGGACAGCTGCTCTCTCTGGGAAAGGGCAGAGGGCATCAAGGGCTCAGCTCATCCTGGCTCCTTCCGAAGAAAGGGGAGGGGAGAGCAGCGATTTGCCTTTCTAAACACGCAATCAATCTACCGGACTGGGGGAGGTTAATTCTGGACTGCAGAAGTGCAGCTGTTTTGGGTTGGGATTCTTCTTTTTTTTTTCCTCCCCCCTCCTCTTTGCTAAGGGGCAAAGGTGTCGAGCAGCTCCTCCCCAGCACACAAAGGCTCCTCCAAGGAGAAAAATACCAAGCAATTTAAAGATTAAACTAGAAAATAAATAAATAAGCAGGACTGGCTAGGCTGGCTGGCAGCTCAGTTCAGCTCCATCCTCTGCGCACACACTCACAGGGCTAACGCCTACCCAGGGATGATGAAATGGGAAACGGAAATTACCATTTCAGACAACTTTTGGTATTGTTCCTCCCAGCTCAGCACGCACCCCAAAACGGGGGCTGCCCGCCCTCGTGCCCCCCAAAAATCCAGGGTGGATGGGGAGGGGGACACACACACTGCAGCCTCAACCATAGATCCTCTATTTCTCTCACCCCATAAGGCACCCCACAAAATCCACCAGCCCTGGGCTGTCTCCGGACCTTCCCCCCAGACTCCCCCAAACCCTCCTCACCCCGACCATCTCTCCCAAACCTTCCTCACCCCAACCACCCCCCCAAACCCTCCTCACCCCATCACCCCCAAGCCCTCCTCAGCCCAACCATCTCTCCCAAGCCTTCCTCACCCCGACCATCCCCCCCAAACCCTCCTCACCTTGGTCAGCCCTCCCCAAACCCTCCATCCAGCCCCCCAAACCCTCTGCACCCCAACCAGCTCTCCCTCAACTTCTCCTCTTCTCCCTTAGCCCCCCAACAGCCTTTTCTCGCTCCCAACACCCCATCAATTCCCCCTCTCCCTTCAAAACCCCCACATCCTCCTCTCACACCCTGCACGGCGCCTCCTTCACCCGCATCCCCTCCCCACTCCCGGTGCTCCCTGCTCTCCCCCCACCACATTCCCGGTGACCCCCCTGTTCCCTCTTCTCCCCCCCCCATTCCCGGTGCCCCCTCTACCCTCTCTCTCCTTCATTCCTGGCGGCCCCTCTGTCCCCCCCCCCCTTCCCGGTGCCCAACACCCCTCTTCCCGTTCCCCCTCTGCTCTTCCCCCCGGTTCCCTGCCCTCTCTCCCCACCGATCTACCCTCTTTCTCCCGGTTTCCCCCCTCCCCATTCCCGGTGACCCCCCTACTCTCCCTCCTCCTCCTCCCCCCCCCCCCCCCCCCCACTTCCCTCCCTTTGCTCCCGGTATCCCCCCCACCCCTCCACTTACCGTCGCCGTGGGCTCAGCGGGCCGAGGCAGCTCCGCCGGCCTCGCTCGCATAGACCTAGAGGGGGTGACGCTAGCGAAGGGCCGGCGGGCAGTGGCGGCGGCGCCTCCCGGCCGCGCGCTCCATGGCCCCGCGCTCGGGCCCGGCTCGGCTCGCAGCGCTGCCGCCCGCACGGGCGCGGATGAGACGCGGCCGCTGATTGGCCGGGCGAGTCGCGACGCGCCATTGGCCCCTGCGGGCCAATGGCGCGTCGCGACTCGCCCGGCCAATCAGCGGCCGCGTCTCATCCGCGCAGGGGAGGAGGAGGCGCGCTCGGCCAATGAGCGACGGCGTCTCATCCGCGCGGGGAGGAGGCGCGCGGGGCATGATGGGAGCACCCGCCATTGGCTCACGTGTGCGGCTGCGCTTCCGGGGTGGGAGGTTATTCTCCCTCTGGACTCGGCGCTGGGGAGGCCGCGCCTCGAATCGTGGGTTCGGGTCTGGGCCCCCCTCACCACAGGAAGGGTGTTGAGGCTCTGGTGCAAGTCCAGAGAAGAGCAACGAAGCTGATGAGGGGGCTGGAGAACAGGCCTTATGAGGAGCGGCTGAGGGAGTTGGGTTCTCTTGAGAAGAAGAGGCTGAGAGGAGGCCTCATTGCTCTCTACAACTAGCCAAAAGAAGATTGTAGAAAGGAAGGTGCTGGACTCTTCTCCCAAGTGACAGGGGGCAGGATGAGAGGGAATGGCCTCAGGCTCCACCAGGCGAGGTTCAGACTGAATATCATAAAAAAAAAATTCATAGAAAGGGTCATTGGGCACTGGAACAGCTGCCCAGGGAGGGGGTTGAGCCACCTTCCCTGGAGGGGTTTAAGGGACGCGTGGATGAGGTGCTGGGGAGCATGGGTTAGTGATTGATAGGAATGGTTGGACTCGATGATCCGGTGGGCCTTTTTCAACCTGGTGATTCTATGAATGGCCTCAAGCTGCGCCATTGGAGGTTCAGGCTGGACATCAGGAAAAACAGTTTTACAGAAAGGGTCATTGGGCACTAGAACAGCTGCCCAGGGAGGGGGTGGAGTCCCCATCCCTGGAGGTGTTTAAAAGACGGGTGGATGAGGTTCTCCAGGACACAGTTTAGTGGCTAATAGGAACAGTTGGACTCAATGATCCGAGAGCACTTTTCCAGCCTGGTGATTCTATGATTTTATACTCAGCCCTGTGTCCCTCCTAGCCCCGGTGGTGCCTGAACCTGGTGCCTCTCAGCCCAGTGTCCTCTCTGACCCTGGCCCTGCGCTGTGGTTGTTCTTTCTGATCCTTTTCTCTCATTTCAAGTGCTGGTTTTGTAATACCAAGAGGAATTTGTGCTGGTTTTATTTACAGAGTCTCTTCTAAATAACCAAACCTGTGGCTCTCCCAGCAAGGATGTTCATTCTTGCTGGAGAAGCCTCCTGCCTTTGGCCCCCTGGGCTTGTGGAAGCAGCAGAAGTGCGGATGTGTTTGTGCTGCAGACATGAGAAGCCACATGACAACCCAGTTCCTGTGCTTGAGGCAGAGCTTCTGCCTGGCTGCAGCGGTGCCTCGAGCCTCAGCAAGGCTGTCCCATCTCCTGACAGTCACTGCATTCCCGCCTGTTACATTTGTGCTCTCTGGTGTTAAGGTAACTCCAAAAGTACTGGTAGATCCTGTTACTGAGATGCAGCTGCCCGTGCCTGAGCTCAGCAGGACCCATCTTCAGGATGGGAACACTCGGTGTGTATCTGTATTTTGTACCACATATCAAGTGCCAGAACCCCTTTATGCCATCAAGGTAAACCAAAGGCTGCAATGTCCCCCAGGAAAGAGTCCTGTTTATGGAGCAGATCCTCATGTACAGAACTGGGATGTGTGTGCGGCTGCCTGCTCAGCCCAGGTGGACAGGGTGCCCTGGTGTGGGTGGCAGCCACCTGCGCAGCAGCGTCACTACATTTTGTTTTGGTTGCTGAGGACAGGGAACCCTTCAGGCAGCCGCGCTCAAACAATTTCTGCTGATGATCTCATCAGTAATTGCTCTGTTTTCTTAACCCCCCTTTTCCAAGAGCGTGGCCCATAACTGTGACAGCTTTTTTGGCATTAGCGATTCCACTTTGAGTCGTGCATTTGGCAGCCTTAAGGACTGTTTCTCATGTGCTGAGGATGCCATTAGTCCCCCAGGAAGAAAAATCTCTCTGCTGGGCTCAGCAGTGATGAAGGAGTGGCTCTGGACCACGTGTCTGGCTTCACTGTTAAATAACAGCATGAGGGAGATTTATTCTGAGCCTGTTAAGCTGGTCCTGTGTTCTGCTTAGGCTTAGTCTTTTTATCTCTGTCCATCTTCCTCCTCCATAATACCTACTAAACCAGGCAAAAGAAAGGTGGTTGAGGCTTTTTGTCCATTAAGCTTCTCACCGTACTTCGCTGCAAACAAGTGTTTGCCTCTCTGGTGCCTCTGAGGGAGCAGATGAAAGGGGAAACAAGTTTCTTCATTTCCTAAATATAGTTGGTTGTAACTGCTTCCTTGAATGTCATCCAGGTCAAAGATCTGGTGCTGGAGAGGAAGTTAAATCTTTTCTGTGCCATCCTGACCTTTTTCTAGTTGAACACAACAGCATGGACTATCACCCTGTTTCAGGGAGGGAGATTGAAAAGAATGAAAGTGAACAGTGGGAGTGAGGGGGGGAATTATTTTGGCTGGGGGTTGTTCCGCTGTTTTTCTAAGTGAGACTTCTGTGATGGTTTTGTTATTCTGAGATGGCTTTTCCTCCTTGCAACTTAATTGCAGTACTTAAGAGGAAGGAAAAGAAAACCCTATGGTTAATTTTTGAGCACCCTTATCCTTTACTGAAGGCTGTGAGCTCTCAAATCCTAAAATAAAACAAACACTCTGGTGCTGAGGAGGAAAGAAAATGTTGTGTGAGGGCAGGGAAAATTGAGGAATGTGCCTTCAGGCCTATTTCTGTCTGTCACAGCAAACCAAAAGGACACTGACTTTGGAGGAAGAGCTCTGTGACCCTTTGGTTCTTGCTCTGTGACTCTCCCTTTGTCCAGCTCTGGAGATGGCATCAGCTGTTCACCTGCTTCTGCAACGGGTGGGTGACTGTGTTCATCTCACTCCTTCAGCTGAACTCCCCTGATGCTCCGTAGCTGCTCTCTGGTGATGGAAGGAACCATTAGAAGGGTAAAAGCAGCCGGTCTGTGTTAATGCGGGTGCAATTCTCTGCTGATTCAGCTGCTATCAGCACGTAAAGATGGGAATCTATTTTTAATAGATGAGGCAATGTATGATTGATGACTACTATGGTCACACAGCAGGGTAAATCCTGTGTGACCAGTCAAGTGCCAGCCTCAAAGACGCCAAGAAAATAAGAACTTTGATTAGAAGAACCTTTAAGTTTGGCTCATGTTTTAATTAATGTCATCTATTAACATTTTGAAGAGGGATGGTTTCAGCCAACAAAGCAGCCATTTAGAAAGGCAGCCTTTGGAAAACCAGCAAGGAGCACAGCCGATGCTCTTGGTCCTGCAGCAGAAAGCTCCCTAGCTCTGTACACATTCTGGTTTTGTGGGGTTTTTTTGTTTGTTTGTTTGTTTTAATAAAACTACTTTTAATTCACTCTTGTTTGGTTTGGGTTTTTTTTTTGTTCAAGGACAACTCCAACTTAAAACAAGCCCTTCTGCCCATGATGCCATTCAGAAATAGAAGATTAAGCTTTCACCCACGGGGGTCACTCGTAGCTCTATGAGATGCAATGAAATAATAAGGCTAAACTAACACAGCGGCTCACTCATACCAAACCCAACATTCTTCTGAAGGTTTAACTCTGTGATGCAGCCCTCTGTGCTGCTGCTGAGTTACAGCATCAGCCCAGCAAAGCAACAGCACCACACACTGAGGTCAGGACAGGCAGAGCCAGCGAACCAGAAGCTGATTTAGCTCCTGGGTGATACCACGCCCTTGGCCTGGACAGACAGCAGTGGTTTTGGACCACTCAAAGCCCTGAGCTGCTCTTGTGGATGGTAAGTCTGTTTACAGGGTTCCCTGCAGGACCTTGTATCTATGTAGAGAGTCAGGCCGTGGAGCTTTAGGCTTCCTCCATCTGTAGAGGAGGAGGCTTTCCAAGGGTAGTGGTCCCCTGCTGCTGGGTAAATGGCTCTTATTGATGTTTTAGGCATGAACTCGTGACAGTCCTGCTCTAATTACTGTTTTTACGATTCCTAATGACAGGCTTTAGGTTTCTAGCCAGCTTATGGATTTCAGGGTGTGGAGTGACAGTTGCTCATGGAGCTTATGCTCATGACCTCCTCCAGTCTGCGGGGTCGGGAGATGACTTCAACCACCTCCTGCACACAGATGGATTCCTGGGTTTCTCCTGAGCTGTGCACGCTTCACCAGCTCTCCAGGGAGTGCGCTCCCATGGAGCAAGCTGCTAATTCATGGCCTTTGCATTTCCTTCCTTCTGCTTTACGCCCGCAAGCTAAGCTGTGAGGAACCCATGTCATGCTGTCAAAGCGTTGCTCCTTCTTGCCTGCGTTTACTTTGCTTTTCTAGCAATCCATAAGCTGTGCCTGGCAGACGGTTCAGGCGCTGCTACAGTAGGGCTGATTCCCTGTGATCCCCTGCCTATAGCCATCTGTCACCTACCTGTCTTAAAGTTAAACTCCCTGGTCTTCGGAGGGACGCACAGATAAATGTTCATACCCCAGCACTGTGTCCCAGGTAGCCTTAGCCTGTCAGCTGCCTCGCCGTGGGGCTGGAGTGCCCTCCTTGTCCCCAGGGAGGAGCAGTTAAGTGCCATGCTGTCCTCCCTGTCTGTGAGAAGCAGGTAGGGAAGTGGTCTGGCAACACAGCAGGAACTTGCAGTGATCCCAAGCTGTTCCTGGAGCAGTAGGGGTGATGGTTTTGGACTGGCACATATGAAAAAGCTACTTGCTGGACAGATCTGCCCTGGGGAGGAGTTCCACTGTGCCTGAGGGACAGACCTTTGGCCTTTTAAGCATGTCCTTTGTTCCTGAGCCTAAGGGTCTCCCGGATATTTGGCCTTGCTAAGCTGAAAGGGAGCACCTCTCCCTTGACCTTGACTTGTCATCTGCAAAGGGGTCCTCTAAAAAACTCCATCTGGTACCTGGCAGAGAGTGAGCTGCCAAAGTGTGCTGGAACACTCTGGAACACTCTGTGGCACCCAGCTAGCACAGAGCTGTGCGTTTGTGTCCTGCCATGGGGGAGCCCTGGCTCACAGTGCCTGGTGGGTAACAGCAATTTTTTCATCTTTTGAAAAGTCTGAATTTACCCTCCAGACTCTTCAACTCTACATTTAATCCTTTGATTCATTATTGGCGTGAAGTCTGTGCATGGCACGATGGCCGCCTGATTCCAGGTAGCTGTTCACTCGGTTTGCAAACTGCTGTGTTGCAATGAGTCAGAGCTAAGTTGAGGGGGCTGAAGGCATCCTGCAAGGAGGTTCCTGTGACTTGAGGAGGGAAGAGCAAGAGTGGCAAGACTGTCTTAGAGAAGCCTGAAAACAGGAGATGTGACTTCTCAGACGTAGCAGAGCTGAGAGCGGCGTAGGCCGTGGAAACTCATTTCTCTTGGCCTGAAAAATACAAGATGGGGCTGCTAATGCTGCTTCCTGCTCCTAAACTGCTCAGAAGATAAAGCAGGGATTTCAGACTCCAATCCAGCACCTTTCCCCAGTAGTAAATACATGTGGCATTACAGAGTGATGTCATGGCTGGAGCACATCCCAGCGAGGCCAAGCCTGGATCAGGTTATATCTGTCTTCTGAGAACATTGGCTTACTCCCAGAGGAGCATATTGCTGGTCCAAGGGCAGTGGCTGGAGCCACCTTTCCCAAGGTCACCTCTTGCACACAAAGAGAGGACAGCGCTCTCTTCCACGTACACAGCACAGCCTGAGCTGCCCACACAAACGATGCAGCGCAGCCACGGTGGTTGCTGGCTGCACGCAGGGCAAAGCCTCCTGGCTCCCCTTTCTGGCGTCACTTTGTTGGCACCAGTGAGAACCCCAGCCCTCTTTCCTGGGGCTTTATCATCCGGTTGCCTTTAAGGCACAGTGTGAAAGGAGAAATAGGAATTGTGTTAACTCCAGCTACGCGGTGCCTCTGTAAATAAGCAGTCCTCATAATTCAGTACGGTTCTGTCACATGGAAACTTGCATTTTCCGGTTGGGAGCATCACAGTGAGCGCCCAGGTGCCCTATAGACCTGACACACTGCCTGTTGCTGTCAGTGAGCCCACGCAGACCCATCCGGATTTGCTAGAGGCTGGGCCAGCTCAGCTTTCATTGCCCTCCATCGTTAAATGGCTGTGAGTTCATCTTCACTGTGGTTGGAGCAAAGCTGTAAGGCAGGCGTAACGAAACCCATTTGGCCCTCTCTCAGGTCAGCCTGGCAGGAGTCAGTAAAGTCCTGTCTAAGCAAACTGCATTGCTTCACTTCTGGTAAGGCTGTAATTCTATTTCAATGATGCAACTCTTCAAAAGTAGATCAGGCCTAATTAGCAACGGGTCTAATCACAAATTCAATGGAAGAGAGGTGTGATGTGCCTTGAGCAATGAGAGGGTAGGGATGTGCCTGGTACCCTGCAGTGGTGGGGGGCACTGGGGGACCCCACAGCCCCATAGTTGCTGTATCCCATGGTTCCCTGCTGGAAATCCTGCACCTCTGCTCTGTGCCTGTGCCGGAGGAAGCCTACTGCATCAGCCAGCATTTCCAAAGGAGCAGAAACCTCCTCCAATCACAGCCAGAGCGTCAATAACCTCCTGCCATGAATCCCTCTGCAGGGTGGGGAAGATGTGACCACCACATCTGTGACAGCCACTCAGCCAAGCAGGGTGTCTGGCAGGGGCTGGAGCAGAACAGAGGGCTTGTGATCTGCCTGCGTTTGAGCTAAGCAGGAGCTTTTCCTACTATCCTTCCCTGGCCCAGTGCCTTTGGGTCACTGCAGCTCAGCAGCACCTCTGGCTTTGTGTGCACCCACGTCAGACCTGGGCTCCTGGCAGCCTCCAAGGGGTCGGTGTTGGGTGTCACAGGCTCTGGTCCTGGCCAGGACAAGGCACAGGGATTCCTCCCCAGCAGAGCAGGTGCACGAGACCCTCTCTTCGCAGATAGCGAATGTGCCAGGAGAAGAGCCCACTTAGCTAGCATAGAGTGGAGGCAGATAGCAACGTGGTCTATGTGGCATCTCCCTGGGCAGCTCAGCCTCTCCAACCACACCGGGTGGGATCTGTGGGGTGGAGGAGCTGCTGGTGCCTCCACACCTGGCTGTCACATCCCTGCTGCAATACTATGATCAGTCAATATGGATTAATCGCAACCGGTTTAATTTTGTGTCTGTAAATGAAGCTGTTTGATGATTAAGCCAGTGATAGAAAGACTTCCAGGAGTGAAGAGGACATTTACATGCTAATAGACCTCGATGGTGGAAGGTTTACTTAGACACATCCCAGGGGGAAATGACAATTAACATCCTAGGAGACTCTTCTAGAAAGAGGATGCTAATTCAGGCCTGCTGGGAAGGGAGATAATTATTTATTATGATTTTATGTAGCCCGCAACTTCCCACTCAAGAATGCGAGACACCTCAGGACAGGTAAGTCAGGGGAACTAAACAACAGTGATGATACCCAAAAGTTGTCCTCAAGTCACCTAAGGGGAGAAACATGGACAGATGTGAGGGAGAAAAAGCTACAGAAATCATCCTGGTCAGCAGGACAGGAGAGGAGAAAGAAATGTGACTTCTTGAGCTCACATCAAAGGAAGCGGGCAGGAGAGATCAGCCCTGTAGGCCTGGCAAACAGAACATTCGCTTCAATAGGGCAGGAAGGGTGTAACTGTGGCAGGAGGGAGGTGATATTTGCTCTGAAATGCCTTCCTGCCCCAAAGAAAGACTCAGAAGAGGACGTTGAGCTTAACCACTCTGCTGTGCACAACTAGTGAGAAATAGGAAGACATTACACAAACACAGTGACCTTTGTGAGATCTACACATGGGGAACTTGAAACTCCTCATAACCTTGACACGCTCTGGTACAATGTTTGAGGAGGAGTTCCACAACTATTAGAAATGTGCACATGCACCAACAGAGCAATTTTGAGTGCAGACATCAGTTGGTTATCAAACACATCATAATGGCTTTTCCACAGGAGGCAGGGGATCACAGAAGCCAGCTAACCTGCCTGCTGAAGAGCTGTATAAGTATATATATATTTTTGTTCACTCACTTTGCTTCTGAGCGCACTTCTTAATCTACCATGCTCAGCTGCAGCCACTAAATTCTGTTTTCTATCAGAACTGATTCATACCTTAATCTATGAAAAGGGGATTTCTCCTTAGCAACAGCTCCAAAGGGAGGGAGCTGGTCTCTGCTCTCTGTTCAATCTGAGGTTGCAGAGGTTGTTTCTTCTTTCCCCAGCCATTACAATTACGTGGGACATGACATGAAGAGGAATAAAGTGAGGCTATTTGTGTACTCACACCATCAGACTTCACGCTGCCTGCTTTCCCAGTGCCAGCTCTCCCTGCCTGCCATACCACCAATGATGTTGGGTGGCCACAGCCTCTCCCGTGCCTGCAGGAACCCACCTGATCCTCCTGGGTGTTTGCACTCCTCCTGCCTAGATGTCTGCGAGCCTGGCTTTGGCTGGGCTGGAGACCCAGGCTGGGTTGTGGGAGCTCCAAGGGACTCGGGCCAAGCAGATCTTGGCCTGGGGCATGTCTGCAGAAAACAGCCTGCCTTGCACTGGGCCGGGCTGAGTGGTGGGGGCCTGGGCAGGCCGGGATGCAGTATCCTGGCCAAGCCAGACTGTGGGGCTCAGGGACTGTGGAGATCTGGGGGAACTGAGGGGCACCAGGATCTGGGGCTGTGGGCTCGGGGATCCTGGGGATCTGGGACTGGGGATCGGGGTCTGCGGGGATCCTAGGGATCTGGGGCTGTGGGGATCGGGGTCTGCAGGGATCAGGGTCTGCAGGGATCCTGGGGATTGGGGTCTGCAGAGATCCTGAGGATCGAGGGTTGTGGGGATCAGGGGCTGCAGGGATCCTGGGGATCTGGGGCTGTGGGGATCAGGGGCTGTGGGGATCAAGAACTGCAGGGATCCTGGGGATCTGGGGCTGTGAGGATCAGGGGCTGCGGGGACCAGGGGCAGCGAAGCCGGGAGTCTGCTGCGACCCAGGCCTACAGAAACCTGGGAGCGCGGCCCCTCCTCCCTTCCCGTCACACCCCGCGCGGCCGCCGGCCCCGCCCAGCCGCCATCTTGAGCCATGGCAGCGGCGCCGCCCGCCCCTCCCCAAGATGGCCGCCCGCGCCTCAGCGGGCACTTCCGGCGCGGCCTGGCGCTGCCGCGGCGCCTCCCGGGCGCGGGCCATGGCGCTGGCGCTGCTGCTGCGCGGCTGCCGCCGGCACCGGCCGGCCTGGGCCCACACCCACACCCGGCCCCACACGGGCACCGGGGCCCTCGCCGTGGGACGCGGCCCGCAGGTAACGGCGGCCTCGCGGGGAGCGGCTCCCAGCGCGGGAAGGGGCTCCGGGGAGGCTTGGGTGGGGGGGGAGAACGGTTTGGAGGTGGAAGAGGGGAGGTCGAGGTGAGATCTCGGGAAGAAACGTTCTCCTGTGAGGGTGGGTCGCCTGGAGAAGCCTTGGGTGCCCCGTCCCTGGAGGTCATGGAATCATGGGATAGTTTGGGTTACAAAGGGCCTCAAAGATCATCTAGTTCCAGCGCCCTTGCGGAGAGCAGGGACGCCTCCCACTAGGCATGTGGGAATGCCTCTTTCTGGGTGATCACCATAGAATCATTGAAGAGTGTGGTTGCAAAAGACCTTTGAGATCGTCAAGGCCTTATGAGGAGCGGCTGAGAGAGCTGGGGGTGTTTAGCCTGGAGAAGAGGAGGCTGAGGGGAGACCTCATTGCTCTCTCCAACTACCTGAAAGGAGGTTGTGGAGAGGAGGGAGCTGGGCTCTTCTCCCAAGTGACAGGGGACAGGACGAGAGGGAATGGCCTCAAGCTCCACCAGGGGAGGTTTAGGCTGAGCATTAGGAAAAAAATTTTCATGGAAAAAGTCATTGGGCACTGGAACAGCTGCCCAGGGAGGGGGTTGAGTCACCTTCCCTGGAGGTGTTTAAGGGCCGGGTGGACAAGGTGCTGAGGGACATGGTGTAGTGATTGATGGGAATGGTTGGACTCGATGCTCCAGTGGGTCCTTTCCGACCTGGTGATTCTATGATTCTGTTCTGTGATTCTAAGTCCAACCATACCTGTCCACTGCCAAACCAGATCCCTGAGCACCTCATCTACCCATTTTCTAAATCCCTCCAGGGATGGGGACTCCACCACTTCCCTGGGCAACCTCTTCCAGGCACCAAACCCCTGCTGCTCAAGGATTGGTTCCAGGCACCTTTTTCTCCATCCAGTAGCCTCAGGGACTATGTCCTGCTTGCTCCTGCCTAGCAGCACGATCCAGTATCTCCCTGCTACCAGCTCCATCTTGCTATCTGACAGTGTATGCCTCCTCTGTGCAGAATATTTCTAAGTAGAATATTTTGATTTAATCTAAAGTATAATTAAGTTTCATCTAAGCAGAAGTTTGTGCCTGTGCAGTGGAGAAGTGGTGAGGCAGGAAATTACATTGGAGAAGGGGCAAGGACTGTGCTCAGTGAGAGTACTGGTAGATGTTAGTTTAGATGTTGTGGAGTTGCCTTCAGATGTGAACATTGGCTGCAGGATTGGTGCTGTGCTACCACAGGGAGGTGGCCGTGCTGTCCTTGCTGCTGGGTTGCGAAGTCTTTAAGGCGTCCTGTGGTGGGAGGGTGTCAGTACATTTACAGAACTGACTTCCTACATATCTTCAGCATGAAAACCAGAGATACAAGGAGGAAAAAAATAAAATTCTAAGTGTTTTGAGTGTATGTCCCTATTTATACACATGCTTTCTTTAAACTGGGTTATACACAACATTTTCAAGGTCATTTAAAAAGTCCACAGCGCAACCAGGAATAATATTCAGGTCTCGCAGCTGCTGGTCCAGTAGCTTTCCTACAGTATTTTCATGCTTAAACATCTTAGTCTCATGGAATGCTGAAAGGGTAAGTGGTAATGGTACTTTTCCAATAGTTACCTTTATTTTTTTCTTTATCTCCCTCCTCAGACCCTTCTGTCGCAAACACTTTCCACCCCACGTCAAGGTCTCAGTGGAGTCCTGGTGAAACAATACTTAATTCGAGATCCAGTCAGGCTTTGGAATCTCCTAGGTGAGTCCCAAAGAGCGACTGTACAGGTGGCGGAGGGGAAAAGGTCTTGCTTAGAGCGTTGTCTTTTCCTTATCTGCACTGCTTGCATTCGTGAAACTGAAGTAAAGCTGCTCTGCCCTTGGCTTTGGGAGCTGTCTGCCGTTTGCAGGGGTTCTAATTCTTTATCTGGTGACAGGGATGAACAATGGCACCTTCCTCAAGGAGTTCAGCATGATTAAATAAGCACTTGAGTCATTAGACCTAAAAGTAAATTTAAAAGCTGCAGGTTTTAAAGTAGAGAATCTTTCTGGGCCTCATTAGCAAAGCCTAAGACGAAAATGTCCTTCACCTTTCTCAGAAACAGCATTGTATGACCTTGCTGGGAACCTTACATTGGAGCAAGTTTAAAATGTGTGTTAGAAAAGGTTACCTGAATTCTTAGAGCAAAAAAACCAGAAATATAGAACAAAGGCAATTATTCTTCTCACTACTCTCCTCAAACTGGGGAGGTGAGTTTGCTGATGCCTTTGAGATTTGTATCCTGGCCAATGTGGGCATAGTGAGCTTGGGCTGCTTTATCTTTGAGAGTTTTTTATATGAGTTAAAATATTGATAATATTTCAATTGGCAGTGAATCCTCTAGTAGAACTAGAAGGGAACAAGCAGTCTGATTTCTGGGCTTACTCCTCGTTCAGAGCCTTCGTGAAAGACCATGAGAACTGGCAACTGCTGCCCTTGTCAGTTGTTTTCTGAGCTTTTTGCATTTTCCTGGTGAACAATCCTTTGCTTATCATTTTGTAGCGGCAACTGCGAGTTTTACTGTTTGTAGACGTACTTCCTTGGCTTTGATCAGCGTATTCTAGCAACATTTACTGAGAAACTGCATTTCACTCCAGCACGGACACTTCCTTTCTTAAGCACTTGCAGTTCCTTCTGGGGGGCTGTTCTTTGCTGACCATACCAGTGTTAACTGTGGGGTTGTGCCCTGGGAAATGTCTATGTGTTTCAGCACTGAAGAAACTTCCCTTAATTATTTTCTTTGCCACATTAAAATGATCTTTGAGCAAAACCATATTTTGATTGGATTGTCAAAAAGTATTTATTACATAAGGAAACTAGGAGTTTGTGCCTCCCATTGCTCCCTTTGGTAAGGCTGCCCCATTCCCTTGGCACACGAACGCAACGGTGTGCTTGGGTGGATGTGGAGCTTGGCTTTCTCTGCATTTGGACCTCACATGTTCTTCTGCCATCCTTGTTCTCCTCTCCCACTGTCTCCTGAGCCCTTCTCATAGTAACCACTTACCTCTGCTTGCCTGCAGGTAGCACTCACTATTTTACTACTTCGAGCTCTCAGGGAAGTAACCAGAAGAATGGAGGATCCAAAAAGAAATCTCCGCAGGAGGAGGATGGTATGTACATACCTAAATGATATCTAATGAAACAAACTGTGTGTGTGTGAAGAATGAGTGTAGGCAGCATGGAAGATCCACCTGAATGCTTCTGTCTCTGGATACTGTAAACCTGTACCTGTAACTTAACCACCTCTGCCAGCTTCTGGCTGAGGACAGGCTTGAAGGGGTGTTTTGGCTTAGGTGGTGGAATACGAAGGCTTAAGAGAGATCGTGAAGCTTACTCTTTCTGTGCTGTTCTGTATCCTAGGCGCAACTTCATGGGTGTTTGCCTTAGTTTTGCCTCTTTGCAAAGGGGAACAGCGGTGTTTACTGAGTTTTGGGTTGGAGTTTTTGTTGTAGAATACCTTGATTTAATAAATCTCTATTAACTAAATCCAGTTCTTGAAGCTGGATTCTGTTTTTTCTTATATTTCATTTACCTTCCCTGTGGATGTCTCTCTACTTCTAGTGATTTACAGAGCTCCTGGTTAAAAATAGATTCCTTAAGGAGTTCTCAGCTGTGTTAGGAATGCCACTTGCTCAGAGTTTTTTATCCTTAAATCAGTCTCTCCCAGTGCTGTTTTCTACACGTCTTATCTGCCTCAGCCCCAGGCATCCTGCTTGAAATTAGTTTTATCTCACTAACTGTGTTCTGGAAGCTAGGGATCTATGTGGTGTGCCAGTTTACGTTGTGCAGTTGAGGAATGCTTTCCCTGTACATAAAGCTTAAGGGTGTGAGGAATTTAAAGACGCAAACGGGATGAGGGAGTGCAGGGAATAACTTCTGTGTACTGGGCAAAAACTTCTGGCAGGCGGTGTTCTGATCCTTGCAGGAGATGCTGGTGTCTGCTACCAGTAGGCTTTCACTAAAGATTTTTCAAATAGGTTTGTGGGTGACCCTTCAAGTCTTGGTCGTGTTGTTAGTGTTCTCCTATTTGTAGATCAGCAACAGCTGCATTCCATTTAAAAAGTGTAATTCGACTCTTTCCGTGAAGAAAATTGTCCTTTGTGAGTACGTGCTCTTTCCCTCCAGCCTCCCAGGAACTGAAGTGCATGCAGAGATGTTCCAGGCTCTGGGTGAGGCGAGTTTTCAGACCCTGGTGTAGATGTTTAGCTGTTAAGTCCTGGGGCCGATGGTGTGTCCTGCATCTGCTGGTCTGATGGGGCAGTTTGAGAAAGAGGTCAGAAATGGTGCAGGCATTATTCCTCTGTCTTGTCAGTAATGCCTGCAAAAGCATAGTGAAACCAGAATGTTTTCTTCAGTTTATGGTGTTAGTTGATGCTTCCAGATGCTGGTGATGTCTACGAGTTCATATAGATTCTGCTGTGCTGCTTGTTCCATGGGCCTTTTGCTGAGAGTTGGAAGGCATTTAGCATCATGTTTAAGTGACACAGGTTGTAATATAATTGTGTAAATTGTACGATAAACTTATACGTAGGTACCACCAGGTAGTGCAGCAGCCTGACTTTTCCTCTCTTGTGGTTAAATAATAGGGGAACACCTTGGACTAACCAACTTCTGCAGTCCGTGCAGTCAGCTGCTGATGACTTTGAGCCTGACTTAAATCACAGAATCACCAGGTTGGAAAAGACCCATTGGGTCCAACCAGCTTTTAAGGCAGGAGCAGTGGCTTTGCTCATTTTATCCACTTGACAGGGCTGAAGTCCCATGGGAAGCGAGTACAGGTACCACAGGGTCCTTGTTAAGGAAGTCAAAGCCAAGAGGTTGGGGCCCTTTGTGTTTGCAAGACCACACAGGGTGACTGCGACCACAGCGCCTTGAAGTATTGTAGCTGTTGAAATTAGTAAACAGTAACATGCCGTGTTCGTGGCCTCTCCTCGTGTGATTAATGGATAGCCTGACTTTGGGAGGTGGAATGCTACCCTGCGTCTCCAGGGGAATACTTGTCTCTGTGGTAATTATTAAAAAGAACTCTTCAAACTGTCACTGCCGCCCTTGCAAGATTTTAATCGAGAGTTCACATTTGGGGTTAATGGCAAATCATTGCTTCACGGAGGCTTTTTGAGACTAAAAAGCTGGAAGTATTCCCACAGCTGTTGCTGGCAAGTGTCACATCCAGTTACTGGTTCTCATTTACTGAGTATTGTGGGTTCGCTTATGGTGCAATGTGAATGTTCTGCTGCAAAGAGAATCAGAGTTCACAGCAGCTTAGAAATAGATTGATTTTTGTCCTTAATTAAATGCAGAGTAGAGGAAAGCTTTGTGTTCTAGCTTTCTAGAAATGGTCGTTGTTCCTGAAGTTATTCAGCTGTGAGCTGAAGGTCCTAGAGGAGTGCAGCTTCTAGAAACTGGAGAAGTTGTTTGTGACAATATCTAGTGGCCAGCTTTTACCCTGTGGTAATCTTTTTGTGACAGATTTCTCAGTTATGTGTGCCCTTGAACTTTTTATGTGCCTCCTCACTTTGAAATTTCATAAAAGAAATGTGCTTTAGCAATAGCTGACTCTTGACATCTCCAAGGAACTTGCGTAGCAATAGATGGACCTTCTTTCTGTCTGTGCACACTTTTCTGGAGTAGTTTTTTTTTTTCTGCAGACTTTTTTTTTCATTCAGAACTAGCTCAGCTTTTCAGGACCTCGCTCGGAGCAAGGCCTCTATCGTACTATATTTTAATTTTCTTTAATAAGACTATAGTGGGTGTCAATCTGCAGCTCTGTGATGAATTGCTTTGTTCTAATAAAGCTGTATCTGGCAGATAGCACAGAAGTGAGGGATTGGCATTGAAGAACAAAGTGGATGGGCTGGACACAGTGTCTGAGCTTGTCACTGTCTTTTGAAATTATGACCTTATCTGAAAAGCTGCATTGTTTCTATTTAGGAACAAGCCTTTCCTGTTAAATATGAAGCAGGGCTAGGAAACAAGTGAAAAATGATGCTGCCTATCTGAAGGACAGAGTACTTTTTTTAGCATCTGACTGGGTCATATGTTTGTCCCTTGGTTTTGTTGCAGAGTGCATAGGGTCTAATTGGTGGCGGGTGATAAATGCTGGTGTCAGGGCATTTGTTAGGAATTTGCAAATAAATCTGATCTGGGCTGCATTGGGCAGAGGTGTTGCCAGTCCAGTGGTGCAGAGTTAATTTATTTCTGGGTCTAGGATAGTATTTATGTATGCCATGTTGTGTTGATGTTAAACTGTATATCAAGAACAAGCGCTAAATTATATATTAAGAACATCCATGTACAACTGGGAAGAGGAGGAGATTTTGTTGCCACATAAACAGCTCAAACACCATCAGCAGCTGACACTGAACTGTGCTGTTGCAGTGCTTTGTGGACCACAGGATTTCAGATTTGCCAGCACAGTGTGAAAAATGTTGGGAGCCTGTAAAAAAGGCTTGGTGGCAAATACTCAAAGTAAACCATGCCTTTTTCTCATGTCATCGCTTCAATGTATCACTGTTACTCTTAAGGTGGGGAAAGCACCCCTAGCATGGGAATCCCTCTTCAATCCAGATCTTTAGCCTGGACAAGTATTCAGGTGATTTTAAACGTGAGGTTAGTTGTACAGCACAGGAGAATGTCTGTGTGATTCTAAGAGTGGGACAGATTTGCCTTGTATTTCTGTGCACAGGTAAACTGCATGTCCTGTCTCTGTGCTGTGTCAGATCTACTGTAAATGCAGATGTTTTCTTAGGTAGCAGAAAAATTGTTGGTCTTGTGGTACCCGTGGATTGGGAGCTCCTCAGGAAGCGATTGTCTCTTACAGTACTGTGCTATGTCATTCACCAGTGACACTGACTCCTAATATTTTCTGCTGGATATGTTAGCAACAGCCTGAGGACCAGGCAGTGTAAAAGCGTGTCAGGTAGAAAGGGGCTGTACTCACATTGAGTGTGATTTTTAGGAACAAGGGTCCGATGGCTTTGTTTGGCCCATATCCATGTTAGGCCAGGGAAGTGAGAGTTTGTCATTTTAGAGCAGAATGACATTTAGTGGAATTGTAACGAGTCTAGTGGGCTACGACGGTCTGAAGTCTCCTGGACCAGGATTAGCTGCCTTAAACCAGGAAATGCTGATCAAAGCTCTGCAAAATGTGTCCGAGATTGCTGTCTGTCTGTGTACACAATCAATAACTTCTGGAAGTGAGAGGCTTTCTTTGGCTCACCGATGCTTCAATTCCTCCTCTAGCTGAAGCAACAACTAAAGTGAAAGAGGTGATTCTCCCTCTTCTGTGTTCTGTGTGCACGGTGCCTCACTGCTTAGCTTCTGGGGTGTCGGGGAACAGCTGAATGTAACCGCAACAATGTGATGCAAGCAGATTTTTTTGCTGGCTAGCAGGATGCAAACTTTGCCTCCTTCCAGGCAGCTGTTAAGTTTACATCTGGGTGCTTGTGCTTTCATAACCAGGCATTTGACCTGGTGTTGTTCCACGTGTACAGCTGAGGCCCTGTGGTCTGACAGTCCAGAAGCTAGAAAGGTCTATAAATGCTATGCAATCCAAAAACCTGAGTCACTTGCGTGACCTTGTGCAAGTCACACAGCCTCCTTTGTGAGCCAAGGCAGAAAATTGCCTGTGCAGTGTGAGTTAGGTGCCGCTTCTAAGCGCAGTCTTTCAGGGGAAACCAAACAAAACCTCCACAAAAGGTAACACAGTGTTAATCTTCATCATTTAATTGTCCCTTTGTTGGGTCAGAAAGCTCTGCATTTAGGTGCTGATCTCTTTTTCTGTCTGATATAATTTTTCCTAAAGAGGAGGAGAAGCGCAGGAAAAAGGAAAATCAGATGCACCTTGAACGCTTACGGGCACTGCTCATCATCACTTTCATAGTGTTGATGTTCCGATTCACGGTCAGCGAGAACAGAGAAGGCACCAACATTTCCTGGAACTACTTTGTGAATGAGATGCTAGCGAAGGGGGAGGTCCAGAGGATCGAGGTGGTGCCAGAGAGTGACATTGTGGAAATCTACCTGCACCCAGGAGGAACTCCGCATGGACAAGTTGTGAGTGGCTTTCTGCAGTTGGAATGAATAGTCTTAGATTATGCTGTTGAAAAGAATTGAACTAATGAATGTTTGTTCGGTAAGACTTTAGCTGGTAAATTTGGTCTTTGTTAATTTTTCTTTCTTGTATTCGAAGTTCTGTTACTCATCTCAGCCTGGACATGAAGACTTTTGTTTTAAATAGTAGAAGGAATTCATAGTGGCCTGGAAGAAAATCTTATGTGTGCCTAAAAAGCTGGAACCATTCCATAGTTTCTTCTTACCAGCTTGGTCTGATATGTGAGAAGGCGTCTACAAGATTGTAAACTCTTACTACTAGATCTTGTTTCCATATTTGTCTTCTATTTGGATTTTAGTTTCAGGTGTTCTGTCAAACTCCATCAGACTTCCTTCCCAAAATCTTCCAAAATGGAAACAAAGTTAAGTTGGATCATATGCTTATTTCCATGAGTTGCCATTATCGATGGCTGCAAACTGGTTTGAAAGACTAAGATACTGTTCTTGGGCACATCTCATTTTGTTCAGTGACTTATGATCCATTCGCAAACTGCTGGATGAAATTCACTTCTGACAAAGATACAGAAACAAGATCCGTGAAGTCTGTGTGGAGCACGACACCTCCTTCAAACTGATGCAGTTTTCCATATGTAGAACAAGAATTTGCCTGAGCCCGAGGCATAGTTGTAACTGTGTTTGTAACACTAACTCATTCCTTCAGCTTGCCTGCAAAGTTGTTGTCTCCTTGTTTCTGGATAGCTGAGGCTTAGCCCTTGACTTTTATGCTCAGTGAGGTGTTCAAAGTTTATTTGGAGCCCTAGTGTGAATTACCTGCTCGTTGAGTACATTGATGCAGTATCAAAGAAGTAAATATAAGGCTAAGTTTTATCTCTCTTGTCCATGTTGTGCACTTCTGCTTGTTGCTATATCCTTATTTTACAGTACTTAAACACTGCTTTTTGATTGTGTCTCCGTAGAATGTTACCCTGTTGTTCACAATGCGGGTGGCAAACATTGACAAGTTTGAAGAGAAGCTGAGAGCTGTGGAGGACGAGCTGAATATTGATGAGAAAGACAGAATCCCCGTTTCCTACAAACATCCTGGCTTTTATGGAAAGTATGATATAAATTTGTGCTTACTGTTGATCTTATATTGGTGGCAACATCTCTCGCTTGGAAAGTCCCTTTCAGCTGAGTGTTGTTATAGAACAAAAAAGTGGTCCCAGTTTTGGAGCACTTACCCCATCTTTCAGGAACAGCTGTGCTCTAGATGTACCTTCACATTTCAGATGTGAGAGTCGCAGTGGGGTGTGTAGAGCTGTTTTGGGTCAGTGTCAGCAAGTCTGAGGAAAGTCTGTGTTGGTTGCAGTGTGTTCTTGCACAGCTGAGCACATTCTGTCCTTATAATCAATTATTCAAGTGCAGAGTGTGATAGAAATCCTGACTCAACAAGTGATGTTATGTCCTGGTCTGTGGAGAGTGCTGGTAATGCAGCAAGCGTCCCCCTGTTAAAACGCTTCGAGGAAGGCCTGGAGTGGTGGTTCAGTCTGTAAAAATAAACACCTGGCTTTGGCCCATTTCTCCAGCATCTGTAGATCAGAGGGCAGCCTGATTTGGTGCTCGCTCTAGCTGTGAGCCACATACTGAGCAGAGCGGCTTTGATTCCAGGATACAAAATCACAGTGAGAGAAGCACTTCTATTAATCTTACGGCCCTTTTATGTTACCTGAAACCAGGATGCTTTGCTTAAAATATGCTTAAAGCTTTTAATTCTGAAATAAGCTATAATGAGCAAAAAAGAGGGAAGCGGTGTCAAAAGACTAGAGCACAGATTATTCTTTAGTCTGTGCGTTCATATGATATACTGCTGTGTTGTGGTCATTTGCTGCTGATGTGGTTTATTTGCCCTTCTGTTAAGACTGGCAGCTTTTTGCAAAGCAGTTTTATGGGGTCTGGAGTACAGAGCAGACCTGTGAGGCTCACTCACTGGGCTGTTGAGCAAGTCCTCCTCCATCACAGAGGGCTGTTACACAGGTGCAGGAAGATGTGTTCTATACGTGTGGGAAGAGGCAGTGTTTTGGGGGGCTCTCAACTAATTGCTTAATCCACAGTACTGACAGAGAGACGTAGTGCAGAAATCCTGTCTGTGAAGTGCGGAAATCCTGATTCCTGACAACTGATCGCGTCGTGCCACTGCAGTTGTCTGCTGAGATGGCCTGGCCACTTGCTTGTGTGCCCTGCAGAGCATGACATCTACTTTTAATTGCTCACAAGGTTTGGAGCACAGTGGCTTTCCTACCAAAGGTGGGGATAATCAGTGGGTGTAATTGCTCACAGACACCATAACAAAATGTGAAACAAGTGTTGTCTTCCTATATGAGTGGGTACCTGGGCTGGATTTTGTCTGGTTGACCTCTGTACAGCCTTTGCATAGTTTTAACAGAAGGTTTATATGAATATCAACTTGATTAATTGATCAAGCAATGTGAGACCTTTAGTTGAAATTCAGAACTTGCCAACTTTTTCAGACTTGTGTATAATGGGCTGCGTAAGCTCGGCAGTGAGTCAGCCACCAACATGAACTGGTTCTCTGCCCTTGGAAAGAGGTTTCTCTTTTTTAAGAGATATTATAGGGTCTGAAGTCCCTCAGGAGACTTGGTGAATATTTGGAGAATTCAGAGTCTGTCTGGAGTTCAAACCTGTGAGATGCAGCTTGGATTCAGTTTACTCTGAGATGTGGGCACTTGACGTGTTTCAGAATTAATCCTGTTTGCACAGTTAACAAATTGAAGGTGCCTTTCAGTTTTCAATGTTGCCTAGGTTCTCCAACTGAGAAGAATCAAATGCAGCTGGGTGTGGAGCACATGCTGGCCCCCTTGCTTCAGTAAATCATCCCTTTGAGGGATGGAACACACATTCCCAGTTTAAAGATAAGACACACAAGTGTGGCGAGACCAGATGATTTCACAGGCATGTACAGAGGCAGAACAGGGTCCCACAAATCCCACCCTGTCATCTGACACATAGTTCTGAAAAGCATCCATTTTTGGAGCTCACAGGATATTTGTCCTCAGCATGTTTGTCTTGTAACTGCATTAGAACTGTGGTGTCATCTCTGCTCCTCATCTCCCTCCTATTGCAGTTGGTATTGTAAAAGATCCAGAAAATGAATGATGGTGGTTGCTGTAGGACTTCCTTCTGACATAAAGGACTTGAGCAGGCAGGGCCAACCAGGCAAGGCAGAGCAGCCTCTTAGTGGGAGACCCACGCTGGGATTTCTGCCAGGAGGAGAGGAGTTGAAATCTCCCAAGTATTGCTGGATGCAGGTCTCTGCAGTGAGCTCCCTTTGGATGAGCTGCCAGCCCCACTGGTGTAACTTGACTGCGTGAAGGTTACATGTGTTTTATAAGTAGTCATGCCTCTGAAGGGGATGGTGAGGTCAGCTTTCTTCCACAGCTGTAAGCAGTATTTGTGAGTGCCCTCTGTTTAACTTTTTAGATTATGTAATTGTTGGTTTTTTTGGTTTACATATATAAAAAACCTGTATAAGTTCCATTTTCTTACTCGTGTCTCCTCATTGCTGCAGTTGTGGCCTAAATGTCTGGATCTTTAAAATACTCAAAATACTTGAATAACATTTACCAAGTTGTGGCCAAACACCTCAATTTGTACCTGTCTTGCTTCTGTCCTTTTAGTGATATCATCTCTCTGATTGTGACGCTTGTGGCTGTGTCCATGTTGTGGAGCATCTTCCGCCTTATTAGGGTTGCAAGCCGGGTAGGAGGATTCAACGCCTTGGTAAGTATCCTGGATCTTGATGTTGTTTTGCAGCCTTTGGGCAGTCTTGTCTTCTGCTGGCCTAATCCTCTCCCCTTTCCTCAAAAAAATCAGTGCGGAGTGAGAATTAAGTGGTGCCAAGGACTCTCCAGCCTTGACACATCCTGCATCCTTTCCTGTCCGGGTCATTTGTGACCAGATTGTACAGTAACTGGCCTGAGCTGGGGCCCGATCTTTCCCCAGTGGCAGGAAGGGCTGAGCTCAGTGAATTTGCAGTCCAGTTTGCTCTGCTATTTTCAAAGCTTGTTAATGAGCTGCAGCTGCAGATGGTGTTTTTCACTGGGCCCTGCCAATATGCCTCCCATACAGCCAGAAGCAGGAATTGCTGCTTTTTGCAAAATGAGTTCTCAATTTACAAAATATGTTCAGATTCTGGATTTCATTACGTGCTGGCCTGTTCCATTCATCCCACATGCCTCACTTGCAACATCAGTCAAATCTCCTTCTCCTGTCTTTCACCCTTGCGTGGATCAGCTGATGAAACTCTGTAGAAATCAGCCTGGGATGTGCTGCTGGGATTTGGGGATGAAAATACGGTGAATGCAGTCCCCATCTGTGCAGCTCTGTTCTGGCTCTGGGATTCTCTTTATACAAAGGGATGCAGCTGCTCAGAGGAGAAGAGTATTTTAAAGAGGTGTTGAGTAATGAGGGCCTTGAGGACTAGATTCTGTCCCCACATAAGTGGGGACAGCTAGGCCCTGTGTGTCTGGCTCTGTTTGGATAAACTGATGTTTCCAAGGCCTGTGAAGCTGTAAACTTTCTTCTCAAGAAAAAAAAAATCTGAAGTAGCTGTTTTCAGTAGAACATAATGAACTGTTACAAGTAGGGCATTTAGCTCAATTCTTGTTGTGATTGTCACTGTGGCTCAACGCACATCAGGAGACTGAGCTGTGGTGTCTGTTAAATTTGAGAACCTATAGTTCTGTCCTGGGTGTGTCACAGTAGAAACCTACGGTAGCATCGGACAATGGTGCAGTGTCTGTTTATATGCATTTACGAGACAACATTGGTAATTATTCACCACTGACAATTATTTATCATTAATACATACTCCTCAAAACTGTCTCTCATGTACGTTAAGGATCAGAACATTTAGAAATCGAGGAGAAGATCCCAAATAAGGCTTTGGGCATTGTGCACATTTTTAATAAGAATCCCTGCCTGGTCTACTTGAAGTTTGAGCTGGATTGTATTGGGACGGTTGCTGCAGGTTTATTCTGTCTCTCCCCAACAACAGGTGGATAAAGAAGCACAACAATCGTGCTGTGAAGAGTTTTCAAAGCGAAAGTTAGGAAGACATCGATGAGTTGGTGGGCATTTTAGTGGTGTTTGTTAGGGGCAGCTCATACCTGTGCTGTGCTGGCTCCCAAAGTGTAGCAAACAGCCTTTCCAGACTGTTCAGAGTCTGAGCATGTCTTCAATACTTGTGCTGTCTTCCACAGAACCAGCTGAAAATGGCTCGTTTCACCATTGTGGATGGAAAATCTGGAAAAGGGATTGGCTTCAAGGATGTGGCAGGAATGCATGAGGCAAAAATGGAAGTCAAAGAATTTGTGGACTATTTAAAGGTACATAAAAGTAGAACAAAATGAGTGCTTGTTGACCCGTCTGCTGGGAGAGATGGTTAACCTGGGGAGGAGGGTACATCCTTCTCTTCATCCTTCGTGATACTGATCAACCTTTGTTTAAATAAGCTGACAGCTTTTTGTGCCATGGTCAGCGTGACTCAATCTCTGTATTTCCAGTTCCACAAGAGAAATTGGAAGTGGAGCTGCTCCCATTGGCAGTTCAGAGTTGCTTAGGCTGAAGACAGTATTGGGAAGCTCTGGGAGGCTGTATGCTTGTTCAGGTGCTTCACGTGAGCTGTGGATCTGACAGAGCTTTGTTGTTCTTGCAGAGTCCTGATCGCTACCTTCAGCTGGGGGCTAAAGTGCCCAAGGGTGCCTTGTTACTCGGGCCGCCAGGCTGTGGGAAGACGCTCCTGGCAAAGGCCGTGGCTACAGAAGCACAAGTGCCATTTCTGGCCATGGCAGGCTCCGAGTTTGTGGAGGTGATAGGAGGTAAGATGCTGGGGAGGAGGGGTGTGGAGGATGGGGTTACTTGGTCTGTTATGGAGTTGGAGGCTGGTAGCCAGGCCTCTTGCAAAGGATGGAGTTTTACCCTGTCTTTCAATGGGGAAGATGAGTTGGATATTCATTTCTACTGAAAAAATAAAAGGTTTTCAGTGGTGGAGAGTATTTAATTATCTGGTGTGTAAATTCCCTCTGAATTGCTAGCTGTTTCTTTCTGATAGTGTCAGCCATGGTTCTTCACCTGAAAACATTATCTCTGACTTCCCTGTGCCTATTATTAAAGCCACTGACTGAGGCTTCCTTCCTCGTATGAGAGCGCTGATGGATTTTCTGCGGCTCTCTGCTGATGGGGAAAGTATGGCCTCTTTGTGCCTTGGGATTTCTATTTTCCTCCTTTTCTTCCTTCCTCCTAGACCTCTTGAGACCAAACAAGGGTCAGTGTGCAGGAACACGCTGAATATTTTGGCTTCTGATTTGTGGAAGGAACAGGAGTTCATGTTAGGAGCTGGGAGCAGAGCCCATGTTACAGCAGCTGTAGGAGTCCCTGTGGTTCTGGGAGTTCAGTTAAGAGCTCGCATGCTCCAAGACGAGCAGCGCCGAAGGACTAAACATGAGAGTTCTGTAGCTGTTTCTTTGTGCCGGGAGTGCTGAGAGAAGGACTGTCTTGTAGAGGGTTTGTCTGGTGTTAGGAGTCACTAGGGCTAGTATTGATGCTCTCCAGCTCTGCTGGCAATTTTAACTACAAGGCTTATTTCTTCTTCCCTTCCACTCTAGGTCTTGGAGCAGCCAGAGTTCGGAGTCTCTTCAGAGAAGCCCAGGCTCGTGCACCCTGCATCGTGTACATCGATGAAATTGATGCTGTGGGCAAAAAGCGCTCAACCAATATATCTGGTTTTGCTAATGCTGAGGAGGAGCAGACCTTAAACCAGCTGCTGGTGGAAATGGACGGTCAGTATATCTTTCTGCCTCTCAGCAGCTGGGCCCTTATCGCCTCAGAGATCCAAGCTGTTTGCCTGTTTAGCTCTTTCCTACTTGAACTTGCTGTGCCTCTTCAGCATTCTCTTCTTGATGAAGTAATTATAATTGCATTGAAACGAATCTCCCCCTCCTCTTCCCTTGGACAAGGCTAGCTTGCACTTTGCAGCCTGTTCAGGACTAATCCCAGGACTACAGCTTGGTCGTGTCCCTGCTAAAAGGCTGTGTGACGAATGATGACTGTGGCTTAGTGAAGGGTCTGTAGCCTTGTAAGTCAGGATGTTTTTTTCCTCTGTGGACACCAGTGCGGCCTTGGCTGGCCTTGCTTTGGCTTCAGAGATTGCTCTATCACTCACTTGAGATGGGTCCTTTTGTTGTTCTTCCTCCCCTTCACCAGCTGCTGCACTGAGCACCGAGGAAAAGCAGCAGCAGCTGCTGTTCTGTGCAGGGGTTATGGGAGCTGTGTGCCCAGTACTTGGTACACAGTCCTAGAGCTTCACGCTGACCCAGGCTTTCCTGCAGAACCCTTGGGAATCTCCTCAAGCACCAGTCTGAACTCATGTAACCCATCATTAGTCTGTGTTTCTGAAGGCCCTGTAGAACATCTCTCATCTGTCCCTTAGTTAGGCAGGAGTACTCCAGAGCTGATGGTGCTTAAGGAAGTAATTGGACTTGGGACAGATCCGAGTGCTGTGACTAAGTAGTGGAGATAACCCTCTCAAAACTTAGATATTTATATGGGTTGTAAGGGTCTGGGGCTAATCAGTAATTTTTAAAACCCTGGAGCCAGCTGGTTTTGTGACTCTACTGAAGACCCTGAGTCAGAAGAGTATGTAATGTGGCATCCAGATTGAATTTGCACCAACACCCACGTGAGCATTCACCTGCTAATACAATAACAGAAAATGTGCATTAGAGATGATGGCTGGCAGAGGGCAGCAAGCCCAAAGATTGTTACTGTAGGAAATGGCCTCAGTTTTGGAGTGTGTTTTCCCACTGGCAATTGGAGAAGAATTATTTACAGTACTGGGGAACCAAAGGAAAATGAATTGGCAGCAGGGGCATTCCTGTCTGTAGAGGGTAACACTTAGGTCCAGCTGGCCATTAAATATTGTTGGATGCTTGCTGTATTCCATCTAAGACAAGTAGTGGTTTAGAACCTGTTAAGGTTTAAAGTTTAGTTGTCCCAGAGGGACGTGAGTGATGTAATAAATCAATTTTCCTGTCCTTAGGCTTATTCTCGCATTGTCTGCCTGACTACAGGATCCCTATCTAAACAGAGAGATAAGCTTTGCAAACAAGTCCTGGTTTGATGCCGCACTGCTGGGTGGTTTCTGGCTGTACTGCATCAGGAATCAGCCCTTTTCTCTGACACTTCACACTAGTGCCAAAAAGAATGATCTTTTGGCTGTTCTTTGTCATAACTCTGTCAGGGCCTGCGGCACTGACCCAGCTTGCAATGTTTCTGTTGCTAAACTTTATTCGTGCAGAGCAAGGGTAAGGAATCACTGCCTGCCTGTCGAGGAGTGTTTGTATTGGTCTGCTGTCTTGTGGGACAGAGCTGCCCTTTCCCTTGACTGGAATTGTGATGCTTGTTGTCTCATCACACTCTTCATAGGACAAATTAATAGTGCTCCTGCACTGGGAAGCATCCCCCTTTCTCCAGACCTTGTTAAAGGGGTTAAAACTGCTTGGTTTTTTACTGGATGTTTGCAGTGAAACAGGGATGCAGCCCTGCCAAAGCAGGGCACGTCCTGCAGTTCAGCAGCAAGGCTGCCTTCTGGAAGTGGCTCTGGAGTCAGCCCCCTCAAGTCAGCCCTCTAATCTCAGGGACAGAAGCTGGGACTTATCGAAGTGTTTTCAGCAAAGGGTAGGTGTTTCTGCATGCGATTTCGTCTGTAATTCTGGATCTCTGCCCTTGCAGAAGGTGGAGAAACTGCAGGCAGGAGCACAGCGTGGTACAGACAGGGTGGAATGGTCCTGCTGTACAGAGATCCTCCAGATCTCTCTGCTTCAGCACAGGGGCTGTGAAGTTTTTGAAGGAGAGGAATGAGCTTTAAGTAGGTCCTAAACAACCAGCCAGAGATCTGGTTGTCAGAGGAACATGCTTGAAACGCACAAGGCTCTGTGAATACCTGGAATTACCTTAAATATCATACATGTATGCGCCTCCGTGGGACTTTGCACGCGTACTAGCTGAGGCAACTTGGCCAAGCACATAAGGAGTGAGCACAGCTGTTCACAGCGCAACTGTATTGTAGGTGGTCTTGACAGAAAAGGCCAGTAGTAACACACGGAACTGCAATCCTGGCTTGGTTGGGGTTGTTTTCTCCTGACAGTTTTAGGGTGAACTGGCAACAGGTTAACACTGAGTTAAATAGAGGCCCATCTGTCTGCTCAGGAATGAGGTCAGCGTGATCCACATCTCTGTACTAAACATCAAGTTGTCCAATTTCCTCCAGTCTGTAGAAATTAGGCATGGTTTCTAGAGTGTTTTCTTGGCGAGTCTCAATTCAGAAACTAGGGTACAACTTTATTGGAAAGTGAGTTCTGAAGGCAAATATTATCCTCAATACGTACGTTAATAGTCCCTTGTTTGCTCTGTGCTGCTTAGTTTATTTTTTCAATTTACATTGTCTCATTTCTGTTTCTTGTATAGATTGTGTACCAAGTCCCTCATTTTGCTAAGCACTTTATCAAATGCATACTAGAAAAACAGCCCAAGGAGTTTACAATGTCAAATGGGAGGCAGCTGGCAAGCACTGTCAGGAGAGTACAAGGAACACGGACTTACTCTTGGCTTATACTCATCAGCAGTGATATTGGCTCATGTTTCGGAAATGTTATCTAACTGAGCACGTTACCTAAATGAATGCTGAATTGCTGTGTGCATCATGGCAGAATAGCTTTCAGATTGATAGTGAATAAGGTTTTGTAGGAGGTTAAGAGTTCTACCCAAGCACAAGCGGAGGAGTTGTTGTGTGTTTGTAATGAGGAAGCCTTGAAATGGAAGGTTGAGAGCTCTGTTTTAGCTGTCTTTAGCTTAAATTGATGGTTGAAGTTCTGCAAGGCAACACCATAGAACTGAGTTAGCTGTTAATATGGAAACAAATCGTGCACAAAAGTAGATCTGTGAGTCATCAGCAGTGATTGCTGAATTTGTGTGTTCGAATGGGATTACTCAGAGGTGAGGTAGAGGAAGAAAAGGAGGGTCAGAGCTATAAGGAACCTGCTCTGCAGACGAGAGGAAGGATGAGGACACCAAGAAAAAAGCCATTATGCTAAGCTGTATGGGTTGAATGTGCAGTTTGATACTCAGTAGTTCTGGTACGCAAATTTTAGAGTAATTGTAGCACTCTTCCTACAAGCAACCCTGGTTTCCTGCACTGTGACAGCTTTCTTCGTGTTCTGGAAGCACCAGGAGTCTGGTGGGAGAAGGGGAGGGACTGGAGGGAGCCTGCGTGTACAAAAGCTGTTTTTAAACCAGAGTGACACATGTACTCCAGTCTTTGTCAAAACAGGTGCTTGGTTTGAATAGTGAATATTTCCTCACAAACAGCAAACAAGCGGAAGAGGAATGTGACCCAAATATCTCCTCTGTTCTGAATGCATTTCAGAGGAGTTTGGCAGTCCTGCACTGATCTGTGTGTTGTGAATGAAAATGCAGGATGTATTTGGGCAGCAGCTCTTCACCTGAATTCCTCAGACGAGGCCTCTTCCCCGATCTGTGCTGTGCACAGATCTCTGACTCCGAGACTCCTCTCACAAAGGTGGCCCCGTTTCAGTGTTATCGTTCATAGATGACATCCAAAAGGCATTTGAACGAGTGGCTGGAGAATTACAGTGCTGTATTGTGGAAGAGATGCCCATCAAAGTAAGGTGCTGTGTCAGTGGGGAGCAGAATGCTTGCCAGTTCGAGTGGATCCTTTTTTTCCTTTGCTTTTTGAAGTGACTTCATTTGTAAACATTGTGGATATGAAGGCTGCCTTTAGGCTAAAGGTGACTGAGATGATGTTTTTGTAGATTTATTTCTTTGGCTGATCTTTGCCTGTGGAAGCTAAGGCCTGTGACGTGCCTGGTGGCATTGCATTGGGAACAGCAATAGGAGTCAGAGGAATAGGAACAGATTTCTTGGAATGGTGCTTTGTACTGCTGGGATACAGGCTTGAGAGCAAGTGGGGCAGAAGCTGATGTGAGGAGGATGCTCTCAATGGTTCTGGTTTTTTATATTTGTTCTAATAGCTGGAACTATTTTAAGAGAGTCTCCCTAGCTGTAAGGCAGATAACGTACTGTACCATCTAATCCTGCCCTGTGAATGAAGCTTGCTATCCCCCAAGTGCCTGCCAGTCTCTCTGCTTAGTTATCGTACTCCAAAGTGCAGTGTAATACACGCCTGAAGAATGGCCGGCTTCATCCTCTCCAGAAGCTTATTTAGACAGCATCCTGCAGGGGAGGAAGAACTGAGGTTTGCTATAGCACAAGCTGACAGAGCCAGTCCTCCGACTTACCTGTAACCTTAATCTCTGTGCTGAGCTCTTGTACACTGACACATTTGGCAGCTCTTCTGATGGAGCCAGAGAGAGCTGAAACTCACCCAGCTTACGTGCGCAAAGCTGCCTCTCTGCAGCATGTGACTTGGCAGCGAAGGCGGCACATGGGACTCGTGTGTCCCTTCCCTGGGAAGGCTGCGGTGTGCCAGGGCTGTTGAATCTGCTGTAAGCAGGTGACTCAGACCCAGGGGCCTGCGGGCACCTGGTGGAATGTCATAAATAAGTGCTGTGGTTCAGTGATTCAACATGATCCCTGGCTCCCCACCCAGGCAGCACAAACACCTGCCACTTTCTGCCCTCTTCCAGCTGTGAGTGCTCTGGCTTCCCAGGAAGCCCTGGCTGCCTTTGATGTCTCTGTACTGCAGGCTGCTATCACAAAGCCTGTAAATCCTGATGCTCCCTTCATCTCTAAGACTTGGAGACCTTCTCTGAGGCTTGAGCTAGTGTGTGCTCATAATCACTGCAAAGCTGTTTGGCTGTGTTCCGTGTCGGCCTACGTGTCTGTGGTGTAAGTTCTGCAGGGTTGGCCTTTGCACTGGTCTGCAGTATGCCTGGGTGCCTTCCAAGTCATAAAAGATGAGTGAGAAGACAAAGATCGAATCATGCTGTAATGTGCCTCTTGCTGCATAGCAAGACTCTCTCCTCTCTTTCTGCATTGACCTGAGGTAGTCAGAAAAAAGCCTGTCCCTTTCCTGGTGATCGTGGTGGCCTACCTGTGACTGAAGGTCAAAAGAGCTTTCCCCAGAAGTACTTGGGGAGGGAAAGGCTGTTTCAGGTAGCAAACATTGTTTGTACAACTTAGAGCTAAAGGAAGAGGAATTGACTTAAGCCTGTGGGCGAAAAGGTATTTCCTAACTCATCAGAATAGAGAGGTTCTGATCTGATTTCTAGGTGGAGCCATTTCCAAATGTGACAAAAGGAAGGAGGGGGGAAATATGTTTGAAGCCAAGGCTTGTTGAGTGACTGAAAAGGGAATTTCAGAGTATCCGTCAGCCTGAGCTGGTTGTCTGGGGAGGTTCCTTCCTGTCTTGTGCTCCTTGCTGAAGAGGATGCTTTCTGAGCTCTGGCTGCCCCCAAAAATGCTGTAAACACCCTCTGGCTTTATGATAAAGCTGCTTAAGACGTTCTCTGCATCCTGCCCGGTCCTTTGCATGCTTGAGCACAGCACCTGTGATGGTGAAAACCTTCCCCTTTGTCTTCATTTGGTTTTCTGCAGGGATGGGAACCACAGATCATGTCATAGTGCTGGCTTCCACCAACCGTGCTGATGTCTTGGATAATGCCTTGATGAGACCTGGGAGGCTTGACAGGCACATCTTTATTGATCTTCCAACACTCCAGGTATGTTCCACCTACTGCCCTATCCATACCGTAGCGCTAAGGACTAAGGTCTCCCAGTCCTTCATGGTGATTCACTGGCCTGGCAAAGGCTGACCTCAGACAAGATTGAGATGGTAGGGTTCTGTTTGCCCTTATGTGTGCTAAATCAAGGATTTATCATGCTAACACAGTTGCTTGTTTCTCTGAAATGACGACTCACTGATTTTAAGTGTCTCTGCTCTAGTATGAGCTTTGGCAGCAAATTCTTCTGTGAGGTTGTGTTTGCCATGCAGATACAGGGCTATGTGTCTTGTCTCAAGGAAATTGGGAACCACCTAACTGGCAAGTTGGCTCATGCAAGAGCTTGAGTTGTCATATGCCTTGAGCACCGTTGGTTCTTTACGTTTATTGTCCTTACTACCCTTTTAAGGCCCCTCATTTTCCTTTAGGCAGCCTATTAAGTGACTTTCTCCTGAGTGCTTTTTAAGTACATTTACTACGTGTCTTCCATGTCTGCTCTGTTGACGTTTGTAGCAAAGTTTTGGGAATAGGCTCAGCTGCAGTACGGATCTGTCTGCTCTGCCAGCACAGGCTCTTCTTCTGCCATCTGTGCTTTACTGTCCTCTTCAGAGTTTTCAGTTAAAATACCTTAAATGCCTGATACAGTCTGGCACAGGAAGCACGAACCTTGCAGCTGCCTTAAAGGAGGAAGGGGAAAAACCTCTGCGACTGAGCCCATTGTGTTAATCAGGATCTCCTGGACCAGCTGAATGAGTCACTCCTTGGCTACTGGCCAGCCATCATCTCACCCCCACCTTCGTCTGGGAAATGGTCGCAGGCAAAGCCGCTTGTAGATGGGGTTTTCGTTGGCAGTGCGTGAGGGAGCAGGTAGAAGCAGTCGGAGTTCCTTCCTGTGAGTGCTTTTGTGGTGAAAGAAAAGTTAAGACAGATCAGAGTGAAAGTTAGGAGGGGCGAGTGCCCCTGAGAGAAAGCAGTGAGTCACGGTTAGCCTCTCTGCATCTGTTCTGAATTTGAGAGCTCGGTGTTTATCAGGGCTCCTGTGTCACTGAAGCGCTGTAAGGACAGCCCTGCCCTCTGGTGGCAATGCCACTGTCCCTGCTGCCGGAGGTCTGCTCCTCCCCTGCTCCCAACCACCGGCGTTGAAGCTGAAGGCTTGCTGGGCTGAGGTGTTCTGTGTTCTTTATAGGAGAGAAGAGAGATCTTTGAGCAGCACCTGAAGGGTCTCAAGCTAATCCAAGATGCCAGTTTCTACTCGCAGCACCTTGCTGAACTGACTCCGGGCTTCAGTGGTATGACATGCTGTGTCCTTGTGGGGCTGCTCTGCTTGCTTCTACCCTAGTTCTGCAGCTCAGCCTGGAGCTGCTTGGTTGCTTAGTCTTGACAGGGTATTTTGGTCTAAAGGGCTTTTTTCTTCAAGCCTTCTCCATCTCTATGGAAATAGCGGGAGCCTAACCAGCTCCCTGGTGAATGGAGCTGTGATGAGCAATTGTTCATGGCTGTATTCAATATTCTGAAACTTCTGGGACTAGCAGTGTGTGGGGGTAGGTAGAAAACACTTTTATAGTCCCCAGGTTCCTAATTCCTAAGGGGCAGAAACCACTGCTCATGCCCCTCTCTAAGCTGTTGTTGAGGGTGAGATGTTGCACTTCAGGGGAAAAGACTCTTAAGTTGATACATGTTAGCAGGAAAGCGATAGCAGGAGTGAATAGCAATTATTTTGTTGGTCAGAGTGAAAATTGGACAACTCTGCCTGGCTCCTGCATTGAGCCTGTTTCCAGGGTAGGTCCCTGGGAGTTTGAAACAGTGCTGAGCAAGGGGCTCCAGAGTTCCTGTTTATGTGGAGTTCCTGGAATATCCTTTCTGGGTTTCCCCTCTGACGGGCCCCAGCACACTGCCTCTTCGTGACTTCTTTCAGCAGCCCCCCGCCATCATCTCCCACCCACACAAACTCGGAACAGATGTTCTTTCTCTTGCACACAGAGGTTGTGCGGTCGCTGTACGAACAGTGCAGCAGCCCATGCCAGCCCAGACTGCCCAGGCCGCTCCTCTGATGCTGAGAGCCAGCCTTGGCTCTAGCCTGTTAATTGATTGCTGAACTCTGTCCTCTGTGTGGCAACACAGCGTTCATTGCCAAGGCAGTTGTATTGTTCAAATCCAACATAAACACCATGGACTAGGCTTGCTCTCTGTTCCCAAGGAACACAAAAGTACAGGCTGTTTGACCTTCTTAAGGCCTTTTCCAGATTTGTTCTTTCCTCTCTGTCCTCTGAAGTGTCTGTCACATCACAAATCCAACGCAAATCTTGTAAACTCTTGTCTACAGGAGCTGACATAGCGAATATATGCAATGAAGCTGCTCTCCACGCTGCTAGAGAAGGTCACAAATCCATTGATACTTTCAACTTTGAGTATGCTGTGGAAAGAGTCCTTGCAGGTGAGTGCCCCTACCACTGTTGCCATTGTTGTACTGTTTCACGCTTCTTGAGAGAAGGATTAAGGGAGTGGGTTACATTAGAGGAAGACAGTTGTGTTCTGCTTGTGCTCTGGCCCGCACAGCAGTCCTAAAGAGCTTCGATGCCATAGTCACAGAACGTTCTCTGAGTGAGACCTCAAATGAATCTGTCTTCCTGAATCTGCAGGCAGCCTGAAGCAGTAGCTTGGGGAAGATGGCCAGTAGCAAAACAGTAAAGATGGGGGTTCAAATCTGTGTGGCTTTTGTAGTTAAAAAAAAAAAAAAAAAGACTGGAAGTGTCCTTGTTTTTTTTCCTGCTGTTCTGGACACCTGCTGCATAAACATGAGTAGCAAAGAGGCTACACATCCTCCACAGCAAGAAATTAGAGATTTTTCTTTCTGACCTCAAAGCCCAGGCTGTGATGAATTGGCAGAATGAACTGCAGGACAGTAGAGCTCTGTTCTGCCTCTGAGAACATCCTGTCAGCCTTTCCCTCTTGCTTGTGCAATTGCCAGCAGAGGAACCTCTGGAGATTACCCTGTAGCAATATATTACAGGGAGGGGGGAAAAAAGAGTTCCCAGAAGTCTTGACTTCACCTGAGGTATTTGATTCTGGTAGCTTTCGGTCTGAACCGCCTTGTAGCTAATCCTTGGTTTTCATAATCAGACACAACGGCTTCCAGGCTGCATCATCATTACGGCGGGGTGAGCCTGGGCAAACAGGCTGGCATTCTCTGCTAGAGCATGTGGAACAGGATGTTTGTGCTGGGTCAGTTGTTTCCTGATGATGGAATTTCATCTTGAGCGTTCGCTTTATCAGAAAATGCCTAAGCAATTCCTCATTTAGAAGAAGATTTTGAGGAAGTTCCTGTTTCACCTGCCCCTTTAAAACAAAAACCCGCAAGTGCTTTGGGTAGCAGTGGCCACACCTGCACAAAGCCCAGACTATACCCAGGAGTGGAGAGTAAGACCCTTTAACACAGACAACAGAGCAAAGATGTGCTTTGCTTTCCCATCTGCAGGAGAGAAAGCACCATCCTTATAGGGATTCATTCTGAATTCCTCCCTTGCCTTAGCTCCACAGCCTTGGAGGATAAGGCAAAAAGCAAGTAAGGCCACAGGGGATGTGTAGCAGAAGGGATATCTGGGATTAATGTGGGGCATTGCAGGGCGTGGGCTTCAGCAGTTTCACTGCTGACAAGCTGGCTGCTTTGCTAAGGCTCTGTGGCATGTGGGTGGCTATAAAGTCTTTGTTGCTTAATTGGATTCTTTCGTATTGGCAGGACCTGGCTATTTTTTGTAGACTCCATCTAAAAGGCCCCATGCATCCCTCCAGGCCCATGTATTAAATGTTCCCTTGCCGTGTAATAGAAACGCTTCTGGGTTTCACAATCCAGAGGGCATTTCAGTTGCTATAAAAGCTTTTCTTGAAAGAAAGAAGATATTACTGCGCTTTCCATTATGAGCTTCTGGTTTTAATAAGAGTGGTGTGGAATCAAAAGAGAACTTTGCAAGTCCAGAGGCCCTGTCAGCCTTAAAGCTTTATGTTGCTGTGAGGGAGGAGTAAGAACTTGTCTCTGTGGTCGTTGCCATTGTGTTTTTAGTTTGGGAACAGAAAGCAGTCAGTAAGTCAGGGCTCGTGGGAGTGAGGGAGGAAACCTGCTGAGCACATAGAGGCTTTTGGGGGTTGTCTTTAGAAGACGTAGTGGAGCCTGTTTTCCTGACGAGGTTTGTGTACGCTCTGTAAGGCCAACAAAGATGCACCAGAGTTGTCTCCTGGGTTGTTTATCTCATAAATGTGAAAAGTACAAGCCTTCAGAGAACTTGCCTGCCTGGAGATTACTTTATTTAGGAAAAGAAATAATCATTGTAGGCACACTGTGTGCTGTTGTGAAGAGTACAGTCCCTCCATCCTTAGTGGGCTGACAGAGGAATGCTTCCAGGATTTAAATGTGTGTGTGTGTGTATATATTTGTAGTATGTATATATATATACACACACACATGTTTTTCTGCAGAAAGAGACATACAGGCACATGCACACATGCTGTTGAATGCAGCGTAAGGCACTGCCTGATGAAAATCAAGACTGTTGCATTTAATCTGCTCTTCCATCACCATCATGCCTTGCGGGGCACAGTGGTTTCCAAGGTCCCTGAGCTGTAATTTTACAAGATCTGCCACACTAATTTTGCTGTTTCCTTGTTTAATAAAGCTCTTGACTTTGTTTAAAAATTAATGTTAATAGAGCGTTGTTTTCCAAGGCATCAAGCAGGCTTAGTGTAATGCTGCTCTTGACTGCCTGCCCCCTGCTGCTTCTGGTGCTGTGCAGAGACATTGGCTTTAAAGAACTGGTACCTTTTGTGTTCAGCGTGCAAAGCTAAAATGAGTGCTTGATATGCAGAGTGTTCTGTAGTTAACGTGTTTTCTACATGTGATAAGTTTTACTTCCATTCAGCTTTTTTTTCCCCTAAATCCTAATTTGACTTACTCTGTGTTATGGGCTACTGGGTTGGAAAATAAACACTTCCAAAAATCACCTTTTTTGAGAAAGTACTAAGTGTGAGTTATGGTTTAATTTGCTAGTTCTCAGGAGCCTTGGAATAGGTCATACGGAGCATCCTGTATGTAATCAGAGCCATTTCCAGCATCTGGAGAAAGACTTCAGTGTATGCTCTTGGTCTTTTGTTGATTCGACCACTCCTATTGCACAAGAATCTCAGCCAGGACCCCTCTCATCTATAATGCAACATCTCGCTTCTCTCATCTTCTGCCTAGGGGATCGAAAGACAGTACAGCAAACCCAGTGTGATAGCCTCGCTGGTCTCTGGTTTGGGCTTTATTGCTTTGGGGTTCTTTTTCCAAATGGGAGCCTGACTGGTTGCAGTTCTGTCCCTGGGCAGAGATGTAGTGTAACAAGGCTTTGGCAGAGCTGGGAACAGAACAGGGCTCTGCATTCTAGGGCTGTGATCTAATAAAATGTTAATTTTTTTTGTCTAATGATTAAGTCTGTTGTAAGGAGGAGAAGGGAAAAAGTTTCTGCCAGTGTTTCCAAGCAATCCAAGCATGGGCATGGATTGCTTTCTGCAGCGCGTCTTCCACAGCATTCATTGAAGGGCTTTTTACTACCTCTCCCTAGATGAGGTGCAATGTGAAGCTTGGTGGCTGTTCAACCACAGGCTGTTCTAGCTTGTCCACATAGCTGCACGAGGTTATGCATCCCTGCTTACACCTATTGCCAGCTATCTTATCGAATCTTTGTCTGTGTTCATGTAGGCACTGCCAAAAGAAGTCAGATCTTGTCACCAGAAGAAAGGAAGGTTGTGGCATTTCATGAATCGGGTCACGCGCTGGTTGGCTGGCTGCTGGAGCACACGGAGGCGGTGATGAAGGTAACTCCACTACCGGCTGTTGGATAATGAAGCCTGTCACTTGGTGGGAAGAGAATACTTTGGGGTTCTCCTGTCTGAGACACATTGATTGTGCACGGTCAGCACTGGCAAGGCTGCACCTCAAATCCTGTGTTCAGTCTTGGGCCCCTTGCTCCAAGAAGGACATTGAGGGCTGGAGCACGTCTGGAGAAGGGCAACAGAACTGGGGAAGGGGCTGGAGCACAGGGGTTCTGGGAGCAGATGAGGGAATTGAGGCTGTTTAGTCTAGAGAAGAGGAGGCTGAGGGGAGACCTCATTGCTCTCTGCAGCTCCCTGAAAGGAGATTTTAGCAAGGTGGGTATTGGTCTCTTCTACCAAGTGGCAAACAGTAGGACAAGAGAAAATGGCCTCAGGTTGCACCAGGGGAGGCTTTGACTGGATATTAGGAAAAATTTCTTTACTGAAAGAGTGGTGAAGCATTAGCACGGGCTGCTCAGGGCACTGGTGGAGTCTCCATCCCTGGAGGTGTTCAAAAAACATGCAGACGTGGCATCTCTCTGATGCACTTCTCCAAAAGCCTTGACACTGGGGGGAGGTGGGCAGTGGAAATGACAAGGGCCGCAGCTCCTTGGCTGGCCACCAGCAGCAAATTCACTCTGAATGATCTATTGTAGGAATTGAACTGTTGTTAGTTACTGTAATGTGTGGAAGAAATGGCTCTTAATTTTCTGAAGATATCCTGTCTTTCTCCAGGTAGTCTCAGTGATTCTGGAACACAGTAAAGCCAACTCTGGTTTATACCCTCCAAAGCAGCTCCTAAGTGTCAGGATCTCCCTGCTCTTAAGGACGATGTCCTTTTCATTTCTTAAGCAGAAAGCATATGTCTGCAGCTGTGCAGGCAGAGCCTTAAGGACAGGACTGCTGGCACACTGCTGTTCTTGGCCGTGTCTCTGTAGGTCAGCCTGCCCCATTCAACAAACATCACTGGGAATGCAGGCCACCTCCTGTTCTCTCTGTGCTGATCTAGGTGGGAGCTCTTTTGTTCCCTGAACTGAGGGAGCTACTCTGTGTTGCAGGTTTCCATAGCCCCTCGAACAAATGCAGCTCTCGGCTTCGCTCAGATCCTTCCAAGAGAGCAGTTCCTCTTCACCAAGGAACAGCTGCTGGAGAGGATGTGTATGGCACTGGGGGGCAGAGTGTCCGAGGCCATCACCTTCAACAGAGTCACTACAGGTGAGGAGCCAGCCCCTGGCACAGGCAGGGTGAGGTTGTGCCTAGTGAGCCTGAACTTCTTGCACTTGCTCTGTCCAAGGCCGGTCTGAGCAACAGAGGTTTCTCGTGCTGGGAGGAAAAAATGTCAAATCACATATTTTGATCTTGGGCTTACATTTAAGAGCATGGAGGCCTTTCATTATTATTGTCATGTTGTCTTAAACTTGTTGCAAAGCCTAAGGCCACAGAGGCAATTACTGAGTGAGAGTCTGCTCGTGGGAGGGCGTAGAGCTTTACGTGCCATGTTTGCAACTCGTTATATCCAAATGGGATAACAGCAGCAGCAGATAAGCCCTCCACACGAGCTAGCTTCCAGCAGATGTACTCGCTGTTGTGCATGGGTCCTGCACCACGTGTAGAAGGGTCCATCAGCCCAGGGGAGTGTTCACCTTCTGGGGGGCCTCTGATCTCTCAACTCTGCTGGAGTGCATGTTGGTGCAGGATGTGCTCTTCTTGTGCTCCTCCAGCTCAGAGCTCGTTAAGCATTGCGTCTCTCTCTTGCCCAGGGGCACAGGATGACCTGAAGAAGGTGACAAAGATAGCCTACTCCATGGTGAAGCAGTATGGGATGGTGCCAAGCATCGGCCAGCTCTCCTTCCCGGACCTGGAGAGTGCCGCTGGAATTGGTCGGCGCCCTTTCAGCCAGGGACTTCAGCAGATGATGGACCATGTAAGGCCACCCTTAGTTACATGCTGCCATTTCTTCTTTACCTTCTGCATTTTAGGAAAAAAATGCAAGTAACTTGACCCAAACCATTTGCATTTTTCTATTAGCCCTTAAGTAGGAAATTTCAACAACTGAGCACTTACACTACAACAGAACAGGCATGAGGACTCTCCAGTGAGGCACTAAGAACACGCAAAACCACATACAGCTGTAAGTTCAGCCTGGTAGCACTGCACTGCCCAAAGCTGCAGCGAGTGGCTGTGAAATATCCTGCAGTGCATAAAACTGTGAAAGTTGCAGTCCCTTTTCCAACGTGGACAAGACTCTGGTGAGCTTCTGGGAAACAGGAGCGCAATTGTGATGTTTGGAAAGGAGAAATACTTTGAGGGGAAAGAAGGAATAATCTGGGGAGACTGGGGTGCCGTGGAACTGTACAAACACCTGGCAAAGGAAAGATTCTGTTGCATGAAGTCTCCCCAGGCTCTCGGGAGTCCCATGTATATCAAAGCATAGCTACACGTGCTTAGATTACAAGAAACATGTGTCTTACAGTCTCAGTTGCACAACTGAAATGTCTCCACTTCCTAGATCAGAGAGGCTACCCTAACTGAAACGATGGTTCAGACTGAAAAACATTAGCCTAGTCTGACAGGAAATTGGGCTTCATTGCTGCAAAAAAACATTCCCTGAGCTGAAAAGTCAAATAGCTGGCAATGAAAAGACTGGTTCAGAAGCACTGTGGTTGTGCTTCCCTGGGGTTTGTGCTGAGCTGCATCTTTTGCTACCGGACAGCCTCCTTAATTAGACTGCATTTCCCATCAGCTGGGGCTCGACTGAAGAGTTGGGCTTGTGCAGGCGCTTGCTGTTCTTTATCATGAGCACTCCTTTGGCTTGTTTCCAAACCATTTATCTTATTGTCTGTTGATGGGAACCACTTTCTGCCTGGCTCAGTTTGCAGATTCCATCCCTTGGTGCTCTCCTTGTTTATCCACATGTTGTGTTCGTTGCCACCTGCGCTCCAAATCTTTCTTCTTGTTACTATCTTCTAGGAAGCAAAAGTCCTGGTGGCTCAGGCTTACAGGCGCACAGAAAAACTCTTATTGGAGAACCGGGACAAGCTGCAAACAGTAAGTTGGAGATGTGTGGGGCTTGGGTTTTCATTTTAACTGGTGTGTTTTGCCTTGCTGCCTCCTGTGCTCTGTAGCTTGGCTATTGCAGTGTCTCTGTGGTCCTAGAAAGTCTTGTAGTGGGCATGCTGGGGCTCACATTGTGAATAAGTGGCTGTTCATCGCTTATCCCACAGATGAGGAATGGGCACAGGAAGGAATGATACATGCCTCTTCCAGCAGTGAGTTGTCTGCCTCCTGGCACCCATTGGCATTTGCAGGGTAGAGGAGGAGTTCTCTGTGGAAACAATTAAAGCCACAATCTGTGTCCCTCACCTGCACTCCTCTGCTCACAACTTGGCAGTGTAACTTCCTGGAGAGCAGACAGTGACTGGTATTGTGAAGCCTGCAAAAGCAGGAACACCTCATCCTTCCAGATCCTGGAGATGTACAGAGCAGGTTCTGGCTGCTTTGGGGGAATATGGGACCTATTACCCTGGCTGACTGGTGCTGGTTAGTGCGTTCTTGTGACTCCAGACAGTTTTCACCTGCCAGCTCCTTGAGACATGATGTACAAGGGAGTCCCTTTTGCAAGGTAGGGCTTTGCCTCCTCCTTTTTGTGTCCTGACAGTCCCCTAGTCACCTTGGTGCATTCCCTCTTCTGCCAAGAGCTCTGTGCCCATTCTCCACAGTGAGCCATGCTTGTCTCGCAGCACATCCTTGATACTTTCTTCAGAAATCCAGTCTATAACATCCAAAATGACCAGGATCCAGCTTAGTTGTTGCATGCTTTGCAAATAAAGCAATCCTTTTCCTTAAATCTTTGTTTTAAACAAACATCAACAGGAAAAAAACCTTCAGCTGTGCAACTGCAGGCCTCCTGTGCATAGTAAGGTGACTGGAGCTCACTTGTTTGGACATCCTACTGTTGGCCATATCGCAGCCCTGTCCCTGTCCTGGAGCTCTGGGAGCGCTCTGAAGGCAGGCGTTGTTTGGGGGTCTCCTCTCTGCAGGCCTCTTGTTCTGACGCTTGCATTTAACAGCAGTCAGATGTTTATTAGAGGCTCATCACAGAAAGACTTTTAAGTTAAGCCAAAGTACCTACAGAGTGTGTGTTTAGGTTGCTGGGCCAGTGTGTCACATCTTGTCAGCAGGCCTGAGCAGTTCCGTGTTTGGCAGTCTCCTGCTGCTCAACTGTGGCCCTTCTGCTGGCAGAGGGGTCAGAGGATGCAGCTTTCCTGCAGAGGAACTCCTGATGAGTTTCCTTTTTCACAGAAAGGGTCATTGGGCACTGGAACAGCTGCCCAGGGAGGGGGTTGAGTCACCTTCCCCGGAGGTGTTCAAGGGATGGGTGGATGAGGTGCTGAGGGACACGGTTTAGTGTTTGATAGGAATGGTTGGACTCGATGATCCAGTGGGTCTTTTCCAACCTGGGGATTCTATGATTCAATGACCTGTGCTGGCAGGAACTTGCAGCTCTTTATTGCTGTGTATGCAGGGGGAGGCTAGAACAGCTCTGGCTAGGGTCTCATTTGCTGCTACTTCAGCATCTTAGGCAGGGCCACACATGCAGTGAGAGTGGCAGGAAGGGCACTTCTCTAATTGTTCCTGGACTTCTGACTTGCCAAATCATTCCCTAGAGCATGCTTTATCGCCTCCAGTGTATTCCTGGCCAAAAACATTCCTGTGAAAGGTGCTGACAGCCTGTGGGATTTTGTATCGGCTCCAGCCACCTTTGGAGTTGCCCCCATTCCAGGGTGCTCTGCTCCTCATGGGCTGCGTCCAGACATGGAGATCAGGGTTGAGCTGGCGGGGAGAGTTCGGATCAGTTCAGAGAGGCTGTTTGCAAATGCCTGCGCCTCATTATGCGTTATTTACTCTTTCTAGCTGTCTAACGCCCTCCTGGAGAAAGAAGTGATAAATTATGATGACATTGAAGCTTTGATTGGGCCTCCACCCTATGGGCCAAAGAAAATGATAGCTCCTCAGAGCTGGCTTCAAGCAGAGAGAGACAGGCAAGACACAAGAGATGAAGAAATGCCTCAGCAGCCACCAAACCATGAGGAGGAGGAGGAACCACGCCTGAGACCAGTATGAAGCCCACTCCCGATGTGGAACGGGAGGACATTAGAGGCTTCTTTTGGGCAGAATCAAAGATAACCGAGCAGGGAATCTCTGTGCTGCTGTTCCCAAAAATTAAGGGATGGCTACGTTGGCTCTTTTAACGAGCTTTTCCCTGCAGGAATGAGAACTCCTTAGGATTTTGAAATTGGTTCTCAGCAGGGTAGTAGTGATTGGGTAAATCTAATCCATTGGAAAGATTTCTCATGCACAGGAGCGGTGTACTTGTTCTTAGGGGTGAAAGATCCTGTAGACTCCTTGTAAGCCACATTTCACTGTGCTGTGTGACATGGCAGGAATGTGGGACAGTTCCCTTCAGTGCAGGAACGGTCAGTGGAGTGAAACCCCTGCAAGACTCCGAGCCGGCTGAGCTGCTGTAGATCTTGTGCAACTCTGCTGTAAATTTTGATTGCCTCTGCTGCTGAACATAAAATAGAAACAGAAAAACAGGTGTCACTAGAATAAACTGTCCATAATGTGCTGCTGTGTTTGTAGAATATGTCAGCCATGTCAGTTTGTGTGTTGGCACACAGGAGGCTTGTTACAGCTGTGGGGTTTTACAGGGCAGGGCTTTCCTCTCCCTGGCTGATAACTTATATTCAGTTTTCATCGCGAGTGTCTTGCAAGCAGAGATTGCAGAAAACCTGTGTGTGGAACTCAGTGTAACCCCACAGCGTGGCATTAGAAACCAGTGCTGCAGAGTGGCTCTGAGTTGCACAGTGGGGCAGCGTCCAGCGGCACCGCTGGATTGGTGCTGCCAGGAGCTCGAGGTGTGTTCACTGGGAAGCATCGATAAAAAGCCGGCAGTTCTCCAGCTCTGTCCTCATGGCTTTTCTAGAACAGGCTGTGACGACATTGTTGGCTGTCATTCATCACGGAGAGCGTTAAAACCACGGCTGGTGCCTGGTGTACTCTGGCTGGGTTAATACTTTAGGAAAGATTTTTGTCTTGAGTTATTCCATGAGGTTTGTTTGTGACCTGAAAGACCCCAGCCCAAGCCCAGCTTCTGACAGTTTCAACTCCCAGCCCTCAGGCTGCAATCACAGTCCCCAGGCTCCTGCTGAGCAGAGCCTCTCATTTTCCATTTCCCTGGGGAGGAGGGTGTCCTGCAAGGTGACCTCTGCCCTGTCCTGGCACAGAGCCACCTGTGCACACGGAGCCCCAGTTCTCCCTGCAGTGTCTCTGTGCTGTTGTCATCCCTGTAGCAGGGGACGATTTCCCATGCCTCCAGGGTCAGAAGTGGTTTTCCATGTTGGGATGCTATTGCCTGTATTTTTTTTCTTCCAGATACTTCTGTTTCTATGCAAGTTTGTTCTTTGAATTCACTTTTCGAGCAGATAATAAGGTTTTAAGCATTCTTTGGTCTCATTTTTTAAGTCATAGCTGTTCGGGGCTACCTGAACAAACCCTTTCCTGGGAGGATTCAGTTCTGTGACGGCAGTGGACGCTGACAGGACACTGTGGGCTCCTCCGTGGGTTCCAGGGTGCAGCGGGCATGGCTGTGCCATCGCCTCCTGCTGCATCCAGGCTTGGCCAAGGTGTGTGGTGTCCCCTGATCTATCTCCTGCCGAGCCGCAGCCGCTGGTGCTCACCCCAACCTGGGGCTGGTGGCTGAGCCCTATGCTGGGGTGCGGAGGGGAGCAGGGAGTCCTCGGGGATGGTGGAACCCCTGTCCTGTGGCATCTGTCTGGGCCTGGGTGGAGGCACTGGGGTGCGGGAGAGGAGGGGGAAGGGGGCAACTGGGGCGTGGGAGAGGAGGGGGAAGGGGGCAACTGGGTTGCAAGAGAGGGGAGGGGGCAACTGGGGTGCAGGAGAGGAGAGGGAAGGGGGCAACTGGGGTGCAGGAGAGGAGGGGGGAGGGGGCAACTGGGGTGTGGGAGAGGGAAGGGGCAACTGGGGCGCTGGAGAGGATAGGGAAGGGGGCAACTGGGGCGCTGGAGAGGAGAGGGAAGGGGGCAACTGGGGCGCTGGAGAGGAGAGGGAAGGGGGCAACTGGGGCGCTGGAGAGGAGAGGGAAGGGGGCAACTGGGGTGCGGGCGAGGAGGGGGAAGGGGGCAACTGGGGTGCAGGCGAGGAGGGGGGAGGGGGCAACTGGGGTGCAGGAGAGGAGAGGGAAGGGGCAACGGGTGCAGGAGAGGAGGGGGGAGGGGGCAACTGGGGTGTGGGAGAGGGAAGGGGGCAACTGGGGCGCTGGAGAGGAGAGGGAAGGGGGCAGCTGGGGCGCTGGAGAGGAGAGGGAAGGGGGCAGCTGGGGCGCTGGAGAGGAGAGGGAAGGGGGCAGCTGGGGCGCTGGAGAGGAGAGGGAAGGGGGCAGCTGGGGCGCTGGAGAGGAGAGGGAAGGGGGCAGCTGGGGCGCTGGAGAGGAGAGGGAAGGGGGCAACTGGGGCGCTGGAGAGGAGAGGGAAGGGGGCAACTGGGGTGCGGGAGAGGAGGGGGAAGGGGGCAACTGGGGCGCGGGAGAGGAGGGGGAAAGGGGCAACTGGGGCGCGGGAGAGGAGAGGGAAGGGGCAACTGGGGTGCGGGAGAGGAGGGGGAAGGGGCAACTGGGGTGGGGGAGAGGAGGGGGAAAGGGGTAACTGGGTTGCAAGAGAGGAGGGGGAAGTGGCCAACTGGGGTGAGTGTTCCCTGTGCCCACGTGTCCCCCTTACGGCGCCGCCATCTTTGTTGCGGGCGCGGTGAAGCCGCCTCGAGGCGCTTCCGGTTCTCTTGCCCTCCCTGGGCGGTTCCCGCGACGCTGCCCTCACTTCCGGCGCGCGCCTCGCCTCCCGCTTCCTTTTTCCGGTCGGCCATTTTCCGTGGCGGGAGGTGAGTGCGGAGCTGCCGGGGTCGCGGGGCGCCATCCGCCGCCATCCGCCCACCGGGGACCGGGCCCGGGGCCGGGAGGCGTCACTCGGAGCCCCCCAGGGCCCCTTCGGACCCGGGGGACGCCGAGGGAGGCCTAGGATGGGCCCGAACCGGGGCCGCAGCCCCGGTTCTGGCCCATCCCAGGCCTCCCTCGGCGTCCCCCGGGTCCGAAGGGGCCTTGAGGGCCGCGAGGCTGGCAGGGGGTGTGGAGAAGACCCTGCCGATGTCCCTTGTGCCCGTCTTTACCGCTGTCCCCGTCCTTAGGCCGCAGCAGCCATGGCGCCCAGCCGCAATGGGATGATCCTGAAGCCCCACTTCCACAAGGATTGGCAGCGGCGAGTGGCGACGTGGTTCAACCAACCCGCCCGCAAGATCCGCAGGTGAGCACCTGCCGCCCCGGTTTTGCGCTGCTTCTCCCGGGCTGCTGATCGGCGGCGCTGTTTTCGGCTCTTCGACGTGTGAGAGGCGAGGGAGGTGTCTTTGCTCAGGGTGAGGCCGTTCAGTCAAGTGATGAGAAATCTCCGGAATCGCTGTACCGCCTTGATGATTCCCTTGAACCCTGTATCTCTGATGACTGCGGCTGCTCTGGAGAAGGAGGTATCACCTGTCTGAGCTGCTAGGCTGGTACTGGGGTTTGTTTCGGAGAGATTCCTACGTGTCAAATGCCTCCCAGCAAAGGAAGTTATAAAAGCATAAAACTGTTCTGGCTGGAAGAGACTTTAAAAGTCCGTCCAGTTCCAAACCTTTGCCATGGGCAGGGACACCTCTCGCTCGATCCGGTTGCTTAAAGCCCCATCTGACCTGGCCTTGAACATCTCTAGGGACTGGGCATCTACAGCTTATCTGGGCAACCTGTGCCAGTGCCTCACCACCCTCCCAGGAAAACGTTTCTTCTGAGTATTTAATATAAATCTCTCTTTCAGCTCCAAACCGTACCCATTGTCCTGTCCCTGGACTCCCTGTTCAAGAGTCCCTCCTTAGCTTTCCTGTACCCCTTTCAGTACTGGAAGCTGCTATAAAGTCTCCCTGGAGCTTTCTCTTCTCCAGGTCACCTGGCAGCATAGGAGTGGCACATCTGGTAGCAGTTCCACGTTCCTGATTGCTTTCCCTTTCTGTGTTCCAGGAGGAAGGCCCGCCAGGCGAAGGCTCGCCGCATCGCTCCCCGTCCAGTGGCTGGGCCTATCCGGCCGATAGTGAGGTGCCCTACAATCAGATACCACAAAAAAGTTCGCGCTGGCAGAGGCTTCAGCTTAGAAGAGCTTAAAGTAAGTACAGAGAGCTGATTCTAACCAAATCAAATGAACTCGGGATCTGAGTGTTGTTGTTTTGTCATGTTAGTCTGCGTATGGACAGCACGCAGGTGATGTGGCATTAATGTCTGCTGCCACTGGCTTAGCCAGGGGAGCTGTTTGGTGTTGCTGGCTCTGTAGGAACACAGGAAATACAGTCTTCCTTTTCCTCTAGCTGTGAGGTGGAGGGTCACTGTGTCAGAGCAAAAGGTGATTCTGAAAAGTAAATCTGGCCAGGCTGTCATTCAGAATTCCATTAAATTTGGATTCTTCTAGAGCCTTTATTGCATCTCCCAAACTTGCTGGGGAGGGGGAGAGACTAATGACTTCATCTAATTCTTTTGTTTCTTTGTGAAACATCTTTGTTGCCCAGAGAAGTGGTGGCTGCCCCATCCCTGGAGGCGTTCAAGGCCAGGTTGGATGGGGCTTTGAGCAACCTGATCGAGTGGGAGGTGACCCTGCCCGTGGCAGGTGGGTTTGAAATGGATGGGTTTTGAGTTCCCTTCCAACTTGAACCATTCTATGATTCTTCTGCTAATCCTGAAAATTCTAGCTGATGCGAACCTGTTCGTGTTCTGGATCAAGTGAAACACGGTCAGCTTCTTCCTGAGAGAACTAAGGGATCTTGTGCCTGGAAAGGGAACTGTTAGCGTGGCCTTGCAGAGTAGCTGTGTCTGTTTCTTATTCCATAGCTATGAGTTGGTTTAGGAACACTTTAAGCTTGTGGGAAGCCTTGGGTTCCCTCCATTGCTTCAGGAAACTGTTCTGTGACCTCCCCAGGTGTGTGGAGCCGATGGGCTGGTAAGGCTTGGCTGTGTTGGGCAGCAGAAACCTCTGCCTGTGCATTTCCACAGTGGGCAGGAACAATCATCAGTGCTTGCTGGCAGCTGGCATCCACAGCAGCCTCTTGTGCGTTGTTTGCTGTTTAATTAAAACATTTATAACAGTGAAATTAGTGCATTGAAGCAGTAAAATTGTTCTTCTGGATGCCAAATGCTTCATTACCTTATTTTTCATTAATTTTTGGATAATGCTGGAGTACAAAATGTTACCCAGATGTTTGTCTCTAAACAGAAAATTAGGTTATTTCATGTTTAAGATGGTTACAAAAAATTACTCCTTAATGGAGCTTCCAATATTCGATGAACCATAGTTATCCGTGTGCCGGCTTCATAAATTTATGTGTCATGAGAGTTTGAATGTTCCCTCCCAATCACTCAAGGGGTGCACTTTGCTCTCATGAGGAAATCAGCTTGCAAAAATTATGCCCTGTAAAGTCTCTGTAACATTTTAGGCATTAAAATGCAGGCACCGAAATGCCTTTTGCATGTGGTGTAGTCGATCCGCTGTGCCAGACTCTCATGGTGCCAACAGGCCGTTTGATCGGATGCTGAGCCTTCTCCCAGACCCTGTAGCCTGCGATGGCTGCACTCAAACCCTTGTCTGGCTGATGACCGAGTGGCTCCTCGCATTCGCATGGTAGCGCTGGGAGCCGTCAAATGCTGACACCACACGCTCTCTCTTCAGCTCGCTGGCATTAACAAAAAGTTTGCCCGGACTATTGGAATCTCCGTGGATCCCCGGCGACGCAACAAGTCTACCGAGTCCCTCCAAGCCAACGTGCAGAGGCTGAAGGAGTATCGCTCCAAGCTTATCCTCTTCCCAAGGAAGCCAGCGATGCCCAAGAAGGGAGACAGCTCTGTAAGTACTTGGCTGCTAGAAGTGTTTCACATGGGCTGTGTCTGGTAACATTTCCAGATGTTTGGTTGTCAGTCCATCAGAACATAACCCCTGGGGGGAGCAACCCTTCTTTCTGGTTCCCATGCACTTAGGGACACGCACAAGGAATGAATGAACCCAACACGAGGCCAGGCCTGGTGGAGTCCTCTCTGCAGAGATCTCTGGGGTTACGGTCACGCTTAGCAGACCTCTGTCCTGGGACTGCCGTGCTGTTGGAGGTGGCAGCTCAGCTGTGGGGCTGGGAGGTCTCTTTGCTGCAGCTTTTGTCATTGTCCAAACATCCAAGTTTTAGTTTATGAAGCCAGCGTGTCGGAATGGCTGAAAAGTTCATTTGGAATTCTCCTCTGCTATGATCACAGCTACCTGGAAAGGGCAAGGACAAACTGTTCAGTAGAGTAGGTCAGTGAAAGCCACGTGTAAGGCAGTCTCAAGAAGGTTTTTGCTATTGGCGTAGAAAAATGCTTTTCATTAAATCTCACCGAGACCCATAGTGTCGTTGGTTTTCCTTGCCTGTCCTTGGCTCTGCCCCTGGTAAATGTGTGCTTCCTGTGGGGTGCTGCGAGTCACAGAACAAGGTGGGGTGTTCAAGCTGTCCTCGGTCTCCTGGAGAGCATTGGCTTTGAGCCACTCAGCCGTGGCACTTCCTGCAGAGCCCACTGAGCCCAGGCTGCCTTTCAGAGCAGGGAGCCAGGGTCTAGATCTTCCGTACCAGTCGGCACAGATACAAGCATCTGGAATAGAGCTTCAAATTCTTTACTTGAAATTGGATATCTAAAACAACACTTCTGTTAACTTTGTGCAATGCACGACTCTTGTAAGAGCCTGGAATTAGCATTAGAAGGAATTGCTGAGGAATACGCTGGGTATCAAACTAAATATGGCACAGTAGATGTTAATTTTTTTCCAGCTGGCAGAACTGCAGGGTCACTGCTCCTGTGGCTGGATCCGGGCAGATCGATAGCCAGGCAAAACGCGGGTTGTTGATGCGGCACATCTGTGCCAAACACTCCTGCTACTGCTTGTTACTGGTCGATGTTAAAGCTCCAGGATCGTTAACAGTGTGTAGAAGCTGGGTCCCTGCACATAGTTTAGGCTGGACAGTAGGAAAAAATTTTTCCAGAGAGGGTCATTGGGCTGCCGAGGGAGGTGGTTGAGTCACCTTCCCCAGAGGTGTTTAAGGGACGGGTGGACGAGGTGCTAAGGGGCATGGTTTAGTGTTTGATGGGAATGGTTGGACTCAATGATCCGGTGGGTCTCTTCCAACGTGGTTATTCTATGATTCAAGAAGTTCTAAATGCTGTTTTGTCCTCTCCTGCAGGCTGAGGAGCTCAAGATGGCGACTCAGCTGACCGGGCCGGTTATGCCGATCAAGAATGTAAGTGTAACGAATCACAGTCTGTGACAGAATGGATCCTGAAGCTTTGTGGGGAGGGTTTTTTGCTGACTGTCCTACTGTGTAAGGGTTTCTGTCTCCAGGCACTTCCCATCCTGGTCAAAGAAAACCAGGAATAGGCTGAGCTCGTCTTCTTTAGCCAAAAATCCCTTGGTTCGTTTGGTTCCCCGGTGTTGCAGAGCACACTGCAGGGAGCTCCTTAGGTAGAGTTCCACTAAATTTCTGATCAGCGGAGAGAGACCTTATATTCTGAGCTCTGGTTTTGAGCCAGAGGAGTGCTCCAGGTGCCAGTGTCAGGGGTTTAGGTCAGGATGGGTTGGCTGGGAAAAATCCTATTTGTATTCCCCTTCTCCCCTCGGTGGCTCGTGGAGAAGCAGAGCTGTGCTCACTTTCCAGAGAAGGAACCTCTGCAGCGTCCCCCAGATTGCACGGTTCCTCTGAGGGCTCAGGCTACAGCGCACATGAATTGTCTCCAGTTTGCGCTCAGTGTAGTGAGCTCTGGGCCGGCTCCGGGGTCATTTATCCACTTGCTCCCTTGAGGGACCTCGTACCCCTATGAAACTGGGGGCGCTTGTGGATTGCTGGCTGGGGAGATGGGCTGCTGGCAGCACAGGCGCGTTCTGTAGTCACCACTTGCCTTGAAAGCCTCGCTGTTTCCGAAAGGCGCTGTTGACAGCGCGCCACAAACCTGAGTCAGATTCCACGATGCGCTTGTTTTTCCCTGGTACGTTCTGGTCTGGCGCTGACGCGTGCCCGCAAACTGGAAGCCAGTTGGGATGAGGTGCCTGGTAGAGTGATGATAAGGGCATGGCCTGTAGATGGCATAAACGCTCTGCGCTTAATGGCATCCTGGAGCTGCTGGCAAAAATGTAACAGGACTAATTGCCTTAAGCCTTAAAACGTGGTCTCCTGTGGGAGCCTCTGATGTGCAGCCTGACTGTCTGGCGCTCTCTCCCACTAGGTTTTCAAACGGGAGAAGGCCCGTGTTATCTCAGAAGATGAGAAGAACTTCAAGGCCTTTGTCAGCCTGCGCATGGCGCGGGCCAACGCCCGGCTCTTTGGGATTCGTGCAAAACGCGCCAAAGAAGCGGCAGAGCAGGATGTGGAGAAGAAGAAATGAACTGTTCTTTCTAGAACTGCCAATAAAAAAATGTAGAAAGATGAGTGTGCTGTCTTTGTAGAGCGGATGTGCAGGACTGGGCTGCCCTGGGCCTGTGCTGCTGCCACGTGGGTGCAGTGTGTGCGTCGTGGGCTGCTGGACGTGGAGGGACGCGGGCTGGGGGAGTTGCTGTTCAGATGTGGGAAGCATTATTTGGTGGGATTAGAGACAGCAAACTTCTCTGAAAGCAAGTGAAACAAATCATCTTGCACAGCTCCCTGCGGGGGAGCCTTTTCGCTTTGTCTCCAGTGATGGCAGCTTTGCTGCACCTTGACCCAGCCTGGCGGCGTCTGGGGCTGCAGAAACTGCTGGTTGGGGTTTTGTGGGATACCTGCTTCTTGGCAAGCTGCTTCCCACTTCCATGTCTCCTATGCAACGTTTCAGATGTTAAATCTCGGGAGGCCCTGGCCCAGGTTTCCCAGAGAAGTGGGGGCTGCCCCATCCCAGGAGGTGTTCAAGGCCAGGTTGGATGGGGCTTGGAGCCCCTGATCCAGTGGGAGGTGTCCCTGCCCATGGCAGGGGTAGAACTGGATGGGAGTTGTTGCAACCCGAGCCATTCTGTGGATCTCAGCCCTTTCTTTACAGAAATACCTTGATGGCACCAACGAGGGGCCTGGGAGCTCCTGGTCGCTATCTGCTCCAGGACAGGAAGGTGTTAGGGCTGGTGCCCTGGCTGACGGGCACCGCTGGGCTCTGTCCCGCTCTGGGGAGCGCTTGGCCGCGCCCCTGTGCTGGCTCAGGAGTTCTGGGGCCGCTGCGCAGCCTGGCTGGGCTGTGGATCGCCTGCGTTGGGATAATTGAATCGTTTGTATTCATTAGCAGCTGGGTGACAGAACCTGGAGCTCTGATGTGATGAAGCGCCCTGGCACAGGGACGGCCGGAGCCCGGGCACAGCTGGAGGAACCCAGGTTTGCTCAAACACAGGCAAAGAGCGGTTTCCATGCTCCTACCCAAGGTGTTGGTTGGATTCTTCATCTCCCCCTGGCTCGACTGCGGGAGAGCAGGGAAGGAGGGTGGCCTATTTCTGCCACGCAGGCTGGCGATTAGCTCCCAAAGCCCAGGGCCCTGCGGTGCCCTCCCGCTCATTAGCCCTATCTGCATTTTAATCCCTCCAAACATGGGCTAATTATATCATCTTTCATAAAGCTGAGCTGACAGCGCTGCAGAGCCAGGGTGCTGGGAGAGCCCCCAGACAAGGCACGGGGCGTCGGGGCTCTGTGGGTGTGGGGTGCAGCTCTGGATGCTCCAGTGTGTGCGGAGGGCACCCGGCAGCTTTGGGGAGCCCCATCTCCGTGCCGGGGTGCTGGCAGAGAGCGTGGGGGCCAGGATGGAGCTCGGGTTCCCCAGGGGAGCAGCTGGGGAGGGCAAGGGGTCCCAGGGTGCTCGGAGTGAGGGTTGTGCCACGGGGGGGACCTTGCCTGGCATGGCAGCGGCTGCCCTGGCACGGCCGGCGGTGCCGGGGACCCCGGGCACCCCACTCAGCCCCGGTGCCCGCGGGTGGGCTCTGCTGCGGCGCTGGCAGCGAGGCAGTTAACAGAGCTTGTCGTCTCCCTCTTAGGGCTCCGCTCCCGAACTGCAGCTTGAGTCAGTTGTGTGGAGGTGGCAGCGGCGGCGGCTCGGGCTGGCACACCGGCTGGCACACCGATCCCGGAGCCCGGCTCGGCCGCGTGCGCAGCCCAGACCATCGGCACCCAGGTGAGAGGGGCGGCCGGGCAGGGGGGATCCCAGTGCCTCCTCCACCAGGGGATGCCAAGGGATGCCCGCGATTCCAGGGAGGGGGAAGATGCCACCAGAGCCAGGGCATCAGAGCCACGTGCCGGGATGAGCCTGCATGACTTCGTTGGGAAACTTTGACCGTGCGGCGGTGGCAGCTCCAGGGCGGGCTGGGGACGCCGGGGCGTGGGCAGGAGGCTGCTCGGGCACCTCCGGGGGCGGCAGCTGAGGGCACCTCCTCAGTGTCCCAGCACATCGTCAAGTGCCACCAGCATCCAGATGGAGGGTGGCTCCTGTCCCTGGCACGGGAGAAACCTCCCCTGTTGCTCCAGGACGCCAGCAGCCCTGCCCAGGGCAGCAGGATGAGGCTGGCACTGCCACCATCCCCCGGCAGCACGGATGAGGACCCAGCGAGCCCTGCCCGGGTGTAGAGGCGCTGCCTGTGGGGATGGGAGGGGAGTTTGCCCCCCCCAGCACCAGGAGGGCACCCCGGGGAGGGGACCAGGCTCCCTGCACACTCCTCGCTCCCGCACAGCCTCCCAGTGCCCCTGCCCTGCGGGACGCATCCTACCCCTGGGGCGAGGCTGGGGCAGAGCTGGTGCAGCCCCCTGGGACCCTGCTCAGTCGGGGGGCTGGCAGGAGGTTGGGGGGCAGCAGTGCCCGTGGGGCTGGCTGACACTTGGGGACGCACAGGCAGTGTCGCGAGGGGTGACCCGGCTCACCCCACCGTGCTTTGACGTCTTGCAGGGCCCGTGGAGCCGCTGGCATCGGAACCGGCTCCCCCACCTTGGAGTGGGTCCCCAGGGTCTCCTGCACCCCCTGGAGCATCCCACCACCTCCTGCTCTTCTCCGACCGCACGTGCCGGGGCTCTGTCCTCGCGCCTGGCACCGTGGGGCGAGGTGCCCCGGGCATGACGGGCACCTGCCCGGCTCCCTGACGGCCACGAAGGCAGCAGCCACCCGTGCCACCCCGCTCCTCACACATGCCCTTCGCCCACGGGGCCGCCTGCCCCCCGGCGCGTCCGGGCTCCCAGCGCCCCACGGGCACCATGGGCGAGGCGCCCGAGCCGGCCAGCCAGGCCCCGCTGGCCGCTGCCTCCAAGGTGGAGCTGCGGGTGAGCTGCAAGCACCTCCTGGACCGCGACACGCTCAACAAGTCGGACCCCTGCGTCCTGCTGCTCACGCAGGCCCAGGGCCAGTGGATGGAGGTAGGACGGGGGGCACCGCTGGCACCCGCCGCAGCAGGATGGGGCTGGCGCAGGGTGCTGGGGTTTTGGGGTTTGAGTCTCTGAGATGGGGAATGAAGCAGGGATGTGATGCCCATGGGGCTGGCGATGGGGCAGAAGCCGCTGTGCGGGCTGCAGAGTGGGGAGCAGGGTGCACAAGATCTAGGGTTCAGGGTTCAGAGCAGGGTGCGAGGTGCAGGAGAAAGTAGAAAGAGGGGTTCAGGGTACAGCATGCAGGGCAGATGGTAGAGCGGAATGCAGGAGATGATGGAGAGCAGGGAGCAGAACAGAGGCCAAGGGGCAGGTGAAAGTGAGTGGGATGCAGAGCAGGGTGCAGGAGCTGGTGGAGACCAAGGTACAGAGCAGGAGGTGCAAGAGATGGTGCAGAGCAGGGTGTAGGAGACAGTGGAGACCAAGGTACAGAGCAGGGTGCAGGAGATGGTGGAGACCAAGGTGCAGGAGGTGGTGGAGACCAAGGCGCAGGAGGTGGTGGAGAGCAGGGTGTAGGAGATGATGGAAACCAAGATACAGAGCAGGAGGTGTAGGAGAAGGTGCAGAGCAGGGTGCGAGGTTGAGCCCCTAGGGTGCCGGGCATCAGGTGTGGAGATCGTAGTGCAGGACACGACGTGTGCAGGGAGCAGGGGCTGGTGCAGAGCAGGGTGCAGGCTGCACACACAGGGTGCTGGACACAAGGTGCAGAAGTTGCAGTGCAGGGAGCGTGCTCGGGGCGAGGTGCAGAGCAGGGAGCAGGGTGTGGGGCACAGAGTGCTGGGCAGGCTCTGGGGGACACTCAGCAACGTGTAGGCACAGTGGGAGCGCGTTCTCCTGGGTCTGGCAGGGCTGGGGAAAGGGGAGCTCAGTGCATGGCTCTAGCACAGCTCTGCTGCCCCAGGCCAGGGCCCAGAGACACCTTGGCCAGCATCGGGGTGGAGCAGGGCTTGTGGACTGATCTCACCCTGCTCTGGGCAGGCAGCTGGGTGGCATCACCTACCCCCCGTGCACAGGGGGGCAGCTCAGAGGGGGAGTCAGGGCTGGAACCACAGCTGCGTGCACCTCGCCCCACTGCCCAGGATCCTGGTGCCTACACGTGCTGGGGCTGGTGACGAGGGTTGGCGCAGGGATGGCTCCTTCCCATCGCTTCCTCACGGCTCAGCTCTGGGCTGGCGCCGGTAGCTCCACGCTCGCTAATCACCACTGCTCAGCCGGCAGATTTAACGCTAAATCCCTCTGCATGTAATTGACTCTGCGCGCCGGAGCCAGAGCCGGAGCCAGGGCAGGAGATGAAGGGCCCTGTGCCAGCTGCAGGCTGGGCTCCCCAGGCTGTGCGGGGATGAGCCACTCGTACCCTACGGTGCCACAGCTTCGTGTGCCATGTTCTGTGCATCAGCCCGTGCCATCCTGGGCTGTGCTGCACCATGCCACGCCGTGCCGTGCAACGACTAGTTCCAAGAGGCAAGAAGGTCCTTCCTGGACCACCTTCTAGGGGTCTCTGAGCTCTCCCCTCCCCATCCTTGCCAGCTCATGCCCCCCAGCTCAGCTGGGATGGTGGCTGGACCCCTGCCCAGTGGGTCTGAAAGCCAAAACAGCCCTGGACAAACTGGTGGGGTGGCAACTGGAGGGATCAAGGTGACTGGGACCCAGCCCTGGACACGCTGGTGGGGTGGCAACTGGAGGGATCAAGGTGGCTGGTAGCCAGAGCCCCGTGGAGCGGCTGTGGGAGCATCAGTGCCCGTGCAGGAGGCACAGACCTGCACGAGGTGCCCCTGGCAGCACCGCAGAGGGGTGGGCTTAGGCAGACGCTGCTGGACCAGGCAGGAGGTGGGCAGGGGCCGGCAGGCTGGCAGGGTGCCCTGGCCAGGATGCATCTCGAGTCACCACCAGTGGGTACGAGGTGCGGGGGAGGCTCCTGGAAGCTGCTCGGTGCCCACTGCCAGCACGGCCGGGAGAGGCTGAGCACCCTCCTGCCTGCCAGGGCCACGCTGACTGCGGGTCAGTGGCCTCTGCCCTTGTCCAGCCCAGGGTGGGAGTGCAGGGGCTTTTCCTGGGCACCAGCCCATTGCTCCTGCTTGAGTGGAGCCGTGGCAAACTGTGGTCCAGAGCAAAAGCATCCCCTCAAACTGATTGGAATTTGCTCCAAGCTCTGGGGGGAGCAGTGGGGCTGGCAGGACTAGAGCCCTCCGGGCACACATCCCTGCCCAAGCTGGTGACGGGGCTACCTCCAAATGCCATTTGCTTGGGAATGGGCACAGGCAGGTAAATCATAGGATCACAGAATCATAGAATCACCAGGTTGGAAAAGACCCACCGGATCATCGAGTCCAACCATTCCTATCAAACACTAAACCATGTGCCTCAGCACCTCGTCCACCCGTGCCTTAAACACCTCCAGGGAAGGTGACTCAACCCCCTCCCTGGGCAGCTGTTCCAGTGCCCAATGACCCTTTCTGTGAAATATTTTTTCCTAATGTTCAGCCTGAACCTCCCCTGGTGGAGCTTGAGGCCATTCCCTCTTGTCCTGTCCCCTGTCACTTGGGAGAAGAGCCCAGCTCCCTCCTCTCCACAACCTCCTTTCAGGTAGTTGGAGAGAGCAATGAGGTCTCCCCTCAGCCTCCTCTTCTCCAGGCTAAACACCCCCAGCTCTCTCAGCCACTCCTCATAAGGCCTGTTCTCCAGCCCCTTCACCAGCTTCGTTGCTCTTCTCTGGACTTCTCTGGACCCTGTTTGTGCAGGGCTCATCCTTCCCAGCAGCTGCCCCTCACATCCCTGTGCCCCTGGGTTCCTGCATCCCCATGCCTGGCTCTGGATGAGCTCTGGCATCCCAGGGTCCCGGGGATTTCCACTGGCTCTGGCTCCAGCCCCAAGCTGAGCTCCTGCCATGCAGGTTGACCGCAGCGAGGTCATCAAGAGCAACCTCAACCCTGTCTTCGCCAAGATCTTCACTGTAGACTACTACTTCGAGGAGGTGCAGAAGCTGCGGTTCGAGGTGTACGACAGCCACGGACACGCCGGCGTGGGCACTCACGACGATGACTTCTTAGGGGGCATGGAGTGCACTGTGGGGCAGGTGAGCCCCTGCCCCCCGCCCTGGGGACATCGGCCAGCGGTGTCCCTCTCCCTGACCTCCTTGATTTTGCAGATCGTGGCACAGAAGCGGGTGACGAAGCCGCTGTTCCTCAAGTACGGGAAGTTTGCGGGCAAGTCCACCATCACGGTGAGTAGCCAAGCCCCTGCCGGGAGTGGCACCAAGCTGGGACCCAGGTGTGACACTCAGCCAAGGTGGCGCAGTGGCACTGAGCGTGGGTGGTCTGGGGTGCTGGGATGGCGTTGAACTGGGACATATGGGTGGCACTGAGCTGGGGGGGCGGCATTGAGGGTCCCCAGTGACCCTCATCTTGTCTTAGCAGCACCCAGCCCTGAGGCTCCACAGGTTCTTGGGGGCAGGGAGGGCTCAGAGTCCCCTTGATGTCTTCTGGCCACCCTGGAGGGTCCCCGCTGTGCCGGGGTGGGCACACGGCACCCTGTCCCCTCTCAGGCACGGAGGGCAGGGGGACAAAGCCATGCTGGGCGTTGAACACCCTGCGTCCACCTCTCCTCGCAGGTCATCTCGGAGGAGATCTCTGGGAACAACGGCTACGTGGAGCTCGCCTTCCGGGCCAAGAAGCTGGATGACAAGGTGAGGCAGGTTCCGCGGGCAGGGCAGGCAGAGTGGATGGGGCAGACGGTGCCGTGCCCCTTTCTCCTCTGCTCCAGGATCTCTTCAGCAAGTCAGACCCCTTCCTGGAGATCTACCGCATTGATGATGACCGCAGCGAGCAGCTGGTGTACCGCACCGAGGTGAGGTCCCCAGCAGGATCCATCCCTCGGCCGGCTCGCGGCTGCCGCAGCGGCTGCCCAGCCCCACCGAGCCTTCGCTCCACAGGTGGTGAAGAACAACCTGAGCCCCATCTGGGAGCCCTTCAAGGTCTCCCTCAACTCACTCTGCAGCTGCGAGGAGAAGAGGAAGCTGAGGGTGAGGAAGGCTGATGGGGACCCCCATCCCTGCCCTGGGGACACACGGACCCCAGGTGTGCTGGGACCCCGAGGCACCAGGGATGGTGCTGGGGCTGGTGGGGACCTTGGGGTGCAACTGGCTGAGCTGTGTCCCACCACAGTGCGTGGTGTGGGACTACGACTCACGGGGCAAACACGACTTCATCGGGGAGTTCTACACCACCTTCGAGGAGATGCAGAAGGCAATGGGGGAGAACAAGGTGGGCATGGGGACTTGGGGATGCGGGGCCAGCCTCTCTGCACCGCCAACAGATCCCGCTCCAGGAGGCACCTCCCAGCTCCTCCTTTGGTTTTGGGGCTGTTCTCTCCTCCGTGCCCCCTTTTTTGGGGAAGGGATGATGGGTGTGGGCTCCTCTCTGGGGAAATCAGCTCTTGCTGGCATGGATGGAGCCCCCGGGCTGGCTGGGAGCGCGGGAAGGCAGCTGCACCCGGGGGCTGTCGGGCTGCAGGGTTATGGGACCGTGGGGCTGCTGGACTCTGGGGATGGAGGGTTATGGGGCTGCGGGACTGCGGAAAGGCAGGATTGTGGGGCTGTGGGGCTATGGGAGTGCAGGGCTGTGGGGCCATGGGGTTTGGGGGCTGTGAGGTTATGGCTCTGTGGGGTTATGGGGTGATGGTTAAATGGTTGGACTCGGTGATTCTGGAGGTCTTTCCAACCTAGTGATTCTGTGATGGGTTTGTGGGGTCCCAGAGCTGCAGAGCCATGGGGCTGGGGTGCTGTGGGGTTTGGGGGGGATGCTGGGGGCCGCAGGCAGCGTGGGTGCCACGTGCCACAGGTGCAGTGGGACTGCATGAACCCCAAGTACAAAATCAAGAAGCGCAACTACAAGAACTCGGGGGTCGTGGTGCTGCTGGACCTGAAGGTGAGTGTCTGCGAGCGGTGCCGTGCGTGGGCGCCGTGGTGTGGCGTGGGGCCAGGACCAGCTGACGTGGGTCCCTTGGGAAGATCCACAGGGTTTACTCCTTCCTGGATTACATCATGGGCGGCTGCCAGATCCACTTCACGGTGAGCGGCGTCCCCCACCCTGAAGCACCAGGGGCTCTGGCGCTGGGATGTGCACCCACTCCCAGTGCCGCAGGAGCATCCCAGCTCCACCAAGCCGTGGCTGTGCCGCGGTGCCACCTGACCCTGACAGGGAGGTGCCGGTGGCCTCACTCACCCAGGGGGACCCTCACCACCATCCCTCCTCGCCAGGTGGCCATTGACTTCACGGCCTCCAACGGGGATCCGCGAAACAGCTGCTCCCTGCACTACATCAACCCCTACCAGCCCAACGAGTACCTCAAGGCGCTGGTCGCGGTGGGCGAGATCTGCCAGGACTACGACAGGTCAGTTGCTCTGATGGTTGTTCTGGTGCTGGGACATCCTGGTGATGGTCACGCCGGAGTCAGAGCCGTGGTGGTGTCACCCCAGAGCTGGCACTGCCGGGGCTCCTCATGGCTCTTCCCTTGCAGCGATAAGAAATTCTCCGCTCTGGGCTTTGGTGCAAGGATCCCCCCCAAGTATGAGGTAAGGGGGTGGTTGGGGGGCCAGGGTCCCGTGGGAACCCAAGGATGCTTCCCTCCCATCAGGCATCCTTGGCTATGATGGGGGGTGGATGGCTGGGCACTGGCTACCCCCTCCCCTTTCATAGAATCATAGAATCATCAGGTTGGAAAAGACCCACCAGACCATCGAGTCCAACCATTCCCATCAATCACTAAACCATGTCCCTTAGCACCTCATCCACCCGTCCCTTAAACACCTCCAGGGATGATGACTCAACCCCCTCCCTGGGCAGCTGTTCCAGTGCCCAGTGACCCTTTCCGTGAAAAACTTTGTCCTAATGTTCAGCCTTTCTCCTCTTCAGGTCTCCCATGATTTCGCCATCAACTTCAACCCCGATAACGATGAGTGCGAGGGTGAGTCCGACTCTGGTGGGGCTGGGGATCCCAGTCTCGTGGCCCGCCCTGTGCCAGACACTGGTGCTGATCCCTTCACCCCCTGCATCCTCCCTCAGGCATCCAGGGCGTCGTGGAGTCCTACCAGAACTGTCTGCCCAAAATCCAGCTCTACGGCCCTACCAACGTAGCCCCCATCATCTCCAAGGTGGCTCGCGTGGCAGCAGATGAGGAGCGGACAAAGGAGGCTTCGGTACGTACCTGCTGCCCTGGCCAGTTGGCTCCGGGCTGGACGGAGACGCAGCACACTCACATCACTTGTGTTTGCTCCCATGTTGGAGCTGAGCCTTTGTTTGGCTCCTCTGGCATGGGGCTGCCGACAGAACCAGGCAGAACCCACAGAGCATCCCTCTCCCCCCAGCAATACTTCATCTTGCTGATCCTGACGGACGGGGTGGTGACGGACATGGCGGACACGCGGGAGGCCATCGTCCGTGCCTCCTACCTGCCCATGTCCATCATCATCGTGGGGGTTGGCAACGCTGACTTCACCGACATGCAGATCCTGGATGGGGATGACGGTATCCTGCGCTCCCCCAAGGGCGAGCCTGTCCTCCGCGACATCGTCCAGTTCGTCCCCTTCCGGGAATTCAAGAATGTGAGTTGGACGTGGTTGGTCCTTCTGTCCCCTCCTGTCCCCTCCTGTCCTGTCCTGTCCCCAGGACAGGACTCAACACAGAATCATAGAATCACCAGGTTGGGAAGGACCCACCGGATCATCAAGTCCAACCATTCCTATCAATCACTAAACCATGTCCCTCAGCACCTCGTCCACCCATCCCTTAAACCCCTCCAGGGAAGGTGAATCAACCCCCTCCCTGGGCAACTGTTCCAGTGCCCAATGACCCTTTCCATGAAAATTTTTTTCCTAATGTTCAGCCTGAACCTCCCCTGGCGGAGCTTGAGGCCATTCCCTCTCGTCCTGTCCCCTGTCACTTGGGAGAAGAGCCCAGCTCCCTCCTCTCCACAACCTCCTTTCAGGTAGTTGGAGAGAGCAATGAGGTCTCCCCTCAGCCTCCTCTTCTCCAGGCTAAACACCCCCAGCTCTCTCAGCCGCTCCTCTTGTTCTCCAGCCCCTTCACCAGCTTCGTTGCTCTTCTCTGGACTCACTCCAGAGCCTCAACATCAAGCCAGTGCCCCACGGGTGCTGCTCCACACAGCAGGGTGGGCAGGTGCCACTGTGCCCTGACTCACTCCTTGTCCCTGGTGTCCTCAATCCCGCAGGCATCCCCGACGGCCCTGGCGAAGTGCGTGCTGGCAGAGGTGCCCAAGCAGGTGGTGGAATACTACAGCTACAAAGCCTTCCCGCCCCGCTGTCCCCAGTCTGAGACCCCCGACTCCAACCTCAGCTCGCCCCAGTGAGGACCCTCTTGCTGCCCTCAGCATGTCCCGGGGATGGGTTGGGGTTCCCGGTGGGTCCCAGCCCCGTCACCGACCCCTCCTCACCAGGCAGGGGGGCACAGGCAGCCCGTCCCACACCCCTGCTGGCACCTGGATGGGGACGCAGGGATGGTCCCAGTGCCCTGATGCCCCATGCTGCTTGGGGTTCTGGGGGTCCCTAGCAGGCATTGTCTGGCCCTGGTCCATGCCCCACTGCTGCTCCATCCCCGCTGTCCCTGTGCTCCCCGCTTGCCCGTCACTGTGAGGCTGCATGACTGCCCCCCCGCTCTGTGGGACCCCCAAATAAAGTAACCAGCCCTGTGCCCGTGCCGCGTGCTTTCTGGGCGCTGACATCAAACCTCCCTGCCAGGCGCTCGGCAGGGTGCGGGGAGAGAGAGACCCAGCTCCTGGGGTGCTGCCTGTGCCCCCTGTGCCCCTCGCCGTGTCACCACACTGCCCCGTGAATGAGAGCCGAACACAGCCCTGGGTGCCCACATGGGCACGACTGTTGCCGCCGGCCGCTCTGGCTGCTCTTATATTTAGGGGGATTCGTGACTGGAAGCACACAGGGGAGCACTGACGCTAGGGATCTGAGGTACTTCTGAGCAGCTGCCTCTTTCAAGTTGTGCCGGAGCGGCTGCCCAAGCTGCTGTGCTGCTGCTGGCTGCCACGGCCCCGAAATCCAGGCCATGGGAACGGAGGCAGCATCGATGCCCAGCGCATTGTGTGCCGCGTGCCACGGGCTGCGCCGTGCACGGGGCATTGCATGCCATGCACTGCATGCCACACGTTGTGCCATGTGCAGTGTGCTGCAGGCAGGCCATGCACCGTGTGCCGTGCGCCGCATGCCGTCTGCTACGTACCACGTGCTGCACATTGCGTGCTGCATGCCACGCACCGTGCCACGTGCCGTGTTCCGTGTGCCACGTGCCGTGTTCCGTGTACCACGTGCCATGTGCCGTGCGCAGCGGACCATGTGCCGCCTGCTTCATGATCTGTGTTTCATGTTGTGCCATGTGCCGTGTGCCATGTGCCGTGTTCCATGTGCACGGCCACGTGCCACGCTGTGCCGTGTGCCGTACACCACGCACGGGCACTGTGCCACGCTGCTGCCACGTGTGGCGCACCGAGTGCTGGGTGCTGTTTGCTGTGCCGAGAGCCGGCTTCGTTCGGCGTGCCAGCCGCCTCCTGCCACGTGCTGTGACACTGCGCCGCGTGTCATCCACCCCATCCCGTGGGCTGCGCGCCCAGTGTCCTTCACCCTGTGCCGTGTGCTGGCGGAGTCTGAGCTGAGGCCATCGCCAGGACTCAAACTGGGGCTCGGGGCAGCTGTCACAGGGCAGGGGCCACCGCTGTGGGTGCCACCGAGGGGACGCGGTGGCCGCAGGGGTGCAGGCAGCCAAGGTGGCCACGCTCAGCAGCCGTGCCGGGGTGGCACTGCCCGCTGCCGGCACTCTCGTGCACAGGCACAGCGCGTTGCCCGCACCGCTCCCATCAGTCCACATATTTATAGCTCCTGATTCATCTCCTGTAAAACGGGATAATAGACGTTGCCATAGAAACTCAGCGCCTGACGAGCCTGCGGCTGCAGCCGGCTCTGGACACGGGCAGGGGGCTGCACTGGCACCCAATCCACAGGGTCAGCCGGGTGCCCGCTGGTGGGTACAGGGGGATCCCCGCAGGCTGGGGTGCCCGGAGTCACCCAGCTGGGCTGGCAGGGCTCCTGGGTGCCGATGCCACCGGCTGGCAGCAGCGCTGGCCCTGCAGAGGGTCTGTCTGTCCTTCCCAGCTCAGCTGAGCGCTGCTGAGGGGTCCCACTCATGTCATGGCTGAGATGTCACCTCCCCATGCCTGGGCGCTGTGCCATGCTGACCCAGCAGATGCTGGTTAATTAAGCCAGGAGTTAATTATTGATGGTGCCTGTGCTGCTTCAATTCCTTGGAGAGAGCAGGAGAGGGATGGGCTTGGGGTGCAGGGAGCAACCCGAGAAGCAGGGAGGGAGGCAGAGGGCTTCGGAGGGGGTGACAGGGGGTGCGCTGGGGCTGTGCAGGGGGACCCCAAGATCAAGAGGGTTCCTGGGAGGATGTGTGAGGATTGACAGCTCTGGTCGCTGCTGAAGGAGCCACCGCTGCACCACGGGCTCTGCCAGCGAACATCGGCTGCGCTGTGACCCCAGCGCGCTGCCCACCCGGTCATTGACCCCCACGGCTGATAAGGTCCCAGGGGATGGGTTTCCACCCTGATGTGTTCCCGATAACAGCGGGTGCTTCCCACTATGGGCGCTGCCGGCACCCCGCTTCCTGCCCCGTGTGCACAGGAACATGCTGCCTGGGAACAGCAATAAATATTTATTTCCCTGGGGCAACTGGGGGGGGGTTCACGGCCACGCAGCCCACCCCAGGGGAAGGAAAGCCATGGGCATGGCTGCAGCGTGGGACCCAAAAAGGCCCCCGTCCCTGGATCAAGGGGTGATGCAGCCACCCCCCACTGCAGCCCCAGGACAATGCGTGGGGCGTAAAAGATTTGGGGGCTGCAGGGGACTCCCCCTCCCCAGGGCTTGGCTAGGGAGGGGGGGCCGGTTGTGTTGTGCTGTGGCGGAGACAACGCTGGCCCCTCAGGCCATGGGCCAACGCGCAGGAAGCTCCAAGTCACCCATCTTCTCCTGGTAGAGGCGGTTGAAGAGGGCGTTTTGCAGGGGGGTGAAGTGGTCGCGCCAGTCGCCCACCACACCTGTGGGACGGTGGGGACGGAGTGGCAGGGCGGCTGCAGCTGGGGCCAGCGGCCCCGTGTCCTCCCCGTGTCCCCCCCCCAGCCTGGTCCCCTCCTCACCTTTCCTCATGAAGCGTCCCTGGCTGTGGTCCATGATCTCGGAGGGGATGAGGGAGTAGTTGACCATGGCGTTGTCCCGCATGGTGGCGAAGCTGCAGTGCTGCTCCAGGGCTTCCAGCGTCTCCGGTCCCAGCGGGCAGCCCAGGAAGGTGCTGAGGCGCCGCGCTGCGCCCCGCAGGTCCTGCGGCAGAGGGGACGGTCAGCCCTGGGCAGCCAGATGGGACAGGGATGGGGGACACCCCAGGGCTCACCTGGTGCAGCTCCTCATAGGTGATGTAGAAGATGTCCAGGAGGTGCCGCTGGCCCAGCCAGCCCTTGACGTGGTCGAACCAGGAGCCGTAATGCACTGCGGGGAGGCAGCAGGTGACGGGGGGCCCCGTGGCTGAGCCTCTGCACCCCAAGGACCTCCAGCCCTCACCTGTGCCCTCGAGGAACTGTGTGAGGAAGGTGTCGAAGGAGCCAGGGTCGGGCAGGAACTTGGCTAGATGGTGGAAGTGGTAGAAGGAGACGGCGACGTCCTTGGGGTTCCTGGCCACGTAGATTACCTGAGGGGGGAGATGGTGTCAGCCCCATGGAAACAGGGATTCCACTCCATCCTGCTCAGAAAGCCCCCGGCAATCACCCTGGCTGCACGCAGGAAGCCCCATGGGCACGCGACGCCCCCGAGGGGACCCTACGCACGGTCAGGACCCCTCACCTTGGCCTTGCTCTGCTGCAGGGCGGGGGCCAGGACGCGGGCGGGCAGGTGGGTGGTGATAAGCCGGCGGGCGACTGCGTCCTGCAGCGCTTCCCTGAAGTAGATCTGCTCCAGCCAGGGTGCTCGCTCCCAGTTGGGGATGGTCTTGGCCGGCAGGACATCCCCGCGGCTGAACAGCAGCGTCAGGATCTCCTGCATCCAGGTGGTGCCTGGGGAGGCGGCTGTCAGGGCAGCACCAGCCCAGCGAAGGGCACCACGGCGCGTGGCACGGCACAGAATGGCACAGCAGGGCACGGCTTGGCGTAGCTCAGCACCGTATGGCACGGCTCAGCACAGCATGGCACAGCGGGATAGAGCATGGCACGGCATGGCACGGCGCAGCACCCCGTGGCGTACTGTGGCTTGGCACAGCGTGGCATCGTACGGCACAGCGTGACATGCAACAGATCGGCTCAGCACGGCTTGGGTTGAGCTGGCACAACGCGGCACAGGTTAGCTGCTGGGCTGGCAGTGCCCCTAGGTATCCCCCCACCAGGGACACCAGTCTGGGACTGGGGACAGGACGGGATAGAATCATAGAATCATCATAGAATCACTAGGTTGGAAAAGACCCACCGGATCATTGAGTCCAACCATTCCGATCAACTACTAAACCATGTCCCTCAGCACCTCATCCACTCATCTTTTAAACACCTCCGGGGAAGGTGACTCAACCCCCTCCCTGAGCAGCTGTTCCAGGGCCCAATGACCCTTTCCGTGAAATATTTTTTCCTGATGGAGCAGGGGGGATAGTGGGCGCAGCTGCTCCCTACCCTCAGGGCAGGGGATTTGGGTGGTGGGGAGTCCCCCGTGCTCTTCCCAGAGTGGGTGTTTGGGGTTCTCAGCCCATGGACAGGCTGACCCCAAGCCCGGCCACCTCCCAGCCACGCGGGGAGCTCCCAGTCACACCAGCAAGCCGCACAGCGGAGCCTACCCGTGTCCCCTGCTCCAGCCTGGGGGTCTCCAACCCCACCCACAGACACCCCCAACCTGGGTCCCCTTCCTGTCCCCCCGTCCCGCTGGCGCTCACCCGATTTGGGGTAGGTGGCGATGACCACGTCGGTGGGGCGGAAGGGGAAGGTGGTGGCGAAGGCGAGGGAGTCCTGGGTGTGGAGGTGGCCGGGAAGGGAGATGCCGGCAAAGGTCTCGGTCACTTCCATGCGATCCATGGCTCAGCCAGTGCGGAGGGTGAACTCGGCTGCTGACCTTAAATAGTTGCAAAAGAGGAAGCTGTCCCAGCAGGCGGAAAGCCAGGCTGGCCTGATAAATTCCTGCTGGGGAACCAGGGATCCGGCCACGCTGGGGCCGTTGCCAGGAGAGCGCTGCCTGCGGGGCTGCGGGACGGCCCTGGGATGGGGCGCCGTGGGATGGAGTGGGGGTCTCGCACTGCCAGACCCACCTCCGCAGCCGCGAGAGCCGTGAGTCCCACTCGCCTGGCGGTGGGAATGGTGCCAGGGAGCCTGCGGTGACCCTGGGAGTGCCAGCCCCACACCGTGCCCCATAGCTGTGCTCTGCAGGACACAGCATTGGAGGAAGGGATCCCCATCCTGGCACAACCCGGGATGAGGGATGGGGCCAGTCATCTCCATGTGGCCCCGTGCCATTCCCAGATACCCCACGGTGCCTCTTGCTATGCACGACACCGCAGTCCCCGCTAGCCCCACAGCCACCACCATCCCCCGGGCAGGAGCCACCCAGGGTGCCACCCAGGACCGACGTCTGCCTCAGTTTCCCCCCGCTCCGTGGGACTGTGGGATGGGGGACCCCAGCACACATGGAGCAGCCCCACACGGCGTTGTCCCAGCTGCAGCCTCTCCATGGTGGGATGGCCTCACCACAGAGCCGCGGGGTGCGCTGGCACTCAGCCATTCCCCAGTACCAGATGCCACATCAGGGGGTGGCTCTGGGGTGGCCAGAGCCCGTCCCAGCCCCACGATCGGAACGCAAGCCAGGAGACATTTTTTTCAGAGCCGCTGCAGGCAGCATCTGTCCAAGCGTGCGGGGCCAGGGTAAGCGAGGGACGGGGGTACCAGCCGCTTGGCCAGGGCTGCTGGCGGGTTCTTGCTCGTGGGAAGCTGAGACAGGGCTGGGACGCGCGCTTTCCCAGCAAAACAATCTGGGCTGCATTAGAGGGGCTGGGAGCGTCGCCACTGCTCTGCGTCGAGGCCGCCGCATGGCCCTGCCGCCCGGGGCTGGGCTGGGGGAGGCTGCGCCCCGCTACCCACGGTGCCCGCGCTGCCAGGGCTGGGGAGCAGGGTGCGCAGGGTGGGGTTACGGCTGTGGCTCCTGGTTATTTATTTACGGCAGGAGGAGACGGACGAGGAGCAGGGGCAGCCATCGCGGTGCGTGCGCTCGGCACAGTGGCTGGGCGCCCCAGCTCATCCACCGGTGGCACCAATCGGGTGAAGATGCCAGGTAGGAACGTGCTGGCGCTGGTGCTGGCGCTGTGCCTGCTCCTGCCCTGTGCCGGACAGCATCACCAGGAGATGGCCGAGCGCATCATGACGGACACGCCGGTCATCGATGGGTGAGCAAATGTTGCCCAGCTCCATGTTGTGGTCGGCCGCCCCAGCGGAGCTGCAGCTCTCGGTGCTCTGAGAAAAACCCTGGCCAGAAAACCCCATGGGGAATGGCCCTGCCAGGGGATCCCCACGCCGGGCTCCGCGGGGACATGGAGACACAGCTCTCCCAGGAGATCCCCATGCTGAGCACCCGGGACCGAGCAGCCAAGGGGATCCCCAGGTGGTGCAGACCGGCTGGAAGCAGGGAGGGTGCTGGGAAGCTGCCCCTGGGGGAGTCCCCAATTGGGACAAACAGGTCCTGTGGGTGGTGACCTAAGAGATGTCCCTGGTCTCATAACGGGAGCCCCAGGAGCTCCAGTGGAGTCTGCAGGCTCTCCACGGCCATGCACCCCGCAGCCTGGTGCGGTGCAGCCGCTGGAAAAGGCTGAGGGATGCGGAGGATGTGGGGAACGTGACAGAGCAAGGGAGAAGTGGGAGTTGGTTCCCGGCACTTCCCCAGCGATATTGCTGGTTGTGGGACGCTTTCGTGGTGGTGACATCCCCACCACGATGACATCCCCACCGCGATGGCAGTGACATCTCCGCAGGAGAGATGCAGCACAGGCTCCCTAGGGTGCGAGAGCTGAGCGGGGACAGAGAGGTGCACGGAGAGGATCCCAGCCTCCTCCAGCCCCCAGCTGGCCAGCAAAGGGGGACCCGTGTGGGACTGTCCCCTGGGAGTGACCCGTCCCCTGTTCCCAGCCAGAGCTGCCCGAGTGGCTCCTGGCAGGGGCACAGATAAGTGGCAAGTGGACCTGGGCGTGGATGATGGATGGAAAGACAAACAGATACATGGGCAAATGGACCAGTGGATGTGTAGATGATGGATGGATGGACAGACAGTGGGGCACAGACAGACAGGAAGATGGGCAGATGGACAGACAGACTCTCATTCCCACTCTCTCCCCCGCCCAGGCACAACGACCTGCCCTGGCAGCTCCTCAAGAGGTTCAACAACCAGCTAGGGCTGCCGGACGCCAACCTCACACAGCTGGAGGGCACCCACACCAACATCCCCAAGCTGCGCAGCGGGCACGTGGGCGGGCAGGTCGGACAGGAGGCAGATGGAGCACCGGGGAGGGCACCGGGGAGGGCACCGAGGAGGGCACCGGGGAGGGCAAAGGCACCAGGGTGGGCAGCAGTGGGCATGGGGACAGGCTCGCAGCACTCACCAAGTGGCGTCATGGGCAGTTCTGGTCGGTGTACGTGCCCTGCGAGACGCAGAACAAGGACGCGGTGAAGCGCACGCTGGAGCAGATCGACGTGGTGCACCGCATGTGCGAGCTCTATCCCGAGACTTTCACCTGCGTCGTCGACAGCGACGGTAAATGGGAGCAAGACCGGGAGGCAGGTGCCCTGGGGGACACGGGTGCCCCAGCGCCTGCCCTGACCGGTGTCCCCGCACTCCTGCAGGCATCCAGAACGCTTTTGCGAGCGGGAAGGTGGCCAGCCTCATCGGGGTGGAAGGCGGTCACTCCATTGACAGCAGCCTCGGTGTCCTGCGCACCTTCTACCACCTGGGGGTCCGCTACATGACCCTGACCCACAGCTGCAACACTCCCTGGTAGCAGCACTTGAAGGGGACAGGGATGGGGTGACAGGGCCAGCATGGGGGGGACATGGAACATGTGGCTGAGCCCCGATGCTCTCCCGGCTCCACAGGGCTGACAACTGGCTGGTGGACACTGAGGAGGAGCAGCCCGTGCACCACGGCCTCTCGTCCTTCGGGGAGGTGAGTGAGGACGGGATCCGTGGCAGCACCAACCAGGGCTGGGGGGACACGGTACCAGCACCCACAAGCCCCATGATGAGTTGTTAAGCTTAGCAGTGGCACATGGTGAGGGGCTTGGAGAACAAGCCTTACAAGGAACGGCTGAGAGAGCTGGGGGTGTTTAGCCTGGAGAAGAGGAGGCTGAGGGGAGACCTCATTGCTCTCTACAACTACCTGAAAGGAGGTTATGGAGAGGAGGGAGCTGGGCTCTTCTCCCAAGTGACAGGGGACAGGACGAGAGGGAATGGCCTCAAGCTGCGCCAGGGGAGGTTCAGGCTCGACATCAGGAAAAATTATTTCACGGAAAGGGTCATTGGGCACTGGAACAGCTGCCCAGGGAGGGGGTTGAGCCACCTTCCCTGGAGGTGTTTAAAGGATGAGTTGATGAGGTGCTGAGGGACATGGTTTAGTGATTGATAGGAATGGTTGGACTCGATGATCCAGTGGGTCTTTTCCAACCTGGTGATTGTATGGTGTTCCCCTACGCGGGGTTGCCATGGCCCCTTGCACACCCCTTGTCCACCCTGTCCCCATCCCTGCAGATGGTGCTGGAGGAGATGAACCGCCTGGGCATGATCGTGGACTTGGCCCACGTCTCCGAGGAGACCATGAAGGTCGTGCTGAGGCTCTCTAAAGCTCCTGTCATCTTCAGCCACTCGTCAGCCTTCCAGCTCTGCCCGCACCGCCGCAACGTGCCCAATGACGTGCTGAGGCTGGTGGTGAGCGCCCCGGCACAGCCCTGGGCACTGGGGGCACCGGCTGAGGGGCCGCGGGGCTCAGAGCTGCCTCCCCCCAGGCCTCCACGGGCAGCCTGGTGATGGTTAACTTCTACAACGCCTACGTGACGTGCAGCGCGACGGCCACGCTGGCTGATGTCGCAGGTGAGGCAGGTTCCCAGGTGGGCAAGGGGAGCGCCGGTGCCCCCTGCCCTGCTTACCCCTCCGCACCCACAGACCACATGGACCATGTGAAGAAGGTGGCCGGCTACGAGTCCGTCGGCTTCGGCGGGGACTACGATGGCGTCACTGGGTAAAGCAGTTGGTGGGGGTGGGACGGGGCAGCGTGTCCCAGCAGTGGGGACTTGCCGTGGAGGGGCTGCAGGAGGTGGGAGCCTGTCCCCAGCGCAGCTGTGAGCTGCAGGCTGGTGCAGGCTCCCTACTGGCCTGGAGGACGTCTCCACGTACCCCGCGCTGGTGGCCGAGCTGCTGGCGAGGAACTGGACAGAGGTAGAAGTGAAGGCGGCCCTGGCTGGAAACCTGCTCCGCGTCTTCAGGAAGGTGGAGGAGGTGAGGAGGGCACTGGGAGCACTTAGCATAGGGAGGTACAGGGACAGCAGAGACCAGTGGGACATCAGGATGCACTCGGGAATGTATGGGGACATGGAGCAGTGGGATGAATTGGGGCATGGGGACACACACAGGGCTTGGGATGCCACGGGGCAGCACAGGGACACACAAGGTTCCAGGGGGCTGCGTGGGGCACAGGGACTGCTCTTGGCTGCGGCAACCCACCCTGTCCACAGGTGAAGACGTCCCTGCGAGGCACGGCTCCCCGCGAGACACCCATTGCCTTCGAGGAGCTGGAGAGGACGTGCAGGACGAGCTACGGATACACCAACATTGCCGACACAGCCTGGATCCCGCGGGCCGGCCTATTGCTGGCCCCGGCGCTGCTCTGCTCCCTGCTCTCCTAGTGCCCAGCACTGCTCGACGCCGGCGGCTGGCCCTGTGGCTGCAGGGTCCAACCCCGCTGCCCCTTCTCACCTGCAGCAAAATAAAACCGTGCCTCAAGGACCGCTGGCAGCGTTTATCCGTGCTGGGACCCCGTGGGCACTGCCAGCCCCAGCGAGGCCGAGGCGTGGGTGCCAGGGCACTGGGAAGCCGTCACCGCACCGGGAGTGACACATTGCTGCAACACACGGCCAGGGTGGCTGGCTGTAGGGCTGCCTCCGCAGGATGCTCTCATTAATCATTAGCTAATTAATCGGCTACTCAATTATCTTCTTAGTAATTTCCTCTCACATTTGAGAACAGCCTGTCTTCAAAGCGGAGGCGGCTTTGGGCACCGCGAAAACAGGCAGGAGAAGGAGAGCCATCTTCCTGTGGCATTCGCAAATTGGCTGAGGGACAGAGCCCCCTCTGCCAGCCCACCCAGGGAAGGGACAGGCACAGGAAAGGGATGAGCCTAGTCCCTGCTGGGATGGTGACGGCAGTGGTGGTGGAACTGCTGCTGGTGGGTGCCAGGGGCCTCCCTTGGGGCACAAGCCAGGGGTCTCATCCTTGGAGAGCTCAGCCTTCTCCCCCCAAGGGCCAGGGAATGGTGATGAGAGGAGCTCAGGAAGATGGGCAGCCCAAAATGCACACTGGGGAGTTTGACTTGATCCGGCTGCCTCAGCCTCCCCAAACCAGTATCGGCTGCACCAGGGCTGCATCAGCTCCTACTCACCCGGTTGCCCCCGGCTTGGCTGCGTGCAAGAACCGGTCCCTGCAGGGGATGAGCAGGGGACTCACCAGCACCCCCTCCTCTCCAACCCCCCCTGCAGGCAGCAACCGCAGGGGTGGGGAGCTCCAGCCCTGCAGCTGACTGCTCCCCTTCCCTGGAGTGAGGGCAGGCAAGGAGGCTGCCCCTCAGCACTGGCTTCTCTGTCCCAGGGAGGGAATGGACGCGGCCATCACGCTCTGCCCCAGGCAGAGAGGACAACCGACCCCCTCTTTGCATCTGAACCCCCAGCCACAGCTTGACGGACGTTCAGGGAACCATTTATTTAAAACAGCAGAAGGCAATCAACACGGGTTTGGAGAAGAAGAAAAAGGCAAACGAGACAAGCTTTTAAAAAAACACAGAGAAACATCGCAATGAAAAGAAGGAGCATTTCCAGGGACAGAGGCGCCCCCAGCCCCATGGTTGGCACCCCTGCAGGATCCAGCCCTCCCACTCTGCAGTGCAGGCACAAGGCTCCAGCGGGGCTCCTGCTTTCTGCCCGGTCCATCCGGAGGTGGCACAAAATCCAACCCTCCACCACGCACCAGGGACTTTGTAGCCCAAGGCCACCTCCTCCTCGGCCACCACCCCGCAGCCCCAGCATGGCACGCGGGGGAAGGCAGCTCCATCGGTCACTAGATAGATACTGCCAAGGCCACTGAACTCAAAAGAAATAAGAAAAACAGTGAAAAGTGTTTGTGCTGCAAGTCCTGGGGAGATGGGCCCTGGCCCACAGCAAGCCCTGCGCAGGCAGCCCGGGAGAGCAGCCAACACTGGAAGGGAGCTGCCTCTCGCTCTTCCCCACGCTTCCCCTCCCTCCTCTCAGCACAGCCCGAAGCGGCAGCTGTGCATGCCTTAAAATTCCCTTTAAAAGCAACGAATCAGAGCTGCCCCACTGCAGCGGGTCCAGCTGTCACCCCTGGCTGCACACAGCACAGCTCAGCACAGCCAGCAGCTGCCTGGAACACACCCCACAGCTTGCAGCAAGAAGGTTAAAGTTCCTCCTCGTGAGAGCCAAAGGAAACTACATTTCCTTCCTGAGGAGCTTTCCATCAATCCAGCAGCTCAGTGGTGCCTGGGAGTCGCAGAGAAGAATGGGCACAGAAAACTCCATGCCCAGGTGAAGGCTCCAAAGGGCAAGCAGCCCCGTTTCCTCATGAGCAGCGAGAAGAGAGGGGACACGGGAAGCAGTGCCCACTCAATCCAGCCAGGTTCCAGCAGCACGGATCAGATGCAGCAGGGTGGGGAGAGCAGAGAGGAAACGGCAGCAGATACCCAGGGGATGAGCCGCTGCCAGCGCAGGCAGACGTGCTCTCAGGATGGTTTAGCATTTACTGTCCCACTCATCCCTCTGGGGGGACACTTGGGGACAAGGCTGCGGCCACCACCACTGTGAACCCAGGGGTGGATGCTGCTGCAATCCATTCCCAGCTGCTGGACATCAGGCTGGGACCAGCTCCACATGGGAGGTCAGGGCCTGGATAACCACTTCCAGACTGCAGCAGCTGGAAATGGGGAACATACGGATTTACACGCACGCGCACAGGGGCTGGTGCAGGGCAGGACAAGCTTTTCAAAGGCCACTTTGTGGTACAGAGCTCCAGGGAGGTTTGGCTTGGCAGGACAAGGAGCGAGGAAGCAGCAAGGTGAAGTCTGCAAACAGGGCAACCACCCACAGCTACGCGCTGGGCAGCCGGGGCGTGGGAAAGTCACTGCGAGGGAAAAGACGCCACGGCATAACCTCCACTTCCTGCAAGGCGCTAACCTTCCCAGAAACACCACAGCCAGGAAAACAGCCCTTCCCAAACTACTGTGACAGGAAGGCAGCTGCGTAAGGATCTCCCTGCTCCCTGTAAACAGCTCCTTGCTGTGGGCCCCAAGGAAAACTCAGCCCATGGCTCGGAGACCCAGTCTAAAACAGATAACAGAAGTGTGCTACGCACGGAGTCAGGGGAGCAGCGCCCCAGAAGACACTGCAACCCGCCCCCAGAATGATCTGTTTAGTGTTAAATCAGGACATTGTGTCATGGGACGCTGCCGAGAACCAGCAGCAACCCTCAAATGAAAAACACCCTGAAATCAGAACCAGCAAAGCGTTCCTCCAGCCCAGAGAGAGGCACTCTCCGCTCAGAAACCCCCCGCCAGGATCGCTGCCTGCTCTGGGAGAAAGTCATCACCGTCACACCCAAAAAGAAGAGTCTGAATGCAGGCAGGCAGGGCTGGGGACGTGTTGCTGGAGGAAGGGACGGCAGACTCCGCCTGGCCAGCAGGTCACAGCAAGGATTCAGCAGAGGTGGGGAAGGAGTCCCAGGCCCCTCCACCCCACACACTATACGACCAGTGCGGGGCAGCAGTCTGCAGGGGCAACAGGAGAGCTTAATTCCGCAAGGCGGCCAACCTAGAAAAGGAACAGATGTGAGAGATGCAGGGAACGGCTGCGACTCAGGAGGACCCTTCAGCCAGCGCGTGCAGGGATACCTCTGCCCAGACACCTCCCTCCAGTGGCTGAGGTGCAAGAAATCCTACCCTCGAGCACGCAGCCACAGCTGCCTGGGGGGAGTGTGGAGCATCTGTCACCAACAGAGGCGAAGTACTGTGGAGAGGGGGTCCCTGGCTTCTCTTTGGGGTGCCCCGCCACTGCAGCCCACCTCCCAGGGCTGTCCCCAGCTCCCAGAGGAGCACACCACCACCTCAGGGCTGGCCCCACATGGACCCCAGTGGCAGTTGCGTGGGGAGCATCAGAAAAGGAAGCTCATCAGCTTCTTCTGGGGCAGTTCCAGGGAGACAGCCTGTTCCCAGAGCTGTTTGAAGGTCAGTGCCAAGCATTCTCAGAGCGGTAGCAGCTGCGTGAGGGCGAGCACAGAGCAGAGGGAAACCGTTCTGCACCTTGTAGACAAGAGCGCTCTCGCTGCAGAGGGCCAGAAGCCACCCCCGCTCCTGGCACAGAGTGGTCCTACATCCCCAAAGGGTCACCTCGCCCGCCTGCACAGGGTACCATGGGTCTGCCAGGCTCTGGCGTGCCTGAGCAGGAGAGAGGGGACTCAGCAATAACTCATTCCCTTCACATCGGTGTGAGATCCCTAGAAAGGATTTGAACTGCCTCAATGGAAAACCAAGGACCCGGGAAAGAACAAACCTCCGTGACAGCTGATCTTCCTGGGAGCGGACTGAGCTCTCTCCCACTGCTGAAGCCCCCTCGGGGAGCTGGTTGAGCTGGTCCATGATCTCTAGGCCATTCTCCTCGGCGATTTGGACGATGAGGCTGTCCACCTGCTCTTGGGGCGTGGTCAGCGTGGTAGCAGAGCTCATGGAGTCCTCCATGACCTGTGACAGAGACAGCCCATCACCCTGCCCTGCAGGCAAAGCCACTCGGCCCAACCCACCTTCTTCCCCCAAAGAACCAGCTGCAGATCCCACGTTGCCACTGGCCCTCTCAGCTGGAACAGCCTCAATCCTGACAGCAGTGCTGCAGCAAAAGTGCTAAAGATTTCACGGAAAGGGTCATTGGGCACTGGAACAGCTGCCCAGGGAGGTGGTTGAGTCACCTTCCCTGGAGGTGCTTAAGGGACGAGTGGACGAGGCGCTGAGGGACATGGTTTAGTGATTGATGGGAATGGTTGGACTCGATGATCCTGTGGGTCTCTTCCAACCTGGTGATTCTATGATTCTAAGGTCTGGTTCTGCCACAGACTGCTTCTGAGTAACAGTTAGCTACGACCCAGGGACAGCCACTGGCCCTCTTCTCACAATCTGCCACCTCTCCCTCTTCGCCCAGCAAGCTCCTCCCTTATTCTCCAGCATGAGATATGTCTTCCCCAGTGTCTCTCATGTGCCTCAAATGCAGAGAGAAAAACTGTGTGAACAGCTTGGGGGGTTTCCCACACCAGGGGCTGGAGTCCCCGAGGGGAACAGCATGTCGCTGCAGAAGCCCAAGTTACAGCTGGGACACGGCTCTCTCCAGGGAGGCAGCACATTACCGTTCACAAACCCACCTGAGACAAGCCCACCCTCCTGAACCCAGCAGCTCCCAAACCCCTCAGGGACCACTGGCACTTACCGATGTATGAACATCCAAATTCTGAACCTGCTGCTCAAATTTATCCATCACCGCAGACACCTTCTGCAAGTCCATGGAGCTCAGAGCCTTGTCCAAGGCCTTGGTCACCTGTGCCATATTCTTCGTCACCTGCAAGAGGAGATAGTTTCACAGTTGCTTCCCAAAGACAAAGCATCTGGCTGCTGAGAGTGAAACCCAGGTCAGTGAGAGAGAAGCCAGCATTTCTCATGCTCACAGCAGCGTTAGGAGGCAGGACGAGCTCTGCTCACTCTCCAGATGCTGCTGCCAGCTCTCTGCAAGCTCTGCTGCAGGTTTCTCCTGCAGGTTTTCCAGCCACACACGGTCAGTGCAGACCCCAGGACAGCGCTCCTGGCAGGACAGGCCCCATCCTATCCCCTTACCCGTCCCACCAGGCAAGAGGCTCCCGGCATGAGCCTCTCCTACCTCTGCAGCCAAGGGTTAAGGATTTAACTCCAGCCCGTAACGAAGCAGCTCCTCTGCAAGGAACAGGCTGCACCAGAGGGAAAGGGTTGGAGCCAGCTACAAGGCTTGGCAGGATCCTTTCCTGGGACAGGGAAGTCCAAGGTAGTTTGAGGTAGCAAGAGCAGAAGAGCCAATGTTTGCTCTCCACAGAAAGCACAGACCGGTCTCAAAGCCCCACGCCCACGTAGAGGCTCTTACCCCTTTCATCGTCACTGCTGTCTGGACCTTGGAGGCCACTGCATCCACCCGGGAAGACATGCGGAGCCAGTTAAGCCCCTCGTTCTTCTTGCGGATGGCATTCTCTGCGTAGACACGAGCACACTCCACATTCTTCTGCTGAAGGGCCTAGAAGGGTAAAGGGCAACCGCTTGGACTGAGAACCCAACACAGGTTTATAAACAAGCACACTCTGATCCTGCCTGACAGGTTTCCAGCAGGAAACAGCTGTCCTGTAACCCTCAAAATGCTGAATGTGCCCTTGAAGAGGAATCGGTATCATCTCCCAGTGTCCCTGTGACCTCTTGGTGTCACAGGGATGGACCACATCCGCCCAGCAGAGCCAAGAGCTGAGGGTGGGACTCAAAACACTTGGAGGCCAAGCTAGTATGTGTAGAAGAGCCTGGGAGAGGAAGAACCTGCCTCCTTCCCCTAGTTCCTTCATGGAACGCAGCAGGATGTGCAGCTGCCTGGCACAGCGCCGAGTGCTGGCAGTACCGGCCCAGGATGAGCCCCCACTCACCTTTTTGACTTTGGCTTGCTCAGCCTTAGAGTCTTTCTCAGCTTTTTTTGCGAGCTTCTCCAGCTGCTTCGCTGTGAACTGTGGAGCAAGCAACGGGTTAGTGCCAGGATACAGCAGAGCAGAACCAGGGATGCAGGGTGAGCAGAGCCCCAGCTGCCTCCCCCACCCAGCAACCCGGCCAAGGTTGCCCCAACTCTCTGGCCACAGGTGGTGGCCGGGAAGACGGATCCCACCGAGAAGTGGAATCTCCCAGATCACACGGCAAACCGGGAAGTCCCTTTTCCCTGCTTTCGAGAAGGGAAGAGCCGGGAACAGCCCAGGAACGGCGGCCCGAGAGAACAAACCCGGCTAAAGGGCTCCCTCTTCCCGTAGCCACCGGCATCGGCGGGGCTCCATCGGCACCCCCGGCGCCCCGCGGCTCTCTGCCTGCCAGGGCCTCCTTCTACTGCGGGGCGGCAGCCGGAGAAGCCGTGAGTCAGTGGGCGGGACGGTCTCAGGGCACCTCCCGGAGAGGCAGACACCGTCGCCGGCCCCATGGGACTGGAGATACGAGACAGAGAGGAGGCGGAGGGCCCGCCACTGCCCTCACCTTCAGCTGGAAGAGCGTGTCTAGAAAAGAAGGAAAGCACAGACTCAGGAATGGCGCAACGGGAGCCGGCAGCGGGAACCGGGACCGGGGACCGATCCTGGCCCCCAACGCCCACCCCCCACGCGCTCCCAGCCCCGCCCCCACCGCGCAGGACAAGCTCCCTCCCTTCCCAACCCCGACCCGGCGCGGCGGAGCCCCCGTTTCCCCGGCTCGCCCTTACCGTCCATCCTGCCCCGCCGCCGCTTCCGGGTTCCGCCGCTTCCGGGTTCCGCCACCGCCACTTCCGGGGTGCGCGCGACAAGTCCCGCGAGAGCTGCTCTGGGCCGGGGTCACGTGGGGGCCGCTCGCACGGTGGGGGCGTGGCCATACTCGAGGGGGCGTGGCCATACAGCAACGCGACGTCGGGCGAGTGGGCGTGGTCATACGGAAGCAGTTGTCGCGTCAACGAGGGGGCGGGGTCAGCAGCAATGGGGGCGTGGCCAGGCGGAAGGGGGCGTGGTCTGTCCGCGCGTGCGGAGACGGGGCCGGGCGCGCGCTGGGGGTCGCCATGGCGGAGGGCGGTTCGGCCGAGGGGGAGCTGGGGCCGCTGCGGCTGCGGCGCCTGCGGGGAGACGGGTTCTTCGAGGTGCCGGCGGCCGACAGGGTGAGGGGCTGCGTGGGGAGAGGTGGGAGGGGGCTCTGGGCTTGTGGAAGCGGCGAGGAGCGGAGAGAGAGGCAGAGAGAGAGAGTGAGAGGCCTCAAGGCCTCTCTGTCCCCTCAGAGGCCTCTGGGTCTGGGGGCCCTGAGGGCTGCTTGGGTGCTGGGGATGGTTGGGGGGGTGACCCTGGGTTCGCTGGGGCTGTCGCTCGTTCCGCTAACGGCTTGGGGGTGACCCTGGCCCTGCTGGGGGTTGTGCCTGTTATGGGGAGGCTCTAGGCTGAAGGGCACACAGGTTCAGCCCTTGTGGGAGCACGTTGGGAGCAGGAATGGAGCCAGACAGCGTGCAGCGCCCGCAGACCCGGCCCTGCCAGCTGGGCACAGGGAGGCTCCTCAGCAGTCGTGGTGATGGGGCTGGAGAGTGAGCATAGAGCTGGGGTCAGAAGGGCCACTAGCTGAGCTCATGTGCCTGCAGCATTTCCAAACCTCTGGTTTGCTCTGTAAGCACCAGAGTGGCACCGCAGGCTGCCCGGGGAGAGGGAGGGGTGTAGCTTTAGGCTGCCACCAAGGGGCTGTGTCCCTATGAAGGTTGGTGAGAAACCTCTCGGGGCTGCCCCAGAGACAGCGCTTGCATGTGATGTCACTCTTTGCTTCCAGCTGGGAAGATGCCGGAGTGTGAAGGAGTTTGAGAAGCTGAATCGGATTGGAGAGGGCACCTATGGCATAGTGTGTGAGTGTGACACTGGCTACACTCTCCAGGCCTGGGGCAGAGCCAGTTCCTGGGCAGAAGGAGGGGCTGCAACCCATCTGCCCCGCTCCTGGCAGCAGAGGCAGCTTGGGCTGGGGGTGCTGTGAGGGACACTGAGGCCGAGAGGAGGCTCATCAGCCCTGGGATTTTGCTGGCTCATGACAAACCCAGTGTTCGCATTCTGGTGCTGAGTGTCTGGCCTGTGCTGCTCTTCCAGACCGGGCCCGGGACACTGTGACAGATGAGACCGTGGCGTTGAAGAAGGTGCGGATGGACAATGAGAAGGATGGTAATGAAGGAGCAGGGGAGCTGTGGTGGCAGCAGGGTGGCTCTAATGGTGACCAGGAGCAGCAGTCGTGCAGCGCGGCTTTTGCTTCCTGCAGGAATGCCCATCAGCAGCCTGCGGGAGATCACCCTGCTCCTTCAGCTTCGGCACCCCAACATTGTGGAGCTGAAGGAGGTGGTTGTAGGGAACCATTTGGAGAGGTGAGAATCCCCAGCTTTGTCTTCTCTGCCTTGCAGACCCTTCTCAGTCCCCTGAGCTGCCTCTCACAGCACAGACCTCTGCTATGAGTGCTGGGGCACCAGAGGGGTGTCCTGGGAGCTCCTGACTCTCTTGCCTATGACAGCATTTTCCTGGTGATGGGCTACTGCGAGCAGGACCTGGCCAGCCTTCTCGAGAACATGCAGACACCTTTTTCAGAGGCTCAGGTAAACGTTGGGTCAGGTTTTAGGTACATCACCGCTGCAGAGTTGCTGCCACTCCAACTAGAACCCACTGGGCATCAGTGTGGACTCCCCAAACCTTGCGATCCCTGCACCTTCAGCAGGGCTGGGGAATGCCAGAGGAGCTGGGATTCCCAGGCCATGTGGGGAGCCTGGGCTTAGCTGGTTTTCACAGAATGCTCCAGGGACTTTCCAGGCTGGGTTTTGGGTTGGAGCAAACTGGTAGGGAAACAGAACTGGAAGAAAATGTCCCAAGCAGCTTGTGAGTTATTCTGGAAGGACATGGGGACTGATGCACTGCAGAGCAGTGACAGACAGGGCAGACTGCACAGCACCCGAGTGGGTTTGACCTCTGGGACTTTGCCTGGTTGGTGTTGCTCTCGCAGATGGTGGTGTTCCTGTCCTCTGTCTCCAGGTAAAGTGCATCGTTCTGCAAGTCCTCAAGGGCCTGCAATACCTTCATGAGAACTACATCATCCACAGGTGGGAGCAGCAGGACAGGTGGTGGGAAAGGGGATGTGGGGACGGGGGCTGACGGGAGGGAGCCTGCTGAGCCCTCACTGTGGTGTCATTCTTTGCCACCCGTGTCCTGCAAGCAAGGAGCACGGCGTGGAGTAGCTGTAGGTGAACTGGTTGCTCCATGTGGAGCAGGGAGGCTGCTGAATGATGAGATTCGCTTCTCCCAATGAAGACTCAGCTCTGGGCCCGCTTGCAAGCAGGGAAACACAGGTATGGGAAGAGCCATGGCTGAAGGACAGTGCTGACCAGCCGCTCTCCGTTTCCCCCCAGGGATCTGAAGGTGTCCAACCTGCTCATGACTGACAAAGGCTGCGTGAAGATAGGTGAGCCCGGCAGCTGCCTGTTGCCCTCCTGTTGTGGATGTGCTCGCAGCTCTCCCTCCGCTCCCTGACACTGTCAGAGCGAGGAGCTTGCTCATCTCCTCATCTTGAGTCTCCCCTGTTGCAGCTGATTTTGGACTGGCACGCACCTACGGGATGCCCCCGAAGCCCATGACCCCCAAAGTTGTCACGCTGTGGTGAGCGGTCGGTGTGAGGGGCCACGCTGGCTCGGGGTGACGCGGGCAAGCCCTCGCGAGGGCTTCCTTTCCTCTAGCTGGAGGAAAGCACCTGGAGACGGTGCTGTCCCCTGTCCAGGTACCGAGCACCCGAGCTGCTGCTGGGGATGACGACCCAGACCACCGCCATCGACATGTGGTAAGGCGCGGGCAGGAGGGGGCTGAGGAGGCTGCAGAACTGCAGCTGGGGGATCAATGGAGGTGCTTCTCCAGCCCCAGCTAACTCCTGCACATCATCTTCTCTGCAGGGCTTTGGGCTGCATCCTTGCTGAGCTGCTGGCGCACAAACCGCTGCTGCCAGGCACCTCCGAGATCCACCAGATCGACCTCATCGTGCAGCTCCTAGGGACGCCCAACGAAAACATCTGGCCGGTGAGCACAGCCCCTGCTTGTGCCTGCTCTCCCTGCTGTCCCCACGTCCGCCTCACGCTCCCGGCCCCCACAGGGTTTCTCCAAGCTGCCCCTGGTGAGTCAGTACACCCTGCGGAAGCAGCCCTACAACAACCTCAAGCACAAGTTCCCCTGGCTGTCGGAGGCCGGGCTGCGGCTGCTCAACTTCCTCTTCATGTATGACCCCAAGAAGCGGTAAGCGCCATCCGCAGCTCTGCGTGGGCAGGGGAGGAGGAGACCTGCCTCCAGCTGGCACTGCCCGTGTCACGCAGCCCCCCCCTAGGGCTGCACAGAATCTTGGGGGTGCCTGCCACATCCCTCATCCCCGCAGGGCAACAGCAAAAGACTGCCTGGAGAGCTCCTACTTCAAGGAGAAGCCTCTGCGTAAGTTAAATTCCCCTCGGGGCAGGGCTGGGGTGCTCTGGGCCCCACTGAGCCCTGGCTCTGCCCCCACAGCCTGTGAGCCGGAGCTCATGCCCACCTTCCCCCACCACCGCAACAAGCGCGCAGCCACCACCAGCGCGGGGACAGAGAGCCAGGCCAAGCGCAGCAAGCCCTGAGCCCCGGCCTGGGGGAGGAGGCACGGCATATGCCAGCAGGGATGGCTTTCCTCAGCAGAACAGCACTGGCACCGCAACCCCCATCCCTTTCTGGGATGGCTCCCAACTGGAATTCCCCTCCCTGCATCGGCATGGGGATGGCCCGGCTGCGTTGGCAGAGCGCTGCAACCCTCACCTTGTACACGTTCTGCCCTGGGGCTGGGTGAGGGCAGCCCCGAGAGCTGCAGGCACATTCCAGCCCTGTGCTTGCCTCTTCCCTGGGCTGGGAGAGAGGAAAGATGGGGCTCAGGTCCCCCTGGGCCTCAGGAGGGAGAGGCCGTGGTGCTGGCAGGGCCAGCCCTGTCCCGCAGGGCCCTCGGTTGGTGCTGACTGTGTGGGTTACCCTGACTTTGCTGTCAATAAAATTAGCTACCAGCAGCAGCAGTGGGGAGTGAATCGCCTCATCTTTTGGCTCCAGCTGGGCTGGGAGAAGCTGCACCCCAGTTCTCCTTGCATTGTGCCACATAGTTCTGCCCCTGGCCTTAACTGGGAGCTGCTCCCGCAAAGGCAACGTAGCATCGGATGGCACTGCAGGCCCTGCCCCTTCCCTGGGAGCAGGCGCCTTTCCCCCCAGCAGGGCAGGAGACAACACGCTGCGAGGCAGCCATGACGCTTTACTGAGACGCACCAAGCCGTTTACAGCAACAATGCCAGGGCTGGAGCAAGGGCCCATCCTCCCGGAGCACAGCAGGCTCCTACTGCCCCGGGGCAGGGGGGCAAGCGGAGAACAGCGCACGCTTCACAACCTCCCAGTGGGATGAGCTCGGCGTCCCTCAGGCTGAGCAGTGGCCATGTCCCCGTTCCCTTCTGGCTGCAGGGAGACGGAGACAGGCATCGGTGGCGCTCCAGGAGTGTCAAGATGAGGAGTTATCAGCTAGCAGCATGTCCACCTCTGTCCGCTGCAGCCAGAGCCGCTGCTGCCTCTCGCTGCGCAGCTCCTGGCCGCGGTGCCGGCTGCGGCAGTCGTGCCCGGCCGCACAGGTGCCGGAGTGGAGCTGCTGGCAGGTGGTGCAGCAGTAGGAGGGCAGCGCGCCCTGGCGCAAGCAGGAGTGTAGCTGGTAGCAGGGCAGCTCGGGGGCTTCCTGCGGGACGGCGGGGGGCAAAGCCAGGGGCTCTCCCAGCACCTCGGGGCTTCTCCCCACGGCTAGAGTGGAGAGCACGCTGCCAGCCGGGCCGAGCTCCTGCTCCAGGAAGAGGCGAGAGGAGGAGGAAGAGGTGTCCAGGTTGAGGTTGCCTGTGGAGGGCACTGGCTCCTGCCCAAGGCTGCCATCTCTGCAGCAGTCCCAGCCCCTCCTGGGCCCGTCCTGAGCATCCCACGGGCTGCCAGGGTCCCTCCACAGCGCTGGGGGGTCTGTGTCCTCTTCCCTGGGGTCCCTGGGGCTGGCCGGCAGCTCCTGGTAGAGATCCAGGCTGTCATCGCAGTTGTCAGCCGCCTTGTGCTGCAGCATCTTCATGCAGGTGTCCACGTCCTCGGCTGGCCGGCGTGCTTCCAGCAGGTCCTCGAGGGGCAGCCGGCGCGGCTGGAGCCGCAGCACCATCCCTGCCAGGATTTCACACTCCAGCCAGCAGGCGAAGAACCCGCAGGCGGCGGCAGCCAGCTCGGGCCCGGGGGGCGGCTGGGACAGGACCAGGCTGTGCGGGTCCCGCTGTTCGTAGCCCAGCCGGCTGAAAATCTGCACCAGGTCAGCTTCGGGGAGCACCGGGCGCAGGAGGTGGACGTAGGCGCCGGAGAAGGTCTGCAAGGAGAACAGGGGGTCACGACTGAGGGTCCCTCGCGCCCCCCCCCCTCCCCCCCCGGGGCCGCGCTCCCCACCTGGACGGTGCCGAACTCCCTGCGCCAGGGGCAGAGGTAGAGGTTGGCGGCCGCGCTCTCCAGCAGGCGGAAGGCGTCGGCCAAGCCCCGCAGCGCCGGGACCGGGTCCGGGCGGCCCCGCAGCCCGCGGGCCAGCAGCGCGGGGCCGTCGTCCTGCAGGGCGGACAGCAGCGCCGGCTCCGCGCGCAGGCGGCCCCGCAGCCGCTCCGTGAAGGCGGGGTCGGCGCAGGCCCCGGCGCGGCCGCGGCGGAAGGCGCGCTCGAGGCAGCGCCGGTACTCGTGCCGGTACTCGTCCCGCTCCTGCCGCCGCGCCGAGCCCGCGCACATCCTGCTGCGGGAGCCGCGTCAGCCACGGCGAGCGCCCCGCCGCCTCCGCCTCGGGAACCGGGGCGAACGGCGCTTCCGGCCCCGCGTGGCCGCCGCTTCCGCCTCCTGCGTGATTACGTCACGACGCGCGGGGCCCACAGAGACCACGCCCCCACTATGTTTTGTTTGTGACTGGGGGCGTGGCTAGATTAGGCCACGCCCATACGTCAAACGGGAGTGATCACATGATCAGGGTGATCACATGACTGGGGCGCTGTGTGGCCACGCCCATAAAGGGCGGGGTCGATTAGAGAAGCTCCGCCCATTCCATCCCGCCCCACAGCGCCCCCCGGCGGCCGGGAGGAACACCGCGGGCCCCCCCCCGCGCCCCCCAGCACGGACCCCGCGCGGTTCCCGGTGTCCCCCCCGCCTCCAGGGTCACACTAGGCACCCCTCCCCACTCCCCCCACCGGGACCCCCCCAAGCCAGGGAAGTCCCGTCCGGTTCCCCCACCCCCCGCCCCGGGAGCTGCAGCACCTGCCGGTGGGCGCGGGCTGGGGTCCCCCGGTGCCACCTCGTCACTGCAGGGTCTCCACGTAGGACAGGGCGCTCTGCAGGGATGTCAGGCAGTACCCCTCCTCCCCGATCAGGTACCTGCGCACCGCGGCTCAGTGTCAGCAGTCGGCACCGGCATCAACACTGATACCAGCACTGCCATGGGCTCCAACCAACACGGACACCGAAACAGACACCAGCACCGACCAACACCACCACAGGCCCCGACACGGACACTGACACCAGCACCAACACTCACATGGGCACCACCACAGACACAGGCACTGATACTGACACTGCCCCAGATGCCACTGTGGCCAAGACGTGAGCATCAGCACAGCGACGGACACCGCCACAACCACCACCCAGCTGGGACAGCATCAGAGCAGGGACAGTGTCCGGACTGGGACACGGCTGGGACATCGCCATGGACACCATGGGCACTGCACGGCAGGGACAGCATCAACGCAAGGATGTGACACCAAAAAGCCAGTTCACCACTGTGGCCAGGACACCAGGTCACTGTCACAGCCCAGACACTGACAGGGCTGTGACACAGAATCATAGAATCACCAGGTTGGAAAAGACCCACCGGATCATCCAGTCCAACCATTCCCTCAACATCCTTCTTGTGGTGAGGGGCCCAGAACGGAACACAGGATTCGAGGAGCGGTCTCACCAGTGCCGAGTACAGAGGGAGAATAACCCCCCTGGATCTGCTGGCCACCATGGCTGGAGCACCATCATGGTAAAGACACTACCACGGCTGGGACACCACCACCGCCAGGACACCATCGCGACCAAGACACCATCACCTCTCACAGCCAGGCCACCGGAGCCCTGCCCGGCTCCCTCCCCGCACCGCAGCCCCAGCAGCTCGGTTGGCCCCGGACCTCCCCAGGTACCTACCCCTCATGGATGAATTCCTCCATGGCGGCGCACTCGGAGAGCAGCTGGGGCAGCCCCGTCTGCAGCACCACGTAGGACAGGATGGGCAACAGGTCGTCTGCTCCGCTGCCGCCAACGGGAATTGTTAGCCATGCCGGGAACGGCAACGGCCAGCCCCGACACCCCCCTGACAGCAGGAACCCACACCAGTCTCGGTTCTGCTGCCCACCATGTCCCTGTACTCACATGGCAGCCGAGGCGGGGGCCCGGCCGTCCCGGGAGCCGCAGTATTCCTCGGCACACTCGCAGATGCCGCGCAGGGCTCGCACTACGGCACAGAGTGGGTGCTGAGGGCCATCCTGGCACCCTCCCGCCCCAGGCCCCACCACCACCGCAGCCCCCTCTGGCCACGCACCAATGCACTCCAGCTTCCTGCGGGGACAGGTTTCCAGCGGGATGAGGCGCAGATCCTCGATGGCGGAGCCGTACGCGGGGCAGCCGGGGGCCGGGGGGAAGAGCCGCGAGGACAGCCCCATGTCGGCGGGGCTGGCGTGCCGGTGCCGCTCCATGCTGCGAGCCAGGGCTGCCTCCCGGGGCCGATGCACGCTCCTGGGGGCAGAGGTCAGGGGGTGCCGGGAAGGGTTCTGGGGGGCCGTGGGGGTCCAGCCTGGCCGTACCTGTAGAGGGCCAGCAGCGGTGCCCAGAGCTGGGGGAAGAAAGCCTCCTCCAGGCAGGCCAGGCACTGGTCCTTGCCGGCGGCGGTGTTCAGCCCCTCGAAGGCCAGGAACGTCAGGGACAGCAGCCTGTCTGGGAAGGGACAAGTTACACAGCACACTTGGTGGGTGCTGGCGAGACCCTCATCCTCCCCACCCTGTATCCCGAGTTCACCCGGGATAAAACAACGGGGCGCAGGGTGCCCCCTCCTCCCGCAGAGAGCCCACAGCTGAGGAGAGCCCTGGCCGACCCCGGCCGCCACCCCTCACCGATGGCGTTGTGGATGTCCCGCACGATGCCCTTCAGCTGCTCCGGCAGCGCCGTCTCCTTCCCGGGGCCGGCTGGGGGGTCCCCGGGAGCCCAGACCTCAGGCGACGCCAGGAACCGCTCCAGGTCCTCGAAGGAGCTCTCGCGGGGGGTCTGGGGGGCTGCCACCGGCCCCGACCAGCCACCCTCTGCTCTCGGCGTGCCAGGGCTGCCATCGGCAAGGGGTGTGCTGGACAGGCTGTGCCGCAGCCCTGCTGTGCCGTGCTCGGGCACAGAGAACATGCAGTGGAGGCTGCGGGAAGCTCGGAGCCTGCGACCCCCCGATTCGGCGGGCAGCGAGCCCCCCATGTCCAGCGAGAGGAAGGAGAGGCCGGTGGGGGAGGCAGGGGTGGCGTCGGCCTGGCTGACGGCCGGGTAGAGGCGGGCGTACACCGCGCACTGCAGCTGCCGCAGGAGCTGGGCGATGGGGTGGTCAGGGAAGCTGGAAGCAGAGGGAAGGGGTGGGCAGGGGGCCCTGGCAAGCAGGCACAGTCCCCTCACTCTGAGCAGGGCCCTTTCCCACCCCAGTGCTACCTGAGGAGGCAGGAGAAGAGCCCCGACACCAGGGAGAGGTCTGCCGGGCTTCGCTTCAGCCGGGCCTTCCACTGCCTAGGCCAGTCCTGGGGAGCATCCGTGGCTTGTCAGTAACGCTGGCAGGGCACCGGGCCCCACGGCACAACAACCTGCCCCATGGCACAATGTCCTGCCCCAAGGGTGCACCTGGGGCACAACAATCCTATGCAGAGCTACAGACTAGAAGTCTGGCTGGAAAGCTGCCTGGAGGAGAGGAACCTCGGGGTGTTGGTTGACAGCGACTGAACATGGGCCAGCAGGGGCCCAGGTGGCCAAGAAGGCCAATGGCATCTTGGCTTGGATCAGAAACGGTGTGACCAGCAGGTCCAGGGAGGTTATTCTCCCTCTGGACTCGGCACTGGTGAGACCGCTCCTCGAATCCTGTGTTCAGTTCTGGGCCCCTCACCACAAGAAGGATGTTGAGGCTCTGGAGCGAGTCCAGAGAAGAGCAACAAAGCTGGGGAAGGGGCTGGAGAACAGGCCTTATGGGGAACGGCTGAGAGAGCTGGGGGTGTTTAGCCTGGAGAAGAGGAGGCTGAGGGGAGACCTCATTGCTCTCTCCAACTACCTGAAAGGAGGTTGTGGAGAGGAGGGAGCTGGGCTCTTCTCCCAAGTGACAGGGGACAGGACGAGAGGGAATGGCCTCAGGCTCCGCCAGGGGAGGTTCAGGCTGGATGTCAGGAAAAAATTTTTCACAGAAAGGGTCGTTGGGCACTGGAACAGCTGCCCAGGGAGGAGGTTGAGTCACCTTCCTTGGAGGTGTTTAAAGGACGGCTGGATGAGGTGCTGAGGGACATGGTTTAGGGATTGATGGGAATGGTTGGACTCAATGATCTGGTGGGTCTTTTCCAACCTGGGGATTCTATGATTCTATGGCACAGTGTCTCTGCGCCCACAGGGCCTGTGGACAGCGCAGCATCCCACCCCAGCAGCACCCAGGGGCGTCAAGCCTCCTGCCCCCCAGCACCCGCGGGCAGCGTGCATCCGGCACCCACCACAGCCACCGCAGCAGCATCCAGCGTGTACTCACATGATCCTGCTCATACTCGAGGATGGCAGCATAGAGGGCCCTCTGCTCCTGCTCCTCGGGGGTGAGCGCCACACTGCTGGAGAATCTCCTGGGGATGCAACAGTCCAGGGTGAGGGCACTGCCAGGGTGGCCCCTGCACCTGCGGGGTCCCCGCTGTGACACCAACACTCACCTGTTGGCAGCCTCCTGCAGCCGCAGCCGCCGCTCCTCCATTTTCCGCTGCAGCTGAGCCACGGCAGAGTTAAGGCTCCATAGTTCCCACATCACCCAGCCGGCACCGCTCGCCCACTGCCTCAGCACAGTCCCAGCAGCCTGGGGGCCAGGACTGGCCCTTCCTCCACCTCCAACCCTCCCATCAGCCGGTAGCAGGACAGGACTGGGACCCCAAAAGCCTGTGTGGGATGGGTGCAGCCCACAGACAGGGCACAGGCACCTGGGCAGCGTGTGGGGCTCTGCTGGAGCCCAGTACAGCCGCAGGGCCAGCATTCAGAGCTCTCCCCACCAGGAAGGATACGGTCTCCTCCCGGGCCTTGGCAATCACCAGGTTCTCCATCATCTGGCGCTGCAGGGACAGCGTCTGCGAGGCAGTTGACGTGTTGGGGATGCCTGCCCAAGGCCCGTGGCCAGCCGCATGGCAGGCATGGAGCAGGGGGCCCCTGGGGCACCACAGGTACCCTCTCTGCTCCCAGCCCCGGCCTCCCACCCAGCAGAACTCCCCACTTGCCAGGGAGGTCTTCTGCACGGCCTGGCTGGGGTTCAGCCGTGCCACTCGTGCCTCATACGCTGCCTTCAGCTTCTGGTTCTGCAGAGATGCCTCCTCCAGTGGCGTCAGCTCCCTGCTGGAACCAGCCCTCAGCACCCACCACTGGTGACACAATCCAGGGCCCCTTCCTGCCATGCCCCCAGCCTGGGACCCCGGCAGAGCAGGGCACACAGCACACCACATACTTCCGCGCACTCTGCGCCTCCGCAATCTGCAGCTTCTGGAAGATCTCCGGTGGCAGGAAGGGAGAAAGCTTGCCCCCCTCGTCTGAGAAGACCCGTCGGTGCCTGGGTAGGGGAGCAGGGCCACGGCTCCGTTCCTGCGCAGCCAGTTTTGCCTGGGCTTTCCCTAAGGAGGGAAGGGAAGGTCAGCTGCCCCCCTGCCACCAGCCTGGCCCCAGCGTGGGGACCCAGCTCCTCGAAGCAGGGTGCCCTCGCTCACCCAGCGCCGCTGCGATGGACTTGACTCTCTCCAGGCACTGCTCTGCCAGCTTCAGCATCTTTGGAGTGTCGGGGGTGAGATCACCCGCCAGGGATCCGTCTGGAGAACACAGAGAAGAGGAGACACGGCCGAGGGAGGCCGAGCGCAACATCACTTTTGGCTCTTGCTCCCATCTGCGGGGAGGGACAGGGCGTCAGGGTCTCCCACGGGCCCTGCCCTCCCTGCGGCCCCGGGGAGAGCTTTGGGGGGGCCACGAGGGCCGGGGTCCCCACCTGTCCCTGCAGCCTCGTCCTGCAGCGCCTGGGCGATGAGGGTGATGCTCTTCAGGTACTCCACGTAGGCCTCCTGCCAGAGACGGGGGCTGAGCCGCGGGACCCCTGCGGGCAGGGGGGATGCGGCCGGGGGGCAGGATCGGGCCCTTCCCGGGGCCGTCAGGGCAGCAGGGACCCCCAGAGCCCCAACCCTGCAGAGACCCTTCCCTCCCAGTGACCCCCTCAGTGGAAGAGGTTGGGGGAGCCCTGGGGGTCCGGATCGGGCCCTCCCAGGGGTGTCGGGGCTGCGGGGACCCCCAGCCTGACCCCTCCCAGCCCCGGAGAGACCCCAGCCCCCCGGGGCCCCCGAACCCCGAGGGGCTGCAACCCCGGTGGGACGCTGGGGGGGCAGGACCGGGTCCTCTTGGGAGTGTCGGGGCTGCGGGGACCCCCAGTCCCCCAGCCTGCCCCTCCCCTCAACCCCTGAGGGTCCCCAGCCCCCCGGTGCCCGGGATCCCCAGGAACGCCGCCCCGGTGCCGGCTCCCCGCGCTCACCCGCGCCCGCCCGGCGCTGTCCATCTCCAGGGCCCCGCTCGCCGCCCTCATGGCGCTCTGCAGCGCTCGGCCCCCGCCGGCTGAGCCCCCGCCTGAGCCCCCGGCAGAGCCCCCGGGGCCGCCACCGCCCGCCGCCGCCATGGCGGAACCGAACCGCGCGACCGGGCGGCGGCGGCGGCGGCAGCAGCGGGGTCCGCCGAGAGATAGGGGGCGCTGCGTCCTCTGCGTCCAAGGGATTCATAGAATCATAGAATCACTAGGTTGGAAAAGATCCACCGGATCATCGAGTCCAACCATTCCCATCAATCCATGTCCCTCAGCGCCTCGTCCACCCGTCCCTTAAACACCTCCAGGGAAGGGGACTCAACGCCCTCCCTGGGCAGCTGTTCCAGTGCCCAATGACACTTTCTGTGACAATTTTTTTCCTGACATCCAGCCTGAACCTCCCCTGGCAGAGCCTGAGGCCATTCCCTCTCGTCCTGTCCCCTGTCACCTGGGAGAAGAGCCCAGCTCCCTCCTCTCCACAACCTCCTTTCAGGTAGTTGGAGAGAGCAATGAGGTCTCCCCTCAGCCTCCTCCAGCCTAAACACCCCCAGCTCTCTCAGCCGCTCCTTGTAAGGCCTGTTCTCCAGCCCCTTCACCAGCTTCGTTGCTCTTCTCTGGACTCGCTCCAGAGCCTCAACATCCTTCTTGTGGTGAGGGGCCCAGAACTGAACACAGGATTCGAGGAGCGGTCTCACCAGTGCCAAGTCCAGAGGGAGAAGAACCTCCCTGGACCTGCTGGTCACACCATTTCTGATCGAAGCCAAGATGCCATTGGCCTTCTTGGCCACCTGGGCCCCTGCTGGCTCATGTTCAGTCGCTGTCAACCAACACCCCCAGGTCCCTCTCCTCCAGGCAGTTTCCAGCCAGACTTCTCCTAGTCTGTAGCTGCTCAGGGTTGTTGTGCCCCAAGTGCAGGACCTGGCATTTGGCCTTGCTATACCTCATCCCACTGGTCTCAGCCTATCAGCCGAGCTTGTTCAGATCCCTTTGGAGCCTCCCTACCCTCCAGCAGATCCACACTTCTTCCCAGCTTAGTGTCACCTGTCAACCTGCAAAGGGTGCACTCAGTGCCTTCATCCAGGTCATTGAACTCTTAGTGGGTTCACAGGTGACACTGGGCTGGGAGAGAGTGTGAATCTGCTGGAGGGCAGGGAGGCTCCACAGAGGGGTCTGGCCAGGCTGGATCAATGGGCTGAGACCAACGGGATGAGGTTTAAGAAGGGGAAGTGCAGAATCTTGCACTTGGGACACAACAGCCTTGTGCAGCTCCAGGCTTGGGGAAGAGGAGGGGAAGAGCAGCTGGGAAGCTGGTAGAAAAGGACCTGGGGGTGTTGGTTGACAGCAGCTGAACATGAGCCCAGGTGGCCAAGAAGGCCAGTGGCATCTTGGCTTGTGGCTCCCTTGGCCACAGAAACAGCCTGGCCAGCAGAAATGATGATGCCCCTGTACTCAGCACCAGTGAGGCTGCACCTTGAATCCTGGGTTTAGTTTAGAGCCCCTCGCTCCGAGAAGAACATTGAGGGGCTAGAGTGTGTCCGGAGAAGAGAAAGGACCTGGGGAAGGGACTGGAGCGTGTTTGGAGAAGAGAAAGGAGCTGGGGAAGGGGCTGGAGTGTGTCTGGAGAAGATAAGGGAGCTGGGAAGTGGCTGGAGCGTGTCTGGAGAAGAAAAGTGAGCTGGGGAAGTGGCTGGAGTGTGTCTGGAGAAGAAAAAGGAGCTGGGGAAGGGGCTGGAGCGTGTATGGAGAAGAGAAGGAAACTGGGGAAGGGGCTGGAGCATGTTTGGAGAAGAGAAAGGAGCTGGGGAAGGGGCTGGAGCGTGTCTGGAGAAGAGAAAGGAGCTGGGGAAGGAGCTGGAGTGTGTCTGGAGAAGAGAAGGGAGCTGGGGAAGGGGCTGGAGCATGTTTGGAGGAGAGAAAGGAGCTGGGAAAGGGGCTGGAGCATGTCTGGAGGAGAAAAAGGAGCTGGGGAAGGGGCTGGAGTGTGTTTGGAGAAGAAAAAGGAGCTGGGGAAGGGGCTGGAGCGTGTCTGGAGAAGAGAAGGGAGCTGGGGAAGGGGCTGGAGTGTGTTTGGAGAAGAAAAAGGAGCTGGGGAAGGGGCTGGAGCGTGTTTGGAGAAGAAAAAGGAGCTGGGGAAGGGGCTGGAGCGTGTTTGGAGAAGAAAAAGGAGCTGGGGAAGGGGCTGGAGAGTGTTTGGAGAAGAAAAAGGAGCTGGGGAAGGGGCTGGAGCATGTTTGGAGAAGAAAAAGGAGCTGGGGAAGGGGCTGGAGCGTGTATGGAGAAGAGAAGGAAACTGGGGAAGGGGCTGGAGCATGTTTGGGGAAGAGAAAGGAGCTGGGGAAGGGGCTGGAGCGTGTCTGGAGGAGAAAAAGGAGCTGGGGAAGGAGCTGGAGTGTGTCTGGAGAATAGAAGGAAACTGGGGAAGGGGCTGGAGCATGTTTGGGGAAGAGAAAGGAGCTGGGGAAGGGGCTGGAGTGTGTCTGGAGGAGAGAAAGGAGCTGGGGAAGGGGCTGGAGTGTGTCTGGAGGAGAGAAAGGAGCTGGGGAAGGGGCTGGAGCGTGTCTGGAGAAGAGAAGGGAGCTGGGGAAGGGGCTGGAGCGTGTTTGGAGAAGAGAAAGGAGCTGGGGAAGGGGCTGGAGCGTGTCTGGAGGAGAGAAAGGAGCTGGGGAAGGGGCTGGAGCGTGTTTGGAGAAGAAAAAGGAGCTGGGGAAGGGGCTGGAGCGTGTATGGAGAAGAGAAGGAAACTGGGGAAGGGGCTGGAGCATGTTTGGAGAAGAGAAAGGAGCTGGGGAAGGGGCTGGAGCGTGTCTGGAGAAGAGAAGGGAGCTGGGGAAGGGTCTGTAGAGGCTGAGGAGCGGCTGCGGGTCCCGGGCGGTTCCCCGCGGGGGCCGGGGCTGCCCCCTCCCCCGCTCTCCGGGCCGGCGCGGGTCCTCCGGCCGGCGGGGGGCGCCGTGCGGGGCGGGGCGGGGCCGGGCCCGGGGCGGCGGCGCTGGGGATGAAGCGCGATCGGCGCGGGCGGTTCCTGGCGGGCGCCGAGCCCCGGCGGCGCCCCGGGGCGGCGGAGGAGCGGGCGGCCGGCCCCGAGGAGCCCCCCGCGGGGTGGGCACCGGCGGGTGAGCACCGGCGGGGCGGGGGCTCTCCCGGGGCTCCCCTCCACCCCTTCGCCCTCCCGGGGCTCCCCGCCTCCGTCCCCGCTGTCCCCCTTTGCCTGGGCTCTCCCTGTTCCCGAGGCTTCCCCGGGTCCCCATCTCCGTTCGCGGTGCCTCCCGCCGCCCCTTCTTGGGGCTCTCCCTGTTCCCGGGGCGCCCCCCTATCCCTTCGCCCTTCCCAGGGCTCCTCGCCTCCATTCCCACTGTCTCCCACCACCCCTTGTCTGGGCTCTCCCTGTTCCCCAGGTTTCCCTGGTCTCTCCTCCATTCCCGGTGCCCCCTTGCTGCCCCTTCTTGGGGGCCCGCACCGACCCTTCCCAGGGCTCCCCCTCTTCCCAGGGCTCCCCCTCTTCCCAGGGCTCCCCACTGCCCTTCACCCTTCGCAGGGGTCCCATCTCCATACCCAGTGCCTCCCACTGCCTCTTCTTGGGGCTCTCCCTGTTCCCAAAGCTCCCCCCTTCCCTGGGGTCTCCAACTCCGTTCCCAGTGCCCACTGCTGCCCCGGTCACAATCTCCATTCCCTCTGCCCCTTCCTCCTTCTTAGGGCTTTACCTATTCCAGGGCTCCCCTTCTCCCTTCCAGGGTTCCTCATCTCCATTCCCAGTGCCTCCTGCTGCCCCTTCCTGGGGCTCTCCCTGTTCCCAAGGCTCCTTTTCCCGGGGGTCCCCAACTCCATTCCCAGTGCTCACTGCTGCCCCGGTCACCACTTCCATTCCCTCTGCCCCTTCCACAGTGCCTCCCACCGCCCCTTTTCAAGGCTCTCTCTGTTCCCAGGGCTCCCCTTCTCCTTTCCAGGGTTCCTCACCTCCATTCCCAGTGCCTCCCACCGCCCCTTCTCAAGGCTCTCCCTGTTCCCAGGGCTCCCCACCGCCCTTCCCTGCGCTCTGTGCCACTGGCAGCCCATCAGGCACCGGATTTGCCCCGTGCCAGTGCTCGGTTTTCCCTTTTTGCGTGGAAGGGCTTTGTTGTGGCTGTTCCGCTTCTGCAATTAGAGGCTCCCAGTGCTGGGAAATGGTGAAGTAAGGAAGGGTTTCTGCAGCGCAGCGAGGGCCAGTGAATAGTTGCTGGTGCTCCCCTCTGTGCTCCGGCCCTGGTGTGCAGGCGGCTGATATCCCAACGCTCTGCTGCCAGTGTGGCTGCGGGCACCAGATAAGTTTGATCATCAAGCGGCTTAAAGTTGGGTGTCAAAAATGAACGGCCAACGGCGGAGAGGGGCAGCACCCAGGCTGGACATGCGCCATCCTTCCTGCCCCTGCGCTGAGGTGGCTTTCAGCCCTCTGAAATGCTCACCATGCATGCTCCTTCCCTGTTTCTGTCCCCTCCCTGGGGGCTCCGCAGGCTGTCCCCACTCTGGCACCACCAGGACCCCAAGTTGCTCTGCAGCCGTTTGTGCGGTCTCAACAACGGCTGAGAACCTCACTGGGCGCTGCCAGGAGGCCCCTGCTCCCTCCCTGTCCCCACGTGGGCAGACCGGAGGGTTTGGAGCACAGCTGTGTTGCATCAGGGCCGGGAAGAGGCTGCATCTGGGAGTTTTCCTTGCGCTGGCAGGCGGTCAGGGCGCAGTGGTGGGACAGAGCTGTGCTCTGCAGAGCGAGGATGCTGCAGGCAGGAGAGCTGTGTGGTCAGTGAAGCAGGAGTAGGAGAGATGCTTCAAATCCTTCCCCGCTGCTCCAGGTTGGCCTCGTTCCCTGCTCAGGAGTTCTGCATCCTCAGCTCCCTGTCCCGCTGCAGGGCATGGCTGAGAAACTGCAAGCCTCAGAAGAGGCTGCAAGGGCTGGGGCAGCTCAGGCTCACAGCGACTGAGAAATGTGACTTCCAGCTATAAATCCCTTGGAGATAAGTGCTGGTGAGGAAGAACTATTTAAGCCAAGGGACAGTGTTGGCAAAAGCACAAACCCCTGTGAGCAAGCCCCGAGAAAGCTGAGCCTAAAGGAGGTTTCTCCACTGGGGCCGTTGGGCCAGAAAGGCTGATTTTAGGGTCATCTGGATGTGGTGTGGTGCCCCGATCTGCAGCAAGGTTCACGGGGAAGGTCTTTCTCTTCCTGCCTGGCTTTTCTGTGTTTATGCTCAAGCTAGGGCTTTAGAGGCAGCCTAGATTGAGGGAAGGGGAACATCTTCCAGCACACCGGTGCCTTCGGGCTGTAGCCAGCTGCCGTAGTCTTGCAGCAGGCACCCAGTGGCTGTATTTAATCCTTCTCTGGCAGGAATCAGCAGAGCCCTGAGCACTGGGTATTGTCGCCTCTGCCATGGCAAGTTCTCCTCCAGGAGCCTGCGCAATGCTTTCGGGAAGGTGCCTGTGATGGGGGAGAACTCGGAGAAGCAACGCCGCGTGGATCAAGTCTTCTTCACCGACTTCCAGCGGCTGGTTGGCGTGGCAGTGCGGCAGGACCCTGCCCTCCCCCAGTTTGTCTGCAAGAAATGCCATGCCCAGTTCTACAAATGCCGCAGCGTCCTCAGGACGTTTATCCAGAGGGTGAACGTGTCTCCCACAGGCCTCGTAAAGTCAAAAGGAAAGTACGTTGCCTTTCTTTCTTCCTGGGAGTAGTAAATTGCTATGTGTGGACCTCTGGTCCCTCCGTAACCCCCGAGACCCCACTGTGTTATTCTGCCTTTTGCAGGAGCGGCGCAGCCCAGGCCCAGCCGGGCACAGAAGGAGGTGCCTCCTGTCTGGGTGAGTGCCTGCTCTTGGAGCTGCTTTCCTTTTCTTTCTGTGTTACCATCAACAAAGGGCTGGGTTTTATGGGTGTTGAGGAATGACCGCTCAGCAAGCATCCCTTGTCACAGCCGTGTCCCGGTCTGCCTGGTTACGGTTCTCTCTCCTTCCTCTGCCCTGAGCTCTCCCCTCTAGCTTCCCAGGAGGATCCTCGCTGGCACCGGCCTCCCTGAGCTGAGCTGACCAGGCTCACGCTAGGGCTGTGAAGAGCAGGCAGAGTGGATCGGTGTGGCAGTGCCAGGCCTGTCCCAGACACTCGGGACAATCAGAAATAAACTTTTAGCTGTAAAGTTAATGCTATTGGCAGTCGATGGGACTGCCGCCCCCCTATTCCTTCTGGCTGCAGTGCCTTTAGGGTGACTCCCACCCGTGTTCTGAGGCAGAAGTCCAGCGTGGCCCTGTCCCTCCCTGCAGCTGTGAACTGACCATGTGTGTGCTGCCTCTCCTCTCCGACAGTCGACCTGATCACCTCCAGCCCGCAGTGCCTGCGCAGCCTGGTGACGTGGACGCACACGCACGCCGGGAGCTGCCCGTCGGTGCCCAGCCTGCAGAGCGTGCTCTCCTCCGAGTACTGCGGGATCATCCGCGCCGTCTGGGGCTGCGGGGACGGGCACGACTACGTCATGGATACGGATTCGGACTGTAGCACGGTGCTCGTCGACAACGCCTTGTCTGTCAAACGGGAGTGGAACAAGAGCACAGCGCAGCGCTTGACTGACAACGGGGCAGGGGCAGACAATGCCGAGGCGGTTTCCTCTCCCAAACCCCAGCATTCTCCAGTAAGGACAACTCCGTGCCAGCAGCCCACAAACAAAGGGACCACATCTGTGCCTCTGGACGCAGAGAATGAGTCACTGCAGAACAGGGATTCGTCTTGCTCACAACTGGACAGTGTGGTTTCCTCGCAGGATAAAGCCCTGCAGCAGCCCGTGTCACCACTGAGTGGTGCCACAGGTAAGGGATTTGCCTTCCAATCTCCCTCCAGGACTCTCAGGGAGTGCGAGGAGCTGGAGAGGTGGCTCAGGGAGTGATGGGTGGGCTGGTCCTCCTCCTCAGAGACTGCTGCGCCTCAGGGAGGCCGCAGAGCCCGGCTGGGGAGCGCAGGTTGCCCAGGAAATCGCCTCCGATCGGGGACCCTGAGCTTTGCAGAAGGAAAGGAGGAACATGAGTTCAGCCAACTGCCTCACACACAAAGAGCTGGTCTCTTCACCCTGTGCACTGGTTCCTCTCTGACGGAGGTCTGAGACCTGGCTGTGCCTGGCTTGTGAGACCCCATCAGGTGTTGCAGAACAGTCACTGGTTCTCCAGCACCACCTTTCCCAGGTGTGTGTTTCTGCTCAATCCAAACCCTGTTCGTACACTGGCCAGGAGGGCCTTCACTTTCCCACTGCAGGTGATGCTGAACAGCAAGAGTTCCTTCATCTGCAAAGGGAGGTTGCTGGGTGGGCTTGCTTGTGGGCTGAGTTAATGTGGGTTTAGTGCTGAACTTGCCTCTCTTCTGGAAGTGGCGTGTGGGGATTAACAGTGGTTTTGAGTTACAGAAGTCAGGGTGTGTTTGGCTCTGAGATCCGTGGGTGCTGGGAAGAGAAACAGCAACTGGGAGTCACTTTGGGACGAATCTCTTGGTTACAGAGTGAGCGTTAAGGGGGAACCCCAAAGATGCTTGTGGGAACTCCAGTGAAAAGACTGTCCCTGGGGTGCAGGGAGAGTGGTCTCCGAGCGTGAGATGCAGAGTTTCGTTTAAATAATGATTAACTTGGGATGGAGCACATATTTTCACACAGTACGAGCCACGATGAGTGAACCTGGAGTTGTTGGTTTCTTCTCAGCAGCTTTCTGCTGGCTTGTTTTTGCTGCTTTTCCTTGTAACGCACCGTGTTCTCCTTCGTTCCCTAGGACAGTTGAGCGAGAAGCAGGTTCTGTCTGCAACGTCGGATGAGCGGGTAAAAGACGAGTTCAGTGACCTTTCTGAGGGGTGAGAGAAGAGTGGGTTTAAAATAGCCTAAATGTCTTCTTTGCGAGTATGAAATGACCCGCCTCAGAGGGCTCTTTCTCTATGAATGACCTGGTCCTCAAGGCCACTTGGAACCAGCATCCGAGGCACAGAGCGAGGGCTCTGCAGTGGCTGGGATGAAGCTGGGGGGGCTTTACCCAGCGGAACGTGGCGTGGGAGTGTGTTTGCACACGTGTGTGCTCTCTGTGTTTGTTGCCTGCTTCCAGCAAACCTGCTCACGTTTCATTCCCTGTTCTGCTCTGGGGAAGGAACCATGCAGGGGCTGGCAGGGGATCGCTTGGTTCCGGGTGCTGCGTCTCCAGCCCTTCCACCTCCGAGCAATCCCCCTTGGCGGCTGCTCTAGGCTGGGGCTCCAGAAGAGCGGTCAGTGTGGGAACGCAGACAAGGGGTGACAGTTGGAGAAATCACCCCGTTCACTTGTGGGGAAGGGGATTAAATGGGAAGCAGCACTGGGAGGGACACGGGCATCTTAGCAGCCTTTACGAGCAAAGGTTTGGCGGAATTGTTCAAATGCAGGTATTTAAAGTGACCCTTGTAAATAACTGATAATGGAGTCTGGTCGTTCTGAGTCTAAAGTACCAAGTGCAGACCTTTTCCAGCATCAGCTAAACCTGTCAGCTGTCACACTGAAAGTACCACAATTTATTGCCTGTTTTCTGGTTTCAGGTTTAATTGCTGCTCATATGGCTTTGGACTTGAAATGGAAAAATATCCCAAAATCTATGTGGCTGCTATGTGTGCTGAAGTACAGAATGATCTGCAGCTTAATTAACCTGCACAAGACAATTGTCTTACATTCTTACAAAATTACTTTTGCCAGGGTAGAAAGCGGTGGCAACATCCAGCAATAAATAGGGCTTTTCAGTAACAGCTGTTTTTTGTTCTCCTTACAGTGGCTCAGTTATTCTTGGAGATACGGTCCTAAAAGGACCTGATGTTGCTACTCGTTGCATACACCAACGCTGTATTTGTTGCTTGGGGAGATTATAGGGTAGAACACGTGGAGCCTTGGTTGCTGTGGGGGTGACAGATGCTCCGGGACCAAATAACATGTATTGCTGCTGCTGAAGTTCCAGCCCAGTTCTCTGTCGTTAAGGGCATCTTCTGTCTCTCTCAGGGACTTCTTGAGCGACGATGAAAATGAGAAGAGAAACGTGCAATCTTCAGATGACTCCTTCGAGCCTTACCCTGAAAAAAAGTAAGGGGCTTGCTGCATGGTTAGCAGAGCTCTCTGCGGATGAGCGGGAGGGCTGGGGGCCACCTCTGCTGTCCCTGTGCTGGGTAGGATTCAGCTAGGCCAGCATGGATCTTGTTCCTTTGTGGTCTCGATTCCCTCCCTGGCCCTGGCTGGAGGCCACGACTCCGTAGAACTGGTGTTCCCCAAGCTCGCTGTTGGGCTGAAACTGGGCCACATCCTTCGTTCTTGGGCCTGGCACGAATTCCTGCAGCACAGCTCACGTGTACCTGATGGCACATGTGCTCCTGCTTTGCCAAGCTAAGCCAGCAAACCATGTGTAACACCTGGTGACAATTAATTACGTGGGAGTACTAAAACCTGTAAGTATTAAAACACTGTCCTTCTTTCTTCTTGGAGGGTTTCTGGCAAGAAAAGTGATGGCAAAGAAGCAAAGAAGGCAGAAGAGCCCAAAATAAGGAAGAAGCCAGGGCCTAAGCCAGGCTGGAAAAAAAAAATCAAATGTGAAAGGTAATAAGGAGGCACTGGCGGTGGCCAGGCAGCACCAGTGCTCGGCACGCTGGCTGACGGCAGCCTCTGCTTTGCAGGGAGGAGCTGCCCACCATTTACAAGTGTCCTTACCAGGGATGCACGGCTGTGTACAGAGGGGCGGATGGCATGAAGGTAAGTTCAAGGTTTGCTCCTGTCCTGAACCTGCAGCTGTGTTATAGAGTAGCTTCTGTATGAGGAGAGGATCCCTGACAGACTGAATTTGCCGCCTCGTGCTGCGGGAGGTGATGAGCCGCTAAACAAAGCAGACTGCTGAGAGTCTGAGGCCTTTTTTTGTGCTCCCAAACATAACAGGAGCTGCTCTTGCTCTGTGTGCTCCTCCTGTTCTGGAGGGCTGCCAGTGGCTCAGCAGCAGCCCTTGGAACAAGCTCTGCTGTATCCTCTTAAAGCCCCTGCTGCCAGGGATAGATTTGGATGGAAGCCTCTGGCTTTTCACAGCAAAGCAGCACTGATGCGTGAGCCTGCCAAGATGGGGGACTCGTTTATTGGGGGATTCAAATTTTTCAGTAGGGAAAATGCAAGCCTAGGAGTTAGAAGCCCTGTCCTTTCATTACAGAAACACATCAAAGAGCATCACGAAGAGGTTCGGGAGAGGCCCTGTCCTCATCCTGGCTGCAACAAGGTGTTCATGATTGACCGGTACCTACAACGTCATGTGAAGCTCATTCATACAGGTGTGTCCCAGCAGGCTCTGCTCACTCCAGATGTCACCACCACCCATGGATTCATTGCACAAGGCTTGTAGGTGCTGTGGCAAGACTGTGTGGGGTATAGAAGAGCCTGCCTTGCCTGTAAACCTGCAACAAGCCAGCACGTGGGGGCTGTGAGGCAGGGGGAAGGAATTCAGACTCCACCAATAAGCGTGGGCGGCTGCGTGTATGCATGTAGTGTACTAAGAAATCAGCAGCGTTGATGCCACTCTGTTTTTCCATTTCAGAGGTACGTAACTATATCTGCGATGAATGTGGGCAGACCTTCAAGCAACGCAAACACCTGTCGGTCCATCAGATGCGGCACTCGGGAGCAAAGCCTCTCCAGTAAGTGTACATACATCTCTGCTCTTCCAGTAAAGACATTTTTCCTAGTATCCAGCGTAAATGTCCCCTGACTCCTTGGCACAGAGTGGTTGTGTAAGACAAACCCCACCTGTAGCTGACAGTAACGTGGCAGTGTCCTGGCTGCACGACTTTAAATGTCTGCCCACAACGTGCTGCTGGTGAATGCTCAGCTAGCAGTGAGGAGCTGCACGCTTGAGGAGGGGAATCAGGTTACTTGACTGGGGCAGGTGTAGGAGATGTGAGCAAGCAGCTCTGAGGCTGTGGCCATCTTATAGGTTTATTTAGCATGACAGAGTGTGAACACTATGACTGCAGCTTCAGGCTCACTACTCAGCCCCTGCTTTGCTTTGCAGGTGTGAAATCTGTGGCTTCCAGTGCAGACAGCGGGCCTCGCTCAAGTACCACATGACGAAACACAAAGCTGAGACGGAGCTGGAATTTGCCTGCGACCAGTGTGGGAAGCGCTTCGAGAAGGCCCATAACCTTAATGTCCACATGTCCATGGTGCACCCTCTGACCCAGACTCAGGACAAAGCCAAGGCACTCGAGCCAGAGCCCATTCTCCTCCTAAATACTTCAGGGACTTCAGAAAGCCAGGCGGTAAAGCCAGAAGTGACTGCACAGCAGGAGCCCACCTGAGGGGGACAGGGACGCTTTCCCAGTCCAGCCCTGTAGAAACCATATGGCAGAGTGGAGATTCTTAATCTACATTTTAGTCTCCCAAAGAACTCTGTGGAATTAGCTTCAGCTTGCTCAGAAAAAGCTTGTTATCATGCTGTGATTCTCCATGCTCACGTCTGATTCAGCAGTGTTGTACTAAGAGTCTGTCTAATCTAAGGGGAATGGATGTTCGGCAGCCCCACTTTGTGGTTCCCCTTTCTCCCCACGCACAGTTGTAGAAACAAAGTTGTCCACAACTGTTCCCTGCCTGCAGAAGCTGCTGCCTGTACAGAATTGCCCTCGGGGGGCGGTGAGGGTACCTAGGACAGCGGAGCAACTTTAAGCAGAGGTTTTTGTTTTGAAAGAAAAAAATAATTATGGTTCCCAAAGCAAGTCTAAACTGAAATTTGTAACCTACTTTTTATTGTAACAAGAGCTTCATGGTTATGCTTGTAATAAATTATTTACAAAGTAATTTGAAAGAAAGAGAAAGGAGCACCTTGTCTGTCTCGTCAGCCCTGGGTGTTTGGCGCTCAGAAGAGGATCGGCTCTTCCTCCAGCTCCATGGCTGCAGCCGGCTTCGAGAAGTGCAGGAGGGTGGCTCCAAGCTCTGGGTCAAGTTCTTCACACGTGGCCAGTAGCTGGGGAGAGGGCAAGCAACCAGAATTAGACCTGCTTAAGCTTTCTCAAAGCGAGTTACAGCAACACCAGATTGTTCTGTTGCTTCTCAGCAAAGTGCAGGTAGAGGGAAGGGAAGCTGCTGCTGACTCGTGCAGAAATAAGAGCCTCCTGGCTGCCAACACAGTGCTTGTGGGAAACTTCAACACCTGCCAGTTGGCTGTGCTTGATGTTTCCCCCTAGAACAAGCACTAAGCAAACAGCAGGAGTGAAATGGTCAGGGCAGTGTTTAGTGTTGCTGAGAAAGCTGGAGCCTGCAGCCCAGGAGAGGGAGGATGTGGCTGTAGCACTCACTGAGCAGCAGGTGTCCCCTACTGCTCCCAAATGTGTTACAGAAAGGCAGCGTGTCACAGGTTAAGCAGGCAGCACCAGTATGGGATTAGTGCCCAAGAGTGCCTATGGAGGCAGAAGCAGCGTTCCCAGCTCTCAGGCATTGGGAGAAGAGGAAAAATCTTAACATACCAGTCGTATGTTTCCAAAGCTTTGGGCAGGGCATCGTGGGATGGCAGCAAGCAGGAACCGTCGGGCTGTGGAGATCACCTCCAAGGGATCCCCCTGGAGAACAGAGAGACGGGGCTGAGGAAGGCTGAGCAACATCAGTTTTAGCTTTCAGTCCCTGCCTCCAAAAATGAAGCAGGAACCACTGCACCGCACCTAGGGGTTATTCACAGGTTACGCAGGTCACTTGAGCGGTGACTGTGTTCAACCTGAGGTCAAGAACAAGTTAAGACAGGAGCGAGGCAGCTTCAGTTTCAGGCAGGAGCAAGACAGCAGCACTGACAGCTTCTTCTCAGCCCCAAGGTGTAAGCAAGCTGGCTGCCTTTGCTTTGCATAGGAAGGTGGGAACAGGAGGGATGCCACAAGTGGCAGGGGAAGGGATAAAGAATACAAATCCACAGTTACAAGATGGGGGGAAAAAAAAGAAAAAAAAAAAAAGAGACTTCACTTACATTGTCCATAGGGTCTGAGCTGTTCCCCACTTGATCTGACTGGGGCAGGTCTTTCCCTTCCACAAAGAGCTGGAGCAGCTGGATGTACAAATCGAGCGCCACGTAGAGGAAGGTCTGTTCTCGTGTGAGCAGCTCATGGTGAAAGCAAGGGGTGAGGCTAGAGGAGGTCACACACTGTCTGGTTAGCGCTGGTTCCATGATAGACCCAAACACAGAGGCACACAGCACCGCCTGGTGCTAGTGCCACTGTCTGTTTTACAAGCCCCGTTGTGTGCAGGAGCAGGGACACAGCCATGCACGCTCCTGTTCGGAGCACGAAGCTGAAGGGAAAATTCTAGCAAAAGATATGAGGCTCCTCCAGTACCAACCCTGCCATGATCAAGTGTTCTCCTGCACAGCTAAGGCAGGGGCTCAGCTCATCTACCAGCCGTGTCAGCTGCTGTATGTGCAAACCATCAGCTACATCCTCACCAACACCTCCTTCCTTGAGCCCAGCAGGACGTTTACCTGTAGAAGGCAACAGGCAAGAGCCGGATGTGACGGTCCGAGGATGCGCTGCGCAGGACATGGTATTTTCTAGCGTCTGCAAGAGCCAGAGAGAAGCACTAAGTGTCTTTAGTGGCCCTCACGCCACTTTGCATGCTTCTAGAGCAGCACAGGGGCTGCACAGTTTCATTCCAGCCCACAACAGGCAGCACTTAGGCATGGGTACCCCTGAGAGAAGAACTCCGGCCCCTTTTTCTATCAGAGGGAACAACACTGAGCTGGATCATAGAATGGTTTGAATTGGAGGGGACCTTAAAGATCACCCCATTCCAAGCCCCCTGCATGGGCACGGACACCTCCCACCAGACCAGACTGTTCAAAGCCCCATCCAGCCTGGCCTTGAACACCTCCAGGGATGGGGCAGCCACAGCTTCCCTGCGAAACCTGTGTCAGTGTCTCACCGCCCTCATTGTGAAGAATTTCATCCTTATGCCTAATCTAAATCTCCCCCTCTCCAATTCAAAGTCACTTCCCCTAGTCCCAGCCCCACAAGCCTTTGTAAACATTCCCTCCCCAGCTCTCTTGAAGCCCCCTTCAGGTACCTGAAAGTCGCTATAAGGTCTCCTTGGAGATTTCTCTTCTCCAGGCTGAACAACCCCAACTCTCTCACCCTGTAATCACCGTACTACAGGGTAGAAGCAGGGCATTCTCACCTTTTACTCAAGCAAGTATTTTTCGTGCTGCTTACAAAGGCCCACTGGTTCTTTCTTACAGATACACTCGCACTGAACCTTCCCTTCCCACCCCTTGGAGGCAGGACTCACTCACCTTCCTCTGCTGAATGGAAGAGAAGTGGCCAGGACGTGTCCCTCTCTTCCAGGCACTGCAAGATCTCCAGGGACCATTCCAGAGATGTCTGAAAATCCACTCCTTCCTGGGTATCAGAAAAGACAGGTCGAGTTTGTCTTAGGCTTTAGTTGCATCAAAGCAGAAAGGAACCCCCCAGAAGAGACTGTGTACACGACGTGCTCTATGAAAGGCCCTTTACGAATTTAGCCCAAGTCTTTCCCCTTTCTTGGGATTTTTTATTTTGGGCATTACTTGTTTTACTTGGAATAACCTCTCAGATCCATGTGCTCAAGATGTTTCCTCAATGACTCTTCCTCCAGACTCTCCCAAAGACTATGAGACTAAATGATTATTTTTAACTGCTAAGCAGGAAGATGCTTGTCATCTTTGCTCCTTCATTTTATAGCATGAAATCGTGTAGAAACAAAGTGCTCCTCCTTGCTGGGAACTCTTGCACCTATGAAATACCACGTGCATTTCCAGCCTGAGGAAAAACATCATCTAACTACTGTGAAATGCTACACAAAAGCAAAGAGATGCAAGGTTCCTGTATTACCTGGGAGGTGTAAAGTCTGAACAGGGAACTGAAAATAGTATCATTCAGGAAGCGAAATAAAAGCTACTGTAGTGAAAGGGGAGATAACGTCAGAGGAAAATACAGGTTTAATCTGATCGGGACAGAAGGGCTTCCAGCAGGCTCTGTCTGGGATGTTGCTGTTCCCTTTCTTCTGGCAGAACAAGCTACCAGCCTTCACAGTACCCGTACAAGGCGTTTTTGGGCAGCAAACCAAGTGGATCAGACACACTCCGTGTCATGAGGATTCCCTCCGGACTGAATTTACCTTTGGTGCTATTTTTGCTGAGATGAGATCCATGAGTGAGAAGAACAGCAGAGAAACAAGAAGCTGCAAGGAAAGAGACTGCCTGTTAGTCATATCTGTGGTGGTGACTCAGAACTTGCGCTTTCCAATCAGGAAATAACATTTCACAAAATCCAGGTCCATGCTGGGATGTACAAGCACTGCTCTTCCTTGCAGGTGAAGGCAGCATGTTTGAAGATGACAGATTGCAGCCTAACAGCATTTATTGCTTCTAAGGGTAAATTCCACACTCAATTCACTATTCTCTAAGCTTGCTGCAGTCAACAAGTCAGACAACAGATGACAACTCCTCCCAAATACAGGAAAAACAGAGTGAGCTACCACAGATGTAAACCTGGGGGAGAGCTAGTGTTGGTCCACAGCCAGCATTCCACCAGCAGATGCTGTGCATCCTCTCATCTCTCATTGGTCCTGCACTTGGGGCACAACAACCCTATGCAGTGCTACAGACTAGGAGAAGTCTGTCTAGAAAGCTGCCTGGAGGAGAGGGACCTGGGGGTGTTGGTTGACAGCCGACTGAATATGAGCCAGCAGTGTGCCCAGGTGGCCAAGAAGGCCAATGGCATCTTGGCTTGGATCAGAAACGGCGTGACCAGCAGGTCCAGGGAGGTTATCCTCCCTCTGGACTCGGCACTGGTGAGACCGCTCCTCGAATCCTGTGTTCAGTTCTGGGCCCCTCACCACAAGAAGGATGTTGAGGCTCTGGAGAGAGTCCAGAGAAGAGCAACAAAGCTGGTGAAGAGGCTGGAGAACAGGCCTTATGAGGAGCGGCTGAGAGAGCTGGGGTTGTTTAGCCTGGAGAAGAGGAGGCTGAGGGGTGACCTCATTGCTCTCTACAACTACCTGAAAGGACGTTGTAGAGAGGAGGGTGCTGGCCTCTTCTCCCAAGTGACAGGGGACAGGACAAGAGGGAATGGCCTCAAGCTCCGCCAGGGGAGGTTTAGGCTGGACATTAGGAAAAAATTCTTTACAGAAAGGGTCATTGGGCACTGGAACAGGCTGCCCAGGGAGGTGGTTGAGTCACCTTCCCTGGAGGTGTTTAAGGCACGGGTGGACGAGGTGCTGAGGGATATGGTTTAGTGTTTGGTAGGAACGGTTGGACTCGGTGATCCGGTGGGTCTCTTCCAACCTGGTGATTCTGTGATTCTGTGATTCTGTGATCTCAGCAAGTGCATCGTAACCCTGTCCTGACAGATGCTGATTATCGCTTTTCTGGATCCTTACCACACAAATCAAAAGATGCTCTGGCTTTGCGATCCTGGGAAGTTAAAGTAACTTATTTATTTCTGCTGCTAACCTAGTTGTAAAGCAAACCCTCCTTTCTTTTCCTGTCAGAGAAAGGAGAAGACTGAGCCAGACGACACATTCTTGTGCAGAGCAGATCTGCTTGCACACACACTGCCGTCAGGCCAGGGCAGGGAACACAGCAGCAGGAGACCTTTCACTTCAGCTGAGAAATTTCCAGAGGTACAGACTGCTGCATGTGGATAAATCACACAAAAAGCAGTGGCACGTGTGGAACAACTGGGTTCCTTGGATTTAACTACAGTGTCTCATCCCCAAAGGTACCTGTCCCACAACATTCTCCCCTCTGACAGGGAGATTTGCCCTTTAGCACTGTCTGTCACCTGAAGGGATTCAGCACCTGACCGCACACCAGTCCTGTCTGTGGGACCAAGGATCTGTTCAATTCCACCAGCACTGGAGCAGCAGCTGGGGGTCTGAGCTGAGGCCTGGATACTCGGCAGCTGCTGGGCTCCAGTTACACTCAGCCTTCTCACTGCTCTGTCCTCCAGGCACCCTCCTCCAATCTCAAGACAGATTTTTTGAGATGAAAGCCACTGTAATTTCACATGTACTAAATGCTCATATCAACAGCTTACATAGAGTCAGTGACACCAGTTTCTGACTAGCAGCTTTTGGCTTTAGACCAGTGTAAACAGAGGAGGAGTTGATCCCCTAGCAAGAAGAGCTGCCACCATAGCTGCTCCCGGGAGCAGTAAAACTTAAGAGTAAATAGTAAGGCAGAGGTTCTGCTTCAACGCTGTTTACCCGTAAACATCAGGACAGGGACACTCCCCATACTGAGCGCTGGTCCCAGTTGTCCCCTGGAAGACCAGACAACTGTGGGGCAACAGCCCAGCTTCCTCCTCAGCAGAGGACTTTGGAGAATTCCTGTGCATGGAGGACATTGAGCATGGCAAAATGGAAGAAGCATTTCCTGGAACAGACCTGGGAAAATGCCTAGATTTTTTCCTGAGATTCCCAGCGTGTCTTCCAAGAGCCCTTAAAAATGCCCGCACTGCTGTCTCACAAACATTCTGCGTTTTCTTAAACTTCCAGCCAAGTTGCCTGAGCTGAAACCAACAAGGACGGCTCCTTTGCCAGAGGGAGAGGTGATCCTGCCCCATCATGGATTGAGCTCTCAATCTCTGCAGCTCTCTCCCCAGCTTCGGTTTTTAAAGCAGCCAGTTAACAGTCCTCCCCGACTTCATCGAGAAGCCAGTATTCAAGTTAAAATTTTAAGTTTAGAACAACTTTGCCTCTAGGACAAGTATTTAGCAACTAGTAATTTACAGTCACGTTTTATCAAGTAGCCACCAGCAAGATTTCACAACAGCGTTTACCAGGGATACAGCAGAATCTCAGGACAACCATTTCTCACTTAAAGCTTCTTGTTTTCAAGCATAGGGAACAGCAGAACATTTAAAATGTGGCCAATCTTGCCTGCTCTGCATCAGTCCCCAGCCTCTTCAGTGCATTTCTCTCTCGTCTGTGTGGCGACTGCTGTTGAACAGTGCAATGGAGGAAGGCAGCAAGAATCCAAGGAGGGTCAGAGAGAGGGAAAGCTGTTCCTGAAGAAAGGAAGCTAGGAAACAAAACAAGCATGTCACAGGTTTGTAGGGGGGGAAAATAAAGGAAAAAAAAAATCACAGCTGTGAATAAGGAAGAAATCGGGGGCTTGGGTAAAGGGTGTGGGTTTTGTGACTGGGACAAACAAAATCATAGAATCACAGAATGTTTTGGGTTGGAAGGGACCTTTACAGGTCATCCAGTCCATCAGAGCCCCATCCAAACTGGCCTTCAATATTTCCAGGGAGGGGGCCTCCACCACCTCCCTGGGCCACCCGTGCCAGTGTTTCACCGCCCTCATTATAAAAATATTCTTTCTGACATCCAGTCTAAATCTCCTCTCCCTTAGTTTGAAACCATTCCCCTTCATCCCATCCCTGCAATCCCTGACAAAGAGCCCCTCCCCAGCTTTCCTGGAGCCCTTTTCAGTACTGGAAGCTGCTCTAAGGTCTCCCTAGAGCCTTCTCTGCTCTAGGCTGCACAACCCCAATGCTCTCACAGCCTGTCCTCGTAGGACAGGTGTCTTTATCACAAGTTGTACAGGTAGTTAACCGTACACTCTACTACACAAGCATGTGATCATTACCTGCAATAACCTGCAAGAAGATTCTTATGCTAATTCCCAGGGTTTGGAGAAAAGTTGGAGGATGCTGAACAGACAGCATAACACCAAGTAAAGAAGGAAACATGCAGCAGAGAAGCAGACAGTAGCTTCAGGAGAGCAGAGATTCACCAAATCCAGGGAACAAAGCATGCAGCAGCTTGAGCAAATGACTCGACACTGTGCTAAAGGCTATTTCCAGTGTCTGTCTAACAAGGACTCTGCCTTCTAGTCTCATCTAAAAAGATTTTCTTTTCCTTATGGTGAAACACTCTGACCCATATTACACAGAAGGCCAGACTAAATAATTATAATGACCCATTTTAAGTCGAAACTGTACAGAGGAATATCTGTATAGCTGTTCTACAAGCCTCAGTCCACATTAGCATTTCATACAGCCTGCTGAAACCCAGCCTGCCTCAGAGAGCAGGCCTCCTGGGTGCCGATCCCTCAGAGAGCAGGTTCTCCTCCCCACAGATCTATGCTCAGCTCCTCATATGCACCTCACAGCTGAGGACTGCCATTCCCTCAGTCTTTCCAGTTCTTCTGGAAGCGGAGCCCCAAAGAGTCTTTTCCACTGAGAACAAAGCACTGGCTCCAGCCTCGGCCACCAGAGCTAGAAAGAAAGATGGAAACAGCATTAGTGGTGGTGTACTTAGAGTTACAGTTGTCTGCAATTGGATACGCACGCTATCTCAGCCAGGCACTCAGAGAAAGGGTTTCTCCCCCCATCCCTTAATGGAAAAGTCCAAACTGTACATACACACATGATAAGCATGTGTGCATGTGTTTCACACCCTGGAAATGTAAAGAGGGTCATTTGTGACCATGTTTATACCACAGCACCCTGAAATTCCACTAACAGGGCCAGTCATAATAAAGGAGCTCAAAACACAGCTGTTTGCAAAGGTGATGTACACGCTTATTGCAGGCAAAGCCACGCACCCCCATGCAGAACAGTGCATGAAGAGTTACAGAAAAATTGGTGCTTTATGGACTTTTTGGTTGCTTGACGCATGACAAGCAGTGTCCCGTATATCACATCCGAAACCAAGACAAGTCTCCCAGCATCTCACTCTTAAACAGCTTCTGTTCCACTTCCATAGTGACACTCCAGGGCTGCATGGCCAGAGCTGGGATCAGCAGTATCAAAGGTACTAAAACACTCTGCAATTTTCCAAAGGCGTGAAGAATTACTACCCCTACACTTCACAGTTTACATGAAGTGAAGTTTAAAACAAATGCTCTGAACCGATACTAAAATTTTCATCTAGCACTTTTACAACAGAATATGAACACTTACCGCTGCAGAGAAAAGCACGATGGGACATTTGGTTTGACAGGCTGTTAGAACATCATTGACCCCTTCTGCTGGTTCCTCACAGTCCAAGCTGGCATTAAGCAGGCCCTGGAAGAGGATAAATTACAAGACGACTATACATACATCTTTGCTGCTTTGCAGTACCTCACCAAGGCACGTGTAAACTATTCCAAGATAACTGTAGGGGTCAGCATGGCCCAGCAAATGAAACATGCGCATGAAAGCTTCGCCTTCCCCCATCAGCTTTGTGGTATTGTATTAAAATTCACCTCTACCACTACTTCCTCCTGCTACTTATCTTCATTTTCCTGGTTTATTGCTCTTATTTTTAGAATTTACGCCAACAATTCTCAAAACAAGGGTACAAATAGCAGATCTTGTTGCTAAGAATAGCACGTAGTCAGGCATCCTGGTATAGAAACAACTGCTCCAGCCAGCAAGGACAATGGAGCAGAATGACAAAAGCAGCAGTTACCCTGAAGAAGTGAGCGGTGATGTCGTAGGAGAGCGCATACCCTCTGGAACACACGTTCCTCTGTGGGAAGACAAGGGGGGGGGGGGGGGGAAATATTAATTCCTTCCCTTTTGAATTATGACGTACTTGGAACATTTTGGGTGTCTGGCTCAACAGGACTCGGCACAAAAATCACTCTGCAAGATGCTGAGCATCAGTTTAGACTGCAGAAACTCCATTTCTGTATAAAGCAACACCACTGACTATGTGGTGCTTTACAGTCCCAGCACTAGAAAGCAAATCAGACAGCCCTGCAGACCACACATAGCGGATGGCAGAGGCAGTTGGATTGACAGTCTTGGGATGAATGGAGGTTTCTGGCTGTGCCTAATACGACAGTGCAGGAGAGGTTGAAAAACCCATCAGTCAGGATGAATAGAAATTATATCTATCGTCAGAGCACAACACAGTGCTTGGAGGGACCTGCAAGTTAACCGATCTGTCCCCAGGAAGCTGCAGGGATGTTTCTGAATGTTTCTCTAAGTGCACATAACACAGGAGGATGAGCAGAATCTCACTCTGTGCGTAGGAAATTAGTTTAACGCCCCAGCACAACAGAGAAATTGGAGAAGAGCTCATGCTTAGTCCCTTAGGTCTAGGCCTCCATGGGAACATTGCAGGCTTCTCTCCAACCCACTGTCAACAAACAAAGAGCAGGTGGCACAAAAGGATGACGTATGCACGGAAAGACAAGGTACCCACCCAGTACAGAACATCCCCAAGGCTGCTGCATGTGCACCAGAGATATGGTCACGAACAACACAAGCGGAAAGAACATTCTTACTGCTCCCAAACTGGCTGAGCCACTACCTGGCTGCTCCGTGATCACCCACTGGGGATTTTATCCCTGGATTGTACACACCCACTCCAACCACTGGTACGCTGGCTGGCTCCACCACAGATTTGCCTACACTGTTTCCCAAGGATTCTCTCTCAATAGCACAAAATGCCACCAGAATTCCAAATGAACGAACCCAAATTCATCGTACAGCAGACAGTGCTGAGGGGGCCTCTGCAAAGCTAGTGGATGGAGAGTCTCGAGCATAACAAGTAGAACCTCCCTATGCTCTGACAGAAGTTGAACTTGTTTCATTTTGGCTGCATTTTAACTCCTGTCCTAAACTCAAATTTAAGTTCATTTTCTAGAACATTTACCAACAAGAAATTATCATTTGGCTAACGACACATACCAGTTCTGAGATTACAAAATGAAAAAAGTCTTCACAGTCCAACACGGTTTTCTTTCCTTTTTGACAGGTCCTGAGCAGAGTAGACGCAGGGAGCCCTACCAGAACCCTTAGGCCGGGAAGAATAAAAACAACATTGAGGTTACTGTCAAGAGGAGAATTGGACTCCACACTCTCAGGGCACATCTTTGATATTCAGAAGAGTTTGAGCATGTGTCGAACGTGAGAGGTCTCAAGCACATTGACAGAAAATGCACAAGGATTTTTTCCAGTTGCCCAGAAAAGCATCTGCATTTCAATGAGGTACATGCCACCTTCAGAAATACCACCAGTGGCTCAAAAATAGACACCTAGATTAAAACAGCAAACAGAGTAATTTAACTAGAGTTAACACAAGTGGTGGTTTTAAGAGTGTTGCTGGCTGTAAGCAGATTCCATGAAGATGTGTGGTCTTCGAAATCCAGCCTACTGGCAGGCACAACTGGTAGCCCAAGACAGCACACTGAAACGCAGCTAAGTCGCGTGGGTGCTGTGAGAAAAGATTGCTTGCACAATTGTTACCGTGACCCACGGTGTGATTTTCACTAGTGTAGAATCAGAGGAGAGGCTACCTGACTGCGCAGGTACATCCCAGACTGCTTTGAACAGCAGTTTTGTTCCCAGCTGTGCAGAGCTGCATTTACCTTCTGTGCAGCAGCAGCATTTACCTTCTGTGCAGCAGCAGCATTTACCTTCTGTGCAGCAGCAGCTCCTGCTGTCTCCATAACTGCTCACTCAAAGCAAAGCCGTGTTTTCTGTCTTTCAGTCTTTCCCGAAGAACCTCAAACAGGAAATGTCTCTGGGCATCCAAGCAGCCAGAAAGCAACTTTTGCCTACATCCCAGCTCCAGCACCATCTCCTGAACAGGGAGGTGGGGGAGAAAAAAAGCATTTTTCAGGGCTAGTTTGCTTTCAAACCCTCTTTGTTTCACTGCAGCAACACAAAGATCAATAAGAAAAATCTCTCAATATTTCTGTGCCACTGCTCACATCTGAGAGACAAATGTCAGCCTTACAGACACCAAGACAGTAGGAAGTACTTTGACTGGTCAAGCTGAAGGACTGAACATACAGGTACACAAAGTGAAATCACCTGCAGCTTGCAGAGAATACCAGGACTGACTGACATCTTTGACTGGCCACAGCTACCCAGGTCTGACCTGAAATTAAGAGACACAAGAGGTAACTAACCCTGTTAGCCCAGGAAGGTAACACAATTTAAATAAAGTCAAATGGTTTCAGATGAATACAAAACTCTAACTCTAATGTTCTTTAAATAAGTTGTTGGTGAGAGAGCAACTCTCCTCTAACTCTCCCTCCTTATTTCCAGCTTCAGCCACTTCCCCAGGGGCATTGATGCTTGTCTGGCCCAAGAAATCTGAATACAAATTCAACTTAAAGACAGACAGGCTAGAGACTATCTGTGGCTTCAACTCCAGACTTCTGTCACCAAAAGCAAGATTGTTATGCAAAGACTGGTGAGTCAAGCAGAGCCACCTCCCAGCTTTCACTGCCAGCCAGACCTGTGAGAAGGAAAAAGTTTCCACAGCCCCATGCAAGGAACAAGCTCAAAACTCCTAGCTTGCAAGGTCTCTAGCAGAACTATTACTTCTGCACAACAACCCTATGCATAACATATGCACAACCTATGCACCTATGCACAACCCTAGGCACAACAACCCTATGCAGAGCTACAGACTAGGAGAAGTCTGGCTAGAAAGCTGCCTGGAGGAGAGGAACCTGGGGGTGTTGGTTGACAGTGACTGAACATGAGCCAGCAGTGGCCCCGGTGGCCAAGAAGGCCAATGGCATCTTGGCTTGGATCAGAAACGGCGTGACCAGCAGGTCCAGGGAGGTTATTCTCCCTCTGTACTTGGCACTGGCGAGACCGCTCCTCGAATCCTGTGTTCAGTTCTGGGCCCCTCACCACAAGAAGGATGTTGAGGCTCTGGAGCGAGTCCAGAGAAGAGCAACGAAGGTGGTGAGGGGGCTGGAGAACAGGCCTTATGGGGAACGGCTGAGAGAGCTGGGGTTGTTTAGGCTGGAGAAGAGGAGGCTGAGGGGAGACCTTATTGCTCTCTATAACTACCTGAAAGGAGGTTGTAGAGAAGAGGGTGATGGCCTCTTCTCCCACGTGACAGGGGAGAGGACAAGAGGGAATGGCCTCAAGTTCCGACAGGGGAGATTTAGGCTGGACATTAGGAAAAAAATTTTTCACAGAGAGGGTCATTGGGCACTGGAACAGGCTACCCAGGGATGTGGTTGATTCACCGTCCCTGGAGGTGTTTAAGGGACAGGTGGATGAGGTGCTGAGGGACATGGTTTAGTAATTGATAGGAATGGTTGGACTTGATGATCCAGTGGGTCTCTTCCAACCTGGTTATTCTATGATTCTATGATTCTGCAGAAATGCAAGTAACAATACAGAGTACCTTTGTGAGTAATCCAGAATGGTATTGATAACAATGGCACATGCCTTCTCCAGGTCTCCATCGCAGCCACCAGAAGCAGAAGGTGCTGGAAGATACCATTGATAGATGGCCCAATAATGGAAGTCCTGCCTGCAGTATTGAAAATGAGAAGATAGGGAATCTATCATGGTGTTTCAATGATGCTCTTCCCTCAATGTAAAAAAAAGTTCATACACCAAGTGGAGTGGAATGACAGATAGAAGCACCCACGCAAGTGCAGATTTTTAGAAGAGCCGTGCACCAGGTACCCCATGCCCTGATGGCAGCCGACTCTTGCTTCTGGAAATGGTGAGGGGTTGTGAACAGCTATTTGGAAGGTCTGCTCATGCAGGCCAGAGGTTGTCTTGTCGAACATCCTCAAGTTAAAACACATAACTCATTCTAGCATTGCTTAAACTCTGGACAAACAGTAGCAGTTGACAGGCTTTGGTGGCCTGCAGCAGCTTGTTTAAATACTTCTGTTGTTAACTTCCTGATCTTCAATGCTTTTACCTAATTTGAGTGGCAAAGACTCTCAAACTGTTCCCTTTTCCACAGGGCCCCTCTGCACTCACCTTTCCGAAGCAGAGAGAATATCCTTTTCAGGGTACACTTCCAGCTCCAGCAGCAGCCACTCTCTGAAAGACAACTGGGAAAAGCAACCACCATTTAGGTAAGAGGGCAGATCGGCAAGGAAAGTAACCGGTGCAGAGCTGCCACCTTCTTGCCAACATAAAACCCTCCTTCACCCACACCCAGACACAATCCCGTGCAGACTAAGAGATACGGAACAACAGACAGAAGTTCCTGTACAGTTTCCCTTATAATAAAACTAAACTAAAACCCCAACGGCATTCAAAAATTTACTGAAAGCAAGCCTATATAGCATCTCTCGCACACACCCCCGCACACCCCCTCTCCTTTCACATTTCCAAACATGCTTATCTTCTTAAAGTCTAGATGACAGAATGAACGTATGTTATCAGAAATTAATGCCAAAATGAACAAAGCATCACAGTCAGACGGACTGGAATAAGTATCAAAGAAAGGTTATAATGCAAAGGTACATTAGCCTTGCACATGAAGCTGGCCAAGCACGAGGAGTAACACAGAAAACTCCTCTGCACAAGGACAAGCTGGTTTTATATGAACCTGGTTGAAAAAAGAAATCCTGTCAAATCCGATACATTGCAAGGATGGTATCAAGAGATCCGAGATGTTAGCATACTTCACAGCGAGGCAAAGCCAAACCATTTGAGACGCACAGGTGTCTGAGGAGAACATTGCCATTTAGACAAAGCACCACAAAAAGCAAGCAAGTATTTTCAGTCATTTGACTTTCTTCATAGACAGCACACAGTAGGGAGCTAAGGTTACAGACAGGCAACTCTACAACTCTACAACTCCTGATAATTTTCTTACTGAAAAGTTGTGCCCTGTCAAGCTTTCTGCTTTTACAATAAGCAGGACAAAAGCTGTACCTCTAGTTTTCTATTTCTGCTTTATCACCTCCACCAAAATCATTTGATCATAGAACCATTAGGTTGGAAAAGACCTTTGAGCTCATCAATTCTAACTGCACCTGTCCACTACTAAATCATATCCCAAAGCATAAATCTACACATTGAGCACATAACCTCTTGCACATGACATCTCCACTGTCTGACCAGCTTCTCAGGCATTAAATTTTTACGAGAAGCGTTCCAACAAGGAAACTGCGAAGAGCAGATCTGAGAAATGAGAATTATAGTATGAACCAAGTCATGGAAAAGATTCATACCTGGAATGCTTTTTCCTTTAAGAGTTCTTGAAAGCGTGTTTGCTTCCACAAACAGAGGCTGGCTCTTTTGTAGTTCAGGGAGGGGCACGACAAGGAACTCCAGATCAGCTCTGTTCTAGCCTCCTCACACGGGATTCCCCGAGCTTCCAAGCACAGTCGTGGCACGAGGTACTGCAGCTAGAACAAAGGCATAAAACCCCTCCACATCTCCATCACAAACAAAGGCCTAGTGTGTGGTTGTGTGAAGCTGCTGAACAAGCAAACACACAAGACTGTAAGATGGGAAGGTACAAAGACACGTTTTTATGTAGTTTTCTTTGCACAGGTTACGGCTTGTAACTTGCAGTGGGAAATAGAATTAAGACTTATCTTTTGCATAAGTAACAGCAAAATGTTTTCCCTTTACCTTTTTAACAAGGCTAGGAGGAATCAAGGCACACAAGTCTTCCTGAGAATAGGATGAAAACTTGCACATTAGATAAGATGCTGCTGCAGTGCAAAACCTGATAGAGAAAAAGAACAAACTCTGATGTCTGGTTGGTTCAAACACATCCAATCATATCTTTTCCCACTCATGAAAGCCCAAAGTTAAAACAAAGACCGATTGTTAAAAATGCTTTTAACCAACACATCCCAAACTTATTCGCTCTTGGGACCTCTTCTGTTAATGTGCTCCCAACCCCACATACACGAATCGCATAAATTTCAGAACCAGGGACTAAACTAAAACCTTTGACAGCATCCAGTCAGCCCTTTCTCCAGCAGGCAGCGCAATCATCAGGATGTTATTTCATCGTGCAGGACCACCATCAGCCCATTTCTCTGTGCAGCACAAATACTTAATGATGCTCTGGAAATCCCTCCACAGGAGCATTCCAGCATCCCTCCTGTAGCGAACCTAAAGCCATTGCCTGGGGAAGCAAGGACCTCACCTCATGCAGAAGGCAAAGGACTCTTCCGTCCTGCACACTAACAAGCAGTTCCAGTACTCAGAAACAGAAAAGACCTTTTCAGGAACAAGCTGAGAAATCCCGAAACTGGCTTCCACTTCAGGAATTAAAGCTCTAGACTCACTTAAGTGGATCACAAAAGCTGCTAGTCCTAAAATGTGAGCATCATCCAGGGAAGGACCCTACAAACCAAACATAAGCAAAGAACTGAAGAGAGACACATTTCATTTGTAATAAAACCACCTTTCTCAGAAAAAAATCAGAATTAGTCAAGTAGCAGAACATTATATCTGCCCACTGACTAATTAGTGCAGTGATATCAATTTAGCAGATTGAGCTGACCAGTGCTGAGCTGTTGTGCACCTAGCTTTGGTCAACCTGTAGCAAAATTTGTTTCTATAACACAGTAACTTAAAGCAACCAGCAGTATATTCAGCCCAGCAGAACTTAATACTTCCAAGGCTTTCTAGCTTTGGTCACAGCTGTCAACCTTTTAACTTCACCCTTGCAACACCATAGCGTAAAGGAAATAAAATCAAAAGTTCTTTTAAAGAAAACCATGCACTGCTGCACCCCAGATTTGGGGGTCTTACTTTTATTTTTAAAAGGGGTTTACAGCTGAATTATTCAAGGTGGAAGCTTGGGAATTAAGCATTCTACTATTTTCTTCTGTCCCTCTTCACAAACTTGCTTATTTTAGCTCCTGTTAAAAAATATCCCAGAATGTGTTAACCTACTGCAGCAGCAGTTCTGCAGGAAAACATCCAGCTCACATTCCTGAGAGCAAGCCGTACTGCTTGTCTGAAATTAGATTCTTTTTCTGGAAGGCTGAGAGCTAGTGAGGTCCCTCCACAGCACAATCCAGACAGGTACGTGCTCCACAGCTCAGGAAATGGAGCCAGAATAGCCTTTAGCACACTGTAACCATATGATTCGTGGTTGGAAAACTAACCTGATGATAAATAAGCTGGCAGAGCCTTCCCAGAAGGGCAGGTAAGAGATTCCTGTGTCCACAGATCATCTTCACAAACAAGGAGAGGCATGGTCCCTGCCTGCAGAATAAAAATCACATGCTCGTTTTACTGCTTCATTTTATCCCCAGTACAGGAAGAGGTATTTAAAAATGCTTAAACACAATGAACCTGAGCTACACTTGTCTGTAGATACAGGACAATTATCGTTCCATTTATAGGCTCAAAGGAAGTGTCATTTTTGGAGCCTCTGACTGCTACAGAAACCCACCAGTGAAACCCACCAGTGCCCTGCTTCAAATGCTTGATAACATCTAGTCAAAGAGTGTTCTCAGATGACAACAAGGACAGGAGGGAGCTGCCTGGGTCACAGACAGTTTTTTTCAGACAGAGAGCACAAGGTAAACAGAGTCAGAGCAATAAAAGAGATCAAAACACCAAAGCAAGAGCAAAAAGGAATTAACGTGACATGGTCCTGTTGCGAAAACAGAGGAAGGGAGGAACAGAGGGATTTCCCCACCCAGCTGACAAAAAAAAAGCAGCCTCAGAGGAGATCAGATGGGGAGCTGGGTTTAGAAATGATTTCCTGGGACACTCTTTTTCATCACAGCTACTTTTCAGCACAGGTTTTTACTACAGATTCATCTGCTCCAGGGCAAAACACACTGGTTGCCAAAGCATGCTGCACTCCAGACAGGCAGACATCTAGCTCGGTACCAACAGCAGCTGGGATCACAGGCAGCTTGTCAGGACATTGGTTTTTTTCCAACAAAGTGATTTCCCACTGAAATGTTGACCATAACTTTTTCTGTTACATCGTGAAGGAGATGGTATTAACAGAGTGGTGGAGGTGGAGGAGCGCTACATCCCCCTCCTCACAGAGGCCAGAATCAAACTGAGTCAGTTCCAGGAAGGAAAAGGGGATGAAAGGTAGAGAGGTGGTGTATCACGCTGCTCTTCTCGTGCCTGCAGCGTTAGCCTTTATGCCTCACTCATTTCATAGCAGATATTAGATATGGCATTAGGGACGAAGGGTGACCATGCCAAAAGCACTGAGCGTGCCAGAAGGACACCCCAAAGACCCATCAGTGATCGCTGTCAAAAGACAAGCGTTCTCCTCCCCAGATCTCTAGTGTCAGCCAGCAAGTAATTCCTGGACAGAAAGAATTTGCTTCATTCCCCATCCCCCACCAAGATATAAACAGCAAACACAACACGCAGTATGTGTGGAAAATTTTTATACCTTGTCACAGAGCACAAAGCAGAGCCAAATGTCACCTTTTTCTGAAAGGATCGGTAACAACAGAGAAGAAATATATTTTATTTACACATATACATCAAAGTGCATTGGTTCTTAGATTATAGAAACTCAGAATAAAGCAGTCTGGCACAGTGGGCATGAGCAACCAGAAGTCCTTCCTTGCCCCTGGACTAGTGAATTGTAGTATATAAACCAGTTTTGATTTCCTTTCTTTTCTACTTGCATCTTACCTGTCAGGAGGGTGAAAATAGGAAGCAGCTATTAGGTTTTGGCAGAATGATGTCAGCAGAAGATCAACAACCTGGAATAAGAAAGACACTGCTAATTTCTATTTGTCAGCAGGCTGGTTATCTAGATCTAGTTTTCTGCTGCATACATATTATGCTTCCCAACATTAAAACATGGAGACAAATTGGTTAATGACATTCACTGCAAGTTAAACAGACCCACTGGCACTAAGAAGAGATAGCAAGTTAAGCCTGTAACATGCCAGGAACTATCCCAGCACACAATAAATACCTAGACAAGCCTGGTGGAGAAAGCCTAGCTCATCACAGGGTTGCTCTAATAGAATATATCTCCAGATCTCACCCAACAACTTCCAGGAGGTCAGAACATATGAATAATCTGTGCACAAGGTTGACAGAAGTGTATTTCCTGTCTTTCACAGACAATGCAACCTTTCACCACACTGCCCAGATGCGTTTTTACTGACCCAGCCCTACTCGTTTCTCACCCCAAGCCAGATGGCACTCACACTCTGATGGCAGCGTTCCAGCCTAGGGGCAGAAATGTCAACTTGGATTGGAGAATTCAAAGCAGCAGTTTCACTCTCATCACTGCCGTGACCTAAGACGCTCGTGAGTCTGTCAGAAATCACCGCAATCTGTGCTGGCACCTCTGCAGAAAGGTAACCGGAGGAGAATCAAGACGGAAGGAATGAATGATTTACAACTCCACATAGCAGGAAGAACAAGTGAAATATATACCCTAATTGATCAGAGCCCAAAGTATTCTATGAAAAGCTTTTAAAAGCAAAAAAAAGTTTGCTGGAACACAGTGATCATAAATTCCATTTTAGAGGACAGCGTTATTTTTTCCCCCAGTACTATTACCAACACACATCAAGAACAGTTTTTCACACCAGAAAGGAAACAGCCTTCAGAAAGGGACCCCAAGTCACCAGGTGAAGCCCCAGGGATAGGGATGCCCATCATGGCAAAGACTGGTGTGGTACCAAGTGATCATCACAAAGACACAGACCTGAAGTTTCAAACTTAAGCATGGGAAATGTGTCAGGCATTAAAATACATATATATTCATAGCTGGAAGGATTATACAGATCTGAAAGATTACTGTCTTCAGGTACCAGTGGCAAATAACCATTGCTGTTGCTTTGGCTAGCATTAGCCACATTTTATTAACATAGGTTTTGTAACAGCCAATTATGGTTAGTTATAACTTGTCTTCCTGCATACCTTCGTATTTAGCCTGGTCCACACTCAGCATCCTTAGTTCAGCCAGTTCAGCCTTCAGCTGCTCAACCGGTTCTTTGGAATGGCTGGGCTCTACTTCTGTTTCATCTAGAAAAGTAAGAGAGAAATGCAATGCATCACCCTCACCTTTGTGCATTATATCAGTTCATAAAATGCATTCATTGATCTCTGCAGACATTTTCTGTAAAAGCAGTGTTTACTTTTCTATAAGCTATATCAGATCCTCAAGCTGTCGTCAATCTGCCACGTATACAGCTTTGTTTTACATTAAAAATGTGCTATTTGACTAATCATTTATGAGTTTATGCCTAGCTGCAGAAAGGAATTCAGTTTAAAGATGATGCAGAAGAGATGACCTTTCAGTTTTTTCACTGAAAAATTTGCTGTCTTCAAGACTGGAACCAGTCTCAAAATACAGACACAGACATTACAGCACGAATATAAAGTCATCAGCTTCTCCTCACGCCCAGCACCGCACACTTCCAGATGCTGCCTGTTATTCTATTCTGGTTTTCATTTAAAAGAAAAAATAAAAGGAAACTCCTTTTACCACTAAAAAGAGAATGCCAGCAGCAACAAGCTGCCACAGCGCAGCCCCAGAAGCCACCCAGCATGGTTCGTTAGACAGGAACAGCGTCTTGTTAACAGGCCAGAAATAACTCAACCATGAACAAGAGAAGTAAATAGCACGGTTAAAATTAATGCTTGTTATGAGCGCGCTGTAAAGCAACACGGTGCTAGGAGTCTGCTGAGTCACCTTTATGTGTAAGAGTGAGCACTTAACGAACAGGGCAGGCTTAGAGCCGATGGATCCTCAGTCCTGCCCTAAATCCAGTCTGTGCAAGAACCCAGGGACGGATTAGGATGCAGGGGATGGCAGGGGACACAGATGGGGCTGATCAGCACGCAGGGGACACGGCTCTGACTGTGCCACTAGAGGTCAGTGGCAATTCAAGGACTCCTGCAGAGCTCTGGCTGCCCGCTGGGATCTTGCCGATCCCAACACAGGGATCCTTCATCCCTGCCGGTTGCCAGGACAACCTCAGCAGCCAGACTGCTGCACATCTGCGGTTCCCCAGGACTGCTTTGTCATGCCTCTCGAGCTACAGCATCTCCAGAAAGCTTCAAACGCTCAAAGCGCCCTGGGTAGGAGTCAACTACAGATTCGCATCTGTACATGGAGTATGCTTGTCTCTGCCACGCTCTGAGAATGATCTCTGCTCACAAGCCTAACCTTTTCATCTTGTATAAACCCATGGTAAGGCTGTTGCCCATTTCAAGATGCATGGGAAACACCCACTTGCTGAAAAAGATAGGAAAGCTCGTTAAATACCTCTTACACCAACTCACACTGCACCAGAAATGTGGCTACGGTGACGGGACCTGAAATGAGCAGGGTCCCCCCACCCAAACGCATATAAACTACACGCTGCAATCCCCCCACTGCTGGCTCCATCCCTAGCCCCTCCTGTTCCCCCAGATCTCAGTCACCCGCAGTAATCCATCCTCAAAGAGGGTGATGATGAGTTCAGACTGCAAAAAGGGCTATTTCACAAGGGATCGACCCAGCAGGTTCACACCCCAGGCAAGCTGGAGCTGAGAATTCAAGCTGATTCACAGAGATGTATTCAAGCTAGATTTAAATCAGCCAGCTCAGGCAGCATTTGCAGCCTCAGCACAGCACAAAGCTCTGCAGGGACTGCAAAAATCCCACCCAAGCAGGACAGGCAGAGAAAGTCATTAAGAGTTACTCTATTTAATAACTCCACAGGACACAAAGAACACATACATATTTAAATATAGATTAAAGACCAAATTAGCTGTAACTTTGAAAATGATCAATTCAGGGGAACATCACTGTAAAAATTAACTTTTCTTCAAACATCCATAAGCAAATATTCTGGTTTTTTACCTTGTAACATTTTCTCTCTCATAGAATGACAGGCTTGCATGTATGTGGAGTACAGGTTTGAGGGTATTTTATCAGCTCTAGAATAATAACAATAAAAAAGGCATTTATTATACCACAGAACCACATTCAAACTTCAGCTTTATTAAATACAAACATGAACAGCAGCTATGCTATGAAATGTAATTACAGAGGCTCCAAAAGCATACAGAGCATCTGAAGCATTTTTTAGTCATGATGTGACATCAGGACCAGAAATTTATGTCCAAGGCTTTAATAGCAAGTATGATACACGAGTAACACTACACAAAACAATAATATATATATAATTATCACACACATTAATACCCATTTCATGTACAGTACATATCCATGATCACGTAACAGCGTAAGTTAGGTGATGCAGCATTCACACATCTAAAACACCAGCCTGATGGAGACCAAAGTCTGACCTCCAACACTTGCTGGGCAGGCACTTGATGCCAAAAACATACAAGGCTCCCTAGAACTCATCTGCTTCACTTACACCTTTAATTTTAAAAAATTATCCAGTCTATTTTAGAGTCAGACTGGAATGACAAGGCAAGACCAAATGTCTCATTTGTAAGCAGTGCTGCAGACACTTTTTCTTCACAATAGGTTACAGAGCAACGACTGGATTTAAGACAAAGCTTCTGCAATGCAGAAGAGCACTTTTAAACATGCGTACAGGACAAGCTTGAGTTCTAAGAGGGGCTTTGTTCTCCTGGGACGTTATCCTGGTGTCCCTTAAGAACAGCTCATAAAGCATTAACCCACATTTAAGTTTCATCTTCCCCTTCTCCTATAGCCTCTTGCAAAGAGAGGGGAGCTTTTCACAGGTGGGCTCATCTTCCTTGCATAAAAATACACCTGGCCTGCAGTCAGAGGGCTGCACTGGACAACTTCTAGATCATTTCAGTGGTTTCAATAGTTTTAAAATGGTGAGAGGACTCATTACAGAACTGAAGACCTTCACCTCGACAGATAAGATGCCCCATCATCCACAACCTGCAAGCCACAAGCCTGGCCACAAAGCCCTGCCAAGGGTTAGCCAGCACTCAGTGGTTTGTAACCAAGGTGTCAAAGCCTTTCTGAAGAAAAAGTCCAGAAGCACAGAAAATAACACTGGAAAGTCTCGATACCTCTTTAGAGAATCTATAAAAGCCATGCGGACGTCTGGGGTTTTGGGGAGCTGCAACAGCAAAACAGGTAGGTTAGGCACAAATTACCTGTCTGCAAACACACATCTAGATGGGAGGATCAAAAAAAGAACCAAAACCAAATACTAACCACACGTGGCCTGAGCAAAGCAGGAAGAAACCAGGAAGTATAATATGGTCGCCTGAAAATACTGAGAGAGAAAAGAAATACAGCAAAACATTAATGATGCCAAAGCTGCAAAGTGCCATTTCATTATCTCAAGAATTAATTTGGCTCCTGCAAATACGAAATATTCATGGAAACCTGAATAGCCGCAGACAAACCAAGCTCAGATTAGCCAATAGTTATTCATTTCTTTAATTTTCCTTTTTATTTATTGTAACATCTGTGGATTTCTCTTGCAGGTATGCACATGCCTTCCGTGCTCTCTGCAGAAATAGCTTCTATTTAGATGACTGCTGAGGAAGTGGTAGAATCATAGAATGATTAAAGTTGGAAAAGATCTACAAGACTGAGTTAAATGGTCAGCCCAACACAACTGTTACAAAGTACCACGTCTACACATTTTTTGAACACCTCCAGGGATGGAGACTCCACCACTTCCCTAAGCAGCCCGTGCCAAGGTTTCACCACTCTTTCGATAAAGAAATTTGTCCTAATCTCCAATCTAAGCATCCCCTGGCATAACTTGAGGCCACTTCCTCTCATCCTACTGCTAGTTATTTGGGAGAGAGACCAACACCCACCTCATTAAACCTCCTTTCAGGTAGTTGTGGAGCGCGATAAGTTCTTCCCTCAGCCCTCTACACTCTGGGAAAACACAGGAAGAATTTCCCCAAACCTCCTTTGCTCACATCCTCAGTTTTTCTTGTGTTGTTATTTTGATTTTAATTTGGCTTGTATTATGTTTATAGCTAAAACCAAGAGTCAAGAAGCACAAAGTACCTGGCTTCTATCACAGATGTTGGGATCTTCCTTGTGTTCTCAAATATCTGAAGGGCCTTTTCAACATCACGAAGCGCCTGGCCCTGGGGCTGGCCCGCAGGAGGAACAACGAGAGAAAGATGTTGTGAGAAATCAAGGATGACGATAATCTTCCCTGCTTGTTCTTTCAGGGTTAGTAACAGCTGTCTGTGCTGTGAAGGGAAGCGACTGAACAACACAGTTGAATAACAAGAACTACCTGATATGCAGAGTAAAACTGCAGGACGGAGAAACAGGGCTTGAACCATCAGCCTGCCCCGATAAGGCTGTTATCTAGAACAGCTATTTTGGGTCAGCCCAAAGGTCCGTGTACTTCTGTACGCACCTCCTACAGCAACTGTGGCAGAGACTCCTCCTTAACATCACACTGTTTATGCAGTTGTCCCCCATGAGGACAATATTGTTTGTTCTGAATTTGTTTTATTGTTGTTCTATTTTGGCTTGTACTCTTGGAGTCAAGACCCATAATCTTTGCTTTCAGCCCATGCTTCTGTGCCTCAGGCACAGGGACTGCCACCTCAGGTTTCTCTAGTTTGAGCCATAAGACGTATCTAAGACTGCAATAACCTTTCTGACTTGGAAGAAATTAAATGAAATCTGCACTTATGACATTCTGTTCATCACAGGACTAGATTTTGTTGCAGCACAGCCACCTACCCTGTGTCACCAGTGTGTATTTAAGCTGCCGGCCTGTACGAACAAGGCCCCCTCGTCTGCCATACTTGAGATAAATAGAGGAAGGAACAACAAAGCCAAATGTTTCCTTATCACTTATTGTCGTTATCCAAAATTTATCATGAACCACAGTGTGAAACTGCAGACTGTAAATTCCCTCCCCAAATCACCATTAGAAAATGGACTCTTTCATTTATTTGCTATGCCCCACAATAAAAGATGGGCAAGAGGCAGCCAGCGCTTTCCTGGCCTCAAAGAGCAGGTGCCGACATGCTAATGTAGGTGCTGTTTAGATGGCTAATTGCCAAGTTCCTCTCCTGCTTGGCTCTGGGAACACACATCACGGTCTGTTTGCCCTCTACACAGCTCTAGTTTTCATGATATCCGGGGAAAGTTTCCATATTTATCACCACTACATCTTAAAGTTGGAGAATATTTGGCAGTGTGCTCAGTCTTGGTAGGAATGGCAGACAGGCGGATAATCTCAGCTGTTTTCCAGAGGAAAAGGGACATGGCTGATGAGAGAATGGCAAAATACAGACCAGCAGTACCTGCACAGATTCATCTGTGGAAGATAAGTCTTCGTAGAGCCCCATATCTTCTATAGCAACCTGTGTGAGGTTACAGAGAGTTGCACATGGTCACAACACAGCTCCTATTGCAATAGAGCCAGGAAGAACTCTCTCCAAAGAGACAAGTTTGACTGACCTTGAGGTCGGCCAGTCTGGTTTTAGCCAGAGTGATGTACTCCAAGAGAAGAGACCGATGTTTTGTTGGCACAAAAGGCGGGTACATTATATGGACCTGAAATGTGGAATTAAAAAAAAAAAATTGCCATTTTTCCAGGGTATCAGTGAATGTGGGAATATAACAGAAGATTGGCAAGGAGGAATTGTAAAACACGCTCAAGAGACCTTGCAGCTGGGATGTAGAAAAACACACAAACCATCCTAATCATTGCTTGATCTTGTGTGCTTGTCAAGTAGAAACTTTGTGTTTAGGTAACACAGGCCTGTGATAAACTCAGGGTCATCTCAGAAAACACGCTCAAGGTTCCTGCCCTGCTGAGAACAAAGCACATTGGAAAACTACTATGCTTTTCCCCTAACAAATTCAGGCAAAGCAGTACATTTGGCACACACGGTTTCTAGCAAGGGCCGAGCTCAGCAGTGCCTGCGTTCCTGCTTGCATTTCTTCTGCCTAGGTGCTGGTTGAGAGTGCCCTCAGTTCATGAGGTAACAGAAATTTACTCTTTGCACTTTATCTGTAGCTTTGTGGTTGCTCCTGCATCCTGCCTGCGTTTGGCTCTCACACAGTGTAAAATTCTGGTTAATGTTTACAGTAATTTACCTCAAGTATTTCCCAAAGAAGATATTAATGCTTGTTTTTAGAAAAGCCATTCTTACACCTGCTGGCACAATTTTTCCCCAATAGCAACAAGCAAGCAAAAAAAAAAAATCACTTTAGTGCTTACACCTAACTCCATGAAAGGAATTCTTCTATTTATAAGAGAATCTCATACTTCCTTATTCCAGGGAGGAAAGGTTTTGAATGATGTATCAGAAGTAACACAGTTACTATAACAACATTAATAACATGATGAATCTAGTCCAAAGCACAAGTACGCTCACTTTGGAGCACCTCTGTACTAGTATTTGCAAAACTGCCTCTGTTAGCATCTTCTCACCTTCAAGTATGGTGCTGTTTCAAAGGGCACTAGCTCGGATAAGAACTCAAAGAGGAAGACCAGAGCTTTCTTACTGCTCCCGTGGTGACCACCAGCGTTCCCAAAGGAAGCCTGAAACAGTGGAAAATGACAACGCAACCTTTGAGTGTGGAGAAAAATCCCCATGCCAGCCATGCCGTAACTCAGCGCACAAATCCCAGACATCCATTACAGATATCCGCTTGCTTTCAAGAGAATCCTTCTGCAGAAGAGTCTCCAGAGAGAGTTTATAGAGGTCTCTGGGGAAATTCTCTTAGAGTTTCTCTGCCTGGCTTCCGGAAAGCCTGTCATGCCACACGACAAGTTCGTTCTGATGTGCTAGCATGAGAACACCTAGAAGGGTTAAACCTCGCACCAAAGGAGTTTGCAAAAAGCGAAGGATTGTGTTCATCAAGGAACCACCAACCTGGCAGTTTCTGCACGACTTCACCTGGGCTCTACAAAAGAAATAAGCCAGTCTGAGGGCTATACAGAACATCACTAGTTTACCTTCATCCTGAACACTATCAGCAAAGGCTGAGCTGAGATTTGCAAGCTCATACAAAGGAATTTAGAAGTTTAAATTACATGGATATTTGCATACCTAAAATACCTACATGTTTACCATTAAAAGCTAACAGCCAATTATCTATAAGGTCAAACGCAGCAATTACAGCTGCATGCAAACATCCAGGAAACAGGAATGCTTCATCTGCAATAACCCACAACTTATGCAATAACAACAGTGTTGGTTATCAAGATACTGAGATACATCCAGGATTATGATTATAACAGGAATTACATGTCTGCATTCCTGACAAATAACTAGAGAAGGCAAGATGGACTTAAAAGATGAAAGAAGCAAAGCACAGAGAAAGCCAAATAAATACATTCTTTGCAGACACAAAGGCAGTAATAAATATTAAATCATTCCTAATACCAACATAATCACTTGTTACTCTTTCTTTCCTTCTCACCAATTCCTGTCTATCTTGTCTGAAACCAGGATTTTGCGGTGTAGCAGAACATTCCTTGTGCACAGGTTTCTCACGTACTTGAAGCAAAGATTACCAGTCAGGCCTTATGTAATCGTACCTTAAACCATTCAGAGTAAGGCATGAACACGGCAGGGCCCTCTAGAGCAGCCTGACGAGCTACCAGGAATGCAGTGATCATGTTTTCCATATCATAATTCTCGAAGGCCTTTATCAGGAGATGGCTCAGTAGGTCTAGAAACATAAAAGAATAACCTCAAACTTTGCTCTTTACAACTTGTTCCATAATTTTCTACGGTAAAGGATAGCAAATATCTGTAATAAAACATCTGCCACATAAAGAAGGAAGTGTATTGTGTGAGGAACCTTTGGAACCGACTATATTTTTTCACACACTTTCAATGGTCAAATACTCTAGGATTTCAACCCGCAAAAATTGCAGGGAGTCCAGCAATGAAATAATCAGTAAAACTCCAACAAAGTCTGCTAGCAAACGCGAGATAGAAGGACTAAGCTTCAGGAATTGCTACTCCAATTAATAATGAAGGTAATTATTAAATAACCACTCTTAGCTCTACACTAAGTTTGAGAAGCAATAGGCACAAGGCCTGGCATTCACATTGTCACTGATGTGCAATGACTGAATGGAAAAGCAGATTTTCTATTGTTCTTTTCCATGCAGGAATCTCAGACCAGAAACTATAAGCGACTCTCCCGCTTCACCAGTCAGCACGGCTTCCCCCGGCAGTACCAGAGAAGCAACAAGCACACGTTAGCCTGCAGGCTTGCCAGTACCTACTTACCCTTGAAGAGCTGCTCAGCCTCAGCCTGACAGACTGCCAGCGTGGAAACACAGGACAGGACATGCTGCCAGTTCACTTCGTGGGTCTCTAGGACCTGCTGCAGCTGGGAGATCAACTCCTTTGCACCGAATGACACAAACAGCTGGAAGAGTGAGAGCAATTCATTTAGCCATGACATACAGCCATCCATGAGTGAAATGCACTGTCAAGATTAACATGCAGATGTCTTTTGCGTAACTACTGAAACAACTACATCTTTTGCATCAGCATCCCAGGGCCAGATATTGCTCTGGCTTGGAACCAGCATTGCTAAAATAAACAGTAATATTCCAATTCTTTCGGAAGCCCTGTCGTATTCGGTAACAGTATAAACCTCATATCTTCCATAATTATTTTTGTCCTTACGAGCTCTGCACAAAAGTCACTGTAGTAGTTTTTCTTCATGCATCACCCTGCCTACAGTTCCTGGCAGTTGGCTCAGACTCTGCAACTGGAACGCATTAGCTTTATATAATCTCAGTTCATATATTTCAGTGAACGTAAACCCAACATAATAAAGTTCTTTTTGCAAAACCAAGAAGACATACTTTGCGAAACAAGGTAGTGAGCAGCGAACAAGTTCTTGTAAAGCTCCACTCTTTCTGCATATGGATGGCATCAGACACTGCACCCAGAAAAAGAAAATAGTTTATTCTTCAGCAATAGATCTTAAAATACACCCAAATAGCATAACTTAACCACACAAGTTTTCCCTTTGGCTTTGACAGACAAATACATTGAAAACTGCCCACTGAAATCCTCTCTCCCTTTCATCTTTGGAACACAGACAGTAGCAACAAGGGCTGTGCTATTTCAGTACAGCACTGTCATCTCAAAGCTGTTCCTGACATCACGCATTCATAGTCCAACATAATGCATGCGTAGAGAACCAGCAAGGAATCCCCTTTTTCCTCAATAACCTTTTAGCTGGAAGCCAGCAGTGACACAGCTCTCCCACACAACAGGTAAGCAGCTCTAGATCATAGCCCAGAGAGATTTTACCAGTGATTTTGTAGCCCAAACATATTCCTTCCTAAAACCACCAAGTTTCACAATTAGCAATCAGGGATTAGAAGCTTCTCTGTTTATCTCTAATTCCCCAAAGGAAACAGTCAGCAGAGAAAGTCTGTCTTCTGCTTAAAGCCAGACACACAAGGGCCAGAGGCCAGACTGTTTTAGCCTTGAGCACTTTCTGCAGCGCTACCTTTCCCACTCGCTCTTCCCTTTGTCCAGGACCGCTCTCAGTGGTCAGAGCTCTCCCATGTCTGCTCTGTAAAGGCTGCTATTAGACACTACTCCAAATATCTGTTCAGAAGCCACTGGCTGAAGCTCTGTTTGAAGGCACTGATTTACCACTTGAAGTTTTCTCTTGAACTACAGCCCCCTAAAGCCCTGAGCCCAGATGATTTATTTTTTTTTGCCTATACTGGCATCCTGCTTATGCAGCCACAGAGAAAGCTCTGAGTGTCAGGCAGCTTCTCTGGCCCCTCCAAGCTGTACTCCATTCAGCCTGGGTGGAATGGAGCTCCAGACACACAATAACACACCCTGGAGACACTCGCTTCTCCCCGCCTATTCCTACCTTTTAACAACGGGTTGTAGGTAAGAACTTCGGTCAGGGTGTGTCTAAAAAACTGCTGCAAGGAATCCGGATGAACCGCACTTTTATAAACTGACACATTGAACACGTTCAGCCTACAAAGGATAAGGAAACACTCAAACAACGCACAGGAAGTATGATCAACCAGGTACTGATTAGGGTGAATGACTCATTTTTCTTCTACAGCTACCATAGCATCAGGGAATGGTTTACCCTGGAAGGGACCTCAAAGCCCATCCAGTTCCACCCCTTTGCCATGGACAGGGGCACCTTCCACTGCACCAGGGTGCTCAAAGTCCCATCCAACCTGGCCTTGAACACCTCCAGAGATGGGACCCCTATCCTGTGACAGTACCTCACCACCCTCACAGGAAAACATTTTATCCTAATATCAAAAATCAAAATAAATCTTATCAATTTACCAGGCACACATACTTTATTTTGTATGTGTTTTAAAAAAAACCCAATTGCTTACTCAACATTACATTGCTATCAGACTTACAAACTTGAGTCAAATGTATACACCTGGATAGGACAAGACAGGCTTGATGGGTACAAAGTTGTTAGACAAAATGGGTTTGGAAGCAGAAATTAGAGGAGGAGATGACGGCACCTTCCAGATGTTTGTGCTCAGAAGCAGAATGAGAAAACCTGACAGGGAAAACTCGCTACGTGTCAAGAGAGTGCTCCAAGACTGCTTCCAACACTGCCAGAACACCCTTTCCCATTTGATGTTTATCTTTTATATTCATTTTTACTTGTGTGTATTTTATTAGAGAGAATTTTAAACATAAGTAGCACAGGATGGGGAACATTCCCTCTACTTCAGTAACTGTGAAAGTGGATAAAATTCTCCTTCTGACATTATTCAGGGGAACAGTGTTTCTTACCAGAACCTCATGGCTTGCAATGTGGGAACATCTTCCTGCTTCTCTTTACCAACAGCATCAAGCACCCCTGTACCCCAAAGCAGAGACACAAAAACACAATGAGAGAAATGGAAGGAACTGTGGCACTAAACAGCACGGGAACTAACCAGAACAAGCAATTTGTGCACCTTTTGGAAGGTGACCCCGTTAGGGAAATGTGCAGAAGCCCTTCAGCAGCATTAAATTCTTACAAAATATTTTCCAAAGTGACACAGAGACTCAAAAACCATTAACACTGACCCTGAACCTCTTTAAAAGCAATCCCAAGAACGGGCTAATAACTAAGCCATCTAAAAATGCACATAAATTAGTATATAATTTCCAACCCCAATCCTAATTGTGTAGTGCCTCTACGATTGCGAAGACGGCAAAGCTGCATGAAAGAAAAGTCTGTCTGGAGGGAGGGATTTTACACAAGCAAGTTCTGAGTTAACAGCCTCTGGAATCGATGGTCTCAACCGCCCTCGCCAAACAAAGAGCGCCACACATTTCTAACAGCAGTGGGACTTCATGTCACATTCGCTTCGCAGAAATTCCTTCAAAAGCCAGATCTGCCCCAGAATGACTGGCAGAGGTCAAACAGGTTGGCAGCCTGCACACCACGTTGCCTTGACCATCAGCTTATGCCACTCAAAGCCCACATAGTGAGAGATCCTTTGCTTTACAGCCTGCTGCAGCAGCAGCTTTTCTGCTTCTTGTCCCATCCTACCTTTGAAACCTTCCCCTTTTAGAAGTTAAAGAGAGTTTGATTTGTCCATTAGTTCAGTGAAGCATCCAAAAAAGGAAATTTACTGAGCTGGGGCAGCAAAACAGGCATCCCTCACATGCCTTTGCTAAAGCAGTCCACAGCGTTAATATGTAATATTCTCCTCCCCTGCCGAGGAATACTTTAAGGTTAAGTAGGGGAGAACAGAGAAAAGGAGATAAACTCTACTTATCCTCAGGCACAGGAGTTCAACATAGCAAGATCATTACTAAGAAGCACAGTGCTCCCATGCTACTCTCAGCCTGTCCTTCTCCTGGGAAGGTCTTCGTTAACTGTAAATTATTTTACCTCAATCCTAATGTTCTTCAAAACAGATAAGTGAAATGCCTCAAAGAGGACCCAAAAGCGTACACTTACAAAAATATCTTATATAAAACTCGTTTTACACATTTTCAGGCACATACACTGCAAGCCAGTCAGTGGCAGGGTAGGCAGCACAAACATGAAGGTCAAATGAAAAGCAGTTTAGCACAGACTCCTGCCTGACTGCCAGAAATGCAGTCTCTTCCTCCAAAATCCCCCTAGCCCTGTGTTTATAAGGATTATTTCTTAAGTACCAGCTCTGTTAAAGGGCCACCTGAGATAGGACTCATACATGTTAAATAATAAAGCACTTCTCTCACAGCTTTCCCTTTTTAGAAGCACTCCACCAGGTCTGTGAGGCATCTTTGTCTACAGACAGCGCTCCCCGTGAGACACGGGGCAAGGCACCAGGCTGGCAGTGCCCACAGGGAGAGGGGCAGAGGGGAGGGAGCAGTCCTGGTGCTGCGTCCTGGTTTTCAGCCCTCTTAGAGCAGAGGAGAAGCACCAACCTCTGTAGCAGCCCTGAGCACGTTGCTGGAACATGCCAGCAAGGGAAGCAGGAAAGCACTGTCGCTAAGGAGACAGGAAAGTTAAGAGCAGGCGCGCGGTCAGATTATGCTAATACGCTGGTGTAGGGCACGTGAGGGGGTGTCAGTGAACGTGAGGGGGTGTCAGTGAACGCTTCCCCTGCTGCATAGCAGATACAGCAACTTACCGTGAAGATCATCTGTGACACGAGACAAAAATAACCCTCACACATGTTTAGTCTTTCTGCGTCAGGGTTTGCAATGCAAATCAGGCACTACTACACTTGAGCTCTCAGCAGCAGCAGGACTCCCAGACCAAGATAGGCACGTTGTCCTGGGATAGTTCTTTAAGACTAGCTGTTTAAAGACTACACATTCACAATAGATGTCTTCACCCAGCATAAAAAAAATAGGTTTCACAAATATTAGCCTGCAAATCCAAACCATTCACCAGCAAAATAGCTTGCTTGCACATAGGGTTGTAAATTTGAAGTTTAATTTGCCAAGAAGAAAAGATTCTCCTAACTTAACCTCAGTGCTACAACAGATTGGATTGCTTCCAATCCAGCTTGTTAAAAATCGGCTCAGATATCAACCTGTGGTGGCAGCTTGGAGCATCAGAATGAACCAGCATAGAAGGCAAGAAATTATCTGCAGTGTTAGGGGAGGCTCACTTCACAAGAGCAAAGGGGGAAGCAGAGCCACATAAAATCAGTGAAATAAGAATTATGTACAACAGAAGAGAAGCATCCTAGGCAAAGGATTTCTACTTGGAGATTTAGCAATGAACAAGGAACCCAAGTCAAGCAAAAAGCAGTGACTGCAAAGAGCTACAAATATCAAAAACACTTACACGTCAACATTCTTCGTAAGACTGCATGACAGATCTGTTCAAAATTGACAAATTAAGAACATTTAGTGTTTAAAAGAGCTACAGTTCTATGCAGAAAAAATAAACTGACTTAGAGGTTTGTCCTTCTGAATTTAAAGCTTAGCTTTTACCTGAGGTCTAACATAGATGTAATAGGCAGACAGACAAGCATTTCCCATCCTTACCAGTGTTCCATGCCTCACATTCAGATGGCAAAAAAGAACAACCAAGGTGAAACTAAGGAAGCTTACAAAGCCCTTGACACCTCACCTTGGAGAAATTCTCCATTTAAAAATTCCTGTTCTGGTTTCACCATTTCCTCCTCACTCACTCCACCACCCTTTCTTTGTTGCTCTAAGCTCACATGGATTTAGACTCAGCAAGGTGTGTGTGATGGAGCTACTTTTTTTAAACAACCATTTGTAAACAGGTTCCTTTTGTTCTTACATGGGGGACTTTTTTGAATTCCAACTTCCTTCCCAGCTCTGAAGTTTGCTGAAAACCATTCTGAAGAAACACGGTCACAAAGTCTGCAAATCAAGAAGGAATTAGGGTTTCAGCATCCCCTTTCAATAAAGATCACTTGCTCAGTCACCTCCCCACAGGACAAGTGTCTGAAAATGTTCCTTTGCTGCAAAGCAGTGGGCATCATTTATTCTCTTGGAGTAAAATTAGTCCCAGACAAATGTCCTAGAACAATGGATGACAAAGAGCACAGAATCTTAAAGGATTATAAAGGCCAAGGAATTTACAGGTCTTCCACTGTATTGCCACTGCAGAACTCCTACAGGTTGTACCTGACCAGCTGCACTGATCCAAAGCTCTGACCATAGCTCTTCAATCAAACTGTGTAGTGATTTTGTTCCTAAACAAAACCACAAAATAAATAATATAATATGGAACTGGTTCAAAATATCTCAGACGCTTTGCAAGAGTGCCATAACCTATCATCCCTTGGCCCTGTACACCTTGCAATTATACTTTCTTGTGATACTGTAACTCAAAGGGATACAGAAATTCAAACCAATGATCTTCTAAGGGAAAAAATAGCTAAATTCACCAAATATAAGAATATATTCCCCTTACTGAAATCATAGAATGATTTGGGTCAGAATGAACCTTAAAGCCCATGCAACTCCAGCCCCCCACCCCCTGCCATGGGCAGGGACACCTCCCACTGGATCATGTTGCTCAAAGCCCCATCCAACCTGGCCTTGAACATCTCCAGGGATGGGGCAGCCTCCCCACCCTCACAGGAAAACATTTATTCCGAAAATCTCATCTCAATCTCCCTTCTTTCAGCTTAAAGCTGTTCCCTCTCATCCTAATTCCGGCACTCCCTGATCAAGAGCCCCTCTCCAGCTTTCCTGCAGGCCCCCTTTAAGTGCTGGAAGCTGCTCTAAGGTCTTCCCAGAGCCTTCTCAAATGACAATGACCTAAGTAAACGCGAAGTGAAGCCTCTGTTCTTACACCTCCAAGCTTTGAGTGCACAGCTCCTGCTGCAGAGCGTGCAGACCAGCCCTGCTCTGCCAGTGTCCCGTTGAACTTCTTACCTGAGAGGATCTGCCCAGAGAGCTCCACATCCCCAGAGGAATCCTCCGCCCGCTCGCAGAGGCCACAGAGGCTGCTGCACAGCCACTCCACCACAGCTGGGGTGGATGGGTTGCTGAAAACAAGCAAAAAAAAACATTCAATCGCTTACATTTTGTCATGCTTGGGTTTTTACTCCAACACCCTCTTGGACTCAGGAAAGAGCCATCTGTGTGGGACTCTGCCCTATGCGTTGTGCTTCATTTCCTTAATTTGGACCAGCATGAGCTTTTTTGGCTTTATAAAACCATTTCACAACATGTCCAAAGGAAAAAATACACAAGAAATTTTGCATTCAACTATTTTCTGACATTAAAATAGTTCCATTTAGAAAGTTCTCACAGAAGAAAGACTCTAGTTTCTAAGTTATTTGGATATAAATGCTTTAAAAAAAACAATCAAGCTCTTAATCTCTCCCTTTGGTTTCCTTAAATGTGAAGTACAGTGGGCACTGGAGGCTTTTTTCCTATCCCATTAACAGAGAAGTAAACCAATATCAAAAGCCTAAGAGATAACTGTGACGTTCCTCTAACACCATAAGAAAACAACCCAAACTTCATGAAGGAAGACTGGGTTCAGTTGTTAGCTCTAGACTGAGAAAAGAAATTAAAAATACATCAACTCTTAGAATAACCATTCTCTGGAGATTAACTCTGCCAAGCCTTGCTGAAATGTAAGGATTTTGTGAAGCTAGAAGCACAAAGCTTCTGCAAAGCCTCCTCATCAAGACCAGATTTTTAGGGGCTAAATGAGTTTCCAAAGCAGACCTGGAGGCACGGCCAGAAGAATAGAAAGAGCAGGGTTACAGAGCCCTCTCCCACCCAGCGTGGTCTCCACAACACGCAACCGTCTGCGCCTGTGAAACAAAGCACTGGGTAAAGCATTGCCTAGAAAGGCTGCAGTCATTTTTTCTCACCAAACCATTTCTCTTCACATTGCAACAAATTTGGCAGCCACCAACCAGCCACCACCCCTCAAACTGCGCTAATTAACCCAGAGTAACCTCTCAAACCCAGGGTAACTTCTTAAACCCTTCTAATCTGATCACTTGCCAGCATCTGACTATATTCTTAGTCCAGAATACTCAAGATTAATCCCCGATTACATTTGATAGGCTTTAAGAGATTAAATACATCTGCAAACCTATAAACCTCTGCTCACCTCTCCAGCAGCTCTCCCAGTCCAACGATGTCACTTCTATGCAGGTGCCACACAGCTTCCATCACTGGAGGGTCCTAACAAGGTGTCACAATTAGGTCATAGCCTGCATTTTGCAGTTAACATTAACATTTGGCTAACAAACTACAAATAAAGAAATAAAACTCAAATCTGTTTAATCAGACTATGCAGAACCTACTCAAATTTTAAAGTGACAACATAGGAAATGCCAGATGAGGGAAGGTTATATTTGATTTTTCCTTCTTACACATTTGAATGGTTGTAGGTACATCACTGTTTTAAATTTTCAGGGCTAAGTACTAAGCAGGTCCATCTTTGTCCCCCTGCGTATTCAAAGGAGCAGTGGATATCCCAGGAAACAGGTAACACCACCAAGTTTCAAGTCTTGTTATTTCAGATCCAGAGACAGATTGGAGAAATATCACTTAGCCTATGAGCTATTTATTGGTCTCAGTCAAGCAAGTTTGCTGCTCTCAAATCCATTTCTCAACAGGAGACCAGAGAGACGCTGCAACTGCATGTGTGGAGAGGCTGAAGGACACAGGAAAAAACAAACACCACATGGGTTGTCCTGCTCCTAAACACCAGGCGTGCTCAGCAAAATTGGCATAAGGTATCACTTCCAGATGAAGCTGTCGACCTTCATGCCTCTCTGCAACATCCCTTGCAGCTCCTGCCCAGAACACCGTGTCCCAGAGAGCATCCTGTGCCAGCAGAACAGGACTCCATGGGGCAGCTGGCAGGGAAAAAGGTGCAGCAGCAACTTTTGCTTCATTCCAGCCTCCCTACAGAAAGGCTCCAAGCCAGAAACAAAGTCTTCACACCTTGTGAAGGAAGATGTGCTTGGGAGCCTTGAGCACCCAAACCACTTGGGAAAAAAAACCTCATGGGCTTTCCTTAGCGATCAGCAGCTGCCTTTTAGCGACCGATCCTCTGCCTTTGACAAGCCAATTCTTTGCTCTGACAATCTCAATTACACAGTAGCACTTGATCTCCGTGTCTACCTGAGAACAAAGAGATTTTAATCAGCCTACAAAACACACGGGATTCTTTTTTCAGCCCAGGGTCAGATATTTGATACTAGAACGTGTCTCTCTATCCTGGCTAATCAGCCATATCCTTCTTTCTCACCAAAGCCATAAGCAACTGCTCTGCTCACAAAAAGACCATAACTCTTCTTAGAGCACCACTTATCTTAACAAACCACCCAAATGAAACCAAGACAATACATTTGAGAAGCAATGCAACCCATTATCTGCCATCGTATTTCTGAAGCCGTTTTCTGTGTGAACTCACTGAGGCTTCTCACAATTCCCAGATAAGAGCAGAGCGGAGAACTAGAATGACAAAGACATTGAACATTGGTGGCAAATCACATAAAGGATTTCTGGGATTGTGCCATCCCACAGCCACCTGGGAGCTTCCACACTGCCTGGTGAATCCATCTGGAGTGCTAAGCCCAGATAGGAAACCTATGCACCAAGTGATGGAGAGAGTTATTAGCGTACTTCATCAGTAACAGTAAGGCATTGAAGCTAAATAGGAAAGAAAACAACACCCCCAAAGCTTCTATTAGCTGTAGTATCACCTCAGGTGAGTCTAATCTCATTGCCTCTGCTCTAACTGCAGACACCGCACTGCCATGCCCTTCCTGGCTGGTTCCTAGAGCCAGCAGTGCTGAGTACAAATGGAAAGAGCTGGATATTTCCTTTGGAGAGGGAAGAGCGCTGCTTGCCTTGCCTCCTCAAAACCAACACTTGATCATCAAGTTGCTGTCCACTCCTTTGTGGCAGCTTCTCAGAAGCAGCCCCACAATTTTAATTCATCACTCAAACCTCTGCTATGCCCTCTTCAAAACAGCAAATCCTGCTACAGAGGCAAGGAAGCTCCCACTGAACACGCTTTTAAATAAACAAAAAAAAAACCACAACCCTTCCACCACTCATAATTCAGTTCATGCTTTTGAAAGGTCAGAAAGTCCACGGTCATTCTCAGGAAGATCCATGACTGCAGTCAACCAGAGCAGGGACGAGCAGTGGTGAAGCTGCTCTAGGTCACAAAAAACACTGAGGGAAACTGAATGGAAATCACACCACTTCACTGGTCCTTTTTATAGTTATCCCTGGCCTTTGCTGGAGAGCAGGGTGGAAAGCCAGATCCCTGCCAGTTCCCACAGGTGAAATCTAAATGGTCTGCAACATGGGTTTCTCCACGAGTTCTTACCTTCATTTTCCACATTTCTTGGCAGAAGAGTGAGCGACAGAACATATTGTTCGCCAGCAAATCCTTGACCATTCGAAGCAAGTGAGACAGCCTCTTCTGGAATCACCCCAAAAATGAAGGAGAAATAATTTCCTTTGTAAATAATACAAACATAATGTGTTGTTTTTCCCTTTTTACTGCTTTTTAAAGACTTGAATGATGGAGAGAATTCCTGGGAAAGGTCCAAACCTTTCATCTTAAGGCTGAACTAAAAGCAGCCAGGCTCTCAGCAGTGACACTCGACAGCTCCTCAGAGGTGACCTGAGACAAAGTCACAGCATGGGTTTCGTACAGATCACCTTTCCCACGCCTAACCACACTGCAAACCAAGACAATCGATAGAGATGGAACTGACAACAAGAGACCAAACCACATCAAGGAAGGCTGAGGGACACAAAAGGTGAAAATGCACTATCTTAGTGAGACTCATGTAACACTGCTCTTCAGCAACAGACAAAAAACTTCCTTTCCAAGCTGTCAAAAATTGATACTTTCCTGTACAGAAGAACTAGAAGGACATCGTACTTCTGTCTGCATGATAGACACATAAATTAACAATCAGGTGCTCGGGTTCTATGTGTTTGGGTGACTTTATCAGAACAGATAAACTGGATTTAAAGTCAAACTTAACAATACTGCTTTCTTGATAAAAATAAATGTAAACCATCTTCCTTACTCTCTGGTCCAAGCTGAGCAGAGGCACTTGAGAGGGGCTTGCAGAAGCCTGGCAGATCTGCTCGATGTTGGTAACGGCATTTTTGGCTGCCAAGATTGCTGCAGGTACACCCAGTCTTGAGGCCTGCTCCTGCAGAACAGATACTAAAAAAAAAAAAAAAAAAAGAAAAAAGCAGAAAGCTGAGAGCATAGGGAAAAAAAAAGGTTTGAAAACATGACTACAAAGACTGAAGTCCCAAGTCTTAAACCCATTCCAGCACAGACTTGTTGCACTGGACAAGTAATTTTTGTTTCCATGTTTCCTTTTGTTTCCTTTACCGTACATAAAACTGGGAAAAGCAACCACAGAGATGGAATATCCTTGCTAAGCAGATGTTTGCATTTTAGTTTTGTGGGACTTATAATAGCAAATCACCAAAATATTTAACAATCAGGCCTTGCCAGCACTGACATCACTGGCCAAGTAAGAAATAAGCAGCCAAATGGGGGACCGGAACAGTGAAAAGAAAGTAAAGCTGGGATTTCATTTAACAGTCAAAAGAAAAACTTAAAGAAAAGCTCTTTCTCACATCTGTCTCCATTAGATACTCTTTCACTCACCTATAAATGATACTTCCTGGCGCTCTATGCCACCCTGTCCAGCTGGCTCGACTGAGTCTTCCACCTTGAAGCAAAAAAAAAAAAAGCCATTAAATCTTACATGTCTATTACACATATTTACGAATACATCCCCTTTAAAGCATCCAGAGCAGTCTTGGCATTCAGGGCACTGGAGCAACTGAAGAGAAATTAACTCCAAGCTCCCTCATGGTCCTGGTAAACTAGATTTCAGGGCCCCTTATAAGAGCTGTATGTATAGTTATCATCATTTTATGCAGAAAAAAAGAGATACGGGTCAAAGTTGCTTGTCCAGAGTCACCCGACAGATCAGCAGCAGCACCAGGAATAGAATTTCTAGCTTTCAAGGCCCCTCTGTGAAGCCTCGCTGCCATAAATATGACAACACACGTCAAATTGTTGGATCCTTTTCTAGTTCAATCCCCTTTTTCTCTTTATAAAAATAAATACTCCATAAGAAAGAAACATTCCTGTTGCTGAACTGTGGGAATTATTTGAATTGTCTGTTGCTGTTATTGAGGTCAAAAGCTCTTTCCAATGTGTGCAGAGAAGGTAGAATGTGGCCACGTAGAATGTTGTCTCAAATGTCAATGTATTACACAAGTTTTCATGAAGACAGTCACATGAATCAGAAACGGTTGGTAATTCATATAAAAACAAATAATCTTCCCTGATCTTATTTTTCCTGTACTCACAAGAAGCCAGTTCTGACCTCAAGAAAAAGGTGCTGGATTTCCCTTTGTCCCAAATGCAAACCATGCTTGACCATTTTGGTCCATAACAATAAATGTAGACAAAAAAAAGAAAAATCTAACTTCAGCAAGACAGATCTCTAAGCTTCTGCTTACTTCCACAGTGCTGTTTCTTCTTTCCTCTACCATGGAAACTGTGTTCTCAGGACATTTATGTTATTGTTGCACTAGGAAGGAATTTTGTAGAACCCACCTCCAGCTGGGATCCCCCTCAATCCCTAGCCTAACCATTACTCCCCAAACCATGCCACTCCTACCTCCAGGAGGAGGTCATTCAGGTTCTGATGGTGATCCAGAAGGTGCAGGGCCGCTTCCTGGAGCTCTGCTCCGCTCCTGAAGGCACTTTTTCTTTTCCTGGCTCTCCCTGCTGAGAAGTTTGGATTTCTTTTATAACCGGAGCTTGCTCCAACAGCCTCCTTGAAGAAACCTCTCTCTCTCTGCTGCTACAGCACTGACAGAGCAGAGGTGACCCTGGTCAGACCCTTGCAAGCCATCAGCATAGCAGGAGCAGCGCAGGATGCTGCTGCACCTTGTTCCAAGCAGCTCTGCAGACAAAGCCCCACGGCCTTCAGCATGAGCATCCCAGCACAGCCAAAGCCCCGTCAGCTGCTGTCAGTCACGGGCCTCCAAAGCTCCTGGTCCAAAGCAACCAAAGTGCTGCCCTCACACCCTCGGCCCAGGGTAGGAGCCACGGTGGAGCCACAGGAAAGCCATGGGACATTGGAACAGGGCACCCGGGAGGAGCAGGGGCAAGAGGAACTGAGGCGATGGGCTGCCAGTAACCCAGAGCGCCACAGGGGCTGGGGGAGGAGGGGCAGAGAGGGGCCTTCATCTCTCCATTCATTCACCTCTCCTTTCATCCTTTCCCCCCTCCTTTTGCTCATTCATTCATTTTTCCCCCTTTTCAGTTATTCTTCCCTCCTTTCATTCACAGAATCATCAGGTTGGAAGACTCACTGGATCATCAAGTCCAACCATTCCTATCAAACACTAAACCGTGTCCCTCAGCGCCTCATCCACCCGTCCCTTAAACACCTCCCTGGGCAGCTGTTCCAGTGCCCAACGACCCTTTCTGTGAAACATTTTTTCCTAATGTTCAGCCTAAACCTCCCCTGGTGGAGCTTGAGGCCATTCCCTCTCGTCCTGTCCCCTGTCACTTGGGAGAAGAGCCCAGCTCCCTCCTCTCCACAACCTCCTTTCAGGTAGTTGTAGAGATCAATGAGGTCTCCCCTCAGCCTCCTCTTCTCTAGGCTAAACACCCCCAGCTCTCTCAGCCGTTCCTCATAAGGCCTGTTCTCCAGCCCCTTCCCCAGCTTCATTGCTCTTCTCTGGACTCACTCCAGAGCCTCAACATCCTTCTTGTGGTGAGGGGCCCAGAACTGAACACAGGATTCGAGGAGCGGTCTCACCAGTGCCGAGTCCAGAGGGAGAATAACCTCCCTGGCCCTGCTGGCCACGCCGTTTCTGATCCAAGCCAAGATGCCATTGGCCTTCTTGGCCACCTGGGCCCCTGCTGGCTCATGTTCAGTCGCTGTCAACCAACACCCCCAGGTCCCTCTCCTCCAGGCAGTTTCCAGCCAGGCTTCTCCTAGTCTGGAGCTGCTCAGGGTTGTTGTGCCCCAAGTGCAGGACCCGGCATTTGGCCTTGTTAAACCTCATGCCATTGGTCTCAGCCCAGCGGTCCAGCCTGTTCAGATCCCCTTGCAGGGCCTCCCTACCCTCCAGCAGATCCATGTTTCCACCCAGACGGGGAATCGACTCCGGGTCGCGGCGGCGAGAGCGCCGAATCCTAACCACTAGCCTCCCACCCCTTCTCATTCATTCATTCATTCCCCCTTTTTCAATTACTGCCCCCCCCCATTCCCTCCACTGTCCCCGCAGACAGCGTCAGGCCAAGCGCTCCCTCGGCGCAGCCCCAGCCCGGACCTACCCAGCAGGTCCCTCCAGCTCCTCCCGCCCGCGCCCGCCATAGCGGCGGCCCCGACCGCTTCCCGCCAAATCTACCCGCGCGCCCCGCGCCGCCATTGGCTGGGAGCGCGCGGAGCCCCGCCCCCCTCCGCCATCTTGGTAGTGGCGAAGAAGGCGGCGGCCATGTTGGGGAGGGCGGGAGCTGTTGGGGGCGTGGGGCGAGGGGTGGGGAGGAGAGGGAGGAGGTCCACAGGCATGGCTGGAAATGGCATTGTGAGAAACACTTATTCACTGGTAAAATATTGCAAAGGACACAGTCCTCGAAGCAAAGATAATATTTTTATTTTACAATTCAATTGATGCCCTTCTGAAAAAGGCATGGCATCTTACAAAAGCAGTGGGTATATATGCTAGTTCTAGACAAAGAACCATATAAATCTCTCCAAGATGGCTCATTATATTTTTGGAGTATTCGACTGTGTCAGAAGACTCCCTTCAGGTTATCATTTGACCTAAGACAACTATATCTTGCTAGACAACTAAACATCATGTCTGGAGATGGTCTGAATATTATTTCTCGGTACAAGACAGATTTATATGACAAGATAATTAAACATACAAACCAGCTGCAGCAAAACTCATCAATTAATTCTCACGGCATGGCGTGGCACAGGTCAGGACAAGATGGGATGGAACACGGCATCTTGGAGAGTGTCCAGAGAAGGGCAACAAATCTGGTGAAGGGTCTGGAGAACAACCCTTATGAGAGGCAGCTGAGGGACCTGGGGTTGTTTTGGCTGGAGAAAAGGATGTTGAGGAGAGACCTCATCACTGTCCTCAGCTCCCTGAAATGAGGCTGTAGAGAGGTGGGTGCCAGTCTCTTCTCCCAAGTGACAAGTGATAGGACAAGAGGAATTGGCCTCAAGTTGCACCAGGGGAGATTTAGATTGGAGATTAGGAAAAAATTCTTCGACAAAAGGGTTCTCAGGCACTGGGAGAGGCTTCCCAGGGAGGTGGTGGAGTCCCCATTCCTGGAGGTGTTTAAAAGATGAGTAGATGACGTGCTCAGGGATATGATTTAGTAGTGGATAGGTATGGTTGGAGTTGATCTCAAAGGTCTTTTCCAACCTAGTGATTCTATGATTCTATGACAAGGCACAGAAAGAAGGGAATGCACTCTACAGAGAGAGTGGGGGCGGGGGCAGGAGTGGGGGGCCCAGACCACAGCCCCAGCACTGTCACCAGGAGAAGGGCATCCCCCTGACAGGCCCTGAGGGGAACCTACCTGCCTGTGGCCCAGCTGGAACTCCCAGGAGGAGAAACAATCCAGAGGAGGGTCATCAAGATGATCTGAAGGCTGGAGCACCTCTCCTACAAGGATGGGCTGAAAGAGTTGGGGTGGTTCATCCTGGAGAAGAAAAGGTTCTGAGGAGACACAGAGCAACTTCCAGCACTGAAAGGGGCTACAGGGAAGCTGGGGAAGGGGCTCTTGGTCAGGGAGTGCAGGGACAGGATGAGGGGGAACAGGTTTAAGCTGGAAGAGGGGAGATTTAGATTAGATATTGGCACAAAATTTTTTATAGTGGGGATGGTGAGGCCCTGGCCCAGGTTGCCTAGGGAAATCGTAGCTACCCCATCCCTGGAGGTGTTCAAGGCCAGGTTGGATGGGGCTTTGAGCAACCTGGTCCAGTGGGAGGTGTCCCTGCCCATGGCAGGTGGTTGGAACTGAATGAGCTTTGAGGTCCCTTGTGATCCAAACCATTCTATGATTCTGTGAAATCACCAGCTGGGCATTGCTGGGGGCAATAAAGGTTTCAGAGGCAGTCATGTGGAACTCCCACAGGAATTTTCCCCAGTTGCCTCTCACCTGATCCTTCCTGGTGATGAACCGGTGCTGGGAGCTGCCGCTAGCGTGCCCTGTGGAGGGTTCAGGGCAGGAGGCGGTAACTCATTACAGGAAGGATGGCAGCGTGCGGGCAGGTGAACAACCCCAGGGGATTCGCCGTCGAGGCTGGCTTCTGTTTGCAGACGTTGGAAACACTGCGCTGGAATTGCTTGTGGGATGTTTTTTATTGCAGTGCTGGCCCCTGTGTGGGTGAGTCAGAGGGACAAAGAAAACCCTCCCCGGCAGCGCTGGCAGGAGGCGAGGCTCCAGGTCTGGCAGCCTCCATGCCAGGGAGGCTGCAGAAGGTCACCACAGCACCAAATCTTGGCTTGGAGACGGCGAGTGAAACCTTTTCCTGAATCACCTTCCTGAATCGCTTTACACCACCGTCAAGTTTGTGGCAGCCCTGGGTTTTGGAGGGGCCGGAGCAAATCAAAACCATTCCCACAGCAACCTTGCCTGGGGATATTTGCAGGGAGCTCCTTTGGCAGATGGCAAGGATGGAATGGAAGACATGGAGACAGTTGGGGAGTGGGAACGTGGGTGGGAAGAGGGCTGTGGGACGTGGCATCTCCATGCTGTCCCTGGGAAGGCACAGGCTCCGAGGGGAGAGGGGAGTGGGAGTACTGAGTCAGATTGGGGGTCGGTATGGAGGGGTTGAGGGGAGCCAGACTGAAGTTTGAGCCAGCAATTAATGTGATTCAGAGGCCAGAAGGATTCATCTACAATGGAATGAAATATTTGCATAGGAAAGGCAAGGGAAGAGAAGGAGAGGGGAGGGCCAGCCTCCAAACACCTCAAAGATAAGCAGAGAAGAAGAAAAGAAATTATTCAGCAAGGCAGAAAGAGAAAAAGAGGAGAGCATGGGATGGGGCAGGGAGGTGAGGAGGAGCTGCCTGTCTCCGAGATCAGCACCGCGCAGCTAAACTGAGCTCCAGTGCCCAGGACATGTCCCAGGAACATGAGGGCTCAAGGCCACCATCCCTGGCTCCCTGCAGACAAGCCAGTACCCGTGTCCCATGTGTTGTGGAGCCTCATGTCCATGCAGTCCCACATGTGGGCTGGGGAGCCATCACCCGTGAGTGGAAACAGAACAGTAAATGTCTCTGTTATCAACACAGCCAGCAGGTCTCTGCGGCCTCACCAGCTTACGAGGAGCCACGCTTGCTATATTTAATCCTTCCATGAATTATCTGTGGGGTATACTGAGTTAATACAGTCTCCTCAAAGAATTGGTTTTAATTAAAATATTAATAAAGAAGAAGAGTAGAAAGGAAATGGAGCTTTAACAGGGGCTCTGTGATTCAATCTCTCTCCTTCTCCAGCCCAGGATCCTTTGCTGTCCTCCCATAACAGGCAGAGCCCAATGTTGCTGGGCAGCAGGACCAGGTACAGCTGCACTGCAAGCAGGATCTGGCCCAGAGGCAGGAACAGGCTTGTCTGCGTCCTCCTCCGATGCAGACGATGACAGGGCTGGCCACCATGCTCACAACCCACCCGCTTTCATCAGGAGCGCAGATTAGGGAGCCCGTGCTCCTGCAAAGGGATCACCTGGCTTGGCTGGCCCTGGCAGGGTGCCCCAACCCAGAGCTCAGTTTTCTGAGGTACCCCAGAGTTTATTTGCGTGGAGAAGAGAGTGGGGAGCTCTTACAGCATCTGCACCCCAGGAGCCTGGTGTCTCCATTCCATGGGACAGGGATGCTGCAGACCAGCTTCTGGCCCAGCCCAGGGTGTAGGGCAGCAGTGGCAAATGCAGCAGGACGGGGCTCAGCATCCCTCTTGGGGAGACCAAAGTGCAGCCTTGTGGTGGGAGGGTCCGATTGACTCAGGGCTGGCAGGGGCAGTTCGGGGAACCAGAAAGTCTGGGAGCAGCAAGTGCTCCATTAGAGCAGGTACAGTCAGGGACTCATCCCTGGTTTGACCAAAGAAGAAAAACCAGGGGGAAACCATCACTGTGATGGCCAAACCGATGAGAAACCCTCCAAGGAGGCACAGGGAAGTACAACTGAGAGCTCAGCATCATGGCCTGGAGCTGTGGCTGCACTCCAAGCAGCAACACCAGGAAGCTCCTCTGGCCACATCTGAGGCCAGCACACAGCATGCATCAAGAGCGAGCTACCTCATAAAACACTCTCCTTTTGTGGGCCTGAGTTTCCTACAACATTTAAGGGAAGTGAGGTAGGTGCATCCAACAGCACGGGTGCTCTGTGCGCTCACCTCAGGTTCCTGTGGCTTATTAAGGAAACTTTGTGCATCCGACGGATTAAATCCATGTGAATATCATACCCACAAACACCACACACAGCACGGAGCTGGGGAAGGGCTCCATCCTGGCCGTCTCACTGGGCACATCCTGCTTTGGTGCCAAGGCTAGCAGGGAGCTGGGAAATCTAACCCTCCCATAGTGCTCTGCAACTCTTTCCCAACCTGTTCATTTTTCCCCCACCGTATTTCTTTCATTTTTAATTCTATTTCCCCTACGCACATACACACTTGGCTTTTGTTTGATTTTTTTCCAAGACGGTAGCTTTTAATTACAGCTTGATTTCATATTAATTACAGTTTTACCCAAAGCAAAGGGCTTTGTGCTTTATAATTCAAATGCATTCCCATTATTCTTGCAGGTTGAGTTATTGCCGCCTTCAAACGCCGTGCGTCCTCCCTGCTCCTGTCCCCGACGGTGCCGCCCTGGCTGTGTCCGGAGGCGCTGGCAGGTGTGTGCGGCGCAGGAAAACCAGCAGTCAGCTCAGTCCGGCACAAACCCTCTGCGGCAGGCAGCACGCGCAGCTTTCCTGCCTCTAAAGTCGCTTCCCAAGCAGGCTCCAAAGCCGACTGATTACAAGGTAAAAGTCGCATTCAAATCTTACTTGTTGGTGCGGAAAGCCAGACTCAGACATGAGCATTGCAGCCAAGAGCTGCTCCGGTGGAGCGCCCGTGTACCAGCTCTGTCCCTCTCCCAGGGCTCCAGGATTGGTCTCAGTTTATGCTCATGGGTTAATGGAGCTGAAACAAGGGTTTGTGCTCCTTCCATCATGGAAATGGGAAGCTCATCATGACAACAGCTTTAATTTGCTCCAGCTGACCTTTCACGGCAGGCTAGCTGTCCTTTCTGCTCTGCCAGGGCTGTTTCCAGAGGTACCATCCTGCTTACCCCACAGGTCCAGAGGGACCTGCTGGTGCCTGGGCACGAGCCCCATATCAGCCCTGTGCCACACCAGCCTTTCCTGGGAGCTGCAGGGTGTTGTTCCTCCACACCATGTTCCTGTGGGACATCATCTCCCTAGAGACTCCAGCTGCTCATCCCGGCATCTTCAATTGGCTTCTGCTGCTCCTGGTCATGTCCAAACCATGCAGCAGCATCCAGAGCCCTTCTCTTTCCTAGCCTTTCCTCCCAGGGAGTGTTATTGTCCCAGCCTGGCCCCTTCCCTCTACCAGCTCCTCATACCATCCGAGACGAGCTCCCCAGGTCTCCCCTCCCTTCCCACCACCCTGGCAGCCTCTCCAGCCTCCCTGGACCTCTCCAGGAAGCAGAAGCTGTGACCATGTCGCTTGTGGAAGGGTGTCCCACGGCAGCGCCCTGCACCCAGTCCCCAGCACTCATTCTGGGCACTGCACCCCATGTCCTGGGGGCACCCACCTTCCTGCACCCTGCAGTAACTCGTGTCTTGCACCCCATGACCTGCACCCAGTTGTGTGCCTGCACCCTGCACCCTGTGACCTGCACCTGGTTATGTGCCAGCACCCTGCGCCACGCACTCTGCACCCCACACCCTGCCGTGTGCCTGGAACCTGCGCCCCGCACACCACATTCTGCATCCTGTTGTGTGTCTGGAACCCGCACCCTGCACCCCGCACCCTGTTGCGGGCTCGGAACCCGCACCCTGCACCCTGCTGTACTCCTGGACCCCGCACCCCACACCCTGCACTCCATACTTCACACCCCGCACCCTGTTGTGCGCTTGGAACCTACACCCCACACCCTGCACCCCACATCCTTTCGTGCACTTGGAACCCCCATCCTGCACCCACGTCCCACATCCCACATCCTGCACCACACACCCTGCACCCCACATCCCGCAGCCCACATCATACCCTGCATCCTATGTTCCACCCCCCATATCCCGCATCCCACGTCCCACACCCTACACCCCACATCCCGCACCCCACATCCCACACCCCACACCCTGCACCCCACATCCCGCACCCCACATCCCACACTCCATATCCCACCCCCCACACCACGCACCCCACATCCCACATCCCGCACCCCACATCCCAAATCCCACCCCCATATGCCGCACCTCACACGCTGCACACGACATCCCGCACCCCACACCCTGCACCCCGCATCCTGCATCCCACATCCCGCACCCCACATCCCAAATCCCACCCCCCCATATCCCACCCCCCACATCCCAAATCCCACACCCCACATCCCGCACCCCACATCCCACACCCTGCACCCCACATCCCGCATCCCACATCCCAAATCCCACCCCCCACATCCCACACCCTGCACCCCACATCCCGCATCCCACATCCCAAATCCCACCCCCCACATCCCACACCTCACATCCTGCACCCCATATCCCACATCCCACACCCCACATCCCACATCCCGCACCCCACATCCCACAACTCACACCCTGCACACCACATCCCGCAGCTCATATCCCACATCCCGCACCCCACACCCTGCACCCCACATCCCGCACCCCACATCCCAAATCCCACCCCCCATATCCCGCACCCCACATCCCAAGTCCCGCACCCCACACCCCGCACCCCACATCCCGCATCCCACCCCCCACATCCCGCACCCCACACCCCGCACCCCACATCCCGCACCCCACATCCCACACCCTGCACCCCACATCCCGCATCCCAAATCCCATCCCCCACATCCCGCACCCCACACCCCTCACTTCACATCCCACATCCCGCACCCCACATCCCACACCCTGCACCCCACATCCCGCATCCCACATCCCACATCTCGCACCCCACATCCCAAATCCCCTCCCCATATCCCGCACCCCACACCCCGCACCCCACATCCCGCACCCCACATCCCACACCCTGCACCCCACATCCCGCATCCCAAATCCCATCCCCCACATCCCGCACCCCACACCCCTCACTTCACATCCCACATCCCGCACCCCACATCCCACACCCTGCACCCCACATCCCGCATCCCACATCCCACATCTCGCACCCCACATCCCAAATCCCTCCATATCCGCACCCCACACCCGCTCCCACATCGACCCCGCATCCCACACCCGCACCCGCAGTGCAGCGTCCCACAGGGCCCCGCTCCGCCCCTCGAGCCCCGCCGTGCTCCCCTCCCGCCTCCCCCCGGGGCGGCCGGGCGGCCCGGCGCCCCCCAGCCCGGCGGCGGCGGGCGGGGCGGACCCAGGGGGCGGGGCGGACCCGGGGGGGCGGACCCAGGGGGCGGTGCGGATCCAGGGGGCGGGGCGCTCCTCCCCCCGCCGCTCCCCGCCCCGGGGCCCCGCCCGGCCGTGCGGCGGCGGCGGCGGCGGCGGCGCGCGGGGATGGGGCGATGGCGCGCGCGGGCGGCGGCGCCCCGCGGGAGCTGTCCCTGGAGGAGGTGCTGAAGTGCTACGAGCAGCCGCTCAACGAGGAGCAGGCGTGGGCGCTCTGCTTCCAGACCTGCCGCGCCGCCGCCGCCGCCGCCGCCGCCGCCGCCCCGCTCCGCACCGCCGACATCCGCCTCCGCGGCGACGGCAGCGTCGTCCTGCCCGCCCCGCCGCCCGGTGAGACGCGGCCGCGACCGCGGGGGGAGGCGGGGCGGGGCGGCGCCCGCGCGGGGACGGGGCACCGGCACCGGGACGCACCGGCACCGGCACTTACCGGCACCGGGACTTGCTTACCGGCGCCGGCAGGGGGTGCTGCACCGCGCCGCCCTCTAGGGGGGGCAGCACCGGGACTCACCGGCACCGGGACTTACTCACCGGCACCGGGACTTGCTTACCGGCACTTACCGGCACCGGGACTTGCTTACCGGCGCTGCCGCTTACCGGTGCCGGCAGGGTGTGCTGCACCGCGCCGCCCTCTAGGGGAGGGAGTACCGGGACTTACCGGTGCCGGGACTTGCTTACCGGCGCTGCCGTTTACCGGTGCCGGCAGGGTGTGCTGCACCGCGCCGCCCTCTAGGGGAGGGAGTACCGGGACTTACCGGTGCCGGTAAGTCCCGGCACCGGGTCTTATTTACCGGCACTGGGAATTGCTTACCGGCACTTATTTACTGGCACCGGCACGTATTTACCGGCACCGGCGCTTACCGGCGCCGGCAGGGGGTGCTGCGCCACGCCGGGGACTCACCGGCACCGGGATTTACCGGCACCGGGAGTTGCTTATCGGCACCAGGATTTACCTACCGGCACCGGGACTTGCTTATCGGGTGCTGCACCGTGCCGCCCGCCCGAGGAGGAGCGGAGGGACCGGGGATGTCGGCAGCGGGGGGGACAACACCGGCAGCCCCGAAGGGAGGGACCGGCACCGGTGGAGAAGGACCGGGACTGGCTACGGGGATGGGCAGGGGAAACGGCACCGGCAAGGGAGGGGGCAGGCACTGATGTCACCGGCAGCAGGGGACTGCGGTGGCACCGGGGGCAGCGGCTGCAGCAGCAGGGAGGCACCAACACCGGGGGGGAGGCGGCACGGGTACCGGCAGTGATGGGGGTGAACCCCAAACTCCAGCCTTGGCAAGGGGGGACTGGCACCGGCACCGGCACTGGCAGCCCCGGGACCATCGCTGGCACTGGCACGGTGATGGGCTGGTGATTCGGGGGTGCGGGGCTGGTGTGGCACCGGCACCAACAGCGGCACCGGCGCTGGCACCAGTAGAGTCTGGCCTGGCTGAGTGAGCCGGTGAGGCTGGACCTGGGGAACGTGGGGTGCCCGTGAGTGCCAGGCTCACCGGACCAGATCCCGCCGTGGGGCTGCAGGATCCCGATTGGGGCAGGCGGGATGCATGAAAGGGACAGACAGACAGACACGGGGACACGTCTGCACGCGCAGAGCACATACACAGGCACACCCGCTGCACCTGCCTGCATGCTCGGACCCTGCAGGAGACCCTGTGTGTCACCGCGGGTCCCCAGCATGGTCCTTATCCTCCTGCAGCCCCCCCGGAGCGGTGTTTTGGGGCAGCGCCGTTGCTGACCTTCGGACTCCTGGCCATGCCCTCTCTGCGGGCGGTTGGCGCTGCTGGGCAGGGCCCTGGTGGTTACGGGCTGTAATTCAGCTCGGCCGGCTGCCAGCAAGGATGCTGGGTGGCTTAGTGTGACAAGGAGCACCCCTGCGCCTAATGACAGAGCACGGCAAATGGCTTCATCCACCTCACCCAGTGGGGAGGCCAGTGCACCCGGGGATGGCACCCGGTGCTCGGCACCATCAGGGACCATGGGGCCTCGCAAGGGCTCGCAGCCAGGCAGAGACGGGCAGGGATGCTGCAGCGTCCCTGTGTGTCCTTTAATAGGCTGCCCAGGGAGGTGGTTGAGTCACCTTCCCTGGAGGTGTTTAAGGCACAGATGGATGAGGTGCTGAGGGTCATGGTTTAGTGTTTGATAGGAATGGTTGGACTCAATGATCTGGTGGGTCTCTTCCAACCTGGTGATTCTATGATTCTTGCTGCCAGTGGCCAGGCTGGCTGGGGACAGCGCTGTGCCCAGGACAGGGCCACCCACGAGCGCGGCACATGCCTGTGGCAGCCGGGCATGGCATGGTCACACCTGCTCTGCCGGTTGCACATGGGAACTGGCCCCACACCCTTCTCTGAGCCACCGCGCTCCCTATTCCCTTCCGTGCCAGCCTGAGCCATCTCCGCAGGGAGGAATCAGGGCCCTTCTCTGCAGAGATGGAAGAGCTGGCTGTGGGTGCCTCCCAGAACCGCTGGCCAGAGAAGGTTTAGGCTGAACATTAGGAAAAAAAAATTCATGGAAAGGGTCATTGGGCACTGGAACAGGCTGCCCAGGGAGGTGGTTGAGTCATCTTCCCTGGAGGTGTTTAAGGGACGGGTGGACGAGGTGCTGAGGGGCATGGTTTAGTGATTGATGGGAATGGTTGAACTCGATGATCTGGTGGGTCTTTTCCAACCTATGGATTCTATGGATTTAAGGGTGACGGCAACGTCCTGGCACGTGGCTGTATCTGGGCTGGGTGAGCCAGCAGCACTCACCCAAGCAGCTCCGATTCCCCGTCCTGTGGGAGCAGCCGGGCTATCAGCGCTGCTTAGGCACTGCCAAAGCTGCCTGGTTGCTGTTCCAGTAGCAGGCGGTGCTGGGACCAGCCAGGCTCAGCCTTTCAGACTGGCTCTCACGGTGTTTTCTGAACAGCAGTCAGTGGGAGGGGGCTCTGGCTGGACACCAGCTCCTCGAGGGTCAGTGGCAAGGTCCCAGGGGATGTGCCCCTGCATCCTCTCCCAGCGAGGGCTGAGCACCCTGGGGCTGGCACTGCAGCAGGAGCTGGGCACAGCCTGGGGGTGTGGGAGTGATGTCAGGCTCATGCATGGCACCACGGTAGGGCTGGAGCTCGCATCTCCGCTGCTCGCGCTGCCCTTCCTGTGCAGCTCCGGGCCTGGCTGGCACATGGCCGGCACATCCCGGCTGCTGGCTGCCGCATTGATCCGCTAAATGGAGAGCTAATGCCTGGCTGGCTCCCATGGGCCCGGGAAGAAGCTCTGCGGATGCTATGGGAAAGAGGAGCCAAGCACCTCAGAGCACTGCCCTTGGGAACGCTGCAAAAGCCACTCCTGCTCATCAGCCCATGGCTGTCCAGCTCCTGGGAAGGTCTGAGCTGCCCACAAGCGTGTCCTGGTCTTGTGTGTGGGCACAGTGCTGTGCGTGTGCAATGCTCCAGGTATGCTGGCTCTGCACTTTAAAGCAGCATCATTTGCTGGGCACAACCCATCTCCACAGCCCACACCAGGTACACGGGCTGTGTCCCATGGGTGACCCGCTCGTCCTCGCTGCACCCCACACTGCCAATGCCTGCTGTGAGTGCCCACAGCCCAGAGGGTGCAGGGGGCATTTTCCTGTGGGTGCAGAGTTCTCAGCTCCCTCTAACCCCAGGGGCGAGGGGTAAAGGAGTGACCCTGCCACCCGCAATGTGCCTCCTGGGTCCTGCAGGCAGCTCAGAATGGGACCAGCTCAGGGTGGGACCAGCTGGGGATGGGGTCCTGGCTCAAGGTAGGACATGCTGAGATGGACCTGCTCAGGGCGGCCCTGCTGGGTGCCCCGCAGCCGGGGCTGGGTAGGTGCAGCATCCTCGGGGTGTGGAACAGGAGGTGACGCTGAGGGGGTGGCCAGTGTGGGGCTGTGGGTGCCAGTGGTGACTCTGCTTTCCTCCCTCCAGAGCTGCCCCTGCTGCTGACACCCTCTGCCGAAGCTCAGGTATGTCGGGGTCAGACACCCACCAGCCCCGCTGCAGCTTGTTGGTGACATGGCCTTTCTGCCATCGCACCCCAGCACAGGGGTCCCTGGGTGGGCATGGCCACCCGTCCACCTTGCCCTGTGGTGACGGGATCTTCGTCCTGGGGTGCAGTGGGGGGATGAGACCCAGCACCGAGGGCTGGGGGGCACAGGGTGGCTGGTGCCACCGGTGCCAGGGTCCAGCCAGGCCCCAGTGCCGTCTCCTTGCAGATGGTGCAGTCGTTGGGCTTCGCCATATACCGGGCGCTGGACTGGGGGCTGGATGAGAACGAGGAGCGGGAGCTGAGCCCGCAGCTGGAGCAGCTCATCGACCTGATGACCAACAGCGACTCGGAGGACAGTGGCTGCGGCACAGCCGATGAAGGCTATGGTGGGCAGGAGGAGGAGGAGGAGGGGGCCGAGGGGCCGCCACGTGCTGTGCGCACCTTCGGGCAGGCCATGCGGTGCTGTGCCGCCCGCCTGGCCGACCCCGACGAGGCTCAGTCACACTACCAGGCTGTCTGCCGGGCGCTCTTTGCTGAGACTGTGGAGCTGAAAGCCTTCCTTGCCAAGATCCGTGATGCCAAAGAGGTAAGTGCAGGTACTCACCAGCATGGCGAGCACCACTGCCTGTCTGGGGAAACCACGTGTGAGCCCAAAACACTGAGGTGAGCGTAGTGCTCCCCTCCACCTGCCCTGACCAGGGCTGACAGCACCGGTGTTTGGCTGTACACCCTCTCCCGGTGCTGTGGCACCGCCGGCTACGCCGGGCTGGTGCTGGCGGGTGGGCTCGTAGCGGGCATGGGGGTGTCTTGGGGGTACGTGTCAGTGCTGTGGCCCTGTGGCAAAGTCCCAGTGGGACCCTCGGTGCCACCAGGGCAGGGCGACAGCATCTTGTGCCATGGCAGATGCTGCAGAAGCTGAAGGAGGATGAGGAAGCAGAGGAGCGGCCGGCGGCAGAGCTGGGCAGTCTGCGCAACACGGACTGGGTACGATGGCATGGCCGGGCGCGGGGGCTGTGCCGGGGCTGTGAAGTTGGCTGACGTTGCGTTCATCCTGCCCTAGGCCCGGCTGTGGGTGCAGCTGATGCGGGAGCTACGACATGGTGTGAAGCTTAAGAAGGTGCAGGAGAAGCAGTTCAACCCCCTGCCCACCGAGTACCAGCTCACGCCCTTTGAGATGCTCATGCAGGACATCCGTGCCCGCAACTACAAACTCCGCAAGGTCATGGTGAGCGCGGCTGGGCTGTCCCCATGCCCGCCCCTCACCCTGCTGCTGTGCTGCCCACTGACCCTCGCGTTGTCACCACTCACTGCCCCTCTGCCCTCTCCCAGGTGGATGGAGACATCCCACCACGGGTGAAGAAGGATGCACATGAGCTCATCCTTGATTTCATCCGCTCCCGACCCCCACTGAAGCAGGTGAGTGCCAGCACCAGGATACATTTATGGCAGGGCAGTTCCAGACAGGGCTTAGCATGTCCCATGGGTACCGTACCCACCTGGCCAGGCACCCCGAGGGTGGTCAACCCCGAGCTGTGGCCACTGCTTGAGGTCCTGACCCTGCATCCCACAGGTGTCAGAGCGGCAGCTGCGGCCCCTGCCCCAGAAACAGAGGACACTCCATGAGAAGATCCTAGAGGAGATCAGGCAGGAGAGGAAGCTTCGGCCTGTGGAGATGCCGTACCGTGGCCAGAAAGGTACCAGCATCCCCTCCCTGCCACACCAGCCTGTCGGCAACATGCCTGGCACCAGGGAAGGTCCCCAGCTCATTGGGACTGAGACCAATGGCAGAAGGTTTAACAAGGCTGAATGCCGGGTCCTGAACTTGGGGCACAACAACCCTGAGCAGCTACAGACTAGGAGAAGCCTGGCTGGAAACTGCCTGGAGGAGAGGGACCTGGGGGTGTTGGTTGACAGCGACTGAACATGAGCCAGCAGGGGCCCAGGGGGCCAAGAAGGCCAATGGCATCTTGGCTTGGATCAGAAACGGCGTGGCCAGCAGGGCCAGGGAGGTTATTCTCCCTCTGGACTCGGCACTGGTGAGACCGCTCCTCGAATCCTGTGTTCAGTTCTGGGCCCCTCACCACAAGAAGGATGTTGAGGCTCTGGAGCGAGTCCAGAGAAGAGCAACAAAGCTGGTGAAGGGGCTGGAGAACAGGCCTTATGAGCAATGGCTGAGAGAGCTGGGGGTGTTTAGGCTGGAGAAGAGGAGGCTGAGGGGAGACCTCATTGCTCTCTCCAACTACCTGAAAGGAGGTTGTGGAGAGGAGGGAGCTGGGCTCTTCTCCCAAGTGACAGGGGACAGGACGAGAGGGAATGGCCTCAAGCTCCACCAGGGGAGGTTCAGGCTGAACATTAGGAAAAAATTTTTCACGGAAAGAGTCATTGGTCACTGGAACAGCTGCCCAGGGAGGTGGTTGAGTCACCTTCGCTGGAGGTGTTTAAGGGATGAGTGGACGAGGCACTGAGAGACATGGTTTAGTGATTGATACGAATGGTTGGACTCGATGATCCGGTGGATCTTTTCCAACCTGGTGATTCTATGATTCTATGTCCTTGCATACAGCCTACAGCTCCCTGCCCTGCATCCCCCATGCCTGCTTGGGCCACTTGACCTCCAGCTCCTGCCTCGAGCTCTCCCGGTCCCCAGCAAGCACCGCACTCACGCGCCCGCGGCCCCGTGTCCTGCTCAAGGCACCCACCCTGGCTGAGATGGAGGAGATGAATATCTCCGAGGCAAGAGAGGGGACACGGCGGGGTGGGAGGGTGGAGGTCAGGGGGACTCGGGAGGTCCCAGGGGGATGAGGGCATCCCTGGCGTGACGCAGCCCCATGGCCTTGCAGGAGGAGGACTCTCCCAGCACGGAGGCGCCACTGAAGCGGGACCGCTCCTTCTCCGAGCACGACTTGGCGCAGCTGCAGAGCCAGATGGGGGGTGGCCAGGCTGCACCTCAGGAGCCAGAGTCATTGCAGCCCGAGCCCCGGCCCCGCTCAGGTACCTGCCAGAAGTCCCCAGCCCCATGCTACCTCCATCCCCAGGGTGGCTGTGCCGTGCTCTGCTGCAGGGTTGGCACCAGGCAGTGTGGCCTTGCCATGGCCTCCCCATCCTTCCCCACAGGCTCCGTTCCTGCCAGCTGCCACCGACGGCCAGAAAGCTCAGCACCGCCCCGGGCCACCCTCGGTGCCGTGGAGGAGAGGCCAGAGGACGGATCCGGCACTGCACCCAGCACCAGCTCTAAGCACCTCTGGCTGGTGAGTGCTGGTAGCAGAGCCAGGCTGGGGACATCAGGGCTGGGGGCACCATGTGAGCTTGACCATGGCCCAAAATGAGGGCACAAGGAGGCCAAGGCATTCACGTGGTCTCCCTGCTCCCTCTGCGTGGGATGTGGGACTTGAGGCATGCTCTGTGGTCATGCTGGGAGGCTCTGTCCGTGCTGGAGATGCTATACCTGTGCCAGGGATGTTATGCCCATGCTGGGAGGTTTGACCTTTGTCAGAAAACACTGCCCATGCTGGGGAGGTTTGCCTGTGCTGGGATGTTTTTTCCATGCCAGGATGCTCTGCTCACGGCACAGGGATGCTCCAGGCTATGCCCTGTGCTGCCGCCCTGCGACAGACTGGGCTGACATCCCACGTCACCCACAGGAGTTCAGCCACCCCGTGGAGAGCCTGGCCCTCACCGTGGAGGAGATGATCAACGTGCGTAAGGTGTTGGTCAAGGCCGAGATGGAGAAGTTCCTGCAGAGCAAGGAGCTGTACAGCAGCCTCCGGAAGGGGAAGGTGGGTGCTGGGGCTGGAGCAGCTGAGTGCCTCCCAGCCAGCCCCTGGATCTCACCCCGCTCTGCCCACAGGTCTGCTGCTGCTGCAGGGCCAAATTCCCCCTCTTCTCCTGGCCTGCGGCGTGCCTCTTCTGCAAGCGGTGAGCACCACACCGTGCCATGGGGTTGTGAGGGGGACAGGAGGGTGCCCACAACAGCCCCACTCATCAGCCTCTCTCTGTGTCCCCAGGTCTGTCTGCAGCTCCTGCAGCCTGAAGGTAATCGACTGGCTCTGGCCAGTGCCCCTGTGTCCCTTCCCTCTACCTGCCCCAACTCTGTCCCTGCTTCATCCCTATGTTGTTGCCCTGACACCTGCACACCCGGCAGATGAAGATGCCTTCCAAGAAGCTGGCTCACATTCCTGTCTACGCACTGGGTTTCGAGAGCCTCCCGGGCTCACTGCTGGCCAAAGCCCTGCCGCTGCGGAAGAGAGAGACCTTCCAGTGAGTCCCCTGGCCCTGAGCCTTCCTCCCTCGCCCTCCTCCTCCTACTGGGGCTGGGGTTGACGGGGTGCCCTGTGCTGCAGCTCGCTCTCGGGCACGTGCTGGCGCCGGGTGGAAGAGGAGTTCCCCCACATCTACGCCCAGGGCTCCGTCCTGCGTGATGTCTGCAGCGACTGCGCCGGCTTCGTCACCGACGTCATCTGCTCCAGCCGCCGCAGCGTGGCCGTCCTCAACGCCGCGCCACGCCGCGCTGCCAAGACCCGCTCCCTCTACGGCGACTCCTGGCACAAGTGAGGGACCTGGCGCAGGGGTGCCGGCCGCCCCAGCGCAGACTTTGCTAGCGGCCCCCCGATGTACATATATACATAGGATGTGTACATACAGCCTCTATATTTATATACCTTACGGACCACGGGGAGGAAAGGACCGGCAGCACAGCGGGGCACCCGCTGTCCCCTCCTGCCTCGGTAGGATGCTGGCACGGCCCCTTTGGGGACATATCCTGCCATGGGGCGCCCGCAGCCACCAGTCTTCGCACCCGCTGCCCTAAATCCCGCTTCTGTGCCAAGCCCTGGCTGTGCCAGGGTGCTGCGGGCTGGCACGGCCGCTCTGTACGAAACCCCCTCGGCTAATAAATCCGCTGGGCTGCCCCTGCGGCCGTGTGGGTGCTCCTGCAGGGGGAAGGGGGGCAGACAGTGTGCAGGGGGGCACAAGCGGGCCCACCAACCCCCTTTACTCCACCATGGCCTCCTGGATGGGGTGACGTCCAGGACTGAACATGAGCCAGCAGTGGCCCAGGTGGCCAAGAAGGCCAATGGCATCTTGGCTTGGATCAGAAACAGCGTGACCAGCAGGTTATTGTCCCTCTGTACTTGGCACTGGTGAGACCGCTCCTCGAATCCTGTGTTCAGTTCTGGGCCCCTCACCACAAGAAGGATGTTGAGGCTCTGGAGCGAGTCCAGAGAAGAGCAACGAAGCTGGGGAAGGGGCTGGAGAACAGGCCTTATGAGGAACGGCTGAGAGAGCTGGGGGTGTTTAGGCTGGAGAAGAGGAGGCTGAGGGGAGACCTCATTGCTCTCTCCAACTCCCTGCAAGGAGGTTGTGGAGAGGAGGGAGCTGGGCTCTTCTCCCAAGGGACAGGGGACAGGATGAGAGGGAATGGCCTCAAGCTCCACCAGGGGAGGTTCAGGCTGGACATTAGGAAAAAATTCTTCACGGAAAGGGTCATTGGGCACTGGCAGAGGCTGCCCAGGGAGGGCGTTGAGTCCCCTTCCCTGGAGGTGTTTAAGGGATGGGTGGATGAGGTGCTGAGGGACATGGTTTAGTGTTTGATAGGAATGGTTGGACCTGATGATCCGGTGGGTACCTTCCAACCAGGTGATTCCATGATTCCATGAAGCACAAACAGCCCCCGCCCACCCTCGCTGCCGTGACCCCGCGCTCGGGCCGTGGGAAAATCCCGTGCCCCGTTCCCACGCTCCGCCTCCCGCTCCCGAACCAGCCGCCGCCCGTCCCCCTCCCCGGGCTCTCTCTCCGGACGGTCTCCAGCGTCTCACCCGCCTCCCGGGGCTGAGCCCCGCCGCGACCCCTCACAGGGGCGGAGAGAAACCGTGCGGCCCCCCCGCCTACTGAAGACTCGGGGAAGGGAGAGCGAAGCGGGACCCGCAGCAGTGCGCACGCGCGCCCGACCCCTCCGCGAGTGGGCACCAGCGCGCATGCGCACCAGAACGGGAGGAGCGCAGAGCGCATGCGCAGCAGGACGAAGCGAGTGGGCGGAGCCAGAGGGGCGGGGCGGGAGGACAGGCTAGGGGCGCGCATGCGCACTAGAGCGGGGAAGAGTGGCGCGCATGCGCAGTAGGACAGAGCAAGCGGGCTGGGCCAGAGGGGCGGGGCGGGGAGGAGCGCGCATGCGCACTAGAGCGGGAGGAGTGTAGTGCGCATGCGCAGTAGGACAGAGCACGGGCCGGCGCCGGAAGGGGCGGGCACGGACCGGAAGATCCGGGGCGGAAGCGGGGCGGAAGGGGCGCGCAGGCGCGGCGCTGGGCTCGATGTCGCGGCGGGCCCTGCGGCGCCTGCGGGGCGAGCAGCGGGGACAGGAGGAGCCGGGCCTGAGCGACCTGGGTCTGGACCCCGGCCCCCAGCGCTGCCGGGAAGGGGCGCCGTCGCGCAGCGGCGTCAGCAACCGCTTCGAGCTGGTGAGGGGGCGGCGGGGGGCGAGGGGAGGCAGCGGCGGTGGGAAGGGGTGCGGGGGTGGCAGCGGATGCGGGAGGGGCTGGTTGGGGTGGTGATGGGGGTGGGAGGGGGTGTGGGAAGAGTCAGTTGGGGTGACAGGGGCGGGAAGGTGGCAGTGGGTGTGGGAGGGGACAGTTGGTGTGATGTGGTGGCAACGAGGGTGGGAAGGGGTGACAAGAGTGGCAGTGGGTGTGGGAGGAGGTATTTGGGGTAGGGGGGTGGCTGTGGTGACGGGTGGCAGCGGCTGCGGGAAACACCAGTTGGCGTGACAGGGGTGGGAAGGTGGGAGGGGGTGTGGGAGGGGACAGTTGATTTGATGGGAGTGGGAGGTGATGAGAATGGCAGTGGGTGTGGGATGTAGTGGCTGGGACTGTAGAAGGCTGAAGGGTGACAGTGATGGGGTGATTCTGGAAGCAGTGACTGGGGAGGGGTTAGGTTTGGCTGGAGGGAGTGAGGAGCCTGGGTGGCAGTGACTGAGAAGAGTGACAGTCCCCCCGGGGAGCCGTGTTTGGGTGGGGGTGAGTGAGCTGATGGTTCTTGGGAGGTGGTGGCTCAGGGACAGCACCCGAGGTGTGACTGAGGGGTCAGGGTGGTGGGTGATGGGGGAGACTCAACTGGGGGGAAGGGAGGGAGCTGGAGCAGGATGGGGTGTGGGGAGGACTCCGGGGCAGCAACTGGGACTACACTGGGAGGGGATGAGAGGGAGACCAGGAGGCACTGGGTTGCTTGGGTCGGGGTGCTGTTGGAGCTAGGCCTGAGTATTGGGATGGCAAAACAGAGTGTGAAAAGATTCTTAGGAATACTCCTGATATCTTCCAAGCCCCATAAGGTCCTGGTGCTGGGGGTTGGAGTCAGGTAGGTCCTAGTGGCACAGATATGTCCTTAGGGTGATGGAACCTGCTCCTTCTTTTCTGGGCACCTTGGCCAACCCTAGAGGTGTCCTCTCCTTCCTGAGGCTTGGCTGTGCGAGTGTACACAAGGTTTATTTCACGGCCTCTTCCAAATGAACAGCAGAGACGTGCTTTTTTCTCTTGGTTGTGCCACGCAGTGGGCTCATCACTGTGATCCTGTGCAAGTTGGTGGGCACAGGGCTCTTCCAGGTGCCTGCTGGGCAGCACAATTTAAATGAGAAATTGTCCCCATGCTTCTGCAGGAGAAGCCAGTCAAGCTCTGTGCGCTGCTTCTGTGGCATTTTCCTCTTCCGTTTGCAGTGGAAGAGATCGGATCCCTGGGGAATTCTGTCCCACAGGCACAGGAGAGAGCAGAGCTCAGGCTCAGCTCTCTGTCTGTCTGTTTGTGCAGATCCCTGCCGAGGAGTCAGAGGATGACCTGCCTTCCGCAGAGGAGCGAGTGGATGCCCGGCTCAGCGAGCAGAGTGCAGCAGAAAGGAACAATGAAGGGGCTGTGACTGGAGAGACTGAAGGCGACGGGCAGAGGGATGGAGAGGAGGCAGAACAGCCAGACCAAACGGTAACTGAACCGCAGGTGTCTGGTGGTGATGGCACTTGCCCTGCAAGGTGCAGAGAGAGATTTCTCATCTCCCTGTCTGTGTGCGCTGAGCAGCTTTGTGGTGACAAGCGTGTTCTGTTTCCCTTGCACCTGGCTTTTGTCAGAGGCTGAGGATGTGAGCTGCAGGGGAGGGACGTGTGCAGGGAGCTTCAACCCAGGTGCTCAGGGCTTCAGATTTGGAGGAGACTTTGCAATTTGATGCTGAGGGTTGCATTTGTGCCGGGGAGACTTTACAGCTGTAGAGAGGAGGTTCCTGAAGAAGACCGTGTGCTGTGTCCTCACGAGCATTGAGGTTAGGCCAAGTGGAAAGCACCGTGGGAGTCTAAAATGCAGGTTGTTTCTCTGGTCCCTTCACTGCATGATTAATTGAGCTCTGCAGCATGTGTGAGGCTAGGCTGGTGGGCAAATGCTCAGAGAAGCGTTTGTTTTGGAGTAGATGATATGAAGGCTCCAAGCAACGTAAACTAAATGTTGATTTACTCTTTTTAGGAGCATTTTGTTGTTGTTTTGTGTTAAGATTCCCTCCTGTGCTCTGTATCTGCTGTGCTGGTTTTGACTAGGGTAGAGTGGATTTTCTTCACAGTAGCTGGTATGGGGCTGCATTTTGGATTTGTGCTGGAAACAGTGTTGACAATACAGGGATGTTTTTCGTGCTGCTGAGCAATGTCTGCACGGAGCAATGGCATTTTCTTCCTCTCACCCCACCCCAGCAGGGAGTGGGTTCCCAAAGGAAAGCTGGGAGGGGACACAGCTAGGACTGCCAACCCCAACTGACTAAAAGGTTATTCCACTCCCTGTGACACAATGTGGGCTCTGCTTAGTTGGTTCTTACATGAGCAGCGGCTCCAGCGGACCCTGACCCAGTGAATTTGATCCGTGAGCCCTGCTGGGTGGACTTACTGCTTCTCGTGAAGTTTCCTGGGTAGAAACCTAGGAGCCCTTGGCAGTCGTTTCCCCACTACTTGATAGAGCCAAATTGGGGCTGTGTGTTCCCCTGTTCTGAAATCAGCTCAGGAGCTGTGGGTTGTTCTGGTAATGCTGTTACTCTCTGTGTTACCTGTCTAGGTGCTGGAAATGTGCTTTTTAGCTCTGTATGCCCTGGGGAAGAGCCAGTGTGGACAGCAGTGTGCCTGTCAGGGTACGGAGTTCCACACAGCATTGTGAGCTGAAGTAGCTCTGTCTGCAGCGACAGGAGCCTGTACAGTGTGGTGCTTTTGGTCAGGTGTTGGTTTTTGTGGGAGTCAGAGTGACTGGTGAAACTTCCTTGCTCACTAGAAAGACAGGAACGAAGTTTATTCTAGACAGCAAAGCAGCACCAAAACGTTTCTTCCACAGTGGGCGTGTCTAAACTGTTTCTTGCCTGATTTTGTACCTCAGACATTGATATGAAAGTCAGCTGAGTTTTAACCCTTGCGTTTGTAAGTCTTTGGTGCTTTCTTTCCACTCACCAGCAAATTTGAAAGATGAATATTGGTTTTATTTAAGTGTCCTGGCATGCTGATCCCTGTGGAGCTACCATGCTCCTCTCTTGCGTGGAGCTTCCTGTGGTCTGTGGGCATGGTCTGACAGCACTTTTGTTTATCATTGCAGCCTACATTGAATAACAAGTCACGAAAGAAAAAAAAGAAAAGGAAAACCAAGAAGCCTTCAGCTGGGGAGACTTTGGTATGTCTGCATTTGCTCTGAGGGTTGGTGACTGTGCCAATTTCTGTATTGGGGCTGACAAAGTAGCTATTTCGAGGTGGCTGCAGAAAAGATTTTGAGGGGAAATTGCTCCTTTTTTGCATTGACTCATTTAAGATAACGAAATGGCAACAGCAGCTTTTGACTGTGGTCCTACACACAGCCAGGACTCACATGGCTCTGCTGGAGATGCTTAGAGTTGAAATCTTCCCAGTGGCATCTTTAGTCTTTCATCATGCTTGGAGGCTTCGCACAGGAGGGGTTACTGTGCGAGGGATTTTGCGTTTTCATTATCTTTTCCTTGCCCTACTTAGGTAGCTTTCCTGGCTCTGCAGAGCTGCGCAGAGCTCTCGCTGCCAGCCATCGTCACACTCCCTTTTCCGTGCACAGCCGAGCACCTTCTCTGTTGTTTGACACCTGATGGCAGAACGCTGGCAGAAGCGTCTGCCAGTGCGTTATCAGCACGTGCACTGCCAGGTGCTCTTCCTGTGGGACCTGGTGAGGCGAGCAAGGGCATGGTGATTCTCTCTAAGCTGTCCACCCCTAAGGAATTGTGTTTGAAAGTGAGAAAAGTATCCAGTGTCTGTGTTTGTGGATAAAGCTATAGGAATGTGTGTGCTTGAATATATTTAATCTGCTTGAGCTAGGCTGGAAGTCTAAATGGATTACAGCCATTGGTCTTTTAAATTGAATAGAAATAAAATTCAAGTGCGAGCTGGTTTTCTGCTAAGGTTTAAGAGTCGTAACTGTTTGCTTGGGGAGATCCCTGGCTAAACATCCTGAGCCACAGGATGCTTCAGTATAAACAGGTGAGCTATGACTTGTGTGGGTGCCCACCTGGCCACATCCTCTGTGGGAGTTCAGCTGGGTGAGCTCAGGAGTGAGTTGCTACGGTAGAGAAGCTGGTTGAAGAGCCAGTCTCTTCTCCTGCTTTGAGAGGAACAAGCAATAGTGTCACATCTGCCATCTGTAGGCTTTAGGGAGTCTTCATACCTAGAACCAGGCAGTTTGATTTGCTAGCTATAGATAATACTACCTTGTTCATGTACTTAAATGCAAGGCACTTTATAAATGTTTCGTGTATTCGCTCCACGCAGCGTGGCTATATTTAGTTGGAAAAGGCAAGCTTGGGTGTCATGAATGGAATTCCATGTTCCACCCACATACATCGTGAGGATGTGAAAGGGCTGCATAAGAAATGCATCACTTGCTCTTTGTGGGGAGATGTAGAGGAAAATCAGGATAAGTGTTACACAACTGTTTTATGTGCACTGCTGGATATATTCTGTGGGTTGTTAGAAGATGGGGAAGGCGAGAGCAGGGAGCATTAGAGCTGGGTTAAACTCACGCGAGTGTTTGATATCTTATTAGAGAGGTCACAGCAGTAGCTTAATGTTTCCATAGAGAGTAGATGGTCAAAGCTGATTATTTAAAGATTTGTGATTTTAATCAGCACCCCAACATTTCATAATATTATAGGGATTGTAGTATCAGTAAACCAGACAAAGCCCAGCGAAGGCTGGGTAGGAAGAGCAGTGGTGACTCATTCTGTAATAACTGCCTTGTATTTGCGTGTGCCTATCTTAAGGAAGATAATGACCTGGAAAACATTGATAACCTGCTGGAGAAGATTGAGGATACCAATGGGCTGTCACAGGAGACCCAGAGCGGAATAATTGCTGACAGCAGGCCCCTGCTCTACGTAGAGCACAGGTAGTGCTTGCTTGCTTCCTTCCAGGTATTGGCCTTGGGTATGAAAAGGATATCTGTTCCCTCAGGAAAGGGAATTGGGAGCCTTCCAATGTGATCTGGCTATGAATTCAGGACCTTGCTTCAAAGGGGTTGTGGTAATGGTTGTGCACATCCCCGTTTTTAACTGCAGCTTGTAGAGCTGTGTTTGGCTTTGAGTGGTGACTGATATTCTCTGCTGTCAGTCCTTGTTTGAGTGGGCGAATGGACCAGATTAGCTTCCAGGGATGCCTTCCAGCCTAAAATACTCTGTGACGCTGTAGGAGGATCGTAGCAGAGCTGCTGAGAGCCCTGATGCATGAAGCTTTGACATCAAATTCACCTGGCGAGGTGGCTGGCTGCATTCAAACTGTGAACAGCAGGGCCTAGCACAGCATGTGCTGTCCTCTGAGATCTGAGCACTGCCAGGATGTAGTGTCACCTGGAAAGCTGGTTTGACTTGTCTCACTTTTCCCACATGTCACCATCAACAAAGCAGACTAAGTGCCAAGTGTGTCCAAGAGCTGAAGAATGGATTGGCTTCAGACTCGAGGCGTGTAACACCTGAGCCTGTTGGGAATGGGCTGGTTGGTGGGTCCAGTGTGTTTCAGAGCCCTGGGCTGGTGTAGACACTGGCAGCTCTTTTTGTTTCTGGAACAAGCATTTCAATTTGTGGCTTGGTCCAGGTTTGGAAACATCAAAACTGAGTCTAGGCTGGTGGGCACTCGGTGCTAGTGCAGCTCGTTCAGGGACACGTTGGTAAAGACAGGAATATCTGTTTATCTTGAGGTGGTTTTAAGCCTCAGTGATATCTCTGGTCAGGTAAACATTGTTCAGAAACCTCTGAGAGCTGCATAATCTCCGAGTGAGTGAGGGTTGGCAGTGCTGGATCTCAGCCTTCCCACTCCCTCTTCAAGCCCTGCTCGCTGGATGGCAGAGAGAGCCCCCTCTCACCTACGCCTCCTTTCTCTGGGCCAAACGGTAGATCAAGAAAACTGTAGGTGTTGTCATGCTTTGATGCAAGATCTTTGTATTTTAAAAATGTGTTTTAAGCCTTGTCAGCCTCTGTGCAGTGATTACGGTGCTTGCCCTAAATTACAGGCTGCCACTGCTAGGCTCGGCAGGAGATATCTTGTGTTTTCCAGGCACGCATACCCCAGGTGTGCGATCCTGACTGGCAGCTGGCCTGGGAGTGTCCCAGACTGAGGCCCCAGCTGCCCTGGAGAGGGCAGCAGAGGTATTCCCCAGCTCAGCGTTGTTCAGTAACAGTGCGTGAGGGAAGCGTGCATGTGATTTCAGTGTTTCTGTTCTGATCATTTTTAGTCTCCTTTCTGTACGGTGACAGTTCAGGGGCTTGGCCAGAGCAGTTCACGATACAGAGCATTTGGCATTGGTGGAAAGGTTTTGCCTGTGAGACTTTTGGTTATGTTTAACTGACAATAGCTTTTCTTTCTTGTTTAAACCTTCCCAGAAACTTGAATCCAGAGAACGAGTTGAAGAGATACTTTGGGGCTCGCGCTGTTCTTGGTGATCAGAGGTTAGTCTGGAATTTAATATTAAATCCTTCCAAATTCTGAGTCGGTGTTTCTGTCTTTCCCTTGGTATGGCTTGCTGAGCTCCCAGTGCCTCATCTGGGCAGGGAATCCAAGGTTCAGGATGTATTACTCATTTAGCAGTCACTTTTTGGTACAGGAGAGTTTTGGGTTTTTTGTGATATGTGGGAGTAGAGGAGTAAGAGCTCTTAAGGCTTTTGTGAACGTTTGCTTTTTCTTCTGTTGGTTTCCCCTCTAATTTACTGTCAAACACCCTTCTAAAGTCCTTTCACTTGAATTCAGAGTATAGACTCTTAGGTTTTTTTTTTCCCCTTTAGCATTTGTCACTTGCTGCTATTTCCAAGTCTTTGATGTCCTACAGAGTGGACTCTAAATACTTTCCAGAGGGTCTCATGCACTTGCTTTCAGGGCCCCAGGAACCTACTGCTGCTTGGGTGTGAGGTCTTTATGCGATTACCCATTGCACTGTGGTCAGCTTTATCCAGAGATCCCCGCTTTCATGAGCTGCTTGAAAAATGGGCACATAAGCTCAAAGCTGTGATAATGGAAGCAGAAGCCTTCTCTGAGAGAGTCTATGAAGAATATTTAGTGCTTGAGGGAAATGAAGAAACCGTCCCTTACTGAGGAGACATGACTTTCTTAGACTGGCCTTGATTTCTGAATTCCTCCCATCCTGAACCAATAAATTGGTTGCATTTGTGAGTACAGCTTAAACTAAGTCAGTTGACTTGTGAAAGCACTGCTGGGGTGAGAGATGAGTCAGAGGAACGTGGGGCTCTCTTAATTGGACCTGGGATGCTGTTTGAAGCAAAGAGGCAGCTGAGAATTTGGCAGGAATAAAAACAGGGGAGAGAAGCTATTGAAGTGCAAGTGCTGGAGGCACTGGCTGGCCCAAAGAGAAATGGTTGAAGTAAGACAGAGCCTGAGTGAAGGTATGTTATGTCTTGAAGGCAACCATGTTAAAGCTCTGGGTAAAAGCTCCATGTGGCAGTGCTGCAGCTGTTAAATAGGTTGGCTCTCTTTGTTTTTTTTCCTGTATCATCCCTTTTCTGGCTGGTTTCAGCCCTCCTCATTCTGTTAGCATAGAGAAACTGTGACCTCTCCTATTTATTCCTTCAGGCCAAGGCAAAGGCAGCGCCAGAATGTCCGTGGCACGTGGCTGACTGCTCCCGACAACTCCTGGCCACGCTACACCAGCACAGGTGAGGCTTTCAGTGCCACCTCCCCAAACACCACACTGCTGCTAGCTGCTGGGGCACACCAGTCGTGTGCACATGTTGGCACAGGCAGCTGTTCCTGCCAGCCTGTCTTTCCTAGAGCCTCCACACGTGGAAAGCAGAGCTGGTTTCATCAGCTGCCAGGCCCACGCTTTGTGCTGGCTGATGCAGAGAGGGAACTACTCATCAGCTGATGGAAATACCTCCTTTCTCAACAGAGAGGACTCTGTTGTACTGTATCTCAGCATTTGAGCATTTTTTCTTCCCTTATTGGAGGTAGCAGGTGATAAGTACTTCTTCCCATACTGCAATCTTGCTGAATAATGGGAAATATCCATGGGAGAGCAAGCTGTCTGGGCTTCTTGGATGGGTTTCAGACTTCAGGAGGAGGGGAAGGAGTGAAATTCTCTGTGAGATTCTGAAAACACATCTGGCTTTGTACTCAAAGGCGTGAATGAGCTTTTGGTGTGATAAGAAAGCAGAAGAGCTTCTCTTGCTGCTTGTGCTCGCGGGCTGGTGGCAGCGGTACCCACGTCTCCCATGCCCCCTCTAGGTATCACCATGCAGCTGTTGGAGACCAGGAGGGGAGTGCAGTACTTCACGTTTGAGCACCATCGCAAGTACCAGCAAGTGCAGCTCCTCTTCCTGAAAAATATAGAGTCCATGGACCCCAACAGCGTTGTGGTATGTTATGAAATTGCGTTGCGCATACTGTTACTTCCTGCTTTCCTGTAGCCCCTTTTCCTAGCAGGGGAAGTGGGCTGAAGCATCCTGGTGCTTATTTTTGGCCAGTGTCATTTCAAGCAGTAGAGCCCTGTGCCCAAGGCTGCATTGCTTGCTGAGCTCTGCTTTTGCCATATTCATGAGATAAGTGACCATCTTGGTGCAAATGAGATCCAGAGGCTGGTGGCCGAGCCTTGGTAGCTCTGCCCCAGTGCGTGCCAGGTAGCCATCTGAGAGAGGAGCCGTAGGAACCAATCAGTTGGCTGAAAGGGTAAGAATAAAGCTCCTTTGTCTCAGCTCTTCGGCTGGGAAAGGAACAATATTGTGTAAATCAATCTTTAAATGGTAATCTAAACTAACAGCTGTTCTATTTATAAACTCTTGCATGGATCAAAAATGTCTTTTCTTGGTATTTCAGCAGAACCGTCTTTGTGTTGAAAGTTCTTCATGCGTGTCCAAGCTCATTAAACTGTGTGGTAACATTTATAGTTTGTAGCTATAAGCAACAGCAAAATTGCTCCGTGCCATACTGAACCATAATTGAGGTATTTTTGCTCTGAAAACCCTGGCCACATGAGCTTGGATATATGCCCTGGAGAAGTTTCTTGAAGAGGCCATTGTCTACTAAATAAAGTTTACTTCCTTCTGCTTTCCCACCCTCTGCTCGTGGCCACCGCTCTCTCCAGCTCATCAATTCTGCCTGCTGAGTGGGCTGAGGGATTCACATTAAGTGATGGAAAGTAATTCTTGTGCAGCACTGATGAATCTGAGATCCAGTGTCCTAAGGACAGCTCAAACGGTCTCACACGGCTGTGCAGAGCAGGGCTGGTTTTCTGTGGTACATTTTGGCTCTGTCCTTGTTAAGTGGGTCTGGCTACATTTGAAAGTATTCCTACAGCTTCGATTTTTCTGATTTTGTGTTACGGATAAAATCTAATAGGCAGGGGTTTGCAGATGCCAGAAGTACTTAAAACCCACAATCAGTTTCTGTGACAGCCACAGTTATACATAGCAGCAAGGCATATCCAGGCTCCAGCTATGGTTCCAGCATGCAGCACATCATCTGGGGGCAGAGTCCTGCTCAGTAAGTGTTTTTCTGCTCTTGCCAGTGGGTTAAAAGGGTTTTGTTTGTGACGTTGTGTAAGTGCATGAAGAGCACTTTACCCATCACAGTGACCCTAGGTGCTCCATTTCTTCCAAGAAGAAGGACTGGAAAGGAACTTAATAGCAAGCAAGGAAGGGGTAAAATGTCAGGCAAGTGGCACTGAGGCAAAGGTGCTGGGCTGGGACAGCCTAGAGCGTAAAGGTTTTGTTGTATAGGTGGGCATGCTGGCTGGGGTACCATACCCTCCTGATGTACATTCTGGAGATTTCAAAGCCATATTTTTTTCAGCTTGTCGGGGGCGGAAAAGTCCCAAAATTAAACTTTGAGGACATTTGAAGTAGCTTCAGTTACTGAAACTGAATTTTAGGTACTTGGGCAAAGCAGCCCATTTATAATATAACTAGCGAATGCAGAGGTTTTTGAAGTGTGCTTAAACTTATATTCTGAAGTCTGGAAAAAAGTATTTTTAATCCATTACCAGTCAGGATCTGGATCCTAGAATTGTAATAGATATGTCAAAACGTCCTCTCAGTACCCAGAGGAAGCAAAAGCCTGATCAAATGCTCAGAAGTGTTAAGGGATAGAGAATAAAACAAAAATGTAATTATGCCTGCTGCCTGCGTCTTGTATATTTTGTGCAGTTCTGAGCTGTCACCTTCCAAAGGAGGTGGGAAGAGATTCAGAGTAGGACAGCAAAGATGATCAAAGGCCTGGCACGATCTCTGCACTGGAAAAGCTGGGTCGGCTGGGAGGGAGGTGCCTGAGGGAAGCTGTGATTGAGGGCTCAGATCCTGCGTGGGGTGGGGAGAGATCTTCTTGCTGTCCCTTCCAACACGAGGATGAAGCTGGCAGGTTGGGGCAAAGAAAGTTTTTCTGCATTGTATGCTTAAGTGATGTCTTTCTGTATGGCAGTTTGTGGGTCGGTTAGTGAACAAATTCCCAGGAGGAGGCCCTGTTAATATTAGTGGCATCTCTAACAGTGGGGGTCCCTGAACCCCTAAAGGCTGGCAGATGGGAGTCATCACATGTGCCCAGCTTTGTTCCCTCTTTCTCACGCATCTGCTTTTGGTGATGGGGCAACACGGACCTCTGCTCTGACCCAGTGTGACTTTTTAGGTTCTTTTAAATCCA